>NC_133132.1:153491668-154741668 GCF_048418815.1 Hemitrygon akajei
TATATTATTAATGGTAAGACTCTTGGCAGTGTGGAGGATCAGAGGGATCTTGGGGTCCGAGTCCATAGGATACTCAAAGCAGCTGCGCAGGTTGACTCTGTGGTTAAGAAGGCATACAGTGCATTGGCCTTCATCAATCGTGGGATTGAGTTTAAGAGCCGAGAGGTAGTTTTGCAGCTATATACGACCCTGGTCAGACCCCACTTGGAGTACTGTGGTCAGTTCTGGTCACCTCACTACAGGAAGGACGTGGAAAACATAGAAAGGGTGCAGAGGAGATTTACAAGGATGTTGCCTGGATTGGGGAGCATGCCTTATGAAAATAGGTTGAGTGAACTTGGCCTTTTCTCCGTGGAGCGATGAAGGTTGAGAGGTGTACAAGATAATGAGAGGCATTGACCGTGTGGATAGTCAGAGGCTTTTTCCCAGGGCTGAAATGGCTAACATGCGAGGACACAGGTCTAAGGTGCTTGGAAGTAGGTGCAGAGGAGATGTCAGGGGTACGTTTTTTACGTAGAGAGTGGTGAGTGCATGGAATGGGCTGCTGGCAGTGGTGGTGGAGGCGGAAACAATAGGGTCTTTTAAGAGACTCCTGGACGGATACATGGAGTTTAGGAAAATAGAGGGCTATGTGTAAAGCCTTGGTAGTTCTAAGGTAGGGGCATGTTCGGCACATCTTTGTGGGCTGAAGGGCCTGTATTGTGCTGTAGGTTTTCTATGTTTCTGTGATGGAGCTGTCTGAGTTTGCAACATCTGCACCTTTGCAGTGGCCCCTGCATACCAGGTAGAGGTGCAGCCAGTTAGAATGCTCTCCACAGTACATCTGTGGAAATTTGCTAGAGTCTTTGGTGACATCCCAAACCCCTTCAGACTCACGTGAAATATAGCAGCTGGGGTGTGATGAGAGCAGGGTAGAAATTGGCAGCAAAAAAAAAGACAAAAATAATGATAAAAATAAAGGTCAGTGAAGGAAGGTAGTACAAACCCAGTCATCAAAGTAGAAAAAAGAGCTGAGGAAGGGGGTTCTGAGTAAAACTGGAACAAGGGCTGTTTCGTGTTTCCAACAAAGAAAAGACAGGCCATGCAGTTAGCCATAACTACATTGCTGATTTGGAGAAAATGAGTGGAGTTGGAATAGTTGCTGTTGGATGAAGGTAGGTGAAGGAGAGTTGCTTGGGTTTAAGGTAGAATGGAGATGTAGAGGGTTTAAGGAAACAGTTGTTTTGGTGGGCAGCACTGTTCACTTTCAATCATCTCCTGTGCTGATAAGATTTACTCAAAGAAAAGCGGAAATGTGAGGAATGTGCTTTATGGAAATAAAAGCCCGAGGCAATGAAAGTTCTACTGTCTAATTATTCACATTGGTGATCTTAATTTGTGAAGTTCACTCAAAATAAATAGTTAGACAAAAGTTTGCCAGATATATGTTACTGATTATTTGGGCTTGTAATATATTTGACAGAATAATTTAAAATAATTAATAATCAGATGAACTGTGTGGCTCTGCAAATTGGTCAATTTGCCGTGTACATTGCATTTAAGATATCTAACACTTAACACATAGACCATATTATAACTTCTGCAAGATTAGAAAAGACTGAATCCTTTGTTCTGTTTTTACTGCAGCAAAAATCTGTTTAAAATTAGCCAGGGTTCTCCCTATTTCCCATTAGAACCACACTGTGATGGTATAGTGAATTTCAAAAATATTGGTTAGGTAGGAATGGTGTTGTTTTGTTTTAAAAGAATGTCAAATAAATTGTCTGGTTCATATATATTACAACCAGAGTTAATTCAGAATCTTTTAAATTGTGCTACAATTATAATTTGTCAAATTTGAAAGCAAAATCCTTTATCACATTATTATTCATATGGCCTTCATTGAATAATTGCTTGGAGAACAATTACTCCTATAAAGAACATTTGCAAACTCAATATTTCATGGCTCCTTTTTGCAGTGGTTAATTCAGTGGGTTTTGCAAGATTGTATGTTGCTGCATGTGTTGTCAGTAAATGTCTGTTCCTCAGTGGCAAAATTCATAATTGTTTTTAACTTATTTTAGTTTGCTTTTCCTAAATGTTATCATGTTGAAGTTCCTTCATTGCACTTGTTCAGTGATCATGCACAGTGCTAAAGATGCAACTAGCTGTATAGTTTGGCAATTAATATTAAACGAAGCACAAGATTACAGATTTAAATGACAACAGATTACAGATTTGCTCGTAACTGTTGCAATGTAAGGTCATCTGAAGTCTTTGATTGGAGAAAATGCAAAAAACTTGCAAGTGAAGATCTGAAATAAAATCACAAAGCGCTGGAAATACTCAACCTGCCGGGCAGATAAAACTAGAATATAAAAGCAAGGATGTAATGCTGAGGCTTATAAGGCGTTGGTCAAACCACACTTGGAGTATTGTGAGCAGTTTGGGCCCCTTAGCTAAGAAAGTATTTGCTGACATTGGAGAGGGTACAGAGGAGGTTTACGGGAATGAAGATTTATTGAGTGTGTATTGATAAATTTGATGGCCCGGTGAAAGAAGTTGTTCTGGAGCCTGTTGGTCCTGGCCTTAATGCTGCAGCAACATTTCCTGGGCAGACGCAGCTGAAACAGTTTGTGGTTGGGATGGCTGGAGCCCCTGATGATCCTTTGGGCCCTTTCAACCAGTCTGGATGCTCTCGGTGGTGCATCCCCGGAATGAAAGAATAAACGTATGAGGAACATTTGATGGCTCTGGGCCTGTACTCTTGAAGTTTAGAAGAATGAAGGGGGGTATCTCATTGAAACCTGTTAAATATTGAAAGGCTTAGATAGAGTGGACGTGGAGAGGATGTTTCCTGTAGTGGGAGAGTCTGGAACCAGAGGGCACAGCCTCAGAATAGAGGGGCATCCTTTTAGAACCGAGATGAGGAGGAATTTCTTTCGCCGGAGAATGGTGAATCCATTGGCATAAATGGCTGTGAAGGCCAAGTCATTGGATTTATTCAAAGCGGAGGTTGCAGGATGTTTGATTAGTAAGAGCGTCATAAGGTGTTGGAGAGATGGCCCCAGAATGAGGTCGAGGGAGATAGTAAATCAGCCATGATGGAATGGCAGAGCAGACTCGATGGGCCAAATGGCCTCATCCTGCTCTTGTCTTATAGTGTATATTTGGAGGGAGAATCAGTGGTAACCTTTCAGGTCACCATTAAAACTCATAAGCCTCAAACATTGACTCTGTTTCTTCCTCAGCAGATGCTGCTGAGCATTTCCAAAAATCCTCTGTTGTCGTGCACCCTAATCATCGAGAAACCTTATTCATTGATAAAACCTGATTCCTCCTTCTGACAAGTCAGTTTTGAAACTGAGCCAGTGACATTATTTTTCAGTTTAATTCAAATGAATTTAAAGATTTTCAAATAAAGCAGCGAGTGAAGATATAGTTAATCATTTTATATATCAATTCATCTAAAATAGGGATGCTAATTTATGCATCATTTTATTTATTTTTTGAACTATGTGTCAATCTTAATTTGTGTTTGTTCCTTTACGCTGCTCTATTCTACAAAGTGCCCATTGCTGGTGAGTATTTGAAAACAATGGTTTTAAGTGTTACAGGAAATATAAAACCATGTGATGTAGCTGTATGTTTGCCGACGAGTGTTATCTTTTTGCTATACTTAAAGACTGTGATCTTCTGAGTATTTGGACAAATGTTATTATCCAAGCCTAGAACGTGTACCAGCTGCTTAATGGCTGCCTTCTTTCCCTGCAAAAGAGTTGTAATGTGTTTTTATTCTTCCATGTGTAAATACAGCAACTGAAAAGAGCTGTTTTGTGTTTTAGGAAATGAAGTGTTCTGGTGTGTTCTGCTGGTACAAATCATAAGGCAGTCTGTACAATTTTAATTCTGGGTAGATCTCATGATAAATGTGTGGAAACAACATAAATATCTTCTCAAATGGTGTAGTACGTATTTTTGTCAGCATGCCAGGTGTAAGATAATGGTGAAGGGTGACTCTAAAATTGCACGCCATTTATCTCCGGTCTGTGTTCTTTTGTCAGAAGCAGATGGAGAAATTGAACACGAGGTTTTTTCTCGTTCCCTAGATGAAAACCATACAGTGTCGGCAGAGTCAAGCAGGTTGCTGGATGTCCCTCGTTTTCATGGTGAGCACACAGAATCTCCATACCAGACCGGTCAGCTCCACCCTGCCATTCGGGTTGCAGACTTATTGCAACATATCAACCTAATGAAAACATCAGAGGGCTACGGCTTCAAGGAGGAATACGAGGTGAGAATACAATGCAAGTGAATGTTTCATACTACTCATCTTTCTTTAACAGAGTAACTTCAGGAATTCCAACCTATAAACTCTGTTTCCTCATTTTTGTTTCCTGCATGTACTAAGTTTTGTTTTCCAGAGCAATCCTTAACTCTGAGTGATAAGAACCAAATATGAAACCTGCCTTTTTGATATAATGAAACGTGTATGAACTTGGCAACTCTAATCCTTTTACAACAGTCACCGTAAACTCAGTGAGGAAATATCCCAAGATTGGATGCACCTTCAGCCTTGCTGCTGCTTTCCTTGGCCTCTCCTGACATCGTGCCAGCTTTGGAAACTCCATCTCTCTGATGTGGTTTTGGTCCATTTTCCAAGGATGATTGCAGTTCCAGGGACCTTGTCTGTTTTGGAAAGGACTTGCTTAGAGGTGACAAAAATGTGCCCCAGATGGCGCACACAAAAATTTTGGTGGCACGTGGCATGCACCAATTCTTTGGACCCACACCCTTAATAAAAACAAATACTTAATGCTTATAAGGATGACCAAATGATTTTTTACAACCCAAGAACAGTGAGGTGGACTGTTTGTGCCAGCTGGATAGTTCTGAGAATATGGGACATTAGATAATACGTCTTGAAATCCTGGCAGACATGAAATGCCCTTGAGTATTTATATAGTAAATGACTACAATACTATTTAAAAATGATGTTATTTTTCAATTGTTTTTTTTAAGATCATTGATAATTTTTGAATAGGTTTTTAAAATGCTTCATATATTTCAATCTGCTTCTTTTAGTTTTATTAATAACAAAACAAACAATACATGTAAATAAGCAACAGGACCCATCCTTTATCCTTAAGCAAGGTCTATTATCATTGTTACTAATTCATTAGTCAATGATAAATCTCTGTTCAGTGTTACTATGACACTCTAGAATCTTTTTAGAGGATAATCAGCAATTTGGACACACACTGTCAAAAGAAGGATCCTCGTGCCTGTGGTAGGGTCTACATTCATAGCTTGCACACAGTAAACTGGTCGGTAACAGACTGGAATGTTTGCAGATCACAACTGAATTTGTTAATATCCTGTAGGCCATTATTTGAGATTCTGAAGCTGCTAAATTTGAGAAGTTAGGTATGTGCATAATGTGCAACTGATCAGTAATTGATGTGATACCTTTTGTGACTACAGCCTATCTGACGCTGACAGCATGTGAAAGAAGATAGGTGTATTTTCTGCAAAAATTGGTAGCTAATTAACAGTTGGTTGCATCTCCTTTGTCTACAATACAAGGTGGTTAACTGCTCTCTGTTTGCAGGAGCTTCCATAGTCAGACTGCAAGAAATATTGGAATGAAACTCCTGAGTATTGATAAGTTTAGCATTTTGCACTATGGTCAACTAGACAGCCCAGGTCTTACAGTTAACTTCACAGTTTATAACTCTTTACAGTTATACCTTAAAATAGTCTGGATTCAGCTGCTGTTGAGTGAGATGTTCCAAGAACAGGGAGGGCAGCAAGTGAAGAGGGAAACTGGCAGTGTGCAGAGAGGACTTTGTTCATCCCAACCCCAGCCAGCTCTCTTGCTTCCACTAAAGCTCCCCTTCCTTAGCCTGCCACTCAGTGGAGGATTTTCCTTGCCCGTGTGAGTACTGTGTAAAATGATCTCTGGAGCAGAAAAAAAAAGCACTACTTTCGCTTTATGCAGCTTCACATTTCCTGCACTGACTCTGTTTGCAAATCGTTGCTTTTGGAAGTTTGAATTTATGATCTTTCAAGATGCAGCTTCTTAGAGCCTATTATTTCAGGCATCCGTTTTAGGTATGCACAATGACAGAAGATTCGCTGAACATTGACTTCACACGAGTTGCAGCAAAAAACATTGAGTTACTTTATAAATAAGTGATTCAGGTGATAGAAGTCAAAGATTAAAACATGAGACATTTATGAAACTTGTAGACATTTAAACAATGAGTTGCAGTTTCAAAACAACCGCAGTTTCATATGGCTTCCAATGATTTTGCAGCTTAATTGGCCTATTTTACCCAAATTACTTGTTTCCAACATGTGTTCTCAATGGATGTAATGATGTTGATTGTCGGCTAAATGTAACTTGCAATTAGCGCAGTAAAACTATAATTGTTTCACCTGAAAGTATAGAACATCTAATGAAGGATTGCAAATCATTTAATGACGCATGTTACTGTGCCAATATGGTACTCTTTTCTATCAGGAAGAATAGGTTTCATGCATTCGTTAGAAATTCAGTCAAATTCTTTAAAGAGTGGATTAATAACTTTTTTTAATAGATTATATGGTGGCATCACTATCGACCAAACTGGGTGGGTTTCTTGTATTGCAACATTCAAGGATTTTGTCATGTTGGTATGTCTGAATATCAGGATTTATTCTATTTCAATCAAGTGATATAGTATTCATTATTAACTGAGAATGTAGTTTTACTGATAATGTTTCCTGTAGAAATGAATTGTTTCTGAGCAGCTTCCTGTTTACTTGTCACTGTAAAGAAGCCAGCAGAGTGAAAGCGATATATCACAAAGGATTCTCACACAGCATAAAAATGTAATATAGACTGAGCAGCAACTATTAAATAATTCATGTCCAAAATGATCTGTTAAGATTTCACAGGACTTGGAAAAGTTAGATCTTGCAACTAAATCTTGTTGGATTCTTTCCTCGTGAAGGATTATTTACTGTGGTGGATTTATTATGAATTGTTTAATTTCATGCTAATTACTGGCATTTACTTCTCTGTCAGTGACTTCACCAACATGAGGGCAGATGACAAAATTCCCATTGCAATAACCCACATTGTTATTTGAGGGGGATAAGTTAGCCAAATGGTTTATTTTCATTGAAAAGGATCATTTTATTTCACACAAGAGTATTGCTTTCAAGGTTTTTTTTGGTCATGCTTCTGTATTTTGGGTGTCACATTACAGTACTCTGCAAAAATTTTAAGCACATATATAGAGCTAGGATGCCTAAGACTTCTGAACAGTACTGTATTTGGCAAGGGTGAGGTGTGGGGCAGGTGGCAGAGAAGGAGTGCCAGTGATGGGAGGTGGCACAGATGCAGGCTCGCCCAGCCCTGAGACACCAGGTAAGGTATTTAATTCCAAATAATTGGTTTATCGAACATCGCAAAGTTTCTCTCTGGTGCTTCCTGCTCCCTCCTCTCTCCCTTCCCCTTTCCCCAACCATGATTCCCCTCTCCCTGCCCCCTTCTCACTCTCAATCCACAATAGATACCCATATCAGAATCAGGCTTATCATCACTCACATATGCCATGAAAATTGTTTTTTTTTTCTGCAGCAGTACAGTGCATTACATAAAATTGCTACAGTACAGTGCAAAAATATTTGGCACCAGAGCTCTATATGTGCCTGAGACTTTTGTACAGTACTGTATCTGCCTGCCTTTGTAATTAAGGCATCTGCGTGTTATCCGATAGAGGGTGTACCTATTCTTATTTCATACTTATCCGTCTAGGAGTAACATGACATTTGTCGCATTGATCTCAGTCAGAACATCATAAAGAATTTCCACAGTGGGTGGAAAAAAAGATTTAAGGGCATGACAAACGTTTAATTTTAAAGCTTGACATTTGCATATCTGGCAGTCATTGGTTGCTGAATTTGTCTGTGGTCATGGTAATGTTTACTGGAATCATAAATTCAGAGGCTTGGATGGGCAATCAGGTATTACTTGTTCAATGCCTGCCAACTATCCAGGGATTTAAGTTCACTTCATTAAAGCTAATCGGGAATAATAATTGACTGTCGGTACTGGTGATCATTATAGCACTGGAATGCAAAATCCCTCTTCTTTAACTAATACCATTAAGGGATTGAAATCTGATGCCATACCTGGTTTGAGGCCTAAATGTGACTCCATAATCACATCCCTTCTCTGAAATGGACTATCAAACTGTTCAGTGGATAAATTGCTGTATGCAATCAAAGTGCTAGATTGTGGTGGAACTGGGCCGGATACAATAGGCTGGCTCTTGCTTGTCAAAGCTATCACTGTCTCTGGTATTTAAAATCTATTAATATCGAATACATTTTTATTTAACTTTTAAAAACAAGATGCCATATTTTAAGTATATGCAATCCCATGCAACACAAATAAATAAAGACATTGAACTGAAGTAAAATAATCTTAAAAGATTACTTGCCCCTTTTTATGCTCCCTGATAGACCAGTCAGGAAACCCCATTTGAATCAACGTGGGCAAATGTGACCTAAATAAGATTGGCCTGGCAAACCCAAAGCATAATGCTGGGGAATCCCAGCAGAACTGAGCCTAACCACAGGCCTCCATGAATAGCCATCTGTCACTCAGTATGAAACAACTGGCAAAGCACACCTCACTGAGTATGAAACCGGTTGGACAAATGGAGGTCCTCATTGGCACAGCATTCAGATTGCACCCAGCCTGTTCAAAACTTGCAAAGTGCATCTCTCAAATATCCTAGAGCAGGGGATCCTAACCTTTTTTATGCGATGGACCCTAGTTTTGGAACCTCTGTCCTAGAGTGCCCTTATTAGGAGAGCTGTCCCATGGATGTAACTGCTCTCACGGTTTCATCCTGTGGAATGTGCGGAGCTCCTCCATCGCAAGTGGCCGTACCATGCCATGTAGTTGGGGAATTTAACTGTCCATCACCAGCAGTGGTTTGGTAGCATTACTGACGGGCCAAAAGAAAAAAGATTACAATAGATGGTGAGTGGGCTAAAGCAATGAATAAATCTGCTTAACTGATTGTGTGTTTTACTACAGTCATCTGGTAGATGATTCGTCAGTGATCAGAGTGTGGATAAATGCCCCACCACCTGATATTCCACAAGCCTTTCTGCCATTGCGAGTCAGAAGTGTAAAGGAATTCTCTCCAATTTAAAGGAGTTCTTTGCCCTTAGTAGGGGAGAGAGATTGGGGCTGCCAGGAGTTCAGACTGGACAAATATAATAGTAGAAACTTCTGTTGTGTTTTCTGGTAGATATCTTTTTGTAAACATTGGCGGTTTTCTTTTCACTATTTTTTTCTAATTTCTGTACGTTGATTTTTGATGCAACTAGCAAGCACCCTTGCACTAAAGTGCTAAGCAGCCCCAGCCACTTTTCCTTTGGTTATAACCCACCTGTCTAACACCTACATCAGATTAAAAGAGAATTTGTTGGATTAATGTACTGCTATTATGGAATATTTTTGCTTAAACTGTTTTGGACAAGAGAAATTGCTCATGATAATCTGAAGGATAATCATGTTAAACAATGGTGGTGAACCAGTTATCATTTTCCGAGACCATGCTCACATAGATTAAAACAAATTACCTGCGAGGCATGGAACTGGCACACAGGAAGGGAAATGCTCCTGAATGTATTATCAGAGAATAAATACAATATACAACCTGAAATCCTAACACTTCACAGACTTTCACAAAACAGAGAGGAAGAACTATCTACCGTCCAACCCAATGCTTAAGACTCTCAACTAACAAGGGAGAGAGAGAGAGGTATGATCGGTCCTGCCACAGCGAAAGGGGAGACCAACAGCCTTTAATGTGCAGAACTTCAGTCATAGTATTATTACAAAATGAAACATAAAATCACATTGTTTATAAGTTCACAAACACGAGAAAATCCACTGCTGGAAGTCCTGATGAAGGGTCTGAGCCCAAATGCTGGCAGTGTACCCTTTTCGGTAAATGCTGCCTGACCTCCTAAGTTCCTCCAGCATTTTGTGCGTGTTACTATGTTTATAACTTATTGTTTTATCTTATTTTTGTCACTACAAAATATATTGAAAAAGGCTGAATAAAATGCTGCCTCTTAAATATCCTTTGATACTGAGCTGAGCTGTGGTGTTGAATATTGTTCCATATACCTAAATAATACCTGATATGCACTTAACTCTTCTTGCAATTTTCTTGAGCCACCAGCAGTTGTTAGGAATTATACTCTAATTTTAACACATCGTGAAATCAGAAGGTCAGTTTAATGGTTGTTTCTATTGAACTATGATATAAATAAGGTAAAATAATTATAGCCATTGTTTCAACTGTGAGAAGTAGATATTTAGCAAGTTGGAGCAATGAAGGTCTCACATTCAACATTTAGGTAAGCCTCTAATAGTCCAAAATGTCCTTCTTTACTTTTTTCATCAGGAGTATTTGGTACAAGTAAATTTTATGGTTTGCTCTTTGTAGGAATTACTTTAGTGTTACCATTTAGTTATTTATATGGGCTCGCTAAAGTTGCAAACTTTGACTTGAAACTTAAATAATAAAGCAGAAATTATTCCACTTAATATAATTTTCTTCATTGGCAGAGTTTCTTTGAAGGGCAATCTGCTTCTTGGGACGTAGCCAAGAAAGATCAGAACCGAACAAAAAACCGTTATGGAAATATTATAGCCTGTAAGTTGATCTGCAAGTGTCTCTGGTGCATTTTAAAAATTATTTTTATTGAAATTTTGAGTTTCAATGAGCAACATTTTATTTTACCTGAATTTGAGTAGAAAGAAAAATCCTACAACACCCCTTCAAAATTTTTATTTTTTGGCATTGAGATAGCTTGCATTTATTTTTCTGCTTTTCCTTTAGTGATGAACTTCCATCTTTTATTTAAAACCAAATCAAAATGTTGTTTAAAAAAAGCCACTCATAACCACCATTTTCACTTTAACTATTTCATACAGTTATTAACAAAACTAGTCTAGTACGATTTGCAATTGCCAAATATGTAGAAGATTATGTAAAAATGTCAGTATAAACATGAGGTATCCCATAATTGAGAGAGAAGGATTTGGGATAAAAGCAGAGAGTCTGCGATCTCAGTAGGAAGCAGTGTTCAAGAATGGAAAATCAGTAAGTTTTGTTGGAACAAATTCAGCTTATTTTCCCTTTGAATGCAGCTTGGCACTGAAAGCATTCAAGTTTTTTTCTTTTTGAACAGAGATTAAATAACAAGCCACCTGTTAGATTGCTAAATGTTGTTTCTCCACTAAAGAATTGATGTGAATTGTTTTGAATGGATCTAAACTTATAACCTTCTGACCGGTAGATGAGAGCTGCACTGTAGAGCAAAACTGCAAAAATAGACAAACTGCTAATTTTTAGCAAGTTAAATTTGAAAGTAATACTAAACTGTACTTATCAAATTCAAATTCAAACTCAGTGGAATATTTTCAGTCTGTCGCTCACCTCTTTCCCTGTAGCATGGTTTAAATTGTAAATCTGCCGTATGCCAGCACTAGTGTTTGAAACCATCTGGGGAAGGGAAGATATTAATCATCTGAAACAGTTTGTGCCGCTAATTTGTGGTTGATATTGGCATCTATTTTTCAATCTTTTTGTGTTGTTTCTCAGAAAAAGGTGTTGCGTGAATAAATTTAAATTTTGAAATCTTTTCCTACAGATGACCATTCCAGAGTCATTTTACAGTCTCTTGAAGATGATTCAACATCAGATTATATTAATGCAAATTACATTGATGTAAGTGGTATTTCTTGACAATTTGATCTTAAAATTTCATTTCCTGTTTTGTGTCTAAAATTTACAACTCTTACTATGTACACCTTGTATATTAAATTTGCTGGCACTCACTGACACTGTTGTGCTTTCTTTCACATCTGGCTTTGGTTTGGGCTGTAGATATGGCTGTACAGGGATGTAAGTACCACTGAAATAGCTGGATCTTTTTTAATTTTTTTTCTAAATATATTCAATATGTTACTAAAACAAGCAGTACTTGCAGCAGATAGTTGAGCTAACCCTTTTGATTCTCTTCATAAAAAAAGCATTTTCGATTTTCAGTTAGCCTCACATAATATAAGTAGTAATATTTTTCCATGGTGTGGAATGTAAAGAGGTTCTAGCAGAAAATAAACAATGCTCTTGTTAAAGTGCATAAACTAGTTCAATATTCTGCCTTGTATAATGGAGAAAAATCACCTTTTAAGTACATTACTCTGAAATAAACCCTGGATTTTCTTTTATTATTGAATACACTGGCATTTTAAGTTTAGTTATTAAAGTGTTGCGGGTTGATGTTGCAAAATGATTCTGTTAAAGAACCACAGCCAATGGCATACATTATGAAGAGATCGAAGTGGTGAACTCCTGCATGTAATTGAGTTATCATTGTATATTCTCTATGGCTATCTGCTCTGCTTAAAAACTTTTTTTCTAATGCACGTGTGGGTGAAAATAGTAGACTTTTCAGATTTACAGTAAAGTGCAAATATCATTTTATTAAGTTGAAAGTTATCATGGGCCTTGTGACTTTAAATCTACGTTAAAAATTGCATAAGATTGGGATACTAGTTAATTTTAAACTAGATTCTGAGAGTATACAGATAGTTTGTTTTTGTTTGACACAGCCTTGAAGACAAATGCTCTTCAATTAAGTGGTTTGGTGAAAAGGAGCCTTCTTTCACCTTTTCCTAAAAGAGATACCACATATATTTGCACTCTATAAAACATGTGTCAATAAAAAGCAATATCCATACAAAACATTTCAGTAAATGACAATTATGGTCTTGAATATAGTTTTAGGAAAAAGTACTGAAAGAAATTGAAGGCATCACTTACATTGGAACCTCAAGTTTTCCTGAGCCATTGAAGATCACAATTGTGAATAATTTACAAGTGGAATTGGCAGCATTTTGCTAATTAAATGCACTTACAATGGTTTGTATTTCCGAGAGTTCCAAGAATCAAGTCAAATATTTAAAAATGATTAAAACTGAAGTATAACTAAGCAAAATATTCACTGACACGAGAAATTCTGCAGATGCTGGAAATTCAAAGCAAAACACACAAAATGCTGGAGAAACTCAGCAGGTCAGGCAGCATATATGGAAATGAATAAACAGTTGATAATTTTTGGCCAGCACTCTTCTTCAGGATTCGCTTCACATTTGCTTTGCTTGCAAGCCTTTAATATTCAAGAGTTTGTATATAAAGCCTATATTCTCAATTTAAAATATTGTTCATTTTGTTTCTTTAAGGGCAACATAAAACCTTGAAAATGTAATCAAAGTAATTAAAAAAAAGTAAAGCAAGAACTATTTTCCCCAAATTTCATACTGGGAATTAAGATTAGATTTTCCAAAATGGGTGTAATTTACTTCTGAGTTTAGATTGTAATCTTCAATCAGTTCCCTCTTTTCAGTATTAGATTTTTAAAAACATACTTATTTATTTTATTCTTGGACAAACTTGGATTCAGTTAAAATTTCCGAATTTTTGTCAGTTTTTAATTGTTCACTGGTCATTGAATTAAAAATATGCCAATTCAGAGCATTGCTCAGGCATTTCGAACCTATGCAAGGTGCAATTTTGAAAGTGTGTGCTTAAAACATTTTGGAAGGGAGAGCAAGAGTTAAACTGTTCATCTGTTCCAATGCTAGAGCCTTGAATCTTGCTGAAATGCATCTGCTAACTTGAACAATGGAACTGCACATAATACATACCTGTAAGGAAGAAAACGCCAGACAAAAGCTGTGTTGATTTGATTGGCAGGTCATCAGGGGCTCATGTACTGTGGCTGAGCTATGTGAATGGGCCAGATCAGACTTGGTACCCTTATTTTCTCAGAAAACATTGGGAAAACATTGGGAAAGCCTTGGCTCAGCTTTGCTATTTGTCAAAGCTTTCAATTTTTTTCAGAGCTATTTAAAAAATTATAAATGAAAAGAAAAACAGTCTGGTACCATAGAACCATAAAACATTACAGCACAGAAACAGGCCTTTTAGCCCTTTTTGGCTGTGCCGAACCATTTTTCTGCCTAGTCCCACTGATCTGCACCTGGGCCATATCCCTCCAAACCCCTCTCATTCATATACCTGTCCAAGTTTTTCCAAAGAGACTTAAATATTTGGAATCATTACTTACCTATTGCCCTCTCTCTTTCTCTTTGTCTCCCCTTTCTCCCCTCTTTCCTGCTTCTTTCAGGCTATCTCTACCCCTCTTTTCCTTCTTTCCTTGGGCCTCTGCCACTCCCACAATCGTTTTCCCCTTTTCTGCATCTCTCACTCTTTTCCCCTCTCCTCTGCCCCACTTTCCAATTTTTCCAGATGCTCTCTTTTTTAGCATCTTGACTATTCTTTCCCACCTCTCTGTATTTCCTCAAATGTTTTTCCTTTCCTGTCATTTTCCTTTTTTCTCTCTTTTATCTCCTTATTTCATTGTTCGCCTTCACTTTCATCCTTGTTCATTCTTCCCTATCTCCTTTACCCTCTCTTCGCCTTCTTTATCCCTCTCTCCCTCTTGAACTCTCTTACATTTATCTACTTTCTCTGTCTCTTCTTCACAGTTCCCTTTCTTTTCTCTCTGTCTTTCCTCCATCTCTTTGTCTCTCTGCATCTCTTGTTCCCTTTACTCTTCCCTTTCTTCCCTCCCCCAGCTTCTCACTCTTTCCTTTTTGCCCTCCTTGAAATGCCCTGTCCCATTCATGGAAAGCCCTTTGATAGAGGCAGGTACATTATCTGTATTGAACAAAAACCGGAGATTTTTTCACCAGCTTCCATAAATCTGAAATAAAAACAGAAAATATTAACAGACGTTCAGCAGATCAAGTATCACTTATGGAAAGCGAAATATCTAATGTTTCGGGTCAGAGACAGAAACTCCTAAAACTGGAATATTAACTGAGCCTTTGTTTTAAAACTGTTTAGAAATATTATTGAAATTTAGGGGTGTTTAGCCCAAATCAATAAATGGGTGGCATTATTTGTCCAAATGTGAGTAACTTTCTGCGATCGTTTAAACTGAGACCAGTTACGGCTAGAAAATGCTGACACCCCTGAGAATGTTTTAAAATTAGATGAAGATGTGCCCTTTCAGAGGTCTCCCACCCCTTTTCATTGTCCTTTATCTTAATAATTTATGATGAAGTAGGGCAGAGGAGAGGGGTAAGAGTGAGAGAGGGAGAAAAAGGGAAAACATTTGTGGGAGTGGCGGTGAATTAACATTACAGATTTAAATCTGTTATAAAGCTTCACGGCAATGCTAAAGTTGCTGTAAAAAAAGGCACCAGTAAAGTTCACCATAGTTCTATTATTTGTGAGCATCTGGTGCTCCTATTTATTCACATTAGCTACATTTTATTCCAGATGTCATTTTCTTCACCAGACTTATTTTTATATTTTAGTAACTTCCATTTTTATGTTAACATTTTCAACTAAATCATTTTATTCATGCAGATTCCTGTGATCGTTTCAGTGTAAGATGTACCATTGTGGTTTAATGTCATCTCCACTGCCTGTGAAAAGCCTTTAATTTATGATTATGCTAACATTGTTCTTAAGTGCCATTCTGCATAAGGGTCGGCAGGACTGCCATTTGGAGATATTTATTAGAAGTCTGAAATGAAGCATACCCACTCCTCATCTTGCAATTGACAATAGTCCCTTCCTTTTTTTCAGCTAACCTGGTAAAAATTATACTCTATTCCTCTTCAGTCGTAACATATGTTTCAAGTAATGGTTCTTAATTGGATTTGACTTTTATGTAGCTCAGTGAAAATTGTTTGAATTAAGCTGTCGGCCTTTATCTTAATGGTGCTGGGTGAGCAAGTTGCCATTGGTATATGTTAATGGTATCAATGGACTTTTCACTTGTACATTTCTCCAGACCAATCCTTTCTTCAGATGATCTGATTGTGTGAAATATTTTTTATCATTTTTAGGGATACCACAGGCCAAGTCATTACATAGCTACACAAGGTAAGAATTTTACATTAAGTAATGCATAACTTGTATATCGTTGGGATTCTGAAAATAATTCCATTGTATACAGTTTCTGTGACCTAATATGTCTTCAGTTATGCTAGAGAAATGATTGGAAGTATTTTTCTCTTCAAAGTCTTAAACCTTGGTAAGGTAGTGATTCATGATAACCTAAAAATATTGACATGAGGCCAGAGATTAAGTTAACAACCATGCTCTTATTTATTGCACACTGCTGTTCAGACATTTTTAAATTATATAAAACTTACCGCTTTTATTATATTAAAGAAGGAAAGTATAAAGTTATTATGCTGCGGTAGTCATCATCCAACATGTAGTCATGCTGCATGTTGACATGATAATTAAGAAATTGTACTGATGAACAATAATGGACTTGGTACTGATCCCTGCGATATGCTGCGGTAGTCATCATACAACATCACCCTGCGGTGATGCAGAGGCATTACAGTCACTCCCAATCTTTAGCTCTTTTTCAGATGCCTTTTGAATGTTGTAATTGTACTCCCCCACCAACACGTTTCACATACCACCATATCTGGGTGAAAAATGTTGCCCCTCAGGTCTCTGTTAAATCCTTCCCCTTTCGCCTGAAATGTATGCTGTCTAGTTTTTAGACTCCCCTACCCTAGTGAAGACTGTGACTATTTGCCTTGTCTATGTCTTTCATGATTTTATATACATCTTTATCAGGTCATCCCTCAGCTGCGTCTGCTCAAGGGGAAAAAAGCTCCAGTCTATCGTCTCTCCTTATAATTCAAGCCCACCAATCCTAGTAACATCCTTGTGAACCTTTCCTGCACCATTTCTGGATCAGTGATATCCTTTCTAGGTGACCAGAACTGCACATAATAGTCAATGTGGTTTCACTGATGTGCAGTTGTAACATGGAAGTCCCAACTCTTCTATTCAACATTCTGGCCAATGAAGACAAACAAGGCAAGCTCCTTCTTCATCCCATCTACCCTTGTCACCACTGTCAAGGGACTGTGTACTTGTATGCCAAGGTCTCTCAGTTCTAGAACACTCTTCAGGGGCCCCTCCTTTTACTGTGCAAATCCTTCCCTGGTTTAACTCGCCAAATGCAACACTTAACACATTTCCCAATTAAACTGCAGCTGCCATTCCTTAGCCCATTTTCCCACTTGATCTAGATTCTGTTGTAATCATAAATAATCAGTACTACCAATTTTTGTATCTCCACAGACTTATTCATCATGACAACTACATTCTCATCTAAATTGTTAATGTAATTGACATGATAATTAAGAAATTGTGCTGATGAACAATAATGGACTCGATACTGATCCCTGTGACACACCGCTGGTCTCAGAACTCCAGTCTGAAAATCAAACTTCCACTACCATCTGCAGACCCCTTTCACCAAGCCAAGTTTGTATGTAATTGACTAGTTCTACCTGCTGGAACGGTCAGCCATGTAGAACCTTGTCATCGGCTTTGCTGAAGCCCATGCCCTACTCTGGTCAATTCTCTTTACGACCTATTCAAAAAATTCTCAGTCAGATTTGGGAGACCTTTACTCAAGTCCCAGCTCTCAGAAACCTCTCCAATAATTTTCCTACCACTAATGTTAGGCTCACCATCCTACAGTTCTCTGGCCTGACCTTGCATCCTTCTTAAAAAAAAGGCACAACATTAGCCAACCTCCAGTCTTCTTGTACCTTATCTAGGGCTATAGGCAATATTAATATCTACCCCACGGCTCCAACAATTTTTTTTCTCCTTTCCTGCCATGTCTTGGTGAACCTCAGGTCTTTATCCACTTTAAGACCACAAGTACCCCCTCTTTTGTAATGTAGGATATTTGCAGTACATCAGTTCCTTATATCTTCTGTGGATCACATTCATCTTTAAGGGGTCTCATTTTCTCTCTAGTTACTGTTTTACTCTTAATATACGTGCAGTCTCTTGACATTCCCCTTTACCTAGTCTAACAAAGTTATCTTGTCCACATTTTGCTCTCCCATTTCCCTCATTGGGGTGTTGGGCTGGAGACATATCTAGCAAAATAGGTGTAAGGCGCTCCTTCGATCTGCTAGCCTGCAGATCACCCTTGGGCAAGGTGTA
The DNA here is from genome assembly GCF_048418815.1 of Hemitrygon akajei. Classification (NCBI taxonomy): domain Eukaryota; kingdom Metazoa; phylum Chordata; class Chondrichthyes; order Myliobatiformes; family Dasyatidae; genus Hemitrygon; species Hemitrygon akajei. Next base: position 153,509,806 of record NC_133132.1, read on the forward strand.
GCACCGCTTATTCCACCCCCCCCCCCAACCCCGATGAGGTTCAAGTGAAGTCATGGGAGCAGGTGGTAGATGGTTGTATGAGCAGCTATGTGTATCTCAATTCTTCACTATGCGACCACTGACGCCAGGCAGACAATCTTTGAAGAGTACTGACACTGGCTGGGGTCTCCCATCTTGTGAAGAGACTGTCCAAAAGAAGGCAACAGCAAACCACCTCTGTAGAAAAATTTGTCAAGAACAAGGTCATGGAAAGACCATGATCGCCTACATCATACAACATGGCACATAATGATGATGCGTCCCTACATCCCATATACTCAAGGATTTGTGACTCCTTGTTTAGGGTGGGATATATGCAGTAAGTGAGGAGTGTTAATGATCAGAGGTACCGTGGGGTTCAAGGCACAGTTCCCTGAAAGTGGCAAAGCATGGTAGATGTAGTGTGACGAAGGTACGCGACATGCTTGCTTGCAAAGTTTGGGGCATAGAATAAACAAGCTTGAATGTTTAAAGCATGGAAACAGCGTCTGTTTGCCACACTGTAAGGAGGATGTGATTGTGCTTGAGGTGGTGCACAAGAGATGCATCTGGATTTTGCTTGCTTGGTGGACTTCAGTTTTGGGAAGAGATTTCATTGGTTGGGTTTGTTTTCCATGGGGCAGAAGAGGATGAGAGGTGACTTGATGGAGGTCTATAAAATTACGAAAAGCAAGGATAAGAAAGCATAGGTTTAAGGGGAGAAGAAGGGTTTTAAAGAGGATCTGAGGAGAATTTTTTTTACAGTGGTTGATATTTGGAAGATACTGCTGGGGGTGGTGGTGTGGTTGGGAACTGTTGGAATCAGATACAATCACAATCGTAATATTGGAAATTGCAATTTGTGTGGATGGGCAAAATGGTTGGCATGGGTGTGGTGGATGAAGGGCTTGTTTCCTGTAATGTACAACTCCAATTCTATGATGGATTATAAAGTTCCACATCAGACCACAGGACTAATAAGCTGGCATTGACCTTATGACCTGAATGGTCTGCTCTTGTATCATTAGAGGCCTGTACTGGGCAGCACAGTGACACCACAGCTAGCACTGCTGTCCCGCAGCTTCAGCGATTCAGAATTGACCTTGCTTACTTTCTGTGTAGAGTTTATGCATTCTCACTGTAACCACATGAATTTTCTTCACGTGCTCTGGTTCTTCCCACATTACAAAGGTATTCTGACAAGTAAATTGCCCCAAGTCGTAGGTTGACAGGAAAATTGAAGAGGGAGTTATGGATTTAATGAGAAAATAGCTAACAGGGAACTGAGGGGTGTAGTGCAACAGATGACACTGCTCTGCAGTGAATTGGCAGATACTCGACGAGTTGTATTTTCACCCCTGTTGTAAGAAGTACATGAAATGCTTTATTTCTGTTCAAGTAATTGTTTTAAATTTTTAAATGTTTTTCTTTACAGATTTAAAATGCTTTTAAGTGTTGGGGGCATCTAAGAACCTTCAAAATCATTGATATGTTATATATGGCATATCTTGGTTGGCTGTCAGATATTTTCCTGTTACTTTGAAGTCAGGTTTTATATTAGTCCACCCGTACAATAGCACCGTGTCATGCAAAGCTGTGGTGCAAATCCATCTTCAGACTCACCACAAGAGTACACGGAGGCAGCTTGCTGTCGATTGCACATCCTGGCTCAGTACTGTGCACGGAGTATAAAAGACAGCTATATCAAGCCAAACCAATTCCAAATTAAAAATTATTAGTCCCAGCAATCATGGGCAACTTACTTTATGTACAATTATGAAATTACTTTGAATCTATTGTGTTTGGTCCACTCGTACACGCCCATCATTCTGGGGTTGGCCAACTCCCTTGGTTCAGCACATTCTGAATCTGCAGTAGAGATCTATACTAATTAATTCCAACTAAGATCTAAAATTAACTGAGATGTGCAGATCTAAAGCTAATTAACCTACCAGTGCATCTAACAGTACTTCTGATTTTATGTCTATTTATTTATTTTTTTATTCAGAATATGCCCTTACGGCTCTTACACCCCCCACAACTGCAATTTAACCTTAGCCTAATCAATTTACAATGACCAATTAACCTTACAACCGGTACATCTTTGCACTGCAGGAGAAAACCAGTGTGCCCAGGGATGATGTACAGACCTCTTGACTTGAACAGCATTGCTGCCATGGTGTCACGGTTTAATATAAAACTTAGTGGCTCTTTGTTACAGAAAGTTCTCAGAGCCCTTCATTGACATGTGGAGTGTCTATACTGATAAACAGTTCTCCTGCTCAGAGAAAGATGATCTGGACATTTTCTGTGGTCGGGTTTTACTGTGGTTTGGCACCAGTGAGCTCCTAAGGGTGCCGAACTAGAAAGTTTCACTTTCAATTAACATTTAATGAATGTTACAAGTTAATGCAAGTTGAATACTTTGGGAGAAATTTATTGAAATAAGCTTCAATGTTCAAAATGCTTTGATAATTTTTGTGTATTTGCATTTATTATTATTACTTTCCAATGTAAGTGTGCTTTAAGAAACAGCTGAATAACATATGTGAAAAACTTGTGATACCAGAAATTTTTGAAGCAGTAAATTATTTCTCACATTACATAAATAAAAGGGCAGCAGGGTAGTGTAGTGGTTAGCACCATCACTTCATACCAATCAGGTGTAAATTCCTGCCGCTGTCCAAAAGGAGTTTGAACATTCTCCCCTCGACAGCGTGGGTTTCCTCCTTCCGCTCCAGTTTCTTCCTGCATTCCAAAGATGTATGGTTTGGTTAGGATTGGTAAATTATGGGCCTGCTATGTTGGTGTCAGAAATATGGCGACACTGGCCCCAGCACAATCCTTGCTGATTCGAGTTGGTGCAAATGACACATTTCACTGCATGTTTCATTGTACATGTGACAAATAAAGCTAATCGTTTAACTAACTTTCTCTTGTTCTTTTCTCTAGGGCCAGTACATGACACTGTCTATGACTTCTGGAGAATGGTCTGGCAAGAACAATCAGTTTGTATCGTTATGGTCACAAATCTGGTGGAAGTTGGAAGAGTAAGTCTAGTTTTGGTGGTGAGATCGTATATGCCAATATTTTGGAGCATGTAAAATCTGAGAAAAGAAAATTTTTTTAAATGGCAGATGCTAGAAACCTGACAAATATTAATTCTACTCTTTCTATGGATGTTGTTTGATGTGCTGAGTATTCACTAGTTTAAAGTCCAGAGTGTGTTTTGCACAAGGCAAAGCTTCCACTGCTTGCTGTACTTGGATTTTATTGCTCCTTAAAATATACGTAAGCAACATTCTCTGGCCATTAGTGGTTAGAGTTATTAGACTAGGATGAGGTGCACCCGATTCCATCTCTAACTTCACTCAAAATTGTCTTTCATCCTTAACACATAGCCTTCCATGTGAAATACAGAAAAATTAGAACACTATCAATATTACTACAGTACTATAAAACTGTGTATTAGTTTCTAATAGTTATAGGAGAAATTCATCCAGTGTATGCTGTCATCTTCTTTTGATTGACTGTAAATTAACAAAGTCAGTGCAGACACCTAGTACAGATAATAGACAGCCTTTATACAATGCCTTCTATCATTGCATCCTCCAAATTGTCATTTCCATTGTAACATTCAAGATAATTGTTGATACCTTCAAATTTTTCCAAGACTGCCATCCCTTTCACAGTCTTCATCTCCTTGGCAACTTCATAAAGTTTTCAAAGAGAATTTACTTTAAAGGAGATGGCTCAAGAAACGAGCTCATTTTATTTGATTGGGTCCACCCGACACTGTGTAGTATATTTGTGAACTGATGATGTTGGAAATCCAGAGCAACACATAGAAGAATGCTAGAGGAACTCAGCAAGTCGGGCAGCATCTGCGGAAGAGAATAAACAGTCGCTGTTTCAGGCTGAGACACCTAACATCAAATCAGACTATTTCAGAGAATGTTTATTGCAGTGCCATTTGTAACAATGGCTAAAGGTCTCGTGGGCCTCTTTGCAGAATTTTAGATGGTGACAAGGAAGTTTACAGGGGTGAGATAAATCAGCTGGTTGAATGGTGTTGTAACAATAACCTTGTACTCAACATCACTAAAACCAAGGAATTGATTGTGGACTTCAGGAAGAGGAAGTTGAGGGAAGACAGACCAGTTCTCATCAAGGGATCAGCAGTGGAAAGAGTGAGCAGTTTCAAGTTCCTGGGTATCAACATCTATCCTGGTCCAATTACAAAGAATGCACAACAGCAGCTATATTTCATTAGGAGTTTGAGGAGACTTGGTGTGTAACCCAAGGCACTCCCAAGTTTCTACCAGTGTACCGCAGAGAGCATTCTAACTGGAGAGGCCACCACACAGGACCGGAAAAAACTGCAAAAAGTTGTAAACTCAGCCAGATCTATCATGGGCAATAGCCTCTCCAGTATCCAGGACACCATCGAAAGGTGATGCTTGAAGAAGGGCCCTCTTCTTGTTGCTACTATCAAGGAGGAGGTACAGGAGCTTGAAGACATACGCTCAAAGTTTCAGCAACTCCTTCTTCCCCTCTGCCATCAGATTTATGAATGGATAATGAACCCATGAACACTACCATACTATATTTTACTCTCTTTTTGCATTAGTTTTTAATATATATTTCTTATAGTAATTTGTAGCTTTTTAAATTATTATGTATTGCTGCTGTAAAACAACAAATTTCACTGCATATGCCAATGATATTAAATCTGATTCTTTTCAACTATTTCTGTGAAACTTTGGCTAATTGGGCAAAATGTTCCAGTGCCCGATGTGTCCCAATTAACCAGAATCCACTGTATTTTCTTGCCCTTTTAGTATTCCAGCAAGGATAATGCAAAACAATTCCGTTTTAATTGCTTGTCTATAATAAGTATTTCAGTTATCACTATAAAACTAGGATAATTTCCCATTCCTAATCTTTTGATTTTTAAAAATTTAAATCCTAGGTCAAATGTTACAAATATTGGCCAGATGATAGTGAAGTTTATGCAGATTTCAAAGTTACATTCGTGGAAGAGGAGCCTCTTGCAGAATATGTTGTTCGAACTTTTACATTGGAAAGGGTAAGTTCATTTATCAACCCTAATTTCCTCACTTTGTTTCTTTACAGTACTTACCTGATGTAATGATTTTTAGGAGAAGTGGTATTCAGTCAGATTGATTGTTCAAATTATGTTCTACCCTCATTACTTAACCCACACAAACCGGAAAAATCTGCAGTTAAAATAATCAGGCATTTACTTGTTGGACTGGAAAATAAATTAATGGACAAAGTAGGTGATCATAGAAAATTCAATTTCATGCTAATGCACGTGACTATACAATATATTAAACGCTAATCTGTGGATGCTGAGCAGCCAACAGCAAGTGTGCTTTCAAGTCAGCAGTGTGCGTTCGGCACCAATTGGGTGTTATATTTCTGTGACAACTTAATTGGCGACTGCTAAATATGCATTAATCACTGGTTATTTAACCTCCAAAAAAGGAATGAGCCAATATTCCTTTAAGATATTTATAGCAAAAATAAAGATGGTTATGACATTACTTGTGAACAATTTAATAATATTTTAATTACCGAGAAGCCATGTTTAAAAGCCAAAATGTTACATATCAAGTTTTAGGAGTTTGGAATAAATTAGCTAAATTCAAATAGAATTGCTAGGATTAACTCTTAAAGGCCTGAAGAATGCATGAAGATGGATAGATTGGATAGTTAAGGGAACCTCTTGTTTTCACATCTTCAGAAAAAATGTCTTGGTTTCACACAATGGGCGAGGAGAAAACACTGTAGGACCGCAGGTTTGAAACCCTCTAAAATGGGAGGAAGGGTCAGTGAACCACTAGTTATAATATTACTGGTAAGATGCACAGGTCAGGCTTTTTTTAAAAACTGAGTTTGAAGTCTAGGTATGTCAGTGGTATAACCTCTGAGATGTGTTACGTACCCCGTAACTGGGTCACTTACCAGCAAAGATAGAGAGGTCCGTTGAAGTCTGATGGTACTATTTTTAAAAGTATTTATTGATAAAGGGGCACAAAAATAAGATTAATGCAAACATACAGATAATATACGTCGTCAATACTAAATCTAAAAGCGCGGGTATAATAATAATCAATAAGAAATAGCTCTATCGTTGTCTAGGGGATAATGTATTGTCCAATGGAAATATAACAGTCACTGTTAGTTCGTTCAAGCTGCAGCGTTTTGGGTTTAAGAGAGACGGTTTAAACTTGCCCAGGTCTTTTATGATGCCAATCCTTTGAGTCAGGGGAGTTGGTTTCCCCGTTGCTAGCTAAAAGCCGTTTTCCGTGGTACCAGCCACCAGTTCCAGGCAACGGAACTGAACGCACGTGGCCTCCTGCAAATGGCTTCCCGCTATTACGGGATCGCTAGCGTTTCTTCTGGTGCATCTGAGGGGCTGTTCCTACAGACCCTCTTTTATCCTGACTCGCAGGGTCTTAGATGTCAATCAGGTAGGGGTGATGCAATCTCTCCCTCACCCAGCCCACTTTGCCTGAGGGCGTTCACGTAGCATAGTATCTCAATCCACAAATTTGTCTCCAAGAGACAATGGCCATGTCCCGTAGCTTTACATCGCCGGGGAACGAGACATTCTGCACGTCTCTCTCTCATTTCCTGGGTCCCCTGACCCAACCCAATAGTGATCTTGCGATTCTCACAAAGGAGGGGGCTGCAGGCATAACAGATGTTAGCCATTTCTTGCTACTTGTCTGAAAGATCAAGAGAAGTAGCTAAGGTGGTTCTCCAGACATGAAATCTTCATGTTGAGCGCCCTAGTTGGGCGGTCATTTATTGATTCTGTGATAGTTACTATTCCATAGATCTGTTGAAAATGCCCACAAGAAAATGAATCTCGGGGCTGTATATGGTGACATATATGTACTTTAATAATAAAATTTACTTTGAACTTTATGAACCTTAGTTTCAGGGATTGATCTTTCAAGAGGAGCTGTGGTATGTTGTCCACAAAAACTAAGCGTAGCTGACGCAACAGAACTATTGGGATTCTCCTTGACTTCACTGAGTTTAGGAATCTTGAACCAGGAAGGAAGTGGCTCGGCTAGCAGAGCTGCTGCCTCATAGCTCAAGAAACTAAGATTCAATCCTGACGTAGGATCCTCCCTGTATGAAGTTTGCACACTCTCCTTGTGATTGCATGGGTTTTATTCTAGATGTTCTAGTCTCCACTTGTGTCCCAAAGTTGTGCAGTTTAGTAGGTTAATTTGCCACTATAATTGTTGAGTTGAGTTCTTCTCCAGTGCTGCCAATTCATTTGCATCACAATACAAGGAGACATCGTCAGTGTGCTGTTAATTTGTGGTGTGTCCTCCAAATGCTTGGCTTTAAGTACTTACCAATCAGCTGATTGGTCGTCATTGCAGAAACTCAGCTGTGACATGGGGGAGGAGGTCTCATTGCTGATTGGTTGTAGGGCGAACTCTGTCCTTTGTGGTTTGGAATTTTGCCCACATAGGCTTATAAATAGGATGGAGGTGTACATATCTGTTTACAGAATTGTTCCTGGAAAACCATGCTTCCAGGAAATCTCTTGCATGCTCAGTCTTTGCTTGCACCGTGACTTTCAGTGATGCCCAGTCCAGTTTGTGCCCTTCTTGATCTTCATGAGCAGAGGCTAGGGGGAGTTGGTCATGGCACTCAACAGCCAGTCGATGTTCATGGATAAGGATAAGCATTCAGGAAATGTGATGTGAAGGAAGCAGCAGATTATAGGGCAGAATACTCATTGGAAACATTAATGTACATAAATCAGGTGAATGGAACAGCCCCACCATCAACCATACTATAAAAATGTGGAAGGAACTGTGAGAATGGGATTGCAGAGTTGATCAGTGGGCTGAATGAATGTCTCTTGTGCCATAATAAATGTATGATTCAATGAACCATATGTACTCTTGCAGTGTGCAGTGTGCTGTTGGTAATGAGTGTAGCAGCTTGGTTACGGAGGAACGCTATATTCATGTGTTGTATGATAATTAAACTTAAACTTGAGTTAACAGGACAGTCACAAAAGGGATGAATTGTTTTGAAAGCAATCTAAGAAGCAGAGTTGTGCACAAACCAAGGTAAGCAAGAGCAGTGGCATCTGGTGAAATTATGGACACCCAATAACATTTAGGATCGGCACTTGTTCCCCTTTAAAAGGTGGTGTGTTTAAGTTCTTAATGTGCATCCCTGAGATGATCATGATTGCATTCCTAGTTAGAGGCCAAGATTTAGCCTCATTTACTGAAATGTAGCTGTGAATACCTTTCACACATTTTGCATAATAATTCTGTAACAGAATAGTTTTTAAATGTGAATCCGTTCCTTCTCAGAGAGGCTTTGATGAAATTCGTGAAGTGAAGCAGTTCCATTTCACTGGCTGGCCTGATCATGGCGTTCCTTATCATGCAACTGGTCTACTAGCGTTTATCCGCCGTGTGAAAATCTCAAATCCCCCAGGAGCGGGGCCAGTAGTTGTACATTGCAGGTTGGCTTCATTTTGTATAAATATTTCAATAATGCAAAATTGATTTTGTGTATCTATGTGCCTAACATCAATACAGCTGCATTTACAAATATATCCACATAGCAAGAAGTCAGCTTACCAATGGCAGTTAGTTCACACAGAAATGATTCATCTCACCCCATCTTCTTACTGAATCACTCAGTCCTTCTCTCCAAAACTCTGCTGATTGTTTCTGGACCATTGTTGCTTCATTGTCTTCAGTTCAACAATTTGTTACAATCTCTATTAAGACAAGGCATACAGCTTCATCTCTTCTCTCCCATCCTTCAACAGAGAGAAGCATTTTTCTGATCATTTTTCCTAACTTGCACAAAGTTATATGTATCCAATAACCTGTCCTATTTCACAGACCTACACTCAGTAGGCACCTGATTAAGTATCCACATACGTAGTGTTGGGCTTGAAATTCTGCCCTGTATTCATTTAGGAAGAGAGACAACCAACACCGGAATATTACAAAACTTGGGTTTATTGCAGAATTCGTAACTGGCGCAGCGAATCGACGGAGTCGCTGGAGAAGGCGCGTTCCGACTTCCCCTTACAATCTGCTCTTATTTATATCCCTTTTCCCCCCAGCACAACCCCCCGCTACATATTAGGTAATATCGGGCACTTGTGTCCATCTTATTGGCCCGACGCCATACACTCACGAGTTACCTGTTTCTTTTGTTTACTGAATCGCGTGACACTGGTAGTTTCGGTGTAGCGGAATCCCCAGTTTCGCTCCCCCCCTCCCTCGCATTACGTGAGCCACTCCTGACCTGTAATGGCAGTCTCGAATTAACCCTAACAGTAGCAAAGTGGCCACTGAGTGTATGTTCATGGTCTTTTGCTGCTGTAGCCCATCCACTTCAAGGTTTCAACGTGGCGTGTGTTCAGAGATGCCCCTCTGCACACCACTGTTGTAACGCGGTGTAATTGGAGTTACTGCCGCCTTTCTGTCAGCTGCAGGTTACAAAAGGGTTCTGTTCCTGGGAATGGTTCACAAACTGGATACTTCGCCAGTCAAAAATTCAGCCATTAGCCAAGTTGCCAGTTGGCACAGCAGCCAGCAGCTGCACCCCACAGTCTCCTAAACACTCAGTCATGTGTATGGGTTGTACGTAATCCCCAGCAGAACACGTATTTCCCTATAACCTTATTTCTCCCACATTCCCATTAACACCCACCGGTTCTCTCAGCAGCCACCTAAACCAGGGGTAATCTGCAGTGGCCAATCAACCTAACGGCTAATACGTCTTTGTGATATGGGAGGAAAAAGGACCACACACAAACACAGACACTACCAAAAGATAAACATGCAAACTCCACACAGGCAGCGCTGGAGGATAGCATTGAACCTGTGTCACGGTGCAACCCAAATTTTCAAATCCTCCACACCTTTTAGCCAGAGAGCAGTGAATCTGTGGAATGCTCTGCCACAGACTGCGGTGGAGGCCAAGTCCATGGGTTTATTTAAGGCAGAAGTTGATAGTTTCCTGGTCAGTCAGTGCATCAGAGGACATGGCGAGAAGGCAGATGGGGATATGGGGCTATGTGGGATCCAGGATCAGCCATGATGGAATGGGGGAGCAGACTTGATGGACTGAATGACCTAATTCTTCTCCTATATCTTATGGTCCTTGTGTTCCACAACTCTTTCCGGGAGTCGTTTGTGAATCTTTAATACTGGCATCCGTATCGTCCCTGAGCTTGATCACTCTGCAGCCGGCTTCTTCAGCAGTCAAGGCTGCAAGCCATTCCATAACCTCGTTGTCTCTCTACTTCCCTTTCATTCTTATAAATCATTCTCTAAGCAAATCCAACTAGTGTCTTGTGTGAATCTGCCATGGTTGTCATTAGTATTCCGAGCAGTACTTTTGTAAGTCAGAGATGCTTTATAAGTTGCTCTCAAGACCTCACTGCATAAGATACACTTATAATGCATTGAAATTAAGTTACTAGTCTCAATCAGTTATCCCACTGAACATTTCTCATTGCAAATAGTATTGAGTTGTAAACTGAATTTTAATATCTAATGATGACAGTGTTTGACTACACATGAAACTCTCCATTCTGTTTGTTTTCAGTGCTGGGGCAGGAAGGACCGGCTGTTATATTGTTATAGATATCATGTTAGACATGGCAGAGCGAGAAGGAGTTGTTGATATCTATAACTGTGTTAAAGCATTACGATCGAGGCGCATTAATATGGTTCAGACAGAGGTAAGACTCAAATTGAAGCGCTCAAAAAACCTGGCATAATATGACATCAGTCGTATGCTGAAGTTTAGACCAAGGATTCGTAACTTTTTTATGTCATGGATCTCTTTAGCCTACGCACTCCTTCTCGGAATAATGTATTTAACTATATAAAATGAAATACATAGGATTACAAAGGAAGCCAATTATATTAAAATACAGTTATCAAAATACTTAAAAGAACCAATTGACCTATTATTATATGTACTTCTTTATTAACATATTAAATAACAAGACTATACATTTAAAATATAGGCAAGTTAAGATTAAACTTTATTTTGTAAATACTTATCCGTGTGAAGGATGTTGTTGCTTGAATAAGAACCTTAAACTGTGGGGTGGTCTTTGACAAAGCAACACGCATGTCATGTTGGACATAACTATAGTGATGAGTGAGCTGTAAATGCTATTTTAAGGAATTTATAACAACTTTAATTCCTGGGTGTCACTGTCTCAGAGGACCTGTCTTGGACCCATCATATAAATATAATTGAGATGAAAACAACAGCTCCTCTACTTCCTCAGGAGTCTGTGGAGATTTGGCATGTCGTCAAAAACCTTGGCAAACTTCCATAGATGTGTGTTGGAAAGTGTGCTGACTGGCTGCATTACGGCCTGGTGTGGGAACACCAAGGCCCTTGAGTGGAAAATCCTACAAAAGGTAGTTGATTCGGCCCAGTGCATCATGGGCAAAACCCTCCCCACCACTGAGCACATCTGCATGAAACGTTGCATAGGAAAGCAGTATCCATCAGCAAAGATCCTCAGCACCCTGGCCATGCTGTTTCCTCACTGCTGCCATCGAGTACAAGGTACATGAAGGTACAGGACTCGCACCACCAGGTTCATTAACCCACAACCATCGGGCTGTTGAACAAAAAGAGATAACTACACTCATTTAAGGACTCTTATGTCATGTTTATCATTTATTTGCTATCTACATTTGCACAGTTTGTTTACAGTTTACAGATCCTGTATAGAGTTACTGTTCTATAGATGTACTCCCGCAGAAAAAACATCTCAGGGTTGTATGCAATGACATATGTACTCTCATAATAAATTTTACTTTGAACTGTAATCTGATATGAAAATACCTGTGATTTCTATTGGTGACAAAGTCACAGATACTGATAATGCTACAGTGATTTGTTGCCTGAAGGAAATGCTAAATTCCATTTAAAGGTTAGTGAAAATAAAGATGTAAGATTTTTTCCCATTGAAATTCGCAGATCCCCGAGGGTTCTCTGGAGCTCTGGTTTAGGCCAGTATGCATAGTGCTGGAGGAACTCAGGTCAAGAACCTGCAATTGGATCTGGATCCATCCTGACAGAGTCTCAACCCAAAACGTTGACGGTTCCTTGTAGTTTTGGTTTATTATTGTCACAAGCATCAAGATGCTGTGAAAAGTTTGCCATGCATGCTATTTATACAGATCATATCATACAGTGCATTGAGCTAGATTAAAGCAAAGCAAGAACAATGCAGAATAAAGTGCAAAAGCTGCTGAGAAATGCAGTGCGGGCAAACCCTAAAATACAAAATCATAACGAGTTCATTTGACGAGTTAACGGCCGTCCATCTTATCATTCAAGAGTGTGATAACAGTGGGATAGAAGCGGTCACTGAACCTGGTGGTACGTGCTTTCAGGCTTATGTATCATCTGCCCGATGGGCGAGGGGAGAAGAGAGAGCAGGGTGGGTGAGCCTTTGATTATGCTGCCTGGCCAGATTCTGCTCCTGTTTCTTAAGGTCTGCTTTACGAAGGCAATAAGAAGAATCGAGGGGAGGCCGGGTCCTGTGATGTGCTGATGTGCCTTTCTGCCCCCAGATGCTGCTTTACCGGTCACGTTCTTCAAAAGCCAGCAACTGCAGCCTCTTGTGACCCTGGAGCCTTAGAGCTTTTTTTTTTACTTTTAAAGTTTCTCTTTGTACTTAATCAAGAAATTTGGAAAGCTCATTTATGCTGAATGGCAATATTCGTACAGTGCATTTGATTTTGATTTTGATTCTCTGTCATCAAGGGGCAAAGCCTACTTGGTGTTAACAATTTGAGATCTGAGGCCTCTTCATCTCACTGTGGATTATCTGCTTAAGTTTTACATTCCTGTGAGCTCTATCCCACAGCGGATGCTATCTTCTTAAATGCAATTAACTGACTTAATAGCCATGAAGTGAGAATCTGATACTGACTGGATTTGTTTTTGTTTTAAAGGAACAATATATATTCATTCATGATGCCATTCTGGAGGCTTGTCTGTGTGGGGACACATCAATACCAGTCTGTGAAATCAAGCAAGCCTATTACGAAATGATACGAGTTGATTCACAGAGTAACTCTTCCCAGCTTAAAGATGAATTTCAAGTAAGCAAGCCTCAGTTATAAGATGTGGACATGAATTCTTTTAGTTATTTTCATTATTCAATAGCAATTGTGCATTCACTTTGCTGATGTTCAGTGAAGTAAACTGGATTTTGGTAAATAAAGTATATGTAATGTGTGCAGTCATAAATCCAAAATATAGACTTTTAATCGGGGATTGTTAAGTTGGATTTGTAAATTTATGTTTTCATTCGTGATGTCTCTCTAGAGGGTTGTCGTCGTGGAACATTTCTAAATTTAATGTAACATTTTCTACATAGATTTATTTCTTACATTATATAATGTATATTTTCAGCAATATTCCTTTGTGCTATTTACTTACTTACGTAAACCACAGCATTGTTTGAAAGAAACTGTATCTTACAGAAAGAAGACATCTTAAACAGGGCTCAGGACTTCCTTCCAGCTACTAGGACTGTCAAAAGGGTCAATAACTTACAGTCTATTGAACTGTGCTGCACCCCTCCTGCTGCTGTCTTCTGGGGAGTTAGCCCTGGAGAGTGCTTATTCAGTAATTGTAAACCTTCCTGGCACCAAATGCAATATTGTTCATTCAGTTGTTTTCAGATTTTCTATATTCAACAATTACATTTATTCCCAATGCAAGGCTAAAATAGTTGTGGGAATTTGGGTTTGTTTTTTAATATCCTTTAAATGAAACAAAATGTAGTCACTTCTTTTGCTTCCAGCAAGCTTTCCTGTAGTAGCTTGGCATTAATATTTGCCAGAATTATATATTTGGTGTCAATATCTTTGATTTTCAATACCTAACTAGAAAATAAGATTCTAATATTTCAAGTGTAAATTAATAGTTTCAACTTGAGGAATTCAACTTGAGTCCCATGCCACCAGGTTCAGGAACCATTTTCACTCTTCAGCTATCAGGCTCCTGAACCAGCGTGGATAACTTCACTCGCCATAACACTGACCTGATCACGGAACACAACGTTTGAACTCACTTTCAAGTACTCTAAACTCATATTCTCAGTATTATTTATCTATCTATTTATTGTATTTCTGCAGTTTGTCTTCTTTTGCTGGTTGGTTGCTTTTCAGTCGATGTGTGTAGTTTTTCGTTGCTTCTACTGTGTTTCTTTATTCTACTGTGAATGCCTGCAAGGAAATGAATCTCGGGGTAGCATAGGTGATATATATGCACACTGATAATGAAATTTGAACTTTGAACATTGTAATAAACAGTTAACCCACAGAGCGTTTATATGTTTAATATGCACATAGAGAGGAATTGAAATGGTTATCTAAAGGTGTTGTTTAGGCAGTATATTGGAGTCACTTGGGCAACTAATGTGTTTTCTTGTTTTCTTACATAGACCCTAAATTCTGTATCATCACAACTACAACCCGAAGACTGTAGCATTGCTCTTCTTCCCAGGAATCATGAGAAGAATCGATACATGGACGCATTGCCACCAGACAGATGCCTGCCATTTTTAATCACCATAGATGGTGAAAGCAGTAACTACATCAATGCTGGTCTTATGGATGTATGTGGTTCATACATTTCACCTCTCAATTTCAAAACAAAACATCTATTTTAATCGTCAGTTTTATTAGATGCTTTGATAAGTATTATGCAACATTTCTAAAAAGATGAGAAATAAATTAGCCTCCTCCCACTTAAGATAGGCCATTAGAGGTAAGGGCAGATTTAGGCCTTTTGGCCCCATCAAATCTGCTCTGCCCTTCACTGATTCATTTTCCCTCTCATCCCCATTCTCCTACCTTTTCCCTGTAAACTTTGATGTCCTTACTAATCAAGAACCTATCAGCCTGTGCTTTAAATTTACCCAGAAATTTGACCCTAATAGCCTTCACAGCGATGAATTCCACAGATGTGCTACCTGCTGGGTAAGGAACTTCCACCTCATCTCTGCTCTGAAGTGACTGCCTCAATCGACGGGACTTCGGTTTCATCTGTAAAAATGAAAAGCAGAGAAATGAGTTAATGTAAGATTAACGAGCCAATTGTAGCAAGCTGTACTTGCACGGCTTCCAGCTGCCAGCGCATTGTAAACACTTCAAGGAATAGGGCCAAAGTAATAGACTGAACCTGCAGTCAGTTTAAAATCAGCATATTTTAAGTTTACCAACTGTGTAGCAAACAAAACTAAGCTGAACGATTTTATCATCTAAGTTTTTGGTCTTTCTATCTTTACAGAGCTACAGACAACCAGCTGCCTTTATAGTGACACAGCATCCTTTGCCAAACACAGTCAAAGATTTCTGGAGGCTGGTCTATGATTATGGCTGCACTTCTGTTGTCATGTTGAACGAGTTGGACCTTGTTCAGGTAGCTACAGTCTTTTTGAAGATGATGACATTGTTAGTTTGTTCACCCCTGCACGTTTCAGCTTTTATCACCATTGAAGTGTTACTGGTGTATAATTTAGAAGCTTTAGCCACCCAGATGAGGATAGACTGATTAATTTTCCTGATGAGTAAAACACGTGATGCAGGGAGCTCATGTTAAGTATCTTACATTAATAACATGCCCGATTGTTTTTGCTCTTGTTAGCATTTCTTGCCTCCTAAAGTGGCTGGTCAATCATGAAAATGTGATTTCTAGGTGAATTTATGGCTCTACAAGTTATATAGATCCAACATATGCGCTTCTGAATGAGAAGAGTTTTTACTACAATTTTAATGAAATATTATTTGAACGTGCTACCCAAAATCAATCCCTTCTGAACTGTTAAGGATCATAGAGGTACAGCACAGAAACAGAATCTTCGGCCTACTTAGTCCCTGCCTATTCCCATCAACCTGCATCGGGACCAGAACCCTCCATACTCCTACTGTCCATGTACCTATCGAAACTTCGTTTAAACATTGAAATTGAGCTTTCTTGCACCACCTGTGCTGGCAGTTCGTTCCACACTCTCACAGCCCTCTGAGTGAAGAAGTTTCCCCTCATGTTCCCCTTAAACTTTTCATCTTTACCCCTTAAGCCATTACCCCTGGTTGTAGTCCCATCTAACCTCAGTGGAAAAAGGGTGCTTGCATTTACCCTGTCTATACCCCTCAGAATTTTGTATAACAATATCAAATCCTCTCTCAATCTTTTACATTCTAAGGAATAAAGTCCTAACCTATTCAATCGTTCCTTATAATACAGGTCCTCCAGACCCAGAATAGTTATTGAGTAAATACACTGTATTTGTGATACTAATTTTCTACATTCTGATTTATGAGGAAATATGATTTTTATCAACTTATGCACTTCATTTACGTATTTGTTTCCAGAGGAGGTGTATTGTTAGAATTTATGCTCATAATGAAACTTCCATGCAATAAACATGCATGCAAAATTATTAAGTTTGCATGAATCTGTTTGCCCAGAAGTTTGAAGGTCGCTTGTTTGTGTTGCGTTTCTACAATGGTCTGCTGTTGTTTTTGGAACATTTACTTTTACTAACTCAGTTTATAATGTAGTTTTGATTTGCTGTTAAATTTGACCACCTGGCCCTACACAGAGTTTTATAACCAATAAATAATTCGGCATTGACACAAACAGTGTACATCTCAACCCTGCTCCCCACGTTGGTGTTAATTTGGGTAAACCTGATCAAAGTTGTTGATTCTCATATTTGCACCGTGCTCTGTTCATTTTGAGATTATTTGTGGACAAAGTGGAACATGTTGAGAATTCCATTGTTGTTTATCAACCCTCTTTGAGCATTTGGTTGTGAAACTTGAGTAGACAAGTGGTGAATGGCCATTAACTTCCACATGAGCTATATATTGATATGCTTCTTTGCCATACACACAAAATCTCATAGAGTATAAATATGTTTTGGTAACTTAGGGATGCCCACAGTATTGGCCAGAAGAGGGGACACTTCGATATGGGCCTATTCAAGTTGACTGCGTTTCTTGTTCAATGGAGTGTGATCTAGTAAGTCGGCTCTTCAGGATTTGCAATCTTACAAGGGTAAGTGTTTTGCAGACCATGTTTTTCTAAGAAACTTGACTAAAATTAAACTACTTTTATTGCTCTTTATTGGCCAAATAGTTTTATTGTTTTGAGCTTTTCATGTTTGCCACTCTTTTTCTTTCATTTCAATCAAGTTCAACACCAACAAAATTTTTTTTTGCACTCATCAAATAATTATAAATCCATGAGGATTATTTGAAAGTAAATATTTGTCCATTTAATTATGATAATATATGAAACGTTGTTTTTGGTAGACATGAGGTTCACGAGGATGATACTGGGAATGAAGTGGTTAACATATGAGGACGTTTGGCAGCTTTGTGCCTGCACTCATTGGAATTTAGAAGAATGCGTGGGAATCTTATGAGGTGTATAAGATGATAAGGGGCATTAATTGTGTGGATTAATTTTGCCCAGGGCTGAAATGGCTAACACGAGGGGGCATAGTTTTAAGGTGCTTGGAACTAGGTATTGAGGGGATGTCAGGGGTAAGATGTTCACACAGAGAATGTTGGGTGTGTGGAATGCACTGCCGGCACGGTAGTGGAAGTGGATACAATAAGGTCTCTTAGGTAGGTACGTGGAGCTTAGAAAAATAGAAAATTCTAGGCAGTATGATCGGCACAACATTGTGGGCCGAAGGGCCTGTAATGTGCTGTAAATTTCTCTGTTCTATGTTCTACCTCATTGAAACCTACTGAATGTTGAAAGATCTAGATAGGGTGCATGTGGAGAGGAAGTTTCCAGAACTAGAGGCACAGCCTCAAAGTTGAGCGGCGGCCTTTTAGAACAGAGGGAAGGAGGAATTTTTTTTAGCCAGAGAGTAGTGACTCTGTGGAATACTCTGTCACAGACTGCAGTGGAGGCCAAGGCCATGGGTATATTTAAGGCAGACGCTGATCATTTCCTGATCAGTCAGGGTATCAAAAGATATGGCAAGAAGACAGGTGTTTGGGGTTGAGTGGGATCTGGGATCAGCCATGTTGGAATGGCCGAGTGGAATTGATGGGCTGAATGGCCTTAATCTGCTCCTATGTCTTATGGTCTCATGATACATTTTTGCATCACGGAAAGAACAAATTACATTTTTTTTTAGATTTGTTGTTCCATAAGGCACCTGACATTTTACAGACAATGAAAAATTATAAAGATATGGTTAAAGATAGGATTAATTTCTGCCATTGGTATTTTTAAAACATATTTCAAATGCTTTTGATGCAAAGTTATTTGTCTTACCTTCCAATAGAAGCACTGTATTGTTTGTGCATTTAAAATTTTTGCAGTGAAATACATTTTTGTAAACATCTACCTTTGTGTCACTTAATCGATAATTTTAACCAATGCACTGTTTAGAAAAATGAAATCAAAATCATAATACAATGGATTCTAGGGGACATTGCCTTGAGATTCAAGGGAGAAAATTTAGGACGGAAATGAAGAGAAACTGTTTTTCCCAGAGAGTGGTGAATCTGTGGAATTCTCTGCCCAGGGAAGCAGTTGAGGCTTCTTCACTAAATATATTTAAGATACAGTTGGAAAGGTTTTTACATAGTTGGGGAATTAAGGGTTATGGGGAAAAGGCAGATAGATGGAGCTGAGTTTACGCCATGATCTTATTAAATGGCAGGACAGGCTCGATGGGCCGGATGGCCTACTCCTGCTCCTATTTCTTATGTTCTTATTCCGGTTAATTGGGACCAGTACATTTTGGACTAATTAAGTGGCTGCCCCAGTTAGCCAAAGTTTCTTGGAAATAGTTAAAAAGATATTTTAAAAAAGCACAATTTAGCATTTAACTGAGTTACAACTTAAGTATTTAAATGAAATACAGTACAAATTAGAAGAATGCTACTATAGTGCTGTAAAACTGTGTATTAGTTCCTAAAAGTTATTGACAGAGGAATTCATTCAGTGTACAGTACCGTGTATGGGGTGTCCAGGGAGGGGTATCAACATCGGTGAAGGGGCTAGTTGTGTCCATTCTGGGGCAGCTCACTCACCTTTGGTCCCCACCAGACATTCAGCGGCCATACCCTGGTGCTCTGCTTTGACTGGTGGATTAAACTGGGTGAGGGCAGCCAGTGAGCCTCATACCCCGGTAAGATAGGGACATGTGACGTTAGCTCTGGTGGACTGGGTGGATGAGATCAACAGTGAGATCCAGCAGTCAAGAAGGTGGCTCTGCAACACTTCATGGAGAGTGAAAGGCACGATAGGCACAGGAGAACTCACGTTTATCCTCAGCGACCGAGGAAGACCCCAGTTTTTGACAACTACTTGTACCATTGGACCAGGTCAAGAGAGTGGAACTGTCCCAGTGCAATGGCTTTTCCACTTTAAAAACTCCTCCGCACAGATTTCACTGTCGTCGTCGGATACACCGGACAACAAACACACCACCATATTCTTTTGATTGAATCTAAATGAACAAAATTAGCACAGACACCTAGTGCAGATAATAGACTGCCTTCATGCAATGCTTTTAACAATTGCGTCCTCCACATCTTAATTTTCATTGTAACATTCAAGATGATTGTCAATACCTTCAAACTCTCATTTCATTTTCAACCCCCGCCCCCAGCAGTTTCTGACATCTCTAAGCATGAATGCTTGAAAATACAGTGAGCAAAACAAATCTAAATTGTCTTCCTGCTTATTTCTTGCCAACTACCAGTGACAAAAAGCACTGATTTTTGAGCACAAACGTAACACAACTGATGCTATTTTAAAACAGTTTTAAGCATGGAGCAGTGACTGATGGCCACACAAGTCCACACGACTGACGCTAGTTAGAATCTGTTTGACCACAGTCGCCTGTCCCAATTAAGTGGCATAGTGTTCCAAATAAATCATGGGAATCTTGGCTATGTTCTCGATTAACCTTTGTTGTTCTACAGTAAGCAAGTAGGCAGTTGCCCCGGTTAACCAATGGATCAATTGATCGGAATCCTACTAAAACATTAAGTGTTACATTTATTTTGTTCAGAAGCAAATGTAACAACAACTTAACAGTTTTATCATTATTAAATATTATAGTTGCAGCTGAACTTCAGTTTATTTTAAATATAACTTAAACTTGATATTCAAGTTGATTTGGGTATTTGAATTATAAAGTGATTTGTCTCCCCTGTTCTGCACCAAGGTAATATGTTGTTGATGTTGAAAATGTGGTTTGCTCTAGATGCTTCCAATAGATTCTGGAATTACAACACATAACAATCATATGTTTCAGTATGTGGAATGGGAAATTCAGAAGAGAGTTACAAAGTCCCTACTTTGGGCATAAGCACAGTGCTGCAGAGGAGGTTATAGTAGCCGGAGGAGTCTGTGATTCTGCTGACATACTAAATATCCATTTTTTCATATTCACTTCTGAAAGTCAAAAGATCAACAAATTTTTACCATCAGATTCAAATTTACTTTGTAGGCTGATGAGAGCAGAAATATGATGGGGGCAGAATTTTAAAGCACAATTATAATCAGAAAAGGTCATTGAACATTATTTAATTTCTATTACGTAACTGTTCTGTTCAACTAATTCCTTTTGCTGTTACATCCATTTTATGTCACAGAAATACCTATTTAAATGGAGATCCCATGAAGCATATGTATAATTTGTTACTGGAACACAACAGTGAAATGGAATATATTTGACATGTTTGAACAGCTGGAGTGTAATTGATATGCATCTCAACTGCTCCTAATTGATCTAATGATCTCTTCCTTCCTTCCATACTTACTCCTCTGTCCTAGTCTCATGGCATTAGCATAGTATCTCAGCACACCATGCTGTGAGGGTACTTAGTACCATTTCATTCCTTATCTGGGGCATCTCTTCGTCTGCTACATCCCCCAGGAAACAGCTTCTTCGCTCTTCAGCCAACGTTCAATAATAGACCCTTCTCAGCACTATTCACAATGTTTGCTGATGCTCTGCACCTTCAAAACATGAGTTAGAAGGTTCCACTTATTTCTTTGCTGGACACTGATGGTGCTGGCAAACCTACACTTCACACTCCGGCTTGATTTTGCATGACATTGGGGGTGAATAAACTCCTTGAACTGGGCAATATGTTTGTATAGCCTCAGTTTATATGATATTGAAGCTACACAAATGTAATGGGGTTGAGAAGGATAATAAATTAGCCAGGATGAAATGGCAGAGAAAACTCGGTGGGCCAAATCACCTAATTCTGCTCCTATTTCTTACGGTCTTACGATACTCATTCCATGCCCTGAATTAATGAAATTAACCTACACTGAGGGCATGCAATATATCCATTTAACTTTTTAATAAATTTTTCATGTCTAACTATGGTATAGTTATTTCATTATTATCTCAATGAATCAAATTTACTGATTTCATTTAACTCATTGGAATCAAACATTATGTGTGACTCAGTAGTTTGGATCAATTAAATTAATTTCGTAATTCGGTTCCCATCAAATGTGCTTTATTAATGTGGAATTCAGTGGCGAATACAATCCAATTAATTTATTCTCTCATCTGTAATTGGATGAGGGAAATCCAGTGAACCAGTTTCACAAGTCTGGATTTTGCCACTGAAAACCATATTCTATTATCATCAATACAACAAAATTAGTAGCTGCAGCATTTCTCTCTGTGCTTGGATTAACCCAGAAATACTGAGATTAGTTTAATTATCCAGGAACTCAGTTCTGTAGCCCTCTGGACCAGAATCAAGGGTAATTAATCAAATTGAGGAAACTTAAGGTATCTAGAATGAGAATCGGTTTTATATCACTGTAATGTTGTGAAATTGATTGTTCTGCAAAGTGTTTTTTTAAAAATTACTATACATTTCAATTCTCTGTGGAGAGAATATACTGATATATTGATGGAGTTTAGAAGAGTGGGGGGGTGAACTCAATCATTCAAAATACTTTAAGGGATTGAGACTGTTGAAAAAGGGAATGATTTTTCCCCTACCTGAATTATCTAGAACCAAGAATCACTCAAAATAAGTGGTTAGCCATTCAGGAACAAGGTGAGAGGTAATTTCTTCACTGGAAGATGGGGAATGATTGTGATTCACTGCTCGAAGTGACAACTTGATCACCGAGTGTGTTCAAGGCAGATATTGATAAATCTGCAGATTCTAAGCAAATCTGGGAAAGTTTTTTGTTTGTTATCATGATCAAGACATCAGTAGCAAGGTCAGCTGTTATTGCTTCTGTTTAATTGCCCTTGAGAAGGTGACAGTCACCTTCTTGAACCATTGTAAGCCATCAGGTGAATGTGGTTTCACAGTGCTCTTCAGTATGTACAAATTGACTATCAGAGTCCAATGCAAAATCTATACCAATCTCCAGAAAACTAAATTAGTTAATCCAAATTAACAATGGTGGTTAATAATATTTGCAATAATCAATGATAAAATATAGCGTATTCTGCAAACTAGCAGAGGAAGCAGGAAGTGCTGTGAGCATCACTACAGAATTTACAAACTGGCCGCTTCTTTAGACAGGCCTACAGTTGTTATTTTGACAGAAGTTTCCCTGGCATTGTTTATTTAATTCTTTATTGAGATAATAAATTATAGAAATTATAATTAATTCCTATAATTAAATAATTATGAATTGTAGGAAAGATGTCAACAAGATAGAGAGAGTACAGAGGAGATTTACTAGAATGTTACCTGGGTTTCAGCACCTAAATTACAGAGAAAGGTTGAACAAGTTAGGTCTTTATTCTTTGGAGCGTAGAAGGTTGAGGGGGGACTTGATAGAGGTATTTAAAATTATGAGGGGGATAGATAGAGTTGACGTGGATAGGCTTTTTCCATTGAGAGTAGGGGAGATTCAAACAAGAGGACATGAGTTGAGAGTTAGGGGGCAAAAGTTTAGGGGTAACACGAGGGGGAACTCCTTTACTCAGAAAGCGGTAGCTGTGTGGGACAAGCTTCCGGTAGAAGTGGTAGAGGCAGGTTCGATATTGTCATTTAAAGTAAAATTGGATAGGTATATGGACAGGAAAGGAATGGAGGGTTATGGGCTGAGTGCAGGTTGGTGGGACTAGGTGAGAGTAAGCTTCGGCACCGACTAGAAGGGCCGAGATGGCCTGTTTCCGTGCTGTAATTGTTATATGGTTATATAAAGGACCCTTTTGGGCCTTCGAGCCACACCACCCATTACTGGATTGAATCCACCATTTAATCCTAGCCTAGTCATGGGAAAATTTACAACGACCAATTGACCTACTGAGTGGAATATCTCTGAACTGTGGGAGGAAACCATGCAGTCATGAGAGAACATACAAAGTCCTTACAGGTAGTGGTGGGAATTGAACCTGTGTCACCTGACTTGTAAAGCATTGTGCTGACCACTGCACTACTGTGCCATGCAGGTTTACAAAGAAAAATAAAATTGTAGAGAGTTTTTAATTTGTTGACATTATGAAATAATAATAAATTTAATGCCTTTATTGTATTATGTTTGTCTGTCATCCCTCATCCAATTTACAAATTGTTTGGAAAGAATAGGAAGAATGAAGAAGTTAACATAAGGGAGAAAGACGCATCAACAAAGCATACTGTTTTTAATCAAAAGGAAGTAAAATCACTGATCTGAAAAATCAGTGTAGCAGGAGCTTATCAGGATAAATTTCTTTCAAAATCACAACAGAATGTTAAGGTAAAATGCTGAGAAACCAGACAGGTCAGGTTTAAAATATTGCTTTTACTCCCTGGAAACTAGGATGAATAAGGTACCTTTGTATGAGAAGTGACAGTGTAGAAAGTGGCAGTCCCAGTGGAACAGCAAGACAAGAGAAAGAAGATGAGCCAATGATACACATGAGCTATGAGGGTGTATGACTCTTGACAGATATAATCGCTCTTTATTGATTGTGGAAGTACTGGACCACAAGCCTTCCATCACCGAATTTATACAAAAGCAAAATGCTGTGTTTGCTGGAAATCTTCAGTAGCAGCAGAAAATGCTCTAAATACCTATACAATTTACATTTTAGACTTTGTTGAGATGAAAATCACAAAACATTACAGTACTGTGCAAAATGTCTTTGGCACATATCTATGACTTCTGCACAGTACTGTAGTAATTTATGCATTGCACGGTACTGTGATAATAACT
Organism: Hemitrygon akajei; assembly: GCF_048418815.1. Lineage (NCBI taxonomy): Eukaryota > Metazoa > Chordata > Chondrichthyes > Myliobatiformes > Dasyatidae > Hemitrygon > Hemitrygon akajei. Next base: position 153,534,091 of record NC_133132.1, read on the forward strand.
CTGATTCTGATATGGGTAACACACACACACAATGCTGGAGGAGCTCATCAGCCCAGGCAGCATCTATCACAAAAGTACAGTTGACGTTTTGGGCCGAAATATGATATAGGTCTCTGTTGTGGAGTGAGAGTGGGTAGGGGAGGGGAATCACAGTTGAGAAAAGGGGAAGGGAGATGGGAGGGAGCAGGAGGCACCAGAGAGACATTCTGTCATGATCAATAAACCAGTTGTTTGGAATCAGATGCCTTGCCTGGTGTCCCAGGGCTGGGTGTGTCAGCACCTATGCCTACCTGCCTCCCCGTCCCTGACACTCCTTCTCTGCCACCTGTCCCGTACTCCTCCTGCAGTGTTCTACCCTTGCTATTTCCAACGTCTTTTGCTCCCACCGGATTTACAAACACTCTCCACTCCACGTTGACAAATACAGTGCAGTGCAAAAGTTTTATTTATATATATATATAATTAACTTTTATATATATATATATATATATAAAACCTTAGCACAGTACCACTACTGTATGTGAGAATTTACAGTTGTCATCAAAAGATTTCACACAAGGATGTTAAACTTCTTTCAGTAAAGTAGCTGAAAATTATTACTGGTAATATGGGGCTGAGGGTGGGGATAGAATGGAAATTCATCAACTCTCAAACTGAGTGCACTTCAATTTGTTGTCATTATTTTGCTTGGTGTTCCTAAGGGCCAAATGACAATACGTCAAGAAAAAATAAAGATATCATTAGATCCTTTCAGTGGTGAGTGGCTTCAACATTTTTGGCAACTACAACATTCATTTCCATTTAATTCCAATAAGGGAGTGTTTGACGTTCAAAGAGGCAAACTCGGTTAATCTCAGGAAAGCTGAACAATTTACAGCATAAATCTTTGCCAGAACTAGAATGGATTACAAGCTTAGTAATCAGTGAAGTCTCCTCCAAATTGTGTGCAAATTTAAATGATTTACAAGATTTTGCTCTGCTGTGACATTCCTAGCTTAATTTGCCTTTTCCATGAATGAACATTGGCTAATGAATAACCAGTAGACAGATTTAACTGAAATGGTTTTTTTGTCACAACCAACCACGATCTTTGGACAGGGAATATATCATGTAAATCAAATGTGGATAACTAATATTCCTTGAGGGCATATGTGAGGTTCTGTGAAAGACATAGAACATAGAATAGTACAGCACAGTACAGGCCCTTCAGCCCACAATGTTGTGCCAACCCTTAAACGCTGCCTCCCATATAACCCCCCCCCCCACCTTAAATTCCTCCATATACCTGTCTAGTAGTCTCTTAAATTTCACTAGTGTATCTGCCTCCACCACTGACTCAGGTAGTGCATTCCACGCACCAACCACTCTCTGAGTGAAAAACCTTCCTGTAATATCCCCCTTGAACTTCCCTCCCCTTACCTTAAAGCCATGTCCTCTTGTACTGAGCAGTGGTGCCCTAGCTCCCTTAATCTCTGATCATAATGTATACTCTCTAAACCAGGCAGCACCCTGGTAAATCTCCTCTGTACCCTTTCCAATGCTTCCACATCCTTCCTATAGTGAGGCAACCAGAACTGGACACAGTACTCCAAGTGTGGCCTAACCAGAGTTTTATAGAGCTGCATCATTACATCGCGTCTCTTAAACTCTATCCCTCGACTTATGAAAGCTAACACCCCATAAGCTTTCTTAACTACCCTATCTACCTGTGAGGCAACCTTCAGGGATCTGTGGATATGTACCCCCAGATCCCTCTGCTCTTCCACACTACCAAGTATCCTGCCATTTACTTTATACTCTGCCTTGGAGTTTGTCCTTCCAAAGTGTATCACCTCACACTTCTCCGGGTTGAACTCCATCTGCCACTTCTCAGCCCACTTCTGCATCAGTCTGCAAACTTGCCAACCCACCCTTCTACCCCCACAACCAGGTTGTTAATAAAAATCATGAAAAGTAGAGGTCCCAGAACCGATCCTTGTGGGACACCACTAGTCACAACCCTCCAATCTGAATGTACTTCCTCCACCACGACCCTCTGCCTTCTGCAGGCAAGCCAATTCTGAATCCACTTGGCCAAACTTCCATATAGTTTGATCTTGTCAATGCAGTCAACGATGAGAGAATCTGCAGACGCTGGATATCCAAGCAACACACACAAGATGCATTCAATGACAGAGTAAGATCTTTTCATATCTGCCTAGTTCATTTCTCTGTTCTTATTCCATGATGGACAGGATCTTGTCCTGATAAAATGAGCAAATTTCCTTCATTCTTATTTGTCTGGGAAATAAATTACATCACATTAGAATGACTTCACCTGGTGGGTTCAAAATGATTATAGGCTTCCAGTCTTTGCTTTTTTTAATCTTTGTAGAATCAGAGGCAGGTTTAATATCATGAGCTTATGTCATGAAATTTGTTGATTTTGTGGCAGCAGTGCAATGCAATACACGATAATAGAGAAAAGAAACCGTGAATTACAGTAAGTATATATTCATATATAAAATAGTTAAATTTAATAAGTAGTGTAAAAACAGAAATAAAAAAGTAGTGAGGTAGTGTTCATAGGTTCAATGTCCATTCAGCAAAGCAGATGGCAGAGGGGAAGAAACTATTAGAGAACATAGAACATGGAAAATCTACATGACATTACAGGCCCTTTGGCCCACACTGTTGTGCCGACCATTTAATCTACTTTAGAAGCTGTCTAGAATTACCCTATTGCATAGCTCCCTGTACCTATCTAAGAGTCTCATAGAATCATAGAACATTACAGCACAGAAACAGGCCTTTCGGCCTTTCTTGGCTGTGCAAAACCATTTTTCTGCCTAGTCCCACTGACCTGCACCTGGACCATATCCCTCCATACCCCTCTCATCCATATACCTGTCCCAAGTTTTTCTTAAATGTTAAAAGTGAGCCCGCTTTTACCACTTCATCTGGCAGCTCATTCCACACTCCCACCACTCTCTGTGTGAAGAAGCCCCCAGTAATGTTCCCTTTAAACTTTTCCCCCTTCACCCTTAACCCATGACCTCTGGTTTTTTTCTCCCCTAGCCTCAGTGGAAAAAGCCTGTTTGCATTCACTCTATCTATACCCATCATAATTTTATATACCTCTATCAAATCTCCCCTCATTCTTCTACGCTCCAGGGAATAAAGTCCTAACCTATTCAACCTTTCTCTGTAACTCAGTTTCTCAAGTGCTGGCAACATCCTTGTAAACCTTTTCTGCACCCTTTCAACCTTATTATTAAAAGATCCTATTGTATCCGCCTCTACCACCTTCACTGGCAGTGCATTCCACGCACCCACCACTCTCTGTGTGAAAAGCTTAACCTCTGACATCCCCCTAGTACCTACTTCCAAGCACCTTAAAGCTATGCCCTCTCATGTTAGCCATTTCAGCTCTGGGAAAAAGCCTTTGACTATCCACACAATCAATGCCTCTCAGCATCTTATACACCTCTATGTTTCTGAATCATCGAGTGTGTGCCTTGAGGCTTTCTGTATCTCCTACCTGACGGTAGCAATGAGAACAAGGCATGACCTGGGTGATGGGAGTCCTTAATGATGGACACTGCCTTTTTGAGGCATTGCTCCTTGAAGATGTCCTGGATACCATGGAGGCCAGCGCCCCTGATGGAGCTGTCTAAGTTTACAACTCCCTGCTGCTTATTTTGATCCTGTGCTGTAGCTATTCCACTCCACGTACCAGATGGTGATGTAGCCAGTTAGAATGCTCTCAACAGTACATCTGTAGAAATCTGCAAATGTTTTTGGTGACCTACCAAATCTCAAACTCCCAATGAAATTCACCTGCTGAATCAGCTGAAGAAGTTGTACTGTACATGTACCACTTGATTAACTATAATCCTGCTGAACAATTTTTTATGTTGGCAGCCTTATCAGTGTGATAACTATTAGGTTAAATATTATTCACAATCAAAAAAGAAGAAACTTGCCATAGTCTGTCCCCTTTTGTACCTCATCTGTTATTTCTCAAAACATGGCCATTAAAATATTTTAGAAATGCGGGTAGTGTTGTATTGTAGAAAACAAGTTAATTTATGGTAAGTTTTCTTAAACCAGAAATGTGATAGTGAAAGGGTTATCTATTTTAGTTTAGTGACATGCATGTTGTGGAGGACATTGATGACAACACTGCTGTTCTGTGGGAGACCTATATGGAATCACTTGCTTCCAGCTGAGGGAGTTGATGGATTCCCACTCAGCTCAATATAATCAGACAATGTCAGACTGCCTTAGTACATCAAAGTAATGTTAGTCTCGATCTTTCTGATCAAATCCCTGGGTGAGAACTAAACTATCAACTCAAAGACAAGAATGCAAGCAATTGAACCAAGCAAGCAGCTGACATTGCAAATAAACTTTAACTAATATGAGACAAAACCATATACCATTTGCCCTTGTTCATGGTGGTGTGACTGAACATACTGGAGTTGTGTTTCAGAGAAAACACCAGTGAGCAGGGAAGTAACCTGGAGGATTAGAAAACAGATGTGAGGAGCTTTTGGGATTAAGATAAACCATAAATTGTAAGAGCAGAATTTGCCATTCAACCCATCAAGTCTATTCTGCTATTCCATCATGGCTTAATTATTATCCCACTCAACCCATTTCCTGCTTTCTCCTTGTAACCTTTCATGCCCTTACTAACAAAGAACCTATCAATCTCCACTTTAAATACACCCAATGACTTACCACAGCCATATGTGGCAATGAATTCCACTGATTCAAGTCAAGTCAAGTCACTTTTTATTGTCATTTCGACCAGAACTGCTGGTACAGTACACAGTAAAAAGGAGACGTTTTTCAGGACCATGGTGTTACATGACACAGTACAAAAACTACACTGAACTATGTAAAAAACAACACAGAAAAAAAAACTACACTAGACTACAGACCTACCCAGGACTGCGTAAAGTGCACAAAACAGTGCAGGCATTACAATAAATAATAAACAAGACAATTGGGCAGTAAGGTGTCAGTCCAGGCTCTGGGTATTGAGGAGTCTGATAGCTTGGGGGAAGAAACTGTTACATAGTCTGATCGTGAGATCCCGAATGCTTCGGTGCCTTTTCCCAGACGGCAGGAGGGAGAAGAGATTGTATGAGGGGTGCGTGGGTTCCTTCATAATGCTGTTTCCTTTGCGGATGCAGTATGTAGTGTAAATGTCTGTAATGGCAGGAAGAGACACCCTGATGATCTTCTCAGCTGACCTCACTATCCGCTGCAGAGTCTTGCAATCTGAGATGGTGCAATTTCCGAACCAGGCAGTGATGCAGCTGTTCAGGATACTCTCAATACAACCCCTGTAGAATGTGATGAGGATGGGGGTGGGAGATGGACTTACCTCAGCCTTCACAGAAAGTAGAGACGCTGCTGGGCTTTCTTTGCTATGGAGCTGATTTTGAGGGACCAGGTGAAATTCTCCACCAGGTGAACACCAAGAAGTTTGGTGCTCATAACGATCTCTACCAAGGAGCCCATCGATGTTTAGTAGGGAGCACTCGCTCTGTGCCCTCCTGAAGTCAACAACCATCTTCATCACCACCAGCTGGCTGAAGAAATTCCTCTTCATCTCCATACTAAAGGAATGTTCTTCTACTTTGAGGCTGTGACCCCTGGTCCTAGGCTTTCTCACTATGGAAACATCCTCTTCATGTCCATTCTATCTAGGCTTTTCAGTATTAAGTAGATTTCAATGAGATTCCCCTCCTCACCTCCATTCTTCTAAACTCTTGTAAATACCGGCCCAGAGCCATCTAACACTCCTCATATGTTAACCCTTTCGTTCCTGGTATCATTCTCATGGACTACTTCTGGATCCTCTCCAATGCAACTGCATCCGTTCTTAGAAATGGGGCCCAGAACTGCTCACAATACTCCAAATGTGATCTGACCAGTGCCTTGTAAAGTCTCAGCATTAAACGCTTGCTTTTATATTCTGGCTCTAGTTCGAAGATGAGGTAATGGCCAAAGAGATGATGGGCTGGTGTGATGCAAACCATGATGCCAGTGATGTCTTTAATCCTTAATTAACACATGCTTTCTCCCCTCACTGTGTTCATTGGTGGGTGATCCAGTTACTGGGCAGGGTTACTCGGTCATTAATTGCAAAATTCCATTCCTTGACATCTTGTTTTCTATGTAATCTTGCTTCACTGTTATATAGCACATCTTTGTAGCACAATGAGTTGATTTGTCTTTACCTTTAAATAAAAACTCTAATTAAATCCAATTGCACATCAGGGTAGTATTCTGACCTCATCATGGTGCTGCTTTGACTAAAATTAAGGCTGCAGTTTTCATATTGTGACACTAAAATTTACAGCCATGCCTCACAACAGCAATTGGAAGAAGAAAATAACCATACTGTTCCTCAACTAGATGGATTTTCTGGTGTTCGGGATGGCAATGCTGGAGAAACATCTTGCTGTTCACCCTGTGTATTTCTCCAAGTGAGAATTACACCCTACTACAGGTTTTCTTCTCTCTGGGTATACAGTACCGCAGCACCTTGTGTGAAGTATTATTTCACAAATAAAAGCTGTAGGAAGAGAAGGCTGTGTTGGAAATATATGTGCATAAATATAACACTGTCTATATTTTTGTGCGCTGGCAGCAGTTACAGCTACTTTAGGAAGATAAATTAGCCTTCATGATAGCAGTCAGTTATTATTTTTTTATATGGAAGCAGGTACATCAATGTCTGTTTTTTTTAAATTTAATCCTCAGCCACAAGAAGGTTATCTCATGGTGCAGCAGTTCCAGTACTTGGGATGGGCGGCTCACAGGGAAATACCTGCCTCGAAGCGATCATTTCTGAAGTTAATTCTCCAGGTTGATAAATGGCAAGAAGAATGTGAAGAAGGAGAAGGACGAACTATTGTTCACTGTCTGTGAGTAACACCATAAGGGTAGTTTTTATTCATCAGCTCCTTCAAAAAATACTGGACACTCTCAGCATCCCTGGAGGAGGGGGGAGCAGAATTAATGTTTCAGTTCAAAGACTCTTCATCATAACATGTGCTTCTAGAAAACGCTTTTCAAACTTCTGCACTTTATTGGATTTAGGCAAAACCTTCTTTCATATGTCAAACCATTTTCCCAAGAATCAATGGAGTGAACTTACAAAGAAAGCATATTCTTCCTCAGATAATGAAAATAAAACTGTACACAGTTCTCCCGGTACAACTTCACCAAAATCTTGCAAAGTTGCATCAAAACTTCCCTATATTTGTTCTCCATATTCCTTGCAATAAAGGCCAGCATTCATAGAGACAAAGAGAACTACAGGACAGAAACAGGCCCTTCAGCCCATCTAATCTTTGTCAAACTATTATTCTGCCTTGTGCCATTGACCTGCACCCTGACCATAGCCCTCCATACCCCTCCCATCAACGCCCTTATCCAAATTTCTCATAAATGCAGAAAAAAACAAATCTGCGTCTACCACTTCAGCTGGCAGCTTGTCCCACACTCTCTCCAGTGTCGGAGTTAAGTTCCCCCTCACATTCCCCTTAAATATTTCACCGTCCACCCTTAACCCCTGATCTATCATTGTAGTCTCAACCAACCTCAGTAGAAAAGAAGCCTGCTTCCAATTCCCCTATCAATTCCCTCATAATTTGTATACCAATTCATTTGTCTTCCTAAGTACGTGCTGTACCTGCATGCCAACTTCTTGTGGCTCAGGTACTCAATCCCTCAGATCACTTGGTACTGCAACATATTAGTATCTCTTTCTGCTCAGCAATATTAGCTTTTTCATTCTTGCTTCCAAACTTGATGTTTTCACATTTCCCCACATTATACTCCATCTGCCGGCTTTTTGCTCATTCATTTATTATCTGTATTCTTTTACGGGCTGTTTAAAGTAATTGAACCAGCCCCTTGGTATACCATGTCTATGCCAATATTTGTACTTGGGTGTACTAATCCTGTTTACATGCATTTAGCCCATCATCTTCTCTGCTCTGCCTTGGTGAATCAAATGCTTGGTTAGATGCTTCTTAAATGTTGTGATTGTATCTGTATCCTTCACCTCCTTAGGCAGTGGTTTCCAGATTCCAAATACTGTGTGTGGATAAGATTCCCCCTCAGGTCCCCTCTCAATTTCTTGCGTCTCATTTTCAACCTATGACCCATTGTTTTGGATACCCTCACCAACAGGGAAAGATTCTTGCTAGTTACTGTATCTGCCCTTTATGTTATTTTATAAACCTCTATCTGATATGCCACGGACCCACACCATTAAGCAAAGGGTCCATGGACCTCTCAAGCTCCTTCACTGCAGTGTAATCAAACCCAGCCTTATCCAATCTCTCCTTATAACTTCAATGCTCCAATCCAGGCAACATCGTGGTCCTTCTGTTCAGTAACACTACCTTCAGCTCTACTATTTTCATGCCTCCTCTAAATCTGCCAACCCATATCATCAACAAACTCTGCATTCACCCAAGTTAGCAAAATAGTTTATTAATTTAATTAGTTGAGACATCAGCACAGATCCCTGTGGTTGCTCATTGGTTACTAATTACCATTCTGAAAATAACCCATTTATCCCAACTCTGTAGCCACACCTCTACTCATGCTAATGTATTATCCACTTGTGCAGTAATCTTTTGTTTTAATTATCTTATTAAATGCCTTCTGGAAATTCAAATACATGAGATAGTAACACACACACAAAATGCTGGAGGAACTCAGCAGGTCAGGCAGCATCTGTGGAAATGAATAAACAGTTGACGTTTCGGGCCAAGACCCTTCTTCAGGACTGAGAAGGAAGGGGGAAGTTGTCAGAATAGAAAGGTGTGGGGAGAGGAAGGAGGCTAGCTGGAAGGTGATAGGTGAAGCCAGGTGGGTGGAAGAGGTAAAGGGAAGGTATCTAATAGGAGAGGATAGTGGACCAGAGGAGAAAGGGAAGAAGGAGGGACCCGGGGGAAGTGATAGGCAGGTGAGAAAAGGTAAAAGGCCAGAGTGTGGAAGAGGGGAGGGAAAGGAGATTTTCTTTTGAACGGAAGGAGAAATCGATAGTCTTACCATCAGGGTGGAGGCTACACAGTCGGAATATAAAGTGTTGCTCCTCCATCCTGAGAGTGGCCTCATCTTGGCACCAGAGGAGACCGTCAGAACGGGAATGGGGGTTGGTCCACTTTTGGCAGATCGAGGGGAGGTGCTCGATGAAGCAGTCGAATATACTACATCTTAATTTCCCTTAACCTACTCAGTTACATCCTCAAAGAATTGTAGCATAATTTGTCAAAAATGATTTCAGTTTCATTCCACCTAGAAAATAAAAAGAGACATTGAGAATTTCCTTGGTGCATTTCAGAAACGGAGGAGGCCGCAGTGGAATGTTTTGTGCCATTAACATTATCTGCGAAATGATCAAAAGGCAAAACGTAGTCGACATTTTCCATGGAGTAAAGACGCTTCGAAACAGCAAACCAAATATGGTGGAAACCCTGGTGAGAACTCATTTTCCCTTTTATTCTCCTCATAACGTACAAAAATAAATGAAACCCAACATAATAAACAAATTGTACACTTCTGCCTATTGGTATTATTTAAAATCATATTGATGTTTTATTGCAGTCGCTTTAAATGTTCTGCAATACTTTTGGATGCAAGAGCAGACATCTGACCACTTTTCTTTGGATTAAAGATTAAGATTGTGGTATGACTGGTCTCATACAATACTCACGGCCTGTTTAATAAGCAGAACAGCAGACCAGGATAGACTGAAAAGATTTGGATAAAATGCGCAGAGTACTGTGTAGGTCACGTAGTGTCAGTAGAGACGTGAGCTGTGTCAGGTCAAACTTCTCTTCAGAGTTAGGAAAAGTTAGAAATCCAATGTTCCTTAAGTTCTGGATAAGGAAGAGGTTGAGGAGAGAAAATAAAAGGAATATCTGTGGCAGGAAGATCAGGAAAGACCGAATGGCACCACGCTTGAAGAATAATATGAAGTTTGTTAATGGAGAGGCATGGTAGCATAGTGGTTAGCACAATGCTTTACAGTACAGGCAACCTGGGTTCAATTGCCAACACTACCTGTAAGGAGGTTGTACGTTCTCCCCGTGGCCGTGTGGGTTTTCTCCAGGCGCTCTGGTTCCCTCCCACAGTCCAAAGACATAATGGTTGGTAAGTTAATTGGTTGTTGTAAATTGCCCCTTGATTAGGCTAGGGGTAAATTGGGGAATTGCTGTGCAGCGTGGCTTGAGGGCTAGAAGAGCCTATTCTGCACTGTATCTCCATTAGTAGATAGATAGATATATTCTATATGGAGATTTAAATAGGAGATAAATGAGAACAGAGGAAAGGCAGAACAAAAGATGTCGGAACTATAAAAAAGAACCAAGAACCAAAGGACATACTGGAATTGTTTGGAAGAATTCTGCCAAAAATCATAAATACGACTTGTGCAAATTGAAGGTTACCAAATGTAACACACGCAAATTGTTGGAGGAACTGAGCAGGTCAGGCAGCATCTACGAAAATGAATAAGCAGTCTGTTTAGTCACATAGATGCTTCCTGTTCCTCCAGCACGTTGTGTGTGTTGGTCTGGGCACATCTACAGGATCTCTTGGGGTTACAAAAAGTATTAATCTTTTATTAAGTTCAGATCTGAGAACTTTATTTCCCATCTAAGAAGGTTCCCATGACAGTTTTATTGATTACAACAACTTGAACAATGTTAAACTTTAACCCCTGGGCATTTCCTTCATGTATTATGCTAATTATAAATTGAACACGACAGCTGTTTCAAAAAAGAAAAAAAAAATCAGTACATTTGATCTTATATTTATTTCCCTTATTGCAAAATCAGTACTCCAAAATATACAGAAAATAGGTTTGCTAACATTTGAGGTTTGGCTGCCAACACTGCTCAGATTTTCTAGATTTAACCACAACATTTTGCATTTGGCGAGAGCAAAGGGATTGTGATCATTTGAATGATATGTTGTATTAGCAGAGTGAACTTCATGTATACCGTTGAAGTGCTGATGGGAAGTAATTGAATTTTTATTTGTAATGGTAACAAGTGGAAATGTTGCTTGATGGGTGAATATTTACACATCCCCAGGGCCTGTAGCAGCATTTTCCATTATACCCATAAACTGTCTGTTGTTTTCGTTTTCATTTCATTTGGTGCATCTCGTCTTAGTTTTTAGGTAAATGAAACCAATACATTTTCTGGTTGCTATGAGATTAATGCCACTGTGTTGTTCAGCTGCTATTCTGTTACTAGCAATAATCAGAAAACATCAACATGCACAATTAGCCCAGAGGTTTTCCCCATCCACATCTTTTGCAGAAGCATTCTGTTTCACAAAACAAAATGGATATCATATAACTTCAAATTCATCATTTGGAATTTTGACTAATTTCAGAATATGACCAAGATCATCATTACTTTCTGCAGAGTTTTTAAACTATATTATTCCATGCTTTTATTTGGTTTACTAATATTTAAAAGTGTGACCCTATTTATGCACAGTACACCTGTATTAACTTTCTGTTATGAGGTGGAGTTAAACAGAGATTTTAAAAGTTTCGAATACTGTTCAAAGTGTCTCAATTCCTGCAGATAATATTGCTGGAAAATCCCAAGTGCTACATAGATTTTATTGAAAGTAGCCATGATATTGTAGGCGTTGGAAAAAGATTTTACAGAATAGTTCATATAACATGAGTTCCACTTCCCATTGTTTTGTTTTTGCCTTTGTCCTCTCATTGATGCTACTCACTTGTTCAGTAATCCTTTTTGTTTTAATAATAAAAATAATACTTTATTGATGCCGAGCACTAATTTTCCCTTATTTCCTTTCTTCTAGAATTAAATAGAGTCATCAAAAAGTACAATACTTTTTGTGTACTCATATTTTTGTATACCTCTAGCTAAGCTCCTCTTCATCTACTGGGTTTCAAGGAATAAAGTCCTAACCTATTCAATCTTTCCTTATTACTCAGGTTCTCCAGATCCGGCAACACCATTGTAAACTTTCTCTGAACTCTTTCAATCTTATTTATATCTTTCCTGTAGGTGGGTGACCAAAACTACACACGATACTCCAAATTAGTCCTCAGCAACATCTTATACAGCTTCAACAATAAATACTAGCCATTCTTCTGTCATTTCATTCCTTGCAGGTCTTTCTGTAGTAGCATCCAATTTAAATAAATTGTGTTCCCCAATTAAATGAAAATGCACCAGCTTAAGATCTATTGGCCAGTTAACCAACTCATAACTCAACACTAGAGTGATGATATAAGCAAAATGAATACTGGTTTTCAAGGGAGTGGAAACTAAATATTTTTCAGCCTCTCTACATTATCAAGTTATCAAGCTGTTTGCAAGTAGACAGCTGTGATGTTTTTGATTCTGTCGGGAAATTATTATTGTCAGGGAAATTTTAAAATAAAGCTCGGTACCAGATTTCAAGTGGCTAATCTTTTAGCATGCTATCATGGAGAGTCCACAGGTGTGGAACTCGGAGTTACAAGGAAATCAGCTTGTTTATGTGCAGTAGCAGACAAGTGAGTGAAACAATGTAGAGTTGATTTGTGGCTCATCTATCTACCATTAGCTTGTACAGCTATGTTGTTGCTCTAATGATGGGTTTTGGCCAGTGCTATACTCTTAGTTGTGCATATTTGGAACTTTAGTTTGGAAACTCAAAGATGTTCACAAGGACACAAAGCTTGAACAACAGACAAAGCTCTTTTATCCCTATATTCGATTTTTTCCCCCACAGATTCATTAATGTAAAATTTATAGAAAATAAAGTATAGTTACTATATTTAGATGAAAAACTGAAGTGATTTTCTTTTGCTTTGTTTTTCAGGATCAGTATCGATTCTGTTACGATGTTGCTTTGGAATACCTTGAATCTTCTTAGTGATCACATTTACATCAGTACAGATTTGTGCTAAATTTGGATGGGAAATTATCACTAATGCTGCGCATGAAGAGTACACATTTAATTGAGTTTTTTTAAAACTAGCTTAAGTATTCTATTATACAAAGAGTCTTAACTATGATGACAGTGTATTTGTGCATCCAGGCTATTACCAGACAGCATTTGGTGCCATCGTAACAATATGATCTGACTCGAGCTTTCATTGCTCAGTGATAGGCTAAAAAAAACTCGTGTTAGTCAAGAACAGTTTTGGATTTTTTTTTTATCCAAACAAAACAACATGTAGTTCTGCATGCACAAGTTCGAACGCTGTGACGCTACATCTTGTTTTCAACCAAGCTCATTTAAAAGCAGAATTGTGCACAGACTGCTATTGTATATGAGCTAATATCTGGCTGGCTTATTAAAGTTTAATGTGTGATCTTTGGGATCACACAGGGTAATTTGTAATGCAACCTTTATTATAAGCCAAAGATGAGTGTAAATATGTCTATATGAAGAAAGCACATTGTATTTATTGTTTGCTTGTAAACCTATTTGAAAGCAGAACAATCATTTCTTACAGAATTTTTTTTGAAAGAGCTTTTAAGTTTGGATGTTTTTAAATAGTTTACTTTTATATGTAGTGGTTGGTGTGGGTAACTGGTCATATTTTAATTCATTCATAGAATTGTTTACATTGTGTGCTGGTTAATTGCTAACCTATTTGAATAAAGAAGATTGAGATAGTTGGGAGGCCTCTAAACTTGGACCAAATGCAGATTTTTCCTCCTATGTGAGACATTCTGAAGTTTTGTTTCTCCACATGTGTTAGCGAACTAGTTTAAATAAAGCTATGTGTGACTTATTGTCAGCTGTACCTCGTGCTTAAAAGCCTACATTGATGAATCATGACTTCTAATAGTTGAGGCAGTATTATAGATGGCTTACGACGAGAAATGATTATCAGAAGGAAACAATGTGTTTTAAATCTGTCTAAAGGTAATCTAGCAGGGCAATCAATGCAAGAATAATGCTGTTTAGGATGAAAGATGTAATGAGTTATTCACTTGCGATGTATTTTCTGAGTTATTCTAATGCTGTATAAAGAAAATCAAGATGACTTCGGGTATTGCAGAATAAACGATCAAATAAAGGCATCAGGAGATTTGAGGTGTTGATTGCTTATGAAGAGATGTTCTGGTAATTTTCTTGCTCTTCCTGTAACTAACAGAGAGTGTGTTGCACCACGTCATTTTTTAAGTTGTATGCGTAAGCTGAAGATAACCATTTCCATAGAAATGGCACTGGACTTTATATTTTAAAAAAAAGAAAAAATAGTGGGTAAGTACTAAGTGCAGTCAGAATCAGGCTTATTATTGTTTTGCAGCAGAGCTTGGAAAAAGCGACGCAACAGACTCTCAACGTCGTAAATCGGCGAGTTGTTTGTTATGCCTCCCCTTTCGCTGTGAAACAGGCACACCTCTTTTTCCCTTATTAGGGAGAGAGTGAGCCTGTGTTGTGTCGAATTATCAGGTGAACGAGTAGTTTTCGGGGTGCTGCAAGTCTGTGTCTTTATTAAAAACACAAAATGCTGGCAGAACTCAGCAGGCCAGGATCCTTATGAAGGGTTTCGGCCTGAAACGTCGTCACTACCTCCTCCCATAGATGCTGTCTGGCCTGCTAAGTTCTGCCAGCATTTTGTGTTTTTATTTATTTCCAGCATCTGCAGATTCACTCGTGTTGTCTGTGTCTTTATTGATGCTTTGCTGCACACTTGAGTGCTCGGAGGAGGGTGCTGATGATTTTTTGCTGGTGGGGGGTGCCATTGCCTTGCTGCTAGTTGTGTGTGGGAGGGGGGAGCTGGGGGGGAGTTTTGGGGTTCTAACCTTTAACTGTCATTCATTCTTTTAGCATTCATTTTCATGGATGCCTGCAAAGAAAAAGAGTTTCAAGGTATATATTGTATACATTTCTCTGGCATTAAATGCACCTTTGAAACCTATCATCACTGACCCATGTCGTGAATTTGTTGTTTTGTAGCAGCAGTACACTTCCAAAAGATTAAAAATTACCATAAATAAAGATCAAACACATAGTGCAAAAAGAGAGCAAAGTAGCAAGATGACGTTCGTGGACTGTTCAGAAATCTGATGGCGGAGGGGTGAAAACTGTCCCTAAAGTGTGTGTCCTTGGTCTCCTGTACCGCTTCCCTGATGGTACTAATGAGAAGAGGGCATGTTCTGAATAGTGAGTGTCCTTAATGAGTTGTCAGAAAGAAGAAAGTGATCCATAGCAGCAGGCACAAAATGCTGGAGGAACTCAGCAGGTCAGGCAGCATCTGTGGGAAAGAGTAATCAGTCAACATTTCAGGGTGAGACCCTTCTTCAGGAAGGGGGAGAATACTTGAATTAAAAGGTTGGGGGAGGAGAAAGAGGCTAGCTAGAAGGTGATAGGTGAAGCCAGGAGGGTGGAAAAGGTCCAAGAATCCAATAGGAAAGCACAGTGGACAATAGGAGAAAGGGGAGGAGGGGACCCAAGGGGAACTAATAGGCAGGTGGGAGGAGGCTAAAGGTCAGTTTGGGCAATAGGGGAAGGGAAAGGAAATTTAAATCAGGCATTGACCTCCTTCCCTCCCAGTCCTGAAGAAGGGTCTCGACCCAAAACTTCAAGTGTTTAGTTTTCCATCGATGCTGCCTGACGACCTGTTGAAATCCTCCAGCATTTTGTGTGTGTTGCTCCGGATTTCCAGCATCTGCTGAGTTTCTGTATCTGAGAAAATCATCCTTGTTTTTAAACTCTCATTTCAATAGCAAACCACATGGTAGCTGCATCTGTGGGAAAGGAAACAAAAATCATCAAGACCCTTTCTCAGAACTGGAAAAGAGACAAAAGAGTATGCATGCAATTTCTTCAATGTAGATGTGACCACACTGTGTACCCAGCCTGAAAGAAATGCAAATAGAGTAGTAAAATGGATTCAACAGTGGCTGGATGGGAGATGCCAGAGAGTAGTGATGGATAACTGTTTGTCAGGTTGGAGGCCGGTGACTAGTGGTGTGCCTCAGGGATCTGTACTGGGTCCAATGTTGTTTGTCATATACATTAATGATCTGGATGATGGGGTGGTAAATTGGATTAGTAAATATGCAGATGATACTAAGGTAGGAGGCGTTGTGGATAATGAAGTAGATTTTCAAAGCTTGCAGAGAGATTTAGGCCAGTTAGAAGAGTGGGCTGAACGATGGCAGATGGAGTTCAATGCTGATGTGTGAGGTGCTACATCTTGGTAGGAATAATCCAAATAGGACATACATGGTAAATGGTAGGGCATTGAAGAATGCAGTAGAACAGAGTGATCTAGGAATAATGGTGCATAGTTCCCTGAAGGTGGAATCTCATCTGGATAGGGTGGTGAAGAAAGCTTTTGGTATGCTGGCCTTTATAAATCAGAGCATTGAGTATAGGAGTTGGGATGTAATGTTAAAATTGTACAAGGCATTGGTAAGGCTGAATTTGGAGTATTGTGTACAGTTCTGGTCACCAAGTTATAGGAAAGATATCAACAAAATAGAGAGTACAGAAAAGATTTACTAGAATGTTACCTGGGTTTCAGCACCTAAGTTACAGGGAAAGGTTGAACAAGTTAGGTCTTTATTCTTTGGAGCGTAGAAGGTTGAGGGAGGACTTGATAGAGGTATTTAAAATAATGAGGGAGATAAGTCGAGTTGACATGGATAGGCTTTTTCCATTGAGAGTAGGGGAGATTCAAACAAGAGGACATGATTTGAGAGGGGGCAAAAGTTTAAGGGTAATACGAGGGGGAATTTCTTTACTCAGAGAGTGGTAGCTGTGTGGAATGAGCTTCCAGTAGAAGTGGTAGAGGCAGGTTCGGTATTGTCATTTGAAGCAAAATTGGATAGGAAAGGAATGGAGGGTTATGGGCTGAGTGCGGGCCAATGGGACTAGGTGAGTGTAAGCGTCAGCACGGACTAGAAGGGCCGAGATGGCCTGTTTCCGTGCTGTAATTGTTATATGGTTATATGGATCACAACTTCATCTGGAAGGACTGTTTAGACCCGAAAAGATGAAAAGTGTGTATTCATCCTATCTTCCCTCTGCATCCTGATCTTCATCAGGTATCTGGCTTTGGAGTCCAGTTCACTGATTGCACAGTCTCTAATAGCAATGACTAAATTTCCACATTCAGTGAGGCATTGTCAGTTACGCACTGTAGTGATATTGAATAGCAGTTTTACCACCATTCTCTTGTAAGTTATGAGCTTCGTGTTGAACTGCTAACTACACCTCAAGTCCTTTGTTGGAGTCCGTGTAAGCTGGAGTTGTTAGCAAAACACTGAAAAATCTAAGTTTAGTGTTCATAAAAGTCATACTTTGATAGTAAGCATGATTACAAGAACAATGTGATTTGCATGATATGATGGCTTTTATGGCATTGTTTTCTGAACCGCTATAGAGTGTGACAAATTATTTGACAATTTCATCCAGATGAATTTGGCATTATAAAATTTAATGTCATTATAAAATGCCCTTAAATTTGAAAATGCCAAATTCATCTACATGGCATTATAAAATTTAAGGATATGAGCTAATGAAGCAAGCAAAACAACACACACAAAATGCTAGAGTAATTCAGCAGACCAGAAAGCATCTATGAAAATGGTCAACAATTCAGGCCAAGACCCTTCATCGGGAGGGTCTCAGCCCGAAATGTCGACTGTTTCCATAGATGCTGCCTGGCCTGCTGAGTTCCTCCAGCATTTTGTGTGTGTTGCTTGGATTTCCATCATCTGCAAATTAACTCATGTTTGTGAAGCAAATGAAATATTGGGGCACAAGACAGCAGATACTGTAATCTGGGTCAAAATATTGTGATTAGTATCTGCAAAGGGCCTGTAGTAGGGAGATGGCCAGTATAAATTAGTGAGAGGGATTTTTGAGGCAGAACCATGTGTGGACAGGAATGATGGGCAGATGGAGGAGGGGAGTGAGGAGGTAGGGACAGAGGCCCGAAAGTGATAAGTGGAGATACTAGAATCTGATCATTAAGGAAGGTGAAACCAGATAGGGGAGTGAATACTCGCAGATTGGAGCAGTTGCAGAATAACAAAATATTGAGATTCTTTTAAGAAATCTATATACAAAAAAAATCCCTTCAGCAATATTCTCATTGTTTTATGATTGATGGTATTTACAAAGTACCATCCCTGTACATACTTAATCAAGAAAATTTTTACTAATGCAGGACATCTTTGTGGAGATGTATTTTAAAAATCATTTTAACAAAAGCAGAGTTTTAATGTTCCACATTAGTCAAAATTCAGTGTCATTTGGGAATATACATGATGAATTACAGCTGTGGAATGTAATACAATTTATGGTATTTACAAATGTAATAACTTCTAGTTGTTTTAAGTGTGTTTGAAACATGAACCTTTGGGGATACCAGTGGTTTTCTTGTCGGCTACATTAATCTGTTTCCGTCTGTTCAAAACAAGGTGTATTATGATTTATTAATAAATCACAGTAGATACTGTTTAATTGAGCATACTTAATGTCAGTAAGCATTAGAAATTTTGTAATGGAGAATTCCCTATGGTTACATATTATAATGCTCCAGCTGCTATGCCTTACAAAATGCAATTCAATTCTTTTGAGAGTCTCCTTATTATTCCCTTATTCAAAATTCCATAAGATATTTTTGAAAATGTTTCATTCCCATACTCCAAATTGTAATGCCAGAAAAACTGGATACTTACCTGGGTTGTAGTCTGTAACCTATGTGTAATCTTTCCTCAAATAGTAAATTCACTAATTCAAAATTTAAAAGGAAATGATATAAAATTTCATTTGTTATAAAATTTGTGGAATGGTACATAATTATCTTTATTTCCAGACATTGCTTGGTTGCACAGTTATTATTTGTGGCTCAGAAGATTATATAGCAATTGACATTGGAGAGCTTGAAGGGAGTAAGGAAAAGGAGATGTGAGGAGAAGCAGAGTGGCTCTGATGGTCCGGTGTCAGTTTTGGACAGACTTAATTGGCTCACTACTCTTACCATTTGGTTAGTAAATCAAAGTCCAAAGTCATTTTATCACTAAAATATTTGTATGCCTCCTTATACAACCCCAAGATCCATTTCCTTGCAGGCATACTCAATAAATCCAGACTTACCATCGTAGAATGAATGAAAGACCGCGCAAATTAGGCATTCAACTTGTATGCAAAAACAAAAAGAAATAATCATAATAAATATGGAGAGCATGAGATGAAGAGTCCTTGAAATTGAGTCCGTAAGTTGTGGGAACATTTCAATGATGGGGCAGGTGAAGTTGAGTGAAGTAATCCTCCTTTGGTTCAAGAGCATGATAGTTGAGGGGTAATAACTGTTCCTGAACATGGTGGTGTGAGTCCTGAGTCTCCTGTACCACCTTCTTGATGGTAGTAAGAAGAAGAGAGGATGTCCCGGATACTGTGGTTCCCTGATCATGGATACTGCTTTCCTGCAACAATGCTTTGTGTAGATCTGCGCAATGGCGGGGAGGGCTTTACACACAATGGACTACGTCATCTCCACTACTTTTTCTAGGATTTTTGGTTCAAGGGCATGGAATTGCCAACCTAACCAGCTCTATATTATAATACAGCATTATTGGATTGCACGCAATCCATCCTTTGGCTTGACAAAGGATGGGATCTTTGAGTTATTGGAATGTCCACGTCCAATTGACTGGTGTCAGCAACATTGTTGATTATATTGAATTACATAATAGGATTGGGTTGTTGCATTTGTTGGAATATGCTGCTCTGTAATTCATTTGGCACTTTATGCAAGGACCCACCTTGTGCAGCTGGATCGTAGACTTTCTATTGGATCACCAACAGGTGGTAAGGGTGGGCTCCCTCACCTCTGCCCCTCTAACACTCAACACAGGTGCCCCCAGGGTTGTGTTCTGTGTCCCCTTCTCTACTACTCCCTTTACACTCACAGCTGTACTGCAACACACAGCTCCAATCTGCTGATCAAATGTGCAGATGACGAGACTTTGATCGGCCTTATTTCTAGCGGTAATGAGACAGAGGAGAGGTTGGCACTCTGACACAGAGTGGCCAGGATTACAACCTCTCCCTCAATGTCCAAAACACAAAAGAGCTGATTGTGGATTACAGGAGGAATGGAGGCAGGCTTGCCCTGATCAACATCAATGGGTCTGCAGTTGAGGGGGTGAGGAGTTTCAAGTTCCTCGGTATACACATCACCGATGATCTCACCTGGACTGTACACTCTGGCTTTATGGCAAGAAAAAGCACAACAGCGTTTCTTCCACTTCAGGCAACTGAAGAAGTTCAGCATAGGTCCCCAAATCCTCAAGACCTACAGGGGAACCATTGAGAGCACACTGACTGGCTGTATCATCAGCTGGTACGGGAACTGCAACAACCTTGATCGCTGTGCACTGCAGAGAGTGGTACAGACAGCCGAGCACATATATGGGCATGAACTTCCCTCCACTGAAGACATTGAAAGAACGTAGAGAAAGAAGGCCTGGAAGATCATCAGGGACACCAGTCACCCTAACCATAAAATGTTTCAGCTGCTTTCGTCTGGCAAACACTACCGCAGCATTAGAGCCAGGACCAACAGGCCACAGGCCAGCTTCATTCTACAAGCCATTAGACTTTTAAATTTACATATCTGTGCATTGCAACAGAGTCATAACGAGAAGATTTTTACTCCCTCACATTGTGGGATGGATGCAAGATATAAGTAAATTCTAATTTATGTGCAGTTAAAGGACACCCACTAGGTTAATGCTATGAAATGAAGCCTATCTTTTTTTTTTCTGGAATACTTGGATGTGAGAAAATGTCCAGTTAAATACTACTGGAGCCAAATTGAGCAGGGCTTTAGGGATTACAATCAAAGATCCCAAGAAAAATAAACCACAAAATTGTAAGATGTAAACAAATGAAAATAATCAACTCATTAAAGTTTCAGGCCAAATTTGTAAATCAGACAAATAAGCTTGGAGAGGAATTGAGGATGGATGAGAAATATGATCAGCTTGACATCAGGTGAGATTGGGAGACTCTGTTACAACTAAACTGTAACAGAGACAATAAAGTGGACCAAATCATCCATGGGTTTTCAACAGTTTTTCATGAACAAAGAACTGGCTGAGAATGAAAGGGATGATTAAGGAAACTTTGTAGTTGATAAAAGACGTAAATTATTATCTTTAATTTCCAAAATGACTGGCATCTTAGAATGAGCTCAACTTATCGCACTGATTTCATCATTTTACATTAATTCATAGTGGATAATTTAGAAATTGGAAAGGTAGTGGACCAGTTTGCACAACCTCTAATTGTATTTCATTGCTACCTACAATCTTGTTTGACGTTCCTTCTGATTTGCCCACTTTAAATCAATCAGGCATGCAGTGTAGTTGGTAATAACAGGTGACATTTCAGCCATTCATTTATTTCTTAACTTCATAGAAAAGTATGACCTACGGGGTGTAATTAGCCCAGATTTTGAAAGCACCCTTTTGAGAATGATTTTGACAGGCTCAACCCAAATGGAAAGAATTAATATGAATTTATTCCAGTTTTTTAAAGTGTGTTTTTGTGTATTTTTTCTGCAAAATTATTAACATGGCATTTAAATTCAAGATATGGAGTAATAGAAAAGTACAACACAGAAACAGACCCCTTGGCCCACCTAGTGCATAACAAACCATTTAAACTGCCTACGCCTATCAATGTGTACCCAGACACATCTCCCCCTCCTTCTTTAGTCCTGACAAAGGGTCTCGACCCGAAACGTTGACTGCTTCTTTCAACGGATGCTGCCCAACCTGCCGAGTTCATCCAGCTTTTTTGTACGTCTTGATTTGACCACAGCATCTGCAGTGTACTTTGTGTTTAAATGTGCATCCAGACTGTAGCCTTCTTTACCCCTGCCATCCACGTACCTATCCAAACTCCTATTGAATGCTGAAATCGAGCTAGCATGCACCACATATTGCTGATGGGATTATACCTTAGTTTATTGAGAGGGACAAGACGGGAGATTACTTAGGCCTTGACCAATATCTTTGTGTCCTCCCTAGCCATAGGCTAGGTCCCAGAGGACTGGTGAGTAGCTAATGTTGTTCCATTATTCAAGAAAAGAACCTGGGATAATCCTGGAATCTATAGACTGGCAATTCTTGTGTCAGTAGTAGGGAAGTTCAGAAGAATGAGAGGTGACCTCATTGAAACCTATCAAATGGTGAAAGACCTTGATAGAGCGGATATGGAGAGAATGTTTCTTCTGGTGGGAGAGTCTTAAGACCAGAGCACACAGCCTCAACATTGAGGGGTGTCCTTTTAGAGTGGAGATGAGGAGGAATTTTATTGGCCAAAGAGTGATAAATCTGTGGAATTCTTTGCCACAGGCAGCTGTAGAGGCCAAGTGTTAGTAATTTCCTCTTCCACACAAGACTCAGACCCAGGTATTCGTTAGGAGACTCTTTATTTACGTGACACGGAGAGCAACAACACATCTCTGCTTATAGTCAGTACCTGTGCCCTCTTTACGGTTGATTCTATTGGGTATGGTTTCTTCAGCATTTCCATATTTGGTATTGTTCTAAGCAAGCCAGCTGTAGGCCAGAAGGCAACATCACACAGTCTTACGTCTACAGCAGTAGGCTAAAGGGTAACACCAGGATTTTCTGCAGACCCCGGCATTGAGCAATACAAACGCACAATTCTATAGTCTTGCAAAGATACTTACCCAACCCAATTAGCCAAAATCCTCCACACCAAAACTTTATGTATATGTACTACTCTAAAAGCTGAAAGTGAGGATACGAGAAAGCTTCTAATCAAGTTGAAAGAAGAAAGTGCAAAAGCTGGATTGTTGCCCAATATTAAGAAAACTAAGACTATGTTGACCAGCCCTATTAACTCTGTGGTAATAAATAGGAAGGAAGTGAAAGCAGTGATGGATTTTGTTTTTCTCGGTTCAAAGATTTCTATAGATGGTAACTGCAGCCACAAAATTAAACAATGCTTACTTCTGGGGCGCAGCAATGGCAAATTTAGCTAAAGTACTGAAGAGCAGAGACATAGCATTGTCTGCGAAGATCCGTATAGTCAAGTCGATGGTATTTCCAGTTGTGATGTATGGCTGTGAGAGCTGGACTATTAGTAAGATAGTTCACAAAAGAATTGATGTCTTTGAACTTGGATTCTGGAGTAAAGTGTTAAAGAGTTTGTTGGTCAGCAAGTTAGTATTGATCTAACAAGTCAATACTTGAAGCAGTACAGCCAGACTGCTCACTAGGAGGCTTGATTATGAGACAAAAGCTCAGGTGATTTGACCATATCATGAGAAGACAGGATTTCTTGGAGAAGACTCTCATGTTAGGTAAAGCAGAAGGTAAAAGGAGGAGAGGATGACAGAGGTTACAATGGATAGTTAATATCATTCAGACAATGCGTATCATCTTGGGGGATCTTAGAGAGGCAGTTTCCAATTTTAAAAAAAAAGCTTGACGTGCAGGAGTCCATGAGATCACGAAGAGTCGGACTCAACTGAACAACAAAGGCAGAGTTTGACAGATTCTTGATTGGTCAGGACATGAAGGAATACGGGGAGAAGCCATGAGAGTGGGGATCAGCCGTGATGAAATGGCAGAGCAGACTTGATTGGCCAAATGGCCTAATTCTGCTCGTATATCTTATGGTCTGATGGATAGTGGGGTGGATCTTATGGAAGTTACTGAAGTGAATTCTTAGGAATATGATTTATGAGTATTTGGAAAACTATGACCTAGTTAGGGAGAGCCAGCATGGTTTTGTGTGGGGCAAGTTGTGTCTTACTAACTTGAATGTGTTTTTTGACAAGATGAGAAGAGTGATTGATGAAGACAGAGCTGTAGATGTCACCAACATGTAAGGCATTTGAGAAGGTTCCTCATGAGAGTCTCCTCAAGAAGATTAAGGTGCACGGGATTCATGATAAGTTTGCCATTTGGCTTCAGAACTGGCTTGTCCGTAGAAGACAGAGGATAGTGGTTGAATGGACTTATTCTAGCTGGAGCTCTGTGATTAATGATATCCTTTAGCGATCTCAACTGGGACCTCTGTTTTTTTGTGATGGAAATAAATTACTTGGATGAAAATGTAGATGAGTGGATTAGTAAGTTTGCTATTAGTAGGAAGATTGGTAATATTGTTGATAATGTAGCAGACTGCAAAGAATACAGTAGGCTATAGATCAATTGAAGATATAGGTGGAGAAATGGCAGATGGAGTTTAACCTGGCCAAATGTGAAGTGTTGCTCCTTGGTAGATCAAATGTAAAGAGACAATACACTGTCAAAGGGCAAGATCCTTAACATTGTTGCTGAGCAGAAGGATCTTGAGGTCCAAGTTTATTGATCCCTGAAAGTGGCTACACAGATTGATAGGATGATTAAGAAGGCATATGGCATTCTTATCTTTTTCAGTCAAAGCACTGAATTCAAAACAAAGTTATGTTGCAGTTTTTTCAAACTCTAGTTTAGCCACATCTGGAGTATTGCATACAGTTCTGGTCTTATTATAGAAAGGATGTCAAGGCTTTGGAGTGAGCTAAAGAGTTTTACCAGGACGCTGTCTGGATTAGAGGGCATGTGCTATAACAAGAGCTTGGACAAAATTGAGCTGTTTTCTCTAGGGCCATGGAGGCTTGAGAGGGAGATCTGATAGAAGTTTATAAGATTATGAGCAGAATAGATATACCTTTTCCCCAAGATTGAATTGTCAAGTTCCAGAGTCCGAGTAAGACTATAAGACATAGGAGAAGAATTAGGCCATTTGGTTTGGTCTGTTTTGGGTTTCATCGTGGCTAATCCATTTTTCTGCCATCATGGCCAACCCCATTCTGCTTTCTCCCTGTAGCCTTTCATGCCCTGACTAATCAAGAATCTATCAAAGCTCGCCTTAAATACACTGAATGACCTGGCCTCCACAGCCGCCTGTGGCACAAATTTCACTGATTCACCATTCTCTGGCTAAAGGAAGTCCTCCTCATCTCAGCTCTAAATGGATGTCCCTTTATTCTGAGGCTTGTGCATCTGGTCCTAAACGTCCTCTCCATATCCACTTCAGGAAACCATACTGACTTTGGTCCATTTTATCACATGTCTCCAAGTACCTAAAAGCCACATCCTTAACAATTGATTGCAACATCTTCCCAACCACTGAGATCAGGCTAATTGGCCTATAATTTCCTTTCTTCTGCCTCCCTCCCTTCTTGAAGAGTGGAGTGACACCTGCAATTTTCCAGTCCTCCTGAACCTTGCCAAAACCTTGTGATTTTTGAAAGATTGTTACTAATACCTCCACAATCTCTTCAGCTACCCCTTTCAGAACCCTGGGTTGTAGTCCATCTCATCCAGCTGACTTATCTACCTTCAGACCTTTCAGTTTCCCAAGCAACTTCTCCTCAGTAATAGCAACTGCACCCACTTCTGCCCCATAGCACTTTCAAACTTCTGGTGTTCTGCTAGCGTCTTACACAGTGAAGACTGATGCAAAATACCTCTTCAGTTTATTTGCCTTTTCCTTGTCCATTACTACCTCTCCAGCGTCATTTTCCAGCGGTCCAGTATCTACTCTCGCATTTCTTTCACTCATTGTATATCTGAAAAAATGTTTGGTATCCTCTTGAATGTGACTTTTTTAGTTGCCTTCTGTTCATTTTTAAAATCTTCCCAACCCTCTAACTTCCCACTAATTTTTGCTGGATTATATGCCCTCTCTGGATTTTATGTTGCATTTGACGTGTCAGACACAGTTGTGTCACCTTGCCTTTAGAAAACTACTTCTCCTTTGGGGTGTATCTACCCTGAGCCTTCTGCATTGATCCCAGTAACTCCAGCCATTTCCGCTCTGCTGATACCCCTGCTGGTATCCTCTTCCAATCAACTTTGGCCAGATACTCCATGCCCAAATGCACATTGCACCACGCTGAACCCAGAATAGCTGATCCCCTAGTGTGCTCAACCATGAGCTACTCTAAATAGCCAATAGAGAGAGTACAGAGGAGATTTACTAGAATGTTACCTGAGTTTCAGCACCTAAGTTACAGAGAAAGGTTGAGGGGGGACTTGATAGAGGTATTTAAAATTATGAGGGGGATAGATAGGGTTGACGTGGATAGGCTTTTTCCATTGAGAGTAGGGGAGATTCAAACAAGAGGACATGAGTTGAGAGTTAAGGGGCAAAAGTTTAGGGGTAACACGAGGAGGAACTTCTTTACTCAGAGAGTGGTAGCTGTGTGGAACAAGCTTCCGGTAAAAGTGGTAGAGGCAGGTTTGGTATTGTCATTTTAAAAAAAATCGGACAGGTATATGGACAGGAAAGGAATGGAGGGTTATGGGCTGAGTGCGGGTCAGTGGGACTAGGTGAGAGTAAGCGTTCGGCACGGACTAGAAGGGCCGAGATAGCCTGCTTCCTTGCTGTAATTGTTATATATGGTTATATTGAAATTCCCCTTGACTATTATAACATTACCCTTTTGATGTGCATTTCCTATCTCCCATTGCAATTTGCAACCCACATCCTGGCTACTGTTCACAGGCCTATATATAACTCCCATCAGAGACTTCTTTTTACTCTTGCAGTTCTTTAACTCTACCCACAATGATTCTGCATCTTCTAACCTTTTGTCACCTCTTTCAATTTTTACTAACAGAGCCGCACCACCCTCTCTGCCTACCTGCCTGTCCTTCTGACACAATGTGTATCCTTAGATGTTAAGCTCTGAGCTGTAATTTTCTTTCAGCCTGATTCCCACAGCATCATACCTGCCAATCTCTAACTGTGCAGCAAGATCATCTACCTTATTTCATATACTTGGTGCATTCAAATATAACACCTTCAGTACTGTATTAATCATCTTTTGATTTTGTCCCCCTGTCATACTGCAACTCATTCCACTGATTGTCCTTCCTTGTACACCAACTGCCCGACCTTCAGCCCTGTCAGTTTCCCATCCCCGCCAAATCAGTTAAAATCCTCCCCAACAGTTCTAGCAAACCTGCCCGTAAGGATATTGGCCCTCCTCAGGTTCAGGTATAATTCGTCACTTTTGTGCTATTCATACCTTCCTCAGAAGAGACCCCAATGATCCAGAAATCTGAAACTCTGCCTCCTGCACCAGTCTCTCAGCCACACTTTAATTTGCCAAGTTGTCCTGCTGTTACCCTTGCTGGCACATGACACAGTTAGCCATCCAGAGATTGCTACCCTGGGGGTCCACCTTTTCAGCTTCTTACCTCTCTGCCTAAATTTGCTCTTCAGGATGTCCTCTTTTTTCCTACTTATGTCATTGGTGCCAATATTTACCAAGAATTCTGGGGGCTCACCCTCCCCCTTTAAAATGCTTAATCCCCTAATCCACTTTTTTCCCTTGATCCAGTGGTCCCCAACCACTGGACCGCTGACCAGTACCAAGTAGCAAGGAAACGATATGATTTGGCGATATGAAACTATATGAGTCAGCTGCACCTTTCCTTATTCCCTGTCATGCCCACTGTTGAATTTGAACGCACGCGAGGTCCGCAAGAATATTGTCAATATTAAACAGGTCCGTGGTGCAAAAAAGTTTGGTGACCCCTGCCTTAATCCCTTCTCTCTTTTTTCATTCCCCATTTTGGTTAGCCTCTCACTGATTTTATTCTCCTATCCCTCCCTCAGGAACTACCCACCACCTCCCATCCTCTGGTTCCCATCCTCCCCTTATTCCTTGATCCTCTGTCCCCTCTGATTGGATTGTTTCTTTGTCAGCCCTTTACCTCTTCCACCTATCACCTCCCATCTTCTTACATCATTCCTCCTTCCCCACCTGCTCACCTCCCCCTGACCTGGCTTCACCTATCACTTTTCAGCTTCTATTCCCTCCCTTCCCCCCCCCCCCCCCCCATACTTTCTTATTCTGGTTTCTGGCCCCTTCCATTCCAGTCCTGATGAAGGGTCTTGGCCCAAAATGTCATCTGTCAATTTTCCACCACAGATATAGTCTGACCTGCTGAATTCCTCCAGCATTTTTTGTTTGTTGTTCAAGATTTCTAGCATCTGCAGTCACTCTTGTGGCTGTTATTTGCGCCAAGCATGATTTGGTTAGAAATTTAGCACAGTAATGCACATTGTTGTGACTGTCATGTTTGTCTTTAAAACTACAAGTTTTTGTCCACAATACTTCTGCACCTTTTAGCTGAAAGACACTGAAAGCAGTTGTTGCGGGCATTGTGCAATCAGTCAATGTGTACAAGTTTAAAAACAATGAATTAAATAAAGACCATGATGTCAATCATCTCCAATGCTTATTTTTACTGCTTTAATGCCATTTTAGAGTCCTGTGGATAACACCAAACCCTCCCTCAAGTTTGTTTAGTTGAATATAGATTGAGAAGATGGAAGAAATCCCCTCCAACCTATTTTCCACCAGACAGGCTGCTGAGAATGGGAAAGGAAAGGAGAGTAGGTGTCTCAGTTTATCCAGCTTCTGTGTTGTTAGTTTTCCCATCTGCCGCTGATCAATGTCTATGGCCAAGCCAGTTTTGATTTCAATGTTCCACTTCTCCATGGAACGCATGTATTTTAATCTTCAGGATCAGCCTACCATAAGGGTCTTACTGAATGCTAAAGTTCATACAGACGATATCCACCACTCTCCCCTCATCAATTATTTTCATCACCTTTTCAAGAAAACACGTCATCACATTTGCAAGATGTGATATTTCCCATGCAGTGCAATTAGAACCCAGGAGCAGGACAAAGAATCCACTTTAAGTGACCAGGAAGATGACGTAAATCAGCCATCAAGAATCGCAAGATCTTTCATCTGCAGACCCCAGAGCATGGTCTTCGTATCGCGTCCCCGGCCCCGGCCGTCAATCTCGGCGGCCCCAGTGACCCAGGGCATCTTCAAAATCTGGACTCCAGCACCATCACCACGGGTTCCAACGGCCATGGATTTGCCCCGGCTGTCGATCTCGGCTGCCCCAGTGACCCAGGGCATATTCAAAATCCAGACTCCAGCACCATCAATGCGGGTTCCAACGGCCATGGACAGCTTCAAAGCGATTGCTCAACCACCGACTGCGACTCCAGCCTTGAACTCCAGGCCGGGTCTTCACATGCTGCGATTGTGACTCCCGTCTCCCCTTCCCCCACCACCCCTCTCCCTCAGATCCCATCGTCCGCTCCTGGGCCCTCAGAGGCTCCATCTTCCTCTCACCCCAACCCTTCCCTCTCCATTGACACTACCAGCCTCCCTCCCCCCTCTGATCCCATCTCTCATCCGTGCCGGGTCTTTACCATTCCCTCCGACCCTCAACTCTCTGAGGCAGAGCGCTCTGTCCTCAGTAAGGGCCTCAGCTTTGTCCCCCTTCGCCCACACCTCAGCGAGTTCTGCGTACGCCATGACACTGAACTCTTCTTCCGCCGGCTCCGTCTCTGAGCTTACTTCTTTGACAAGGATTCTCCTACCCCCACCGATGACCCCTTCTCCCGTCTTCAACCCTCCTCCTCTTCATGGACACCCCGCTCTGGTCTTCTGCCTGCTCTGGATCTCTTTATTGCTAATTGCCGACAGGACATCAACTGTCTCAACCTCACTGCACCCTGTTCCAATTCCAACCTAACTCCTTCCGAACGTTCTGCTCTCCGCTCCCTCGGCACCAATCCCAACCTCACTATAAAACCTGCTGATATGGGGGGAGCTGTTGTTGTCTGGCGTACTGACCTCTACCTGGCCGAGGCACAGCGACAACTCTCTGATACCTCCTCTTATTTACCCCTTGATCATGACCCCACTAAGGAGCACCAAGCCATTGTCTCCTGTACCATCACCAACCTTATCAGCTCTGGGGATCTCCTATCCACTGCCACCAACTTCATAGTTCCCACACCCCACACTTCCCGATTCTACCTCCTACCCAAGATCCACAAACCTGCCTATCCAGGTAGACCTATTGTCTCAGCTTGCTCCTGCCCCACTGAACTCATTTCTGCATACGTTGACACTGTCTTATCCCCCCTTGTTCAATCTCTTCCCACCTATGTTCGTGACACTTCTCATGCTTTGAATTTTTTCAATGGTTTTAAGTTCCCTGGCCCCCACCGCCTTATTTTCACCATGGACGTCCAGTCCCTATATACCTCCATCCCCCACCGAGATGGTCTCGAAGCTCTTCGCTTTTTTTTGGATTCCAGACCTAACCAATTCCCCTCTACCACCACTCTCCTCCGTCTAGTGGAATTAGTTCTTACTCTCAATAATTTCTCCTTTGGCTCCTCCCACTTCCTCCAAACCAAGGGTGTAGCCATGGGCACCTGTATGGGTCCCAGTTATGCCTGCCTTTTTGTTGGCTTTGTGGAACCGTCCATGTTCCAAGTCTATACCGGTATCTGTCCCCCTCTTTTCCTTCGCTACATTGACGACTGCATTGGCGCTGCCTCCTGCACACATGCTGAGCTCATCGACTTCATTAACTTTGCCTCCAACTTTCACCCTGCCCTCAAATTTACCTGGTCCATTTCCGACACCTCCATCCCCTTTCTTGATCTTTCTGTCTCCATCTCTGGAGACGGCTTATCTACTGATATCTACTATAAGCCTACAGACTCTCACAGCTACCTGGACTATTCCTCTTCCCACCCTGTCTCTTGCAAAAATGCTATCCCCTTCTCACAATTCCTCTGTCTCCGCTGCATCTGCTCTCAGGATGAGGCTTTTCATTCCAGGATGAAGGAGATGTCTTCCTTTTTTAAACAAAGGGGCTTCCCTTCGTCCACCATCAACTCTGCTCTCAAACGCATCTCTCCCATTTCCCGCACATCTGCTCTCACCCCATCCACCCGCCACCCCACTCGGGATAGGGTTCCCCTTGTCCTCACCTACCACCCCACCAGCCTCCAGATCCAATATATAATTCTCCGTAACTTCCGCCACCTCCAACGGGATCCCACTACCAAGCACATCTTTCCCTACCCCACTCTTTCTGCTTTCCGCAGGGATAGCTCACTACGTAACTCCCTTGTCCACTCGTCCCCCCCCCCCCCCATCCCTTCCCACTGATCTCCCTCCTGGCACTTATCCTTGTAAACGGAACAAGTGCTACACCTGCCCTTACACTTCCTCCCTCACCACCGTTCAGGGCCCCAGACAGTCCTTCCAGGTGAGGCGACACTTCACCTGTGAGTCGGCTGGTGTGGTATACTGTGTCCGGTGCTCCCGGTGTGGCCTTTTATATATTGGTGAGACCCGACGCAGACTGGGAGACTGTTTTGCTGAACACCTACACTCGGTCCGCCAGAGAAAGCAGGACCTCCCAGTGGCCACACATTTTAATTCCACGTCCCATTCCCATTCTGATATGTCTATCCATGGCCTCCTCTATTGTCAAAATGAATCCAAACTCAGGTTAGAGGAACAAAACCTTATATACCGGCTGGGTAGTCTCCAACCTGATGGCATGAACATTGACTTCTCTAACTTCTGTTAATGCCCCTCTTCCCCTTCTTACCCCATCCCTGATATATTTAGTTGTTTGCCTGTTCTCCATCTCCCTCTGGTGTTCCCCCCTCCCCCCCGCCTTTCTTTCTCCCGAGGCCTCCTGTCCCATGATCCTTTCCCTTCTCCAGCTCTGTATCACTTTCGCCAATCACCTTTCCAGCTCTTAGCTTCATCCCACCCCCTCCGGTCTTCTCCTATCATTTCGCATTTCCCCCTCCCCCCACTACTTTCAAATCTCTTACTATCTTTCCTTTCAGTTAGTCCTGACGAAGGGTCTCGGCCCGAAACGTCGACAGCGCTTCTCCCTATAGATGCTGCCTGGCCTGCTGTGTTCCACCAGCATTTTGTGTGTGTTGTTGTGTAAATCAGCCATAATGGATTGGCAGAGCAGACTCAATGGGCCAAATGACCTATTTTATTCCTGTGTCTTATGGTCTGAAGTTTTAAGCCATCTGGGCTTTTCTTAGCTGGAAGTCAGTTTTTTTTAAAATGAGGGCACTGACAGTCCTCTGTTCAAAGCGGATTGCAGGTATTTTCTCTGGTCAAAGGTCATCAAGTGAGAGGGCAAATGCCTTTTCCAGACCTTCAGATGTGCCCTGCCCAGATTGCTTTTGTATGCATGTTGCTTTACATATACTACATTCCAAATCTGTTCCATATTGTAAGCAAAGTGTTTTCCATGCTCTTAAAGGATATGTACCTTTTCCATCTTAGCATGTTTTATTGTTCATAAGATGAATTGTGATCTAACCTGCCTCTATTTACCACGATTTTACCTAATGTTTCTCAATAACTTTGCTTATGTAAAATCTATCACCTTTGACCATCAAGGATCAGTCAATCTCAGAGTTAAAATGAGAAGTATTATTGCTACTTGAAAAAGAGCTCCACACATTTCACTGGCTTCCTCGAACGACACACAAAAGGCCGGCATCGATGGAGGAAAATGGATAGTTGAGATTTTGAGTTGAGACCATTCACATTTCTGTGTGTTGCTCCAGATTCCAGATTAGGACTTACAGCAAGGCAAGGCATTGATAGTTTGTAGATAGTGCGCAGTCAGCAATTACGCCAGTGCCCAAGAAGAGTATCGCCCAGAAGCACTCAGATTTACACAGAAGATCTTCCCTTTGCACAGCAGGGGGACCAAAGCTATTTGGCATACCGAGACAAGGCAAGAATGGAAATGACACTTACTATTGGTCAGTTACTTTACCACTTCTGAAGTATTATTAGCCTTTAATGTGTAGATTCTATTGGCTGTTAATACCTCTATTACCATATGGAGGGCTATCTCAAGAGCAAAGGAACAATTCTGAATGAGGTTGGAGATGGAGTCAGCTGCACGTCAACTCTGGCAGGATTTGCAGACTGTTACTTCCTACGAAGCGAAACCCAACACCATAAATGGCAGTGATGCTTCACTCCCAGATGAGCTCACTGTGAAAGGGAGAATAAAAGTACAGCTATGAGGATCCAGTGACCCTGTGATCGCTTTGTCTTGGAGGCCGACATCATACTGTCTTTCAAGAGGGTGAGCCCTTGCAAGGTGCTGGGCTCCAATGGAGTAACGTAAGGCTCTGAAAACCAGTGGCAACCATCTGGCAGGTGTGATCAAAGGCATCTTCAGTCCCTCATTGCTACTGTTGGTAGTTCCCACCTGCGTTAAAAGGGCAATAATCATACCAGTGCCCAAGAAGAGCAGGGCGAGCTGTCTTAAACAAGCACTCACATCTACGAGTGTGTTCAGAGGTTGGCAGTGGTGAGAATTGACTCTTAACCCAGCAAGGCCCTGCACCCACGGCAATTTGCCTATCACCAGAATAGGTCTACAATGGATGCAATCTAATTGGCTCCTCATGCGGCTTTGGATCACCTGGACAATACTGACATCTATGTCAGGATGCTACTTATTGACTACAGCTCCGTGTTTAATGCAATCATTCCTGCGGTTCTGATCAAAAAGTTCCAAAACCTGGGCCTCTGTACCTCCCTCTGCAACTGGATCCTTGACTTCCTCACCTGAAGACCACAATCTGCGTGGATGAGAAATGATAGATAGATAGATAGATAGATACTTTATTCATCCCCATGGGGAAATTCAACTTTCAAATTCAAATGTCCCATACACTTGTTGTAGCAAAACTAATTACATACAATACTTAACTCAGTAAAAAAAATATGATATGCATCTAAATCACTATCTCAAAAAGCATTAATAATAGCTTTTAAAAAGTTCTTAAGTCCTGGCGGTAGAATTGTAAAGCCTAATGGCATTGGGGAGTATTGACCTCTTCATCCTGTCTGAGGAGCATTGCATCGATAGTAACCTGTCGCTGAAACTGCTTCTCTGTCTCTGGATGGTGCTATGTAGAGGATGTTCAGAGTTATCCATAATTGACCGTTGCCTACTCAGCGCCCTTCGCTCAGCTACCGATGTTAAACTCTCCAGTACTTTGCCCACGACAGAGCCCGCCTTCCTTACCAGCTTATTAAGACGTGAGGCGTCCCTCTTCTTAATGCTTCCTCCCCAACACGCCACCACAAAGAAGAGGGCGCTCTCCACAACTGACCTATAGAACATCTTCAGCATCTCACTACAGACATTGAATGACGCCAACCTTCTTAGGAAGTACAGTCGACTCTGTGCCTTCCTGCACAAGGCATCTGTGTTGGCAGATCTGTTGTGTTGTGCTGGAAATAACATCTCCAGCTCGCTGCCGATTAACACTAGTGCACCTCAGGGGTATGAGTTAACCCAGCTCTCTATGCTCCCTAAACCCATAACTGCGGCTAGTCACAGCTCAAAACCCATCGATAAATCTGATGACCACACAGCTATTGGTTGTAGTATTTCAGATGGTGATGAGAGGGCGTACAGGAGCAAGATATCTCAGCTAGTTGAGTGGTGTTGCAACAACAACCTTATCAGAAAGACCAAAGACCTAATTGTGGACTTCAGGAAGGGTAAGACAAGGGAACTTAGCCCAGTCCTCATAGAGGGCTCAGAAGAGGAAAGAGTGAGCAATTTAAAGTTCTTGGTTTCAACATCTCTGACAATCTATCCTGGACCCAACATATTGATGCAACTACAAAGAAGGCATGGCAGTGGTATATTTCATTAGGAATTTGAGGAGATTTGGTATATCCCCAAAGACACACTCAGATTTCTATAGATATACAGTGGAGAACACTCTACTGGCTGCATCACTGTCTGGTATGGGGGGGTGGGGACACTACTGCACAGGATCGAAATAAGCTGCAGAGAGTAAACATAGTCATCTCCATCATGGGCACTAGCCTCCATAGTATCCAGGACATCTTTAAGGAGTAATGCCACATAAAGGTAGCATCCTCATTAAGGACTCCCATCACCTGGGACTTGCCCTGTTCTATTTGCTACCATCAGGAAGGAAGTACAGGAGCCTAAATGACTCAGGAAAGCTTCTACCCATCTGCCATCCGATTCCTGAATGGACGTTGAACTCATGAACACTAACTCACTACATTTTTTAATTTTTATTTTTGCACTATTTATTTAATTTAACTATTCTTCTTCAGCCGTCCATCAATTTTCGATGTTGACTGAGGCCTGGGCAGGGTTGTATGGAAGACCGGCAGTTGCCCATGCTG
The DNA here is from genome assembly GCF_048418815.1 of Hemitrygon akajei. NCBI lineage: Eukaryota > Metazoa > Chordata > Chondrichthyes > Myliobatiformes > Dasyatidae > Hemitrygon > Hemitrygon akajei. The sequence goes on from NC_133132.1 coordinate 153,569,243, forward strand.
CAAGTCTCCCTTCTCCACGCCACCGATGTTGTCCAAGGGAAGGGCATTAGGATCCACACAACTTGGCACCAGTGTCATTGCAGAGCAACGTGTAGTTAAGTGACTTGCTCAAGGACACAACATGCTGCCTCAGCTAAGGCTCGGACTAGCGACCTTCAGATCACTAGACCGACGCACAAACACACACACACACACACACACTTAATGTAATTCAGTTTTTTCTCTCTATTAGGTATTGCATTGTACTGCTGCCGCAAAGACAACAAATTTCACGACATATGCCAGAGGTGTTAAACCTGATTCTGATTCTGATAGTGTGATTGGTAATTGATCAGGCAAATAAGGAATTTGAACATTTGCAAGGTTACCGATTGGTCCGTATCTATATCCAACTAGTCAATTCTGTATAAAAATGGAATTTCTTTGTTTTAACTTCAGAGCAGTGTGGTGACAGGAGCCATGTTGTTCTCCTTGTGCACCAGTATACAAAGTGTGATAGAGAAATGAATTTGAGTTTTCAGAGTCCAGTTAATCACCAATCTTTTGTATTGTCAACTTCGATCCGTATCTAAATATTTCCTAACACCAAGTGGTGCACTTTATTGTCAGTACCCTGAGGGTGCATTCAATATCCTTTACCACTCATGAAGTTGTGTCTTGTATCTCTGGGATTAAACGCTTGGGATTAACTTTAACCGTTCCTGTACATTTGGCTGGAGGACTTTTACTGATAAAGGACATCTCTCCTCTGCGCTTTTTCATTCAGTGTATGAATGCACACACACTCCTATGTTGTGTCACACTTCACTGTTTCCCCAATCGGATTATCTTGTAGAATCACTGCCAACACTTGCTCCAGCCACAGTAAGCTCCCTATTAAAATGTGCGAGGCAGCTTTAACATGAGCTGGCCATGAAATTGGCTCATTGTTAATGCATCCAGTCAATCAGTCTGAGGTTTAAGGTGGCAGAGAACTCAAACAAGGTGTGCTGCCAGCATTATTGAAGGGTTCAGATTAAATTCCCATTCAATTTCTGTATCTGATCTTTGATGCTATCACATTCAGCCTGAATGTCTTTTCTAAGTCTTTTGTCTTTTAACTATGAGTAAAAATGTGCAATTTTTATTCCCAGGTATTTGTTTATTGAATTTTATGGTTCAATGTTAGTTATGCTGTGTGAAATACCAACAATCATTAAGCGTATTCTCTTATCTGAATGAGACACTGGTATTTAATTTAAGAGCAGAGAATGGTAAGGTGCAGATAAAATCATGAGTGTTTGGCAGTGTCACACAAATTTTGACAAGGTTGAACAGCACTTTAAAAACATTATGATATCTGTTCACCGATAGTTAACTGCATTTGCTGGATTTAGTCTTGCAGAAGCAATTTCCTTGCACAAAAACTCTTTTAATTTGTTACCTGCTATGCCATTGCAGTGTGACACAAGTCATATGACAAGATTTATGGACCATAAAAATCTGCAAGAATGTGCAGTTTGTGCACTAGTTTGCAATAATTCAGTAGACTATTTAACTGAGAGCCCTGACCATAAAATCTAATGTCATTTTTTTTCCAAGAGATGTTCCTTATCAAAAGAAAATTGCTTTCCCATCAAGTCAGAATCATCCTCATTGATAAAGGTGTAGGATAAGCAAAAATACTGGAGTAGAACCAAGCCTTTTGTTGCTTATGAAGCAAAGAATGGGATGTAATCTCTACAACGTGAACACATTTTGCACAGTAGCATAGCGGTTAGTATGAAACTATTACAGCTATTACTCTGTTCCGGAGTTCAATCTTGGCTCTGTTCTGTAGGGAGTTTGTACTTTCTCCCTGTGGAGTGTGTGTGTTTCCCTCCGGTGCTCCAGTTTCCTCCCACGGTCCAGAGACGCACTGGCTAGTAGGATAGGTTAGGTTGGGTCGCTGTAAATTCTCCTGTGATTAGGCTAGGGTTAATCAGATTTGTTGAAGGTTGCTGGGGCGTTGTGCTCGATGGGCCAAAAGGGCTTACTCCATGCTATTTGGCTAAATAAATAAATAAGCAAACAGACAAATAAATAAATAACTAGCTAGCTAACTAACTGAATGGTATGAATTTTTATATGTTTTCCTTCGAAGTATTCAGCAAATGAATTGGGATTTCTGATGGACGGTAATGGAATTTCATTCTTCGCTAGAAAATATATTATATGAAAGGTTTGTAATAAAAGTTCCTTTACATTGATATTCAATGGGAACTATATAAGTTGCCTCAACAGGTCAATGGCAGATGCAATCTCAATGGCTCTTCACACTGACTTAGATCACCTGGACAATACAAACACCTATGTCAGACTGTAGCTCAGCATTTAACACCATCGTTCCTACAATCCTGATTGAGAAGTTGAAGAACCTGGGCCTTTGTACCTCCCTCTGCAATTAGATCCTTAACTTTCTATCTGGAAGACCATAATCTGCACGGATTGGTGATAATATCTCCCCCTCACTGATGATCAACACTGGTGCACCTCAGGGGTGTGTGCTTAGCCCACTGCTCTACTCTCTCTGTATCCATGACTGTATGGTTAGGCATAGCTCAAATACCATGTATAATTTGCTGATGATATAACCAGTGATGATAGAATCTCAGATAGAGATGAGAGGGTGTACAGAAGCGAGATATACCAATTAGTGGAGATGTCGCAGCAACAACCTTGCACTCAACATCAGTAAGACAAAAGAGCTGATAGTGGACTTCAGGAAGGGTAAGACGAGAGAACACATACCAATCCTCTTAGAGGGATCAGAAGTGGAGAGAGTGACAGCTTCAAGTTCCTGGGTGTCAAGATCTCTAAGAGTCTAATCTGGTCCCAACATATTGATGCAGTTATAAAGAAGGCAAGACAGTGACTATACTTCATTAGGAGTTTGAAGAGATTTGGTACATCAACAAAAACACTCAAAAACTTCTATAGATGTACCATGGAGAGCATTCTGACAGTCTGCATCACTACTGTCAAGATGAATCCACACTCAGGTTGGAGGAACAACACCTTATATACCGGCTGGGTAGCCTCCAACCTGATGGCATGAACATTGACTTCTTTAACTTCCATTAATGCCCCTCCTCCCCTTCTTACCCCATCCCTGACATATATAGTTGTTTGTTTGTTGTTTTTTTTTCTCTCTCTCTGTCCATCACCCTGCCTGTTCTCCATCTCCCTCTAGTGCTTCCCCCCCCCCCATTCTTTCTCCTGAGGCCTCCCGTCCCATGACCCTTTCCCTTCTCCAGCTCTGTATCACTTTTGCCAATCACCTTTCCAGTTCTTAGCTTCATCCCACCCCCTCCGGTCTTCTCCTATCATTTCGCATTTCCCCCTCCCCCCAATACTTTCAAATCTCTTAGTATCTCTCCTTTCAGTTAGTCCTGACGAAGGTTCTGGGCCCGAAACGTTGACAGCGCTTCTCCCTATAGATGCTGCCTGGCCTGCTGTGTTCCACCATCATTTTGTGTGTGTAGTCTGCATCACTGTCTAGTATGGAGGGGCTACTGCAGAGGGTTGCAAATTGAGTCGGCTCCATCTTGGGTACTAGCCTACAAAGTACCGAAGACATCTTCAAGGAGCGGTGTCTCAGAAAGGCAGCGTCCATTATTAAGGACCCCTCAGTTTCTTCCCCTCTGCCATCCGATTCCTGAAAGGACATTGAACCTGTGAACACTACCTCACTTTTTTTAATATATAGTATTTCTAATTTATTATTTCTGTTTTTGCACAATTTTTAATCTATTCAATATACATATTCTGTAATTGATTTATTCTAGATTATGTATTACATTGAACTGCAGCTAAATTAACAAATTTCACGACACATGGCGGTGGTAATAAATCTGATTCTGCCTCTGGAAAGATGTGTTGGAGTACAGGTCCCACAATCCAGCTTTTCCTGGTCCACAAATGTCTGGAGCCAAGATTTCCCCTTTATTCTGAGTATTACAGTTCTGCGGCAGGAGTTAGTTATAAGTTTGGCTCCCACTTCCATTTTAAACACATTTATTGCATACCAGCTCTCTTGTAATTTGTAAAGCAATACAATTTTACCACCTCAGGACACGCAGCTCCCAACATATTTCGGAGTTCTATCAAGTGTGGAATGTGGGCTTGGAAGTTCTTGTTGAAAGCTTTTTATAGGGAGCAGAAAGACGTTTCATTCAGTCTGACTATAAAAAAAGAGTCATTTGGCTCATCATTATTTGTTACACTTTCATTGTATTAAGGTAATTTGAAGGAGCAGAAACTTCATTTGACTCCGGGCAGAAGAGCGTGATATTTCTGCTGAAGACACTGTGTGAAATCTTGCACTGTTTCATGCAAAGCATTACCCCTGCTTGCCCTCCACCTTCTGATGTTAAACACATGTCGTAGGAAGATGTAAATGTCATGGGTGTGTTATTTACCTAAACGTGGAAGGCAGAAATGCTCTGTTAGTTTCGTGCCCTTGCAAACTAAGTGTTATCAGCTATGTGGTGGTGGATCTACATGAACTCTTATTCCAAAAGCAGCTTGCTGCTGCTTTGAATTTGGTGATGTTCTGTGTCTTTTCAGCGCAAAAGGAATGCCCCCATGTTTGGGAGGGTCTCCAATGCGTTGTGTCTTCTCTTCCCCAATGCGATTATCATACACACCCACTCCCTCTCATATCCCTGTTAATAGTCCTTTAGGAATTGTACTGACCCTGTTTGGCACTTCCTAGCTGATGATGTTTGATCAGAACATGGGACTATACAAAAAAAAATGGAGGGACTTTCCCCCATTGCCCTTCTCAGCCTGTCCCTGTTTGTGTTGCCTTATATACGTATACCTAGAGTGACTCAAGCAATTTGTTAGACTTGAAAAAGACCTTAACTTGTAGGAAAAGTATTAGGCAGTTTGGCCCATTGAGTCTGCTTCACCATTTCATCATCACTGATCCATTTCCCTCTCAGCCCCAATCTCCTTCCTGCTCCTCATAACCTTTCACACCCTGACTTATCAAGAATCTGCCAACCCCCACCTTTTGCTAAGATTTTCACAAGTCGCATGAAACTTATGAGAGTCGTATGATAAGACTTGCATTCCTGGAATCATTTTTGTGAACCTTTTTTGAACCCTCTCCAATGTCAGCACATTCTTTCTTAGATAAGAATCCCAAAACTGGTCACAATACTTCAAGTGAGCCTCAGCAGTGCTTTATAAAGCCTCAGCATCCTTACATTCTTGCCTTTCCATTCCAGTCCTCTCAAAATGAATGCTAACATTGCATTTGCCTTCCTCACCACTGACTCAACTTGCAAATTAAAAACTGGGATGTATTTTATGTTGAAACGTAGCAACTTTTCCAACGTGCACAAAATGGTAGAGGAGCTTAGCAAGTCAGGAAGCATCTATGTAAGGAACATAATGTCTTGGATATACAGTTAGCTCAGCACTACTCGACAAAATGCTTCCAGGATTGGGATGCTGCGACCTCACAGTTCCATTGGTTTAATGTGGTCCTGACATCTGGTGTTGTATGAAGGCTACATGTTCTCCTTGTGACCTTGGTCCTCTGGTTTTATCCCACCTCACATTGGCACGTGTCCTGAGCCAGTGTAAACTGTCCCCCATTTATAAGTGAGGGGTAGAATCCAGAGAAGTTGCTGGTACGGTTTGGGGGTAAAAATGGGATTAATGGAGTAGCATAGTGGTTAGCACAACATTTTAGAATTCCTGTAAGGAGCTTGTACGTTCTCCTCGTAACCACATGGGTTTCTTCCAGGTGCTGCAGTTTCCTCCCACAGTCCAAAGATGTATGTGTTAGTAGGTTGATTGGTCATTGTATATTACCCTGTGATAAGGCTAGGATTAAATCAGGAGTTGCTGGGTGGCCTGGCTCGGTGCTGGAAAGGCCTGTTCCACTCCAGTTGTCAATAAATAAATAAAAATAAATTAGGTGCTTGCTGATCAACAAGAATTCGGTTTGCCGAGTAACCTTGTTTCATGTTGCATGACTCTGGCTCAAAGTTATTCTTTAATAATCGTCCAAATAACTGTCGGAAGTGCATGACTTTTGCGGAAGCATGCTGTTGGTACTGGGTTCGCACTTGTAGGGAGGTAATTTCAGGAACCCAGCCCAAGCATTAGTCACCATTCAGTTTAACGAACTGTCAGTCGTGGGAGTCTGTGTTCAATTCTGTACCGTGAGGCTTAGTAAAATGAGGCATTACCCCAGGGCATGTCGCAAGGACGAAGGTCTCTCTATTCATAACACTGTTTGCTAAAATTCGACGAGTAGTTTATCTGCCTCCGGCAACACACACTTGGCAGTTCATTCAGCTTTTTACATTCATAGTATCCCTGACAGAGACACACAGGCGGATTTGTGGATATAATTGATCCCTTCAGCATCTCTCCAATAACTACTTGAAACGCTTTCCTGCTCTGCGCTGAATATTTTTGTGAGCCAGAGCATTAATAAACTAGGTTAGCCACCACAAAGGCACCAACATTACAACCTCTAGATCAAATTGCAATGTCAACCATCTCTGAACAGACCCTGAGGCGAAGAAATTAACAGCAGCTATAATTCAGGTGTCTGGGACCATTGCACTGTTTCCCCCCCCACAGGATATGACTGACTGTCCTTCAGAAAGACTTGACAGTTGGCAGTTTTCTGAAAAATGAATCATCCTCCAAAATGTTCTCATTAATGCTACGGCCATGGGTAATTAGAGAAGCTGCAAGGCTCTTTTGCATTCCAAAGGTATTGTGCACTCTTTACACGCCTAACTACCTTGACAAAAGTCAAATTCCATATTAAAGGTGTGAAAATCATTTAATATTTATTTATTTCTTGACATACAGAATGGAATAGGCACTTCCAGTCTTTCAAGCCACGCGACCCAGCAATCCCCTGATTTAACCCGAGCCTAATTTACAATGACCAATTAACCGACCAACCGGTATGTATGCCTTTGGACCGTGAAAGGAAACAGGAGCACCCAGAGGAAACGCGGTCACGGAGAGAACGTACAAACTCCTCACAGGCAGCTGCGGGGACTGAACCCGGGTCACTGTAAAGCGTTGTGTTAGCCACTACGTTACCATACCAAACCATCCCAATGATATTTATTCTGATCAATGTAAATGGGCCTATGCTCATAAACTCTCCTGTTTCCTCTGAGAACCTGTTGAATAAATAATTCTAATTTTTTTTGTTCTCAATCCTGAAAAACCGTGAACTGAAAGGAAATGAACAGGAGGTACCTAATTAAGTGAGAGGGGATCTCAAGAAAATCAATTTTAATATATTAGAAAGTGTTTTAATACAACATTTGTTAAACACCATGAAACTAAACTTAAACATGGAGCGTTCAATTTGTCATTTAGTTGCATCAGAGATAAAGAACAGATATCTTCACCATATATATTTTACAATATCAGTATGAATACGATACAGGAAAACAGAAGGGAAATTAACTGAGGGATAAACATTCCTTTTCCCTTATGCACCTGCTACATGGAGACAAGCTGAGGCCTGTCATACAGGCACTTCCTGCATGCTTCTTTTTATGCATTGTGGTAATACAGAGGAACCGCATGCCACAAACTTCAGGACGACATGCTCAGTGTGGCGCAAGCAGCATATCCTTCATACAAGAAGAAAAGACAATCGTAATTACTGTCCAGTCTCTGCATACTTTGATAAAATATCATGTTGTTCCCGTTACGCCGCTGGTGCTTAGGGTAGCAATGAAGGTCCTCCATCTCTGTCTGCCTTTGGTCGCACACGGATGTAGAAGGCTTCTTCATTGCCGTTTCTGTAACAATTTTTATTTTGATCAGTCAGGGTTGAAGCCTGAGCTGAACCCCTTTGACCTGTTTGGCATAGGCGACCCTACCACATGTCAAAGTGCAAGGCCCTGACTCCAGGCAACATAACCCATTGAGGCACGCAAGCCTCCAAACACAATGACAAGGTTGTGGTCTACTTAGAAATTTGATAAAGTATCCCAACAGAAATTTTGTCTTTTGGACTATGCCCCCACATCCAGCCTGACATCTGCTCCTCCAATCTGGGATGCCCTTCTCTGAAAAGCTGACTTGAGTCGAAGAGTTGTTGAGCCACTGCTGCCTTTCAGGACAATCACTTTGCAAAACAATAATCAACAAAAGGCTAATGAAAGATCTTATGCCTGTTCCTGTTTACCTTGTAAATATGCTCAGTGAAAATTTAGTTGTCTTCTATCATCTCTTTCTCACTCCTTCAGCAGGTTATCTGCCCGCAAATCTAGCAGCTCAAACATCTTAGTTCCATGCTCTGCTATCTCAGTTGAATCATTGATACTTGATGCTCTTCTACATAGCATCTAAATTTCATCAAATTCATTCACCAACACTTCTGACATCTTGTGTCAGTATTATTCTCAAAATAGAGAAAGAAAACCTTTATGGAACAAAAATTACAAAGAGATAGGCATATTTTCTCTAAACACGAGTTTCTATATGTGTATTTAATACTTCAGTAATATTTGAGTGATCTTGTAAATAATTGTCGATTAAGCTTTCTTTAAATAATTCACTGCTGGTTATCTATATAAATACGTGAATTGCACGTGTCAACACACCACCACAAGATTTGTGCACACCTCGAGTCCAACACCAAATTAGACTCAAATTTCAGACCCCCCCATGTCTTCTGTTGAATTGGTTTAATGGGTTGAAGTTACAAAAAAATAACACTGCAGATGCTGGAAATCCTGAGTGACGCATGCACAAGTACTGGAGGAACTCAGCAGGTCAGACAACAACTACGGAAAGGAACAAAGAGTCGAAGTTTCAGGCCGAGACTCTTCATTGGGCATGTTTTCTCTGCTGTGCGCCTGCTACAGAGACAAAACAGTGACTGCTCCATGGCAGGGGACTTTCTGGAAATATCACCCCATTCTATACTTTAGGTGATTTTATAGAACAGTACAGCACGGGAATAGGCCCTTTGTCCCACAATATCTGTGTCAACTATTATGTCAGTTTATACTAATTTCATTAGCCTGCACTGATCCATATCCTTCCATTCACTGCCTGTACATATGCTTCTCTAAAAGCCATTTAAGTATTATTATCCTTTCTGCTTGCACCACTTCCCCCGGCAGGATGTTTCAGGCCCCCACTGGTGCCTGTGTAAAAACAAGTTTGCCTCACAAGTCTTCTTTAAACTTCCTCCTTCTCACATTAAAGCTCGGCACTCTTGTATTTGATCTTTCCACGCAGGGAATAAGACCATCTGCTCATTTATGCTTCTTGTAATTTCATAAACTTCTATCAGGTTGCATCTGAAGCTCCAAAGAAAAGGATCCAAGTCATCTTCTCCTTCCAGCTAATAAGACTGTCTAATCCAGTCAACATCCTCTTTTGCATCCTCTCCTGAACCTCCACAATCTGAAATGTGGAAACAGAACTGCACACAATACTCTAAATGTATTGAGTACATTTAGAGTACTAGCCAAATTTTTATGCAGCTGCAACATGACTTTCTAAATTTTATACTTAATACGCTGACCAATAAAAGCAAGTGTGTGCTATGCTACACTACTTTCTGGTGTTGGCACTTTCAGAGAGCTCTGGACATGCACCCAGGGGCCTCTTTGTACATTAACGCTCCCAAGGGTCCTGGCATTTCCTGTTACTTCGGACCTCCCAAAGTGCAACATCTTAAACATCTCCAGATTAAACTCCACCTGCCATTTCTACATCCATATTTCCAATTTATCTATATCCTACATTCAACAACCTTCCTCAGTGTTCACAATGGTCGCATCATCTTTAACCCCAAGATCCCTCTGTTCTTCTACAATGTTAAGAATCCGGCTATTAATTTTGTCAAGTTTGACCCTCGAAAGTATATCATTTCACAGATTTTTATTTGCATTGAGCTCCATCTGTCATCCTGTCAACCTGCGACAACCTTCTACACTATCCAATCCACTGACCTCTGTGGCGTATTGATACTTACTAACACACCCTACCACTTCCTTGCCCAGGACATTTATAAAGATCACAAAGAGCAGGGGTTCCAGAACAGATTGTCGCAGAGCACCACTGGACACCAACCTCCAGGCAGAGTACACTCCAACTACAAGCACCCCCCCCACCCCCCCCCCGCCTGCTGTGGGCAAGCCAGCTCCAAATCCACACAGCTAAGTTACCCTGGATCCCATGCCTTGTGACTTTCTGAATGAGTCTAATAATGATTCAATGATTGTCATCATGGTTAGGTTATTTAAAATAAAATGTTAACAAAAGTGATACCTGGTGTTTACTAGAAGGACAACAGCATAAGCAGGCTGCTCACTTCTTTTGTATACTTGCAGGGATGAGTGGGGATAATTTCCATTAAAGACTTTAAAATTAACTTTATTTGCCACATACAGCGAAACATTGAAACATGCAGTGAAATGCGTTGTTTGCATCAACAGCCAACATAGTCAGAGGAGGTGTGCCTCAATTTACTAACCCTAACCTGTATGTCTTCAGAATTTGGGAGGAAACCAGAGTACCCGGAGGAAACCCACGTGGTTACAGAGGGAACATACAAAGTCCTTACAGAGAGCAAGAATTGAACCCTGATCCTATGGTGGGGGTATCTAGAACTAGAGGGCACAGCCTCAGAATTGGTGGGTGAACAGAAGTAAGGAGGATTTTTGTTTAGCCAGAGAGTAGTGAATCTGTGGAATGCTCTGCCACAGACTGTGGTGGAAGCCAAGTCCATGGGTATACTGAAGGCGGAAGTTGATAGTATCCTCATCAGTCAGGGCATCAAAGGATAAGGTGAGAGCACAGGTGTATGGGGTTGAGTGGGATCCGAGATCAGCCAAGATGGAATGGCGGAACAGACTCAATAGGCTGAATGGCCTAGTTCTGTTCTTATCTCATGGCTGACAACTTTAAGCATTAAGCTAACTATTGCACCACAATGCCTCCTTTGTAATCTTAAAAATGTGAAGCTAATTTGGAAACTGGCAAACTTTTCTGATGGTGTCATTTTAAACACTGATTATTATGTATAAATCCAGAGAACGAATAATCCCTGCTTTAGTCCCCAGAATATTCGTGTGTTTTTATATCCAATGTCCACATGGGCTGAAGGAGCAGTAACTGTGGGTAGAGCAGATCTGCTGAACATTTTCGTGATCTGATTATGTGACCACAGACAGCAGGCAGACAATCTCTGAGCATATTCCTGCTCTTCAGTTCAGTCCCCTCGTGAACTACATCCTTGCATAGCTCTTGCACTCTTTGGTTGAATCAAAACTGCAAGGATGCATTTCTTCTGTACATTATGGGCAAGTAAGGACTTTGAAGATGAGGATCTTTCACTCCTACACCAGCACACACAGAGAAAAGCCCTCCCATTCCTCATAATCTAAGACAGGGTTCCTAACCTTTTTAATGCCATGGACCCTTACCATTAACCAAGGTGGCCATGCCCCCCAGTTTGGGAACCTCCTGATCCAACATGAAACCAGTTTCTCTTGGAAATTTCCAACATCAGACTTCTGGATGGTGCATGAACACTACCTCATCTTTTGCACTGTTTACTTTTTACTTGGGTGTCAGGGTGGAGAGAATCTCTATGAAAGGAGGTGCAAAGCACACCTTCATTCCCTCCGCTAGCCTGCAGGTCACCCTTGGGCAAAGTGTAGCGCCTGCTTAGTCCTCCGATCGGGGTCACATGAAGCCAAGGGAACAGGTGGTAGATGGTTGAATAAGCAGCAGGTGCATATCACAAGTCCTAGTTATACAACTACTGATGCCAGCCAGACAACCTCTGAAGAGTATTGGTAGTGGCTGGGGCCACCCGTCTTGAAAAGACACTGCCCAGAAGACGGCAGTGGCAGACCGCTTCTGTAGAAAAATTTGCCAAGAACAATCATGGTCATGAAAAGACCATGATCACCCATGTTATATATCATGGTACATAACGAACAAGCAATTTTTAATGTATTTCATTGTAATTTTAAAACATATCAATTGCACTGTATTGCTGCCGTAAAACAACAAATTGCATGAGATATATCTGTGATAATAAACCTGATTCTGATTCTGAAGAATGCATCTACTATAAGTTTCCATTCCATCTACAAAGATTTTGATGTTTGCTCTTGCCATGAATAGTATTTTTGTGGTCCAATATTTTCTAAAAAGTAAGTTACTGTGAAACTATTTTATGCTTTAGCAGGCTTGTGTAAGATATTCATCATATTTAGTGGCATCTTCAACACGCAGAAAAAAATGATGAAAACAATGTGCGAACGTAATGGAACAGACAAAAATAACAGAAAATTAAATATAAAAAATGCATCCTTTTTTAAAATTGTGATTGTGAGGGCTGATTAAGCAGACAGATTGTGGGCCATGTTGCCCACTTTTGTCTTTTTGGGAAAATTAATTCACCAAGCTCACATCTGAAAATAAGAAACTCATCATGGGAGTTTACTAATAGATTACTTAAATGTTAAGAAAAGACAATTCACGTCAATGGTTTAACTTTAGATTTTCCCCACTGATAGTCTGCATGCTTGCACAAAGTATAGAACTTGATTTTCTACTCTGTAGATTTTATACACTTCTTCTATAAGCAATTTTTAAAAAAAAAGTAGAGGCAACAATGCTGGAATCTGGAGCAGCACACAAAGTGCTGAAGGAGGTATGTAGGTTAGGCAGCATCTAAAGAGTGAAATGGACAATTCCCTACAGTTACACTGCCAAGGTTGTCCGGCTCCCAAACATCCCCAGGACCTCATTGTTTTGGCTGTTCAGCAAGGTAGATTGAACTATGTCTGTTATATTTTAAAAAATTAGTAGTTCAGTCTTGAAAGTATTTTGCCATGCCAGTGTCTAAACCTCCCCAACAATACTGTGGGAATAGAAACATAGAAATTATTCTGTATAGCCTACATTATAATAAGGGACTACTTTATGTTTTAGTAACATGTCGTTGCATGCGCTATTAGGCGCATATTGATCTGTATGTGTGTGTCAAGTTCGGACTCTACCAGTAAAGAACCGTGAAACTTAGTTCCAGTCTCCAGCATTTTTATTAATAACATAGTTGTGTAACAGGCCATATACGCAACAAATTGGCGACGAGAATTATGAACTTACATCTTATTGGAACACCGTGTTTTAGTTGATACCGATACTCAGAGGTAAAGAAAGAGAAGAGAGATGAAAAGGAGTGACACAGGCATCTAGACGGAGTGTGATCATTGCACTACCAAAAAAGACACCTGAGTCAAGTGGAACATGTAGTGACTACAAGGAGCTAGCTAAAAAGAAAACAAGGAAAAATGGGACTAAATTAAATTAAATTAAATTAAAGTACTGGAGAGTTTAACATCGGTAGCTGAGCGAAGGGTGCTGAGTAGGCTACGGTCAATTATGGATAACTCTGAACATCCTCTACATTGCACCATCCAGAGACAGAGAAGCAGTTTCAGCGACAGGTTACTGTCGATGCAATGCTCCTCAGACAGGATGAAGAGGTCAATACTCCCCAATGCCATTAGGCTTTACAATTCTACCGCCAGGACTTAAGAACTTTTTAAAAGCTATTATTAATGCTTTTTGAGATAGTGATTTAGATGTATATCATATTTTTTACTGAGTTAAGTATTGTATGTAATTAGTTTTGCTACAACAAGTGTATGGGACATTGGAAAAAAGTTGAATTTCCCCATGGGGATGAATAAAGTATCTATCTATCTATCATAACAAAGATGGCGATGATTGGAACCATTACAGCATTTGATAGTGGCATTGAAAACTGGGTAACTTACATTGAAAGAGTGCAGTTATTTTGTGATGCTAACGGTGTTAATGATGAAAAGAAAGCCAGCATCAGTATTATGGGAGCAAAAATATATGGGCTGCTAGGGAGCTTGTTAACCCCTGAAAGGCCAGCTGACAAAACGTTCAAGTAAATAGTAGGCACTCTCTAACAGCATTTAAACCCCAAACCACTGGTCATTTAAATTTCACAATCGGATCCAGAACAAAAATAAAAGCATTTCTGAATATTGTGCTGAATTGCGCAAATTATCAGAACATTGTCAATTTGGAGCTGGTTTTTCAGACGCATTGAGGGACAGGTTAGTGAATGGCATACACTGTGAAACCACACAGTAGAAGCTCCTGTGTCAAAGAGACCTTACATTCGAGGAAGTGCTAAATATTGCAATATGAATGGAAACAGTGGCACGGGGCACGGGGCGCTTCCAAGATACAACAAAAATCTCTGGAATATGCCACAAATAAAATGGCACTGAACAGGAATGAAGGAAAGAAATGTTACCATTGAGTGAACAGGTCACATGACCAGGATGACTGATGGTTTAAAGACAAAGAATGCAGAAACTGTGGCAAACAGGGCCACATTGACAGAGTATGCACAGCTAGTCAACAGCAGAAAAAGGGCAAAATACAGAGAAACAAGAAACCTCAGAAAGGAAAATACAACAATGTACATAAAATGAAAGATGGCAGTCCTGATGAAAACGACTCTGACGAAAGTGAATTGTCTTGTCGGCAGCTTCACAGTGTGAAACAGACAGATGATCGAAGAGTAATATAGATCACCACAAGTGGCGGCTGTGAGACTGAAAATGGAGTTGGACACAGGCTCAGCTTTAACAGTGCACGACTACAAACAACGGTTTTCGCACATACCTCTGAATCAAACTAAACTTCTACTGAAGACTTACACAGGACAGAAAGTGCATCCCGAAGGCAAAATTAAAGTGACAGTGACCTACGAAAATAAAACACAGCAGCTGAACCTCTATGTACTGAAAAATGGAGGACCGCCGTTTCTGGGACATGAATGGCTCAGGAAAATCCAGTTGGACTGGCACACCATCAAGACACTAGATGTGTCAGCAAAACTACATCTGAGAGACTGTCACAAGTACTTGCTGATTCTGAGGAAGTGTTCATGAAAGGAATAAGAACAGTTCACGGCATGAAGGCAAGGATTGACGTTGAGGAAAATGCGTGTCCAAAATTTCACAAAGCCAGACCAGTGCCATATGCAATTCGTCCTACAGTAGAGGCAGATTGGAAAAATCTGGAGCAGATTGGGGTCCTGTCAAAGGTGGATTAGAGTGACTGGACCACGCCTATTGTTCCAGTGATGAAGAAAACCTCCAAAACAAAACCAGGAAAACCAAGCAAGGTGAGCATATGTGGTGATTATAAAGTGACTGTTAACCCGGTTCTCCACACAGTATAGTATCTGTTCCCTCGTATTAAGGACATCTTTGCTTCCCTGTCAGAAGGGAAACATTTCACAAAAATTGATTTGACCCAGGCTTATCTCCAAATGGAAATTGATGAAGTATCCAAGAAATACTTGACAATAAAAACACAGAAAGGACTTTACCAGTACAACAGGTTGGTGTTTGGGATAGCATCAGCTCCTGCAATCTGGCAAAGAGCAATGGACCAGGTCCTGCAGGGGATTCCAGGGACTCAGTGTTAACTGGATGACATCATTGTCACCGGCAAAGATGACGACGAACATCTTTCTAACCTTGAACAAGTACTCACCAGGTTACGAGAATATGGACGCAGAGCTGATTGACAGAAATGTGAGTTTTTCAAATAGGAAATCTCACACTGTGGGCATGTGATCAACAAGGATGGCTTACACATGTCTCAATACAAGATAGAAGCAGTGCTTCAGGCACCACCACCTGAAAATGTGTCTCAGCTGAGAGCATATCTTGGTCTAGTGAACTATTACCACAAGTTCTTGCCTAACCTATCCACAGTCCTACACCCACTAAATGCACTATTACAGCCAGGGAAACAATGGAAGTGGACTGAGAGTTGTGAGAAAGCATTTCAAGAAACTAAAAGTCTCTTAACTTCAGAGGGGGTGCTCGTGCACTTTGACCCCTCCTTACAAATCCGACTGGCGTGTGATGCCTCACCCCATGGGATAGGAGTTGTGTTATCGCCCAAGTTTCCAGATGGCTCAGAAAGACCAATAGCCTTTGCCTCAAGAACGCTAACTTTAGCTGAACGCAACTACGCACAGATTCACGGAGAGGCCCTAAGCCTAGTGTGTGGTGTCAAGAAATTCAGTCACTACCTGTACGGCCAAAAGTTTACCCTGTTGACTGACCATCAGCCTCTCATGTCAATCTTCAACCCAAGGAAAAGGCATTCCAGTGATGACAGCTCAAAGGCTGCAGCGATGGTCTCTTTTCTTAGGAGGTCACAGGTATGACATTGAACACAAGGCGACCAAGCAACATGGCAATGCAGATGGTTTGTCACGTTTACCACTGCCCACTTCAGTGATAACTACACAAATGAATTCAGCAGAGGTGTCTCACACAATAATAGTTGAACAATTACCAGTGACAAACAGCCTCATTGAAAGGGAAACACGCAATGACCCTATGTTGTCAAAAGTGTATGACATCACGGTAAAGGGATGGCCACCACGGGGTAACACACTGTTTCCAGCATTCTCAGCGAGGAAGGAGCAGTTGTCAGTGTGTCGGGGAACTCTGATGTGTGGTTCACGAGTTGTGATTCCTCCCAAGCTACGCACCGGAGTGCTGGAGGAACTGCACAAGAAGCAGAAGTGAAGATGAAAGATGAAACATCTTGCCCATGCCTATATGTGGTGGCCAGGAGTCGATAAACAGATTGAGGACATGACCAAGAACTGCTCTGGATGTCAAAAGATCCAGAACACACCACCACAAGTCCCTCTCCATCCATGGGAGTGGCTCTCATCACCACGGCAACGAATGCACATCGACTTTGCTGGACCATTACCCAACAGCTGGTCCAATACGGTCTCTCTTCTTACTGCATTGCCCACATATTGATTTAATAAACCTTCTTGGATACACTGAACAAATTCAGCCCTGTCTAAAGCCCTTACACTAAGAAGGTCCCAGCTTAAATTAGAAACATGGAAACATAGAAAACCTACAGCACAATACGGACCCTTCGGCCCACAAAACTGTGCCAAATATGTCCTTACCTTAGAAATTATCTAGGGTTACTCATAGCCCACAATTTTTCTAAGTTCCATGTAGCCATCCAGGATGCTCTTAAAAGACCCTATCATATCCACCTCCAGCACTGTCACTGGCAGCCCATTCCACGCACTCACCACTCTCTATGTAAAAAAACTTATCCCTGACATCTCCTCTGTACCTACTTCCAAGCACCTTAAAACTATGCCCTCTCATGTTAGCTATTTCAGCCCTGGGAAGAAGCCTCTGACTATCTACATGATCAATGCCTCTCATCATCTTATACACCTCTATCAGGTCACATCTCATCTTTTGTCACTCCAAGGAGAAAAGGCCAAGTTCACTCAACCTATTCTCATAAGGCATGCTCCCCAATCCAGGCAACATCCTTGTAAATCTCCTCTGCACCCTTTCTATGTTTCCACATCCTTCCTGTAGTGAGATGACGAGAAATGAGCACAGTACTCCAAGTGGGGTCTGACCAGGGTCGTATATAGCTGCAACATTACCTCTCGGCTCTTGAACTCAATCCCATGATTGATGAAGGCCAATGCACTGAATGCCTTCTTAACCACAGAGTCAACCTGCACAGCTGCTTCGAGTGTCCTATGGACTCGGACCCCAAGATCCCTCTGATCCTCCACACTGCCAAGAGTATTACCATTAATACTATATTCTGTCATCATATTTGACCTACCAAAATAAACCAGTTCACACTTACCTGGGTTGAACTCCATCTGCCACTTCTCAGCCCAGTTTTGCATCCTATCAATGTCCCGCTGTAACCTCTGACAGCCCTCTGCACTATCCACAACACCCCCAACCTTTGTGTCATCAAATTAGGGATGTTAAAATCCCCCATGACAACAAACCTAATATTATTACACATTTCCTTGAGTTTGATTACATATCTGTTCCTCAATGTCCCAGTGGTTATTTAGGGTCTGTAGTACAATCTCATCAGTGTGATTGCACCTTTCTTATTCTGAGTTCCACCCAAATGGACTCGATGTCTGACCCCTCCTGTCATGCTCCGGTCCGTTAACTACTCATTTCAGTTAATTTCCTTTTCCCCGTGTCCACTGGGCTCCTTGATTAGGGCACCTGATCTTTATCCGAACCGACAGGGAAAATCCCTGGCTTACAGCTACTCAGGGCTGGTCCACCACTGTACCCAGGGTGGCGATGAATGTTCCGAGCCGCCAAAAATAAGGGACCATCTTCATGAGCCTCTCCGTGAGAGGATGCGTGTTGTCTGTTTTTGTCGTCTCGTGTCCAGCTGAGTGTTGCCGGCAGTTTTGCCGCTGCTCCGAGCCGGGATGCGAGGGGTCTGTCGTTGTTTTGTTTTGTAGGTTCTGAGTCTCAGTCCAAGCCAAGGCTCCGGGTCTGTGTCCCAGCCAAGGCTCCGAGTCCATGTCCCAGTGAAGGCTTTGTATCCAGGTCAAGTCCCGGCTCCGAGTCCAAGTCATGTCCAAGTCTGTCTCCGTATCATGAATAAAGCGGATGAGCTTGGAGCATGGATCAGCACTTGGCGCTATGAAGTTGTGGCCATTACAGAGACTTGGATGGTGTAGGGGCAGGAATGGCTACTTCAAGTGCCAGGCTTTAGATGTTTTAGAAAGGATAGGGAGGGAGGCAAAAGAGGTGGGGGCTGTGGCACTGTTATTCAAAGATAGTGTCACGGCGGCAGAAAAGGAGGAAGTTATGGAGGGGTTGTCTACGGAGTCTCTGTGGGTGGAAGTTAGGAATAGGAAGGGGTCAATAACTCTACTGGGTGTTTTTTATAGACCACCCAATAGTAACAGGGATATGGAGGAGCAGATAGGGAGGCAGATTCTGGAAAGGAGTAATAATAACAGGGTTGTTGTGGTGGTTAGATTTTAATTTCCCAAATGTTGATTGGCTTCTCCGTAGAGTGAGGGGTTTAGATGGGGTGGAGTTTGTTAGGTGTGTTCAGGAAAGTTTCTTGACACATATGTGGATGAGCCTACAAGAGGAGAGGCTGTACTTGATCTGGTATTGGGAAATGAACCTGGTCGTGTGTCAGGTCTCTCAGTGGGAGAGCATTTTGGAGATAGTGATCACAATTCTATCTCCTTTACCATAGCATTAGAAAGGGATAGGAACAGACAAGTTAGGGAAATGTTTAATTGGAGTATGGGGAACTATGAGGCTACCAGGCAGGAACTTGGAAGCATAAATTGGAAACAGATGTTCTCAGGGAAATGTACGGAAGAAATGTGGCAAACGTTCGGGGGATATTTGCGTGGGGTTCTGAGTAGGTACGTTCCAATGAGTCATGGAAAGGATGGGAGGGTACAGGAACTGTGATGTACAAAGGCTGTTCTAAATCTAGTCAAGAAGAAAATAAGAGCTTACGAAAGGTTCAAAAAACTAAGTAATGATATGAATCTAGAAGATTATAAGTCTAGCAGGAAGGAGCTTAAGAATGAAATTAGGAGAGCCAGAATGGGCCATGAGAAGGCCTTGGCGGACAGGATTAAGGAAAACCCCATGGCATTCTACAAGTATGTGAAGAGCAAGAGGAACAAGATGTGAGAGAATAGGACCAATCAAGTGTGACAATGGAAAGGTGTGTATGGAACCAGAGGAAATAGCAGAAGGACTTAATGAATACTTTGCTTGTGTATTCACTATGGAAAAGGATCTTGGCAATTGTAGGGATGACTTGCAGTGGACTGAAAAGCTTGAGAATGTAGATATTAAGAATGGAGATGTGCTGGAGCTTTTGGAAAGCTTCAAGCTGGATAAGTCACAGGGACCAGATGGGATGTACCTCAGGCTACTGTGAAAAGCAAGGGAAGAGATTGCTGAGCCTCTGGCAATGATCTTTGCATCATCAATGAGGATGGGAGAGGTTCTGGAGGATTGGAGAGTTGTGGATGTTGTTTCTTTAATCAAGAAAGGGAGTAGAGATAGCCCAGGAAATTATAGGCCAATGTGTCTTACTTCAGTGGTTGGTAAGTTGATGGAGAAGACCCTGAGAGGCAGGATTTATGAACATTTGGAGAGGCATAATATGATTAGGAATAGTCAGCAGGATTTTGTCAAAGGCAGGTTATGTCTTACGAGCCTGATTGAATTTTTTGAGGATGTGACTAAGCACATTGATGAAGGAAGAGCAGTAGATGTAGTGTATATGGATTTCAGCAAGACATTTGATAAGGTACCCCATGCAAGACTTATTGAGTAAGTAAGGAGGCATGGGATCCAAGGGGACATTGTTTTGTGGATCCAGAACTGGCTTGTCCACAGAAGGCAAAGAGTGGTTGTAAATGGGTTATATTCAAGGAGTCATGGAGGCCGGTGACCAGTGGTGTGCCTCAGGGATCTGTTCTGGGACCCCTGCTTTTTGTGATTTTTATTAATGACCTGGATGAGGAAATGAAGGGATGTGTTAGTAAGTTTGCTGATGACACAAAGGTTGGGTGTGTTATGGATAGTGTGGAGGGCTGTCAGAGGTTACAAAAGGACATTGATAGGATGCAAAACTGGGTTGAGAAGTGGCAAATGGAGTTCAACCCAGATAAGTGTGAGGTGGTTCATTTTGGTAGGTCAAATATGATGACAGAATATAGCATTAATGGTAAGACTCTTGGCAGTGTGAAGGATCAGAGGGATCTTGAGGTCCAAGTCCATAGGACACTCAAAGCTGCTGCGCAGTTTGACTCTGTGGTTAAGAAGGCGTACGGTGCATTGGCCTTCATCAATCGTGGGATTGAGTTTAAGAGCTGAGAGGTAATGTTGCAGCTATATAGGACCCTGGTCAGACCCCACTTGGAGTACTGTGCTCAATTCTGGTCGCCTCACTATTGAAAGGACATGGAAACCATAGAAAGGTGCAGAGCAGATTTACAAGGATGTTGCCTGGATAGGGGAGCATGTCTTATGAGAATAAGTTGAGGGAACTCAGCCTTTTCTCCTCGGAGCGACAGAGGATGAGAGGTGACGATAGAGGTGTACAAGATAATGAGAGGCGTTGATCGTGTAGATAGTCAGAGGCTTTTCCCCAGGGCTGAAATGTCTGGCACGAGAGGGCATAGTTTTAAGGTGCTTGGAAGTAGGTACAGAGGAGATGTCAGGTAAGTTTTTTACGCAGAGAGTGGTGAGTGCGTGGAATGGGCTGCCGGCATCGGTGGTGGAGGCAGAAACGATAGTGTCTTTTAAGAGACTCCTGGACCGCTACATGGATCTTAGAAATATAGAGGGCTTTGAGTAAAGCCTAAGTAGTTCTAAGGTAGGGACATGTTCTGCACAGCTTTGTGGGCCGAAGGGCCTGTATAGTGCTGTAAGTTTTCTATGTTTCTGTGTTTCTTCACCCTTACACGTAATATTCCTAACATTAAAATATACACATTTCAAGCTATCCAACCCATCATACCTGTTATTTCGATTCTGACTTTCAATACTTTCCCTTACATACACCCTCTTGTCTGATCCTTCTCTTAATGACCTGATGCTTTGGTTCCCGTGCAAAGCTAGTTTAAACTCTCATAAAAACTTAACATAAGAACATAAGAAATAGGAGCAGGAGTAGGCCATCCGGCCCATCGAGCCTGCCCCGCCATTCAGTAAGATCATGGCTGATCTGTCCATAAACTCAGCTCCATCTACCTGCCTTTTCCCCAAAAACCTTAATTCCCCTACTATGTAAAAATCTATCTAACCGTATCCCTGAAGCGGTTCCAATGCCCCAAGAATCTGAAACCCTCCCTCCTGCACCACCGCTCAAGCCACATATTCATTCAAGCTGTCCTGGTATTCCAACTCTGGCTAGCACCTGGCACCGGTACTAATCCTGAGATTTTTACCTTTGAGGTCCTACTCTTTAAGTTAAAGAGTAGCACCATTAAAACTCCCAGCCAGGATATTGGTTCCCCACCAGTTCAGGTGCAACCCGTCCCTCTTGTGCAGGTCACCTCTTCCCCAGAATAGGCATTCCATCGGGGCCTTGCGAGATTTCACTGTGGCGTCGGCCTCTGAAGCAGAGGTCACAGGGTCACCAGTGCTGCAGGGGACCTGCATAGCAGTAGTTTTATTCTCCCTTTCAAACTGAGAAGAAAAAGTGCTGAGCTTGACTGGGAGCGAAGCATCGCTGCCATTCATAATGCGGTTCCTTGAAAACTCAATTCCTTGAAAACTCCATTAGGTTTGTCGAACATGAAGTCTCTGAACTCACATTGCTAGTTTCTACGTATCCAGCTTAAAGCAAGCTTTGCAACGGGCTCCGAAACTTCCCTGATGATTCATGTTAGCTAAATGACCTGTTCATCATCTTTTCTCTTCTAAAGAAAAGTGGGATTTCAGTTACATTCTAATTCCGTGCCATCGTTTGGCACTCTGGGGTGCCGAGCATTCAGCTCTGGAGGTCTCTCACAGTGGCACGTTAGAGCCATTATCTTAATGCTGAAGATGCAGGTTCAAACCTGACCTCAGGAGCTGTTTGTGCGGAGTTTGCTACTACTGTGATCATATGGGTTTCCTCTCTGTTCCCCAGTTGCCCCTTACATTCCAAAGAGTTGATATGTGGCCACTGTAAATTGCTCTCCATACGTAAGAGTGCAATAGAATCTGGAGGAGCTGATTAGATAAATGTAGAGTTAATATAAATGGATGCTTGGAAGTTGGCATGGACTCGATGAGCCAAAGGGCCTCTTTCTGTGTTGTATGATTCCATGATTCAGGCTCATTAATTTCCTCAACAGTTTTTATATATATATAACGTTGTAACACTCAAGGTGATTGTCCATACCTTCGTAATTCCTAACTTGTTGAAGTAGTGAAATCGTTTCATTTTTACTCCCAGCTGTTTCTGGCACACTTGAAACCATAATGAGCAAAATAGCTCCGAAATGTCTTTTTGCTTATCTCTCACCAACTATCAGTGACAAAAATCACTGCTTTTTGAACGCAGACAAACGCAACTGATGCTATTTAAAACTGATCGTTCTAAGTATTGTCTAGCCGCTGACGCCCACTCAAGTGCACATGACTGATACAAGTTAGGAGTTGTTCAGCAACAAGTCCCCTACCCCAACTAAGCAGCAAAGCATCCCAAACGAACGAAGGGAACCTCAACTATTTTCGCAGTTTAGTTTTTGTTCTTTAAGAGTTGTCCCAAATAAACAGCTGCCCTGATAGCCCAATTAACTGGAATCCACTGCGTATATTGTACATGTATACTTTTTAAAATTACCATTAATTTCTCTTTCTCATCTAACTCCTGGTTTCTGAGCATTTCCGGAAATGTATTTAGGCCTTTCCTTAAAGACAGAACCTAAGTAGTTGTTTAATTGCCCTGTGATTTCTTTGTTCCATTATAAATTCTCTATTTCTGACTGTAATGAAACCTGCATTTGTCTTCACTAATAATTTTTATATGCTTCTAGAACTTTTCACAGTCCATTTTTTATGTTCCTTGCCAGTTTATTTTCATACATTATTTTCATTGTCATAATCTATGTAGTCCCATTGTTGAGGCTGCACAGTTCCCTAAGTCATTGAGTCCTGATGAAGGGTCTCAGTCTAAAACATCGACTGCTTATTCCCCTCCATAGATGCTGCCTGTCCTGCTGAGTTCCTCCAGCATCTTGTGTGTGTCTTGCTCAGGATTTCCAGCATCTGTAGAAACTCTTGTGTTTATCATTGTATCCTTGGCCAAATGGGGAGGCAGACTGCACTATGGGAAACTCAAACTGTGGTCCTGCCGCAGGGCCTCATAACAGCCTTCTGACAGATACTCAGTGGCAATTATATGTAATGCACTTAAAAATTAGTAATTTAATTTAAAGACATTCAATAAAAGCACTAATTAAAGTAAAGTAGAAAACACTTTACTTACTTTTTCCGTTTATGACAGCAACCACACCATTGGGATCAAATGAAAGGATAAGCACATGGTCCCTCAGTTCTACCATTGACAGAACCACTTCTGGCTCAGTGCAAAGCAACAGGAAGGAGTCAGCTGACCTGCATTTTACTTTCAGGGCTTTCGGTACTGAAGTGTGAAGTCATGGGCTGATCTGCCCACTGGAGCTCACCGGCACTTTGTCACTGAACGAACAGCCGCCCGTCAGTACCATTTGTCCCATCGTTTTTTATCCCTACATGCTCCAGTAATTGATCTTTATTTCTGATGGTACCTGGAACCTACTTCATTCTCTCGTCCATTTATGTAAAGCAAACCTATATCATTTGGCATTTTAAGTATTTTCAAGTGATATGATAAAACCTCCTTTTATTTATTTACTTACTGAGATACCACCCAGAGCCAAACCACCCAGCAACCCCTGATTTAACCGTAGCTTAATCATGGGACAATTTACACCGAGTAATCCTACCAGTAGGTCTTTGGACTGTGGGAGGAAACCAGCACACCCAGAGGAAGCCCAGGTGGCCATGGGGAGAGCATACAAACTCTTTACAGACAGAGCCAGGAAATAAACGCGCTGGTTCTGTAAAGCGTTCTGCTAATCAATATGCTGCTGTGCCATTAGAGAATCTTACTCTCGTCCTCTTTGCGAGACCAATGAAGTGAACTTTAATTTCTTCCCATGACAGAGAAATTTCACCTCAGCCACACTAATATCCCAGAAGGGACTATAAACTCGATTTGTGAGGTGTCAGCATTGAAACCCAATCATTTTGCACATCTTAGCAAGCATTGTGTGCCTAGGGGCAAAGTCTTTACCATTTGAAAGTCAATCCATGAGCTATTGATGCTTTGAAAAGGCTCAAGGGTGTACTTTTAATTCCTGGACTTTAAGTAATTTCCTTTTTTATAAATGAAAGCAAGTTCAGCAATTTATGTTGGTAGCTTTGCAACCAGCTCGAAGTTGCTTAAGGGATTAATAACCTTGGGGGACAAAAGTTTTGAACCGAATCACCCGGCTACATTAAGATCCCCCTAAGTGTGAATTGATGGGCGCTGTTTTGCTGGGTTTTACCAGAACTTTTGCATAAAATCGCCTGTGTTTCTCAACAAAAGTATTGACAAGGTTCAGAAACGTAGCCAAGCTCTGTTAGTGAAAGGCCAGCTGTGGATCCCCCATGGGTCCCACATCACTCACTTGCTTGGCTGTCTAGTTCAAGAAAGTTTGTCTTAGACCACTGGGAGTTACATCTCCTGGTGACCAAACAGAGCATCTCTAAGAATAGGCACACTGTGACCTTACCCACGGTCATGCCACCCACAAGGAAAAAAGTTTCAACTACATTTATTATCAAAGTATGTTGTTATATACCCCTATGGTTCATTTTTTCTGTGGACTGTCACTTTAAAATGCCGAAAGAATGAGACTGACTTTTGGACACTGTTGGATTTCTAGTAACTACAAAATTGCTTGGTTACTATGGTGAGAGAGTTGGAGTTATTTGATGGACAACGAATGTTTACATTTTTTCTGTGCTTGTTTTGAATATACAAGGAAGCAGAGACAAATACAGTGAGAGTCGAGATGGTTTCAGTCAATGAAAGACACCAGTGAGAGGGGTGGCTGGTTTAAACTTTCAGTAGCCCAAAGGGCTGAGTTGAGATTGATCCAGAGTAATGATAAAACACTCTCACAAGTGCTGCAGCTAGAAGAAGTTTGAAGGAAGGAGAGGAGAGGAAGGTTTGAAACAGAAGAAACCCAGTGACGAAGAGATCACTGTTTGGACTCTCTCCAAGTAGCCTGTGAGGGTGAGTTTGATTCAATTCGGATACGAAAGTGTGATTGTCCATAGTTAATCCACAGGAGTGGGTTCTCTGGTCAGGGGAAAATCTTTGTGAATACCACTTGTGTGTTTACCCTTGTCTGGGTGGGATATTTCACTGAAGAGGGCACCCCTGTGGCAAATCACTGCTGGAGTTACTTAGTCTGTCATGGAACTGAAACAGTGGCTATCACAGTGCATGTAAGGGTGACCCCGTGGGAACTGCCAGTGTGTTTAACCCTTGCCTGGGTTAGTAGTTTTACCACTTGAAGACAGTACCCTTAGTGGAGTCACATTTGGCTAACTCAAAGGATTTGGAGGACAATGGGAAGATTGATGACACCTGTTTATTTGGATTATAAATACCTCTCTCATACCAACAATAACAATTATGTGGATTGAACTGAACTTTCTTACATACCATCGTGAGACTGTAACTGTAGCCACCTGAGCTTGAATGAGTTTGGGAACTTTAGTTTTACACCTATATATGCATAACACTACTAACTCTTGGTTTACCTGGTTTAAGTTTCTATATTTGGTAGTTACTAATAAAAATCATGATTTGTTAACAGCACAACCTGACTCCATTGCTGCTGATACTTCTACAGGGTTGCATGTACGTAACAATGCAACCTTGAGATTACAGGTAGCTATGAAATATAGAAACCCAATAGAGCCCATTAAAAAAGAGGACTGTCAAACACCCATTGTGCATTAAAAAAAACAAATCATGCAAACAACAGAAGTAACTAAATAGCATTCAGAATTGAAGTTCACAAAAGTCAGTCCATAGCCACGAAGCCAGTCATCACTGCAGCCAATTCAGAAGACGTTATTTGCTGGCCACAGCCCCAGTTCAGCGCAAGAGATGAGTAAACCTCGCAGAGCAGTGAGCTGAGCTTGCCCGAGCTGTGTTTCTAGCCTCGACACCCTTACCTTTTCAATCTGGCCCAGCACTTAAATCATCCAGACCTTGGGTCTTTCCTCGCTATCAGCCCCAGGCCTGGGTCTTTCCACCTCAACTCTGCATCACTTATGGATTACTGCGAAGAAGTATGGATCCTTTGACAGCTTTAAGGACAAACTCCTCCACAGCTGTGTAGTTATTCAGTCTCAGGATCCCTTTCATTGTCAGGATATCTTGGCTGGATGGAGAGTCTTTCCAACATTAACCAGTGCAACTAAACAAAACATCCCCATCAGGGGCTTTGGTCAGGATCTAACAGAGTTGCTAGTTTGTGTTGAGATTGTAACGACATGAGATACTGGTTTCCTGTAATCTGTGAAACGCTTTCTTAGATTGGTACCAACAAATCATCTTTTGTATGTAATCAGTGCCTATCTATGTATACAATTGAAGTAATATTGGATGCTGGTGCATTTACATGAAGTTATAATGATAGTTATAGTTGATTGTTAATAAATTCAGAAACAGTCAATGTACAATGTGGTTTTAACTGCTTGGTTGCTGAAGTTTCCATCTCCATGGTGGTCATGATGCAGCTGGAAACTTCTCCATCTCCATCATGGTGAGATCAGTCAAGTCAACAAAAATGAAATAATTGGAAATCCTTATGATCTGGGACAAACACCTGATGGGTATTCCTTCCTCTCTGCCATCTGATTTCTAAATGGACATTGAACCCATGGACACTACCTCACAACATCTTCATTTCTGTTATTTTGCCCCACTTCTTTTAACTTAACTATTTAATAGGCCTATACAGTATATACTTAATATAACCCAGCTTTTTTCTCTATATTTATTTATCACGTATTTCATTGCACTGCTGCCATAAAGTTAACAAGTTTCATGACATATGCCGGTTATATTAATTCTGATTCTGGGCGTATTCCTGTCAGCTCACTTTATCCACCTGTCCTTTCCAAACCTACAAATGTTGTGGTTGGTTGCCGGACAACTATCGAGGACTCTACAATTCACCTTATATAGAATATTAAGTCCCACTGACCTGCACCTGGGCTATATCCCTCCAAACCCCTCTCATCCATATACCTGTCCAAGTTTTTCTTAAATGTCAAAAGTGAGCCCGCATTCACCACTTCATCTGGCAGCTCATTCCACACTCCCACCACTCTCTGCATGAAGAAGCCCCCCCCCCAATGTTCCCTTTAAACTTTTCCCCCTTCACCTTTAACCCATGACCTCTGGGTTTTTTTCTCTCCTAGCCTCAGTGGAAAAAGCCTGCTTGCATTCACTCTATCTATACCCATCATAATTTTATATACCTCTATCAAATCACCCCTCATTCTCCTACACTCCAGGGAATAAAGTCCTAACCTATTCAACCTTTCTCTGTAACTCAGTTTCTCAAGTCCCAGCAACATCCTTGTAAACCTTCTCTGCACTCTTTCAACCTTATTAATATCCTTCCTGTAATTAGGTGAGCAAAACTGCACACAATATTCCAAATTCGGTCTCACCAATGTCTTATACAACCTCACCATTACATTCCAACTCTTATACTCAATACCTTGATTTATAAAGGCCAATGTACCAAAAGCTTTCTTTACGACCCTATCTACTTGTGACACCACTTTTAGGGAATTATGTATCTGTACTCCCAGATCTCTCTGTTCTACTGCACTCCTCAGTGTCCTACCATTTACCTTTTATGTTCTACCTTGGCTTGACCTTCCGAAGTGCAATACCTCACACTTGTCCGCATTAAACTCCATCTGCCATTTTTCAGCCCGTTCCTCCAACTGGTACAAATCCCTCTGCAAGCTTTGAAAACCTTCCTCACTGTCCACTACACCTCCAATCTTTGTATCATCAACAAATTTGCTGATCAAATTTGCCACATTATCATCCAGATCATTGATATAGATGACAAATAACAATGAACCCAGCACTGATCCCTGTGGCACACCACTAGTCACAGGCCTCCACTCAGAGTAGCAATCCTCCACTACCACTCTCTGGCTTCTTCCATTGAGCCAATGTCGAATCCAATTTACTACCTCTCCATGTATACCTAGCGACTGAATCTTCCTAACTAACCTCCCATGCGGGACCATGTCAAAGGCCTTACTGAAGTCCATGTATACAACATCCACTGCCTTCCCTTCATCCACTTTCCTGGTAACTTCCTCGAAAAACTCTTAATAGATTGGTTAAACATGACCTACCACGCACAAAGCCATGCTGACTTTTTCTAATAAGTCCCTGTCTATCCAAATACTTGTAGATCCTAGCTCTTAGTATTCTTTCCAATAATTTACCTACTACTGATGTCAAACTTACGGGCCTATAATTTCCCTGCTTACTTTTTGAGCCTCTTTTAAACAACAGAACTACATGAGCTATTCTCTAATCCTCCGGCACCTGACCCGTGGATATCGACATTTTAAATACTTCTGCCAGGGCCCCTGCAATTTCAACACTAGTCTCCTTCAAGGTCCAAGGGAATACCCTGTCAGATCCTGAGGATTTATCTACTCTGATTTGCCTCAAGACAGCAAGCACCTCCTCCTCTTTAATCTGTATAAGTTCCACGACCTCCCTACTTGTTTGCCTTGTTTCCATAGACTCCATTCCATTTTCCTTAGTAAATAGAGATGCAAAAAACTCATTTAATATCTCTCCCATTTCTTTTGGTTCCATACATAGCCGACCACTCTGATCTTCAAGAGGACCAATTTTATCCCTTACTATCCTTTTGCTCTTAACATACCTGTAGAAGCTCTTAGGATTATCCTTCACCCTGACTGCCAAAGCAACCTCATGTCTTCTTTTAGCCCTCCTGATTTCTTTCTTAAGTATTTCCTTACTCTTTTTATACTCCTCAAGCATCTTATTTCCTCTCTGTTGCCTATACATGTTATACATCTCTCTCTTTCTTCTTTATCAGAGTTTCAATATCCTTCAAGAACCAAGGTTCCCTATTCTTATTCATTTTGCCTTTAACCCTGACAGGAACATACAAACTCTGCACTCTCAAAATTTCTCCTTTGAAGGCCTCCCACTTACCAATCACATCCTTGCCAGAGACCAACCTGTCCTAATCTACGCTTTTTAGATCCTTTCTCATTTCTTCAAATTTGCCTTTTTTCTAGTTTAGAACTTCAACCCGAGGACCAGATCTATCTTTATCCATGATCAAGTTGTAACTAATGGTGTTATGATCACTGGAACCAAAGTGTTCCCCTACACACACTTCTGTCACCTGCCCTAACTCATTTCCTAATAGGAGATTTAATATTGCATCCTCCCTAGTTGGTACATCTATATATTGATTTAGAAAACTTTCCTGAACACATTTTACAAACTTTAACCCATCTAGACCTTTAACAGTATGGGAGTCGCAATCAATGTGTGGAAAATTAAAATCCCCTACAATCACAACTTTCTGTCTCCTGCAGTTGTCTGTTATCTCTCTGCAGATTTGCTCCTCCAATTCTCGCTGTCTATTGGTCTATAATACAACCCTATTAATATGATCATACCTTTCCTGTTTCTCAGCTCCACCCATATGGCCTCAGTAGACAAGCCCTCTAATCTGTCCTGCCGAAGCACTGCTGTAATATTTTCCCTGACTAGCAAAGCCACCCCCCACCCCACCCTTCATCCCTCTGCCTCTATCACATCTGAAACATCTGAACCCTGGAACATTGAACTGCCAGTCCTGCCCCTCCTGTAGCCAAGTTTCAGTAATGGCTATGATATCATAATTCCACGTGTCAATCCAGGCCCTCAGCTCGTTTGCCCTTCCCACAATACTCCTTGCATTGAAATATACACACCTCAGAAGATTATTACCACCACACACAACCTTACTATTAATGACTTTGCATGAACTACTAACATCATTTATTTTTACCCCCGTTCCACTATCAACTCTGGCACTCTGGTTCCCATCCCCCTGCAAATCTAGTTTAAACCCTCCCCAATAACACTAGCAAACCTCCCTGCCAGGATATTGGTCCCCTTGTAGTTCAGGTGTAACCCATCTTTCTTGTACAGGTCCCACCTGCCCCAGAAGAGGTCCCAATGATCTAGAAATGTGAAACCCTGCCCCCTACACCAGTTTCTCAGCCACGTGTTCATCTGCCAGAGCATCCTACTCTTACCCTCACTGGCACGTGGCACAGGCAGCAATCCGGAGATTACTGCCCTCGAGGTCCTGTTTTTCAACTTCCTACCAAGCTCTCTGTACTCACTCTTCAGGACCTCCTGACTCTTTCTACCTATGTCATTGGTACCGATGTGTACCACAACATCTGGATGATCACCCTCCCACTTCAGAATGCTGTGCACGCGATCAGAGTCATCCCTGACCCTGGCACCTGAGAGGCAACAAACCATCCAGGAGTCTCTGTCACGACCACAGAATCTCCTGTCTGTACCCCTGACTATGGAGTCCCCTATCACTACCGCTCGCCTCTTCTTCCTCCCTCCCTCCCTTCTGCACTGCAGAACCAGACTCAGTGCCAGAGATCCGGCTGCCGCAGCTTGTCCCAGGTAAGCCATCCCCCCAACAGTATCCAAATCAGTATACCTGTTTTGGAGGGGAATGGCCACAGGGGAACCCTGCACTACCTGCCCTTTCCCCTTCCCTCGCCTGATGGTAACCCAATTACCTGTGCCCTGTTCCTTAGGTGTAACTACGTCCTGGAAGCTACTATCTATAACCTGCTCAGTCTCCCGAATGATCCGGAGGTCATCCAGCTCCTGCTCCAGTTCCCTAACGTGATCTGTTAGGAGCTGCAGCTGGATGCACTTCTTGCAGATATCGTTGTCAGGGACACCGGAGGTCTTCCTGACTTCCCACATCCTGTAAGAGGAGCTTTCCAACATCCTGCCTGGCATATTCTCTAGTCTGAACAAAAAAAAAGAAAAACAGAAACTTACTGGAACCTACCCTCGCCTCTGCCTGTTTCTCACCGAAGCCTGATTGAGCCAAAGCCATCCCACTCCGACTCAGTCCACTCTGATGATGGCTGCTGTATATGTATATGTGTGTGTGTGCGCACGCGTGTTAATTTTTATTTATTCATTTATGTATGTATGTTTTTTTTTCTCAGCTCAGACTGGTAAAACCTGAACTATGGGCATAGTTAAACACACACATTTCTCAATTGCTAGGAACTTTTGGACAGTTCTAGTGGTGTTTAATATTGTTATTTTCTGAAGATTTACATAAATATTGCTGTGTAGGTGTAATTGTTTAATGCTTTTGTGTAGTGACTTTGGAATGATACCAGTTGTAGACATTACAATGAGGACAATGTATGCCCTGTTGATGTTCCAAAGTCTTACAATTTCCTCTTTTAATTCAGCATATAGCTGGTGTTTTCACTTAGTGATTTCTGTATGTAATGTGTGTTTGAAGTGCCTACAGTATATCGATTGAATAATTTGTGTTTGCTTCTTTATCTTGTATTATTATATCCAGATTTGGATTGTCCTATCTGTAATAACACATCAGTCGTAATATAATTTGTGGGATTCTGACTCTAAACTGGATCAGGCTTGTATTTATAGAAAGATGTGGTTTTATGAGTTTATATTTTAAAGCAAGATTTTGGTGAATGATGTTTTCCATTTAAGTAATCAGAATGAGTTAAACTTCTGCAGGATCCTGTAATGAATTGCATTGTTTCTGGTTTCTCTTGACATTTTCTATATTTATAATCTTGAATTTGTTGGTCTAGTCTTACCTATTTTTGATAATTTCTTTTGTGTTAACCAGCGGGTCCTGTATTGCCATAAGGGACTCTTCTATTCCCAGGACGAGGTCTCCAACTCTGAGCCAGGAGTTCGATGCTTGCTTGTCGACGTCTAGTCTGCTGAGCTTGTGGGCTGTCCACCATGGAGGTTGGTGACCAGCAGTGTTCCATCGGGATCTGTTCAGGGACCTCTCCACTTTTGATTTTTATAAACGACCTGGGTGAGGAAGTAGAAGGTTGGGTTAGTAACTTTACTGTTGATACAAAAGTTGGGGGGTGCTGTGGATAGTGTGGAGGGCTGTCAGAGGTTACAGCGAGAGATCAATAGGATGCAAAACTGGGCTGAGAAGTGGCAGATGGAGTTCAACCCAGGTAAGTGTGAAGTGGTTCATTTTGGTAGGTCAAATTTGAAGACAGAATATAATATCAATGTCAAGGCTCTTGGCAGTGTGGAGGATCAGAGAGATCTTGCCAGTTGGTGTCCTTAGGACACTTAAATCTGCACACAGGTTGACAGTGTTGGTAAGAAGGCGTATTTTGCCTTCATCAACTGTCGGATTGAGATCAAGAGCCTTCAGGTAATGTTACAGCTATGTAAGACATTAATTAGATCTCACTTGGAGTACTGTGTTCAGTTCTGGTCTCCTCACTACAGGAAGGATGTGGATACTATAGAGAGAGTGTGCAGAGGAGATTTACAAGGATGTTGCCTGGATTGGAGAGTGTGTCATATGAAAGTAGGTTGAATGAACTTGGCCTTTTCTCTTTGGAGTGATGGAGGATGAGAGGTGACCTGATAGAGGTATATAAGATGATGAGAGGCATTGATCATGTGGATAGTCAGAGGCTTTTTCCCAGGGCTGAAATGGCTACCACAAGGGGGCATAGTTTTAAGATGCTTGGAAGTAGGTACAGAGAGGATGTCAGAGTTAAGTTTTTCACACAGAGAGTGGTGGGTGTGTGGAATGCACTGCCAGTGATGGTGGTAGAATTGGAGCTTAGAAAAACAGAGGGCTATGCGGTAGGGAAATTCTAGGCAGTTTCTCGAGTAGGTAACGTGGTCGGCACAACATTGTGGGATGAAGGGCCTGGAATATGCTGTATGTTCTATGAGGGTCATGCCTTCCATTGGTTAACTACTTCTTCAGTAGTGATAGTTTCTTTACTTTTATCTTTATTTTTATAGTTATCTTTATTTTCCCTATTGTCCTGTTTATTATTTATTGTAATGCCTGCACTGTTTTTGTGCACTTTACGCAGTCCTGTGTAGGTCTGTAGACTAGTGTAGCTTTCTCCGTGTTGTTTTTTTACGTAGTTCAGTCTAGTTTTTGTATTGTGTCATGTAACACCATGGTTCTGAAAAACGTTGTCTCATTTTTACTATGTACTGTACCAGCAGTTATGGCCGAAATGACAATAAAAGTGACTCAACTTGACTTGACTTGGATTGTGCTTTCATTTTAGTGGTGTGTACTTCTTATCAGAATTGCAAATGATCGTGTAGTGTGGAATCCTGTTTTCAATGATGAAAATATATGCTTAGAAGCCCTATCTGACTATTGTGTCAATTTTTTTATTTCTTTTCTTCCTCTTTTAATTCAGCATATTTCTGGTGTTTTTTCACTTACTGATTTCTACAAGGTACAGGATGTGTGTTTGGAAAGGTTATATCTATTTTGTTCTTGCTTGTTTATCCTATATTCTTACATCCAGATGGTTGTTATGGATTGTCTTAAATGTAGTAACTGAGAAGGTATAATATAATTTGTGGTATTCTGACTCTAAAACCAGATCAGGGTGGTATTTATAGTAAGGTGTGAATTCATTTATGAGTTTGCATTTTAAAGCAACATTTTGATGAATGGTGTTTGCCAATTGATTGTGACTGTGTAAATAATCAGATTGTGTTAAACTGCTACAGGATCCTGTAATGTGTTGGATTGTTCCTATTTTTTCTCTACGTTTTCTACATTTATCATTTGGAGTTTGTTGGTCTTTTATTATAGACTTTTGATAATTTTTTGTGTTAACCACCTGATCCTGCATTACCACAAGGAACCCTTCTGTTTCTGGGAAGAGGTCTCCAACTCTGAGCAGGGGCTCGACATTTCCTTATCAGCATCTAGTCTGCTGAGTTCATGGGAATGCCTTCTATGGAGGGTCATGCTCTTCCATTGCTTAACTTTTTCTTCAAAAGTGATAATTTCTTCATTTTTATGGGTTGTGCTCTCATTTAAATTTAGTGGTGTATTTTTCTGTGCTTGTGTGGTGTGCCAATTGCTGTTTTCATTGATAAAATTATATCCTTAGAAGTTTTATCTAACTGCTATGTAGATTTTTAATGTCTGTATTCCTCTTCCCCCTTCTGTCCTAGGAAGCTGTTAATCTAAGTTGTCAATTCAGTTCTTATTTTCCTTCGTAAATTTTGTAGATCGGTTTCAGACCAAGATATTATGCTAAAAAATACATTAATATAGGTATAGCGAAAGTGTTTACTGCCTTTGTTATATTTTTACTGTTGAGCTTTGTTTAGCAGATTTTCTTGAGCCTTGAAGTAAATTCTGTCAAAAGTTTTTCCTTTATTACACTAGATCTATTTTCCTTCCTTGTTGATATTCCAGATATTTATATGTTCATACTCATCCATTGGTTGTATTGTATCCTGCTACCCTGATTCCTATTCTATTAACTCTATTGCACTTTTCTTTATGTTTAATATTCTGCATTTATCCAGTTCAAAGTTCATGTTTATATCTTTCGTAAATATTTCTACTATTAGAACTAATTGTTTCAGCTAACTGATAAAGGAGCATATAATTTCAAATCATCCATGTACAGAAGGTATGTTAAGGTCTAGCTCATTTCATTGTTGCTGATGTGATACCTAATTTTTGTCCAATTCAGTAAATTAGAGATCGGGTTTAAAGCTGGACAAGACAATAGTGGGCCTAGAAAGTCTCCTTATAAAATGACACAGTTTATTTTGATAAGATTGGTTGTTCTTTTTCAGTTGTTAATTGATAGGGTGATTACAGTACGCCAATGCATCATCAAATGTTGCAGGAATTTCACAAGTTTAGGGTGTAGTTTATATATATAAAGAACTTCTATTAACCTTGAGTGTGGGATAGAGTCAAATGCCTTTTGGTAATAAATATAGCAACACAAAAGATTTCTGATTTTCCTCTGAGCTCGATTTAGAATTATGGAATCTATTATCAGTTTTTTTACATCCTACTCTACCCTTTTCATATCCTTTCTGCTCTTCCGTAAGTATATCGTGGTTATCTCATTGAGTGGTGATTAGTTGCAAGATACATGATGTTACAATTTTATATATAGTTGATCTTTTGTGATTTCCCCTTTACGTAAAATACGTTTTATGTTCTGTCAAAAATTCAGGCACTTTTTCAGGATTTTTAAGAAAATTTTTGATATGCATTAAAAGGTACAGATGAAGGCAAGTAAATTTTTATACCAATAATTATGAATATTATCACTTCCAGTGCTTTCCTTGTTGTCGATAATTTTTATAATCTCTTTCAGGGTATCCATTGTAACTTCTGGTATTTGCATTTCTTCAATCATGTGTGTACATTCTTTTTCCTCCCTGATCCAGCTTGCTTCTTGCTTGTTATTGTTGTGATAATTTTCACTGTTTGTCTTCTTTTGTACAGAGGTTGTTTGTCAGTTTTGTCTGAATGTGTTTTTTCATTGATTCTGTGTTCTACTGTGAATGCCTGCAAGAAAATTAATTTCAAGGTAGTATATGCTGACATTATCTACTTTGAACTTTGAATTTCATGGGCAAAGCTATATTAGCACTCACAACTGGCCCTTATTTACTAATATCAAACCCTTATCTGAACGTGTCAAAATCCTTTGTTATTTTTAAAATTTCAATTATTTTAAAGCATAAACTCAGTGGCCACTTTATTAAGTACATGGGCACACCTGCTTGTTGATGGTGCAGGTCCCTAATCAGCTAATCATGTGGCAGCAACTCAATGCATATAAGCATGCAGACGTGGTCAAGCAGTTCAGTTGTCCTTCAGACCAAACACCAGAATGGGGAAGAAATGTGTTCTAAGTGTCTTTGACTGTGGAATGACTCTTGGTGCCAGACAGCGTGGTTTGGGCGTCTCAGAAACTGCAGATCTCCTGGGATTTGCATGGACAACAGTCATTAGTGTTTATAGAGAATGGGGTGAGAAACAAAAAGTCTCCAATGAGCAGCAGTTCGATCGGTGAACATAAGAAATATGAGCAAGAGTAGGCCAACTGGACCATCAAGCCTGCTCCACCATTCAATAAGATCATGGCTGATCTGGCCATGGACTCATCTCCACCTACCTGCCTTTTCCCCACAACCCTTAATTCCCCTACTATGCAAGAATCTATCCAACCTTGAAAATTGCCTTGTTAAGGAGAGAGACCAACAGAGAATGGCCAGACTGCTTCAAACTGACAGGAAGGTAAGAGTAACTCAAATGACTGTGCATTACAATGGTGGTGTGTAAAAGAGCGTCGCTGCATACACAACACATCAAACCTTGAAGTGAATGGGTTACAGGAGCAAAAGACCACGAGCCTACGCTCAGTAGCCACATTATTAGGTATAGGACCTATATACTGAGTGTATAGGTTGATTTGATAAATGTCAGAGATAATTCAGAACCATTTAATAATGTGACATTTTTGACAAGGTAGATGGGGGCTTGGCTGTCTGACAAATGTGTTCCATCCCTGGATCTTGTTCAACTTGCTCACGTGAATCAGCCAGTTACATTCTAATGGCTCAGCATTGACCCAGAAGCACGTTACTCAGCTTGAGAAACTGCTGGCCAATTGGACTTGCCTTCCAGACACACAGAAGGGGATGGGAAATGCTGGCAGCAACCCAGAGGAAAAAGAGACCTATTATCTTGTTGCATGTTGTCACTCTATATAATAATCAGATGATCAGATACTTCCAGTTCATTTTTAAATGACTGTTGTAGATAAGTAACATGTTGATTTAAATACCCACCACTGTTGACAAACAGATTTAGATAATCCCACTGAGAAAGTAAAGATTAACAGAAACTCCAAAGAATGGATGAAAATATTATCTGAAGAAAACAATAACACCGTTGGTGGTATGGTAGTGTAGTGGTTAGCACAGTGCTATTACAATTCAGGGAGTTCCAGAGTTCAAAGTTCAAGTCCAGTGCTGTCCGTAAGGAGTTTTAATATTCTTCACGTGAGTGCACGGGTTTCCTCCAGGTGCTCTGGTTTCCTCCCACAGTCCAATTTGTACTGGTTAGCAGGTTAATTGGTCGTTATAAAAATTTTCCTGTGATTGGGATAGTATTAAATAGATTGGTTGTAGGCAGTGCAGGAAGGGCCTGTACTGATATGTAACTCTAAATAAAATAATGATAATTATTGAGAGAGTTTAAATTTTAATATTTAGAAGGACATGAAAACTCAAAGACATTTATCCTCAGCTGAATTCATGCTTGAAGAATACCAGTTTAGCAGACTTTTCCCGATGCTGATTTTTGAATGCTTTGTATGTAAAAGATCACAATGATGCTTTTGATAAAACAGGCAGGAAAAATGATATGTTATGTTTCATTGCTAATAAGTTTATCATGTATTTAAACTTGAAGCAAGTTATGCTTTCAGAGATTCATGTCGTCTCTTCTTTTTGAGTGTTCCATTGTGACTTCTTTTTTAAATTTTTATTTATTTATTAAATTTTTAAGAGTATTACATAAAATGAATAGAATATTAGAATAGTGAAAAATTAATATTAACCCTCCCCCTCCCCATAACCCTTCCCCCTTAGATCCCTATCTGAAAAAAAAGAAAAGAAAAAAAAAGAAAAAAGAAAGAAAGAAAGATTGCCTGGATATCGGAGGATCCCCACATGCTCCATGGAGTTCAAGCTAACTTTAGTTTTTATTTTCCCCAAATGACTTATAGTTTTATCTTCAAAGGACCTATATATTTAATCCAATCTTTTGTAGATAGGGTTGCCAAATTTTCAAAAATATATCATATTCATTTCTTAAATTATAAGTAATTTTTTCAAGTGGAATGCAGCTATATATTTCATTATTCCAATGGTCCATAGTTAAATATGAATCTGATTTCCAAGTAACTGCAATAGCTTTTTTGGCTACTGCCAATGCAATTTTTATAAATTTTTTCTGATATTTATTCAATTTAGGTTTCGGTATTATCCCTTCAATATCACCTAATAAAAATAATATCGGGCTATGTGGAAATTGTATTCCAATAATTTGTTCCAGTAAAAGTCTTAAATTTATCCAAAAAGGTTGAATTTTAAAACAAGACCAAGTAGAATGTAAAAAGGTACCAATTTCTTGATTACATAGAAAACATTGGTCAGATAAATTTGAATTTAATCTATTTATTTTCTGTGGTGTTATGTATAGTTGATGTAAAAAATTGTATTGTACTAATCTAAGTCGGACATTTATTGCATTTATCATACTATCAAGACATAGTCTTGACCAATTTTTTTCATCAATTTTAATATTCAAATCAGTTTCCCATTTTTGTCTTGACTTATGAATTCCTGGTTTAATTGTCTGTTTTTGAATCAAATTATACATACAAGATGTAAATTTTTTAATTTTTCCTTTTTGAATTAAGATTTCTATTTCATTAGGTTTTGGCATTAACATTGTTTGACCCAGTTTATCTCGTAAATAGGCCTTTAATTGAAAATAACAGAAAAGAGTGTTATTTGATATTTTATATTTATTTTTTAATTGATCAAACAACATCAATATACCTCCTTCAAAACAGTCACCTATATATCTGATCCCTTTTTGAAACCAGTTATATAGAAGTTGATTATCCATTGTAAAAGGAATAAGCCTATTTTGAATTAGGGTTCTTTTTGCTAATAAGGATTTCTTTATCTCATCATCCATTTTTACCTTATTCCATAAATCAATCAAATGTCTTAATATAAGAGATTCTTTCTTTTCCTGTATCCATTGGGATTCCCATTTATATATAAAATCTTCTGGTATATTTTCTCCTATCTTATCTAGTTCTATTCGAATCCATGCCGGTTTTTCTTAATCAAAAAAAAATGCAATAAATCTAAATTGATTTGCTTTGTAATAATTCTTAAAATTTGGAAGTTGTAACCCTCCTAACTCAAATTTACATGTCAATTTTTCCAACAATATTCTTGACATCTTACCTTTCCAAAGAAACTTCCTCACACATTTATTCAATTCTTGAAAAAACTTCTGAGGCAGTTGTATTGGTAATGTTTGGAATAAATATTGTAATCTAGGAAATATATTCATTTTTACAGCATTAACTCTACCTATTCATGTTATTGGTAACATCATCCATTTATCAAGATCTTCTTTTGTTTTTTTTCAATAATGGCAAATAATTTAATTTATATAAATTCTTTATATCATTATCGACTCTTATAGCTAAATATTTTATACCATTTGTTGGCCATCTAAATTGAGTTACTAGTCGACATTGACTATAATCTCCTTTGGTAAGGGGTAAAATTTCACTTTTATCCTAGTTTACATTATACCCCGATACTTTCCCATATTCTTCCAATCTAAAAGATAATTTATGCAATGATTGCGATAGGTTTGTTAAATAAATCAGAACATCATCAGCAAATAAATTATCCTTATATTCTTCTTGGTTAACTCTGAAACCCACAATATCTGAATCCGTTCTAATTATTTCAGCTAATGGTTCTATCGCCAATACAAATAGGGCAGGTGATAATGGGCAGCCTTGTCTAGTTGACCTTGTTAAGTGGAATGATGTTGAAATTTGACCATTTGTCACTACTTTAGCTTGGGGACTAGTATTTAAGGTTTTAATCCATTTTATAAAAGATTTTCCTAATTCATATTTTTCCAATACCTTAAATAAAAAGTCCCATTCCAATCTATCAAATGCTTTTTCTGCATCCAAAGCAACTGCCACACTCATTTCCTCTCTCTTTTGTGTCAGATGAATGATGCTAAGTAACCGAGTTACGTTATCCATTGATTGTCTATTTTTAATAAAGCCTGTTTGATCCATATGTATTAATTTTGGTAAATATTTAGATATTCTATTAGATAAAATTTTTGCTATTATTTTATAATCTGTATTCAACAAAGAGATAGGCCTATATGATGTTGGTTTTAAAGGATCTCTATCTTTTTTTGGCAATACTATTATGATCGCTGTCGAAAAAGATTGTGGGTGTTTATGCGTTCTTTCCACTTGATATATTAACTCCATAAAAAGAGGGAATAATAAATCTTTAAATTTTTTATAAAATTCAGGTGGAAAACCGTCTTCTCCTGGGGATTTATTACTCTGAAGTGATCCTAAAGCTTCTTCAACCTCTTTTAATGTAAAGGGCATATCTAGTCCTTTCTGTTCTTCCAAATTTAATTTTGGAAGAGTTATTTGTGATAAAAAAAATTCTATCTCAGCAATCTCATTTTGTGATTCTGATTGATATAATTTGGAGTAAAATTTTTTTAAAGTTTCATTAATTTCTAAAGGTTTATAAGTAATCTTATTTGCACTTGTTCTAATTGCATTTATTGTTTTGGAAGCCTGTTCTGTTTTCAACTGCCAAGCAAGAATCTTGTGTGATCTTTCACCTAATTCGTAATATCTCTGTTTAGTTCTCATAATTACTTTTTCTGCTCGATACGTCTGGAGTGTATTATATTGTAATTTTTTATTAACAAGTTGTCTTCTTTTTTCTTCTGTCGTATATCTTTGGGATTCTTTTTCTAATTTTGTAATCTCTTTTTCTAATTGGTCTATTTCTACCATATATTCCTTCTTAATTTTAGAAGTATAACTTATTATCTGACCCCTCAAATATGCTTTCATCGCCTCCCATAATACAAATTTATCCTCAACTGAATGTGAATATGTATCCAAAAAAAATTGGATCTGTTTTTTTCATAAAATCACAAAAGTCTTGATGTTTTAATAAAATTGAATTAAATCTCCATCTATAAATCAATTCCTCCTTATCCATCATTATCATTGTCATTATCAAAGGGGAATGATCTGACAGTATTCTTGCTTTATATTCCACACTTTTCACTCTATCCTGAATGTTCTTTGATAATAGGAAAAAATCAATCCTTGAATAAGTTTTATGTCTATTTGAATAAAATGAATAATCTCTTTCTCTTGGATTAATTTTTCTCCATATATCAATCAGATTTAAGTCTTTCATTAATAATAAAGTTAACTTTATTTCTTTTGATTTTGTAACAGCTTTAGTTGACCTATCTAGAACTGGGTCTAAACAAAAGTTAAAATCTCCACCTATTAATATTTTATCATGTGCATCAGCCAAATTCAAAAAAACTTCTTGTATGAATTTTGCATCATTTTCATTTGGTGCATAAATGTTCATAAGAGTTCATAATTCTGAAAAGATTTGACAATGTATAATCACATATCTCCCTACAGAATCAATTAATACATTTTGTATTTTAATTGGTAAGGTTTTATTAACCAAAATTGCAACTCCCCTCGATTTTGAGTTAAATGAAGCTGCAATAACACTTCCAACCCAATCTCTCTTTAATTTCAGATGTTCTGTCTCTGTTAAATGTGTTTCCTGCAAAAAAGCTATATCTCCTTTCATTTTCTTAATATATGTTTAAACTCTTTTTCTTTTCACAGGTCCATTAAGCCCATTAACATTAAAACTTTAAAAATTAAGTAAATTAGTCATTCATAATACCTTGGGGAATCTCTTTAAAATTCTCCATGTTGCTATGTGTCTCTCCCCCAATCATCCAGGCAAAAAAAGAAAAATAGAAGAAAGATAATTGATATAGAAAAAAATAACAAAATACCCCCCCACTAATGTTGTGAATGAAAAGAAACACATTAACCCCCTCCGTTTTACGGGTCATGGCAATCGCCATGATTACACACGTGAATCCCGCAGCCATCGATCAGAAGCTCCTCCAGCTCCCCCGCAAAAAAAAGAGAAAAAAAAGATATATATAAGTGAAGAAGAAAAAAAAATTAATGTCTCTACTCCCAATTAATGTTCCTCAATTATTTTCTTTTTTCTTGTTCCCCTTCTATCATATACTTAAAGTTTATTTATGTTCTTCTACTCATAAATGTCCATCAAGTCCAATCCCTATCTCAATCTTCATCTTTAATCCATTTCATTTCTATAATTCTTTACCGCATCTCGCAAATATTAGGGAGTTCTTGTACAAATTCCTCCACTTTCTGATGATCAGTAAAAAATCTTCTTTCTTCGTCATCCAGAAAAATTATCAATGTTGCTGGGTAGCTCAATATAAATTTATAACCCTTTTCCCATAAGGATTTTTTCATTGAATTAAATTTCTTCCGCCTCTTCAAAAGATCGTAACTTATGTCAGGATAAAAAAAAGAACTCTTTTCCCTTCTATCATCAATGGCCCATTTCTCTTTCTGGCACCTTGAGCAGCTGCCTTCAAGATCTTTTCTTTATCTTGACATCTTAAACATTTTATCAAGACTGATCGTGGATTTTATGTTTCCAGAAAGTTTGCCACCTTTAATTTTGTGACTTCTAAAGTAGAGGGTATGCATTCAGTCACTGAAGGCAACTGACAAGACAAGTTTTTTTAAAACCATGTCCTTAATGAGAATCCAGTGTATATCAGTGATAAAATGTACATTGAGAAAGATAAGTGTACCATTCCAGGACACCATTGGTTGAAGATGGTACTGATGAAACCTAGCAACTATATGCCATCAGAAGACAAACCAAGGAAACAACTCAATACTTTTTCTCATACTTTTTCTCATGCTTTTTCTCGTAAAAGATCACTGCAAACAATAGCAGTGATGGCTCAGTATTGGATGAAGTTCATAGGTGCGACTGCTTGGGAAGCAGTCTCTGAGATGTCTGCGTGCAAGGGGTAATTCCCCTTCACTTGGCTGACCTTTCAAGCAATAGGAAACAAGATTCTTCCTTGGTAATGTGCACAACACACAAAATGCTGGCTTAACTTAAAAGGTCAGGCAGCATCTATGAACAAACAGTCAGGTATTTCTTTGGGTCATGTTCGTTGCAGCAAAACTCAGGAACCAACTGTATGAGCCGCTAGGCAGCAGATGGGGAGATGCCGAGTTGCAGCTGTTTCCTTGTCTGTACCTTGCATGAAGAATCTGCCTCGTGTCAATCTGAAAAATAGATCCTCATAATTATCACTGTAAAATGTAGACACTAATCTGCTAGAAAAACTGACACTTTAAAAGGTGTGAATTTGCAAGTGCCTCTCATAAATCCTCAGTGTTACCTTGCAGCCTTGTCACTACCTCGTCTGTAGACTTCATTTATAAAAAGTGTTGAGAAAAATTCTGGCAAGTTGATATTGTTTGAGATTGCAAAATGAGACGTTTAGTGGCGTTGTCGCCCACTGCAGCTCTACAGGATGAACTTGTGATGCTGCAGATAAGAATGAGCCACCACAATGAGACAAGGCAGTCATCTCCGGGGCCACAGCTCCCACCATCAGCAGCTGCACTCAGAGCAAACAGCCAGCCACAGTCCATGTGGGGAATCTGTGCAGGAGATATGTGGGGTGGGGGAGGGGGGTTGGCTGTGGAAAATTTGAGAAGTTCCAGAGGGCAAGACTTACTGAAATGGAGACTTATTGAAATAGATGTGCAAGTGCTCTGGAGTTGCCTATGCAGACTAGAACAAAGGCTGTAATGTTGGATAGGCAGGGTTCAGGCTGGATTTGGCAGTGTGGTTAGGGGGCCAAACAGAGACTGATCCTGTTTAAAGTGGAGGTGGGAAAATAGAGCTGGGTGGAACATTGATGGACTGACTGTCCCAGCGTGGAAGTGGAGATAGACTTGTCACAGGCAGCTCTCAACTGTCTGAACGACTGGAATGAGGATGGTTTGGGCAGGTAGATTGGGGACAATGGCCGAGTGGAGCTGGATGAAGGGGGAGACTGGACCAGGTCCAATG
This sequence comes from Hemitrygon akajei, assembly GCF_048418815.1. Taxonomy (NCBI): domain Eukaryota; kingdom Metazoa; phylum Chordata; class Chondrichthyes; order Myliobatiformes; family Dasyatidae; genus Hemitrygon; species Hemitrygon akajei. Next base: position 153,613,733 of record NC_133132.1, read on the forward strand.
TGTATCTTCTGGTAGGGGGTGCGGGGGACACGTGGAACAGGTTGTGGTTGGAGAAGGCCTCTATGAATATAGCCATGCGTGAATGGGGGAGGACTGGCATTGTGTGTGTGTGTGTGTGTGTGTGTGTGTGTGGTGGGGTTGCCCTGCCAGGCGAGGAGGGGGCGGAGCTGAGACATGGTGGGCGGGGGAGAGTGAGAACTGCGCTCGCCGCGCCGGCTATAATTTCTTAGGACGCACCCGCGGCTCAGGGAGCGTCGCATGGCGATGGCGCTCTGTCTGGAGAACTACATCGACTCTCTAGATCCCACCACTCTTCCGAGGGTTCTGCAGATTCTGTGTGGAATTTACTCCGAAGGTAAAGGTTAGACTTCAGAACTGCCGCTTCACTGATGCTACTGAACTAAAAACTCTTATATGAGTGTTTTAAATTATATTAGTTTTATTTTCTTGCACCATTCGTTATCTGTGACATACATTCCGCCGTGTTGGACAGACTGACAAAACTAAGCACAAACTGGCTTTACTTCGCTTAATTTAATGTTCATTTCCTCAATGTGCGTTCATATTAAAGTTAGTATGCATTCGGTGTGAATGGACCCACAGGTAAATAAAACTTTCGCTGCACAGTGTACCTTGCCTGTTTGAAACCTGGATTGAGGTCATTCTTCTTGCAGTGCTAAATGTAGTTTAGTTTATCTGTGATCAGCGGGAATTTTAGTGTACTCTCTTTAAGGGTTTTGATCTCCAAGGGGATTTATTTAAAACAATCCTGTGAAAAGTTTTAAAAGAAAGTCATTTCGGGGAAACGCCTGAGCGAGAGTGGAATTAGCATGCGAACAGAGACTCTTGTTAACATTTCGTTTTGATCTACTTTATAATGCCTTGAATTTTCAACGCACCAGATTCTGCAGATATCCGGTGTTGTGCACCTTGCTCCCCGCTGTTCCACTTGCACTTTACTTGTCAATTCTGCAATGCTTACCTCCATGTTATATTTTAAAAATAAATTTTAAAAACTCGGATTTAGAGGGGGAGGGTGAAGGGTTGCTTCATATTTACCGGAATTATCGCGTTAAGGAAATGCTTCATCCATCATCCAGGCCGTGCACACTACTCGCTACTACCATCCGGCAGGAGGTGTAGAAGCCTCAGGTGCTACATTATTAGGATCAGGAACAGTTAATACCCTACAACCATCAGGCTCCTGAACCGGCGTGGGTAGCTTCAATCACCAGTACTCTGAACTGATTCCACGACCTACAGGCTCACTTTTCAAGGACTTTTTACAACTCATGCTCTCTGTTTTATTTGTATTTACAGTTTGTCTTCTGCTCATTGGTTGGTTGTCAGTCTTCGCTTATGTTCAGTTTTCCTAAAATTCTATTGTATTTGTCTTTTTCTTGTAACTGCGGGCAAGAAATTGAATCTCAAGGTAACATATACAGACTTTGATATTAAAAGCAACACCTACAAAATACAGGTCTGGCCGAGACCCTTCTTCAGGTCCGAGTCCTGAAGAAGGGTCTCCGCTTGAAACGTTGACTCTTCATTCTTTTCCATAGATGCTGCCTGACCTGCTGAGTTCCTCCAGACCTTTTTGTGTGTTGCTTTGGATTTCCAGCATCTGCAAACTTTTTCGTGTCTTTGATATTAAATGTACTTTGACCTTTGAATATAATTCTGTCACGAATCAATCTTAATTTTATATTTGATACCCGGGCAGTTTGCTTTGCTGTTAAATATTTTCGGAAGCATCTTGTTTTGTAAATTCCGTTCTGGTTTATAGTTGCACTAATTATATATACCATTGATTTTATGTTTCATTGCTTACTCAATGTTTGGAATACTCTTGAACAAATAGAAATAAAAATCTTGTGGACTCTGAGCCAATATTCATGAACACCTAGCTTTATCCTCCTTTCTATGGACTAGGAGGGCTGGAATGGCCTGTTTCCGTGCTGTGATTGTTATATGATTGTTACATCAGTTGTTAGCCTCTCTCTGCTTAGTAACCCAATGGACAAATGACAACTTTTTTAATGCTATCTCACCTGATCACTAGACAATATTTCAAAAAGACTGGACAAGCTTTCTTTGGTGTTCTGGTCAGAACTTGTACCTCAAGCAAGCTCCCTAAAAGATGGACATTATGTGGTGGTTGCTGTTTGCGGGAAGTACCGTGGCTATTGCGGGAAGTACCGTGGCTATTGCTTTGCAAATTCTTCCTTGATTAGTTTCAGAAATTTCGGGTGCATAGAAGTCATGAAAGATTCCCTGTTAATAAAGGGATTTTTCTTCCCATCAGTGTCGATATTTGCTTGGGGATAAAAAAACTGAACACAAATAAGATAGGAAATGGTAATTTTAAAAAAAGTCTAAAGCAAAATAAATTGGCAAGGTAGCTTACTGCCTCCAAAAATGTTTTCTATTAGATTTAATTTCAAGTTTCTTCTGACTTAATGGTTGAAAATATTGCTATAAAATAAAATGCCTTTTCTGAACACACGCACAGACACAACACTTTTTCCTTTTTATGTGATTAAATGAACTTACTTATCTTTCAGACTCACAATTTTTAAACCCTATTCTTGGACTTTTTGATGGTTTATGTGGAAGTAAATGCACAATTAGCAACTTTCTTTTGTCCCGAACTGATCAAAGTATTTGCGTTTTCTGTGTGTGATGCCACATAAATCTAGTTTTAAGGTGGTAAAAGAAGAGTTAGCAAAAACAGCAACATTTAAAACTCTCTGAAGTACTTATAGAGTTGGAAATAAAACTGCCTGTATATTTGCCACATGGCAAATTGGTAAGGCTCCACAATTACTGATTCCTCACTAAAAATGATTAAAAAAAATGTATTGAATATTGCTAAAATTATTTTTATAGCTTCTAAAGAGATTTGACTTCAAAATCCTTTTCCACATATCATAAGCAAATACTTCCAAATAAATTGAAGTAACAATTACATATTCAGGATTATGACACATATTACAGATTCAGGAATAGCTTCTTCCCCTTCACCATCTGATTTCTGAATGGACATTGAACCCATGAACACTACCTCACTACTTTTTTTCACTTTTTGCACTACTTATTTAATTTAACTGTTTGAATATATACAATGCCTATAAAAAGTATTCACTCCCCTCCTTGGAAGTTTTCATGTTTTATTGTTTTACAACATTGAATCACGGTAGATTTAATTTGGCAGTTTTGACACTGATCAACAGAAAAGACTCTTCTGTGTCAAAACAAAAACAAAGTTTACAAATTGGTAGAAATAATTGATTGGATAATTACTCACCCCTTCAAGTTAGTATTTAGTAGATGCAACTTTGGCAGCAATTACAGCCTTGAGTCTGTGTGGATAGGCCTCAATATCGGCTTTGCACATCTGGACACTGCAATTTATCCCCATTCTTCTTTATTAATCTGCTCAACATCTGTCACATTGCATAGGGATTGTAGGTAATCAGTCCTTTTCAAGTCCAGCCACAAGTTCTCAATTGGATAGAGGTCTGGACTTTGACTTAGCCAAGACATTAATTTTGTTGCTTTTAAGCCATTTCTGTGTAATGGCTTTCTGCTTGGGGTCATTCTCTTGCTGGAAAATAAATCTTCAGCTACATCACAGTTTTTTTGCAGACTGATTTGGATTTTCCTCGAGGATTTCCCTGTATTTTCCTGCATTCATTTTACCCTCTACCTTCACAAGCATTCCAGGGCCTGTTGAAATGAAGCATCCCCACAGCATGATGCAGCCACCAACGTGCTTCATGGTAGGGATGGCGTGTTTTTGATGATATGAGGTGTTTGGTTTACACCGATTTTGGTTTAATCAGACCAGAGAACCTTCTTCTAGCTGACTTCAGAGTCTCCCACATGTCTTCTGGCAAACTCTAGCCAAGACTTCACGTGAGTTTTTTTTTCAACAGTGGCTTTCTCTTTGCCACTCTCCCATAAAGCTGGGACTGGTGAAGCACCCGGGTAACAGTTGTTGTATGCACAGTCTTTCCCATCTCAGCCACTGAGGCTTGTAACTCCTCCAGAGTTGGCATGGGTCTCTTGGTGGCTTCCTTCTTGCATGGTTGCTCAGTTTTTGAGGATGGCCTGCTCTAGGCAGATTTACAGCTGTTCCATATTCTTCTCATTTCTTGAGGATTGACTTAACTGCACTGCGAGGGATATTCAGTGACTTAGAAATTTTCTTGTATCTGTCTCTTGACGTGCTTTTCAATAACCTTTTCACAGAGTTGCTTGGAGTGTTCTTTTGTCTTTTGGTGTGTCATATTAAAGGGGGCGAATACTTAATCAATTATTTTGTGTTTATATTTGTAATTTTTAGAGCACTTGGTATAGATCTGTTTCCACTTTGATACAAAATAGTCTTTTTCTGTTGATCAGTGTCAAAAAAAGCCAAATTAAATCCACTGTGGTTCAGTGTTGCAAAGCAATGAAACATGAAAACTTCCAGGAGGGTGAATACTTTTTATAGGTGCTGTATCTAACTATCCAAATTTAAAAAGCCAAATTAAATCTATATATTATATGCTGTAATTTTGCAGTTTTTAATATATATTGCATTGCACTACTGCTGCATAACAAATTCATGACATATGACGGTGATATTAAATCTGATTCTGATATGCAACAAATTCTGTGTTACTGTGTACTTCTGTAGGGAAGCACCAAATGCAAACACTATTCAATTAAGAATTATGGATGTGTGCTCAGGAATACCTACCAGTGATTTCTGCTTGGGTGTTTCCCCTATTGGCTTTATTGCATGGGGAAGTAACAGAGGACAAATTCCATTCTACAAGGGAGGGAAGGACAGTATTGAGAAATAGAACAGCATAATTTACAAATTGTTATATTAATAAAAATGGATAAAGCTTTTTAAAATGTGCTGGTGTTTGATGGTAATTCTACTTCTAAGAAAAGTGCAGCGTTGCAATAGAAAAACCCAGTTTGATTCCACGCTTACAAAAATCTATACACGTAAAAGTTAACAGTGGGGAATATAACCCAGGTAACTCCCTTCTTCATGAAGCAGTGCAGTCCGGCTTTTCTAGTCAGTTTTCTTTCTTCACCATCCCTTCACTTCCAAAAGCACTAACTTCATCTTTGCAAAAGGTTCCATTGTTAATGGTTGCTGTTTTCTTTTCTGTCCAAGTGTATGCTCTCACTGAATGCATCAGAAAGCCGTGGCTTCAAGAGAAATTAAAGTGGTGGACAAATCTGTCTTGTAAATGACATGCTTGCTTCTGTTGGTAACTACAGACAACTCTTCTTTCATGCAAAGTGCTGAGTTTAATTTTAATCCCTTTTGAAATCAGTTTCAGTACTGACCGAGGATTGAACTCAACAGTTTCCTGGACAAGTTGTCCAACTACACTTAGGGTAAACTTGCTGAAGAACTGTGCCTATTTTGCTGTAAATCATAAAATTTGCAAGAACCTTTGGTGGAATTCTCTCATTCTGTATTTTAGAGTGGACTTTATAGACTGGTGTTGTATTGCAGAGCTACAGGCATATATTGGCGATTGGAATGTGAGGCTCAGCAATGGTGTAGATTTCGTTTTTGTGCCACCTAAGTTCCCTGCATTCAATGGTAAACCTTTCTGCTTTGGGTGCAAGATCATTTAACAGGAAATCTTTTAATTTTTCAAAGGCTTCTGTTTAAACAAAGACATTTCAATTTAACATCCTGTGACATTTCGGTAGATACTCTACAATAGACTGTTTTTGGTAGATGGTTAAAAACCAAACAAGATGTCTACAATTTATCTATTTTTATACAAGTACTAATCTGTTGATTTAGTTTTTTTTTTATTCCTTTTCTATGCATTGCTTACTGTTTCTAAATTTCCTACTGTGATGGCTATTCAGTGAATAGTTTTATAGTTTGAATATTGTGTATAGCATTGTACTTAAATTTCCTTTAAGCAGAGACGGTGTCTGGAATTTGACTTGTGCTGACGTTTTTCTGTATTGAATTGTTTCCTTTTTTTTTTCCTGGCTGTAATATTTTGTACTCTTCTAAGCGGCGGGCTTCGCCACTGGAGTCGTCAAACAAGATGGTGGACCCTGACAATATTTCCCTGCATTGAACTGCAGCTGTCCTTGATAGCCTGAGCTGAGCGCTGGCTTTATGTCATGAACCCTTCCTGTGACTCTATCGATTGCTCTGTTTTGCCTGAGAACTTAAAATAAATCTGTGATATAATGTGCCAGATTGGAGAAAAAATGAAACATTTTAATGTTTATTTTGCAAGCTGCCAGGGAACTACAGTATGTTATTTTGGACAATTACTGATTTCTAATGGAAAATGATGATTGTATAATAGGCAGTATTTCATAAATTGTTAAGATTTATCATATTTTTGGTTCACTTAGGCTTAAATATCTATCTATGCGCTAACTTCTTCACAAATCTGATTCTTGCTGCCATTTTCAATTTTTGTTTTGTCAGCCTGGTTCTTTGGTGACATAATTCCACTGTGAATTGTGCTTCAACATACACATTGGAGCTGAATTAGCAGTAAGAGTTGAAAATAAGCAATGTTTTCCATAAAACTGCCTACAGCATCCCCAACATGTGCGATTTAAAGAAAATCTTTCATGGTCCAGTTCATGACCACTCTTTTGTGAGCTTAACAGTAGATAAAATCTGTCGTCATTAAATGCGGCTAGGTTTAGACTCGGGTGGCATAGTGGCACAATGCTTTACAGTACCAGCGACCCGGGTTCAATTCCCGCTACTGACTGTAAGGAGTTCGTATATTCTTCCTCGTCACCACTTGGGTTTCCTCTGGGTACTCTGGTTTCCTCCCACAGTCCCAAGACGTATCGGTTGGTAGGTTAATTGGAAATGGAAATTGTCCTGTGGTTAAGCTTGGGTTAAATTGGGGGATTGGTGGGCACCATGACTTTAAGGCTGTAATCTGTACTGTATCTCAATAAAATAAAATAAAATTGTATAGATACCAGAAAGATTGGGAAGTTGGGGGTGAGATATCAGGGAACAGTGTGGGATGTTCAACTTGGGCCACAGGGGCCCTGGTCTCTCAATATTTCTGACCAAACAAGCATTGATATTGCAAGGAAATTTAATCATGCTTTACGAGGGGTGATTGATAAGTTCGTGGCCTACAGTAGAAGGAGTCAATTTTAGGAAACCTAGCACATTTATTTTTCACCCTCCCCTAGTGTTGCCACCATGTCCTCGTGGACCTCCTTGGGTGATAAGCCCTTGAGACCGAGGTAGTGGATGACTATACGAAGGCCGATGTTGTCCATTTTCTCAGACAGTGTTTACTTGCAATTTTCAATTATCTGAAAGAAATACCACAGAAGTTATTAGTTTCAAACTTTCTGCATTTTCACTCAAAGAGTTGAACTGTGCATGCATGTAATGAGAGCTGTATAACTCGTCTCCTTCTACCTTAGGCCACAAACTTTTCAATCACCCCTGCTGTGGACTGCTTTCTGGAGGTCCAAGACGCTGACTTTTACAAAGATGGGATCTGTATGCTCCATGACCACTGGAGTGTGTAAATGTAGGAAAAATAAATGTGCTAGGTTTTCTAAAATTGACTCCTTTCACCTTAGGCCACAAACTTATCAATCACCCCTCGTAAATATTGTGACGATATTTTGTGACATCATTAATTATACTGCATATCTGAGAATAATTAATGGAAGCAGAAGACACTGCATTATCTAACCTTCCCAAATCCTGGCACCTCACTTCTCCAATAACCTTTGCTCAGCATGTGGGAGAATAGCCAAACTCCCTACTGATACCTTTTATAAAGGAACAAACAGAGTTTGTCGTTTCTGTGTCGTTTATGAGATGCCACCATGCAATTGTAATCAGAACAAGTCAGTGGAGTTCGACCAGGAGAATACCGGTAGTTTAAACTACTCAACCGTTTCAATAAATTAACCCACAGGAATGCAACAAAACCAGAAAATAATAACCATGAGAAATTCTGCAGATACTGGAAATCCAGAGCAACACACAGGGAACACTGAAGGAACTCAGCAGGGCAGGCAGCGTCTGTGGAAGTGAATAAGCCGTTGATGTTTTGGGTCGAGACCCTTTTTCAAAACTGGAAAAAAAGAGAGAAGGTGCCAGTATAAAGAGGTAGGGTGAGGGGAAGGAGGATAGCTAGAAGATAATGGGTGAAGCCAGGTGGGTGAGAAAGGTAAAGGGCTGGAGAGAGAGGAATCTGATAGGAGAGGAAGAGTGGACCATAGGAGAGAGGGATGGAGGAGGGGACCCTGGGGGAGGTGATAGGCAGATGAGAAGGGTTAAGGGGCCAGAGTGGGGAATAGAAGAGAGGAGGGGGAGAGAAAACATTTTTTTACCGGAAGGAGAAATCAATATTCATACCATCAGGTTGGAGGCTACCCAGGCAGAATAACGCAAAAAATGCTGGAGGATCTTAGCAGGTCAGACGGCACCTATGGAGAGGAATAAATATTCATTGTTTCTGATGAAGGGTCTTGGCCTGAAACATTGACTGTTTATTAATTTCCATAGATGCTGCCTGACCTGCTGAGTTCCTCCAGCATATTGCTTGTGTTGCTCTGGATTTCCAGCATCTGCAGAATCTCTTGTGTTCAGCAAATGCTGGGGAAAGCTCAGCCGGACAGCAAGCATCAGTGGGACAAACGGAACTAGTGTTTTTTGTAAAAGAGCTTTTGTCTGACACCAGGTCTTCAACCTGGAACATTAACTCATTTTATTGTCCACGGATTTTGCCCGACCTGCTTGAGTGTTTCCAGCAATTATTTCAGATTCCAGCCACTTCATTTCATTTTGTTTTTGGATACGATGGTGCTGCTTGCATTAGTAGCAAGGGTCTGGATCAGTAGACTGTAAAATTGTAGCATGTCGCTTAGTGGATGTGGTGAACTAGATATACCTGTCTGACTGCTCCTGTGGCTCCTCCCAAGACCCTGCTGACTACCCCTGTGGCTCCTCCCACAGACCCCTGTATAAAGGCGACTGTGGCCTGCTGCTCTCCCTCATTTTCCCCAGGATGTAGTGTTGTTCTTCAGTCAATAAAAGCCGATATCTCACTTCCTAAGTCTCGGCGTGAGTTATTGATGGTGCATCAGTGGACACAGTTGAAAACAAAATGCTGATTTAAAACAAAATTAAATCTGGCCCTGTCATCTTAATGCATGGGCCTAATGTACAGTTTTAGGCCTTAATTGTATTGCTTTATGTTTTTCTGGTGGAGTTTGGGGTGAAGAGGTGCTGCTAGAGTGGTTTTGCTTAACTTACTACTGAAACTCTTCCTCATCAGCAAACGTAAGATTTTCAGTCAACAACCCAATCTGTTGGATTTTAGAAACCTATCACTAAAATTGTATTAAAAACAATTTTTTAATTGTTTTCCTCTAGAGGAAGGAGGATGAGAGATAGCTTGATTGAGGTGCACAAGATGATAAGAGGTATAGATCATGTGGATAGCCAGAGAATTTTTTTTCTAGCTTATAAATAGATAATATGGGGAGGGGACAGGGTTATTTCAAGGTGATTGGAGGAAAGTCTACGGGAGATGTCAGAGTTAAGCATTTTTTTTTACAGAGAGAGTGGTGAGTGTGTGGAATGACCTGCCAGGGGTGATGGTTGAGACAGTTACATTAGGGGCTTTAAAGTTAGGCACATGGATGAAAGAAAAATGGGAAGCTGTGTGGATTGATTTTAGAGTGGATTAAAAGATCAGCATGACGTTGTGGGATGAAGGGCCTCTACTGTTCTATTTGGTTCTGTGGTAATATAATGAAGTTTATTAATGAGCCTTCATATTGGTTGTCACAAGGATTTTCCAGTAGCCTCCTCTTAGCTGTACACACTGGTGTAAGTAACAGAAGTAAGGAATTTACACAGTCGATGCAGGAGTGGGTAATTTGAACTTTGAGAGTGCTGTGGCATTCAAGACTAATGTGATTATAACCTCAATACTGCATTCACACCTATTCCCAGTAACCTTTTATGTGTTTCCGATCAAAGTCCTCCCACCTTTGCCTTAACATTAAATTACTCTGCTTCCGTTGTCTTTTGAGGGAGTTCCAAAAGCTCTGAGCCCTTTGAGAGAGAGAGAGAGAGAGAAAATGCCTTGGCCAAAAACATCTTTTTAAACAGTGGTCTTTAATTCTAGAGGAACAATATTCCTCTAGAATATTGAGAGGGGTCTGGAGGCATGGCCTGTTTTGTGGATGAAACGGAATCTGAATCAAGTTTACTATCACTGACAAGGGTTGTGCCATTTGTTACCTTAGCAACAGCAGTAGAGTGCAATACATAATGGACATTGAACCCATGAACATTACCTCACTACTTTTTTCCTGTTTGTTTTTGCACTACTTATTTTAGTGTAACTATTTAATAGGCATATATACACCCACACTTACTGTAATTGATTTATTTATTTTTCTATATTTTCATGTATTGCATTGTACTGCTGCCGCTAAGTTAACAAATTTTACGACATGTGCTGTTCATACCAAGCCTGATTCTGATTCTTGCTTTCTATTAAATTATTTCTATTAAAATAAATAGTGCAAAAATAGAGATACAAAAGTAGTGAGGTAGTGTTCATGGGTTCAATGTCCATTCAGAAATTGGATGGCAGAGGGGAAGAAGCTGTTCCTGAATCATTGAGTCTGTGCCTTCAGGCTTCTGCACCTCCTTCCTGATGGTAGCAATGAGAACAAGGCATGATCTGGGTGATGGGGGCCTTCAATGATGGACGCCACCTTTTTTGAGGCATCACGTGTTGAAGATGTCTTGGATACTATGGAGGCAAGTGCCCATGATGGAGCTGACTAAGCTTACAACCCTGCAACTTACTTTGATACTGTGCAGTAGTGTCTCCCCCTCCCAATACCGGACAGTGATCCAGCCAGTCAGAATGCTCTCCACAGTACATCTGTAGAAATTTGCTATTATCTTTGGTGACATACCAAATCTCCTTAAACTCCTAATGAAGTATAGCCATTGTCGTGCCTTCTTCGTAGCTGCATCGATAAGTTAAACCTAGGATAGATCCTTGGGGATATTGACATCCAGGAACTTGAAAATGCTCACTCTTCCCACTTCTGATCCCTCTGAGGACTGGTGTGGTCCCCTCATCTTAACCTTTCTGAAGTCCACAATCAGTGAATTCTTGCATGATAACTTTAAAGCTAGGACAAACATTAATGAAAGCTAAATTTATATCAGAATTTCTCAGTCGGTTATTTTGTGGAATTTAAATAAAATCTATTAGTAAATAAAATTGTGCAAAATACAGTAAATTCTTTCCTATTGACCATTACTGTTGCCATTTGAAATGATGGTAGTCTTTTCAATAGGAATGGAGCTAATCTCCAATAGCTGCTCAATACAAATTGGAAATTGCTTTAAGTAGAATATGCACATAATTAGTTTCCATATAGAAGACATCTGAACAAAGTTATCAGTCTTCTAAGAATTGGCTCCTCGCCTGAAATTTTGTTTCACCACTTTAACTTGACACGTTAATTTGAAAATGATTTAGCCAAGCAGAGAATTAAGAGGCCTCATGGTGATGGAATTTGAGCTATTAGTATTAAAGTAGAATAATAGATTCACATTCTTTAATTGTTGTTCTTTAATTCAGAGAATAAAATTCCTTTCCTGTCAGCAGTATTCCACTTCCTACCAATCCTCTGATTTTCTGTACTTTTCATTTATTCAGTGTAAAGATTAGGAAGACAGAATAAGATCTGTTTCAGCAGATATTCACTCATTATTGCTTTTCCTCAGGAATGGCAGAGCTATTTGGAAAAGATATTTCAGGTCTCCCAACTTATTCTCAGTCTGAATATTAGTTGGTATGGTGCCTAAAGTATGCATCAACAAAGTTGGGAATTCTTGACAACTGCTAATCACATTGATGGTACATTTGTGGGATAAAACCACTTGAGAGCGGTGGGAATAGGAAATCCTGATTCAAAGTATATAAGGGAGAGTAGAGGAATGGGAAAAATATCATCTGTTAAAGCAGAAATATCCACACAGTGGTTTGTTAGAAATAGATGAGACTGGCTATACACTCACTCCATTTTGTCCAAAAACATTGCATTTTGTGTATATTCTGTTCTCCCAACCTATAAACAAACTGACGATTTCAGACAGAGACAGAGTAAATCAGAATGAACTGCAGCAACTTGATTAACTTCACTAAATGACTTTAACATAACTTATAGCTTCATTAACCACTTGAATTTTCTGATTCAATCCTTCCGGATAGCTTCTAGATAGATTATATCTGATGAAGGTAGGTACTATTTTACGACCAGGATGTTCAATTAATGGAAATCTGCAAGATTTATTTTCCTTCTCCTAGATTTCTGGATATCCCAGTGATGTCCATCTTGAAACAGGAGTGAGGAAATCGAGCTCTGTAAATGTTATGTTGGTTCCCTTTTCCTGGGAATGTACACAATTAAAAATGACACACCATACAGCGTCACTAATTTCTATTAGGAACAAATGAAAGGGATTAGCAATTTCTGGATTAACCGCTTGCTTCCTTAATTTCTCAGATAATTGGAAAAAAAATATATCCAGACAAAGAAATTCACAATGCCCCAAAGCAACCATGGATGTAAAAGATCCTTTAGCACAGCCTTTTAATAATATTCATTCTGAAGGAGATCATTGCAAAAAGAACTACCTCTCACTCGCTTTCAACTATCTGTTTTTATTATTTGACTCAAAGATAACTATGTGTTTTAACTTCTGTCTGAATTGTTTCAAAATTAACTTCTTTATGCAATATGTGACATAGTCTTGATTATGTAAATAGGTTCAAGTTTATTGTAATTCAATCATATGCATGTATACTGCTAAACAAAACATTGTTCCTCTGAGGCCAAAATGCAAAACACAGTGTGTATGTACTGTATAGTCCCACACAGCACATACAGTCACAAAATAACATTGTCACAAGTCCCTGAGTGACAAGGCCTGAAGATTGACTGGCTGATGTCAAGTGAGAGATGCTCGTTTATGTAAGACAGGATAATGTTACTGGAACTATTGTAATAAAATAAACAGTGGTATAAAGATGTGAAACAGCAGCAACAAAGGATGAAAGTGGTGAGTGCTGGGTAACAGTGTGAGTGTGGGGGGAGGTGGACAGTAGGGCATTCAGACAGGTTGCACGTGTATGCTGAGTGGCAGCAGCACGCGGTATGAAGTTTAACAGCCAGGGAGAAGAAGCTGATAGTCAGACTGATAGAATTGGTCCTTATGCTGCGGTGCCTTCTTCCTGATGGCAGGTGATGGAAGGATGGGACGAGTGTTTGACAATATGCTGGAGGCACTGCATATGCAGAGCCTCTGATACATCCTGAGAGGCCCCGATGAAGTTTCAGCAGTCCTCACTATCTTTTACAGGTATATCTCTTTCTCCTGAGTCATATACACCACTATCCTACAACTGAACAAGTCTGAGACCCGATCTTCAGTGCAAATTGACCATGCATTTCCACAGACATGTTGCCTCAATGCAAAGAAACACATTTTCACATGCACTATGGCATCCCAAACTCATGCCGAAAATCTCATCTAATAATACAAACTGCCTTTTGACTTTTGGGTGATCTTCAAAAGAATACAAAGTGTTTGGAGTCCATATCATGTTTTATCCAGCGATGTGATTAACAAGTACAGTTTGCTTAAAAAGTTCAAAGAAAACTTCTCCAAGAGAAAGTAATTAATTATTGATTCTTAATTGTACTTTCCCTGATTTAAATCTTGTCTTTTAATGAGCTATACTGAATTAATCTAATCTCATTCAAAAGCTGTTTTGGAAATCTATCCATTTAGTGGAGTAACTTCCTTATTTGCTGTTGATAATGTACAGTTAAAATTACCTTTTAATCTTATTTAGGAGCTCTGGATAAACTTCAGTACAATATTTTCATGACACCGTCAAACTATTAAGTTACAAGCATAGTTATTTAAATCTCAGTAATCTCTTGATATATTCTGATATATTATGCATTTTTCACATTCATAGAAACAAACCGTATCATTGGATTTGACAAATTTTAATAAAGTTGAGTTTTGTCTCCCCAATTAAAGCATTATTCATTGTGTAATATTATTCATTGTATGCAGCCTTATGCCAGAATGCACCTTTCTCTCTTTTTTTTGTGATCAAGACTTGATCATTCCTTAGACAAAATATAAAAATTCTCCTTGCATATTTTGTTCTTTCAGATACCAAATGTCCTAAGTCCCAGCCTCTGAAAGGCAAAGGCTGAAATTCAAATTGTCACCATACAAAATTTAATGATCACTAACTAGTTCTTAAATTCTATGGCTGCAACTTTTGAAGCTCAAAAGCCATCATAATCTGCTTTTTTAAAAAAAAACTATCAATTGCCACTCTCCTCAAAAACCCAAGGGTTTAATTTGTCATTGTAGAAAAAGGGGGCAGCACGGTAACATAGTGGTTAGACCACGCCTTACAGCATCAATGACCCGGGTTCAGTACCTGCCATTGTCTGGATGGAGTTTGTAAATTCTCCCTGTGACAGTGTGGGTTTCCTCCAGGTGCTCTGGTTTCCAAAGAGGTACAGGTTAGTAGCTTAATTGGTCACATTGGTGTAATGGGGCAGCACAGTCTTGGAGGGCCATATTTCTAAATAAAATAGAAATATTTCTAAATAAAAACAATATCCCTTTAAATTTAAAAAAAAATTGAAGAGCTGTCAACTGAAAGAGTTAGCTTCTTTTCAGCCTCAACCACACATGCAACATTTCAGTTTGTGTTTGTCATTGTGGCACCACTCAATCAGATTTTCAATCTCTCTCCGATAAGCCAATTTGTCACCGTCTTTGATTCGCCCGCAATGGTGGTGTTGAGGATGCAGTTGCATGAGGAGGTAACAAGGCACAGTGTTGTTGACCTATTGCAACAATGGGCAAATTGGAGTGGATCCATGTCACTCCTCGGTTAGGAACTGATATACTTCATGACTAACTTCTCAAAGCACTTCCATCATGATGGATGTAAGTGCTACTGGACAACAGTCATTGAGGCAGGTTACTATGTTCTTTTTGGGCACTAATTCCTCACAGCGGTCAATAATTTATTTGGTTAAAAGAAAGCGTGCTAGTATTTGGAGTTAATATTTTAGTTTTTAGTCCTTAAGTCATCATTCCATTGAAAATTGTACATATAGATAAATAAAGAAAATGAACATCTCCATCCAGGCCAGGGCTTTAATTAGTGTGATAACTTAGGAGTTCATCAGTTTATAGAGGAGCATCTGAAGTTGAAAACCCATGGAATAATCATGTCTTTTAAATAAATTAAAAATCAAAATCATGGCATGGCTCGAGTCACAGTCATAGAAAAGTACAGCACAGAAATAGGCCCTTTGGCCCTTCTAGTCTGTGCCAAACAATTTAAGCTGCCTACTCCCATCGACCTGCACAGGGACCATAGCCCTCTTTACCCCTATCATCCATGTACCTATCCAAGCTTCTCATAAATGTTGAAACCAAGCTTGCGTGCACCACTTGTGCTGGCAGCTCGTTCAACGCTCTCATGACCCTTTGAGTGAAGAAGGTTCCCTCGTATTCCCCTTAAGCTTTTCACCTTTCACCCTTAACCCATGACCTCTAGTTTTATTCTCACCCAACCTCAGTGGAACAAGCCTGCTTGCATTTACCCTATCTATACCCCTCATAATTTTGTATACCTCTATCGAATCTCCTCTTAATCTTCTATATCATAAAGAATAAAGTCCGAACTTATTCAATCTTTCCTTATAACTCAGGTTCTCCAGTCCCGGCAACATCCTTGTAAATTTTCTCTGTACTCATTCAACCTTATTTACATCTTCCCTGTAGGCAGGTGACCAAATCTATACACAGAACCCCAAATTAGGCCTCACCAATTTCTTATACAACTTCAACATAACATCTCATCCCCTGTACTCAGTGCAGGTACTTTGATTTATGAAGGCCAATGAGCCAAAAGATTTCTTTATGACCCTATCTACCTGTGATGCCACTTTCAATGAACTATGGACCTGTATTCCCAGATCTTATTCTACAGCAGTTCTCGGTGCCCTACCCTACAGAGTTAAAAAATAGAACTCATACAGGAAAATACACTCAACGATAAAGACAAGATTGTAAACAGATAAACAGCTTTCAGCTTTGAGCAGATTAGTAAGTAATACTGACCACAAGCAATTGACACTTCCTAACAATCTAATTTCAGACAAGGACTGCAAAGTTGAACATGAATGTAGTTTTATCACATCAAGTCAAGACAAGTCAGGTCAAGTCACTTTTTATTGTCATTTCGACCATAAACTGCTGGGACAGTACACAGTAAAAACAAACAACGTTCCTCCAGGATCATGGTACTACATGAAGCAGCATAAAACTACACTAGACTATATGAGACAACTCAAGGCTACACTAGACTATGTTAAACAACACAAAATCTACACTAGACTACAGGACTACATAAAGTGCATAAAACAGTGCAGGGCAGTACAATAATTAATTAATAAACAAGACAATAGGCACAGTAGAGGACAAATTTCAATACAATAATAAATGATGTAGATGTCAGTCTAGACTCTGGGTATTGAGAAGTCTGATGGCTTGGGGGAAGAAAGTCTGGTCGTGAGTGCCTGAATGCTTCGGTACCTTTTCCCAGATGGCAGGAGGGAGAAGAGTTTGTGTGAGGGGTGCGTGGGGTCCTTCACAATGCTGTTTGCTTTGTGGGTGCAGCATGTGGTGTAAATGTCTGTAATGGTGGGAAGAGAGACCCCGATGATCTTCTCAGCTGACCCCACTATCCGCTGCAGGGTCTTGCGATCCGAGATGGTGCAATTTCCGAACCAGGCAGTGATGCAGCTGCTCAGGATGCTCTAGATACAACCCCTGTAGAATGTGGTGAGGATGGGGGGTGAGAGATGAACTTTACTCAGCCTTCGCAGAATGTGGAGATGCTGCTGGGCTGTCTTGGCTATGGAGCTGGTGTTGAGGGACCAGGTGAGATTCTCCGCCAGGTGAACACCAAGAAATTTGGTGCTCTTAACGATTTCAATGGAGGAGCTGTCAATGTTCAGCAGAGTGTGGTCACTCCGTGCTTTCCTGAAGTCAACAACCATCTCTTTCATTTTGTTCACATTCAGAGACAGGTTGTTGGCTCTGCACCAGTCCGTTAGCCACTGCACCTCCTCTCTGTAAGCTGACTCATCGTTCTTGCTGATGAGACCCACCACGGTCGTGTCATTGGCGAACTTGATGATGTGATTTGAGCTGTGTATTGCTGCACAGTCGTGGGTCAGCAGAGTGAACAGCAGTTTCAGTGCCAGTTTTCATTTTAAATATTGTTTGTGTATCTTTGATAAACTTTTCAAGTTTTGATGACATATCCCTCCGGGTACATGGATGAGATCACCAACATACTGATAATATTCAGATAGTTTTATTGCTGTCCATTTATGTGTCCTAGCTATCCAATGTTCGTATATTTCACTGTAGCCTTCCTTTGCTCTGCCCTTCTCCGTCATTTGTATTATGACAAACTTGACCACATGCCTTGGCTTACTGCAGTTCAGAACTCACAGTAAATTTATTATCTGAGTTTGCGTACTGTATGTCACCATATACCACACTGAGATTCATTTGCTTGCAGGCATTCACAGTAGAACAAATAAATACAATAGAATCAATGCAAAAACTACACAAAAACAAAACTGACGAACAACCAATGTGCAAAAGAGGACAAACCGAGCAAATGAATCACCACAGGAGTAATTACAATCCTCTCTCACTTTTCCCATTGGAGTCTTTAAAGCAGCCCCACCTGAGTGTATGTCATTCCTCCCTCCCTATCTACCTCGCCTGTCCAATGTACAATAGCAGCATTGGTATTCCCTTCCATCCTCATGTTTGGATGGGTCGTGGTGAGATCCTCATGTACCATTTTCAGTACTGCCTGCATTTTCTTCGCTTTTCTGATGTTTGGTCTGAACAACAACTGAAACTCAGTGCTGGCTCCCCAGTAAGCCTGGGTCCTGGATACTGTTTTTATTAATGATGATTGGTCACCGGTTGTCAATTCTCTTTGAGATCTCAGGACAACGCGGGATTGCTTGACACCACATTTTTAGAGAAATCTAACAAGCATTGGCATTTGGATACGGTGGAATAAAAAAAAATAAATTTTAGAACAATATTTAAGATTTTTAAGAATTCTGGGGTGAGTGGTTTATGGTCAGAGGTGGCCAAATGTATTGGTTTCTGTTCCGCTGTTCCCTTGTTCTGAAGGAGCAGCTCCAGCGATTCTGCACTGCCTGCCTGAGTATGCCTGCGAGAGAATGAACCTCAGGATCATATATGGTGGCATATGAACTTTGAACTCTGAGCTCTGACTGTAGCGACTGTGCCCTTGCACCCTTCCTCTAACTCTGGGTCCCCAGAGTGAACCATGGACAGGTGGTCGCCCTGCTTTCGTTGCCCAGAATCAGAATCCGTCTCACTGTTGTATGTCATGATGTTTGTTGTTTAATGCCCACAGTACAGTGAAAGATGTAAAAACAGGAAGAGCAAGGTAGTGTCTCATGGGTTCCTGGACTGTTACCATTGGCTTTAAATCATTCCAGGCAATTGTTCCATTATCCTTGAGGTTGGATGAAACTAGAACTAGAGGTCACGGTTAAAGGTTGAACGGTGAAGTTTTTTCAGGGAGCATAAAGAACGAACTTTTTCATTCCATGGGCTGGTGAGAGTGTGGGACTAACAGCAACAAAAGTGATGGGTGCGGGTTTGATTTCAATATTTAAGAGAAGTTTGGACGGCTATGTGGGTGGGAGGGGAATGGAGGGCTATGGTCCAGATTCAGGTTGATGGAACTAGGCAGAATAATAGTTTAGCATGGACTTGGCTGGGCTGAATGGCCTGTTTCTGTATTGTAGTTCTCAATGTCTCTATTGCTGCTGACATTCTTGAAAACTCTGCCCTCACTCACTCATGACCACCACGTACCCCACAGGAGCTTTCTCTGCCCTAGTTAATTTCCCCTCTAAACCCTGAGCTCTGCTTCCTTTTTTTTTGGTCCCCACTCTCAGTTTAACACAATCTCAAATATGCGTAACATAGGTCCAAGAATCGTTGATTTCCCATCAATCATTTCAATGGTCTGAACCACTTTTTTGCACCTTTTCCTTTATCAAGCAGACATTAAGTGATGTGCCATATGGCAGGAGACATGCTCCCTTGGGCCAAGTTATCTATATTGTACAACTGGCTCCAGCAGGTCAAGTAATTGCAACTGATCTCATTGTTGCTGCCGTCTTGCCCTTGTACACAAGGACTTTCTCCTCTGGGAACTTCTGAGGATTCCCAGCATGAACAACCCCAACTGTCTAGGTGGTTACTGACCCCAGAAGAGTAACTGCTGTCAACCGTCCGACAGTTGATGGCAATACCATGTGCAGCACCATCCTCTTGCCTTTCCTCTTTGTACCCTTTTACTTCTATAGTGCGAGTTTCAGCGTCAGCCGCAACGTTATGAGAGTAGTGTGGCTTCAGGGGCCTCTTCTTCACTTAGCACTGTCAGCGGATCCAGTTACAAGCTGTGAGACCAAACCACTTCAGAGTCGGGAGTGAGCTGGAAACAGGAAATCTTTGATACAACTGAACAATGTTCAGTATAGTTCAAAGGCTCTCTCAAAAAGTTCATCTGCTAGAACGGCACTATTAATTATTGTGGTTCATCGACACACTGATAGGCGCACTGAGTATTTGTCACAGAAAGACAAAGCTACTTTAAAAGAATTACCTTCAGTGATCTTATGAACCCAGATAAAATAATGTTAACAAAATATATTTCATTAACCTGAATAACCTTTTATTTGTCCCCATTTTACTTATTCATTAAAAGGGTTTGGGCCTCACAAGGCTGAGCCAGTGTGTTTAATTGTCCCAATCACAATCGGGTTTAACATCACTGGCACGTGTCGTGAAATTTGTTAACTTTGCGGCAGCAGTACTAATATTAGAGGAAAAAATTGTGAGTTACAGTAAGTGTGTGTATAGTTTCAGTATTAAGGGACTGCAAATGGCATTTCCTTTAGCTCAATTTATGGAATGTTTCAGGAATTTGCAGAAAGCTTAGTGTTGTTAAAAAATCAGCTGCAGTTGACATTGATGAAGAATGTTACTGCCCTGAAGTTTTTGCTATATAAAGGTGCAGGGTTTCTGTTTGCCTCAAGTGTTGTGTTTGTCACAGTCTGTTAGCTTGTTTCATATGGCATTGCTGAATGGATTGTGGATACATACTGTACTTGTTGGTAGGTTCATTGGCTACTGTTAATTGCTTCTAGTGCAGAGGGGTAGTAGGAGATTGGGGTAGGGGATTGAGAGAGAATATGTTTCAGATAAATATAGAGGGTTGGGAAGGGCAGGGTAATGTAATTGGTGGAGACATACATAATTCACAACCACCAACATTGGGTTCGGATTCTTTTTAAGAGGCTGGTCTGACGTGCAGATGTTATAACATGAAGTTCAGTTACTGTGCCTTTGTGTTTAGGGTTTGGAGTACAATAAATGAGTTGCTACGGTTTTTCTTAAACATAAAACGCCTCACAAACACAAGAAAATCTGCAGAAAATGTGCTGCTGAAAATCCAAGGCAGCACACACAAAATGCTGGAGGAACTCACCCGGTCAGGTAGCGTTTGTGGAAAGGAATAATAAACAGTCAACGTTTCAGGCCGAGACGTTTCATCAGGACTCGTGTTGTTTTATTTGCGAAAACTTAAATTGGTGAACCTGATGCTGTAAGATGATTCCAGAAGACAAATATCAGAGTGTGTATTTTACGTACATACTTTGACAATAAAATGGACCTTTGAACCTTTGCATTTTTGAATGTGTTGGCCAATGCAGTCACTTTGATAAAAGTTTTATCCATTGGTGTAAGAGATTGTTCTAATGACGCTGCTAATAAACCTTTCCTATTAATAATGTATCGTCCCATTGTGATGTATTAACATCTGTTAGTATGTGGATCTGTTTGCACAGCTCCTCTCTTTGTGTTCTTAACCTCAAGTAGTTTAGGGTTTGCTTTGTCACAGTATAGGCAGCTTTAGTTCAGAGTCGGAACTTTGTGGCTTTAAGCCCCTGAACAGAAACCTGAGCACGTGGTCCAGGCCGCAGTGTCGATCTACACTAGCGCTGTGCACAGCCTTTGGGAAAGGAAATGAAAGTGAAAAACTACAGATGCTGGAAGTCTGAAACAAAACCAGAAAATGCTGGAAAGAAAAATACAGTTAACGTTTCAGGTCAAAGAACCTTCCCTAGAAGAGGTTGCAGGGAGAGTGGGTGAGAGACAGAGGGGACAAAGGGAATATCTCTGATAGGGTGAAGGCAGGTTTGCCAAGATGATTCTAGAGAGTGAAAACAAACATGGAGATTCTAAAAGTGTGAAATGTAGGTCAGAGTGACTCTTTAACACATTCAATAATTTCTGGTAACTTGTTTTTTCTGTTTGTTATCAGCACCAGCCAGTTGTGCCGTGATGTTATCCATCTCTAATATTAAATGTTTTTATTTATTGCCTTCATTTAAAAAGGGCTGAAAAGAAAAGCCTGAGAATTGGAGACCAATAAGCCTAATGCCTGTGCAAATTAAGTTACTACAGGCGATTCCGAGGATTAAGGGTTTGAAGCCTTCAGAAATATAGGGGTTAATTGGAAATAGTCAACATAGCTTTGCAGATGGGAGATCCCCCTCATGAATTTGATTGAGATTTCTGAAGAAGTAATCAAGAAGTTGATGAGGGCAGAGCAGTAGATATGGACTTCAGTAATGCCTTTGATACAGTTCCGCATGGTAAACTGCTGTGGAACAAGAGGACATGATTTGAGAGTTAGGGGGAACACAAGGGGGAATTTCTTTACTCGGAGAGTGGTAGCTGTGTGGAATGAGCTTCCATTAGAAGTGGTAGAGGCAGGTTCGGTATTGTCATTTAAAGCAAAATTGGATAGGTATGTGGACAGGAAAGCAATGGAGGGTTATGGACTGAGTGTGAGCCAGTGGGACTAGGTGAATGTAAGCGTCGCCATGGACTAGAAGGGCCGAGATGGCCTGTTTCCGTGCTGTAATTGTTATATGGTTATATGGAAAGATAGATTACATGTGATTCAGGAAGAGCTAGCTAACTGGATACACAAATGGCTTGATGATCCATATTGGCGGAAGGTTAGTTTTTTTAGGACTGAAGGCTTGGTGCTAGGCCCAATGTTATTTATCTTTTATATCAATGATTTAGCTGGGAATGCACAAAGTGTGTGTTGTGGCATCTGGAACAAAGCGATACTGCTGCTGACGACTGCACAGGGAGCAGTCCTTGTATGATGCACCCTCCAATAAATCCAATAGTAATGTTCAAAGAAGTCAAATGTATTTGATCCTTTACTACCAAGACATACAGTCTTGAAACTTGTGAATCTAAAACTCATGTGAAGTTAAGTAGAGTTAAGTGACTTCAAATGTAATTAAGCAGTCAATAAAAGATATGGCACCCTTCAGTCTCCAGTCTAAATGACCCAGAATAAAGCATGAATGGATAGCTAAACCCTTCACTTTTACAATACCCCCACCCACATGACTAATTACCATAATAAACATGCAACACTGAATACAATGTAGATTGAAAACAGATGCATGACTCCTACAGCATAATTAGTAAGTTTGCAGGGGACACTAAAATAGGTCATGTTGTTGACAGTGAAGATGGTAATCAGAAATTACGAAGAGGTCCTGATTAGCTGGGTAAGTGGGCCAAGCAATGGCAAATGGAATTTGACTTAGATATGTGTGAGATATTGCATTTTGGGAAGACAAATGAGGATAGAAGTTTCACGGTGAACAGTAAGGCCCTGAAGAATGTTCTAGAACAGAAGGACCTGGGAGGACATGTACATGGTTCCCTGAAATCAGTGTTGAGGATGGTGAAGAAGGCTTTAGGCATGCAGGCCTTCATTTTTCGGATCATTGAGTGGGATGTTATTTTGTAGTTGTACAAGACAGTGGTGCAGCATTATTTGGAATATTGTACTAGTTTTTGTCGCCATGCTATAAGAAAGATGCCATTAAACTGGAGAGAGGGCGCAGAGGAGATTTATGAGGATGTTGCCAGGACTCGAGGGACAGAGTTATGGAAACAGGCTGAGCAGGTTGGAACTTTTCCCATTGGAGTATAGGAGAAGGAGGAGTGATCTTACAGAGGTATATAAAGAGAGGCATAGATAGAGTGAATGTTCACAGTCTTTTTTTCCCCCAGATTTGGGGAATCAAGAACTAGAGGGGTTTAAGATAAGAGAGGAGAGATTTCAAAGGAACCTGAGGGGAAATTCTTCACCATTAGAGTGATGCAACGAGCTAACAGGAGAAGTGGTCGAGGCAGGCATGTTAATAGCATTTAGAACATACATTGAGAGCAGGGATTTCCAAACTGTTTTGTGCAATGGACCCCAGCCATTAACCCTGGGGTCTGTGGACCCCAGTTTGGGAACCCCTGGTTTAGGGGGACGTGAGCCAGAGTTGGGGAAAATAGGACGAGCTTAGATGGACCATGCTTATCCACAACTAGCACCCCACAAGCCTTCGCATCCACCACATCATTCTGTGCAACTTCCACCATCTTCAACAGGATCTGAGCGCCAAATACATCTTTACCTCCCCTCCCCCCACTCCCCACGTTCCACAGGGAAGGCTCCCTGCGTGATTTCCTTGCTAGTTTGTCCCTTCGCACTAACCTCCCTCCTGGCTCATACCCCTGCAAGCAACAGAAATGCTACACCTCCTCCCTTACCTCCATTCAGTTCCTCCCCTAAATAGTTCTTCCAGGTGAGGCAGCCCTTCATCTCTGAATCTTTTGGTTTTGTCTGTGGTGTCCGGTACTCCTGGTGCGGCCTCCTCTAGTCGGTGAGACCCTATGTAAATTGGGGGACCGCTTTGTCGAGCACCTCTGCTCCATCTGCCAAAAGTGGGATTTCCCAGTGGCCAACAATTTTAATTCTTATCCTCATTCGCATTTCAGCATTCCGACATGTCATTCCATAGTCTCCTCTTTTGCCACCTCATGTTCTAGGTAGCCTCCAACTTGATGACATGAACATTGATTTCTTCTTCTGGTAGTTTTTTTCCTTCAACCTTCCCTCTTCTATTTCCCCATTCCGGCCTCTTATATCCTCTTCACTTGCCTACCACCTCTGCTCTAAGGCCCCTCCTTCCTCCCTTTCTCCCATGGATTCCTTCCTCTCCAGTCCTTCACCTTTTCCACCCACTTCATCTATCACCTTCCAGCTATCCTCCTTCACCTTCCCGCCACCTTTTTACTTTGGCGTCTTCCCCCTTCCTTTCCAGTCCTGAAGAAGAGTCTCAGCCTGAAATGTCGACTGTTTATTCATTTCCATAGAATCTGCCTGACCCGCTGAGTTCCTCCTGCATATTGTGTGTTTCTCTAGATGGGATCTTTGTCATTATAGAATGCCTGGGGTGAAGGGTCTGTTTCCAAGATGTATGACTCCAAGTCCAGTTCTTCTTCCTCTGCTCCTTGATGTACAGATTATTTCCAGCATCATTGTCATTTTAGGTTCTGACATGTTTTTTGCAACCTTCTACTTCCCTTTGTCTGTTTTATCCTTTTCCAGATGCTCTTTTTAAGCTCTTCAACTGATATTTCCATAAATCCTGACCCCACCCTATCAGAGATAGTCCCTTTCCCCTAGGCATCCCTTCCCATCCTCTCCACGGCTTTAAATTAACGTTTCCGGTTCCACTGAGAAGTTTCTGACCTAAAATATTAGCTTGGTTTCTCTTTCTTTAGATGCTATATGACAATTTTTTCCTTATATTTCTTAAAAAAAAAAGGAGAATGTCAGACTGGAGCCTTTCTGCCCAGTCAGATGGATGATCAGATCCAATCACTTCATTCAAAGTGTGTCAGGGGAGGTTTTCCAGAGCCTTGACCAACTCAACCCTGAACCGGCATGACTAAACATCAGGTGGTCATTAAACACATGAATATTTGTTCCATCTTCTTATATATAAATTGACCACCATGTTTGAGTGCCAGGCTCAGGCCTGAATGAATATTGAAAGCCCTGGTCAGAGTGGACCTGGAGAGGATGTTTTTATAGTTGGGAAGTCTAGGTCCAGAGGGCACAGCTTCAGAGTACAAGGAACACCTCCTCCAACCTGTCCACAACCACCATGTCTTTATTTCCTATCAGTCACCTTCTGCACAGACATTCCTGTGCCTAGTATCACTTTATGAACATACAACCAATCTTTGTATGCAAGCTGTCTTATATTTATTGTGTTATTTTTCTCTTTTTTTGTGCTGCATTGAGTATAAGAGTTGGGATGTTATGGTGAGGTTGTATAAGAAATTGGTGAGGCCAGATTTGGAGTATTGTGTGCAGTTCTGGTCACCTAACTATAGGAAAGATAGCAGTAAGATTGAAAGAGTGCAGAGAAGATTTACTAGGATGTTGCTGGGTCTTCAGGAGTTGAGTTACAGGGAAAGATTGAAAAGGTTAGGACTTTATTCCTTGGAGCGTAGAAGAATGAGGGGGGATTTGATAGAGGTATATAAAATTATGAGGGGTATAGACAGAGTAAATGTGAGTAGGCTTTTTCCACTTAGATTAGGAGAGATAAATACGAGAGGACATGGCTTTAGGGTGAAAGGGGAAAGGTTTGGGGGAACATTAGGGGGAACTTATTCACTCAGAGAGTGGTGGGAGAGTGGAACGAGCTGTCATCTGATGTGGTAAATGCGGGCTCACGCTTAAGTTTTAAGAATAAATTGGATAGATACATGGATGGGAGCGATCTGGAGGGTTATGGACTGGGTGCAGGTCAATGGGACTAGCGGAATAAACTTTTGGCATAGACTAGAAGGGCTGAATGGCCTGTTTTTTCTGCTGTAGTGTTCTATGGTTCTATGGAATTTGGAGTAACAATTATTTTGTTCTCCTTTATAGTTGTGTACAAAAAATGATATTAAACATTAAATTATCTTTAGACCAGAGATGGGGAGGAATCTCTTCAGCCAGAGGGTGGTGAATGTGTGGAATTCATTACCACAAATGGCTGTGGAAACCAAGTCATTGAGTATATTTAAAATACAAGTTGATAGGTTCCTGATTATTCATGGTGTCGGGGAGAAGGAAGGAGAATGAGGTTAAGATGGATAATAAATCAGTCATGATGAAACATGGGAGCAGGCTAGATGGGCTTATGGTAAAATTGTGCTCCTGTCTTATGTACTTACGCTGTTTGCAAGAATGAAGGTGGGGCCATGTGTTTCAAAGCTGCACTTCATTCAGCTGTTTTTATTTGGGTTTTATGATTGTTCAAGCAGCTTTCTAAGGTAACCAACCCTTGGGACTCCTGTGTAAATAGGACAATAGCGTGGATGGGGCATCGTTCCTTTGGAGTAACAAAGTTGCAGAATACTTTTGGAATCTTTCAGTTGTTTTCTCATTCCAGAATTTCCAGTAGGAAAAGAGACCTCAGAATAACATATACAAAATGCTGCAGGAACTCAGCAGGCCAGGCAGCATCTTTGAGCTGAGACCTCTCATTCAGGACTGGAAGGAAAGGGGGAAGAAGCCAAATTCTTCCATCTGCAGAATTGCTTGTGTTTGGGAAAAGGGATATGTAGGTATTTAGAACAAAAAAAGATAGATGGAATGGATCTGAACAGTTTCTTGAATGTTTTCAAAGCAGTAGTCAGAAAGTCATAACCAAAGTTGAGCTTCTTAAGTGAAATTTCACACTTAACAAATATGGGACAATCTTTGAACATCTCCTAAAAGGTTTTCAAGACATCTCTGGGTTGTGACTGGCCAACTTGTGAAATACACTTTACATACAAATGAGATCCTATAATGTTATTGAACTCAAAAGTCCAACATGCGTACTGTTCATTTCTACAAACTGCAGAAATGGTTTCACACTCGCCCCACTTTCAGTAATTGTTCAATCTTATCAGTCTCATCTGCTTTTGATAACATTCATTACAAAACTGTGGGAGTATGATTATCATATTGAGTGTATTTTCCTCATTAACAGACAAAATTGACTTTTGGATGTTTGTCATAACAGAACCTGGGGGTAGCTTGCAGAATTTAAAAAGCAGAGATTTCAAAGTTCAAAGTAAATTTATTATCCAAGTACACATATATCACCATATAATACCTTGAGATTCATTGTCTTGTGGGCATACTCAATAAATCACAATAGAACAGTAACAGAATCAATGAAAGACTGCATCAACTTGGGCATTTAACCAAAGTGCAAGAGACAATAAGCTGTGCAAATACAAGAAGAAAGAAATAATAAAAATAAATAAGCAAAAAATATCAAGAACATGAGATGAAGAGTCCTTGAAAGTGAGTCCATAGGTTGTGAGAACATTTCAGTGAAGTTGAGTGAAGTTATCTACTTTGTTTTAAGAACCTGATGATTGAGGGGTAATAATTGTTCCTGAACCTGGTGGTGGAGTCTTGGAGCTCCTGTACCTTCCTCCTGAAGGCAGCTGCGAAAACAGAGAATATCCTGGGTGATGGAGGTCCCTGAAGATGGATGCTGCTTTCCTGTGACATTGTTTCGTGTTGATGTGCTCAGTGGTGGGAACAACTTTACCTTTGATGGACTGGGCTGTATCTACTACTTTTTGTAGGATTTTCTATTCGAGAGCATTGGTGTTTCTATAGTAGACTGTGTGGCAGCCAATTACTATGCTCTCCACCACGCATCAAAGTTTTAGATGTCATGCCGAATCTTTGCAAACTCCTAAGGAAGTAGAGGCGCTGCTGTGCTTTCTTCATGATTGTAAGTCTTCTGAAATAATAACACCAAGGAATTTAAAGTTGTTGACCCTCTCCACCTCTGATCCTCCGATGAGGACTGGCTCATTGACCTCTGGTTTCCTTCTCCTGAACTCAATAATCAACTGCTTGGTTTTGCTGACATTGTGTTGATATTGTTGTGGGACCAATCAGCCAGATTTTCAGTCTCCCTACTACGTGCTGATTCATCACCACCTTTGACTGTGGTGTCGTCAGCAAAATTAAGTAAGGAGTGTAGCATGTAAGTGGGGAGGGAAATGAAAATAGTCTGTAATGCACGGTCATATCTCTTTTTTCATTCTTTGAATTTTGAGCTGATATATTAACCAAAGATTCTGTAAATTTGAAGCCTAAATATTCTGGAATCATGGTTACAAAAAATTGGAATATGGGTTTTTGTTTTACAGAAAAAAATCTAATTCACCATATTCTTTTAATTATTTTTGCCAATAATTAGCATTAATAAATACCATAAATCATGGGAGTCGAATTATGCCATTCCATCATGACTGATTTCTTGCCTTCTGACTTCTCCCTGTAACATTTGACGCATATACTAATCAAGAACCTATCAACCTCCACCCTAAATATGCCAATAACTTGGCCTTCACATGCATCTACAGTAATGAATTCCTCAGGTTCACCGACCCTGGCTAAAGAAATTCCTCCTCATCTCTGTTCCAAAGGGTCCCCTTGTATTCTGAGGCTGGATCCTCTGGTCCTAGACTTAATCCCCTACTCCAGGTTTCACTGAGATACTGAGGAGTTGAAGACTGAAATGGTTAAAAGCCAGAGCATGAAAATGGAAAAGTGTACACAGAATATAAATTAGCTGCTTTATTTTTGGATAGCCGTAGTCTACATCAGAAGATCAAAGGAGCACTTGAAATCAAACCAACAGCGTTATTAACATAGATAAGCAGCGTAATTGAAATCTTTATAATGATAGATGGGCTGTAGCAGTTAAAAGAAAAAGCTAATGAATAAATTAGAAAAAGGCACTTATCAATAAGAATATAGTAATGAAAAAATGTCATTCAGCTTATCCAACTTGTTCCAACATCGAATCCCTTTGTCAAGAAGCAATTTGGCTACATATTATAATGATGTTATTCCGCAACTGTGCACCTCTCTCTCAGATTAATCTGTAAGTATTTAAAGCTAAGTGTATAGCTGTGTTTTTATATACAGTTCAGGAAATTGATGCTGTCCAGAATTTTTTTGTCTATTCCTAGTTAGAAATACTCGGCCTGTCTTCATGTGGGGGGGGGGGGGGGGGGGGGAAGGTGGTTATAAGTTGGCCATCCACGACCCAAATGTGTACTCACGTACACATTTTATGAGTTGGTCAAAGATTGACCCATAAAATATTTGGTATGTTTGAAATTGCGTTTGAGTGTCTTTTCTTTTGCTATGACTTTCTGACCTCTTCTTCGATTACATTCAAGGGACTCCTCAGATCTATCCCAAATACAGACAAGTCTCTTTTCCTAAACACAAGAGATTCTGCAGATGCTGGCAATTGGCTTCCTCCCTTGTCCTGATGAAAGGTCTCAGCTCAAAACATTGACTGTTCAATATTCAATATTCAATCAGTGTAATGTAGTTCAAATCTCAAACATGTGCAGATCCACATCTAATTTTTCTTGCATTTTTGTCTGACTGTATTTTACTGATACCCTGTATGTCCACGGCTGTCTTGTACGTGCTTTGTGTTGTGTGTGACTGATGATAAAACGTTTTGCACCCTTGGCCCCAGAGTAATGCAGCTTCTTTTGCTGTATTCCCGGGTACTCAAGTATGGCTGAATGACAATTAAACTCGAAACTGAGAAGGGACAAAAATCATTTGCAATGTGTGGAAAACTCAGCAAGGAAAGAAAATATCAATCAAATCTATGTAGCCACCTAATTAATCTTTCTTAGGCTAGTGTCTTCAATAACGTAACATGGTGACCTCAGTTCCTCTGAAAAATTTGGAGGCATGATTACAATTCTCTCCATAACACTGTGTAACTGAAAATGTAATATTTACAGCTAAATATTAAATTCACATAAGTTTTGAGTTTGTGCAACATGCTTTGTAATTACAGTGGATTCAGGTTAATTGGAACACTGGGGTATCAGTACGTTTTGGCACAATTAAGCAGCCCCCAATTAGCCGAAGTTTAAAGGAAATAGTTAAAAAGGTGTAAAAAAGATAAACTACTTTTTAACCAAGTACCTATTTATGTATTTAAATAAAATACCATAAATTAGAACATGACCAATACCACTATGGTACTATAAAACTGTTATCTACAGAGGAATTAATTTAGTGTACACTGCCAGCTTCTTTTGATTGACTGTTGTGGTGAACTACATATACCTGTCTGGACTGCTCCTGTGGCTCCTCCCACAGACCCCTGCTGACTGCTCCTGTGGCTCCTCCCACAGACCCCTGTATAAAGGCGATTGAGGCCTGAGCCCGGCCCTCAGTCTCCAGGATGTAGTGTTGTTCATTCTTCCAGTCAATAAAAGCCGATATCTCGCTTCTTACGTCTCAGAGTGAGTTATTGATGGTGCATCAACTGTAAAGGAACAAATCAGCACAGACACCTAGTGTAGATAACGAACTGCCTTCGTACAATGTCTTCGACAATTGCTTTCTCAATCCTCATTTTCATTGTAACATTCAAGATGATTGTTGATACCTTCAAGTTTTTTGTAGTTCCTATCCTGTTGAAGTAGTAAAGTTGTTACATTTACACTCCCAGCTATTTCTGGTAAACACAGCCTGACTGTTTGAAATCACAGTGAGCAGAACAGATCTGAATTGTTTTACTCCCTATTTCTCACCAACTATCATGATAAAAATCCCCTGTGTGGTCGTTAAACAGTACACCGTGCTTAGAGCGAACAGTTTTTAAATATCATCAGTTGAATGTGTTTGTGTTCAAAAAAGCAGTGATTTTTTTTTGTCATGATAATTGGTGAGAAGTAAGCAGTAAGACAATCCATTGTGTTTCAAATATAATTCACCATAAACTCTGGAAACTTGTCTTTTCTCTCCCCCTCCTCTCACACCAGCCCCTCACCTCCACTCCTCCATTTTCTTCCCCCCACAGAATTTCTTTGTAGGTGATTGACTTTGTGATTTATTCTTGCCCCATAACAGCAGAATTATGATAAAGCCTAACACACAAATGTTCCAATGGACTAATTTATACAATTATATTACAAATCAGTGTTTTCATTTTCAGGAAATATGAAGCATTATTAATCTTGTACATTGAGAACCATCAATAGATAATTAGTAGCAAGACAATTTGATTAAATGATAACTGGTATGAATTGGGTATTCTGGATTGAATGGTGGTAATGAATATCCTGCAGTTATTTATCAAGAAGTGATATCGACTCAGTCATAGAGAAGTACAGCACAGAAATAGGCCCTTCGGCCCATCTAATCAATGCAAAACCATTCAAAATGACTGCTCACATTTACCATAGCCATTCATATCCTGCCAGCTTGATTCATTCAAAGAAAGGCTCTCAGGATTTTAGGTGTAGATGAAGCCACAGCTCGTGAGAAGCTAGTCATCAGTAGCTTACACCACAGACGACAGGTTGCTGCAGCTACTGTGTATAGAAAATGCAGACCAGCCACAGCCCTGCAGACCTTCCCACCACGCTGCCTTCATCTTATGAGAGAGCGCACCACACGATCAAGTTTATCTATGCCTGATCATGCTGTTTCTATGCCTGATGCGAGAACCTACGCACTGGACAGAAACTTCCTTCACTGTGTTATCAGAATTTGGAACATCCTTCCAGATGCTGTGGTTGGAAACAACTGTGACGATGGGGTCCAAACCTTCAAGAGTCGAGTGCACAAACACCTATCATCTCTGGGAGGGAAGTCACGTGCTTCTTCATAAGCTATCATGAAGGGGACCAGGATGGCAATGCTTGGTTGTTGGTAGGTAGGGTTAATACCTGACTTTCAAGAGCACTTGTGAGTTCTGTTCTGGCTGGATTTAGTCCTTAAACTGCTGGAGAACAGTGTGGAAAGATCAGGTGCTGTTTTCTCCCGGTAGGGATCAGTTTTTAGTTCCAAGTGCTCCTGTCACGTTTTGTCACCCTGCAACCTTATCCTTCAATCTCTCTGAATTATGGAGGACAGCATGTGTATAAATGTCTCTCTCCAGCAGCCTTCATCATGATCATCATGACTCCACTATTTCTACTTTTATAAAATGTTTCTTAATTGCACATATGATTTTTTTTGTGTGTTCTATCGCTGAGCAGCAGTGAACCATCTGTTTGGCCTATCAGAGTTCTCTTTGGGAACTAGTTGACCTGATCAGCATTTCTGATCTGGCTATTGTTCATGATTGCACTTGATAATAATTAAAAAAGTACCTATCCAAACTTCTCTTAAACATTGAAATCGAGTTGGCATGCACCACTTGCACTAGCAGCTCATTCCACACTCTCATGGCCCTCTGAGTGAAGAAGTCTCCCCTCATGTTTCCTTAAACTTTTCACCTTTTACCCTTAACCCATGACCTCTGGTTGTAGTCCACCCAACCTCAGTGGAAAAAGCCTGTTTGAATTTACCCATTCTGTACCCCTCATAATTTTGTATAACTCCATCAAATCTCCTCTCAGTCTCCCGGCAACATCCTTGTAAATTTTCTCTGAACTCTTTCAGCTCTATTTACATCCTTCCTGTAGAAGAGTTTAGAGTCAGACCACGTGGTGAGATACAATAAGTTTAATTAGTCTTTTAAGTTATATAAAATAAATTTTCTAAAATGGAAATGAAAAAAATACGAAAACAAACTTAACCAATGAATGAAGAAACGCAGATCTGCTGGAAAATCAAAACTCATAACAATGCATTGTATCCTGTAAATGCACTTGCTTCTTACATCAAACAGGTGAATATGTAGCTATTTATCATTTTAAACAAACAGCAAATCACATTGCATATAAATTAATTATAATATTGAAATGATGAATGTATTTCAACTTAAAGTTTGATGGGTGTGCAAATTAATTTCAGTGCTTGGAGACTCTCAGAAATTGTTCTAAATCTATAAGGAGCCTTCATTTCATATTTGAACACTGGTTGTGCTTCAGACCAGATATTTATGCCAAATTTAAGATTGCCAATTTTCAACTACCTAACAAGGCTAACTCACTTCACTGTGCCTTGGGCCACCTACTGCTGTTGTGGTCACTCATAACGTCGTTACACCTGTTGAGCCCGTTAAAGTTGACAAGCCTCTGGGCTAGGGAGAAACAAAAAGAGGGAGAGACAGTAGCTTCCGTCTCATCCAGCAGGAATCAGAACCAGACAGTTTTCCAAACAGATGCTTCCGTTCCTTGGCATTGGCCCACACTTTCGGTACCAGCCAGGATGTAGACTTGAGCACCATATCTCAGTGCTGAACAGCTGCAGCTCTCACCCAGATCTGAGCAGAACTGCCCTCAGCAGTGGCCGCTGCAGATGGCCTTTGTTACTCATGCCACAGGAATGGAGTACCTGAGGAAGATGAGCACTCGTGCAAGGTTTCCAGCAGAAACTTGTGTAGTCAAAACAGTTTGCCTTTTTGTAAAGTCAAGACCTGAATGGATTGACTCCAGGACTAACAACTTCGTAATGGATCAGTGTTCTGTGAGACAGCATCAAACCAGACACAAGACCCCCCCCCCTACCCCCGCTTTACTGGGGAGTTGCATTCCTAGAAAATAGACCATGTCAGGATTTTCTGTAATATGAGGCCGCATCATCTGTTTATGCGTCAAGAGGTGGAAAATTAAAAATTAAATTTCTTGTTAATTTATTTACTTTTTATCGCACACAAATTCTGTGAGTGAGTTTTATGTATTACTTCAAATATTTGGGTCATGATTTATGATAGCTGTAAAGCAAATGGACTTATTAAAACGGTGAACTGTTCTGTGTGCTACTCAGTTTATCCTCTGTAAGTGTGAGGTTCAACAAAACTCTGCTTCCTTTCCCTGAACTCACAAAAGGTTGTGTTTACCCATCACTTCTGGTCCCAGTGACCTACATAAACCCTCATTATGAAGCGTCTCAATTTTAAAACCCTCACTTACAGATTGAAACTTATTTATATTTTCACTTTCCACACCAATTTCCGTGCATCTATTTGGTCCTACCTCTGTATGAGGTATCCGCGATTGTGGCTTTTTGATTATTCCTGAGTGTAATCCATCTTGCGACCCAGCTCTCAAATTCCATCCACAAACCTCGTCTTTGTACTCTGTCATCTCAAGCCCTTGCTGAATGCTTTGCTCCAATATTTTACACTAATTATTCCCTGTAAAATTCGTGTTCTTAAGTCAGTTACTATGTTATAGGCACCTTGCAGATACAGGTTGCTATTATATTTGTCAGTTTTATTTCTTATGGTGTTAATTGGAATATATAGGGGCGTGCCTTGTTATTTCAACATCATGTAATTGTTACTCTGGATTGTTGCCCTCCATGATGTAACTTGAATTTTTTGATATGTTATTGTATGAATTACGTATTATCTGAAATATCTTATCATCATCCCTAAAATACTCAAATTAGCAAAATAAAATATTTGGAACTGTTTCCCCAGGTTCGGTATATGAAATGCAAGGACAAGTGTGTTGCTTGTCTACGGGAGAAATCATTAAGATCATTGGATTCAAAGTAGTAAAAGTTAAAGTGAAGAGTTGTGAATTCATTGAAGGGAACATCTCCCCGTTCGCAGTGGAGTTGCCATTGGATTATCCAGGTACCCTTTTTATAATTACATTCTGTTTAAGTTTGTCTAAGAATTGTAATTGTCTTGTGTTGTACCCTAACTAGCATTAGGTTTTGTCCCCCGTTATCCCTTGGCTCACTGACCTGCAATGGTTTGCGGTTAACAAACGCTCCGCTCTTAAAATTGTCACCCTCGTTCTCAGGTCTTCTATGGTCTTGATCCTTCCTATCTCTGTAACCTCTTCCTGTCTATAACCCTTCGAAATATTACCACTCATCCAGATACCCTGTTGCATTTGCTGACTTTAATTGCACCACTGTTGGCAGCTGTGCCGAGACCCTTTATATTATGCAATTTCCTCTGTAAAGCCCTCCATTTCCTTTTCCTTCTACCATTCGTTTTGCCATCTGCCCCATTAAGTACTTCTGTCAATTTTCGGTTTGTTTCAGTTTACTTCAGGAGCTAGGACCTACTTGCATTATTGTAAGTTTTACGTAGTTGTGCATGTCTATAGCTACACGTACATGTGAGCTAACAAGTCTTATGTAAGCCTTTGGTGCCCCATTTGTTTTTGCAAAATATAAATGCAACCACTTAGAAAACCATTTCCTTTCTAACTGCAATATAGATGTGGTCACATGTAATACAGGGAAGTTCTTCTACCCTCTAAGGTGAATGTAAAGTAGCACATAGCACAATTTTTGAAGAAGAGGGAACTATACCTGGTATTTTGCCCAATATTTATTCTTGCATACACCACCACTAAAGAAGCAAGTTATCTGATGATTATCGTACAGCTTTTTGTGGGAGATTACAGTGTATGGGTTAGATGCTGTGTTTCCTTTGTCACAATGTCAACTATACATTAGAGTGTATTAGTTATGAAGTGTTTTAGAAACAGCATAATGATCTCGACGCAGCTTCCGACCAGAAACTTCGACCTTCCCTTTGCATCCGCAGATGCTGTGTGACCTGCTGAGTTCGTCCAGCAGTTTGTTTTTTGACAGGAAGTGTAAATGTTAGGCAGCCGCCTCTCTACTTTCTTTGGCAAACTGCGTGCAACAAGAACAGTAGTGTGGTGCAGTGTTTTTTCATCTAGGGCATAGAATATCGAAAAATGTAAATGATGGAAAGTGTTAATGATTTTGATGAGAATGTAGGTAGCACGATTAGTAAATTTGCTGCTGATATTGTGTTCAGTTCGGGTCACTGTGCACACTGGAGAGGGTGCAGAAAAGATTAACGTGGATTGCTACCTTGATTGGAAGGCTTGAGAACTGGGAGAAATTGGATCGGCTAGATCTTTTATCTCCGAAGCTGGGGATGATGAAAAATGACATGAAAGATGTATAAAATTTAGGAGGTTCACCTTCCTCACCACCCCATCTACCTGTGCTCCAGTTTTCAGGGATTTGTATATTTCTACCCCAAGGTCTGTCTATTCTCAGCAACACGACCCAGAGCCCTGTCATTCACTATATGTGTTCTGCCCTAGTTTCACTTCACACTGGTGCAGATTATGAGATGTAGGGTAGATAGCCAGGGTGTCTGAAACTAAAGCACATAGATCAAAGGTGAGAGAGAGGGGATTTAATCTGAGGGGTAAATTGTTCACACGAAGTGTAGTTGGAATGAGCTGCTACAGGAGGTGGTGGAGGCAGGAACAGTATCAATATTTAAAAAGGCATTTTAGCAGGTAATTGAATGAGTGAGGCATAGAAGAATGTGGGATTAATGCAGGCAAATGGGTTTAGTATTGTTAGGGATGATGGTTTGCATAGAGGCAATGGGCCATAGGACCTGTACAGCTGATGATTGGGCTATCATGAAAGTTTTGGATGTACAACTATTTTTTTCAGTGAAGTGCAAGCTGTATGTTTGTACAGGATTTGAAATGAGTGTAAATTTAGCTTCCATTTTATTGACCTCCATGAATTATTAACAAGCAGGAATGTCTGGGAATGTCAGGGGCGTGAATCTGACTTTTTCTGACGTCAGTTTACATCAGTCATCAACCATGAAGAATTTTGATTGTTCATTAGCTGTAATGTCATCAAACAGGCTGAGTCATCTGAAGAATTCTGGTACATTGACCAAGGAAGTAGAAATAGAAAAAGCACAATTCTTAGATGATTGCATTTCAATTAAAGAGAACTGAAATTCTCTAAACCCTTGTTACGCTCTGACTTATCACCTTGGATCTGTGTATTGCAAAGTTGGGGTCAGGATCAGGGGCAAAGACGGTCCACAATGTGGGCAGGTTTGCAGATGGTGTGTGTGTTCTGTGTGTGACTGGAACCAGGGTTGGAGTTGGATTTTAGGCGTCAGGAATATGGGTGGGTTTACGTACAAGCCACAACTGAAACTTGCATGGGAGTTTTATCTGTGTGTGTGTTGACCTTCAAATGTTGTTGTAGGTTTAGTATCATTGTTCATAGTCTTACGATTATCTTTGTTGTATCTTGTTGTCCATAAAAAGTCCATGTCCCCATCCTTCATGAATAATGAGACGTTGTAAATTAAGTAAGCCTAATTATTTTAAACGATCTTGTACGTTTCTATATAGGAATGACAATATATTCAGTTTTTTAGGATCCAAGTATGTTTAATAATATTTGTGATTTAGTACTGTATTAAAGATACTGTGTGTACCTAAAAAAACAATATATTTAGAGTCTTGTGTTGCAAATAATCTGTAAATGGTTGAGGGCGTCAATTGATCCTCAGCTGCTGGGACATCACCGCAGTGTAGTAGTTAGCAGGACACTATTACAGCTCGGGGAGTTCTCTAGTTTAGAATTCAATTCCAGGGCCATCTGTAAGGAGTTTGTTCTCCCCATCCAGCTTCGTCCCACTTAGTAAGTTACCGTAGATTCCGGATTTTAAGCCGCTACTTTTTTCCCACATTTTGAACAGCTTTGAACTCTGCGGCCTTTAATACGGAGCGGCTAATGTATTATTTTTTTTCATGCCGCCAAAAACATTTTGCCTCGTAACAGTAGACCAATAAAATTGATGAGTAGTTCACAGAGGTCCAATGAAATTGTACGATAAATCAAGCGCACTTTCACAATTAAATTTTTGTAAATCAGTCATTTGTACTCGCCCTCATCAACATGGAAAACACTCGAAGAAAAGCATTGTGCTGCCTTTATGGCAGTTATTTAGTTTATAATATTTTAGCTTAGTAATTCATTTGTTAGTTAAAGTTAGAAGTGTTTTAACTATATTTGTTTTCTGTACTACATCGCGGGATGCTATGACGTCACACCCGGTTTCGCCGCGTCTTGTGGGATACCGGTTTGCGATAAACGGGAAGGAGGGGGGTGAGCGGCAGAGCGAAAACGCTGCTTTTAAGTTAAAGGCGATCAATAACTTTTCCTGGTAGGCTGCAGTATATATATTTTTTACCAGTCGTTAGGAGATATTGGAATGTTGTTCAGTAAAAAAGTATACGCAACGTATATTTAAAAGTAGCCGCGTTACAGGCACGGTTCGAAAAAAAGCATTTGCAATATGTATTTGTTTATGTTACCATATGGATTTAATTAAAAGTTAAAAAATCCTCACGTGTAATATCTTTCTGTGTAAATATCTCATATTACAACGTGGGACACCTGCGGCCTAAAATCCGGTGCGGCCTGTACAAGTAAAAAATTGATTTTCTTTCTAAAATTAGAGCCAGTGGCTTTTAATCAGGTGCGCTCTGTAGTCCGGAATCTACGGTAATTGGTCATTGTAAATTGTCCTGTGATTAGGCCAGTGCTAAAGAGATGGGCTGCTGGACAGTGTGGCTTGTTGGGTCAAAAAAGTCCAGTCCAAGCTTTATTTCTAAATAAATAAAAATAAAATAAAAGTGACAAGCAATATAGGAGCTATTTTGAGCTGTAGACTGGTGAGAAAGGCATTCTATGTCGAGAAGTTTATTGAGTTCGGCAGAGAAAGTTGCCAAACAGCATTCCCTAGTGGAGGAGCAGGAAATAAATCGTAAAAGCTCAAGAACACATTTAACTGTACGTAACTGTGCTCTAGAACAAGTTAATAAAAGGTTCACCAGAGTCAGTAATTTAAAAATTCATTTGGCAGCAACCCTAATGAGTAGATACATTTTTCATCCATAGTACACCAGCTGTTAACTTTTCTTTCAGATTTCCATTCATGCCTGTTTAGTTGATCTGAGCTGGGTTTAAGTAAAAATTTTAATCAAGTTACATGACATGAGAAACCATTCACTTTGTATTTCCTAAAGTATTTATGACATGTGATCTATAGCTAAGTTACAATTATAAAACAAGACCTTAAGACATGACTTATTTTTAGATAGAAACTTTCTTACAGAGTGAGTGCTAAGGTACTGAAGTGTGCAGTAGGGATATGGGGAAACGGATCCATAATTCCTTGAAAGTTGTGTTACAGGTAGAGAAGGTCATAAACAGACCTTTTCGCACATTAGCTTTCCTAAATCAAACTACTAACTACAGAAGTTAGGGTGTTATGTTGAAGTTGTATAAGACGGTAAGTATTGTGTGCAAACAAGAGAAAATCTGCAGACGCTGGAAATCCAAACAACACACGCAAAATGCTGGAGGAACTCAGCAGGCCAGGCAGCATCTATGGAAAAGAGTAAAGAGTCGACATTTTGGGCCGAGACCCGTTACTGGTCCTGATGAAGGATCTCAGCCTGAAACGTCATATGTTTATTCTTTTCTGTAGACGCTACCTGGCCAGCTGTGCTTCTCCAGCATCTTGTGTAGTGTTGTGTGCAGTTCTGATTACCTGACTACAAAAAAGATATTAGTAAGGTTGAAAGAGTACAGAGAAAATATATGAGGATGTTGCTGGAACTTGAGGACCTGAGTTGTAAGGAAGATTAAATAGGGTTGGATTTTATTCCCTAGAATGTAGAAGATTGAGGGGAGATTTGATAGAGATATACAGAATTATGAAGGTTAATGTAGGCAGGTGTTTTCCCACTGAGATTGGGTGAGACTGTAACTAACACTTAAGGGTAAAGTGTGAAAGATGAAATATTTAAGGGGAATCGGAGGGGGAACTTCTTCACTCAGAGGGTGTTGCAAGTGCAGAATGAGATGTCAGCAGGGTGGTGGTACGGGTTTGATCGCAACATGATGGGAGGGATATGGAGGGCTTTGGTCCAGGTGTGTAGGTTGATGGGACTTGGCAGAATATTCGTTCAGCATGGAGTAGATGGGCTGAAGGGCCTGATCCTATTCTGTACTGCTCAGTGACTCTAGGATGAATAGCAGCTAATTTGTGGTTTTATTTTCAACAGGTTTCTTCAAGCTTCATGTTGATCCATGTCCATATACTAGTTTGAAGGATATCGTAAGATCAGTGAAAATTGGGGACAACCGCTTGGGTCATCCTCATTTCTGGAGCACCGTGGACATTCAGCTGAATGACATCTTCATTAAAAAAGGTGAACATATAGTGCTCAACTCTCTGGCAGAAGTGGACGGCGAGGAGTGTGTCAACTGCACAGTTATCAAAGGTGCCAAAGCCAAAACATTAAGAATTCCACTGTCATTCGAAGGGACATTCCATGAATGTGAAGATGACCAGTTTTATACTCTGAAGGAGATTGTAGAATGGAAGATCTCCAAGCATAGAAGGCGAGTTGTGAAGCTCATGAAAACAATGGCCACCTGGGAAGAGAGCCCTTACAATGAGTATTTACACAGTGATGTGTACCTTCTGCCTGTCTATGAAGTACAAGCAGTGGCGAGATGTGAGTACTTGTCTATGCTTCATCACAGTTCTGGAGATTTACTGCTTTAGCCCAGTAAAATGTTTGAGAGAAAACTTGCGGGCTAACAGGAATTTTCCTGGTACTTTAATTACAATTAATTTGCCACAGGATTCTGGAAGTTCACTGCTATTTGAATAAGGTCAAGCAGAAATGTCTGTCTCAAAACCATTTGAAGTACAAGATGCAAACATTGAGTAAATCCGTACTTGGGTCCAG
This sequence comes from Hemitrygon akajei, assembly GCF_048418815.1. Lineage (NCBI taxonomy): Eukaryota > Metazoa > Chordata > Chondrichthyes > Myliobatiformes > Dasyatidae > Hemitrygon > Hemitrygon akajei. Next base: position 153,654,438 of record NC_133132.1, read on the forward strand.
TCGTCAGGCGAAGTGGAGAAGCTGTTCTGTGCCCCTTCTCCCACTAGAGGGCATCAGTGACAACAGGAGTGCAGCATCAACTTCCTTCCCAGAGCAACACACTCTAAATGCTGGAGGAGCTCAGCAGGTCAATCAGCATCTACGGTGGGGAAATAAATGATGATGCTTTAATAAGCAGGTAACAGTTCTGGTGGAGCATCAGTTGTTTATTCCCCTCTGTAGATACTGCCTGACTTGCTGGCTTCATCCAGCATTTTTCATGTGTGTGTGGCTCGAGATTTCCAGCACCAGCAGAAGCCCTTGAGCCTGACTTTCCTTCACAGAGTTATAGAATCATAGTCACACAACTGAGAACAGGCCCTTCAGCCCATGTGTCCATGATGGCCATCAAAGCCCACCTTGGTTATCACCACTCTTGCTCGAAGCTTGGGTGAAAGCATGCATAAAAGGATACATACTTGAAATACAATCAAAGTAAAAAATAAAAATCTTTATTTACCAATTCAATCTGAGAGGGGCCTCTGTAGGTCAGGGTCAATCACAGATGTTGCGTCCTAGCTGTCTAGATATGTAGGCCACATGGAGAGCAAGCTGTTGCCCACGTAGTAAGCTCCCCCTCTCCAGGCATCTGATGAAACCAAAGGAATGGCAGAGACCAATAGTGTTTGGAACCAGCAACATTGCAGGAGTTGTCAACGTAGGACTTAGGGACTCCAGCTCCGGATTTTTCCCTCTGGGTTTACTCCCAAAGCCTTCCCTATGATTAGGTATAGCTGCAAGGCAGCGGAGGTTTGAGATCAGAGTTTTCCTTCTCCTAGATGAGCTGCCAACCGTGGCTGATGAGCCCCATCTACCTAAGTTGACTGGTTTCAAGGCGCCAGTAACCCACCTCTGCTCCTTCTCCTCTCAGTCGAAGCGATTCTGCCGGGCTTAGTAACCAACCTGCACATGAAGAGCGGGAGCTAAACTTGGTTGTCAGCAACTATTTGAGCACCATTGGGAGAATTTAATAGAATAGGTAGTGGGAACTTATCCCACTACCACCCCCAGCTATAACAAACTTGTTATCACCCTGACACAGTTGTGTCAAGAAAACAACCTCTCCCTCAATGTCGCAAAAACAAAGGAGCTGGTTGTGGATTACAGGAGGAATGGAGATGGGCTAATCCCTATTGATATCAATGGTTCTGGGGTCGAGAGGGTGAACACCTTTAAGTTCCTCAGTATAAACATCACCGAGGATCTCACGTGGTCTGTACATACTGGCTGTGTGGTGAAAAAGGCACAACAGCGCCTCTTTCACCTCAGATGGTTCAAGAAGTTTGGTGTGGGCCCCCAAATCCTAAGAACTTTCTACAGGGGCACAATTGAGAGCATCCTGACTGACTGCATCACTGCCTGGTATGGGAACTGTACTTCCCTCAATCGCAGGACTCTGCAGAGAGTGGTGCAGACAGCCCAGTGCATCTGTAGATGTGGAGTTCCCACTGTTCAGGACGTTTACAAAGACAGGTGTGTAAAAAGGGCCAAAAGAATCATTGGGGATCCAAGTCACCCCAAACACAAACTGCGGGAAATTGTACCGCAGCATAAAAGCCAGGACCAACAGGCTTTGGGACACCAGGCCATCGGACTGATTAATTCATGCTGACATAAATATATTTACATGTTATATTGTTGTTCGTACTATCTATTATAAATTACTATAAATTGCTCATTGCACATTTAGACGGAGATGTAACGTAAAGATTTTTACTCCTCATGTATATGAAGGATGTAAGTAATAAAGTAAATTCAATTCCATAAAGGAACCTAATTCAATCCATCAGGTTGTTCTCTAACACAGAGAAACAAAAGACGAACTCGTTTTATCTCCTTTTATCTTGTTTAGTCGCCTTTCACAATGGACTGCTATTTCTGCTCATGGATGATTCAGATCAGTGCACACATGATTCACTACTTTCCTGAGAAAAAAATCGTCAAATTTAGCATTTCATTTCCTGTTACACAGAACAAAGAAACTTCTCAACTTTGAAATCTTTCTGTGGGGTATACAGGCATCAATATTAACTGCTTCTATCACGGCCATGATAATTTTTCCCTTCGCAAAATTCATCCGACACCAAGAGCTGAGAAGAGCAACAAGAAGACATTTGCAGTGCTTTTGACGTTGCTTATCTTCCTTTACCCTGTTAGTTGTGAGTCTCATTGTCCTGATTTGAAAAGAAACCTTGAAATAACTCTATCAGTCGTTCACCTCTGTTCTCCAAATCGTGTGACACCAGTTTGTAGACAGGAACGGTGATTTTGCTGGATCATAATGAACAGGAGCTTGTGAACCCATTTGCAGCTGGGTTAATGGTTTGGGAATCCGAGTTGATAATATCGTGTCGAATGTCCCAATGCAACTGTTCCAGCAGCTCGGGTTGTATTGTGGAGCGTAGAGAGAGAACACCTGCTTTTTGTAACATCATAGCAATTAATTCTGTGCCTTTTCCCTCCTAAGAATAATTGTGGAAATTAATTGTAGTCTACAGACTGTGCTTCTAAAATGGGATGTGATCACTTTGATATCAGAAGGCTTCAATTTTGCATAACAGAAGGGACTCCAGCCCATTCCAAACAGAACAGAGGGCCATGTGACAGGGAAGATCCAGGCAGTTTTGAGAGTAGGTTACCTGGCTGACACAACATTGTGGACCAAAGTGCCTGTAAAGTGCTGTAGATTTCTATGTTCTATAAATACTCCAACTGCCCAACAGCAAGATTTTGGGAAGGTGACATTAACCATTTTGCCATGAGAAAGGATAATTAACTCATCTCCTCCCTGGTGCTAGAGTTAAACCTTTTCATTTCTGTCCAATCTGCAAACTTAAAATCTCCCCTGTACCATTTGCACCCTTTGATCTACCCTGAGAATCATAAATAAAATTAGAGAACCGGGGAACGTGTAAAGAGCAATAGTTTAACCTGTGGTAATAATGGAACATATCGGGGTAACAGTCCCATAAAATGGTACACACGTTCAGTCCTTTTCTGTTGAATTCTCAGTAAATCTGGAGAAGACATTACTTTAGGAGGGTGATGCTCCTGTGGAATGTGTTGCTACTATGTATCGAGAAACAGGATCAGTTTTTGTGTGTTTAACACCTGATTCATGCCTCGGATAGACAAAAAAAAACACATGCTAGGAGGTATTAAGATATAATGTTTGCTAAATCACAGTTTGATTTCAGACAGACAGACATACTTTATTGATCCCGAGGGAAATTGGGTTTCATTACAGCCGCACCAAGAATAGTGAAGAAATATAGCAATATAAAACCATAAATAATTAAATAATAATAAGTTAATCATGCCAAGTGGAAATAAGTCCAGGACTAGCCTATTAGCTCAGGGTGTCTGACACTCCGAGGGAGGAGTTGTAAAGTTTGATGGCCACAGGCAGGAATGACTTCCTGTGACATCTCGGTGGAATGAGTCTCTGGCTGAATGTACTCCTGTGCCTAACCAGTACATTATGCAAGTTATAACTGCAATGGATAGACATCAGTAAAATATTCAGCAGGGTCCCTCTTGGTAGACTGTTCCATGAAAACTTAGCAGATTGGATTCAAAATTGTCTTCTCCACAGAGGGCAGGGTGGTAGTGTAGGGGCTATTCTACTGGAGCTCTATGATCAATGGTGGTCTGCAGATATCTGGTTGATTTGGACGAAAATGTGGGTGAGTAGACAACATAAAAACAGGTGGGATTCTTGATAGTGAGGAAACTTGTCAAGGGATACAGTAGGTTATCCATCAGAATCAGGTTAGATATCACTGGCATATGTCAGAGAAAAAAAGTGAGGCAGTATTCATGGGTTGAATGTCCATTCAGAAATCTGATGGCAGAGAGGAAGAACCCATCCCTGAATCATTGAGGGTGTGCCTTCAGGCTCCTGTACCTCCTTCCTGATGGTAGCAATGAGAAAATGGCATGTTCTGGGTAATGGGGCCTTATTAATAATGCATGCCACCATTTTGAGGCATCGATCCTTGAAGATGTCCTGGATGCTGTTGATCATTTGAAACCATATGTGAAGAAATGGTTGATGGAGCTTAGTGTGAACAAGTGTGATGTATTGCACTTTGGGAAATCAAATGTAAGAGAAAAGTATGCAGTAAATGGCAAGACCCTCGGGTGCATTGAAATAGAGAGTCCAATGACGTACTGATTGGTAGGTTGGTTGGTCGTTGTAAGTTGTCCTGTGATTAGGCTGAGGTTAAATCAGGGTTTGTTGGGCGGTGCGGCTTACAAGGGCAGAAAGGGCTGTGCTGTGTCTCAATCAATAGATAAATAATCTCAATAAATAGATCAATAGTTAGATAGATAACTAAATAAACAGGCAAATAAATTAAATATTTTCCAAAGAGAAGCATTTCCAGGTAGGTGCCTAGAAAGTGCTGCTAGGACTGGTGATGGAAGCAGATACGATATCACCATTCAAGAGGGTTTGAGACAGGTAGATGAACAGACAGGGAGTGGAGGGATATGGACCATCTGCAGGTTGACAGGATTAGTTTAAATTATTGTTGTGGGCGGTACAGGCATTGTAGGCCAAAGGGCATGTTGTACTGATTTGTTGTATTTTCTATGTATGCGTCTGAGAAAAAAAAAATGACTGACTTGCTTCCTCTTTTTTTTTTCCACAGTTGGAATGGAAATTTTACGCATACCATCTAACTTGGACGTAGAGGTTAAAGATATAACAGAAAGTTATGACCTTAACTCATTTGTACAACCAATGTCCTTAACTGATGTTTATAAAAGACCAAATGAAGACTTCCCACTGTTGGCAGTAATCGTTGACGAACAGTGTATTTACAAATCACTGATGTCTGGAAAGCAAATTATCATTCACAGTAAACACTTATTCAACACAATAATTGCCTCTGAGAACAGAAGCGATTTAAATAAAAAGCATTTTTTAATCCCCAAAAGCTACAAGGGTCGATTTAAAAGAAGGCCAAGGGAGTTCCCAACTGTCTATGACTTGGTGCTTGCCATTAAAAACAATGAATCCTTGCACGTCATTGCAACAAAAGAGTTTGTCCCTGAGTATGCAGAATTTGCCTCTGTTGTTGTAGGAGACCAGTTTCTTGTCCATCGTTGCCAGAGTGTTGAAGTCAACCATGAAGGAGAGAAGTGTCTAATTGAAGCTGTGGCTTGTGAAAGAATTATGGAAAAAGACTGTGAACAAGTCCTTCTTCCAACATATATGGAAGGGGGCTTTGTCGAAGTTGTCCACGATAAAAAGCAGTATGATATTTCGGAAATTTGTAAACAATTTAGCCTTCCATTTAATGTTAAAGTATCCATTAGAGATCTGTCAATCAATGACAATTTAGCTGCCTTGGCCTCATTACGAATTGAAGAAGAAATTGCCGATCCTTGTCTTCTGATTAGTTTGTCGGATGGTCCATCAGAATGCTTCAGGGTTCCAGTTCAAAGAGTGAGCATGACCATTCAGGTCATGCGAGGACTAGATGCAGACATACCATTTCCGACGCCAACATTCGCTGTAGAGGAGATCAGTGAGGAGATGTACTACATGCTGCGGAGATATGAAAACTCCACTTTGCTTCCTCCACCCCGCCCTCCAAGAAAACCTCAGTCACCTCTCACATCGACAAAAACAATGAGGCTGCTTCCACCTCAGTCGAAGAAACCAGACCCTCCCAAATCTCCAAAGGTAAGGTGACTTTTCATATCAAAGGAATATACTACCATCCATTGTCTACCCAAGTCAGGAAGTTCCCTAGTGCAGGGTGATGCCAGTCGGCAAGAACGTCAGTGAAATCAGTACTGCTTGCCTGCGATCCCTGTGAATAAAGAATGACAGGGCTAGTTGAACTGATCTTGGTCAGCATGGGGAAACCATTTCTATTTGTGAAGATGTGGTAAGTGAGGCAAGGTCCAACCTTATGTGGACTGTATTTTTATTTGTTGTTAATTTCAGAAACAGAACATCTGAAGGAGATGTCAAGAATAGCTAAGCCCATAAGACGTAGGTGTAAATAATTGAGCCAATCAACACATTGCGCTTGTTCCGCTGTTCCATCGTGGCTGATTTATTAACCCTCTCAACCACATTTTTCTGCTTTCTCCTTGTAAGCTTCAGCACCCTTATTAAGAACCCATCAAACTCCACTTTAAATGACTTGGCCTCCACAGTTGTCTGTGGCAATGAATTTCACAGATTAACCATCCACTAGCTAAAGAAATTTTTCCTCATCTCTGTTCTAAAGGGGACATCCTTCTATTCTGAGGCTATGCTGTCCGATGCTGGATTCCCTTACTATGGAAAACATCTTCTCTGTGTCCACTCTACCTAGACCTTTCAAAATTCAATAGGTGTGAAAGGTGGTGTATTTTGTGCTTGGGGAAACCCAGCAGCCTGCCAAGGAGAGCAATGAAAAAGCCAAGATAACTAAACTACTTCGTGTGTTTATGGTTCAATTTGTTAGTATTAAATATTGGGAAATGTTTTTTTGTATTGATACCTATTGTGTTTTATTTTATAATTAGTTTTCAGCAACTGGAAAACCAAGAAACAAAGCTAAATCTCAGAAATTTGTCCCTGATGTCACTGCAAAATCAGAGAATATTGTTCCTACCTTAATTACAGAACCTGGTGCACCAGCAACAGATACAATGCTACTGAATGGTGAGTACTTGGAGATTTCTTATAGTAACGTTGAAATACTCTGTGCTTCCTGGAGTCTTCAAAACCAAAACTCGTAGGATTGACTTCTAGGTGTGCACAATACCGGATAAACTTGAATCTAGAGTTTGGGCTTTGGTTTTCGGCTTGTCTCTCTTGATTGATTTTCTTTTGGAGTAGGGCCACTTTTCATGATTTGTGCTGCATTCATCGAAAGAAACTGCAACCCAGTCCAGGATGACTGAGTTTGAAAATTGATGAGTAGCTGCCTCATTAACAGAATTTACACCAATATTTCTTTGTGGTATTGATTTGGTACATATCGAAATCCCTCTTTATTCCCGTGCCATAAAATGAAAATCTTAGAATGCTATAATGACATGATGATTTTGAATGCCTTTATTTTATATATGATTTCCTGATATAATTTTAAAACAATCTTAAAACTGTCTTTTGGGTTTTAAGTGGGGAGGGGGGAGCAGCGTTGATTCCAGCCTGGATGGCGCCACGTCAAAACGCCCCTGATAGGGAGCCCCAACTCCAACAGCTCTCTCAGGCAACACTCTGGTTTGAGGCCTAATCCTCGCATATATAAATAACAAGCACATTTAAATTATCTACAACCATATATAGTGCAGACCATTCAGTCTATGCAAATCTTCAGTCCACCACAATAAAGCTTGTTTTCTGTGAATGTTGGGGGGGGTGGGGTAGCACTGACTCCCGTCCGGATACTGCGCCATGCCGCCCCCGCCAGGGTCCACTGCATCTTTCAGAATTAAAATGCTATAAAATTGAAATGATAAGTTTGAAGAGCAATATATTGTGATTATTAGATTACTGATCCTAATACTGTGGACAGGACTTGCAAAACACCTTGGGATGCATTACAAGTGCCCTTACTAGTATCAGAATCAGGTTTAATATCACTGGCATACATCATGAAAATTGTTGTTATGGGACAGCAGTACATTGCAATACGTGATAATAAAAACTGTAAATTACAGTAAGAAGGGTGTGTGTATGTATGTATATATATATATATCTATATATATCTGTCTATAATATGTGTGTGTGTGTGTGTGTGTGTGTGTATGTATATACAGGTGGAGCGTTCCCTTGAAACCTTTCTTAAGCTGAAATGGCTTAAAGCAAAGAACTATTAATTTATATGGGAAAAATGTTCATAAAAGTGAATATTCGTAAAGGTGTGTGTGTGTGTGTGTGTGCGTGCGTGTGCGTGTGTCTTTTTTTTAAAAAGTTAACTAAATAAGTATTGCAAAAATAAAAAAAGACTTTATAAAGGCCTCACTTGGAGTTTTGGGCCCCTTACCTTAGAAAGGATGTGCTGAAACTGGAGAAGGTTCAAAGGAGTTTCATGAAAATGATTCCAGGATTGAATGGCTTGTCATATGAAGAGCATTTGATGGCTCTGGGCCTGTATTAATTGGAATTCTGAAGAATGAGGGGTGATCTCATTAAAATCTATCGAATGGTGAAAGGCCTTGATAGAGTGGATGTTTCCAATGGTGGGAGAGTCTAAGACCAGAGGACACAGCCTCAGAATAGAGGAGCGTCCTTTTAGAATGGAGGTGAGGAGGAATTTCTTTAGCCAGAGAGTGGTGAATTTGTGGAATTCTTTGCCACAGGCAGCTATGGAGGCCAAGTCTTTATATTTAAGACAGAGGCTGATAGATTTTCGATTGCTCAGGGCATGAGGGGTATGGGGAGAAGGCAGGAGATTGGGCCTGAGAGGAATATTGGATCAGTCATGATGAAATGGCAGAGCAGTCCCAATAGGCCAAATGGCTTAATTCTGCTCCTGTATCTTGTGGTCTTATAAAACCCTTAATTGGGTCTGGTCCAGATGAAGGATTTCAACCTGAAACAAAAACTGTCAATTTCCCTCATTGCCTGACTCACTGAGTTCCTCCATCTTTCTCGTATATTGCTGCAGATTCCAACATCTGCACTCTTTTGGGTTATTTGGTGCCTAGCGCTAAGATGACCTTAAAATCCATCGGTGCAGACCAGCTTGAAAAGTTTGCGAACTGTTGCTTATATTCAATAGCCCAATTGTGCAAGGATATTGGAAGAAACAGCTCTACAATTGCTGAACCGTAAACTGTTGGTGTGGTTTGAAAGTTACTAGCTTCTGATTCTTGGTGTGATTGCCCATTAATGTCACCTTTGTAAACCATGCCTGTAAATCTTTTATTCCTTACCATAGATCTTGAAAACTTGGATTTGTCTGACAAACATGACTATGAATATATTAATGAAAATGAAATTGAAGATATAAGGAAGCTGTTAAACGAAAACGAACACCTAAGCAAGAAAAACTGCGAGAGTGAAAAAGGTATAGTTAAATTTCTCACTGTTCTAAACGCGTATTTCCTATTTGAACCGGAAATGTCAGCTGCCAAATTGAAGTGGACATTAACAATGAAAACTAGATGAGCTTGCTGTCAGGATAACAGTTGAGGCTAATAGTGGTGCCTGTGATTCTTTAATGTACGTTCATTTCATGTGAAGGACAGATAAGCATGGCTATTTAGATGTTGCTGTCTGAGCTGTGTTATCGCATTCATAATCTTGATATTTATATCACAACTCAAGACATTGATTGGCATGAATTTTGTTACTTTCAAGAGTAGATGTGTATTAAATTCGCATCTAAAACCTTGTCATTTGAAATATCCATTTAACAATGTGTTCGCTATTTATAACTGTCAGTCAGCCTCTCAGCCTTTGTAATTATTGCTTTCACTCTGATGCGCTTTAATTTACTTCTTTCACTGTCCAGTCCTGAAGTAGTCTCGGCCCGAGACGTCAACTGGTTTTTCATGTCCGTAGATGCTGCCTGACCTGCTGAATTAGAGACATAGAAAAGTGCAGCAAAGAAACAGGGCCTTCAGCCCATCTATTCCATGCCAAACTATTTAAATTGCCTACACCCATCAACCTGCACCCAGTCTATAGCCCTCTATACTCCTACCATCCATGTAGCTATCCACACTTCTTTTAAATGTTGGAATTGAACTCAGCATGAATCACTTGCACTGGCAGCTCGCTCCACACTCGCACCACCCTCTGAATGCAGAGGTATCCCCTCATGTTCCCCTTAAACTTTCCCCCTTACATCTCTGGTTGTAGTCCCACCCAGCCCCAATGCAAAATGCTTGCTTGCATTTACCTTATCTATACCCCTCATAATTTTGTAGACCTCTATCAAATCTCCTGTCAATCTTCTCTGTTCCAAAGAATAAAGTCCTAAACTATTCAATCTTTCCTTGTAACTCAGTCCCTCCAGACACAGCTACATCCTTGTAAATCTTCTTTGTACTCTTTCAACCTTGTTTACATTTTTCCTCCAGTATTTTGTGAGTGTTGTCTTTAATTTACATTTCAGATTGTAAAATGTATACCATGGATGACCTTGCTTATGCAGGACCTCCACAAGGGTCGCCGTATACCAAGCGGTTTGTGTCAGCACCCTCCTTTATCGCTGTGAAGCTTGGGTAACCTACAGCCATCACATCAAGTCCCTGGAGCGCTTTCACATAAGCTGCCTTCAGCGCATCCTGGGAATTACTTGGTGTGAGCGGGTGCCTCACACTGAAATACTTGTAAAGACCAACTGCAGAAGTATTGAGGCCATGATCACCCAGCGTCAGCTGCAGTGGCTGGGACACTTGATAAGGATGCCCCCATGTCGGCTACCCCACAGAGTGTTATAAGGCCAGCTACATCATGGTCGACGCTCAGCTGGAGGGTCGAAGAAGCACTATAAGGATCAGATGAAGAATGCTTTAAGGAAGTGCAAGATCAGACCTGAGGACCCGGAGGATGTTGCTGCTGACCGTACCACTTGGCGACAGCTGTGTAGGGATGGGGTTCGTATTCTGGAGATGGAAAGAACAACCAGAAGACAGCAGAAGAGAGCCAGGAGAAATGCAGCCATGGTTGCCATCACTACCACATATACATGTCCCACCTGCAATAGAGCTTGTGGGTCCAGGATAGGACTGTATAGTCTACAACCCAAGAAGAAGGACCAAGAAAAGAAAAAAGTAAAACTTCAGATACTAGCAATGTGAAATTAGAGCAGAAAATGCTGAAGATGTTCAGCAGATCAGGCAGCATCTTTAGAGGGGGAAACATAGTTCATGCTCAGGGCAAAGATCCTTCGTCAGGACTAGGAAAAGTTCGAAACCATAAGGGATAGGAGCAGAGTTAGGCCATTTGGCCCATTGAGTCTGCAACGCCATTTCATCATGGCTGATCCATTTCCCTCTCAGCCCCAATCTCCTGCCTTCCCCCCCCTCCATATCCCTTCATGCCCTGACTAATCAAGAATCTAACAACCCCTCCCATAAATATATTCAATCACTTGGCTTCCAGAGCCGACTGTGGCAATGAATTCCACAGATTTACCACTGCCTGGCTAAAGAAATTCCTCCTCATCTCCATTTTAAATGGATGTCCCTCTATTTTGAGGCTAACCCACCATAGGAAACATCCTCTCCACGTCCACTCTGTCAAGGCCTTTCACCATTTGATTGGTTCTCATTGGGGAATCTCATTGAACCTATCAAGAAAAATAGAGGGTTATGGGGTAGTGTGGGTTTAGTATTTTTGTTAAGGATTATATGGGTCAGCACAACATGGAGGGCTGAAGGGCCTATACTGTGGTTCTATGATTTAAGTTGCAGAGAAGGTTGTGGTGTGGAGAGGACAGAGGGTTACCTGGGTTAGTGTAGAGACCAAAAGAGAGCCTCTTTCACCTCACTGCAGTGACAGCTGTAAGCTGTCTGCAGCGTGGTAACCTAGACACGTGCATGTGCAAGTGCAGTTGTTTTAAGTACTTTCTTGCAGAAAGTTAAAGTTCAGTTGATCAGCTCATAACTCAACGCTTGTGGTTTTAGGTGCCAGGACTATTGGTCACTCAAGTGTTATTACTTCTCACTTCAGTGAGATTGATCTGCAATGTGACGTTGTTGAATTTGGACAATCCTGGGGCTGCGTGGGCAGGTGGTGTTGTGGTCAGTGGTTGTAACCGTTCCACTCTTCGTGGTCATGAGGATAGAGGTTGTGTAATACATTATGGGTAAAAAGAAAACGGATCAGCTTCTATGATAAGCAATGTTCAAACATTGTGATAAATGATAAAGGCTTCTAATTGATTCATAAATGGAAGATGTGGAGGTGTAGCCTCGTACTTCACTCTGAACTCGTGTCCGAGATGGGTGCGGTCAAATTAAAATTAACTTTATCTGTCATACGTACACTGAAACAGGAAATGTGTTGTTTTTGAATCAGCGACCAACACAATCTGCGGGTTGCTGAGGGGAGCCTGTGAGTGTCGCCATGTTTGTGGCACCGTTGCATGCCCATAGTCTATGGGACATGAGAGGAAACCCAGTGGTCACTGAGAGAATGCATGTACTCCTTACGGACAGTGACAAGAATTGAACCCTGACCCGTAAAACATTACAGTAGCTGCTTTGTTGGCATGCTTGGTGAAGAAATGAGGGGTGAGGTTGGCAGAAGCTGCAGAAAGAGAAGGGGGTGGAGTTTCTGTTGTATCTAATAGCAGGGCCTTTAGTTCGTCTTCTGTTCACTGCCTAGAAATCCATTTGACATAAGGGTTCCCAACTTGTTTTATGCCATGGACCAATACCATTAAGCAAGAGGTCTGTGCTCCCCAGATTGGGAGCCCCTGGTCTAGTGGATAATGTCATGGGGGGGGGGGGCGGGGGGAAACTAGAAGGAGAGTTGGAAAAGTGGCAGAAGACTGTAGTTGAGTTGGTCTGTTCCTGTCTCCTGGAGGGAATGAGGCAAGAGATTTGGGTATGAGTGGTGAGGGGGGATGAGAGTCTTATGATCACAAGATGCAATGATAGCAGCTCGGGCACTTGGATGAGGCTCTGTAAGAAAGTGGTGGCCACTAGCAGAACCTGGCCTTGAGGCCTCATGGAAGGGAAAGAGGAGCCCACCAAGTTTCTCTTGGCCCAGACAGGATAGCGAAAGGCACTTGTATTGTTGAACTGATTGTGGCCTCTACGTCCTCCTCTGTTGTGCTGTTATGGTCAGAACTTACAAGTTTTGGCAAACTGTCCAAATTTCATGAGGGGACTTAAGATAGGAGTTGGGCCTTTTATTTCAACACATGGACACCAAACTTGATTGGATTGGATGTACTTTGAGACGGGATGTCAGCTGTCAAATGTAATCTCCCACCAACTCAGCTTTTAAAAAAAACTTTGTGCCAGACCTGTTTTCTGCTCTACAACATTCCCTGCCTGAACCAAGTGTGTCAGTTACTGTAGATCTGTTTCCAAATGAGGAAATAAAGGGAAGTAAAGCATCCTTGAAATTGGGATAAAGCTGCAAAAAAATTGTGTTTCCTGTCTGAAATTTCAGCAATTTGTCTCTTCATCACATTACCCTGCCACCTAGCCCAATCAAGTTTGTTGCAGTGTGTTGAAATAAAAGACCTAACTCCTGTTTTAGGTCCCCTTATGATGCACTGACTCCGGTGAGTAAGGCAACTTCATGTGGCTTTTCCTAAAGCTATTTTTTTCCTGAGTTTGGTCTGAATCAGTCCAATAGGGAAGATCAGCTAAGGCTCGCAAAGCTATGATTACATGTATGTATGTAACATGTAAAAAATGGCATTAACTCTTCATTCCATTCCATAGGCGCTGAGTTCTTTCAGCCTTTTGTATGTGTTGCTCTGGATTTCCAGCATCTGCAGTTTGTGGTAGATATTGCAAAACTATTGTGCTATAATAGGACTTCAGCGTGCTGTACCTTGCATGCTTTAATCCTTAATTGCAGCTACTGGTCTTCCCCCCCCCCCCCCACCCCTTCCCTCGCTCCCCTTCCCTCTCCCTCCCCACCTTGCAAGCCAGCCTTTTAACATTATATATTCTCCACCTCTAGATGATGTTAGATAGAACCCACCATGATGACTGGAGTCTAAAACTTGTTAACTTGTATCTTCACCACCTGCAAATATTCATTAAGTTCACAGTCAGTTTGTTATTTATGTGGTGGTTTGTTACCTTGGTATCATTTTCACATAGCAGGAGTCAAGATGAAATTAAACTTATTAAATAAATACATTAATTGAAAAAAAAACAAGTATGTCAGGATTGTCTTTCCAGTGAACCATATGATTATAGGATTCAACTGTGACACTAAGGCCCCACAACCCCTCGGGATGGGAATGTCAGTCAACATTTTTGTTAGTTTTTGGTTCGCCATGAGTTACACATTCTTGCTGCAGACATAGAAACTACATCACAGAAACAGGCTCTTCAATCCTTCGTATCTGTATCAAGCCATTTAAGCTGCCTAGTCCCATCAAACTGCACCCAAACCATAGCCCTCCATGTACCTACCCAAACTTCTAAATATTGAAATCGGAATTGTATCCATCCCTTCCGCTGGCAGCTCGTTCCACACTCTCACAACCCTCTGATGAAGAAGTTTCCCCTTGTGTTCCCTGTAAACATTTCACCTTTCACCCTTAACCCATGACCTCTAGTTCTAGTCTCACCCGACCTCAGTGGAAAAAGCCTGCTTGCATTTCTCCTATCTATACCCTTCATAATTTTGTATACCTCTATCAAATCTCCCCTCAATCCTCTACGTTCTAATGAATAAAGTTCTAACCTGTCTGACCTTTCTTTTAACTCCGGCCCTCCAGTCCCGGCAACATCCTTGTAAATTTTTCTTGGACTCTTTCAATTTTATTTGCATCTTTTCTTACTTTCATTTGACTAAGGAATCAGGTTCCCCTTAAATATTTTCATCTCGACTCCTGCTGTGGATTAAGTGGATTAACTAGCAGCAAACCTCAAGTGTACACTTTCTTAACCTTGGCAAGAAAACTGCAGACAAGCAGGTGAGATGCTCAACCTCAGCCACACCAGTGCCCCTTGACTACACCTGGCTTCTCCGCAGTCCACACAGTTTCCCCATTGCTTTTGCGACTTGCTCCACTTCCTTCTGGAGGTTGACATTTAAGGTCAGGAATGTGCCAAGGTAAACTTCTGGCTCGCTGACTTAACATTGTTTGCCTTACTTTTAGAAACCCAGTAAGAAGAACGAACGTGCGATGCATTTGAGGGAACACAAGCAGGCATCTGTTCGGGAATAAGACTTCTTCTAAGTCAATCTTCACAACATTTTCTTTCTTTGGACTTCATTTCTCAATGTGATTAAAATTCCATTAAGTTAGGACCATTGAAGTGTTGTGGAGCAAATTTTTTAACATATGAAGAGAAGATTATTGTTCCTGTTCAGCCTGAAAATCTGAAGGTGTCAAATCATTCTTCAATAGATAGGAACAGATAGATTAATTTTGGTTGTGTAACTTTTTAAAATCTTGTTTGTATATTTTTATGATCTTGATAAACAGCAAATAATTGAAATTCATCCAAATGTGTGGAGGATTTTACTAAGAAAGAATGGTTGTTTTAGTTGTTATACGTAAGCATTAATTTATTTGTTTCTCTTTTGCAATATTGAACTATTTATTTTCTATTTTCATAAACATATACGTGATCTTCAAGAACCTCCTGAGATATTGAATTTCTATTTCTGAATAAATCTATATATTACCAATGTTTGCAAATACATGAATTGTATTGCAATTTTTGTAAATGCAACTAAAATTAAACCATTTTGTCAACAGAAGGTCTCTGTGTATTTCTATATTAAAGATTTGAGATTTTCTCCTTGGTGGCTGGGTAAAGCCCCTTGGACTTCAATCTGTACTTGCAATGTTGGTAAATCTGAAGCTGGATGGCAGAAATTGCCACTGATCATCCTCCTCTGAGCTGGAGAACTGTGCTTTTTGGCACAAGCACTCCTGGATCACACTGAGATCGCTGTTGGCTGAGATTGCAAATTTTGCTCCGGTAGGCTAATTAACTACAGGTTAGTACTGATCTTAGTTAATTTTAGTGGATTTGGG
The DNA here is from genome assembly GCF_048418815.1 of Hemitrygon akajei. NCBI lineage: Eukaryota > Metazoa > Chordata > Chondrichthyes > Myliobatiformes > Dasyatidae > Hemitrygon > Hemitrygon akajei. Next base: position 153,670,133 of record NC_133132.1, read on the forward strand.
GTAGAAAATCTGGAAATAAAATAATGCTATTCTCCAAGTTTCTGTCAGTGCAAATGGAAGAGGCAAACTAGGGAATACCTGACAATAGGGACAGCCCTGTTACCTATATTTACAAATTCACTGTGAATAGGCACCTGCATGTTAAGTGGCGCTCACCACCCCCACATAGAATGAGCATTAGTGTTATAGAGACATAGAACACTACAGCACAGAAACAGGCCCTTTAGCCCATCAAGTCTATGCTGAACTATTAATCTGTGTAGTCCCATTGACCTGCACCTGCATCATAGCCCTCCATACCTCCTCCCCCATCCATGCAACTATCTCAATTTCTCTTAAATGCTGAAAACAAACCTGCATCCACCACTTCTGTTGGTAACTCATTCCACACTCACTTACCCCCAAGTGAGGAAGCTCCCCATCACGTTCCCCTTAAATATTCCACTCTTCACCCCCAACCCATGTCCTCTAGTTCCAGTCTCACCCAACCTCTGTACAAAGATTTATGAACTTGGCGTAATGAGCACCAAATAATTGGTAGGGCGATGTTGTTTACAGAGTGGACCTTGCTTTCACATCTGAATAGAAGAATGAGATTATCCAGGAATCTTACATTTGTATTGAGCAATGTGTGTTTGTGGAAGATTATTGAGAAGTATTCAATGCGCTACCTCAAATTTCCATTATCCATCAATGATTTTTGATTCATCGATAACACTTTTGTTTCTGAAACTGATGGTATAAGCTTCATTTTTTTAGAGATAAATGCATTGTCTAGTTTATAATTCAATGAGTAACCAACACAAGATTACACTGCATACTATCAGATGTTCAGTTGTGAAATTTGTATTCCTTTCTAATTTTTTTTTGTTTCTACATAGAAGAATACAGAGTACAAGAAATTATATATGAAAGGTCAAAAAAGATTTTTAAAAAACTACCAATTACATTATATCTATTCATAATAACCTTGTTACCCCGTATTCATGTAAGTTAATCAATAGTTATATTGAAATATACTAATTTATTACAAAAAAAGAGAATTTAACCCCTCCCAAGACCGAAGCTGTTTATTAAGGAGAAAAAATGGTAAAATACCTTCTCATATAATAAAAATTAATAATAGCCAACAAACATCTGAATTTAAACAATGAGTTGAAGGTTTTGAAAATAATTCAGAAAAGGTCCCCACAATGTTTGCAAGTCTTGATTGGATTCAGAAATTGAACAACGAATCTTCTCTAAATCTAAACCTGACATAACATCGCATAACCGTTGAGCATGAGAAGGAGGAAAAGCATCTTTCCATTTAAACAAAAGTGCCCTCCTAGCTATAAGAGAGCTAAAGGCTAAAATATGTAAATCAGATGCCTTCAACTTAGTATCTTGTCCTGCAACAATACCGAATAGGGCCATCAGAGGTCTAGGCTTAAAATTGACTTTTAAAAAGTAGGAAAAAGTTTGAAAAACTTCCTTCCAATATTTTTCAAGATTCGGACAAGTCCAAAACATATGAATTAATGAAGCTTCTCCATTATTACATCTGTCACAGTAGGGAGATACAGCTGAATAAAAACGAGATGGTTTATCCTTAGTCATATGAGTTCTATCTACCACCTTAAATTGTATGAGGGAATGATGAGCACATAACGATGAAGTATTAACCAGTTTAAAAATTTCATTTCAAGTTTCCTCAGATATTGATGTCTAAATTTGTATTCCAACACTATTTGGCCAAAACCACTTAAAAACATTTACCGATCATTCCTATCTGTTGATGAGACTATGCTATATTTGTTGAGAGACTACAGGTGCTGGATATCTTGAGCAATGCACAGAAAATGCAGGAGGAACTCAACGACCATAAGATATGGGAGTAGAATTAAGCCATTTGGCTAATCAAGTCAGCTCCGCCATTACATCATGGCTGACACAATTTTTCTCTCAGCCTCAGTCTCCTGCTTTCTCCCCATATCCCTGACCAACCAAGAACCTACCAACCTCTGCATTAAATATATATAAAGACTTGGCCTCCACAGCTGCCTATGGCAACAAATTCCACAGATTCACCATAGTAAAGAGCTTCCTCCTCATCTCCATTCTAAAAAGATGCTTCTCTATTATGAGGGTGTGTCCACTGGTTTTTGACTCTTCCCACCGTAGGAAACATCTTCTCCACATCCACTCTATCATGACATATCACCATTTGATAGGTTTCAATGATGTCACCCTACCCCATTCTTCTGAATTCTAGTGAATACAGTCCCAGAGCCATCAAACACTATATGACAAGCGATTCAATCCTGGAATCATTTTCATGAACCTCCTTTAATCCCTCCCTAGTTTCAGCACATCCTTTCAAAAATAAGGGGCTCAAAACTGCTCACAATACTCCAAGTCAGACCTCACCAGTGCTTTATATAATGTTGAGATATATCTCAACATTACAACCTTGCTTTAATTTGCCTCCACAGCCTCTCCACTAACTGTTCTGGCACTCTGGTTCCCACCCCCCTGCAACCCTAGTTTAAACCCTACTGTACATCCATCTGTGTAAGTGAATAAACAGATGATGTTTTAGGCCGAGACCCTCCGTCAGTCCTGTTGTGAGGTGGTTTCTCTTGGAGGGAAGGAATGGTCTGGGAGCAGCTTTGTCCATCCTGATACTGGTGGTGGGATGGTGGGGAACGCTGACAAAGGGAATGGAGAGATTCCAAAAGGTGCTGCCTGGGCTCCAGGATCTCAGGGCGAAGAGTTTGCCAGGAAGAGGAGATGGTAACTAAACACATTTAAGGATTTTTCATAGGGATTTCCTTTTAACTTAGTCATATATAGTGTGGGATCGGCAGGCACATGCTGAAGACCAGAATGGGACTCTGGATGTTTGCGTATGTGGGATTATATTCATGGCAATCAGTAAGTAAGACGCAGTACATGCCTGCAACTCTGGTCACGTGCGGATTGGCTGTGGTCTTGTACCAACTAACCGCCTGTGCTGAAAGGATGAAGCAAAAAGATGAGATTGTGGTGTATCAGTAAGGATTTCCCAGCATGGTCGGGAAACTCGTGTTTGGTCTAAGGGTGCAGGAGGTTTCCTCGGTGCTTCTACTCAAGGAAAACAATCAAGGTTAAAAAAAGCAGCTGTATTATAAAGGACTCAAATTTAAAGATTAGCTTTATTTGTCACGCGTATGTTGAAAGACACAATGAAATGCATCGTTTGCCTCAAATCAATTTAGCGAAGAATTGTCCTGAGCATCCCACAAGAGTCGGCATGTTTCCAGCTCCAGCACCGTATGCCCACAACTCACAACCCTCACATTTGGAAATGTGAATAAGAGCGGAGCACCCGGTGGGAACCCACATAGTCACGGGGAGAACATACCAAATCTTACCGACAGCAGTGAGAATCAAACCCTGATCAGTGATTTCTGACGCCGGAAAGCAATTGCAGCAACCACGTTGTACCACCCTGAAGTGGAAACTGCTCACGTTCAGAACGGGGTTGGCACCTAGCATTTCTGCCACTGAAGTACAACTTAGAGAAATAAAAGGGAAAATAGTTAGCAGATCTGATGGTATCTGTAGATAGAGAAGCATTTAATATTTAACACAATGACTTAATAGTTTTATTGAGCTTACTGTTCTAACAAATGGTGTGGCACGGTAGTGTAGTGGTTCGCGCAATGCTTTTCAGTACAGGCGACGCTGGTTCAATTCCGGCCACTACCTGTGAGGAGTTTGCACACTGTCCCCTTGACCATGTGGGTTTCCTCCTGCAGTCCAAAGACGTACTGGCTGATAGGTTAATTGGTCATTGTAAATTGTCCCATAATTAGGCTAGGTTTAAATCGGGTGGGGGGTGGGTGGGTATGGCTCAAAGGACCGGATAGTGCCTATTCTGCGCTCTATCTCAATAAATGAATAACAAGGTATGTTTTGCAGCAGTGTTGGAAGAGGCAAGTCCTCGGTTTCTCGCCTCACTCGTATCAGCCAAGACACTCACAAAAATTTTAATCTTAGAAATGTGAAAAATGCAACCCTTCTGCACTGTCTGTTCTATGGATTTTGTAGTATTTTTGTTAGTTCTTCTCTTGTGGCTCCAGTTTAGGAAAATTCATACTGCGTTTAGGTAGCATATTTCTCGTACTTTTAATTATAAAGTTTTCTGATGCCTTCTGCAATAACCAAAGACACCTCTGATGTGGATTTTACCTTATGAATTAGACACCTACAGTAAATGTCATTTTTCTTCCTGTTCTTGAGCAAAGTGTATACAGAGCACAGCATTATCTTGAAGTTCAAAAGGCTTGAGGTCAGTTGCTGAAAATGTCACAGAAGTGCAGTGAATCCTCTCGATGAATCTATTGTTCATAAGTGCCTTTTGTTCTCTTTTATGATTCGGAAGTGTCAAGCACTTCAGTCCTGTTATATAACAGCTAGAAAATGTGAACTGAAATATTGGTGCACAGGTTTAAAGAAAAAGAAAATGTTTGTCTAGTTAACAGATATTTAATCTTTTAAACACTTAATTTGGCATTGAATCCAATATACGCTACATTCTCAAACAAGTGATAGATTGTTGTTTGTAGCCCTGCATAAGAACCATAGAACCATAGAACATTACAGCACAGAGACAGGCCCTTCGGCCCTTCTTGGCTGTGCCGAACCATTTTTCTGCCTAGTCCCACTGACCTGCTGTATCCAGAGAACCGTGCCTGTCACGTGACAGCACTGCCCTCACCTGATCGGAGGTCACACCACCTACCAGTCAACATTTTGCTCCTCCCAACTAATCAATGCACACTTAACCATTGGCCACCTTAATTGGATTAACCCATCTAGCTCCAAGCTGTTGGCCCCTGGTGAATCACCTGGGCTGGACCCTCCAGCCCCCTGACCTATAAAGGGTGCTACATGTGTTTGGCTCGCTCTCTTTTGCCATCCTCGAGGGACCACCCTGCTTCACTCCAGGCTGAAGACTGAAGAACAGCACTGGAGACACATAGTAAGGTGTGCATTGAATAAGCTTGTGGGAGCGTTTATTGTTGTCCCTTTAGCAAAGAGCTGTGCCTGCCCTTAGTCAAGGGTGGCAGGTATTGTAGTTACTTTTCCCCTACTTGTATGTGTACCTGTACTCTCCCCTCCACACTGTGTTCCCGTGTATTGTACTGCCCACCTGACTTTTCCCACACTCGTCTGTTCTAAGCGCATTTGTGCAAATATTGTAGCTGCTTGTGTTCTTCCCAAGCTTTTTCTCCCCTTGTAAATAAACTCCTTATTATTAAAACTGTGTGTCCAGAGCTCTTGCCTTTGAGACCCAAAGAATCTTTCTCATTTCCATCACAACACCTGAGCCTGGGCCATATCCCTCCAGACCCCTCTCATCCATGTACCTGTCCAAGTTTTTCTTAAATGTTAAAAGTGAGCTCGCATTTACCACTTCGTCTGGCAGCTCATTCCACACTCATAGGTTGTCTACTTGGTGCCTTCTGGCAGTTTGGGGAGGTGGGTGGGAAAAGATACATATGTTCAAATACTGTTCATAGACTTCAGTTCAGCATTCAACACAATCATCCCTCAGAAACTGATTGGAAAGCTGAGCCTACTGGGCCTGAACACCTCCCTCTGCAACTGGATCCTAGACTTCCTGACTGGGAGACCTCAGTCAGTCCGGATCGGGAGCAGCATCTCCAACACCATCACACTGAGCACGGGGGCTCCCCAGGGCTGTGTGCTCAGTCCACTGCTGTTCACTCTGCTGACCCATGACTGTGCTGCAACACACAGCTCGAACCACATCATCAAGTTCGCCGATGACACGACCGTGGTGGGTCTCATCAGCAAGAACGATGAGTCAGCATACAGAGAGGAGGTGCAGCAGGTAACGGACTGGTGCAGAGCCAACAACCTTTCTCTGAATGTGAACAAAACAAAAGAGATGGTTGTTGACTTCACGAAAGCACAGAGCGACCACTCCTCACTGAACATCAACGGCTCCTCTGTAGAGATCGTTAAGAGCACCATATTTCTTGGTGTTTACCTGGTAGAGAATCTCACCTGGTCCCTCAACACCAGCTCCATAGCCAAGAGAGCCCAGCAGCGTCTCAACTTTCTGTGAAGGCTGAGGGAAGTCCATCTCCCACCCCACCATCCTCATCACATTCTAGAGAGGTTGTATTGAGAGCATCCTGAGCAACTGCATCACTGCCTGGTTTGGAGTACGTTCAGCCAGAGACTCATTCCACCGAGATGCAACACTGAGCATCATAGGAAGTCATTCCTGCCTGTGTCCATCAAACTTTACAACTCCTCCCTCGGAGTGTCAGACACCCTGAGCCAATAGGCTGGTCCTGGACTTATTTCCACTTGGCATAATTTACTTATTATTATTTAATTATTTCTGGTTTTATTTTGCTATATTTCTACTCTATTCTTGGTCAGTGCAACTGTAACGAAACCCAATTTCCCTCGGGATCAATAAAGTCTGTCTGTCTGAAATTGCACCATCTCGGATCGCAAGACCCTGCAGCGGATAGTGAGGTCAGCTGAGAAGATCATCAGTGTCTCTCTTCCCGCCATTACAGACATTTACACTATAAGACCATTAAGACAAAGGAGCAGAAGTCAGCCATTCGGCCCATCGAGTCTGCTCCGCCATTTCATCATGAACTGATCCAATCTCCCCTTTAGTCCTATTCCCCTGCCTTCTCACCATAACCTTTGATGCCCTGACTACTCAGATATCTGTCAATCTCTGCCTTAAATACACCCAATGACTTGGTCTCCACTGCCGCCCGTGGCAACAAATTCCACAGATTCACCACCCTCTGGGTAAAAAAATCTTTTCGCGTCTCTGTTCTGAATGGGTGCCCTACAATCCTCAAGTCATGTCCTCTCGTACTAGACTCCTCCATCATGGGAAACAACTTTGCTACATCCACTCTGTCCATGCCTTTCAACATTCGAAATGTTTCTATGAGGTTCCCCCTCATTCTTCTAAACTCCAAGGAGTACAGTCCAAGAGCGGTCAAACATTCCTCATATGTTAATCCTCTCATTCCTGGAATCATTCTAGTGAATCTTCTCTGAACCCTCTCCAATGTCAGCACATCCTTTCTTAAAGAAGGAGCCCAAAACTGCACACAGTATTCCAAGTGAGGTCTTACCAGTGCCTTATAGAGCCTCAACATCACATCTCTGCTCCTATACTCTATTCCTCTAGAAATGAATGCCAACATTGCATTCGCCTTCTTCACCACCAACTCAACCTGGAGGTTAACCTTAAGGGTATCTTGCACAAGGACTCCCAAGTCTCTTTGCATCTCAGAACTTTGAATTCTCTCCCCATTTAAATAAGAGTTTGCCCATTTATTTCTTCTACCAAAGTGCATGACCGTACACTTTCCGACATTGTAATTCATTTGCCACTTCTTTGCCCATTCCCCCAATCTATCCAAGTCTCTCTGCAGACGCTCTGTTTCCTCAGCACTACCTGCCCCTCCACCTATCTTTGTATCATCAGCAAACTTAGTCACAAAGCCATCTATTCCATAATCCAAATCGTTGATATGCAACGTAAAAAGAAGCGGCCCCTACACGGACCCCTGTGGAACACCACTGGTAACCGGCAGCCAACCAGAATGGGATCCCTTTATTCCCACTCTGTTTCCTGCCAATCAACCAATGCTCTATCCACGTATGTAACTTTCCCGTAATTCCATGGGCTCTTATTTTGTTTAGCAGCCTCATGTACGGCACTTTGTCAAAGGCCTTCTGAAAATCCAAATATACAACATCCACTACATCTCCCTTGTCTAGCCTACTTGTAATCTCCTCAAAAAATTGCACAAGGTTTGTCAGGCAGGATTTTCCTTTAAGGAAACCATGCTGAGTTCTGCCTATCTTGTCATATGCCTCCAGGTACTCTGCAACCTCATCCTTGACAATCGACTGCAACAACTTCCCAGCCACCAATGTCAAGCTAACAGGTCTATAATTTCCTTTTTGCTTCCTTGCCCCCTTCTTAAATAGCGGAGTGACATTTGCAATCTTCCAGTCCTCTGGAACCAGGCCAGAATCTATCGACTTTTGAAAGATCATTGCTAATGCCTTCACAATCTCCACTGCTACATCCTTCAGAACACGACGGTGCATTCCATCTGGTCCAGGAGATTTATCTACCCTTAGACTATTCAGCTTCCTGAGTACTTTCTCTGTCGTAATTGTGACTGCGCATATTTCTCTTCCCTGACACCCTTGAATGTCCGGTATATTGCTGATGTCTTCCTCAGTGAAGACTGATGCAAAATAGTCGTTCAGTTCCTCCACCATCTCCTTATCTCCCATTACAACTTCTCCAGCCTCATTTTCTATCGGTCCTATATCTACTCTCACCTGTCTTTTACTCTTTATATTCTTGAAGAAGCTTTTAGTATCCTCTTTGATATTATTTGCTAGCTTCCTTTCATAGTTCATCTTTTCCCTCTTAATGACCTTCTTAGTTTCCTTTTGTAAGCTTTTAAAAACTTACCAATCCTCTGTCTTCCCACTAATTTTTGCTTCCTTGTATGCCCTCTGCTTTGCTTTTACTTTGGCTTTGACTCCTCTTGTCAGCCACGGTTGCATCCTTTCTCCATTCTAAAATTTCAAATGGAAACTACACACTGCATCTGCAAAGCAAACAGCATTATGAAGGACCCCACACACCCCTCATACAAACTCTTCTCCCTCTTGCCGTCTGGGAAAAGGCACCGAAGCATGTGGGCTCTCACGACCAGACTATGTAACAGTTTCTTCCCCCAAGCTATCAGACTCCTCAATACCCAGAGCCTGGACTGACACCTTGCCCTATTGTCCTGTTTATTATTTATTGTAATGCCTGCACTGTTTTGTGCACTTTATGCAGTCCCGGGCAGGTCTGTAGTCTAGTGTAGTTTTTTTCTGTGTTGTTTTTCACATAGTTCAGTCTAGTTTTTGTACTGTGTCATATAACACCATGGTCCTGAAAAAAGTTTGTCTCATTTTTACTATGTACTGTACCAGCAGTTACGGTCAAAGTCACAATAAAAGTGACTTGACTTGACTTGATTAAGTGGGTAAAAAATTTCCCCATCATAAAGTGGCTATTTGAAGCTCAAATGGCAGCTAAACTGCAGGATTTGTCTGTGACAATGGAAACATGGACTCTTTAGCCACACATCCATTACCAGGACAACTATTCCCTTCCTAAAAACATGAGACAAGTTCACTAAAATGTTCCTCCAAATCAGGCATATAAGAAATCTGCTCTTTGCTCAATTGAGTTTTCAGATCGTTTGACTCAGCAGAACTGGTGGAAGACTGAGGGGAGATTTGTTAGAGGTATACAAGATTGAGGGGTATAGATAGGGTAAATGCAAGCTGGCTTTTTCCACTGATGTTGGGTTGTACTATAACTAGAGGTGTTGGGTTAAGGGTGACAAGTGAAAAGTTTTAAGGGAACATGAGGGGAAACTTCTTCACTCAGAGGGTCGTGAGAGTGTGGAGTGAGCTGCTAATACAAGTGATGCACACAAGCTCGATTTCAATGTTTAAGAGAAGTTTGGATAGGTACACAGATGGTAGGGATATGGAAGGCTGTGGCCACATGACTCTGACTCTATTAACTACACATTAATGAAGAAACATAGAAAATAGGTGCAGGAGTAGGCCATTCGGCCCTTCGAGCCTGCACCGCCATTCAGTATGATCATGGCTGATCATCCAACTCAGAACCCTGTACCTGCTTTCTCTCCATACCCCCGATCCCTTTAGCCACAAGGGCCAAAAGAGTGGAAGGGTTCAGTGATAATCCATTACGCCATGAAGTAATGCCTACCTTACCCATTGTCTATCATCATGTGTGTCTTCTGGCCTTTACAAGCTGACAAGTGAAGTCATAAAAAAGGGAATGTGTATATCTCCATATAGCTGATTGAAAGACCTATTATACAGTATACGTACATACGTCCTGTTTGCTCATCTCAGAGTTCTGGTTGTTGCCCTTTTTACACCATTTTCTTGTGATGCTCACATTGCAGATCTCCGTATCACTGTATGTGTTTGGCTGGGGTTGCAAAATGGTTGAGTTTGACCTGCATTCCAGCTCCACTTACTGAGTTAGTGCTGCACCCTGCATGAATAAGAGAAGATGCCTCCACTTCGCCGGTTGTGACGCAACGTGCTGTGTCCCTATTCTCATTACAGAGCATGGCATCAAACCTTCTGTGGAAAAATAACTCTGTCATTTCAAAAAAAATGTTACCACTTGTGTGGTTATGTAGTTAATGGCAATTTACTCGGTAACCTTTTACACCGAGGGTGGTAGGTATGCGAAATGCGTCACCAGAGGTTAGTGGTAGAGGCAGAAACATGAAGAACATTTAAGAGACTCTTGGGTAGGCACATGGATGACAGAGAAAAAGAGGGAGGGAAAGATTAGATTGACCTTAGAATAGGTTAAGCCAGATGGTGGTGAATCTGTGGAATTCATTGGGTATATTTAAAATGGAGGTTGAAAGGTTCTTAATTACTAAGGGTGTCAAAGGTCATGGCAGGAAGGCAGGTGAATGGGGTTGAGAGGGATAATAAATCAGCCATGATAGAATGGCAGAGCAAACTCGATGGGCCAAATGGCCTAATTCTGCTCTTAGGTCCTATTGTCTAAGAGGCTGCACAACATTATGGGCCAAAGAGTTGCATGGTGCTGTTATGTTCTATGTACTTTGTACCCAATCTTGAAATCTTATATGGAAGCTTGTCAACAAAACATGCAGAGTAGAACATCTTAATTGCAGAGAAATATTGTCTAAACTATAGAAATGACTGATTGCCAATAATGCGCACTGGGGAAAAAGGCTTGGCTGGTTGTATTATGGGTTGATTGGCTGACAAACCAGCTGCTGGTTAATTCCAGTGCCCACACCGCCAAATGTTTACGCAGTTACAACTATCAGGAGGGAATTAACACTTACTTGCTGGTAACACCAGGTGGTGCTCCAGAAGTTGTTTAATGAAGCACACAGAGTTCTACCTGAACAGCATCCTTGCAGGATAAATAAACTCCCTCAACAAACTCGCACGTTTTGTAGAATTACTGAAATTTGCAGCACCAAGGCCATTTGGCCCGTGCTGACCGGAAACGAAACGACCGATCACTGGCGTTGCTCAGTGTTCTAATTGCAACCAGCCTGGTGCTTCGTACGGTTCTAATTCCAGAAACTGGCCAATGATGGCAAGTATCCTTGACGGTCTTAACCACCTTTACAGCTTGGCGTGCTATCTTTAGGGATCTGTGACGTGCACCCCAAGATCCCTTCATTCTTCTGCACTTCAGTGATCTGATATTTATTGTCTGTTTCCTTGCTCTGTCTGTCCTGCCAAATGCATGACTTTATACTTCTCCCAGATGATTTTCTTTTACCATTTTGGTGCCCATCTCACCAGTCTACTGATGTTTTAGACCGTAAGATATTGGAGCCCAGTTCTGCCATTCCATCATGGCTGATTTGTTATCCCTCTCAACCCCATCCTCCTGCATTCAGGACATTTGATGCCCTGACTAATCAAAAATCTACCAACTTCCACTTTAAATACACCCAACGACTTGGCCTCCATTGCCACCTGTGGCAAATAATTCCACAGATTCATCATCCTCTGGCTAAAGAAATTCCTCCTCACCTCTGTTTTTTTAATTTCTTCATTTACGGGATGTGGGCGTCGCCAGCTAAGCCGTCATTTATTGCCCATCCCTAGATGCCCTTGATGAGCTGCCTTCCTGAAGAGCTGCGGTCCCCGAGGTGTAGGTACACCCACAGTGATGTTAGGGAGGGAATTCCATGATCTTGACCCAGCGACAATGGAGGAACAGCAATATGTTTCCAAGTCAAGAAGTCGTGGAAGGGGAATTCCAAGTGGTGGTGCTCCCAGGTATCTGCTGTTCTCGTCCTTCTAGATGGTAGTGGTCTTGGGGCTGGAAGGTGCTGCCCTAGGAACTTTGGTGTGATGTTCCAGTGCATCTTGTAGATAGTACACACTGCTGCAACGGTTCATCGATGGTGGAGGGATTGGATGCTTGTGGAAGGGGTACCAATCAAGCCGACTGCCTTGTACTGGATGGTGTCAAGCTTCTTGAGTGTTGATGGAGCTGCTGTCATCCAGGCGAGTGGCGAGTATTCCATTACACTCCTGACCTGAGCCTTGTAGATGGTGGACAGAGTTTGGGAAGTCAGGAGGTGAGTTACACGTCGCAGGATTCCTAGCCTTTGACCTCCTCTATTAGCCATGGTGTTTATATGGCTAGACCAGTTTCCTATCAATGGTAATCTCCGGGATGTTGATGGAAGGGAATTCAGTGATGGTGATGCCACTGAATATCAAGGGACAACGGATAGAGCCTCTATTGTTGGAGATGGTCATTGCCTGGCATTTGAATGGCTCAAACGTTACTTGCCACTTGTCAGCCCAAGCCTGGATATTGTCTAGGTCCTGCTGCATTTGGATATGAACTGTTTTATTACTTGAGGAGTCTAAGTGGATGTCTCTCTATTCTGTGCCCTTTCATCCTTGACTCACCCACAATAGGAAACATCCTCTCCACATCCAGTCTATCAAGACTTTCAACATTCGATAGGTTTCAATTGAGATCCCCTCTCATTTTTCTGAACCTCAGACCATACAGGCCCAGAGCCTTCAAGCACTCCTCTTATGTTAACACTTTTAATTCCCGGCATCATTCTCGTTAGCTTCTTCAAGACTCTCCCCAATGCCGGCATATAATTTCTTAGATAACGGGCCCAAAACTGCTGACAATACTCCGAGCCAGCAACTTGGAATTTTACTCTTCACTGTCAACTAAATCACAGATTTTGGTATTACTAGAAAGTTTGCTAAGAATGAAACTCATATTTGAGTCCAAATTGTAAATATATGCCATGAAAAACCAGGGATTTAGCACACATCTTTAAGCCCTGCTCCACGCACCCCCCCCCCCCCCCCCCCATCACAAGTTCACTAGTCCATATACTGTGGTGAACTATATATACCTGTCTGGACTGCTCCTGTGGCTCCTCCCACAGACCCCTGCTGACTGCTCCTGTGGCTCCTCCCACAGACCCCCCCCTGACTGCTCCTGTGGCTCCTCCCACAGACCACCGCTGACTGCTCCTGTGGCTCCTCCCACAGACCCCCTGCTGACTGCTCCTGTGGCTCCTCCCACAGACCCCCTGCTGACTGCTCCTGTGGCTCCTCCCACAGACCCCCACTGACTGCTCCTGTGGCTCCTCCCACAGACCCTGCTGACTGCTCCTGTGGCTCCTCCCACAGACCCCCTGCTGACTGCTCCTGTGGCTCCTCCCACAGACCCCCTGCTGACTGCTCCTGTGGCTCCTCCCACAGACCCCCACTGACTGCTCCTGTGGCTCCTCCCACAGACCCTGCTGACTGCTCCTGTGGCTCCTCCCACAGACCCCTGCTGACTGCTCCTGTGGCTCCTCCCACAGACCCCTGCTGACTGCTCCTGTGGCTCCTCCCACAGACCCCTGCTGGCTCCTCCCACAGACCCCTGCTGACTGCTCCTGTGGCTCCTCCCACAGACACCTGCTGACTGCTCCTGTGGCTCCTCCCACAGACCCCCTGCTGACAGCTCCTGTGGCTCCTCCCACAACCCCTGCTGGCTCCTCCCACAGACCCCCTGCTGACTGCTCCTGTGGCTCCTCCCACAGACCCCCGCTGACTGCTCCTGTGGCTCCTCCCACAGACCCCCGCTGACTGCTCCTGTGGCTCCTCCCACTGACCCCCTGCTGACTGCTCCTGTGGCTCCTCCCACAGACCCCTGCTGACTGCTCCTGTGGCTCCTCCCACAGACCCCCTGCTGACTGCTCCTGTGGCTCCTCCCACAGACCCCCTGCTGACTGCTCCTGTGGCTCCTCCCACAGACCCCTGCTGACTCCTCCCACAGACCCCTGCTGACTGCTCCAGTGGCTCCTCCCACAGACCCCTGCTGACTGCTCCTGTGGCTCCTCCCACAGACCCCTGCTGACTCCTCCCACAGACCCCTGCTGACTGCTCCAGTGGCTCCTCCCACAGACCCTGCTGACTGCTCCTGTGGCTCCTCCCACAGACCCCTGCTGACTGCTCCTGTGACTCCTCCCACAGACCCCTGCTGACTGCTCCAGTGGCTCCTCCCACAGACCCTGCTGACTGCTCCTGTGGCTCCTTCCACAGACCCCTGCTGACTCCTCCCACAGACCCCTGCTGACTGCTCCTGTGGCTCCTCCCACAGACCCCTGCTGACTCCTCCCACAGACCCCTGCTGACTGCTCCAGTGGCTCCTCCCACAGACCCCTGCTGACTGCTCCTGTGGCTCCTCCCACAGACCCCTGCTGACTGCTCCTGTGGCTCCTCCCACAGACCCCCGCTGACTGACCCTGTGGCTCCTCCCACAGACCCCTGCTGACTGCTCCTGTGGCTCCTCCCACAGACCCCTGCTGACTGCTCCTGTGGCTCCTCCCACAGACCCCCGCTGACTGCTCCTGTGGCTCCTCCCACAGACCCCTGCTGACTGCTCCTGTGGCTCCTCCCACAGACCCCCTGCTGACTGCTCCTGTGGCTCCTCCCACAGACCCCCTGCTGACTGCTCCTGTGGCTCCTCCCACAGACCCCTGCTGACTGCTCCTGTGGCTCCTCCCACAGACCCCCTGCTGACTGCTCCTGTGGCTCCTCCCACAGACCCCCTGCTGACTGCTCCTGTGGCTCCTCCCACAGACCCCCTGCTGACTGCTCCTGTGGCTCCTCCCACAGACCCCTGCTGACTCCTCCCACAGACCCCCTGCTGACTGCTCCTGTGGCTCCTCCCACAGACCCCTGCTGACTGCTCCTGTGGCTCCTCCCACAGACCCCCGCTGACTGCTCCTGTGGCTCCTCCCACAGACCCCTGCTGACTGCTCCTGTGGCTCCTCCCACAGACCCCTGCTGACTGCTCCTGTGGCTCCTCCCACAGACCCTGCTGACTGCTCCTGTGACTCCTCCCACAGACCCCCTGCTGACTGCTCCTGTGGCTCCTCCCACAGACCCCTGCTGACTGCTCCTGTGGCTCCTCCCACAGACCCCTGCTGACTGCTCCTGTGGCTCCTCCCACAGACCCCCTGCTGACTGCTCCTGTGGCTCCTCCCACAGACCCCCTGCTGACTGCTCCTGTGGCTCCTCCCACAGACCCCCTGTCTGACTGCTCCTGTGGCTCCTCCCACAGACCCCCGCTGACTGCTCCTGTGGCTCCTCCCACAGACCCCTGCTGACTGCTCCTGTGGCTCCTCCCACAGACCCCTGCTGACTCCTCCCACAGACCCCTGCTGACTGCTCCTGTGGCTCCTCCCACTGACCCCTGCTGACTGCTCCTGTGGCTCCTCCCACAGACCCCCTGTCTGACTGCTCCTGTGGCTCCTCCCACAGACCCCCTGTCTGACTGCTCCTGTGGCTCCTCCCACAGACCCCCTGCTGACTGCTCCTGTGGCTCCTCCCACAGACCCCCTGTCTGACTGCTCCTGTGGCTCCTCCCACAGACCCACTGCTGACTGCTCCTGTGGCTCCTCCCACAGACCCCTGCTGACTGCTCCTGTGGCTCCTCCCACAGACCCCTGCTGGCTCCTCCCACAGACCCCCCGCTGACTGCTCCTGTGGCTCCTCCCACAGACCCCTGCTGACTGCTCCTGTGGCTCCTCCCACAGACCCCTGCTGGCTCCTCCCACAGACCCCCCGCTGACTGCTCCTGTGGCTCCTCCCACAGACCCCCCGCTGACTGCTCCTGTGGCTCCTCCCACAGACCCCTGCTGGCTCCTCCCACAGACCCACTGCTGACTGCTCCTGTGGCTCCTCCCACAGACCCCTGCTGACTGCTCCTGTGGCTCCTCCCACAGACCCCTGCTGGCTCCTCCCACAGACCCCTGCTGGCTCCTCCCACAGACCCCTGCTGACTGCTCCTGTGGCTCCTCCCACAGACCCCCTGTCTGACTGCTCCTGTGGCTCCTCCCACAGACCCCTGCTGACTCCTCCTGTGGCTCCTCCCACAGACCCCTGCTGACTGCTCCTGTGGCTCCTCCCACAGACCCTGCTGACTCCTCCCACAGACCCCTGCTGACTCCTCCCACAGACCCCCCTGCTGACTGCTCCTGTGGCTCCTCCCACAGACCCTGCTGACTGCTCCTGTGGCTCCTCCCACAGACCCCCGCTGACTGCTCCTGTGGCTCCTCCCACAGACCCCCGCTGACTGCTCCTGTGGCTCCTCCCACAGACCCCCGCTGACTGCTCCTGTGGCTCCTCCCACAGACCCCTGCTGACTCCTCCCACAGACCCCTGCTGACTGCTCCAGTGGCTCCTCCCACAGACCCCTGCTGACTGCTCCTGTGGCTCCTCCCACAGACCCCTGCTGACTCCTCCCACAGACCCCTGCTGACTCCTCCCACAGACCCCTGCTGACTGCTCCTGTGGCTCCTCCCACAGTCCCCTGCTGACTGCTCCTGTGGCTCCTCCCACTGACCCCCTGCTGACTGCTCCTGTGGCTCCTCCCACAGACCCCCGCTGACTGCTCCTGTGGCTCCTCCCACAGACCCCCTGCTGACTGCTCCTGTGGCTCCTCCCACAGACCCTGCTGACAGCTCCTGTGGCTCCTCCCACAGACCCCGCTGACTGCTCCTGTGGCTCCTCCCACAGACCCTGCTGACTGCTCCTGTGGCTCCCACAGACCCCCTGCTGACAGCTCCTGTGGCTCCTCCCACAGACCCCCTGCTGACTGCTCCTGTGGCTCCCACAGACCCCTGCTGACTGCTCCTGTGGCTCCTCCCACTGACCCTGCTGACTGCTCCTGTGGCTCCTCCCACAGACCCCTGCTGGCTCCTCCCACAGACCCCTGCTGGCTCCTCCCACAGACCCTGCTGACTGCTCCTGTGGCTCCTCCCACAGACCCCTGTCACCCCCACCCCCCCCCCCCAATCACAAGTTCACTAGTCCATATACTTAGCACTTTTTCACCAAGGTTAAAAGCAAAGATGCGATGTTGAGATTTTATAACACACTGGTGAGTCCACACTCGGAGTATTCTGAGCAGCTTTGGGCCCCTTATCTAAGAAAAGTTGTGCTGACATTGGAGAGGACCCAGAGGATTTTCACAAAAATGATTCCGGGAATTAAAGGTTTATCATACGAGGAACGTTTGGTGGCTCTGGGCCTGTACTCACTGGAACTTAGAAGAATGAGGGAGGATCTCATTGAAATTTTTTGGAAGGCCTAGATAGAATGGATGTGGTGAAGATATTTCCTGTAGTGGGGCAGTCTAGAGGGCACAGCCTCAAAATAGAGAGTTATCCATTTAGAACCTGATGAGGAGGAATTTCTTTGGCCAGAGGGAGGTGGATCTACCACAGGCAGCTGTGGAAGCCAGGGTATTGGGTGTATTTAAGGCAAAAGTTGATAGATTCTTGATAAGTCATGGCATGAAAGGTTATGGGGAGAAGGGTTGAGAGGGAAAATAGATCAGCCATGACAAAATGATGGCATAGACTTGATGGGCTGAATGGCCTAATTCTGCTCATACGTCTTATGCCTTATAAATTTTAATCCAATTTGTAGTTAATTAAAATTAGATCAGCTACAATCCAATTTTTAATTGTAATTTCTTGATCAATATGCTATGTGGATTTTTGTCAAGTGCCTTGTTAAAATCCATGCCAGGCTACTTCAAATGTAACATCCTCATTTACCCTTGTTGTTATGTCACAGCTCATGAAAGCTACAAAATAATTACTTGTAATTTGATCACATTTTAAATTTGACTTTATTTGATGGTACAATAGTGATTTAGTCATCAGCGTCAGACAAATTCCACTGGGATTGTTTGCTATTCCATGAAGCAAGTTCCAAGCTTGTCTACGAGGGCATGTATGCATTCCACGTGAAATGAACTTTGTCAATCTCGGCCCAGTACAAAACCAAGCACAATTTAGCACCTAATCATTCTAGAGAACACAGCAGTGGTGTTGCAGAAATAGATTAAAATTTGTACCGATATTCTAACATGTTCAAATTGCAGTTAAAACATACCATCTCTGAGAGTGCTGAAAAATATTTTTAAGTGTTAACGATAACCCAGCCATGGCCTTTAACACGGCTCCTGAAATAGACGGTGAGGCCTAGGAAAAGAATATGGCCCTTCGACCTGTGGAGTCTGCTCTGCCATCCTGTCATGGCTGATTTTATGTATAGTGATACAGTGTGGAACAGGCCCTTCTGGCCCTTTGAGCCACGCCGCCTAGCAACATTCGATTTAATCCTAGCCTAATCATGTTACAATGACCAGTTAAC
The DNA here is from genome assembly GCF_048418815.1 of Hemitrygon akajei. Classification (NCBI taxonomy): domain Eukaryota; kingdom Metazoa; phylum Chordata; class Chondrichthyes; order Myliobatiformes; family Dasyatidae; genus Hemitrygon; species Hemitrygon akajei. The sequence goes on from NC_133132.1 coordinate 153,688,505, forward strand.
CTACCAACTGGTACATTTTTGGACTGTGGGAGCTCCCAGAAAAAACTCACGCAGTCACGCGGAGAAGAACATACAAACACTTTACAGACTGCGGCAAGATTTATGTTCCCTGGCAATGCCATTTTCCTGCCTTCTCCCTGTAAACTTTGACAAACTTACTAATCAAGAACGTTTCAACTTCCACTTTAAATTTACCCAGTGAACTGGCTTCCATAGCCATCTGGGGCAAAGAAAATTTATTTTACCTAGAAAAGGGTAACGGCCAAAGTAAATATTTATTTCAGGGCAAGGTTGGTAAGCGTACGAGGAAAAGGGAATAGAGGACAATGGAGATAGGATAAACAGGAAAACGCATGATTGGAGCATGATCTGGACATGTATCAACTGAGTAGTCTGTGTTGTGTGCATTGATGTAATAGTGCGTGCATTTGTCTGCAGACTGGAGGTGTTCACTGCAATCCTTCTGCGAATAGCACATGAGTCTGTTCTTGCACCCTCTACAGGAGATCCTGGAGCTTTGTAACTGTGGCTGTATCTGTTTTTCTTTCACCTATCGGGGCAGTAATGTTGAAGCAGGGAGTCTGTAGAAGGACTTGGACAGATTAGGAAAAAAGGGCAAAGAAGTAGCAGATGGAATGTAGTGTAGGAAAGTCTACCACCGTGCACTTTGGTAGAAGGAATACAAGTGTAGACTATTTTCTAAATGGAGAGAAAATTCAAAAAATAGAAGTGCAAAAGGACTTGGGCGTCCTCGTGCAGGATTTCCCTAAAGGTTAACTTGCAGGTTCAGTCAGCGTTAAGGCAATGTTACCATTCATTTCGAGAGGAGTAGATCATAAAAGCAAGGATGTAATGCTGAGGTTTTATAAGGCATTGATCAGACAGCACTTGGCGTATTGTGAAAAGGTTGGATCCCTTATCTAAGAAAAGATGTGCTGGCATTGGAGAGGGTCCAGAGAAGGTTTAAAAGAATGATTCAGGGAGTGTACAGGTTTATGTATGAGGAGTGTTTGATGTCTCTGGGCCTGTCCTCACCGGAGTTTAGAATAACAGGTGGGGAATCTCATTGAAACCTATCAAATATTGAAAGGCTTAGATAGATGGCATGTGGAGAGGATGTTCCCTATAGAGGGGGAGTCTAAGACCAGAGGATGTCACTTTAGAACAGTGGCGAGGAGGAATTTCTTTAGCAAGGGGGTTGTGAGTCTGTGGAAGAGACAGCTATGGAGGCCATATCATTGGGTATATTTAAAGGGGAGGTTGATAAGATCATGATGAGTAAGGGCATCAAAGAATATAGGGAAAAGGGTGTTGAGAGTGAACTTAAATCAGGCAGGATGGAATGTCAGAGCGAGTTTGATGGACAGAGTGACCTAATCTGCTCCTACATCTTATGGTTTAAATGCAACAACTGAAAGTTGGGAAGAATTTACTCCAAATGTTGTCACAGCGGCTTCCCAGATTAGTGTTATTGCTATCGATCTTTCAGGCTTTAATCACGCTGGCTTGGGCTGAACTTTTCTTTACTTCATCGTTTCCTCGAGGGTAGACAAGGATGATCTGGCAGATGAATGCGTGGCTGAGAAGCCAGTGCAGTGGGCGGGGCTTCAGGTCCTTGGATCATTGGGATCTCTTCTGGGGGAGGTATGACCTGTTCAACCTGATCCAATATTCTCGTGGGCAGGTTTGTTAGTGCTATTGGGGGGGGGGAGGTGGTTAAACTAACTTGGCAGGGGGGTGGGAACCGGAGTGAAGGCACTCAGGATAGGGCAGATGGTAAAAAAGTAAAGATAGCTTGCAGTCAGACTTCAGAAGAACAGGCAGGTGATGGGACTTAGTTGCAGCCAACAGGCTGAGTATCAAATCATTAGGGATGCAGAATCAGAAAGGATAGCAAATACGGTACACAAGAGTATAAGAAATAAGGTGGATGATCTTCAAGTCAAGTCAAATCAAGTCACTTTTTATTGTCATTACGACCATAACTGCTGGTACAGTACTCAGTAAAAATGAGACAACATTTTTCAGGACCATGGTGTTACATGATACAGTACAAAAACTAGACTGAACTATGTGAAAAAACAACACAGAAAAAAAACTACACTAGACTACAGACCTACCCAGGACTGCGTAAAGTGCACAAAACAGTGCAGGCATTACAATAAATAATAAACAAGACAATTGGGCAGTAAGGTGTCAGTCCGGGCTCTGGGTATTGAGGAGTCTGATAGCTTGGGGGAAGAAACTGTTACATAGTCTGGTCGTGAGAGCCCAAATGCTTCGATGCCTTTTACCAGACGGCAGGAGGAAGAAGAGTTTGTGTGAGGGGTGCATGGGGTCCTTCATAATGCCGTTTGCTTTGTGGATGCAGCGTGTAGTGTAAATATCCGTAATGGTGGGAAGAGAGACCCCGATGATCTTCTCAGCTGACCTCACTATCTGCTGCAGGGTCTTGTGATCCGAGATGGTGCAATTTCCGAACCAGGCAGTGATGCAGTTGCTCAGGATGCTCTCAATACAACCCCTGTAGAATGTGGTGAAGATGGGGGGTGGGAGATGGACTTTCCTCAGCCTTTGCAGAAAGTAGAGACGCTGCTGGGCTTTCTTTGCTATGGAGCTGGTGTTGAGGGACCAGGTGGGATTCTCCGCCAGGTGAACACCAAGAAATTTAGTGTTCTTTACGATCTCTACCGAGGAGCCGTCGATGTTCAGCGCGGAACTTGAAATTTGATGGGGAGAAAGTGAAGTCTGATGTAGCAGCATTTCACTGAAGTTACAGTGGTATGAGAGAGGAACTGGCCAAGGTAAACTGGAAGGAGCTGCTGGCAGGGATGTCAGCAGAGCAGTAATGGCAGGCATTTCTGGGAAAAATGAGGAAGTTGCAGGATGTGTGTATTCCAAAAATGAAGAAATACGCAAATGGTAAAATAGTTATCATGGCTTATCATGGCTGACAAGGGAGTCAAAGCCATTGTAAAAGCAAAATAAAGGGCATATAACAAAGAGAAAATTAATGGGAAGATAGAGGATTGGGAAGTTTTTTTAAAAAAATTTTTTATTAGTTTTTCAAAACATTTTACAAAATTAAAAACCCCAAATCCCAGTGGGGAGCATTAATACAGAGCAAGATTAAGCATACAATAACAATATGCTACAAACGAAGAGAATTTAACAAAAAAGCACCTAAATTAAAGACAAGTGAGCTTAGTGTCCTCCCCAAGCCCCACAACACAAGAAAAAAACAACAACTCCAGACCAACCACCACACAATATAGAGAGTATAAGTCAGGACAGTCAAACTCCCAGACTGTGAATACACTTAGCAACAGAGGATAATAATGCCTACTACCAGAAAAAAAAGGGAGCTGAAAGCAAGGGACCGAAAAGAAGGAAAAAAAAAGAAAAACAAAAAAAAAAACCCTAGTCAAGAGGAAGGTTATGAAAGTACTCGATAAAAGATCCCCAGACCTTATGGAACTTTAGATCCGAATTAAGAACTGAATAATGAATTTTTTTGAGGTCCAAGCATTTGACACTGCTCTAGCCATATTAGACAACATGTGCTCTCATTTGCTTCAAAATCCAAAGATTAGTTCCCTCGTCCAGCCTGCAGTGACTACATGCCAATTTTGTGTTCTCTGTCAGAAGGGTTGGCTAAGTATCAGAGAGGCTTAACGCTGTCAAGCTCATAGGCGTTTGATGGTTACCTCAGCCACTCCACATTGAATGTGCTATCTAGGTGACATCCAGGCCTAATGTTACAGGCAAATATTTCCTGTGCGTTTGTCAAGTGCGGAAATATCATGATTGAATTACTCGATGAGCTGCCAACTGATCTAAAGTAATGAGTTTGAATCTCACCAAGGTCACCAAGCGACACAATCCTTTTTTCATTTACTGTACTATTATTTAATCCGGACACACAGACTTTCACTATCCCAGATTATCCTCCTTTGCTCTCACTTTGAGCTGACGTGGGTCGTGGATTTCTCTGGGTTGGTGGGGATGTTGCATTGTGTCAAGGAAGCTTTGAGAACTTGTCGCCTCTTTTTTTAAAAATTATTTTTTTATTAGTTTTTTCTATACATTTTACAAATTTAAAAACCCCAAATTACAATAAGGAACATTGATACAGTGCAAAATTAAGCATACAATGACAATATGCTACAAAGGAAGAGAATTTAACAAAAAAGCACCTAAATTAAAGACAAGAAAACTTAGTATCCTCCCCAAGCCCCACAACACAAAAAAAAAACTCCAGACCAACCACAACACAATATAGAGAATATAAATCATGACAATCAAACTCCCAGACTGTGAATACACTTAGCAACAGAGGATAATAATGCCTACTACCAGAGAAAAAAAGGGAGCCGAAAGCAAGGGACGAAAAGAAAAAAAAAACCCTAGTCAAGAGGAAGGTTATGAAAGTACTCGATAAAAGGTCCCCAGACCTTATGGAACTTTAGATCCGAATTAAGAACTGAATAATGAATTTTTTTGAGGTCCAAGCAGGCCATAATGTCGTTAAGCCATTGCGCATGAGTGGGCGGGGCAACATCTCTCCATCTGAGGAGGATCAAGCGTCTCGCCAGGAGAGAGGCAAAGGATAGTATTCGGCATTTGGTCGGACCCAGACATAAATCTGTCTCGCCCCAAAAACCGAACAGAGCAATTAAGGGGTTTGGTTCTAGGTGCTGATTCAGAATACCCGATAATGTAGTGAAGACATCTTAATTTCTCCAAGCTAGGACAGAACCAGTACATGTGGATGAGAGAGGCCACGCCCCTCTTGCATTTATCACAGAGCGGACTAATGCCAGGGTAGAATCGAGATAGTTTAGATTTAGACATATGGGCTCTATGAACAATCTTAAACTGTAAGAGGCAATGGCGAGCACAAAGGGAGGTTGAATTGACCGATTTGAGAACTGAGTCCCAGCTCTCCTCGGATAAGGAGATATTTAAATCCTGCTCCCAGGCCATTTTAATTTTATCCACAGGGGCCCGTCGTAAGGCTGCTAGTTTATCTCGGATAATTGAAATTAAACCTTTACCTAGTGGATTAATGGAAAGAAATAGGTCCATAGCATTTTTCGCAGGCATTTCAGGAAAGTTAGGAATTAAAGGAGCAGTAAAGTGTTGGATTTGGAGATATCTGAAAAAGTAAGCATTAGGCAGGTTGAACTTAACGGAGAGCTGCTGAAAAGAAGCGAAGCGATTATTGATGAAGAGATCTTCAAAATGTCTAATGCCCTTCCTGTACCAAACATGGAATGCTGAATCGTACGTAGTAGGTAAAAAAAGGTGATTATGTGCGACAGGGCTAGAAACGGAAAACCCCTGGAAACCATAGCATTTCCTGAACTGAGCCCATATACGCAAAGTGTGTCTGACCAGAGGATTAGCTATTGATCTGGGCAGACTGCTAGGGAGTGCAGAGCCAAGAAGTGCAGATATAGATAATTCTTTAGTGGAGCTCAACTCCATTGCCACCCAGTTAGGGCACTCGGGTTGACCGTGGAAGAAAGACCAGAAGGCAGCACAACGTATTTTAGCTGCCCAGTAATATAAGCGAAAGTTAGGTAAAGCCATGCCACCCTCTTTTTTAGATTTTTGGAGGTGGATTTTATTAATTCTAGAGCGCTTATTCTGCCACAGATATGACAAAATAATAGAGTCTAAGGAATCAAAAAAGGATTTAGGAATAAAAATTGGGATAGATTGAAATAAGTATAAAAATTTGGGAAGAACATACATTTTAACAACATTAATACGACCTACCAAGGACATAGATAGAGGTGACCATTGTACCAGACTCTGTTTTATAGCATATGAAAGATTGACAAAGTTTTCACGAAAGAGATCTTTAAACTTCCTTGTGACTGTAATTCCAAGATAAGTAAATTGATTATGGACTACTTTAAAAGGGAGATCACGAAATATTAGTTCTTGTGCTTCTTTATTAATTGGGAAAAGTTCACTCTTATGTAAGTTGAGTTTATAGCCAGAGATCTGGCTAAACTGGTCAAGAAGTGAAAACATTAGAGGTAAGGATGTAGACGGATTTGAGAGAAAGAGTAATAAGTCATCAGCATAGAGAGAAACTTTATGCTCAACACCCCCTCTCCAAATCCTGGTCAATTCAGGACAATTTCGAAATGCTATCGCCAAAGGTTCTATAGCCAAATCAAAGAGAAAGGGACTTAAGGGGCATCCCTGATGGGTGCCACGTTTGAGATTAAATACTTGGGATTTCTGAAAATTAGTTAGAACAGAAGCAGTAGGACACAGGTACAGCAATTGGATCCAAGAGATGAAACTTTGGCCGAGGTCAAATTTTTCTAAGACTGCAAAAAGGTAGTTCCACTCTATATGGTCAAATGCTTTCTCCGCATCAAGGGAGATAACACATTCAGGAGTCCCAGTTGGAACTGAGTATAAAATATTAAATAGATGCTGAATGTTAAAAAAAGGGAGACGGTTTTTAATAAAGCCTGTTTGGTCATCAAAGATAATGGAGGGAATAACGGTTTCTAATCTATGAGCCAACACTTTAGCTAAGATCTTTACATCAACATTGAGCAGAGAGATCGGCCTGTACGAGGAACACTCTGTTGGGTCTTTGCCCTTTTTTAAAAGAAGAATAATAGATGCCTCATTGAAAGAGGGTGGCAATTTGCCGTAATTAAATGAGTCAGATAATACTGAAAGTAACTGAGGAGAAAGAAGTGAGGAGAATGATTTATAAAATTCCACAGGGAACCCATCAGGTCCAGGAGATTTCCCTGAGGACAGTGCAGAAATTGCCAAAGATATTTCTTCTGGTGATATAGGCGCATTGAGTTTGGCTTTGAAATCAGATGAAAGTGAGGGGATATTCAGATTCTGTAAAAATTGATCCACAGAGATATTGTCATTCAGGGATTCAGAGGAATAAAGCCGAGAATAAAAATTTTTAAATGCGTCATTAATTTCTAAATGATCCGATGTAAAGTCTCCGTTCTCCTTCCGGATCTTTGTAATATGTTGTTTGGCTTTGGAACGCCTCAGCTGATTGGCTAGGAATTTACCAGACTTATCCCCATGAATGTAAAAGCGACTCTTGCTTTCGAGAAGTTGGCGTTTGACAGGTTGAGTGGACAGAAGGTTAAATTTAGTTTGGAGTTCAACGCGCTTCTTGTATAATTCAGGGTTCTTAGTTTGGGCATATATTTGATCCAAATCTTTAATCTGGTTAATGAGGTCTGCTCGATCTGCATGGGATCTTCTATTGAGATTTGCTGTGTAAGAGATTATTTGACCCCTCAGATATGCTTTCATGGCATCCCAGACAATCTGGGATGGCATTTCAGGTGATGTATTAGTGTTAAAATAAAAGGTTATCTGGTCCTTAATAAATTTTACGAAATCATCATCCGATAGTAAAGTTGAATCGAACCGCCAGTGTTTGTTCCTCTGAGGGAGACCAGGAAAGTTCAGAGAGAGGGTAATTGGGGCATGGTCAGAGATCAGTATACTCTGATAGTCACAAGAGTGGGCAAATAGGATAAGTTGGTTATCGAGTAAGAAATAGTCAATTCTAGTGAAGGTATGGTGAACATGTGAGAAAAAAGAATAATCTCTCTCCATAGGATGGAGGAAACGCCATATATCAGAGATACCAAAATTAGAGAGAAACGATTGAATAGCTAAGGCAGATTTAGTAGGTGATCTGGTAACAGAGGACGATCAGTCCAGTTTAGGATCCAACCAACAGTTGAAGTCACCACCCAATACAAGAGAGTATGAGTTTAAGTCTGGTAGTGAGGAAAAAAAACGTTCAAAAAAGTTAACATCATCAAAGTTGGGGGCATACAGGTTTGCTAGTGCAACTTTAGTGTTATATAGTTTACCAGAAACAATAATAAAACGGCCATTTGTATCAGATATTTTATTATGGAGTTCAAAAGGAATATTTGAGTTAATAAGAATGGAAACTCCCCTGGCTTTAGCGGCAAAGGATGAATGAAAATGCTGACCCGCCCACTTTGACAGAAGCCGGGAGTTATCAAAGCAACGAATATGAGTTTCTTGGAGGAAAGCAATGTCAGCTTTGAGTTGTTTAATATGTGCGAATACCTTCCTCCTTTTAACAGGGTGGTTCAGTCCCTTTACATTCCAGCTCACGAATTTAAGTGCACTAGCCATTATCAATTACTAATGCATAAAAGGCAGCAGGCATATAAAAAATCAAGCAGTACAATAGCAGTCTGGGAGCAGAGATGTAAACATAGATTCGTAAGGTCAAAATATAAACATGTCCTAAGCAATAAAGAGATGTTGGAACTGGAAAACTCACCCCACCCGCACAACCCAAAACTAGACGGCTACCAAAACAAGCAGCTAGCTCTACCAAAAAAATTAACCCAAATACAACTTCCAGATCTGTGTCATTAACAACAGTTCCGTATAAATACTATAGCAAATAATAACTAGTTTATGCACTAGAAAACATAACTACAGATTAGAACACCTGCAGAAATATACAACTTAATACAGAGAAAATCGGAAGAAAACCAAAACTAACCTACCCGCGAAATATTATAGAAGAATAAAGTAAGAGAAAGGGAAAAAAAAGGTAAGAAGGAAAAAGAAAAAAGAAGGGGAAAATTATAAATTCAAGACGAGTATTTATCAACCATTTACAGAGAAGGGAGAGAAAAATTCAGAGATTAGAAAAAAGGGGTGAAGAAAAGAAAAAGATAAAATAAATAAATATTTAAAGCAAAGGAAAAATAAATCAGCAGTTGAACTGTGAACTGACAAACAGGGAGGCCTTCACTAAAGACTTCGAACGTCCAAAACAAGTTAGAATTGGTTGTAGAACTCTGTAGGTAAAGTTATACAAGAATAAAGATAGGTTACACACACACCAAATCCCGGGAGAGATTGTCAACAGCCCTTAAAGTTTCAATGAATAATGTCTGAGTAATTCAAGTGAATTCCGAGTCCAGAGAAAGTAATTTTACTACGAGGAGTACTTATCCACCATTTTAGGAGGTCCGATCAGATTCCGAAGATGACTGGATAGCTGGAAGACTTGCCACAAACGCTTCAGCTTCCTTTGCTGATTTGAACCACTTGAATTCCTCGGTATTAAGCTTTATTCGTAGCTCAACAGGGTTACGAAGGGAAGGTTTGAAACCACGATCAAAAAGCACTTTCATTGCGCCTTTAAACTCAGCGCGCATCTTTAAGGTCTGGGGTGCAAAATCTTCCACAAAGCGAATGGTTGTATCCTGGAAAGAAAAAGAGCCTCTGCGACGTGCCTCCACAATCAGACTGTGTTTTACCTGGTATTGATGGAAACACAGGATTACTGGTCGCGGACGGGAACCCAGAATTCCGGGGGGAACGTAAACTCTGTGTGCCCGTTCGAGCTCGGGTGGCTTCGGAAGCAAATCTTTCCCGAATAACTCACAGAGAAACTCGGCGAAAAACTTCACGGTTGGTCCCTTTTCAGTCGCCTTCAATCCCAGAATTCTGATGTTGCAGCGTCTGCTACGATTTTCGAGATCCACCATTTTGGAAAGAAGTTTATTAGATTTTTCCTCTAAGCTGGAACAGAGAGTCTCCAAGTATCGAACACGACTTTCTAAATCTTCAGAAGTCGAATCGATACAAGATAAGTGTTCAGCATGTTTGTCCACTTTATCGTTGATCCGATCCAGTTTGTCTTCTAACTGTTTGAAAGCGGTTTTAAATTCCTTTAAGATTTCGTCTCGGAGCTTTCCCAGCGCAACCATCGTCTCGTCCGACGCGGTCATGGCTTCTTTTCTCCCGGATTTAGAACTCTTGCTAGACATTGTAAGTTAGATATATTCACAGGCAAGTAAGAGATACCGAAATAATTCCTAATTAAGGTTTAAAAAATGGAGACATTTAGTGCAAAGGTAGTGACAGTAACGGAACAAAAGTTCGGAGCAGCTAAACAATCGCCATCTTACCGGAAGTCCCAGGAAGTTTTTAAAAACCTACAGAGAGCAACTAACAAGTCATTAGAATGGAAAAGATGAAATATGAAAGCAAGCTAGAAATTAATATCAAAGTGGATAGAAAAAGTTCTTTCAAGTAAGTTAATAATAAAAGAGAAATGAGAGTGGATATAGGACCGCTAGAAAATGAGGCAGGAGAAATAATAACGGGGGACGAGGAGATGGCTGTTGAACTAAATGAGTATTCTGCATCAGTCTTCACTGTGTAGGACACCAGCAGTATGCCAGATGTTGTACTGTGTGAAGGAAGAGAAGTGGGTGCAGTTACGTTAGAAGAGAGAAGGTGCTCAAAAAAACAGAAAGACCTAAAGGTACATGAGTCACCCAGACCAGAGGAACTGCACCCTGGGGTTCTGAAAGAGGTAGCATTAGAGATTGAGGTGGCATTAGAAATGATTTTTCAGAAATCATTGGACTCTGGCATGGTGCCAGAGGACTGGAAAATTGCAAATGACATTCCACCCTTAAGAAGGGGGAAGGCAGCAGAAAGGAAATTATAGACCAGTTAGCCTAAACTCAGTGGTTGGGAAGATGTTGGAGTCAATTGTTAAGGATGAGGTGATGGAGTACTTGGTGACACAAGACAAGATAGTACAAAGTCAGCATGGTTTCCTTCAGGGAAAATCCTGCCTGATGAACCTGTTGGAATTCTTTGTGGAGATTACAGGTAGGATATATAAAGGGGATGCAGTGGATGTTGTATATTTGGACTTTCAGAAGGCCTTTGACAAAGTGCCACACTTCTTACCAAGTTAAGAGCCCACGATATTACAGGAAAGTTACTAACATGGTTAGAGCATTGGCTGATTGGTAGGAGGCAACAAGTGGGAATAAAAGGATATTTTCTGGTTGGCTGCCAGTGACTAGTGGTGTTCTGCAGGGGTCGGTGTTGGGACCACTTCTTTTTATGCTGTATATCAATGAGTTAGATGATGGAATAGATGGCTTTGTTGCCAGGTTTGCAGATGATACGAAGATTGGTGGAGGGACAGGAAGTGTTGAGGAAACAGGTAGGCTACAGGAGGACTTAGACAGATTAGGAGAATGGGCAAGGAAGTGGCAAATGAAATATAATGTTGGAAAATGCATGGTCATGCATTTTGGTAGTAGAAATAAATGTGCAGACTATTTTCTGAATGGGGAGAAAATCCAGGAATCTGAGATGCAGAAGGAGTTGGGAGTCCTTGTGCAGAACATCCTGAAGGTTAACTTGTAGGTTGAGTCAGTGGTGAGGAAGGCAAATGCCATGTTGGCATTCATTTCAAGAGGTCTAGAATACAAGAGTAAGGATGTGATGCTGAGGCTTTATAAGGCACTGGTGAGGCCTCACCTTGAGTATTGTGAACAGTTTTGGGCCCCTCATCTTTGAAAAGATGTGCTGGCTTTGGAGAGGGTCCAGAGGAGGTTCACAAGACAGATTCCAGGAATGAAAGGGTTATCATACAAGGAAAGTTTGATGGCTCTGGGTCTGTACTCGCTGGAATTCAGAAGGATGAGGGGAGATCTCATTAAAACCTTTTGAATGTTGAAAGGCCTAGACCGAGTAGATGTGGAAAGGATGTTTCCCCTGGTGGGAAGAGTCTAGGACAAGAGAGCACAGCCTCAGGATAAAGGGGCACCCTTTCAAAACAGAGATGTGGAGAAATTTCTTTATCCAAAGGGTGCTGAATTTGTGGAATTTGTTGCCACACGCAGCTGTGGAGGCCAGGTCGTTGGGTGTATTTAAAGCAGAGATCGATAGGTTCTTGATTAAACATGGCATCAAAGGTTACAGGGAGAAGGCAGGGAACTGGGGTTGAGGAGGAGAAAAACAAAGGATCAGCCATGATTGAATTGGAGCAGATTTGATGGGCCAGATGGCCTTATTCTGCTCCTATGTCTTAAGGTCTTTTGATATCATTTGGGAATTCTATTTTAATTAAATCAAGAAGCAAGTCTGGATTTCATGCTCAACCTTGCAGGTTTTTTGTGATACAACTTTAACAAAAAATAATTTCACATATTAGAATGAAAACTCAGTTTTATTTTCTGTGATATTTTCAACTTCACAGAAGAATATTGCAAAATGCTAGCTGTACTAATTTAGAAACATTTAAATCTTTATTACAAACTGCAGGTTTGCAAAGAATCTGGCAGCATAAGAATTAACTATTAATTGTAGTACAGTTACGATTCTTAATGTATTCTAGAAGAAGACTGCGTATCCCAGAGGAAAGGAGGTCAGGATGTAAAACAACATTTTCCAACAGGTTCCGACCTTCTGCTCTCCCTTTTTCTGAGCACATGGTCCTCCTCCATACTCTCAATAACCAGCCACCTAGATAGAAAAAGAATATACTCCTAGTATGAAACTCAGTTTTATTTAAATGAAGCAATTAAATGTGATAAAACACTATTTACATAAATTAAGTTTGTGTACAGAGTAGAACAATTTCCTCTAAAGATATGAATAATTTAACTGCTATCAAAACTATATTTGATGTTACGTTGTGTTTCGATGCTACCCTTCACTTCATGATTGTTGTAAGAGTTCAGCTTTAATTGTCACATTTGCATCAAAACATACAGTGAAATGTGTCATTTTCATGTAGATTTACAGTCCACAATTGTTGCCACATTTCCACCAACATAGCTTGCCCACAACATGCTAGCTTTAACTTGTATACTTTTAGATTGTGGGAGTAACCCAGGGCACCTGGAAGAAACTGACGTGGTCATGGGGAGAACGTACAAACTTCTTACAGACAGCAGCTGGAATTGAACCCCAATACAACTGGCACTGTAAAGTGTTACGCTAACAGTTTGCCTCTCTGCTTTAGAACGTTTGACTGACTATCATCTCAGCTTCTGGTCAAGTGAGGCACAAACACAAAAGCATCCAGAATTTAAATTAATGTGACAACAATAGCTACATAGGTATGGCTATGGGACTGTACACCAATTCATATAGGGAGATGCTACTCCCTTCAAAGTTCAAAGAATTTATTATCAACGTACATATCTGTCACCATACACAACCATGAGATTATTTTCTGTGGGCATACTCAATGAAATCTGTAGAACAGATTTACTGAGTATGCATAAGTATGACTACTACTCAGTTAAAATTAAAACATATCCCTCTTTAGATAACTTCTACTGGAGATAACATGAATTCCTCATATCTGGATATCTTGAATGTACTGAAAGGATTTAGCAAGAAGACACCTAAAAGATTAGCTGATATCCTTCAACACTAACAATAAATTAAGTTCTAAACAAAGCAACTTTTGACTTGAGTTCTCTGGATGTCCTAGGTTTATACAAAGAGAAATGACAAAGAGTAATGAAAAGAGTAAACAAAGGGCATTTGAAACAAGAGAAAATCTGTAGACGCTGGAAATCCAGGCAACACACACAAAATGCTGGAGGACCTCGGCCCAAAATGTTGACAGTCTATTCTTTTCCATAGATGCTGCCTGCTGGCCTGCTGAGTTCCAATACGAAGAGCATTGTTCTTTGCACTGCTTCAAATAACCACTAAGGGGCGCTACAGCATCAGAATAAGTGATTTAATATTACTTGGTTATTTGATCATTTCAGCTAGAAGTATATCAAACTAATTGGGAATATCCAAATTTCTATTCTTGCTCTTCAAGAAAAAAAGTACTCACACAGACCTTATGTTTATTAATTTTTGGAAAATGCTTAGCATTTCACAAAGCAAAGCACATGCCAAATTTATGCGGCATTTTAGTTGTTCATACTATGAACTGCCTAAGCTAAATGCTTTTTAATGAAATGCTTTCGGATTGTGAATTGCTTAATAAATACACCAGAATTGTTGCAATGATCTAGCAATGCACAAATATATCAGATATCTAAGCCTCAAAATAACTATGTATTACTTTTTGCTTTATTTTTTAATGCATGTCCTGACGAAGGGTCTTGGCCTGAAATATTGACTGTTTATTTATTTCCATGGAGGCTGCCTGACCATTGAGTTCCTGCAACATTTTGTGTGTGTTGCTTTGGATTTCCAGCATCTGAAGAATTTCTCATCTGAAGAAGACAAAGCATGATCGATCTAATTGTGTTTTTCTTATAAAAATCTTTCTAAATAACAGTGTATCAAAACTGCCATACTTTAATTTTAAACAAAGCAAATGAATTTTAAATTCAGAATGATCAAAGCATAACGTGTTCTATTGGATGAAGGAGAGAAAGCCAAGGAACACCTTCATTAACCTGTCAACCAATGGATTCATGATGAGTTTCTCCTCATGGTTAGAGATTCCCCTAGCCTTATCTCACACCCTACCCACGGCACCCTCCCCTTGTACTACTTAAAGATTTACTTGTCTTCTCTCATTTCTGATTAGGTTGTCAACCTGAAATAATAACTTTATTTCTCCTTCCACAGATGCTGCTTGATGTGCAAAGGGTTTCCAGCATCTTTTGTTCTGGATTTCCAGCATCAGCAGAATCTTTTACATCCAGCATTTTTTTAGTTCCAGCAAGTAGCTGACCAGTCTTTAGTCACTGTTAGAGCGTAAAACTTAATTTTCCTCGGAGTTTAACTTTTCTGATGCATGCTTGTGTTTTTATATAATCATCGATTTATGTGTTTGGCTGGTGGGTTGGAGATACGTCTCCATCAAAGGTGCTCCTTCCCTCCGCTAGCCTGCAGGTCACCCTTGGGCGAGGTGTAGCACCAGCTTAGCTTCCCCCCGCCACCCAATCAGGGTCACATGAAGCTGTGGGAGCAGGTGGTGGACGGTCGTACGAGCAGCTGGTGCAGTTCACAAGTCCTGGTTATGCACCCACTGACGTCAGGCCGACAATCTCTACATAGCACCATCCAGAGACAGAGAAGCAGTTTCAGTGACAGGTTACTATCGATGCAATGCTCCTCAGACAGGATGAAGAGGTCAACACTCCCCAATGCCATTAGGCTTTACAATTCTACCGCCAGGACTTAAGAACTTTTTAAAAGCTATTATTAATGCTTTTTGAGATAGTGATTTAGATGCATATCATATTTTTACTGAGTTAAGTATTGTATGTAATTAGTTTTTGCTACAACAAGTGTATGGGACATTGGAAAAAAGTTGAATTTCCCCATGGGGATGAATAAAGTATCTATCTATCTATCTATCTATCTAATCTCTGAAGAGTTTTGGTAACGGCTGGGGTCACACATCTTGTAAAGATACTGCCCAGAAGAAAGCAAAGGCAAACTATTTCTGTGGGAAATTTTGCCACGAACAATCATGGTCACCATGATCGCCCACGTCATACAACACGGCAGATACTGATGACGATGACATACGTGTATGTATATCAGTGAATTTTTCAATAATCGTAGTATAGCTGATTCTGTATTTTCTAGAAGTTTCTATGCAGCAGGTGTCAGGCCACTGAATCTGACAATTTCATAGGTTGTTATTATCTCTACAATGTATTATTGTATGTCAAATCTGAGCTAATTTTTAGCACAAGACAGTCGCAATTTCTTTGTCCTTTGTTTTTTCCCCCTTGTTCTTTGTTCTTGTAACACTTAATAAACAGCTGCAACCATCAAGATTTATGCCTCATTCTTGACTTCCAAAGAATCTTTGGATCACAGAATCAGCAGGATCCAACAACACCCACCTGTCAGTTTGTTTCCTTTGTTTAGAATGTCAAGAGCAACCAAAGCTCTGTTCTGCTCGTTACTCAGGTCAGGAATAGACGGTGCCTTATCTCCAGCCAACAGCATCCGTGGAGGCAGAAATGCCTGAAAGGTATTGGTTTGATTGAAGTTTGTGGGAAAATGAGTCGCAGCAATAAATTCTACTGCATTGGCCCAGCTGACACCAAACTGCGCTTCAGGAGCTGAAATGTCCGCCAATCTATCAAAGCAAACGAAAAGCAATAAAACATGCAAACCAAACAAGATTTATTGAATTTCCACAGCTTTCTGCTATTGTTTTCTACTTGAAGTGATTGATTTTTTTTTAAAAGGAAAGGTAAAGAACAGGGAACACAGCGGATAGAAATATTGATCGACGGAAAATGTCTGGGGATGATCCAATGGAGGAAGAAACACAATACATAAATCATGTGTGTGGTAAATTCTAAAGCAATACATACAAAATGCTGGAGGAACTCAGCAGGCCAGGCGGAATCTATGGAAGTGAATAAACAGTTGACGTTTCAGGATGGGAATCCTATGTGCTGGGAGGCCGTGGAAAATACAGTTGGTTTTATCATTGGGAGCGAGAGCAAATCAGCAAGCACAATGCAAATGTATCAACTTAATGCAAGACAGAATACACCATGTAAAAGTGGAGAAACTCCATTGTGCTAATAGGAAGAAGGAAGTTGAATTATGACGATAAAATACCAGATAGCTCAATTTACCTATCGGAAAACTTTGGAAGTGCAACTTCGATCGATGCTACATGGGCTATCCACAGATGACGCCAAATATCATCCTCTTCTGGTAACAGCTTGATCTGGGAAAACTCCTTTGATTTTTTCAGTAGCTGTTGATTAAATAAACAAAGAAATAAATAAATGCCAGGTTTTCATAGTTTCATTTTTGCAAAATTAATTCATAGAGTTAATCCATTTGCTGATGAGATTTGGAATAAATTGGCACTTTTTAAGCCAATACACAAGATAGTTAAGGGTTAAGCTTATAGTCAGGGGGTCACATACAGCCCATACTTGGTAAAAATGACAAGTTTCTTTCTTTGAATAATTTTTTTTAATGATTATCAAGCGTTTCAATGGGATCTCATTGTATTGAGGCCATAAAACCATAAGACGTAGGAGCAGAATTAGGCCATTCAGCCCATCAAGTTTGCTCCATCATTCCATCATGGCTGATTTATAATCTCTCTCATCTTCATTCTCCTGCCTTCTCCAAGTAACTTTTGACACTTTTACTAATCAATAACCTATCAACCTCCGCTTTACATGACCCAATGATTTGGCCTCCACAGCCATCTGCGACAATGAATTCCACAGATTTGCCACCTCAATGTATAAATAAATTCCTCCTTCTCTCTGTTGTAAAGGTACATCTTTCTACTCTGAGTCTGTCCCCTCTGGTCCTAGACTCCCCTTTGACACTCTCTCCACATCCTATCTATCTAGGCCTTTCAATATACAATAGGTTTCAATGAGATCCCCCTTCATTCTTCTAAACTCCTTCAAGTACAGGCCCAGAGCCATCAAATGCTCCTCATACATTCACCATCAGAATAATTCTTATCAATCTCCTCTACATCCTCTCCAATGCCAGCACATCCTCTCTTGTACAATGGGCCCACAACTGCTCACAATAAGCTTAAATTACAGCCTACTTGTTGAAAGGCACAACTAAGTTACTTTAGTCTTTTTTTTATGGCAGCCTGTGAATCTTAAAAGGGAAAGCAGTAGGCATAACTTCCATGTGATATGTAGACATCTGGGACCATCAACCCCCAGACTGCCTAGCGCAATTAGATTAGGCAGTCACTGTTGTTGTGTGTTGTGCGCACTTGGCTATAGTGCTCCCAAGTACACAGAGAATGTGAGGAGAAAGATCTAATGATGTGTCTCTGTGGAGTATTTTAGCATAAGAATCCAGCCCTTCATCTCTTTTATACCTGCACCAACTGCAGTCCATGACACACAGAACTCTTGGTCCACTTCCCTTCACTCTCCTGCAGGCATCGCGTTAGACTTCAGTCCAAATCTTTCCCTACAATGTCACATACTTCACCCTCGACACTACTGAATCCTTCATGGTTCTCACGTCAGGCTCAGACTACGGTTGCTAAAAGCCAACCGAAAGTGATTCAGGTGAATGTCGGTCAGTTGTCCTCTGGCCATTAACAGTACTAGCAACTGCACATTCCATTTATTCTAAGAGAAGAAGTTTGGAAACTATGTTAAGGGAACAGCTATACCGGTGCTCCCGATGCGGCCTCCTCTACATCGGCGAGACCCGACGCAGATTGGGGGACCGCTTCATCGAGCACCTATGCTCCGTCCGTCATAACAGACAGGACCTCCCGGTTGCCACCCACTTCAACTCTGCTTCACATTCCCATACGGATATGTCCATACATGGCCTCCTCTACTGCCATGATGAGGCCAAACTCAGGTTGGAGGAGCAACACCTCATCTACCATCTGGGTAGCCTCCAGCTCCTTGGTATGAACATTGAATTCTCCAACTTCCGGTAATTCCCTCCCTCTCCCTTCCCCCATCCCACCTTCACTCTGTCTCCTCTTCTACCTGCCTATCACCTCTCTCATCATTCTGCCTTCTTCTACTACCCATAGTGCTTTCCCCTTACATTCCTTCTTCACCTCTCCTGCCTATCCCCTCCCTGCTTCCCCTCCCCCACCCCTTGACCTTTCCTCTGATTGGTTTTTCACCCTCCCCCCACCTTCTTTATTGGGCCCCTGCCCCCTCTTTCTTCAGTCCTGATGAAGGGTCTCGGCCCGAAACGTTGACTGCTCGTTTCAACGGATGCTGCCCGACCTGCTGAGTTCATCCAGCTTTTGTACGTGTTGATTTGACCACAGCATCTGCTCTGCAGTGTACTTTGTGTCAGCTACAAGGGCCAAGTGCATCTTCTGACAAGGGTAGAGGATTATTTAAGAGATTCTGCCAGTGCTTAAAATCTTGAGCAACAGACACAAAATGCTGAAGGAACTCAGCAGGTCTCACGTTTCGGGTTGAGACGCTTCAGAACTGGAAAGGAAGGGGGCAGAAGCCAAGATAAGAAGCTGGAGGGAGGATGAGGAGGACACGCTGGCAGATGATAGCTGAGACCAGGTGAGGGGGAATGAGGTTAGAAGCGAGGATGTAATAGGTGGAAGAGGTGAAGAACTCCGATGGGAGTAGACAGTTGACCATGGAAGAAAGGGAAGGAGGTGAACCAGGGGGTTAGTTATTGCCGGGGGGGGGGGGGTGTAGGGGGACACAGGGACGACACTGCCAGTATGCCAGGTATTTGAGAGTGTAGTTGCTATTACTAAGGAGAATGTGTTTAGGAAGCTGAAAAGTCTGAAGGTAGTTAAGTCACCTGGACCAGATGGACTACACCCCGTGGTTCTGAAAGAGGTAGCTGAAGAGATTGTGGAGACACAAGAAATTCTGCAGATGCTGGAAATCCAAAGCCACACACACGGATGCTGGAGGAACTCAGCAGGCAAGGCTACATGCATTGAAATGAACAAATAGCCTGCATTTTGGACCGAGGCTCCTTGTCAGGAATGTGGAGGCATTAGTAATAATCTTTCAAGAATCAGTAGATTCTAGAATGGTTAGAGTCATAGAGTCATAAAACAACATGGCACAGAAACAGGCCCTTTGGCCCATCAAGTCCATGCCGAACCATTAATCTGCCTCATACCATCAGCCTCCACTTCAACCATAGCCTTTCATACCCCTCCCATCCATGCACCTGTGCAAATTTCTCTTAAACATTGAACTTAAAATCACATCCACCACTTGTGCTGGCAGCTCATTCCACACTCACGACCCTCTGAGTGAAGAAATTCCCCCTCATGTTCCTATTGTGTATTTAATATTTCAGTGGTATTTGAGCAATACTGTAAATATATTGTTTGATTAAGCGTTCTTTGTTTGTTTAAATAATCCATTATGGGTTATATGTAAAAGCACGTGAATGACATTCATCATCATGCTACCATGTGAGACGTAATGTGCTCGCTAGAAATAAAAACAAAGTTACACATATCTCTAGGGCTCCCTTGTTTTCCTTTTGATTGGCTTTAGGTTTTGGAGTTACAAAACCTAACAGTTCCACTTGAACATTTCACCTTTCACTCTTAACCCATGACCTCTAGTTCTAGTCTCACCCAACCTCAGTGAAACAAGCCTGCTTGCATTTTCCCTGTCTATACCCCTCATAATTTTGTATACCTGTATCAAAGCTCCCCTCAATCTTTTATGTTCTAGAGAATCAAGTCCTTCCCTGTACAACCTTCTCTATAATTCAGGTCCTCAAGTCCCAGCAATATCCTTATAAAATTACTCTTTCAATCTTACTTGCATCTTTCCTGTAGAGAGGTGACCAAAACTGGACACAATGCTCCAATTTAGGTCTCACCAACGTTATGCAATTCCAACATAACATCCCAACTCCAGTACTCTGACCTATGAAGGCCAACATGCCATAAGCTTTCTTTATGACCCTATCTACATTTGGCACCACTTTCAAGGGATTATGGACCTGTATTCTAGATCCCTTGTTCTACTGCACAGCACAGTGTCTTACCACTCACCCTGTAAGTCCTACCGAAGTTCAACACCTCACACTTACCTGCATTAAATTCCATCTGCCATTTTCCAGCCCATTTCACCAGCTGGCCCAGATCCCACTGCAAACTTTGATAGTCTCCCTTGCTGCCCACTACACCCTAATCTCGGTGGCATCCACACATTTGCTGATCCAGTTTACCACATTATCATCTGGATTGTTGATCATTTGGAAAACAGAACATTAGGAAAGCTGCAGGCCTTGATGGTATCTCATCTGGTACTCTAATGCACTGCGCAGATCAGCTATCACCTGTCTTCACTGAGATATTTCACACCTCCCTGTTATAATGCAGAGGTCTTGACTGCTTTAAAGCTGCTATAATCAGTCCAGCCCCCAGAAGACTAGATCACTGGATTATAGGCCAGTCGCTCTGACTTCAGTAGTTATGAAAACCTTTGAACATCTGATGTTGGCCTGGCATAAGTCCATTACTGATCCTCTTCTTGACCTACCAGAGCAAATCACTCAGTTGATTGTGCCTTCATTACATTTTTCAACGTTTGGACTTCCCCAACACCTATATGAGGATCTTGTTTGTGGATTCTAGTTCCTCCATCAACACTATTGTTCTGGAGTTGCTCCACAGCAAGCTAACCCAGCTAGCAGTGCCCTATAGTATCTATCAGTGGATTATGGACTTCCTGACAGGAAGGAAGCAGTGTGTAAGGCAGGACTCCTACTTGTCCAATCCATTGTCTATAAGCAAAGGCTCTCCACAAAGCTGTGTCCTTTCATCCCTTCTATTTTCACCCTATACAAATGTCCATACTATCACAGACAAATCCATTAAAATCCTAAAGCTCGCTGATGACGTGACTGTAGCTGGTCTCATTTTTAATATGATGCAACCAGCTATCAAAGAGAGGTAAACCGTCTTTCATATGGAGTACTGATAACAACTTGGAGCTTAATGCTATCAAGTCAGGGGAAATGGGGGTATTGGAGTATAAAATATTATGGAGTATAAAACTTGTATTATTTGCTGTGCAACCACAACTATGTGAAATGCTAAAAACTATGTGGAATGCTAGAGACAATGGTGTGTTAGTATATGCTAGTGAGAGGTGGCTGGGAGAGGTAGTCAGCTTTGAAGTTGGCTATGTGCTAAACTTGTATTATTTGCTGTGTAACCAAAACTATGTGAAATGCTAAAGACAATGTTAATATATGCTAATGAGAGGTAGTCAGCTTTGAAGTTTGCTATGTGCTCTGCATGTATCCAATTGAATGTAGACGACAATGGTGTGGTAATAAAAGGTAGCTAAGAGATGTTTTGCTTTGAACTTGTCTGCTGTGTAACTAAAGCTATGTAGTCAGCCTTGATGTAGATTATGTAGTTTGAACTTGTTATTTGAAATCTTAAGAATGTAGGAGACAATATGTGTTAATAAAAGGTAGCTAAGAGATGTAGACTAGAACATGAATAAGTCAATAGGTAAAAACAATAGTGGCGGATGTACTTGTGATATGCACCTGTAGACCGCTTGGATATGTTAATGCAGCTAAACCAGGAGATTGCTTTAAAAAGCTGCTGTGTCCGAGAATCGGTAGACAATCAGAGACTAGCTCAATGACTGTCTCAGCTTTGATTTGCAAATTAAAGTTTAACCCTTCTTGAAGAATCTTCTGCGTCTCCTGGTCATTTGTAAGGCATGAAAAACCACGACAGGGGGTGACTTCCACCAACAGCCCCCTACCTGGTCCCCCTTTGGAAATTAATAGTCAGTCTGTGTCTGTGGTCGAGTCATTCAAATTCCTGGGGACTACCATTACCAATATATTGAAGTGGGACAAGTGTGTTATACTCATCACTAGGGAAGGCCAGCAGAAATTGTTCTTCCTATGCCAGCTTAGGAAGCTTATCATCTTAGGAAATATCCTGATGAGTTCTTATTCAGCTATCACTAAGAGTGTTGTGACCACCTCCATCACTGTTTGGTTTCCTGCCACCTCCTCCCAAGTCCAGGTCCAGTGGCAGCAAAAGGTTCCCTCAGCAGCAAAGACCATTAGCTGTTAGCTACCAACGTTGCCAGAGTGAAGAGAAGAGCTGGAAAAATTACTGCCGGCTCCCCCAACAGTAACAGTCACCTATTCACCAAATTGTCATCAGGGAGATGCTACAAGTCCATCACCACCAGGACCACACATTGTCTCTGAAGCTTTTTTCCTGTAGCTATCCAGCTTCTCAATGAAACCCACTCCAGTGTAACACCCTAACTGTCCCTACACATCTGTTAAGTGGTCTTTCCTGCTCTTCTTGTTCTGTCAATAATTATTTAGTTTGTTCATATGTTCACATTTATTTAAATTTGATTATTGACATTTGCACTAATTGTTGATTGCCCATGGCAGTTTCCACAATTGTCTTGGAAATTGTTTGATGTTATTGTACCATCTGTTATGTTATTGTCCTGAGTTTTACGCTTGGCACCAAACCACAATTTATTCTGGTATCACAAAATGCTGGTGGAACGCAGCAGGCCAGGCAGCATCTGTAAGAAGAAGCACTGTTGATGTTTCGGGCCGAGACCCTTCGTCAGGACTAACCGAAAGGTAAGATAGTAAGAGATTTGAAAGTAGTGGGGGGAGGGGGAAATGCGAAATGATAGAAGACCGGAGGGGGTGGGATGAAGCTAAGAGCTGAAAAGGTGATTGGCGAAAGTGATACAGGGCTGGAGAAGGGAAAGGATCATGGGACGGGAGGCCTCAGGAGAAAGAAAGGGGGAGGGGGGAGCACCAGAGGGAGATGGAGAACAGGCAGAGTGATGGGCAGAGAGAGTGAGAAAAAAACGAACAACTAAATATGTCAGGGATGGGGTAAGAAGAGGAGGAGGGGCATTAACAGAATTTAGAGAAGTCAATGTTCATGCCATCAGGTTGGAGGCTACCCAGCCGGTATACAAGGTGTTGTTCCTCCAACCTGAGTGTGGATTCATCTTGACAGTAGAGGAGGCCATGGATAGACATATCAGAATGGGAATGGGACGTGAAATTAAAATGTGTGGCCACTGGGAGATCCTGCTTCCTCTGGCGGACCAAACGCAAGTGTTCAGCGAAACGGTCTCCCAGTCTGCGTCAGGTCTCACCAATATAAGGCCACACTGGGAGCACCGGATGCAGTATACCACACCACCCGACTCACAGGTGAAGTGTCACCTCACCTGGAAGGACTGTCTGGGGCCCTGAATGGTGGTGAGGTAGGAAGTGTAAGGGCAGGTGTAGCACTTGTTCTGCTTACAAGGATAAGTACCAGGAGGGAGATTGGTGGGAAGGGATGGGGGGGATGAGTGGACAAGGGAGTCGCGTAGGGAGTGATCCCTGCGAAAAGCAGAAAGAGGGAGAGAGGGAAAAATTTGCTTGGTAGTGGGATCCCGTTGGAGGTGGCGGAAGTTACGGAGAATTATACGTTGAACCTGGAGACTGGTAGGGTGGTAGGTGAGGACAAGGGGAACCCTATCCCAAGTGGGGTGGCGGGCAGATGGGGTGAGGGCAGATGTGCGGGAAATGGGAGAGATGCGTTTGAGAGCAGAGTTGATGGTGGAAGAAGGGAAGCTCCTTTTTTTTAAAAAAAGGAAGACATTTCCAACCTGGAATGAAAAGCCTCATCCTGAGAGCAGATGCGGCAGAGACGGAGGAATTGTGAGAAGGGGATAGCATTTTTGCAAGAGACAGGGTGGGAAGAGGAATAGTCCAGGTAGCTGTGAGAGTCTGTAGGCTTATAGTAGATATCAGTAGATAAGCCGTCTCCAGAGATGGAGACAGAAAGATCAAGAAAGGGGAGGGAGGTGTTGGAAATCTACTATAAGCCTCTCTCTCTCTCTGCCCATCACTCTGCCTGTTCTCCATCTCCCTCTGGTGATCCCCCCCTCCCCCTTTCTTTCTCCCGAGGCCTCCCGTCCCATGATCCTTTTCCTTCTCCAGCTCTGTATTACTTTCACCAAACACCTTTCCAGCTCTTAGCTTCATCCCACCCCCTCCGGTCTTCTCCTATCATTTCGCATTTCTCCCTCCCCCCACTACTTCCAGATCTCTTAGTATTTTTCTTTTCAGTTAGTCCTGACGAAGGGTCTCCGCCCGAAACGTCGACAGCGCTTCTCCCTATAGATGCTGCCTGGCCTGCTGTGTTCCTTCAGCATTTTGTGTGCGTTGTTTGAATTTCCAGCATCTGCAGATTTCCTCGTGTTTATTCTGCTATGTTTCACATACTGACAATAAAGTAATTCAGATTCTGATTCAGATGACAAACAACAACGGATCCAGTACCAATCCCTGCGGCACACCACGAGTCACGGGCCTCCAGTCAGAGAGGCAACCACCTACAACCACTCCCTGGCTTCTTCCACCAAGCCAGTGTCTGATCCAATTTATCACCTCATTGTCAATGTCAAGTGACTGAATCATCTTGACCAATCATGCAGGACCTTGTTATAGCCCTTACTAAAGTCCATCTCAACAACATCTATTGCCTGGTTCCTGGTAACTTCCTTGAAAAACACTATTACATTGGTTGGACACAACTTACCACTCACAAAGCCATGTTAACTATTCCTAATCAGTCCCTGTCTATCCAAAAACTTTTATATCTGGTCTCTTAGAATACCTTCCAGTAACTTTCCCACTACTGATGTCAGACTCACTGGCCTATAATTTCCTGGCTTATTCTTAAAGTCTTTCTTAAATATCGGAAGTACATTAGCTATCAAACTAAGGCATTGGTATCAAGAGTTTACAAGTTCCCAAAGATACACAAGGAGGGCTATCTGAGGCCTGTCATCAGAGGGATAGATTCTCCAACTTACTACCGTGCTAAGCAATTAATTACCATGCGGTCTCCCTTTGTTGGGGGCTGTGAGCATCACATCACCAGAATCAGAATCAGATTTATTATCACCGGCATGTGACATGAAATTTGTTAACTTAGCAGCAGCAGTTCAAAACAATACATAATATAGAAGAGAAAAAAAAACACCAAATAAATAATAAATAAGTAAATTAATTACAGTATATGTATATTGAATAGATTTTTTTTTAATGCTTAAACAGAAATACTGTATATTAAAAAAAAGTGAGGTAGTGTCCAAAGATTCAATGTCCATTTAAGAATCCGCTGGCAGAGAGGAAGAAGCTGTTCCTGAATCGCTGAGTGTATGCCTTCAGGTTTCTGTACCTCCTACCTGATAGATAGATAGATAGATAGATAGATAGATAGATAGATAGATACTTTATTCATCCCCATGGGGAAATTCAACTTTTTTCCAATGTCCCATACACTTGTTGTAGCAAAACTAATTACATACAATACTTAACTCAGTAAAAAATATGATATGATCTAAATCACTATCTCAAAAAGCATTAATAATAGCTTTTAAAAAGTTCTTAAGTCCTGGCGGTAGAATTGTAAAGCCTAATGGCATTGGGGAGTATTGACCTCTTCATCCTGTCTGAGGAGCATTGCATCGATAGTAACCTGTCACTGAAACTGCTTCTCTGTCTCTGGATGGTGCTATGTAGAGGATGTTCAGAGTTATCCATAATTGACCGTAGCCTACTCAGCGCCCTTCGCTCAGCTACCGATGTTAAACTCTCCAGTACTTTGCCCACGACAGAGCCCGCATTCCTTACCAGCTTATTAAGACATGAGGCGTCCCTCTTCTTAATGCTTCCTCCCCAACACGCCACCACAAAGAAGAGGGCGCTCTCCACAACTGACCTATAGAACATCTTCAGCATCTCACTACAGACATTGAATGACGCCAACCTTCTTAGGAAGTACAGTCGACTCTGTGCCTTCCTGCACAAGGCATCTGTGTTGGCAGTCCAGTCTAGCTTCTCGTCTAACTGTACTCCCAGATACTTGTAGGTCTTAACCTGCTCCACACATTCTCCATTAATGATCACTGGCTCCATATGAGGCCTAGATCTCCTAAAGTCCACCACCATCTCCTTGGTCTTGGTGATATTGAGACGCAGGTAGTTTGAGTTGCACCATATCACAAAGTCCTGTATCAGTTTCCTATACTCCTCCTCCTGTCCATTCCTGACACACCCCACTATGGCCGTGTCATCAGCGAACTTCTGCACATGGCAGGACTCCGAGTTATATTGGAAGTCTGATGTGTACAGGGTGAACAGGACCGGAGAGAGTACGGTTCCCTGCGGCGCCCCTGTGCTGCTGACCACCGTGTCAGACCTACAGTCTCCCAACCGCACATACTGAGGTCTATCTGTCAAGTAGTCCACTATCCAATCCACCATGTGAGAGTCTACTCTCTCACTGGTGACAGTGAGAAAAGGACATGCCCTGGGGGCTGGAGGTCCTTAATAATGGACGCTGCCTTTCTGAGACACCGCTCCCTAAAGATGTCCTGGGTACTTTGTAGGCTAGTACACAAGTTAGAGATGACTAGATTTACAACCTTCTGCAGCTTCTTTCGGTCTTCTGCAGTAGCCCCTCCATACTAGACAGTGATGCAGCCTGTCAGAATGCTCACCACGGTACAACTATAGAAGTTTTTGAGCGTATTCGTTGACATGCCATATCTCTTCAAACTCCTAATAAAGTATAGCAGCTGTCTTGCCTTCTAACTACATCGATATGTTGGGACCAGGTTAGATCCTCAGAGATCTTGGCACCCAGGAACTTGAAACTGCTCACTCTCTCCACTTCTGATCTCTCTATGAGGATTTGTATGTGTTCCTTCATCTTACCCTTCCTGACGTCCACAATCAGCTCTTTCGTCTTACTGACGTTGAGTGTCAGGTTGTTGCTGCGTCATCACTCCACTAGTTGGCATATCTCACTCCTGTACACCCTCTCGTCACCACCTGAGATTCTACCAACAATGGTTGTATTGTCAGCAGATTTATAGATGGTATTTGAGCTGTGCCTAGCCACACAGTCATGTGTATAGAGAGAGTAGAGCAGTGGACTAAGTACACACCACTGGGGTGCACCAGTGTTGGTCATCAGCGAGGAGGATATGTTATCACCAATCCACTCAGATTGTGGTCTTCCAGTTAGGAAGTCGAGGATCCAATTGCAGAGGGAGGTACAGAGGTCCAGGTTCTGCAACTTCTCAATCAGGATTGTGGGAATGATGGTATTAAATGCTGAGCTATAGTCGATGAACAGCATTCTGACATAGGTGCTTGTATTGTCCAGGTGGTCTAAAGCTGTGTGGAGAGTCATTGAGATTGCGTCTGCTGTTGACCTATTGTGGTGATAAGCAAATTGCAATGGGTCCAGGTCCTTGCTGGGGCAAGAGTTCAATCTAGTCATGACCAACCTCTCAATTCTAGTCATGACCAACCTATAATTCGACCAACTTCATAAAAATGATAACCAACATCCAGCCGACCCCAGAGGACATAATGGTCAGTTTCGACATGATGCTCCTAGTCATGAGAGTTCCCATTAAGGACAGTTTGGTCCTCCTGCGGTCAAGGTTTGACCTTTTTGAACATCCCCTTACATCAATGTACTTCCTCTATAAGGGGAACTACAATGATCAAATGGACAGAGTGGCCATGGATTCGTCTTTGTTGCCAGCTATTGCTAATTTCTACATGGAGGACTTTGAAGAGAGGACTTTGTGTTCATCACCCTTATACCCCAAAAGCTTCTTCAGATACAGTGAAGTCATGTTCATAGTGTATCCTCATAGACTCCTGGCACTCCTGCAGTTCACAACCATCTGAACAGCATACATCCAAACATTCAATTTATGATGAAGATGGAGAAGAATGGTTGCCTCTCATTCCCGGTCATTCTAATAGCAGACAGTAGCCTCAGGCATGACATCTATCGGAAACCCACTCACACGCACTTATACCTCAGCAATAACAGCACCATCACACCTCCCAATATAGAACAATTCTTTCTACTTTGATTAACTGTGCAAAACCATTTCAAACCTGGAGAATCTCCACAAGGATTCAGGAGGATTACACACAACATTCCTACTGAACGGTATCACTCGGGCCCTTAAATGGAAAACCAGTAAACCTCACAACAAGGAGGAACCTGTCGTTAGCCTGCCTTCCCTATACTCCCACGGTTTCTGGAAGGATCACCAGGATCCTGAAGAAAAACTGGATTAATACCATCCACAAAGCCATCATGAAGCTCAAGTCACAGCTTATGTGGGTCAAAGATAACCTGGCGTTTACAGGATCCCTGTGAATGCAGAGCAGCGTATATCAGCCAGACAGGATCAAGGAGCACAGGAGGTGCATCCGTTTGGATTACCCACAGAAATCAGCAGTAGCAGAACATTGCATTCACAATAGCCATAGGATTGACTTTGATGGCACAAAACCACTGTACCACTCCAATGGGTTTTGGGACTGGCTGGGGAAGGAAGCCATTGAAATAAAATAGAGGAAAAGAATTTTAACAAAGACCAAGATCTCACTCTAAGTAAGAACAAGAATTCGATTGTAAAGAAGATGAGAGAGTAGAAATCTGATTGGATGAGGACTATCCGATCAGGAGGGACAGACTAGAGGGTTATAAATATCACCAGGATAGACATGTGCAGGCATCATCCCTGATGAAAATGGCAGAGATTGTCATCAAAACGTTGGTTACAATTCTTACCTGTACCCGGCTGGAAGCCTGAGAAGAGTTTATTTATCCACCAATCTTCCGGCACCTCACCCATGGCAAAGGATGTTTTAAATATCTCTGCTAAGGCCCCTGCAATTTCTGCGCTAGTCTCCCAGGGTCCAAAGGAACACATTGTCAGGCCCTGGGGATTTATCTACCTTAATTTTCCTCAGGACAGCAAGAACCTCCTCCTTTGCAATCTATGTAGGGTTCATGATCTGTCTATGGCATTGCAGATTCTGCATCCATGTCCCAAATAATGATGTAAGAAATGTAAGACAGAGGTAAGAAATCCAGTTAAGACTTTCCCCATCTCTTTTGGCTCTAGACATTGATTACCACTCTGATCTTCCCAAGGACCAATTTTGTCTCTTGATGTCCTGTTGCCCTTAATATATCTGTAGAAGCCCTTATGATTCTCCTTCACCTTGTCTGCTATGTACCTCCCTTTCCTTAATCAGAGCTTCAAAATCTTTTGAAAACAAAGGTATCCTGAACCTGTTATCCTTGCCTTTTATTCAGACAGGAACATACAAACTCTGTACCCTCAAAATTTCACTTTTGAAGGCTTCCCACTTACCAAATACACATTTGCCAGAAAACAACCTGTCCCAATCCACACTTGCTGGATGCTTCCTCTTGCCATCAAAATGGGCCTTTCTCCAATTTAGAATCTCATCCCGATTCTGGACCTGTCCCAGAATCTGGTGATTTTTGAAAGATTATTACTAATGCCTCCACAATCCCTTCAGCCACCTCTTTCAGAATCCTGGGGTGTAGACCATCTGGTCCAGGTGACTTATTTACCTTCAGATCATTCAGTTTCCCAAAAGCCTTCTCTCTAGTAGTGGTAACTTCACATACTTCTTGACCACTGACACCTGGAAATTGCACTATACTACTAATGACTTCCACTGTGAAGACTGATGCAAAATACTTGTTCAGTTCGTCTGCCATTTCATGTCCCCCGTTACTACTTTGCCGGCATTGTTTTGCAGTGGTGCCTGAAGAAACTTTTAGTATCTTCTTTAATAGTATTGACTAGTTTACTTTTGTATTCCAACTTTACATTCTTAAATAACTTCTTTCGTTCCCTTCTGTTGGTTTTTAAATGCTTCCCAATCCTCTAACTTCCCACTATTTTTTGCTCTATTATATGCCCTCTTTTTGGCTTTTATGTTGGCTTTGACTTAGGTTGTTAGCCACAGTTGTGTCATCTTGCCTTTAGAATAGTTCAGAACAGGTCTGTTTTGTCACTTAAATGAAATGAAATCAAGTGAAATATCTTTATTGTCATTGCTTAGTACAATTTGTCATGCACCAATACAGCAAAAATGAGTTTGCAACCCTCGTACTCAATGCTATAAAACTATAATATTCTAGCTAGTTGTATATTCAGGGAGACATCCCTCAACACTGTACCAAAAGGTATATATTTTGGGTGTCTCAAGATTGTGGAGACAGCCATCAATATTGAATATTCAGAGAGGCTTTGCGAGTTGAGATGTGCTCCCATTATAAATATGTAATTCTGCAAAATTGCCTGTCGACATTAAATGTCATTATAGCTATTGAAATGGTAATTAATTGTTTATTATTGTCTTTGTGTTCAAAATGTATAAAACATTGTGTGACAAGAAGTGAATGAGACTATCGCCAAAAGTTCTGCTGTGTTAAAGAAATAAAATTATATCTCCCAGCTTCAGCTTCTGTGTAGCTCAGTTTGGTTCCCAATCTAAGGCAGCGCATGTCGGAGGCACATTATCAGATACAAGTGACAGGATGTGTTCTTTCTGCCCTGCATGAAAGGTTATCAAGTTACTGTCTGTTCTGTATCTTATAGGTACCACGGTAAGTATATCAATATGTGCAAAATTTCAAAACATTGCAAGTTAGCATACCTGAAATAATGTTGTCCATTTAGACATCATTTCAGGGTTCTGTGCACGGCAGCCAGCTGTGGTGTAGCAAAACTTATCCATGTGTTCTTCAGGTGGCAATATTTTTATTTCAAATGGCCAGTCCTCGAAGAAGCCTGCTTCAACTGCTCCCAGAAAGGGTATTGTAGCCAGATAGTAATTCATACCTAATACAAAAGTACACAGCAAATTATATAAAACTCCTAATATTATTGTCCATAAAGCATGGGGAAAAAAACATTCATGTTAGTCGTCAGTACTTCAAAACCATGTTCAAACAGATCTCAAATTTCAAAGTCAAATTTAAATTTTGAATTTCCAAGTAAGTTGATTACAAAAGTGTGAGTATGTTTCCATATACTGCCTTGTGATTAGTTTTCTTGCAGGCATTTACAGGAGAAAAAAGAATGGGTGGCATGTTGGCGTTGCGGTTAGCACAACACTTTACAGTATAGGCGACCCAGGTTCAGTTTCTGCTGCTGCTTGTTAGGAGTTTGTACGTTGTCTCCCTGAATGTGTGGGTTTCCTCCAGGTGCTCCGGTTTCCTCCCACAGTCCAACAACGTACCAGTTGGTCGGTTAATTGATCATTGTAAATTTTCCCGTGATAAGGTTAGGATTAAATTGGGAGATTGCAGGGTGGCTCAGCTCAAAGGGCCAGAAGGGCCTATTCTGTGCTGTATTTCAATAAAAACAAATTCAAGAGAATCAACAAAAAAACCCATACTGAACATAAACAAAGTCTGGCAAGCAATCAATGATCTCTTTTCACGAGCTACTTGCACTGAGTCTCTTCTCGTTCCTTTCAATTTCCCTTCACAGTTATGAGATGATTTCCCCCTCCTGTCACTTTACTAAGTTTACTATTGTATTTCGATTTACTACTTTTAAAAATGGTAAAAATACAATTTACTATTGTATTTTACTATTGTTGCTATAGTTACTATTGTTACTATAGTTACTATTGTATTTCACATCCAATACCTTGGAGACATCCTCCCAATTATTTAAAATAGATACACTTTGTTCAAAGTTCAAAGGTCATTTATTATCAAAGTTTGTGTAATGTATGGATCTGTTTCTTTTAGAGCAATAAGCCCTCCACCCTAAGCACTCGGTATTGATCTGCTGTCAGCACATGGTGTGTTATCTCTGCATGTGCATTGTTCTCTCTCTCACTGCAATGTGAATACACCAGTTAAAGCCATCTCCCATGAATGTGCTTTAATTTAGTATATATATTAAATTGTACATGTAGCTTAGAAAAATAGAGGGCTATGGGTAACACTAGGTAATTTCTAATGTAAGGACATGTTCAGCACAGCTTTGTGGGCCGAAGGGCCTGTGTTGTGCTGTAGGTTTTCTATGTTTCTAGTATAGTTGTGCATAGACACAACAAATTTGCAACGATTACATACCTGAATGTCAGAAAATATTACGAACTGCACCGACAGTTACAGGACTATACAGGGAGAGTCAAACAGCACGAGAAAGCTGAAGGACCCCCGAGTAACAGAGCTCCCATTGTAAATGTGTAATTCTGCAAAATTATTTAGCACACTAAATTTAAAATGAAAATAATGCAGCGATGGCTTCAGTTGGGAAAGCTGACAAACTTGATTGTGCTAATGAGGGCTGGGAGTCATATATTGAGAGGGTTGACCTGTATTGTAGCTAAAATGATGTGGAGAAGCAAAAGAAAACTTCTTATCTTAATGGGCCCAAGAAGATACAGTCTCTCATGCAACTTTGTAACCCCTTAAAGGCCAGCAAACAAGATGTTTGACAAAATTGTTATAATCTTTACAAAATCACTTGAGCCCTAAACCACTGGTAATAGCTGAGAGATTTAGATTTTACAAAAGGAACCAGTCAAAAGATGAAAGCCTTTCTGAATATATTTCAGAACTGCGCAAACTTTCCCAGTACTGTGACTTTAGAGATGGACTTTCTGTTGCATTAAGGGACTATGTGGCGTGCATAGTCAAAGCACTCAAATAAGGCCACTGGCAGAAAGATACTTAAACATAAAACATACATTGATCATTGCAATATCATTAGAAACTGCAGCAGAACTACACAAGAGGAGGTTAGAATGTGAAATGCACAAAATGTCCCTGAATGGTGCAAAAAGCCAAAGATGTTATTGATATGGCAAATCCTCCCATGATTCAAATGACTGTTGGCTCAAAGAAAAAGTTTGCAGAAATATCACAGACAAGGTCACATAGAGAGAATGTGCAAGGCCAACAAAAAGCCCAACTGCATGAAAAGTCTCAGACACAAAACTAAGCAAATGCATAGTTGCTGACTGTAAAACAGAATCAGACAACATAGTCTGACAAAGGTGAACTGTCTTACCTAGAACTGCATAGTATGACTGAAAGAGATTACAATAGATGTGTCCGGTGTAAAACTGAAAATGGAGCTGGATACAGGGTCAGCTTTGTCCATATTTCCAGAGGCTGACTACCACAGACTGTTTCCTTACTAAGGCAAAAAAGTGTCTCCCAAAGGCGAATTGGATGTAAGTGTGATATACGGAGGCTAAACACAACAGTTAGAGCTTTATATATTGAAAAGTGGAGGGCCAGCACTTCTCAGATGTAAATGGTTGAGAAAAATCCAACTGGACTGGCACTCAATCAAAGCTCTCAGTGTGACATCAACTGACAATTGCAGCCCAAATGTTAGCTCCAACCAGAGACTGGCACAGCTGTTTAATGCTAATGAAAAGGTGTTTCAGAAGGGAATAGATAAAGGGATCGAAGACTTGGCCAAAAGCTGCTCAGGATGCAAAAAAGTTCAAAATGCACCCCCACCCCGAGGCACTGTTACACCTGTGAGAGTGGCTGTCTTCACTGTGGTAAGGAATACATATTGACAGCTCTTATTGAATCAGCTCCTCCTAATTTCAGTTTTATCAGTGAGATCAGGTTAAAGAAATGAGGGGGAGGAATAACCGTTCTGTTTAATAATTCTTATCAGTGTAAGCAGATATCAAATGGAACATTTGTATCTTTCGAGTATCTCGCTCTTCAGTTGAAATCTTCCCATTATGCCGTGTGGTTTATTTTTTAAATACTTAAAGGCACCAAAATATTGTTCAACCTTTTGCTGGTGACTTTGCTGACCCACTGTCTAATGTTTGCATTGACTTTGACTGGGTAGTCACTGATGGTGATTTTAATATTCATGTTGACAACCCCAAGAACAGTTCTGTATCCAGATAGTTATGGACTGACGCAGGATGTGACAGGGTGCTGACACAGCAAGGGCCACACCCTTGACAGTCATTTGCAGAAGCCTTAACACTTCTGAGGATGTGGCAACTGATGTTGCTCTTTCTGATCATTTCTGTGTTTTCTTTAAAATTACGTTGTCTCCATTCACTAGTGCTCAAACTGAGGTTATCACAGAATGGTATATCACTAAAAACTCCAAGGCATTTTTCACACAGGCCTTTTCTCACACACCAGCCTTCTCTCCGGCCTCTGTCAATGATCTTGTAGACCATCTCAACTCTAAAGTTACAGGCGTCATCGATGCAATTGCCCCCACAAAAGTAAAAGCAGTTTCTGAGGAGGGAAAAGCACATGGAGGAACACCTTGCTGGTTAAGCTTCAAAAAAGAGAGTGTTGAAAAGCTGAACGCAGGTAAGGGAACACAAAACTCCAGATCCATTACAACATTTATAATGAAACTCTTTGCATCTATAACTTGGAGTTGAGACATACAAGGCAGTTCTTCTCTGGTATTAAGAAAAAACAGCAATAATGCACGTCTTATTTGCTACAGTTGCTACACACGTTATTTACACACATCATCCTGTATCAGTAGCACCTGAACTTCTATCCACCAAGTCATGTAATGACCTTGTGTTCTTTTTTATTGCCAAAATTCAGAAGATTAGACATGCTGTCAGTGTCTCTGCATCAGGTCAGAAGTCAGTGTTATCCAATCACTCACTGAGAACTAATTTAGTTAAGATGACACAGTTCAAACCTATTGCCTATAAAACCTGAGAAGATATTGAGCTACTCCTGAAGTCCTCCTGTTTTTAAATTTGTTTTT
Organism: Hemitrygon akajei; assembly: GCF_048418815.1. Lineage (NCBI taxonomy): Eukaryota > Metazoa > Chordata > Chondrichthyes > Myliobatiformes > Dasyatidae > Hemitrygon > Hemitrygon akajei. The sequence continues at coordinate 153,723,454 of NC_133132.1, forward strand.
AATTGCATGGCGCCAGACATTCTGCAAATAATCAACGCTTCTCTTCTATCAGGCCGTTTCCTAAAAGCCCTGAAAACTGCAGTTATTAAACCTCTTCTGTAAAAAAACAACCCTAGATGCCTCAGTAATTATTAAGTATAGGCCTATATCAAAGTTACCATGTTTAAGTAAAATCATTGAAAATGTTGTTTACAAGCAACTTATCAGCTTTTTGGCACTAAGCAAATGGACGTTTTCCAGTCGGGATTTCAACACCGTAACACTGAGACTGTTCTGGTCAAGGTTTCAAATGACATCCGCTTAAACCATGATGATGATAAAATTTCACTTTTGGTTCCACTGGATCTCAGAGCTGCTTTTGACACAGTTGACCATGGCATATTACTGGACAGACTGGAAAACTGGGTGGGACTTTCTGGTACAGTCCTAAAATGGTTTAAATCATATTACAGGACAGAGACTATTTTGTATTATTGGTAGCTGCATATCTATCTGAACAAAAATGAGATGCAGAGTGCCTCAAGGGTCCATACTAGTACCTCTTTATTTAACATATACATGCTCCCTCTAGCTCAAATCATGGTAAGCAATTTAATTATGCGGGTGACACTCATATTTATATAATAGTTTCATTAAGTGACTATGGTACCATACAATCACTAAAAAACTGCATTGAACAAACCTCTGATTGGATGAGCCAAAATTCCCTCCGGTTAAACACAGAGAAAACTGAAGTAATTGTTTTTGGTCCCAAAAAGAACAATTAAAAGTCAGTGCTCACTTAGAATCCCTGTCATTACCGACCACAAACCAAGCCAGAAACCTTGGTGTTGTGATTGTCTAGTTCTTAAATTTTAACTGCCACATTAAGACAATTACAAAGTCAGCCTACTACCATCTTAAATATACAGTGTAAGTTTAAGGGCTTATGTCTCAGCAATATCTAGAAAAGCTCATCCATACATTTATTTTTAGTAGGCTTGACCACTGTAATGGTGTTTTCAGAGGTCTCTGTAAAAAATCCCTCAGACAGCTGCAGTTCATTCAGAACGCTTCTGCTAGAGTCCTCACTAAGATCAAGAAAGTAGAACACATCACTCCAGTCTCAGGTCGCTACACTGGCTTCTTGTCTGTCAGAGGATTAACTTCAAAATATTACTACTGGTTTATAAAGCACTGAATGGTCTAAGACCAAACTACATTTCCGATCTCCTTCTGCATTATGAACCTTCCCGAGTTCTCAGGTTGTCTGGGGCGAGTCTGCTTACAGTCCTCAGGGTCAAAACTAAACATGGTGAAGCAGCTTTTAGTTACTATGCTCCACATATCTGGAATAACCTTCCAGTGGATCTGGTCTGCCCCAACTTTAAGCTCTTTCAAATCGAGGCTTGAATCTTTTCTTTTCGCTGTAGCTTTTAATTTGAATCTCCTGCTCTGTAAATTCTCTTTATCATATCTATTTTTGTGTGATTTTATTCTCTTATATATTCTGAAATTTGATATTTGATTGTTTATATCTTGTTGTATGTAAAGCACTTTGAACTGCCTTGTGTTTGGAAGGTGCTATACAAATAATCCTGCTTGTTAATGGACCACAATACACATCAGAAGAATTCTGACTGTTCATGAAGAAAAATGACATCAGGCATTTCAAGTCAGCTCCTCACCACCCAGCAATAAAAGGGCTAGCGAAAGGTTTATCCAAACCTTCAAAAAGTCCATTAAAAAGATGGATAAGGAGGACATTTCTTTATGTAACTCACTGTAAGGATTCACTGCTAATGAAATGGTTTCTCTGTAATGTTTACTGCTGAGGTAACGGTTTCTCTGTAGCAGCAATGTTTGGGTTATGGCTGGAGATAACAGTTCTGCAATATGCATGTCAGCCAATCTGTCTTGTGGACCTGGAAGGATACTTTTCGTGGTCTTTGGTCGAGGAGAGATGAAGAGGGAAGACATGTGTGGAGAGAGCTGGTAGACCACTGGATGGAGTAGACTGGGATCTGAGGGCCTGAAGGTCGGCGACGTTCGGAGGAGATCCATGGTGGAAGAATGACTACTGAGTGAGCTCCAACGTGCACTTTTGACTTTTCTTTGAAATGGGCCCTTTTTTTATTTTCATTACTAACCTTATATTCAGATTAAGATTCATAAAGTTCAATCATTTAATCATGGCGTATCGTCTGATATTTTGCGTTGTGGGTTTGTAACTGGGCAGTACATTACACACATCCACACAAACGGGAATTCTCAGTTTGGCAGGGCCAGAGGCTGTTTTCCCCTGGATGAACGCGAGCTAGCCGAGCTTGAGGTTACGTTTACAGCGCAAGGTGGATGACTTCCTTTTTGTATATTGGAACTTTGTTCATGCGATGACAAATCATGAGCAGGAATCTGAGATCTCACATAGACCCCTGAAACCAGATCTATGGAGGGAAGTGCAGAATAAACAGTTCAGCCTGTTGCCAACTGAAACAGCAAGGAGCTTTGAGATTGGACAGATTTGTCTCCTTACAGGCAGCCACCAAGCAAAGAAACCCGATGAATCTAATTTTAAAAAGAAGACGATCATACACCCGACGTGCAGAAAACATCATATAAACAATAAAAGGAAGCAAATAGCATTCAGAATTGAAATTCGCAAAAGTGAGTCCACAACCACGAAACTAGTCATCATAGCAGCCAGTTAGTTGCAGGCTGCAGCCTCAGTTCGGCGTGGAGATGAGTAAATCTTGTGGAGCAGTGGGCTGAACTCCTGCCTGTCACTCGCCTCCAGCCCTGACACCCTGACCTTTTCAATCTGGCTCGGTGCTAAATCGGCCTAACAGTGGGTCGATTCTTGCTCTCGGACCCTGCCCCTTCCACTTAGCTATGTTCTCGGGCCTGGAGCTCACTGCCTCTATTCGGCCCATACCTGGCTTTTTCAATTTGGCCCTGTGTTCAATTCAGCCAAAACTCTGCTTGTTCCTCACTCCTGGGCCTGGGTACCGCCACTTTGACTCTGCCTCGCCCCAGTTCTGCCATTTTGAATCACCTCTACGCCTGCTGCAGCAGCCAAGCATGTAATTAATAAAGTAGTAGTGCAATCTCTCGAGTCAAGTATGATGTTCTCCTAAGGGGTTGTCTATTGGTGGGTCCTCAGGTGTTTGTAGAGACTGATCCAGGATCCACGTGCAGTGTGGGAAGAGTAAGTGGTGGCTGAGGTAAGTGGTTGGGTCTTCTGGTTGTTCAGTCTCTCCTTTTGTTGTTATCTTTGAAGTGTTTCCTTTGCCCACCAGGCACTTGTAGTCCTTCCTTCAAATGGGAGTAAACAATCTGTTTTGCGGAGATGCGAGTTAGACGTCTGATGTTGTTTCATTCCTATTGTAGTCTATGTCACGTGGGTAGCAATTCTGTTGTAAGATCATACATACATTCCAGCTTTCAGTCTGCAGCCGTCCCCTCATAATGTGAAATAGCACAGTGGGAAGTATTTACAACCGTGGCCGCTAAGTGGGTATTCACTGCAGCACAGTGGGTGGTAACTGGATTGTATGTGGAGCAAGGTGCATTTCAACCACCCCTGAAGCCAGTGTATTTGTGTGAGTAACCGGTTCAGTTTCTGATCAACGGTAACCTGCAGGGTGTTAACGGCAGGCAGAAAGGTGTGAAATTTCAAGTGGATTAGTTATATACTCTTACGTGTTGGAGATGGACATTACTTGGCACTTGTGTACACTCTAATTACAAGTACTTAACTTGAACCTTTTTGCATGTGTTCAGCACTTCTGTCTGAAAATGTTTGCATGCAGTTATAATGGGCTGGGCTCCACTATCTTTGAGGGTGTTCATGTAACTGTGCTTGATTAGTAGCTAATTAGTTTAGTTATCCACTCTCATTCACAAGTGGGTGTGGAGGATATGCAGAGTTTTGATCTAGTCATTTGCTTGCATGCTTCCAGTCTATAGACCTGATAAAAGGTCTTTGTCCAAAGCATCGACTGTTTATTCCTCTCCATAGCTGCTGCTGAGTTCCTCCAGCATTTTGTGTGCGTTGCTCTCCAATTCCAGCATCTTCAGGATCTCTTGTGGCCAGTCTACAGGATGCTGTTTCTGACATTTAACACACCCATTGTACTCCAATTGGAGCTTCACCAAGGTCCCACCACATACTTAACTGCATTCCCATTGGTTCTGGCCATTTTTATCACATTCATAATTTAGGCAGTGTTGATCTTTGACTTGACTAGTGAGGGAGATGCCACAAGATTACAGGTTGTGTTAAAATACAAATCGACTGCTCCTGACAACCCGCAATTCATCTCACTCACCAAGGTCACCCAACACAACTGACAATTCCCTTTGTATGAATACAGACTGTATAGGAACCATTCCTACCACTGCAGTTGTGGACAGCAGTTAGATCTGGCGCATTGGGCAAGAGAAGGACTTGTAGGATCAGTGGTTTCCTCACTGATCAGACGCAGACCCAAACTGAGAGCTGCATCCTTTAGGACTTGGACAGTCTGCTCATTAATGATGCTACTGAAACCACGCTGGGCACATTCTGTGGTTTTGCTGACATTAATGCTTCTTCCAAGTGATGTTCAACATGGATGAGTACTGATTTGTCAGCTGAACAAAGGTAGTAGGAGGTACCTATTCACCAGGAGGCTCCCTTACCTTTGAACTTATGCCATGAAACCTCTTGGCATTCCAATAACCTTACTGAGAACTCCCAGTGTGAATTCCTTCCACTCCGCCCAGCAGGTTGTTTCTATTAGTGGATGATAGTGATGCAGATTCAAGCATAGGCTGAAAGTATCACCTTGAGCTGTGGGATGACTCTCTCATTCAGCATAGACAATAGACAATAGGTGCAGGAGTAGGCCATTTGGCCCTTCGAGCCAGCACCGCCATTCAATGTGATCATGGCTGATCGTCCACAATCAGCACCCCGTTCCTGCCCTCTCCCCATATCCCTTGACTCCGCTATCTTTAAGAGCTCTATCTAACTCTTTCTTGAAAGCATCCAGAGAATTGGCCTCCACTGCCTTCTGAGGCAGAGCATTCCATAGATCCACAACTCTCTGGGTGAAAAAGTTTTTCCTCAACTCTGATCTAAATGGCCTACCAATATCCAAAGATTACAGACAATATAGTTCCTTAATGTTGTTATAACTGGAGGGTGGTAATGGGGACAAGCTCCCTCTACCTATTAAATGCTCCAGATGGCATGCACCTCAAAGAGCTTCTGACAACCAAGTTCAGCTCCTGGCCTTCATGTGTGGTTTAGCTACTAAGCCTGGGGAACCATTTCTACTGACAGGAGAAGGGGCAAGGGGGAGGGAGGGTTACTGCCACCTTAAAACCAGTCGCTTCGGGCAGCTGGGGATCGTTACCCATGGTTGACAGCTAATCTAGGAGAAGGAAAGCTCTGATCTCAAAGCTGTGGCTATAACCTCTTATGAGGAAAGCTTCGGGAGTAAGCCCTGAGGGAAAAATCCAGAGCTGGAGTCCCTAAGGCAGTCCTACATTGAGTTCAATGTTGACTGGCAACTCCCATGATGTTTCTGGTACCAAACTGTATCGGTCTCTGCCGTTCCCTTGGGTTCATCAGATGCATGGAACGGGGAGCTTGCTACATGGGCAACAGCTTGCTCTCCATATCGTACTGGCCAGACTTGCATATCTAGACAGCTAGGACACAATCTCCATGGTCAACTTTGACCAACGGAGGCCCTTACCACATTGAGAATATTGAGACAGCAGGTTATGTTACCATTCTCCTATGGTCCACTCTCTTCGATCAGATTCCTTCCTCTCTAGCCCGCTATCTTTCTCACCCACCTGGTTCACCTATCACGTTCTAGCTATCCTCCTTCCCCTTCCCTTACTTTTTTTATTCATTTCCAGTCCTGAAGAAGGTCTCAGCCTGAAACTTTGACTGCTTATTCATTTCCATAGATGCTGCCTGACTCCAGCATTTTGTGTGTGTTGCTGTGGATTTCCAGCATCTGCTGACTTTCTCACGTTTATGTGCTATCATCATGCCTGAATCCAACATCTGGGGCTGAGGTTAATGCCAGGACATCGATTTGGTTTTAATCATTATAGAGTACGTGGTGTTCTTCGGGAGCACAATGGAGTATTAATTTCTACTTGTACACCGACAATCCCACGCTTTGCTTCAGCACCTCTTTGGGTATCAGAGGATGCAAACTGTTTGGGAGTTCATCCAACAAATACTGGACCAATCAGAATTATTCTGAATCAACAACTCAGCACAGTTTAAAAGTGACATATTGTCCAAGAGCCATGGAATCACAGAATCATGTCGCACATTTTGAATTAATCCTTGCAATGCAGCTACTCAGAATCATATTTTAATATGAAATCATCTAATGACTGTATAAGCATCATAGAATATTTGATTCTTCCATGCACATTTGCTAAAGCAGTCAACAGAAGTATGTTACTTACAAGACCACCAGCTTCTTGTAGAGATGCACAGTGGGTCACCAAACCTTTGGCCGCAGGATGAGTCGTTGGATGGGTCTGCTAACCTACCTAGTATAATATGACAGATATTCAACAGTAAATAAGCTTTAAAATAACTGAACAATCATACAAATGATTTATTCATTGAAGATTATAACGATAAGGCAAACGCATTTTTAAGACGTAGATTTAAATAACTAAACTGCTTCCTTGCCCAGAGCCCTGTGCAAAAGGTTCAAAAAGGTGGCCAGATAAACTCTAGCTCATAATTATAATTAGTGATACCCAAGGAGGTGCTAAAGCAGAATATGGATAAACTCATGTAGGTCACTGGCTGTGTTCCTCCGGCAGTTTAACGGGGGCACGACTGTGCAAGCGCGTGTAAGTCGAACCGTGAGGCAGCGGGTGTATTTAACGAGAACTGTTAGACGGAGCGGGCAACGTTGTAGCGGGCGACGGAGTAGTGGGAGACAGAGTAGGAAGGCTTTGTCTCGAGAGGCTTTGGCGAGCAGAAGCAGAGGACGAGCTTCACTCCAAGTGAGGTAAGGCCGGGTAAGTTCCTTTAAAAGGAGAAAGTTTCAAAAGTTGAGGCAAGTATTGGGTAGGTCATAGCAGCTGAGATCGGCCCGGTGGTTTGTTCATCCTGCAGCATGTGGGAAATCAGGAATACTTCCAGTGTCCCTGACGACTATGTGTGCAGGAAGTGTGTCCAGCTGCAGCTGCTGGCAGACAGCATTAAGCGTCTGGAGCTGCGATTGGATTCATACTGGAGCATCCAAGATGCTGAGAAAGTCGTGAATAGCACGTTCAGTGAGTTGGCCACACCGCAGGTAAAGGCTACACAGGCAGAAAGGGAAGGGGTGGCCACTAGACAGCATAGCAGTAGGCAGGTAGTGCAGGAGTCCCCTGAGGTCATCTCCATCCTAAACAGATATACTGTTTTGGATACTGTTGGGGGAGATGTCTCATGAGGGGAAGGCAGCAGCAGCTGAGTTCATTGCACCATGGGTGGCTCTGCAGCACAGGAGGGAAGGAAAAGGAGTTGGAGAGCTATAGTGATAGGGGATTCGATTGTAAGGGGAATAGATAGGAGTTTCTGTGGCCGCAAACGAGACTCCAGGATGGTATGTTGCCTCCCTGGTGCAAGGGTCAAGGATGTCTCTGAGCAGCTGCAGGACATTCTGGATTGGGAGGGTGAACAGCCAGTGGTCGTGGTACCAACGATATAGGTAAAAAACGGGATGAGGTCCTACAAGGTGAATTTAGGGGGTTAGGAGATAAACTAAAAAGTAGGACCACAAAGGTAATAATCTCTGGATTACTACCAGTGCCACGTGCTAGTCAGAGTGGAAATAGGAGGATATTTCAGATGAATACGTGGCTTGAAAAATGGTGCAAGGGGGAGGGATTCAAATTTCTGGGGCATTGGAACCAGTTCTGGGGGAGGTGGGACCGGTATAAACAGGACGGTCTGCACCTGGGCTGGACTGGAACCAATGTCCTGGGGGTGCGTTTGCTACTGCTGTTCAGGAGGCTTTAAACTAATGTGGCAGGGGGATGGGAACAAGTGCAGGGAGACAGAGGGGTGTAAAATGAGGGTAGAAGCAAAAAGTAGTAAGGCGAAAAGTAAAAGTGGCAGGTAGGCAAATCCAGGGCAAAAAGCAAAAAGGGCCACTTTTCGACATAATTGTATAAGGGCTAAGAGTGTTGTAAAAACAAGCCTGAAGGCTTTGTGTGTCAATGGGAGGAGCATTTGTAACAAGGTGGATGAATTGAATGTGCAGATAGTTATTAATGAATATGATATAGTTGGGATCACAGAGACATGGCTCCAGGGTGACCAAGGATGGGAGCTGAACATCCAGGGATATTCAATATTCAGGAGGGATAGACAGGAAAGAAAAGAAGGTGGGGTAGCATTGCTGGTTCGAGAGGAGATTAACACAATAGAAAGGAAAGACATTAGCCTGGAGGATGTGGAATCGATATGGGTAGAGCTGCATAACACTAAGGGGCAGAAAACGCTGGTGGGAGTTGTGTACAGACCACCTAACAGTAGTAGTGAGGTTGGGGATGGCATTAAACAGGAAATTAGAAATGCATGCAATAAAGGAACAGTAGTTATAATGGGTGACTTCAATCTACATATAGATTGGGTGAACCAAATTGGTAAGGGTGCTGAGGAAGAGGATTTCTTGGAATGTATGTGGGATGGTTTTCTGTACCAACATGTCGAGGAACCAACTAGAGAGCAGGCCATTCTAGATTGGGTATTGAGCAATGAGGAAGGGTTAGTTAGCAATCTTGTCGTGCGAGGCCCCTTGGGTAAGAGTGACCATAATATGGTGGAATTCTTCATTAAGATGGAGAGTGACATAGTTAATTCAGAAACAAAGGTCCTGAACTTAAAGAAGGGTAACTTTGAAGGTATGAGAATTAGCTAAGATAGACTGGCAAATGATACTTAAAGGGTTGATGGTGGATATGCAATGGCAAGCATTTAAAGATCGCATGGATGAACTACAACAATTGTTCATCCCAGATTGGCAAAAGAATAAACCATGGAAGGTAGTGCAACCATGGCTGACAAGGGTAATTAGGGATAGTATCAAGTCCAAAGAAGAAACATATAAATTAGCAAAAAAAAGCGGCACACCTGAGGACTGGGAGAAATTCAGAGACCAGCAGAGGAGGACAAAGGGCTTAATTAGGAAAGGGAAAAAAGATTATGAGAGAAAGCTGGCAGGGAACATAAAAACTGACTGTAAAAGCTTTTATAGATATGTGAAAAGAAAAAGATTGGTCAAGACAAATATAGGTCCCTTACAGTCAGAAAGAGGTGAATTGATCATAGGGAACAAGGATATGGCAGACCAATTGAATAACTACTTTGGTTCAGTCTTCACTAAGGAGGACATAAATAATCTTCTGGAAATAGTAGGGGACCGAGAGTCTAGTGAGATGGAGGAACTGAGGGAAATACATGTTAGTAGGGAAGTGGTGTTAGGTAAATTGAAGGGATTAAAGGCAGATAAATCCCCAGGGCCAGATGATCTGCATCCCAGAGTGCTTAAGGAAGTAGCCCAAGAAATAGTGGATGCATTAGTGATAATTTTTCAAAACTCTTTAGATTCTGGTTTAGTTCCTGAGGATTGGAGGGTGGCTAATGTAACCCCACTTTTTAAAAAAGGAGAGAGAGAAAAACTGGGGAATTATAGACCAGTTAGTCTGACATCGGTGGTGGGGAAAATGCTTGAGTCGGTTATCAAAGATGTGACAACAGCACCTTTGGAAAGAGGTGAAATCATCGGACAAAGTCAGCATGGATTTCTGAAAGGAAAATCATGTCTGACGAATCTTATAGAATTTTTTGAAGATGTAACCAGTAGAGTGGATAGGGGAGAGCCAGTGGATGTGGTATATTTAGATTTTCAAAAGGCTTTTGACAAGGTCCCACACAGGAGATTAGTGTGCAAACTTAAAGCACACAGTATTGGGGGTATGGTATTGATGTGGATAGAGAATTGGTTGGCAGACAGGAAGCAAAAAGTGGGAGTAAACGGGACCTTTTCAGAATGGCAGGCAATGACTAGTGGGGTACCGCAAGGCTCAGTGCTGGGACCCCAGTTGTTTACAATATATATTAATGATTTAGACGAGGAAATTAAATGCAGCATCTCCAAGTTTGCGGATGACGCAAAGCTGGGTGGCGGTGTTAGCTGTGAGGAGGATGCTAAGAGGATGCAGGGTGACTTGGATAGGTTAGGTGAGTGGGCAAGTTTATGGCAGATGCAATTTAATGTGGATAAATGTGAGGTTATCCACTTTGGTTGCAAGAACAGGAAAACAGATTATTATCTGAACGGTGGCCGATTAGGAAAAGGGGAGGTGCAGTGAGACCTGGGTGTCATTGTACACCAGTCTTTGAAGGTGGGCATGCAGGTACAGCAGGCGGTGAAAAAGGCAAATGGTATGTTGGCATTCATAGCAAAAGGATTTGAGTACAGGAGCAGGGAGGTTCTACTGCAGTGGTACAAGGCCTTGGTGAGACCGCACCTAGAGTATTGTGTGCAGATGTGGTCCCCTAATCTGAGGAAAGACATTCTTGCCATAGAGGGAGTACAAAGAAGGTTCCCCAGATTGATTCCTGGGATGGCAGGACTTTCATATGAAGAAAGACTGGATCGACTAGGCTTATACTCACTGGAATTTAGAAGATTGAGGGGGGATCTTATTGAAATGTATAAAATTCTAAAGGGATTGGACAGGCTAGATGCAGGAAGATTGGTTCCGATGTTTGGGAAGTCCAGAACGAGGGGTCACAGTTTAAGGATAATGGGGAAGCCTTTTAGGACCGAGATGAGGAAAAACTTCTTCACACAGAGAGTGGTGAATCTGTGGAATTCTCTGCCACAGGAAACAGTTGAGGCTGGTTCATTGGCTATATTTAAGAGGAAGTTAGATATGGCCCTTGTGGCTAAAGGGATCAGGGGGTATGGAGAGAAAGCAGGTACAGGGTTCTGAGTTGGATGATCAGCCATGATCATACTGAATGGCGCTGCAGGCTCGAAGGGCTGAATGGCCTACTCCTGCACCTATTTTCTATGTTTCTATGTTTCCTCCCTGTTAGAGGGGTTAGCACATATAGCAAATAACTTCAGCAACTGACTTCAGTCACCAGTCTTGGGATGCGAATCATCATCATCATGTGCCATACTCGGCCAGAGCCTCGGTGACCACTTTCTTCCACTGCGATCTGTCTGCAGTCCAACCTCCTGCATCTTTGGCGGTGAGGCAGGTCCACTTCTTGACGTTGTTGATCCAGGTTGTCCTCTGTCCGCCTCAGGAGCAGCTTCCTTCTACTCTGCCTTCAAGCACAGTGCGTTCCAGTGTGTCATCAGTTCTAGAAATGTGTCCAAAATAGCAAAGTTTCCTTTGGTTAATGGTTTCCAGAAGTATTGGTTTTGTGCCAGTCTTTTCTAGGATGAAATTGTTGGATCTCCTTTCAACGTATGATACCCTGAGGATCCGCCTGCATGTCCACATCTCAAATGCTGCCAACTTCTTTTCATCAGCTGCTTTTTATCACAGCCATATAGGGTTACTGGCCAGATGAGACTCTTGAGGAGATGTATCTTGGCGTCAGTGCTCAGAGATCTATCTTTCCAGATGTTCCAGAGTTTGGTAGTGCTTGTGTATGCCATTGCTAGCCTTCGCCTTATTTCCTTGCTGCATTTGTTTGTGTCATTTAGTTCTGCACCAAGGTATATAAAAGAGGACACTTGTTCGATCTTGTCATTTCCGATGTAGATGTCAGCTTGAATTGCCGTTTTACTTATCACTATAACTTTGGTCTTTTTGCCATTTATCAGCAATCCAAATTCAGCAGAGACTTTTGCAACATTATTGAGTGGTGCTTGTAGGCCTTCTCCTGCTGTGGCTATCAGGGCTGTGTCATCTGCGTATCTCAAGTTACTGACGGTTCTTCCTCCTATTTTAATACCAGTGTTGTCTGGAATTGCCAGTCTCAAGATCACCTCAGTGTAGATGTTAAAAAGGTGTGGAGAAAGGATGCAGCCTTGGCGGACTCCTTTCCCATTCAGTCTCGCCAGATGTGGTCCGAAGGCTGGAGGATTGCGTAGCATACAGCGTTTCTAGAAGAGCCACTAAGTGTGGTGCCACGCCCAGTTGAATCATTGTCGTCCACAGTTTGGTGTATTTGACACAGTGAAATGCTTTTGAGTAGTCTATGAAGCAGATGTACAGGGGGGGGGGGGGGGGGTGGTATTGACCTCTCTCATTTTCTCCATTATTAGGTGCATGTTGAAGAGCTGGTTCCTGGTACCTCGGCCACTCCTGAAGCAGCCTGTTCGAGTGCAATTTCTCAATGCGAATATGAACTGTGGGTTAAATCTAAAATGCAGCTCTGAACAATGGGTTCCTAAGAGCCATGAACGACAGTTAATTGAAAGACACAGCAGTTAATTGGAAGACCAGACAATGCTGATTAAATTCATTACTTGGGTGTCTCTCATGTGAATGCAAAGAGAGAGGTGTGAGGGTGGTATGTACTTCTAAGGAAGTATTGTAAATATAGAATTATTCTTCGATCTTCAGCCTGAATTGTTCTTTGAACTTAGCATATAAAATGTCATACAGTGTTGGGTCAAGCAAACCTTCTTCTTCTGGAAGGGTCTTCATATGATACCAGCTGTATCTCATTTTGTTGAATAAGAGAATGCTTCACATCCATCAGTACTTCTCCCTGTTGACTTTGCTTATGCAACAACACTCCCCACTGATCTTCCCCCAGCACTTATCCCTGCAAGTGAGACAAGTGCTCCACTTGCCCCTACACCTCATCCCTCACCAACATTCAGGGCCTCAAGCAGTCCTTCCAGTTGAGGCAATGCCACTGCAAGTCTCTCGGGGTCCACTAACATCTCCAGAGCTCCTGGTGCAGCTTGATCTACATCAATGAGACCCGACATAGATTAGAGGACCACTTCCATCAATGCCTTTTTCTCCATCCAACCATCCAACCACAAAAAAAAAGAGATTTCTCCTTCCTTCCTCACCCGGTTTCACCTATCACCTGCCAGCTTGTTCTCTTCCTCCCTCCCACCCACCTTCTTATTCTGGCTTCTTCCCTCTTCCTTTCCAGTCCTGATGAAGGACTGTTTATTCCTCTCCACGGATGCTGCCTGACCTGCTGAGTTCCTCCAGCATTTTAAATTCGACCTTGTAATCTCTTGTTACAAAGTGTGCAGGAACTCCCTGTCCATTTCCCCCCTCCCTGTGAGGATCCCTTTTGACTACACGAAGTACTCTACACATATTTTCATCCAATATCTATGTACAGTGACATCTCAGATCTGTATTTCAATTTGTCGTGCTTTACAATAGAAATTCTTACTTTGCTAGCACTTTAATTTTGTTGCTCTGTCCCCGTGGCAGTGCTGGGATTAATTGGCTTAGCTTAGCAAAAGTGCTGCATGCTATAGGGAATGAAATAAATTTTCATGAAGTCGATTGAAAATATTTAGCAATCTGTTGTTTTATATAATTAGAGAAATTAGAAAAAAACATGAATTTGGCACAAGTGCACATGCAATTAATCTCATACCTGTAATAAACTGCCAGCCATGTTGCAGAGGCAGTCCCCATAAGACATTTCCAGTGTTGCTGGGTCCAAAATTACTCATGTACTTAGCGGTGACACTCAGTAGTATTTTATACATCCCCATTCGTTCGAGGTAATTCCAAGGATTGATCACAGTTTTGTTACGGATGCTAACGAAACCAGCCAGTGAACCAGGGACATCATCCCAAAGTGGTGGGTAATTACTGTTTCCTCGCCCTCTCTTCTGTCCATGTGCAGTAAGATTATTTGTCAGTAGTGAAGTTAGAAGCACAAAGGCAAATGTTTCAAAAGCTAAAGTAAATCGAGTCATTTTAGGTGTCTTCGCACAGTGGTCTGAAATCCATTTATATATGCTCCAAGGTCTCCTCTGCTGATGTGGACCTCGAGTTATCAGATAACCAAACTAGTTCACAAATGTTTCATTTCCCAGCAATGGGAAAAAGTTTCGGCCTAACTCATCTGGGAGCTTAATAATCAACAAATCAACCTATGACATCGTCCTAAAGAGACTTTGTAAGATCATTGCAAGACTAAGAAATCGATCTGAAGGAGAGTAAACGTGCGCCAGTTTGCATCGGGGGAATTGGCTGGAGAAAGAGCCAGCAGCTTTAAACTCCTAGGCTTCAACATATCGGATGACCTGTCCTGGGCCCAGCAGACGTAGATGCAATCGTAAGGAAAGTGCACCAGTATTTTCACTTTCTTAGGATGCTAAGGGGGTTTGGCTAATCACTGAACCCTTCAACAAACTTTTGCAGATGCAGTGTTGAGACTATTCTGATTGGGTGCATCACGGTTTGATGCTGTAATTTAAATAAACAAGAACGTAAAGGCTGATTCATACTTCTGCGTCAAATGAACACCATGTGTATGGCGTAGCCGCGTAATCTACTCTGTACTTCATGCCCTACCCTACACCATAGCCTGACGTGCACCTCTCCAAAAATGTAACTGCGCGTTGTGGTGATGCATACCGAAACAACTGTGATCGGTCCGCTTGGTAGCATCGCATTCCCTCCTGTCTATCAGCATACTGTGCGTACACTGATGCGAAATAAATGGTTGGAGACGATGAACCAAATAGTCAAATCTACCTGCCGACATCCGAAAATATTTGAAATGCATTTCCTCGTCCGTGTCTCTCAGTGGCCAGACAAGCACAGAAAATTCACCCTCCTTCTGCCTCAATCCGTTCCATACCATCTCCTCCGACGTCTTCTCTCTTTTCTGCATTGCAGTATCATTTCAATAAAAGCAGCAATAAACCCTTGTTCAAAATTTATTAGCGTCAATTCCAACATGATGCACTCAGTCGCCATTAGAAACCCCACCGCCAACTAGCGTTTTGGCGGTGAATTGCAGAGCGACACAGACACACCAATGCACAGGTATAAATGCTCACAAGGGTGCAGGCCACTTACGAAGGCTATGGCGTAGGCTACTACGCAGAAGTATAAATCAGCCTTAAGAAGCTGCTGAAAGCAGTGAAATCAGCTCAATACATCAAAGGGACACCCCTCCCCACCATCAGCAGTATCTGGAGGTGGTCTCAAGCAGGCAATATGCATCATCAAAGATCCCCACCATCTGAGCCAAGCTATCGTCCTGTAGCTATAATCAAGCAGGAAGTGCAGAAGACTGAAATCCCAAATCGTCAGGTTCAAGAAAAGCTATTTCCCTTGTTACGAATGCAGCAGCAATGAACATGAAACTGAGACAGGGTTTAAAACAAATCCGGAGATTTATTAACTTCTGCTCAAACTTAGAAAAGTAAACAAATGACTAACTTAAACGAAAGTTAACAGTTAGGTGGCACAAACATTCAAACTTAGAAACTGCTCTTAACGAGTTCTCATCCAAGCACAGACTCAAAGTGGTAAATTCAAAAGTCCATGTGATTTATACAGTCGGTAAGGAGAGACTTCCCCGAAACAAATGATTCCTTTGAAGTATGGACGATCTGCCGATTCCACAGCCGGGAGATGCCTTGTTCGAAGAAATCACGAGGAAATAAAAGGAACTGATCCTTTGACTGGAGGGTGGTCACTGCACAAATCTTCCCGACCCTGCAGGGGCTTAACTCAAATGTGCATGCCACAATTCCCGAACGAAGTCACAAAGGTCTATCATTCCCCAAAACGCTGAACGACGTTAACTTTATCCAATCCTTTGAACTCGGATAACTCTGGTAATGCCTTCGATACGGGACTGTAAGGGAAAAATAAACTTGCAACAAACAAAAGCGGTAGAGCCTCCACACCTCCGACCGGTAACAACAACGTTGCACAAAAATAAGAACTCCGTCACAGACCGCGGGCTTGGTTTAAATACCGTTTGGAACGTGCCATCATGTGACATAACATCACCCCATGGTCAAGAGACAATTACATAATCCTACTCACAAGACCATTACATCATCCCACTGTCCCGTTTTCAAACTGTGGGTATGTAACACCCTTCATCTCCTAATTTCTTGAACCAAACAGCATAACTCTAACCATTAGAGTTTAGCAACACTATGATCACTTTGCACTAAAATTGACTTACTTTTATTCTAATTGTGTTCTTTCTTGTAAAAATTGTGTTTCATTTCTGCTTTTCTTGTGAATGCTGCCCATATTGATTGGCTGCATTACGGCCTGGTATGGAAACACCAATGCCTTTGAACAGAAAATCCTACAAAAGGTAGTGGATTCGGCCCAGTACATTACGGGTAAAGCCCTCCAAACCATTGAGCACATCTACATGAAATATTGCTGTAGAAAAGCAGCATCTATCATTGGAGATCCACACCACCCAGGCTGTGCTCTTTTTTTGCTGCTGCCATCAGACAGAAGGTACAAGTGCCTCAGGACTGGCACCAGTAGGTTCAAGAACAGTTACTACCCCTCAACCATCCAGCCCTTGAACAAAAGGGGTGCTCCCCCAACCATCTGGTGCTCCTACAACCGATGCTCTCACTTTAAGAACTCTTTATCTTGTTATTTCATGCTCGTTATTTATAGTGTGCCTCCAGATATCTCTAAAATTGTCTGTATTCTAAAGGGTACATCCAGTGACTTTTGAAATTATTTTGGAAACTTATTTGAAATGGAAGAGATTGGTAGCTGGATTGGCTGCTTGTTTGTAGGGTTGCTTTCCGAGCCTGGAGGTTAGGCTGTAGATGTTTCATTACAAGTCAAGGTGACATCAATAGTGTAAGTGCCGAGTGCTCACGTTTATATTGGTCTGACTCGTTGTTCTGATTGGTTGGCTGCCAGGCTGGCTGCTCGCCTCCGCTCAGTCCCGGCCAACTGGACAGCTGAATGATCTCCATATCCCTGATTATAGGTCGTTGTGAGCATTGATTCCTTGGGTGTCTGCATCTCACCCCTCGGCCCCAATCTCATAGATGTATAGGTTCATAAACTGTGTCCAGTTCAAAAAATGTGAACTTATTTTTGAAAAAACATGCTACCAAATTCCCCATGAAGTGGAGGAGGATAAACAATATTAGAAATAACAAAAAATACATCCCTGACCTTGCAAATATGCTTTTTTTCTTTCCACAATGTAGCCTTTTCTACTTCATGATGTTCTTTTTATTTCACTATAAATGACCTTCATCTCTCCTGCTCTGATCCAAATGTTGGTTAACTTTATCCTCCTTTTCTGTAACAGGCAGGTACAGATTAAGGTCAGTGAAATTAAACAGCTGCTATGTTCCCAACCTATACACAACAGTGAGTTTATAGTCTTTGACAGATATGGTCTGCAAATTAAAAATCTACGCCTGCATTTTAAATTTATGGATCAATGAAAGTTAACTTCTGCATATTAACTGAATTTAGCACTTCAATTCCCAACAAATACAAATTCATAACATTTAACATGTTTGTTTTAATTATCTCATAAATGAAATCACATAAATTAGTTTAAATTATGAATTAGTTTTGCTTGGCATGCATCTATAAATTAGTTTTGCTTAGAAAGTCTTAGGTTAATATAGCACAGAAAGTTATCATCATGTCCATTCTAACTTATTGAGAAATGTCTCTAATCAATCTTAATTCTACACGCTACTCAAGAGCCTCATGCTCATTTTCATCTCCAGTAGTTATCCCTTTCTCTGCTTCCACTATTCCGTCTGTGAATCCAATGGAAAATATAGAGGAAAATGGAAATCTGAAATTAAAAACAGAAAATTATGGCAATGTTCAGGCAACATACAGTAAGTGATGAGACAGGCCGCCTCAACATCTCGGGTTGATCTTTTATTAGAACCTTACAACAAATATATTCCGTATCATGCAAATCTGGTGTTCCCACAACCAATGGTCTCACTTTAAGGACTCGTTATCTTGTAATTTCACACTGGTTATTCATTGCTATTTATTTATATCTGCATTTGCACAGTTTGTTGTCCATTGATCCTGTTTACAGTTACTGTTCTATAGATTTGCTAAGTATGCCTACAGAAAAAGACGTATGTACACTGATAATAAATTTTGGACTTTGAATTCACATATTTATACTTATAACATATACCATATAACCATATATAACAATGACAGCACGGAAATAGGCCATCTCGGCCCTTCTAGTCCGTGCCGAACACTTACTCTCACCTAGTCCCACCGACCTGCACTCAGCCCATAACCCTCCATTCCTTTCCTGTCCATATACCTATCCAATTTTTTTTTAAATGACAAAATCAAACCTGCCTCTACCACTTCTACTGGAAGCTCGTTCCACACAGCTACCACTCTCTGAGTAAAGAAGATACCCCTCGCATTACCCTTAAACTTTTGCCCCTTAACTCTCAATTCATGTCCTCTTATTTGAATCTCCCCTGCTCTCAATGGAAAAAGCCTATCCACGTCAACCCTATCCATCCCCCTAATAATCTTAAATACCTCTATCAAGTCTCCCCTCAACCTTCTACGCTCCAAAGAATAAAGACCTAACTTGTTCAACCTTCCTCTGTAACTTAGGTGCTGAAACCCAGATAACATTCTAGTAAATCTCCTCTGTACTCTCTCTATTTTGTTGACATCTTTCCTATAATTTGATGACCAGAACTGTACACAATACTCCAAATTTGGCCTCACCAATGCCTTGCACAATTTTAACATTACATCCCAACTCCTATACTCAATGCTCTGATTTATAAAGGCCAGCATACCAAAAGCTTTCTTCACCACCCTATCCACATGAGATTCCACCTTCAGGGAACTATGCACCATTATTCCTAGATCTCTCTGTTCTACTGCATTCCTCAATGCCCTACCATTTACCATGTATGTCCTAAACCTGTGATGAATTATTTAAATGAGCAATAATGCTTTATCAATCAATATACAAGATTACTCAAATATTACTTAAATATTGAGTAACACCACCTACCATCCAAAACCTCCATTCCGACCATCACTCTGCAGTACATGCCATCTCCCAGCTACACAGAAGTTAATATCAATTTCCCCTTCTGGTAAAAAAAATCCTTCCCTCTCTCCTCCTCTTCTATTCCCCACTCTGGCCTCTTGCTTCTTTTCACCTGCCTGTCACTTCCCTTTGGTCCCTTTCTCCAATGGTCAACTCCCTTCTATCAAATTCCTTCCTCTCCAGCCCTTTATCCTTCCCATCCACCTGGCTTCACTTATCACCTTCAAGATATCTTCCTTCCTCTCCACTCCCCCCCCCCACCTTTTTATTCTGGCATCTTTCCCCCCTTCCTTTCCAGTCCTGAGGAAGAGAGTCAGCCTGAAACGTCGACTGTTTATTCATTTCCACAGGTGTTGCCTGGTCTGCTGAGTTCCTCCAGCATTTTGTTTGTGTTGATTCAGAAGCTTCTTACCCAGGGTATTCCAACAGCACCTCACGAACTACATCACAACATCGTTTTGGGCGGCTCACTTTATTTGTTCTGCTTATTAGGGATATGGATGGGATTGTAGGTGGCAATGATTGGTTGGTTTGTGGATGATGCCGAATTGGTGGTGTCGCAAACAGTGAAGAGGTTCTCTAAAGTTACAACAGGATCTAGGTTACTGGGAATGTAGGCAAAAAAATGGCAGATGGAATTTAATTCAGACAAGTGTGTTATGATAACACTTTGCAAAGTTAACCCAGGGCAGACTATACAGATGGTGAATATAGTTTGGTGTTGCAAAACGTTGTAGAACAGGCAGATACAAGTGCATAGTTCTCTAAACAGGGCAGACAAGAAAGTATATGGCATGCTTACCTTTGTCAATTGAGGCTTTGAGTACAAGATATTGGTGAGAATGCACTTCAAAGATTGAAAGGTTCGAAGTACATTTATTATCAAATATGTATGTAGTTTACAACCCTGAGATTCATCTTCCCACAGACGGCCACGAAACAAAGAAACACCTTAGTCTGTACAAAGAAAACATCAAACACCCAAAGTGCAAAAATAAGGGAACAAATTGCACAAACAACAAAAAACAAGCAAACACCACACAGAATATAAAACCAAAGAGTCCTTGAGACAGTCTAAGGATGTTCAGTGTAGTTCAGTTCAGTTCAATTTAGTGCTGTATTGGTCGTTGTTGGCAGGCTGCAGAGCCAGTCCACCCCGATCAATATCGCACTAAATAGCAATGAAGAAGTAAGCAGAAACACAGTTAACATGAACTGCAGAGTCCAATCCAGAAACCACGTTCATTAAACCTTGCCCAAGACCCAAGATTCTGGTACTATCCTCCGGAAGCAGGGAGCTGGAGGGATAGAGAGTATTATGTGCATTTCTGGTCACTATCCTTAAACTAGAGGACATACTGTTAAGGTGAGATGGAAACCTGAGAGTCAAGTCTTTTACACTGATGAAATGGAATAAGCCGTTTGAGGAAGTGGTAGAGGCAGGTACAATTGCAATATTTTAAAATGGCACTAGCTGATGTTTCCATGACTTAAACCAAATTGCTCGTATGTGAGCAATAAGAACACATTTCCTAAACTGGGGACAGGCATTTCTTTAACAGATTAGAGATGGTGAAACATAAACACAAGATATTCTACAGATGTTGGAAATCCAGAGTAACATACGTAAAATGCTGAGGAACTTAGTAGATCATAAGAACATAAGAAATAGGAGCAGGAGTAGGCCATCTGGTCTGTCGAGCTTGCTCTGCCATTCAATAAGATCATGGCTGATCTGACCATGGATTCATCTCCACCTACCTGCTTTTTCCCCATAACCCTTAATTCCCCTACTATGCAAAAATCTATCCAACCTTGTCTTAAATACAGTTACTGAGGTAGCCTCCACTGCTTCATTGGGCAGAGAATTCCACAGATTCACCATACTCTGGGAAAAATAGTTCCTCCTCATTTCTGTTCTTAAGGCTATGTCCCCTAGTTTTAGCCTCACCTACAAGTGGAAACAACTTTACTGCCTCTATCTTAACTATCCCTTTCATAATTTTATATAATTCTATAAGATCACCTCTCATTCCTCTGAATTCCAGGGAGCACAGTCCCAGGCGATTCAATCTCTCCACATAGTCTAACCCCCTCATCTCTGGAATCAACCTGGTGAACCTCCTCTGCACCGCCTCCAAAGCCAGTATATCCTTCCTCAAGTAAGGAGACCAAAACCACACGCAGTACTCCAGGTGTGGCCTCACCAGTACACTGTACGGTTGCAGCATAACCTCCCTGCTCTTAAATTCAATCCCTCTAGCAATGAAGGCCAACATTTCATTTGCCTTCTTGATAGCCTGCTTCCCCCTTTTGTTTCATGCACAAACACTCCCAAGTTCCTCTGCACAGCAGCATGCTGCAATTTTTACCATTTAAATAATAATCTGCTCTTTTATTTTTCCTTTCAAAGTGGATGACCTCACATTTACCAACATTGTACTCCATTTGCGAGACCCTTGCCCACTCACTTAACCTATCTATATCTCTCTGCAGACACTCTGCATCTTGTGCACTATTTGCTTTTCCACTCAATTTAGTGCCATCAGCAAACTTAGATACACTACACTCAGTCCCCTCACCCAGATCGTTAATGTATATCGTGAACAGGTGCAGGCCCAGCACCAACCTCTGCAGCACACCGTTCACCACTGATTGCCAACCACAGTAACACCCATGTATCCCAACTCTCTGCTTTCTATTAGTTAACGAATCCTCTAACCATGCTAATACATCACCCCCAAATCTATGCATCCTTATCTTATGGATAGGTCTTTTATGCGGCACCTTATTGAACACCTTCTGGAAATCCAAGTAAATAACACCCATCTGTTCCCCTCTATCCACTGCGCTCATTATATCCTCAAAGAACTCCAGTAAGTTTGTCAAACAGGACCTACCTTTGCTGAATCCATGCTGCATCTGCCTGATGGATCCATTTCTTTCCAGATGTCTCGCTATTTCTTATTTTATGATAGCTTCAAGCATTTTCCCAACTACAGATATTACACTAACTGGCCTATAGTTACCTGCCTTTTGCCTACATCCTTTTTTGAACAGTGGTGTGACATTTGCCGTCTTCCAATCCGCTGGGACCTGTCCAGTGTCCAGAGAATTCTGGTAAATCATCAGTAAAGCTTCTACTATAACTTCTACCCTTTCTTTCAGTACCCTGGGATGCATTCCATCAGGACCAGGGGACTTATCTGTCTTCAGGCCCACAAGTTTGCGCAGCACTACCCCTTTAGTGATAGCTATTGTTCAAAGTCCTCACCTCCCATCGCATCCATAACATCTCTCTTTGACATGTTAGATGCATCCTCCACCATAAAGACTGACACAAAACAGTCATTCAAACCCTCAGTCATTTCTTCATTACCCAATATCACTACCCCTTCTCGTCCTCCAAGGGACCTACATTCACTTTAGCCACCCTTTTACGCTCTATAATTTAAAAAACTTCTACTATTTATTTTGATATTTTGTGCTAGTTTATTTTCATAATCTAGCTTCCCTTTCTTTATTGCCTGCTTAGTGGTACTTTGTTGCTTTTCAAAGTTTTCCCAATCTTCCAGTTTCCCACTACACTTGGCGACTTTGTATGTATGAGTTTTTAATTTGATGCCTTCCTTTATTTCCTTAGTTATCCAAGGCTGGCTCTCCCCACCCTCACTGTCCTTGCTTTTAACTGTTGAGCACCGTGAAAAATCTCTTTGAAAGTCTTCCACTGTTCCTCAACTGCCCCACCATATAGCCTGTGTTTCCAGTCTCCACCAGACAACTCCTCCCTCATCCCATTGTATTCTCCATTGTTCAGACATAATACACTGGTTTTAGATTGAAATATCACACCCTCCGTTTGTATGAGAAATTCAGTCATACTGTGATCACTCTTTCCAAGAGTATCCCTAATTACAAGATTGCTAATTTTACCTGTCTCATTGCACAGGACCAGATCTAAGATAGCACATTCCCTTGTAGGTTCAGCAATCAGGCAGCATCTATAGGAAAGAATAAAGAGCCGATGTTTCAGGCCAAGACCCTTCATCAGGATCCTGCAATCCCCCCCAAGGATCATTCTTTTGTAGGTTCAACAATCAGGCAGCACCTATAGAAAAGAATAAAGAGCCGATGTTTCAGGCCAAGACCCTTCATCAGGATCCTGCAATCCCCCCCAAGGATCATTCTCTTGTA
This sequence comes from Hemitrygon akajei, assembly GCF_048418815.1. Lineage (NCBI taxonomy): Eukaryota > Metazoa > Chordata > Chondrichthyes > Myliobatiformes > Dasyatidae > Hemitrygon > Hemitrygon akajei. Next base: position 153,746,696 of record NC_133132.1, read on the forward strand.
GGTTCAACAATCAGGCAGCATCTATAGGAAAGAATAAAGAGCCGATGTTTCAGGCCAAGACCCTTCATCAGGATCCTGCAATCCCCCCCAAGGATCATTCTCTTGTAGGTTCAACAATCAGGCAGCATCTATAGGAAAGAATAAAGAGCCGATGTTTCAGGCCAAGACCCTTCATCAGGATTCTGCAATCCCCCCCCCCCCCCAAGGATCATGACTCTCACTTTAAAAAACACTAACCAGGCAGAACAAGAGCAGTAGATACATGAGAGCACTATCATTCAAGATCAGCAGGATCCTAAATTGGAACTGTATCATTCATCCTTCATTCTTTCACATTCTAAATCCTGGAACTCCCAGCCCAACACTATGTGGGAGTACTTTCACTAGGACTGGAGAAGTTACCTTCTCAAGGTCAATTACAAATGGACAATAACCTTTGATGTTGTCAAGATCGCAACATCAAGATCGTAAAAACATGAATTTTTAAAAATCTGCCTGTTCAATTAACTGTTAAAACATTATTATCAATGCTACTTTGTTGGGTTGTGGGTTCTGTATCATTAGCTCTTGAGCAATAGTGTAAGTGGTTTGTTTTTGAATGGTTGCTGGTCTTATATACTTCATATAATGTTTTGACTATTTTGGTTTCTGGTCATTTCCCATTTCACTTTGAGATTCTTAAACATTCAGTCTATCATTAAAATCAGCACAGTATAATACGGGAGACTCAAATTTCTGATCAAAACTCTGAAGATCTTGTTTGGTGGCAATCATCACTTAAAATTATTCACAAGTAAAGTTTAAAAGTAGAAAAACACTCCAAAATAATTTATGTTGTAAAAAGTAGTTTAGAGAAATTCAATAGAATTTATTGACTTGATATGCTCTTCTAAGGTTTTATGAAAATATTTTAACTTGAAGAATTTCTGAGTTTCAGGAAAGCTCTTTGTGGATTAAAATTGCTTTTTCATAGAAAATGTGATCTGCAAGCACTTTTAATGTCAGATCACATAATGAACCCATAAATTCTTCGGTAGCATTTATATGTTTTTCTTATGACTTAACAGGACTCTGACTGTTCTCCATGTTGCAGTAAATAGTAGTTGTTTAGTATTTTTATTCTAGCATTTAATTTCCAAATATAATTACCAACAGAATTAAGACATTTTATTTTCAGAATGTGTAATGAAGTGAGTTGGTTGGTATATTGTTTGTAAAGTAAATTGTTTCTCCTGAATTATTATTCTGAATAGTTTTTTTCATAAACTTTGGACAGATTTGTAGTTTATGTTCCAATAAGTGCATTATTTCAGCAGAAAATATTTAAAAGTATTTAAAAGTAAATAGCTGATTGACACAGATGATTAAAAATAGTACAATTAGCCCAATAAAATTTAATGATGTGCAATTTTTAGATAGTTTAAATATTCCTAAACTTTCTTCTGATCTTAAACATAAATTGAATGAGCCATTATCCTTAGAGGAAATATCCTCTGCTATTTCTGCTTTGCAGCCTGGTAAATCTCCTGGTCCTGATGGGTTCTCTACAGAATTTTATAAATCATTTTCCTCATTGCTCTTATCCCAACTTAGTTTAGTTTTTTCTGATTCTTTTAAACAAAATAAATTGCCTGCATCATTTGATGAGGCTTGTATCATTCTTTTAGCGAAAAAAGGCAAGGATCCATTAGAATGTGCTACATACAGGCCGATTTCTCTATTAAATGTAGATGCTAAAATTTTAACTAAAGTTTTGGCCTGTAGGCTGGAGACTATTTGACTCTTAATTATCTCTGAGGATCAATCTGGCTTTATTAAAAATCGCCTTCCCTTTTTCAATATTAGACATCTTTTTAATATTCTATATTCATCTTCATCAGGGACCCCTGAATGTGTTATCTCTCTTGATGCCGAAAAGGTGTTTAATCGGGTGGAGTGGCACTATTTATTTGCGGTTTTAGAAAAATTTGATTTTGGATATAATTTTATTAATTGGATTAAGTTACTATATTCCCATCCGATTGCAACAGTTTTGACTAATTCCCAGCAATCCCAACCGTTTGATCTTAAACGTGGCACCCGACAGGGATGCCCTTTAAGCCCTCTGTTATTTGATCTGGCTATCGAGCCATTGGCAATTACGTTTTGCAGTTGTACTGAACTGACTGGGATCTGGAGGGGCGGTTTTGAGCACAAAGTCTCAAAACCTCGCCGATGATTTGTTACTTTTTATATCAAACCCAACCACCTCCTTACCTTTGTTGTTTTCACTTCTCAATAAATTTAGTCAACTACCCGGATACAAACTTAATCTACATAAGAGTGAACTTTTTCCGATAAATAAGGAAGCACAAGAATTAGAATTTCACAATCTCCCTTTTAAAGTAGTAAACAATTGTTTTACTTATCTTGGCATTATCGTAACAAGGAACTATAATTAACTGTTCGATGAGAATTTCAATAATCTTTTAAATTTTACAAATCAGAGATTAGCACAGTGGTCACCTCTCTCCATGTCTTTAATTGGGCAAATTAATGTAATTAAAATGTATATTCTCCCTAAATTTTTGTACTTATTTCAATCTTTACCTATAGTTATTCCTTAAGTTTTTTTTTATTCTTTAGATTCTATTATCTTGTCATACCTATGGAAGGGTAAACAGCCCAGACTCAATAAAGCTCATCTCCAAAAGCCTAAAAGAGAAGGTGGCAATGGAATTAAACACTTATAAGAAATTATCTATTCCAGCTTTACTTGGATTTGTTCTTCCTTGCCAATTGCCAAAATCTATTATTAATCCTGTAATCAGGCATACTCTGAGAATATGGGCTCAATTTAGAAAATACCATGGTCTTTATAGTTTTTCCCTCTCTAGTCCTATTCTATACAATCATTTATTTCAACCGTCTATGCAGGATTCCACATTCCAAGACTGGTGTAGGAGAGGTATCAGGCGTTTTGAAGATCTTTTTATAGACAATCGGTTTCCATCTTTTGAACAGTTGTCTATAAAGTTTAATTTACCAAATATTCATTTTTTTAGATACCTTCAAATTAGACATTCTATTACCCCTTTAATACCACATTTTCCTGAACAACCTGATAAAATTGTTGTAGACTTGTTTCTTCAAATGAACCCTTTGGGCAAAGGCATAATTTCTACTATTTGTGTTAAATTTATGATTCTCAGACAAGCCCCTTGTGATAAAATTAAAACTACTTGGGAGCATGACTTAGGTTTTTCTTTGTCTGACAAGGTTTGGGATTCAATTCTTAAATCCATCAATTCAATCTCTTAATGTGCTCGTTATTGTCTCCTGCAGTTTAAAGTCGTCCACAGGGCTCATATGTCCAAAACCAAATTGGCGAAGTTCTATCCTGATATTAGTCCCCGGTGTGACAAATGCAAAGGAGGTGAGGCCTCCCTTTTCCATTTATATTGGGCCTGTCCTATTCTGGAAAAATTTTGGAAGGATGTTTTTTTTAACTTTATCTTCTATATTAAATTGTCATTTGGAACCTGATCCTTTGATTGCTCTTTTTGGTATTCTTCGAGACCCTGACAAGCATTTGACCCCGGCTAAACAACAAACATTGTCTTTTGCCTCTCTTCTAGCCAGACGAGCAGTACTCCTTAAATGTAGTTCCCCCTACCCATGCTCAATGGCTTGGGGATATTATGTCTTGTTTAGTTCTCGAAAAGTTTCACTACTCACTTTCTAATTCGGACATAAAGTTCCATAGGGTGTGGGGATCTTTTCTCGAATATTTTCATAACTCTCACCTAGATTGACAGGTGTTTGTTCTTTTTTCCCTTGATAATCAGACTCTACATTTCCAGCTTTTTTTTACTTTTGTTTTTTCTGATCAGGTAGCAGGCTGCCCCCTCCTTTTTTATTGCAATATGTAGTTCTGGGGTAATTAACGTGTATCTCATATAATGGTTGGCTTGGAGTTGGAAAGGTGATGGATTGGGTGCTTTTCTTTCTTTTTCTCTTTTTTTTTCTTTTTTTACCATGGGTGACTTGCTCATTTGTTAAGACATGTATTATTGTTATTTTTGTTTATATGGCAATGATCCTTCTATATATATTATTGATTTTCTTTTCTTTGTTGTAGTTTGTAGAAAATTATAAATAAAATATTTTTTTTAAATGGTGTGATATTATAGGAATATTTTGATCTTGTTTGTCTTTTACCCTTGTCTCTATTGGGATTTGCTTGTCCACATCCAGTACTTGAGCTTTTGCTGATTAAATATAGTTAATTCTTCATCAGTAGAGACTGGGATACATAACATTGCCTTCAATTTGTTTTTGCTCAGTGTACTGTTTCTTAATTCTACCTCTGCCTTTCATAATTCCATTGCCCTGTAATGTGTGATAAATGCAGTGAAGGTAGAAATCATTCAGCCCATTCATGTCAAGCGATGATCCTCAAAATGAGCAAAGTCTTAATCTCATGTGTCAGTTTTATTTACAAGATCTTTCTGCTTTCTTTTCCTCCAAGCACTTATGTAGCCTGTTCCTAAATGTTTAGGTAACCCCCATAGTTTGGAGTCTAAGATTTTTCTTTTCTTTTTCTCGCTCTAAACCTATTTTTGACAACTCAAATCATTGAAGACAAATCAGTTCTATCAACATTTTGGCTGAGGATATTTACAAATATAATCAACTGCCTGCATTACTGTATTAAATCATTTTTATGTTATAATGCTCTAATATGTCATGCTTTTCTGTCACTGGGCATTTTCTAATACTTGCATAATATTCTATAGCACTGTGCTCAAAACTGCACACCGTACTCAAAGTTCAAAGTACATTTATTATCAAAGTATATATACATTATACAACCTTGAGATTTGTCTCCTAACAGGCAGCCACAATACAAAGAAACCCAGAAGAATCTATATAAAAAAGACCATTGAACAGCCACTATCCAATTAATAAAAACACATCATGCCTATAAAAATCATTAAAGAACATCACAAGCACCTAATGTGCAGAGAAAAAAAAAACCGCAAGCAAGCAAATACCGTTCTGAACAGAAATTCCAAAGTGAATCCAATAGTTAATGCACAGCCGAGTCGTGGAGATGTGATCTGAACCAGCCTGTCCCTCACCTTGAGTCCTAACACCCTAACCTTTTCAATCTGGCCCCGGTGCCTAAATCTTCGTCCAAACATTGAGTTCAGTTTAATCAGTACGTTCTGGGTTCTGGACTCGAACTATAATCTTAATGAGGTTTATAAAAAGTTAGCATCACTTCTTGCCTTTTATCCTCTCTAAAATAAAGACTCTTCGTCAGTCATTTCTGTTCAACCCCATTGAAAATAATGGAATTGAATTCTATGAACAAAATCCAGGTGCTACTTTACTGTGCATCTAGAACATGACCAAGGATAAATCTTAAACTTCATACTACCAATCACATGACAAATCTCAGTATTCCATTAACCTCTTTTTTTAATATGCCGTTAATATTTTTATGGCGTAGCTGCAACTTCAGGTTTATTTGCAACAGGAGAGCTTTATTTCATAGGGCTATGAATCAATTTTAGGAGATCTAGCACAGGAAGGATATTAATAAGGTTGAAAGAGTGCAGTGAGGGTTTACAAGGATGTTGCCGGGACTTGAGAAATTGAGTAATAGAGAAAGGTTGAATAGATTAGGACTTTATTCCCTGGAGCGTAGAAGAATGAGGAGAGACTTGATAGAGGTATATAAAATTATGATGGGTATAGATAGAGTGAATGCAAGCAGACTTTTTCCACTGAGGCTAGGGGAGAAAAAAAAAAGAGGACATGAGTTAAGGGTGAAAGGGGAAAAGTTTAAAGGGAACATGGGGGGGGCTTCTTCGCACAGAGAGTGATGGGAGTGTGGACTGAGATGCCAGATGAAGTGGTAAATGCAGGCTCACTTTTAACATTTAAAGAAAACTTGGACAGGTACATGGATGAGAGGTGTATGGCGGGATATGGGCCAGGTGCAGGTCAGTGGGACTAGGCAGAAAAATGGTTCAGCACAGCCAAGAAGGGCCAAAAGGCCTGTTTCTGTGCTCTGATGTTCTATGGTTCTATGGTTTTGCACATCTACTGATAAATCAAAATGGGGTCTGCAGCTTCACTGATGATAACTGGAGGATAAAGCTGCAGAAACTTTTGTTTAAGGCTGACAATGACATCTTGAGACTAAATAAAATTAAAATGAGAAGAATACTCAAGGAGGGACAAACAGGGGGGCAAGTGTCTCCCCTCCTATAATCATCAATACAGGTTATGGATGTATGTTTACTGCAAAGATTAAAGATCTTTGTGTGTACTCTGTTGTTGAGATCCAGTAAGATACGTGACTTGGTCATCAGGATTCAGTATTTGCTCGCTCATGGAAGACAGAGGGTAGTGTTGATGGGATTTATTCTGGCTAAAGGTCTATGCCCAGCTATATTCCACAAGAATCTGCACTGGGACATCTGCTGTATGTGACATAAATGCCCTGGATGAAGATGTAGATGGGTGGGTTAGTCTGTAGATGATAGAGGTTGGTGGTGGTGTAGATGGCATAGGAGATTGCCAAAGAATAGATGGGATAGAGATCATTTGCAGATATGGGCAAGAAAATGGCAAATAGAGTTTAATGTAACCAAACAAGAGGTGTTTCACTTTTAGAGATCAAATGTAAAGCAACATTACACTGTTAATTCAAGACCCCAAACAGTGTTAAAGGAGGAGCTGGGGCACTAAGTTCACAGCTCCCAAAAAATGGCTGCATAGGTTGATAGAGTGGTAAGGAAGGTGTATGGCAGGCTTGCCTTTATTAGTTGAGACACTGAGTTTGAGAATTGGGAAGTTATTTTGCAGCTTTAGTAAAAGGTTCAAAGGTTCATATATTATCAAAGCATGAAACTCTGAGATTCGTCTTCTCCAGATAGCCACAAAATACCGAGAAGCCATAGAAGTCATTGAGGCCCCCTCCTGCATGGAAAAGAAAAAGAAAAAAAAAGACTCACAAACCCCAAGCCCCCAACCTCTGCTCACATAGAAACTAACAGGTCGCCCACCTAGACATCAAACCTCAAACCCCCAACCTCTGCTCACATAGAAACTAACAGGTCGCCCACCTAGACATCAAACCTCAAACCCCCAACCTCTGCTCACATAGAAACTAACAGGTCGCCCACCTAGACATCAAACCTCAAACCCCCAACCTCTGCTCACATAGAAACTAACAGGTCGCCCACCTAGACATCAAACCTCAAACCCCCAACCTCTGCTCACATAGAAACTAACAGGTCGCCCACCTAGACATCAAACCTCAAACCCCCAACCTCTGCTCACATAGAAACTAACAGGTCGCCCACCTAGACATCAAACCTCAAACCCCCAACCTCTGCTCACATAGAAACTAACAGGTCGCCCACCTAGACATCAAACCTCAAACCCCCAACCTCTGCTCACATAGAAACTAACAGGTCGCCCACCTAGACATCAAACCTCAAACCCCCAACCTCTGCTCACATAGAAACTAACAGGTCGCCCACCTAGACATCAAACCTCAAACCCCCAACCTCTGCTCACATAGAAACTAACAGGTCGCCCACCTAGACATCAAACCTCAAACCCCCAACCTCTGCTCACATAGAAACTAACAGATTGTCCACCTAGACACGGCAGCTAAAACATCAAACCCCAAGCCCCCAACCTCTGCTCACATAGAAACTAACAGATCCCCCACCTAGACATCAAACCCCAAGCCCCCAACCTCTGCTCACATAGAAACTAACAGATCCCCCACCTAGACATCAAACCTCAAACCCCCATGCTCCTCCCACACGAAAAGCAGTGACAAAAACATCAAACACCCAACCTCTCCCACACCCAAAAAAGTAACATATCACCCACCTGCCAATCAACAACAAGAAAGAAAACACAAAAAAACTGACGGAGACCAATATAAACAACAGTCCCCACTGATAATTGCATATGTCTCAGAATTTCAAAAAAATCCTCTGTCAGCATCAAGGAGAGCAACAGCTCAGACCCAGTGTTCCATGGGGCCTTCATCCACTGAGAAGCAGCCTCCCAGCCTCTGGCCTGACACGCCTCCCGTGGGGAGTGACCTCCGGCTTCTCACGGCCTCTTGACCCCTGACCCAAACCATTAAGAATGACTACCAATCCAGCCTCTTCCACATTTTCTTGTCTATTTCAATTTTCCATGATGCTTCGATTGGTGAGAAATGCGGTCGATCATGACCCAACGCTTATCTGCTGTTCAGGACAGCTTGCGCTTGAGGTCCTCTCCTAGAATTTTCTTGGAAGAGCAGAGTGCTAGATCGTTTGATTGAATGCCAATCTGTAAGTCACAGGCTCCAAAAGTTTCCAAAACAGAATTAAGATAAAAGAAATAAGTAAAAGGCATAGAAAAGGTGAAATAATTGACTATCTGGAAGATATTGCCCGAGGAATTGTTGTTCACTGGAGCCACCTTGACCCCACTGGAGTGAACACCTGGAGCATTACATTGAATTCTGGTTGCCCCAATATTGGAAGGATGTGGAAAACTTGGAGAGGGTACAGATGAGGTTCACAGGTTCACCAGGATGTTTCCTGGATTAGAATGCAAGTGTTTTAAGGAGAGGTTGAATAAATGTGAATTCTCTTCTCTAGAGCAGCAGAGGCTTAGGAAAGACTGTTAGTTTAGACAAAGGCTTTTAAGATTATGAGGGGCATTGCCAGTAACTTTATCCCAGGGTGAAAATGTATAATACTAGAGAGGGGTTCACAACCTGGGGTCCACAGATCCCTCGGTTAATGGTATGGGTCCATGGCATAAAAAAGTTGGGAACCTCTGTACTAAAAAATATATATTTAAGGTGATGTACAAGACAAATTTTTCACTGAGAGAGTTGTGGGTTCCTGGATTATGCTAACAGGGTAGTGATGGAGCAAAGATAACAGAAGTGTTTAAAAGGCTCTTAAATAGGCAAACGAATTTGGACAGAACAGGTGAAATGTAAATTTTGTAGACAGACAGGACTAGTTTAGTTAGGCATTTCAATTACTAGTTTAATTCATTTGGCACAACATTGTGAGCCTGGAGTTATGGAATTGTGTGAACATAGCAGACGTTAAATCAAATTAGAACTAGTCTTCAGTTTTTAATGTGAATTGTGAGCTATTATATATTAACCATATAACAATCACAGCACAGAAACAGGCCATTCCGGCCCTCCTAGTCCGTGCCGAACTCTTAATCTCACCTAGTCCCACCTACCCGCACTCAGCCCATAACCCTCCACTCCTTTCCTATCCATATACCTATCCAATTTTACCTTAAATGACACAACTGAACTGGCCTCTACTACTTCTACAGGAAGCTCATTCCACACAGCTATCACTCTCTGAGTAAAGAAATACCCCCTCATGTTTCCCTTAAACTTTTGCCCCCTAACTCTCAAATCATGTCCTCTTATTTGAATCTCCCCTACTCTCAATGGAAACAGCCTATTCACGTCAACTCTATCTATCCCTCTCAACATTTTAAATACCTCGATCAAATCCCCCCTCAACCTTCTACGCTCCAATGAATAGAGACCTAACTTGTTCAACCTTTCTCTGTAACTTAAGTGCTGAAACCCAGGTAACATCCTAGTAAATCGTCTCTGCACTCTCTCTAATTTATTGATATCTTTCCTATAATTCGGTGACCAGAACTGTACACAATATTCCAAATTTGGCCTTACCAATGCCTTGTACAATTTTAACATTACATCCCAACTTCTGTACTCAATGCTCTGATTTATAAAGGCCAGCGTTCCAAAAGCCTTCTTCACCACCCTATCTACATGAGACTCCACCTTCAGGGAACTATGCACTGTTATTCCTAGATCTCTCTGTTCCACTGCATTCCTCAATGCCCTACCATTTACCCTGTATGTTCTATTTGGATTATTCCTGCCAAAATGTAGAACCTCACACTTCTCAGCATTAAACTCCATCTGCCAACGTTCAGCCCATTCTTCTAACCGGCATAAATTTCCCTGCAAGCTTTGAAAACCCACCTCATTATCCACAACACCTCCTACCTTAGTATCATCAGCATACTTACTAATCCAATTTACCACCCCATCATCCAGATCATTTATGTATATTACAAACAACATTGGGCCCAAAACAGATCCCTGAGGTACCCCGCTAGTCACCGGCCTCCATCCCGATAAACAATTATCCACCACTACTCTCTGGCATCTCCCATCTAGCCACTGTTGAATCCATTTTATTACTCCAGCATTAATACCTAACGACTGAACCTTCTTAACTAACCTTCCATGTGGAACTTTGTCAAAGGCCTTGCTGAAGTCCATATAGACTACATCCACTGCCTTACCCTCGTCAACATTCCTTGTAACTACTTCAAAAAATTCAATAAGGTTTGTCAAACATGACCTTCCACGCACAAATCCATGCTGGCTACTCCTAATCAGATCCTGTCCAGCCAGATAATTATAAATACTATCTCTAAGAATACTTTCCATTAATTTACCCACCACTGATGTCAAACTGACAGGTCTATAATTGCCAGGCTTACTTCTAGAACCCTTTTTAAACAATGGAACCACATGAGCAATACGCCAATCCTCTGGCACAATCCCCGTTTCTAATGACATCTGAAAGATCTCCGTCAGAGCTCCTGCTATCTCTACACAAACTTCCCTCAAGGTCCTGGGGAATATCCTGTCAGGACCTGGAGATTTATCCACTTTTAAATTTCTTAAAAGCGCCAGTACTTCCACCTCTTTAATTGTCATAGGTTCCATAACTTCCTTACTTGTTTCCCACACCTTACACCATTCAATATCCTTCTCCTTAGTGAATACCGAAGAGAAGAAATCGTTCAAAATCTCTCCCATCTCCCTCGGCTCCACACATAGCTGACCACCCTGATTCTCTAAGGGACCAATTTTATCCCTCACTATCCTCTTGCTTTTAATATAACTGTAGAAGCCTTTCGGATTTACTTCCACCTTATTTGCCAAACCAAACTCGTAACTTCTTTTAGCTTTTCTAATCTCTTTCTTAAGTTTCCTTTTACATTCTTTATATTCCTCGAGCAATTCCTTTACTCCATGCTGCCTATATCTATTGTAGACATCCCTCTTTTTTCGAACCAAGTTTCTAATATCCCTTGAAAACCATGGCGCTTTCAAACCTTTAACCTTTCCTTTCAACCGAACAGGAACAAAAAGATTCTGTACCCTCATAATTTCACCCTTAAATGACCTCCATTTCTCTATTACATCCTTCCCATAAAACAACTTGACCCAATCCACTCTCTCTAAATCCCTGCACATCTCCTCAAAGTTAGCCTTTCTCCAATCAAAAATCTCAACTCTAGGTCCAGTCCTGTCCTTCTCCATAATTATATTGAAGCTAATGCTATTGTGATCACTGGACCCGAAGTGCTCCCCAACACATACATCTGTCAGCTGACCTATTGCATTCCCTAACAGGAGATCCAACACTGCCCCATCTCTAGTCGGTACTTCTATGTATTGTTGCAAAAAACTATCCTGCACACATTTCACAAACTCTAAACCATCCAGCCCTTTTACAGAATGAGCTTCCCAATCTGTGTGTGGAAAATTAAAATCTCCCACAATCACCACTTTGTGTTTACTACAAATATCTGCTATCTCCTTACACATTTGCTCTTCCAACTCACGCTCCTCATTAGGTGGCCTATAATACACTCCTATCAGTGTTACTACACCTTTCCCATTCCTCAATTCCACCCAAATTGCCTCCCTAGAGGAGCTCTCTAATCTATCCTTCCAAAGCACTGCCATAAGATTTTCTCGGACAAGCAATGCAACACCTCCTCCTCTGGCCCCTCCTACTCTATCACGCCTGAAGCAACTAAATCCAGGAATATTTAGTTGCCAATCACACCCTTCCTGCAACCATGTTTCACTAATAGCTACAACATCATAATTCCAGGTATCAATCCACACTTTAAGCTCATCCACCTTTCTTACAATGCTCCTAGCATTAAAATAGATACATTTAAGATACTCTCCACCTCCTCCTCTCTTTTCATCCCTAGCAATGCATTCAAATTTATTATCCTTTTCTTTCTTCTCCCCTACAACTTCGGGCTGAGCGCATTATCAATTTGAAGTCAGAAGGACAGCTTTGTAAACAAACAACACTGACTACCGAGCACCAGCTACTACCCAGGTGATATTGACTATTCAAGAGATAAAGTTTGCAAAGTGAAGTGACCATCAGATATTCTGGTATGCATCAGCCAAGTTTAAAACAATGAGGCTATGTCTATCAGCCTGCATCAAACCAGCCAACTATGGCAAAGTTATTTTACATCATTCTGATGATGTTCAAGGAAGCTTGCAGACCATACTGATATTGTTACGTAGCACATCTAACATGGTCATAGGTATACTTGATCTATCAATAGTTGGGATATTTGTGTACTCAGAGATTCAACTCTCATAACATTAATCTTGAGCTTTTAGGATCTCTGTCCTCAGAATCTTTTAGGCCATCCGTTTGAGTACTTAGTCTCAGCAAAGGTGTTTGAACATTAGTTAAAACATTAGTAGATTAGTTGCCATTGTAGCCTATCTGGTCATCTTGAACCAGGGAACACTTTTGACAGGATATCTCATATCTACTGTACATGATGGACATGCTCTCCAAAATGGATTTTCGGAAAGGAATCGGGAATTGGAGCCAACTGCTCTACATAGATATCCATAGTGCAGTCCAAATCAATGGGTGGGAGACAGATAGCCTCCCCATCAAGTCTGAAGTCAGGCAGGGTTGTCCACTCTCCCTCGTCTTGCTTGTGATTTGCCTAGAACCCTTTGTCGAATCCATCAGGAAGGACAAGAGCATAGGAGGGGTGATGTTGCCAGGCAGTGGAGGCACACAAGTGAAAATCCCCCTGTACATGGACTATATCACTATCTTCCACTTCGATCCATGGTCAGTTCGCAGAATGATTAGCACCAGGACCTCACTTGGCTGGTGGTAAGAGGGAGCCTTACTGTCAGATCTTTTCCTATATATCATCCATAATGCATGCTGCCTCTGATACAGCTGTGGTGGAGAAGAGGCAGACATCCACCTCTTTGCACACAGTAAATTTGCTAGGAGGGTATGGAGAAGTATGCAAGGGTCCATGTCTTGGTTCCAAGAAGCTGCATAACAGAGGATTCTGACTGACACCTGTTCTCAGGATCACACACCAAGACAAACATCAAATGCTGCTGGAAGGTGAAAGACACTCTTTGATCCTTCTGAAACTTGGTCTTCCAGCACTGCAAGATGTCTAGAAGAGAATGATGCAGATTAGCACATTCCAGGCTTCAAGAGTACTTGCTGAGGGATGTGCTGAAACTCAGTGCACTGTAGGCAAGGACCTTCCTCTGCCACACATGAAGTGGCCAAGTTGGGGGCGGGGGAAGCATTCAAAGGGTATACAGTATCATCCCAGAAGGCCACATAAATGGTATTATGTTTTATTCTTTTAACAAGTTTACACTATTGAAAGTAACAACTATGAATGTAAATGTTTTGCACCATTTCTTCCTTAGTCTATATTCTTATTATAAATGCAGTCTATTTTTGAAATTACAAAGGCTTATTGTGATGAATAAATTCTTATATCACCAGCTTCAGTGTCTCTCTGGTGACTCAGATGAGTCAGAACAGGCAAAGGGCCTGTTTCTGTGTTGTACTAATCTAGTTTCTATGTTTCAGTCCTATAAAACCAGTAAGTTTGAATAAGGTATAACCAGTGTGATGAAAATTGGCTTTGTTGTACTTATGGGAGGCTAATGGTAGAGTTTCTATATCTTTGTATGTCAAGGAAAGCATCTAGCTCCAAAACACAGTTCTTTAAATACACAAACTTTGTTGCAACCATATTAATCCACTTATATTGCATGAATAGAGTTGCATTGACACAGTTATCATTGGTGGTAAAGTGATCATGTGGAGTCTAAGTGCAAACATCAGATTCACATTTTTATTAAGATATTTACAAATATTTCAACTTTATTTTAGAGTTTATTTTAGTTAGTGATGAGGCTCCTCATGAACTCCACTCTTCATACTTGACAACCATTGTAAATCTAGAGTAAATATGTTGGAGATACAATTTTCTATTGGTGTGGAACTATTCATCAAGGAGTGAGGCAAAAAAGTGAGGGGATGACCATTGCTGAAATGATAATAAAGGGTATAAAACAATCAACACAGTTAATATTTGCAGAGAGAAAAAATCGCACAAATAATGGGAATAAAAGTCAACAGTTTTGCTTGACCAGTTGGCATACACCCTAGGATTTTAACTTAGGCAGATCTGGAGGTGGATTTGATTTTGCAGAATACCATCTGACTCAAGGCAAGTGGAACAGTTCCTATGAGTCAGACGGTAGCAAGTGCAATATTACTGCTTGAGCAAAGAGAGAGAGATCATTTATAAATAAATAGCAGAAGTCAATTTTAGTAGCATGGCAACAAAACACTTGGAAAACCACTATGCTAAATCATTGTGAACACAGTTTTATGAAAGGAAAATCATGTTTGATATACACTCAGTGGCCACTTTATTAGATGTATCTGTATGTGTGCTTGTTAATGCAAACATCTAACCAGCCAATCGTATGGCACCAACTCATTGCACTAAATAAAACATACAGACATACTCAAGAGGTTCAATTGTTGTTCAGACCAAACATCAGGATGGGGGAAGAAATTTGATCTAAGTGACTTTGACCATGGGATGATTGTTGGTATCAGACAGGGTGGTTTGATCATCGCAGAAACTGCTGATCTCCTGGAGTTTTCACACAGAACTGTCCCTAGAGTTTGGTATGAGAAACAATAAAAAATCCAGTAAGCGGCAGTTCTGGGGGCAAAAAAAAAGCCTTGTTAATAAGAGAAGTCAAAGAATGATCAGATGGTTTCAAATTTACAGGAAGGTGACAGCAATTCACATAACCATGTGTTGCAACAGCGATGTGCAGAAGAGCATCTCTGAATGAACACCAATCAAATCTTAAAGTGAATCGGCTACAGCAGCAGAAGACCATGAACATACACTCAAAGGCCACTTTATTAGTTACCTCCTACTGGTTCCAGAGGATGAAGCCTTTGTGTCCCAGTGAAGAATAAACCTATGGATACTGTATATTTTGATTTTCAGAGGATCTCTTTGACACATACAAAATTCTTAGATAATTTGGGGCAGAGGTTGGTGGTTTTCCTTGACTGGTGATAGTAGTCTACAACTAAAGGCTTGGGCTTTACAACACTCGCATTCACAGTAATTCCTTTGCAAATCTGATTGAAATTCAGTTATGTATATTCAAGACTAAATCTGATATATTGACAAGAGGTAAACATGTGAAGCCATTAGGATTGAGGAGTTCAGATAAAATCTTTTGTATTGTAGAGCAAGCTTGGAGCCGTTCTTGCTTATTTTTCTCATGGCTTTGGATATTATGGTGATAGACTGATCTGCCGCCGACAGCTGACAACACTACTGCACCTCAGAGACCGCAGAACTACCAAACCCAAAGTCAAATTTGCGGATGGAATTTGTAATGTTATCAGTTTGTCACGATGTGAATTGGCGGTGAAACACAGTGTAACGTAATGTTACACTTCAAGTAACTAATTACAAGCTACTTGTAGTAACTGCTGGTAACTAATGCTACACAGTTGTGCAGTATAGTATCAATTGACTTCAGTCATCACGGTAAAGCTTTTGTTAGGTTTCTCCCTCGCTTTCTCTCTCTGCCTCCCCTTAGGGGACATAGATGACCCATATCAACTGCATTTTGTCCCCATGCCAACCCGGGTCTCACCTAATTAGACAGAACACAGAACAGTACCCGCACGGGATCAGGTCATTGGGCCCTCAATGTCAGAGCCCATCATCTTGCCAAATTAAAGCTGATCTCTTATGCCTGTGCATTATCCTTCTTTGTTCATGTATCTTCCGGTAGTCTCCTTTCCCCATCTGCCTCTCGCCTCATCCTATGCAACTTAAAACCAACTGCATTTCTCTCTCTCATTTCCGATGAAGGTCTCCGACCCGATGGTTGACTCTGTCTACAGGTACTGCCTAGCTTGCTGAGCCTTTCCAAACGTTTTCCAGTATTGTTTCATGATGTCTTTTTTTTATGTCCCTCTCTATTACCAACTGCCCTTTTCAACCTCCGATATGGGCTTATGCATTGTCTCAGAAGTGCAGGGGGCGGAGAAACAAAAGACGCGTTTGCCTCAGTCAGATCCTGCAAGGTCGCGGCAGATGTCAGCAGCGGGTCGGCTCTAGCGTGGTGGCGTCGACGGTCCTCCCCCTTGGAGTCAGTGGGAAGCTCCTCCCTGCTCAGTGGGCTGCTCATCAGACAGAGCAATGCTCTAGCCTGGGGGAGATGCAAATAAAGCGGCAAGCTGAGCTGAGCTATGGAAGCTTGTTCCAGCAGCACAAACCGAAAACGGTGAGTCCCTTCTTCCTCAGACCTCCCGCTTGCCAAGCCAGGAGGCTCATTTGATAGACTTGGGGGTGCATCTTCGCAAAGAGAGAAAGCATCTTCACTCTGTGCCAATAAAACTTATACCTCCCTTTGACTGTTCTTTTAAATTTATTGCTTTTGCTCTAAGATTTTTTTCCATTATCCATTCGTGGAATTCCTCAATAATGTGACTGGTTCACTGGCTTTTTTTTTCTTTTTAAATAGTTTTAATAATCTCGTCTACAACGGTCTTGCTGAAATCCGACTGTCCCGTCGCTGTGCACAATAGCGGCTGCAGGAGCGCGGCGCGATCTCCCTTGTGATGGGGGGTGGGGGGCAGCCGTTCCAGCTGCCTTAAGCGATGCAGCAATCAGGATGTATTTTCATCGAGATTTTTACTCGTTAAGATGGCATCGACAATAGGAAATAAAATATTCACGTATTTGACTTTTCGTGTCTAAATATGTGGCACTGTATCTCCGCCCACCGCGCCGCATCGTTCTTAGGGGCGTGAGACAAGATGGTTACCTCATGTGGCATTTGTTGTCTGAAAGCAGCACTCCCACACTTTTATGTGAAAATACACGAACTTTTAAAAAATGCCACGTTATTTCATGCCACTAAACTGTAAAATATCCTCTTATTTCAAATATTAGTGTTTTGTGAAAGATTCGCAGCATTTAAAAAAAAACAATAAAATTCTCTACCGAACAATAATAAGTAGATGGATCACAATTACACGTGTTTAGTAATGTCAGGATGACTAATACTTGCAGCCATATATTCTCAGTCTGACCAGCTGGGCTGTGGTGCCCGATCCCAGTTTGCTTGTGTCATGATGGTTAGTGGAACTGGTGGAACAGAATGGATCTCATATAGGATGCTGGGAATATGAATGGCTGAGGGTTGTGCATTTAGGGGTGTTTCATGAACATAAATAAATATTGTCATTTAATGATTACTTTCCTTATGCTAAGTGTGGAATAACTGCATTCCTACCACAGAGCAGCATTGAATATCTCTGGGGATGCAGGAATTTGTAGATTTTTTTTCTAGAATGTGAGGAAATCTATCATCCACATACTTAATAGAAAATTTGTGTGTAGAATTTCATGTGATCAAAGACTAGCATTTAAACTAAGAAAAACATAGGTAAAATTACTATTGCCCAGACAGTATCCAGGCTCATTAGAATCTGGGTTGCATTGTTCTGGAATAAACAACCCTCCAAATTATCATAACAGAAATTAATAGTATCTTTGGATATTGTAGACTAATAGGAGGTCAAGTAAGAAAAATATAAATCAAAAGGTACATCTGCCCATATTTGTACTGTGGAGATGGTAATTAGATTCTGTTGATGCTACAAGTTACAGAACCACCACTTAACTGTAGCATAATGTGGCCAAATGAATAGAGTTAATGCATTAATATTTTATGACAAATTTTGCCCAGAAGAAGTTCCTTGTATCTACTGTCTGCTTAGTGAGAATTTAAATGCACGCTTATTACTGTGCAATACCAGCTAGTGCCTTTGAGGTAAGAGCCAATTTCTTTTTGTTTTGGAAGGTTGATAGCATTGAGGCATCTTCAAAGACATGGCAACCATGTGTAACATACCTGACATTGTTTTTGATATCAGACTGTCAGCTTGCACTTCAAAATTCACTATACATCAGTTTTAGGTAATTTTGAGTTGATGGAAGTTGATATATATAGTCACAGTTTCTTTTTATGCGACTAGGACAGGCAACATTATTTAATATTAAATCAGTATTTGAATAGATTTTTGTTTTATGAAGTCAAATTCAAAAGTAATTCAAAAGCTTCCTTCTTTAAAATCTTCTCAGGGTCTTGCATCTTTATTTAATTGAAATTTTAAGTATCCTGATGCAGACATTCATGAATGAATGTTACTTGGTAACAAACTAATATGTGTTGTAGGGGAGTGACTTGTTGCATTGTACTTACTCAGGTCACAAATATAAAAGAATTTCTCATGTGTTTTCAGGCACTCACATAACATAATTCAGCAAAATCTGAACAATCAATATGTAGAACTGGGGTCCAAGGACCTCTTGATTAATGGTTTTGGACTATGGCATAAAAAAAGTTGGGAACCCCGATGTAGAAGGACAGGGATAAGATTGACCATAGCGGTTATATTTAGTTCGTTGCTTTGGCAGATTATTACATCAGTATTAGATTACCTAAAAGGTGGAGATATTAATAAATTCACCTGAAAGCAAAAAGACCATTAAATAACATGTATGTATAGAGATATTGTTGTATCAGTTGGGGGGGGGGGGTGAGTAAAATTTGTTGTATTCAGCAATTTCTCTAGAGATCTGTCGATGACATAATCGTTCTTAGTTGGGGTTGTGAAATATTTTAATCCCAGTGGTTATGGAGGAATGGTTTTGTCATTAATGATTAATCTAGTTGTGAAGATATTGCAGAGATGCCAAATCTTTTTCAATGATTACAAAGGGTGATAAATGTGAAAATACAGTCTGGGTGCATTATGGAAGAATAGATGCAGGCGCACAGAGCTGATTTTAAAATTATGTAAGTCACAATAAAAATCACTTGTATATGAAACATGCCAGAATTGATTGTGGTCCAGTGCCAAGCGTAAAACAGGACAATACCATAACAGACACAATCGCAACCAACAATTTACAAGAAAATTGTGCAAACAGCCATGAGCAATTAGCAGAACGGTCACTTGTGTAAACATCAATAATCAGACTTAAATAAACATGACCATATGAAGACTCAGTAATTATCAACAGAACAAGGAAAGCAGGAAAGACCATTGTGTCTTGAGTGACAGGTGGCACAGGAAGAATGGCATGTATGACTCATTGTGTAGATCTCTGAGCTCTGATGATGGCAACCATTATTGAAGAATATTTGAGATTTGTTCACAATTTCCCCCTCCCCTCGCTCAACCATGGAGTGGGAGAACATTATATTGCATTTCCCAGTAATGAAATGCTAATAAATTAAGAATCATTAAACTATTATCTCTTATAGCCAAATTGAAAGAATCCACATTATTCCGATTTGTCTGAGAACATTCACATTTAGAGAGTATGCACTTGATAAATGTATTAGTTATATGCATAATATGAATGCAGATATGCATACAGACCTTCAGTGTATTGAATGGTGTCTTATAATATGTAATGAACAATGATAGATGAGAAAATGAGTACCAAGAAAAGGAAATAGATTGACAAGTAGGAAGTCTGGATGCTGTCTGGATTAAACGGTAGCTCCACTTTTGTGCTTAATAGATGTGGATTTGGCAAAAGTAGCATGTTATTAATATTTGATGACTACATAAAAACACGTGTTTTAACACACTATGCAGTAGAGGACAAGCCTCGGCAAAAATTGTTTGCAGAGATTAGCAGGATGGAAAATTGAAAGTTAAGTTTATTGTTATATGCTCAATGAACATGTATGCACAAGTACAATGAAAAGTGCAACATCACAGGCACATAATGTCATATCAGGAAAGTGACAGACAGGGCACTTATGAGTATTATATTTTCATAGGATAAATAAATAATGAGCGTATACGTCTAAAATAAGATACAGTAATGGATGTGTACGGTCAGAAAAAAATTACACGTCCCTTACCAATGACCTTCTAGAAAACAAGGCCATATTTACATTTGAAATTACTCAACTGGCAAGAGTACATAATATAAATCAAAAAGAACATGTGATTTTGAAAAAACTAGGAATGGGGCTTGTGAATGCTCAAGTTAAAAGGTTTTTTACGGCAAGCACTTGATCCTAATGCCAGACAAATTCATTGTAGATTCATCTCCCTAACTGGAATTTTTTAGCATTTAGTAAGATAATATGTCTTCCTTAAGGAGAGATGGGCAATATAAATGGTAGAATCAAGTGGAATCCATCACCAGCACTAAACCAGAGTACTAAATACATGCAAGTATAACCTGCCAGCCTTCAATTATTCTGCTGCAAACTACGGAAAATTGCTTGGCTACTTTAAAGCTTCACTATTGAATTAAATTAAAAGTTTAAAACCATATTGCACCTTCGGTAAGTGATACTATTTACTACTTTATTGTATTATGTACCAGACCAGGAATCTGAATAATGCCAGTATATTTTGAGAACTAATTTTATTATTAAATTTATTATTGTATTAAATTTATGTATGTTATACATACTTCTTTAATAATATCTAATCTCAAAGTAATATATGTTACCATACATTATTTTGAGATTAATCTTCTTGCACTTACAGGAAAAAATTCTGTGGAATTTTATGAAAAGCTATACTTAAATAGACAAGACTGAGAAGCAGCCATTGTGCAAAAGAAGATAAACTGTGCAAACGAAAATGATATTAAGAACATGAGTTTATAGTGAATCTGTAGATTGTAGTATCAGCTCAGAGTAGTGGTGAATGAAGTTAATCATGCTAATTCAGGTCTGTGATGGCTGTAGGGTAATAATGGTTATCCTACAATCATCAGGCTCTTAAACTAGCATTCTGAACCTGGTGGCGTGGGACCATGTAGACCTGATGGTAGTGGCAAGAAGGGGTTATGGACTGGATGGTGGTGGTCTTTGATGGTGGATGCTTTCTTGTAGCAGTGCTTTACATAAATGTACCATAAATGGTGGAGAGGGCTTTGCCTGTGATGGACTGGGCTATATCCAGCACTCTCTGTTCCTGGGCACTGGTATTCCATACCAGACTGTGATGCATCAGCTAGGGTGCTTTCCGCTGTGCATCTATAGACCTTTGTTAACCACTCAAAGAGTGTTTAGTGGCAGAAAAGTTATTCTACAAGGAAATTAGAAGCATGGCGCTAGCTGGAAGTAATTGGATTTCCAAATTTTACCCCATGGTGCAGGAAACTAACCTTGAAAATCCAGCTTTAATTCATTCATTTTTAGAAAGGAAATTTGACATGGGTATCATGGTAACATGCCAGTTCACAGGGTCAACCATTCTTACAAGAGCAACCAGCTGTTAATTTGAGTCCAGCAAGAATATGATCCAATTCAGAGACCAAAATCTGTGGAGACTTCAAAAAACTTTTATTAATAAAGGTTTTTGTTGATAATTTTATCGTGGTTTGATCCAATAAAGACCATGGCCTATTCACAGTTTCCTGATGTATTGACAAATTTAAATACAAGTACAGTTGCATTAATAAATGAAAGTCATTCGTAATACAACAGACGATGCAGAAACTGGGTTCCCACCTTGTTCCGAGCCTGTGAAGCACGAAGTTGGATTCAAATTGCCTAATGATCGTCTTCGAACGATTCTCAGTGCATATTAAAACAGGTTGCTGAAAAGATCAATCGTAGTGATCACCACCCGACTAACTGCGTTGCTACAGCTTGCAAATAATACTTCTACACATGGCGTAGTAAACTCTGTTATTATTTCTATAATTGCATAGATTTTTTTGTTCTAACTTGAAATTTCCCGCAGCACAAGAAGTGGTATGCATGGAGCTGCCTGAGCATTGCACATAGATGTCAGTAACACCATGAACCCAACCAGTGGCGCTGCTGAAAACCGACAGCACTCTCACAACAGAAAACAGCAACGAGCCTCCTCGCCGGCCAGATTCCGGGATATTAACTCCAGACCTTCCATCAAGACATCGCTGGCTGGCAAAGCCAATGCACTGAAACCGGGTTACCACCCCGGCCGGATTGCCAGCCAAGCTGCCGCAGCCGCGAAAGACAAGCCGAACAGACCAGCGGCAACTGTCCGCCCCTTTGGTGCTGAAAGGGAGGTCGCGGCTACGCCCCATGACGGCGCCGGAGAGGAGGGAGATCAGAGCACGGCGGCAAACCTTGCCAAGAGTGGCCGCGCACCGGCTGTTGCCGAGACAGCGGCGATAGCGGCGCCGCTACCGCAGCCGGTGGGTGGGGGCGGGGAGCCGGCAGGAGGACGCGCCGGTGCGGGAGCGGCGCCGCCCAGCGTGGCCAAGGCGCTGTCCAGCGCTGCCGCGATGCACACCAAAGGTGCAGCCGAGCTGGATGAGCGGGCGGCCGGAGACGCCAACATGGAGGCGATGACGGAGCAAGAAGAAAGCCTGCAGAATGAGATCGAGAAACTGCGCTCGGAAAACCTGGGCCTTAAGGTAGGCTTTTGTTTCGGTGCGTTGCAGAGATGGGCTGGGGGTGGGGGTGGGGGTGGGGGTGGGGGGGAGAGTGGGGAAGGTACATTAATTTGTGTTAATGCAACAAGACGACCTGAATATTTGGGGCACTGGGAGTCAGCTCTTCTGGGCCCCATTTCGCTGAGAAAGGTGATGTTGACAAATTCCAAACGCAGCCAACATGGCCATTGTGTTCGGGAAACGCCTGTCGCAGATTGCAAAGAGGCTTTTCTTTTGCATGTCATACCCTTTTTATCTCTTCATTTGAGTCGTCGTCCCCCCCCCCCCCCCCCCGTTATTATTGAACTCGATTTTTTAAATGAAAGCATTGCTTTGGCAGAACGAAATCGAGGAGATGCGAACCGAGATGGACGAGATGAGGGACAGTTTCTATGAGGAGGACGCCTGCCAGCTGCAGGACCTCCGGCGGGAGCTGGAGCGGGCCAACAAGAACTGCCGGATCCTGCAGTACCGCCTGCGTAAGACCGAGAGGAAAAGGATGAGGTTCGCTCAGACAGGCGAGATGGACAACGAGCTCCTGAGAAGTCTGGAACAAGACCTTAAGGTCAACTCACTTCCAATCTGTCACATGCCACTAGGTCGCTGAAGTTATTAAATACAAATAGAGTTTGGCATCTTTGAAGTAAAGCACTTCTAACCAATTTTCACCCATTTTAAGTTAGTTACTCATCTGTATATTTTATCCGACAGTAAAACATCGACATGTCTGCTATCATCCATTACAGGTTGCCAAAGATGTATCTGTCCGCCTGCACCACGAATTGGAAAACGTTGAGGAAAAACGCACTAAAACTGAGGAGGAAAATGAAGCCTTGCGTCAGCAGTTAATAGAGGCTGAAATTACCAAGCAAGCTTTACAGAATGAGCTGGACAAAATAAAAGAGGCAAGTAGTTGTGATCACTGTTTATGTGTAAAAAGTTCATATCAGTAAGAAATCAGATGCCTTTCATATCCTTAGATGTCAACTATGTTGATTGTGGTGGTGAAGGAGGAACATTACATATATATCTCTAACTTTAAATTGATATTTTTAGTAGAACTTGCGATTTGTTTTTTTAGAAAGTATCATGTGTGTATAAAAAAGTTAGCAGTTTACAAAGATGTGGAAGATGTGTTAAACCTTCACACAAGAAAATTGTCTAAAAACCCAGGTCTTGTTTTTCATGTCAGGTCCTTCTTGTACAAATACTAAATGATTTTGCAAGTGCGTGCCATGAGGTCCAAGGGATGTAAATAAGATTGAATTTTTATTTTTAGTTTTGTTACCAATTTTTTCAAGTTGTTTGCCTTGTGTCCAAAAGGAGGTGACAAGTCTGTAAAGTAGCTAACCCATGGACTAATCTGTGCCAGTTTGGTGCTGGCACCAATTTAGCAGTGGGTCTAGTCTGCTTATAAGTAGATGCCAAACTAATCATGAGTGTACAGGGTAGTAGCAATTTTGACAATCTAAACAAGGCAGGAACTCCTGCAAGTACAAATATAACATGTTACTGGTTTATGTTCAGTTACGTCTGTGGTGGGAAAGCTGTTGGAAAAGATTCTTAGAGATAGGATCTATGGGCATTTAGAAAATCATGGTCTGATCAGGGACAGTCAGCATGGCTTTGTGAAGGGCACATTGTGCCTAACAATAGAGTTCTTTGAGGAGGTGACCAGGCATACAGATGAGGGTAGTGCAGTGGATGTGATCTACATGGATTTTAGTAAGGCATTTGAGAAGGTTCTACACGGTAGGCTTATTCAGAAAGTCAGAAGACATGGGATCCAGGGAAGTTTGGGCAGGTGGATTCAGAATTGGCTTGACTGCAGAAGGCAGAGGGTCATGCTGGAAGGAGTACATTCAGATTGGAGGGTTGTGACTAGTGGTGTCCCACAAGGATCTGTTCTGGGACCTCTACTGTTCGTGATTTTTATTAACAACCTGGATGTGGGGGTAGAAGGGTGGGTTGGCACGTTTGCAGATGACACAAAGGTTGGTGGTGTTGTAGATAGTGTAGAGGATTGTCGAAGATTGCAGAAAGACATGGATAGGATGCAGAAGTGGGCTGAGAAGTGGCAGATAGAGTTCAACCCAGAGAAGTGTGAGGTGGTACACTTTGGAAAGACAAACTCCAAGGCAGAGTATAAAGTAACTGGCAGGATACTTGGTAGTGTGGAGGAGCAGAGGGATCTGGGGGTACATGTCCACAGATCCCTGAAAGTTGCCTCACAGGTAGTTAGGGTAGTTAAGAAAGCTTATGGGGTATTAGCTTTCAGAGGGATAGAGTTTAAGAGACGCGATGTAATGATGCAGCTCTATAAAACTCTAGTTAGGCCAGACTTGGAGTACTGTGTCCAGTTCTGGTCGCCTCAGTATAGGAAGGATGTGGAAGCATTGGAAAGGGTACAGAGGAGATTTACCAGGATGCTGCCTGGTTTAGAGAGTATGGATTATGATCAGAGATTAAGGGAGCTAGGGCTTTACTGTTTGGAGAGAAGGAGGATGAGAGGAGACATGATAGATATTGATAATATCAATATTATCTGATAGTACAAGATATTAAGAGGAATAGACAGAGTGGACAGCCAGCGCCTCTTCCCCGGGGCACCACTGCTCAGTACAAGAGGACATGGCTTTAAGGTAAGGGGAGGGAAGTTCAAGGGGGATTTTAGAGGAAGGTTTTTCACTCAGAGAGTGGTTGGTGCGTGAAATGCACTGTCTGAGTCAGTGGTGGAGGCAGATACACTAGTGAAGTTTAAGAGACTACTAGACAGGTATACGGAGGAAGTTAAGGTGGAGGGTTATATGGGAGGCAAGGTTTGAGGGTTGGCACAACATTGTGGGTCGAAGGGCCTGTAATGTGCTGTACTATTCTATGTTCTATTTTCTATGCTTTACATCTAGAAGAACTATTATGTGCTACATCAGGAAGCAGAACCTGAACTAAGCAGGTTATCAGATAAAAATTGCAAAAGCTAAAAAAGAAAGTGACATATTAAAGTTAATGATTTTTAGCTTGAAAGAAAAGTTCATGATCATCTGTTTAAAAACTGAAGAGAACTTATATTGTCACAATGCACTTAGTGCCTAAATGCTTCATTTGATTTGAGTCCTTTAGTGCTGGTTTTTTTTTATTCCATTAGAGTCATAGAGAAGTACACCACAGAAGCAGGTCCTTTGGCTCGTCTAGTCCATGCCAAAACCATTGAAACTTCCTACTCCCATCAACCTGCACCAGGACCATAGCCCTCCATACCGCACTATCCATGTACCTATCCAAACTTCCCTTAAACGTTGAAATCAAGCTTACATACACCACTTGCGGTGGCAGCTCATTCCACACTCTCATGGCCCTCTGAGTGAAGAACTTTCCCCTCATGTTCTCTTTAAACTTTTCACTTTTCACCCTTAACCCATGATCTTTGGTTGTAGTCCAAATTAACCTCAGTGAAAAAGCCTGCTTGCACTTACCCAATCTATACGCCTCGTAATTTTGTATACCACTATCAAATCTCCTCTCAATCTTCTACGTTCTAAAGAATAGAGTCCTAACCTATTCAGTCTTTCCTTATAACTCAGGTCCTCCAGACCCGGTAACATCCTTGTAAATCTTCTCTGTACTGTTTCAACCTTATTTACATCTTTACTGTAGGTAGGTGACCAAAACTGCACATAATACTCCATATTACGCCTTACCAATGTCTTACACAACTTCAACATAACATCCCTTGTCTTATACTCAATATTTTTATCAATGAAGGCCAGTGTGCCATAATCTTTCTTTAAGACCCTATCTACCTATGATGACACTTTTAATGTATTCCCAGATCCTTTGTTCTATCACATTCCTCAGTAGCCTACCATTCACTATATAAGACCTACCCTATTGGTCCTACTGAAGTGCAAAAAATTAGAGCTGATTTGTCCTTAAAAGAAAACTAATTAAAAGTTTAAAAAAACACTCCAGAATGAGAGAATAGAGATTTATGTGGAAAAAAGTGAATAATAACATTAATATTCATATTAATTGATTTATTTAAGTTTAACTGGCTGAAATTAACCAGTTAATCTGCTGTGGAGGAAAATCATCTCAAAATGTTCAGTCCTACAGAAGGGTCTCGGCCCAAAATGTTGACTGTTTATTTGCATGGATGCTGCTGGCCTGCTGACTTCCTCCAGCATTTTGTGCGTTTTGCTTTGGATTTCCATCAACTGCAGAATTTCTTGTGTTTCTGAAAATGTTGATGTTGTTGCTGCAAACAATTTATAAATGACCATTATATTTGGAGGATAGGAATGGTGTTTATAAAAAAAGGGCTAAGTCCATCTCAGGGAAGACCTAATGACCAATTAATGGAATAAAAGAATAAACTCTGTGAGCCCGCTCCAATGGCCAATGAAATGCCTTAATGTTACTGATGCATATTGTACCCTGATTCTCAGAGGATTCTATATAGAAGCCAAAGTATTACTTAATATGTTAATTTTCCTTAAAAGTATTAACTTGTTTTATTTTTAACTGTTGATTATCAGCAGTAATCACTGACCTCATTGTCTTGTGTTGCTAATTGAAGAAAGAATAGATAAAGGTGATGCAGTGGGCACAAGATGCCTGTAGTTTCCTTTTACATGAGATCTTTCATTTCTCTTTTCACCTTCCTGCTGTTCTTCAGTTTTATTTGGATAAAATGTGCAGCTATTTGTCCACTCTAAAGCCATCACATCTTTGCTAAAGTTTATAGCCTGGAACTGAGCACCATACTGCAGTCACGGGCAAACCCGTGTTTTATGTCTCTGTGCCTCTAATTATAAAGTCTGGTATTCAGTTTGCTTTTATCAACCATTAACTCATTCTGTGCTAGGGTTTTTGATTACAATGCTTGTAGGCTCACAGATTTTTGTGGTTTTCCTTTCAAAATTGTGCTTTTTATTTAATATTACATCCTCTCATTTTTTTTCAACTAAAATTTAAGACTGTGTTTCTCAAAATAAATTTCATCCACCATCTATCCATTAGCTTGGATATCTCTGTGAAATCTATTACTATTCTCTTCACTGTGCATTATACCCAAGTTTTTGTATCATCCACAGATTTGAAATTGGGCCTAGTTTGCCTTTAATATGCGTTAATGTCAGGGTTGTGTAAAAAGAGCTACCTTTTAATCAGGACTACGATCAAGGTTTGAAAAGCAGAACTTTACAGCAGTTTCTCTGAGATGAGGAACAACCTATTAGATAGATAGATAGATAGATTCTTTATTCATCCCCATGGGGAAATTCAACTTTTTTCCAATGTCCCATACACTTGTTGTAGCAAAACTAATTACATACAATACTTAACTCAGTAAAAAATATGATATGCATCTAAATCACTATCTCAAAAAGCATTAATAATAGCTTTTAAAAAGTTCTTAAGTCCTGGCGGTTGAATTGTAAAGCCTAATGGCATTGGGGAGTATTGACCTCTTCATCCTGTCTGAGGAGCATTGCATCGACAGTAACCTGTCGCTGAAACTGCTTCTCTGTCTCTGGATGGTGCTATGTAGAGGATGTTCAGAGTTTTCCATAATTGACCGTAGCCTACTCAGCGCCCTTCACTCAGCTACCAATGTTAAACTCTCCAGTACTTTGCCCACGACAGAGCCCGCCTTCCTTACCAGCTTATTAAGACGTGAGGCGTCCCTCTTCTTAATGCTTCCTCCCCAACACGCCACCACAAAGAAGAGGGCGCTCTCCACAACTGACCTATAGAACATCTTCAGCATCTCACTACAGACATTGAATGACGCCAACCTTCTAAGGAAGTACAGTCGACTCTGTGCCTTCCTGCACGAGGCATCTGTGTTGGCAGTCCAGTCTAGCTTCTCGTCTAACTGTACTCCCAGATACTTGTAGGTCTTAACCTGCTCCACACATTCTCCATTAATGATCACTGGCTCCATATGAGGCCTAGATCTCCTAAAGTCAACCACCATCTCCTTGGTCTTGGTGATATTGAGACGCAGGTAGTTTGAGTTGCACCATATCACAAAGTCCTGTATCAGTTTCCTATACTCCTCCTCCTGTCCATTCCTGACACACCCCACTATGGCCGTGTCATCAGCGAACTTCTGCACATGGCAGGACTCCGAGTTATATTGGAAGTCTGATGTGTACAGGGTGAACAGGACCGGAGAGAGT
This sequence comes from Hemitrygon akajei, assembly GCF_048418815.1. Classification (NCBI taxonomy): domain Eukaryota; kingdom Metazoa; phylum Chordata; class Chondrichthyes; order Myliobatiformes; family Dasyatidae; genus Hemitrygon; species Hemitrygon akajei. The sequence goes on from NC_133132.1 coordinate 153,775,603, forward strand.
ACGGTTCCCTGCGGCGCTCCTGTGCTGCTGACCACCGTGTCAGACCTACAGTCTCCCAACCTCACATATTGAGGTCTATCTGTCAAGTAGTCCACTATCCAATCCACCATGTGAAAGTCTACTCCCATCTCCGTTAGTTTGTGCCTTAAGATCTTGGGCTGGATGGTGTTAAAGGCACTAGAGAAGTCAAGGAATGTAATCCTCACAGCACAACTGACCCCCTCTAGGTGAGAGAGTGATTTGTGCAGCAAATACTTGATAGCATCCTCCACTCCCACTTTCTCCTTATACGCAAACTGAAGAGGATCCTGGGCGTGCCTGGTTTGTGGCCTCAGATTCTGTATTATCAGCCGCTATTAGCAAGAGGCACTGCATAATAAGAGCTACCTTTCAGTCAGGTCTGCAGTTCAGGGTTTAAAAAGCAGAGCTTTGTGACAGTTTTCTCTGAGTTGGACAATCAATGAATGTCAGTGGTGCGTCAGAAGAGCTACCTTTTAATCAGGAGGGTGATTGAGATTTTGAAGGCAGAGTTTCTCGGTAGTTTCTGTGAGTTGAGAAGCGACCAATTAACAAGACGGATTCATTAGAAAGAGCCAATAAAAATAATTCAAGTGCAAGTGGTGCAGCCATTCTTTGAGCGACCATTCTTTTTAGTGTACCAGTCTTTAGAGAGGCTTTGGCTCATCAGACTTGGGTGAGGTGAAGTGTCTTGAAGTTACTCTCTCTCTGCTCTTACTTGCTCATTCCTCATCTGTTATATGGCACAGTAGTTCAGTGAGAATGGCTCCAGGGGCAGTGTTTTGTACTGTATGTGGGATGTGGGAAGTCTGGGAGACTGGAGGTCTCCCAGATAAACCCATTTGCACCAGGTTACCTAGTTGCAGCTCCTGAGAGAATGTATTAAGAAACTGGAGCTGCAGCTCAATGACCTTCAACTCATATGGGAGAATGAAGAAGTGATAGACAGGAGCTACAGGGAGGTAGTCATCCCCAGATTGCAAGAGACAGGTAACTGGGCTACTGTCAGGAGATGAAGGGGAAATGCACAGCCACTGCAGAGTACACCTGTGGCTGTCCCCGCAATAATAGTTATACAACTTTAGATACTGTTGAGGGGCATGACTTCCTGGGGGGAGCCACAGTAACCGAGTCTCTGGCACTGAGTCTGATGCTGTGGCCCAGAAGTGCAAAGGTGTGAAGGGGACTGCAGTGTTTGTAAGAGATTCCTTAGCCAGAGGAACAGAGACAAGATTCTGTGGGAGCAATAGAGACACCCGGATGGCATGTTGCTTCCCTAGTGCCAGGATCAGGGATGTCTCGTATCATGTCCATGGCATTCTTGGTACATATTTATACCAATGACATAGGTAGACAAGGTGAGAAGGTCCTGAAGAGAGATTTTAAGGAGCTAGGTAAAAAGCTGAGAAACAGGAGCTCCAGAGTAGTAATTTCTGGATTTATGCTTGTACCATGTGCCAGTGAGGGTAAGAATAGGATGATTTAGCAGGTGAATGTGTGCCTGAGGAACTGGTGCAGGGGCAGGGGTTCAGATCTATGGACCATTGGGATCCCTTCTGGGGAGGGTATGACCTGTAAAAAGGATGTTTTAGACCTGAAGCTCAGGGGATCCAATATTATTGCGGGCAAGTTGGCTAGAATTGTTTGGATGGGTTTAAACTCATTTATAGAAAGATCGAAAACCTACAGCACAATACAGGCCCTTTGGCCCACAAAGCTGTGCTGAACATGTCCTTACCTTAGAAATTACTTAGGGTTACCCATAGCCCTCTACTTTTCTAAGCTCCATGTACCTATCCAGGAGTCTCTTATAAGACCCTATCATATCCACCTCCACCACTGTCGCCGGCAGCCCATTCCACACACTCACCACTCTCTGCGTAAAAAAACTTAACCCTGACATCTCCTCTGTAGCTACTTCCAAGCACCTTAAAACTGTGCCCCCTTGTGCTAACCATTTCAGCCCTGGGAAAAAGCCTCTGACTATCCACATGTTCAATTCCTCTCATCATTTTGTACACCTCTATCAGGTCACTTCTTATCCTCCGATGCTCCAAGGAGAAAAGGCCGAGTTCACGCAACCCATTCTCATAAGGCATGCCCCCCCCCCCCCCAATTGAGGCAACATCCTTCTAAATCTCCTCTGCACCCTTTCTATGGTTTCCACATCCTTCCTGTAGTGAGGCGACCAGAATTGAGCACAGTGCTCAAGTGGGGTCTGACCAGGGTCCTATATAGTTGCAACATTACTTCTCAGCTCCTAAACTCAATCCCATGATTGATGAAGGCCAATGCACCTTATGCCTTCTTAACCACAGAGTCAGCCTGTGCAGCAGCTTTGAGTGTCCTATGGACTCGGACCCCAAGATCCCTCTGATCCTTTACACTGCCAAGAGTCTTACCATTAATACTATATTCTGCCATCATATTTGACCTACCAAAATGAACCACCTCACATTTCTGGGTTGAACTCCATCTGCCACTTCACAGCCCAGTTTTGCATCCTATCAATGTCCCACTGTAACCTCTGATAGCCCTCCACACTATCCACAACATCCTCAACCTTTGTGTCATCAACAAATTTACTAACCCATCCCTCCACTTCCTCATCCAGGTCATTTATAATAGTGATGAAGATTAGAGGTCCCAGAACAGATCCCTGAGGCACACCACTGGTCACTGACCTCCATGCAGAATATGACCTGTCTACAACCACACTTTGCCTTCTGTGGGCAAGCCAATTCTGGATCCACAAAGCAATGTCCCCTTGGAACCCATGCCTCCTTACTTTCTCAATAAGCCTTGCATGGGGTACCTTATCAAATGCCTTGCTGAAATCCATATACACTACATCTACTGCTCTACCTTCATCAGTGTGTTTAGTCACATCCTCAAGAAGTTCAATTAAGCTCGTAAGGCACGACCTGCCTTTGACAAAGCCATTCTGACTATTCCTAATGTTATGCCTCTCCAAATGTTCACAAATCCTGCCTCTCAGGATCTTTTCCATCAACTTACTAACCACTCAAGTAAAACTCACTGGTCTATAATTTCCTGGGCCAGAGGCACAGCAATTTCCTCCCTGACCTCCCACAGTAGCCTGGGGTACATTTATATAACCATATAACAATTACAGCACGGAAACAGGCCATCTCGGCCCTTCTAGTCCATGCCGAACGCTTACTCTCACCTAGTCCCACCTACCTGCACTCAGCCCATAACCCTCCATTCTTTTCCTGTCCATATACCTATCTAATTTTTTTTTAAATGACAAAATCGAACCTGCCTCTACCACCATCCGGTTCCGGTGACTTATCCAACTTAATGCTTTCCAAAAGCTCCAGCACATCCTCTTTCATTCCTACAATTGCCAAAGTGATTTTAAAGGGGGGGGGGGGGATGGGAATCAAAGTGGTAATGTGGAAGATGAGGTAGTTGGTTTACAGACAATGTGTAGTTGGTTTATAAGCAAAGGCAATGTGTAGTGAGACTTCTAGCAAGGAGAGGCTGATAATAGGACAAAACTGCAATCAACAGGATGAGTTGCAAAATAAAAGGTGGACAAAATGAAAAGGGTGAATACTTTGAAAGTGTTATATTTAAAAGTGCACAGTATACACAATAAGGTAGATGAATGGGGCACAGTTACAGACTGGCATGTATGATGTTGTAAGCATCACTGAATCATGACTGAAAGATGATTATAGCTGGGAGTTTAATGTCCAAAGATACCATTATATCGAAAGGACAGGCAGAGAGGGTGGCGTTGCTCTGTTGGTAAAAAAATGAAATCAAGTCCTTAGAAAGCGGTAACATCAGGTTGGAAGATGTTGAATCATTGTGGATAGAGCTAAGGAACTATAAAGGTAAAAAGTACAGACCCCAAAACAATAGTAAGGATGTGGTCTACAAATTACAACGCGAGATAGAAAATGCTTTCCAAAAGCGCAATGTTACAATAATCATGGAGGATTTCAATAGCAGGTAGATTGGCAAATTGAGGTTGGTGCTAGATTCTAAGCAGGGGCATTTCTAGAATGCCTATGCGATGGCTTTTTAGAACAGCTGGTGATAGAGCCCACTAGGGGTTCAGCTATTCTGGATTGGGTGTTGTGCAATGAACCAGAATTGATTACAGAGTTTAAGGTAAAAGAATCCCAAGGGGCAAGTGATCATAATATGATTGAATTCACCATGAAATTTAAGAAGGAGAAGCTCAAGTTGGATGTATCGGTATTATAGTGGAGTAAAGGGAATTACAGTGGCTTGACAGAGGAGTTGGCCAGATTGTTTGGATAAGAATACTGGCATGGATGATGGCAGAGCAGCAATGGCTGGAATCTTTGGAAGCAATAAGGAAGGCACAGGATATATACATCCCAAACAGGAAGAAGTATTCTAAAGGCAAGATGATACAACCATGGCTAACAAGAAAAATCAAAGCCAATATAAAAGCTAAAGGAAGAGGATATAATAGATTAAAAATTAATGGGAAGTTAGAGGATTGGGAAGCTTTTAAAAACCAACAGAACGCAGTGAAGAAGGTGAAGATGGAATACAAAAGTAAGCTAGCCAATAATATTGAAAAAGATGCCACAAGTTTCTTCAGATACATTAAGTATAAAAGAGAGGCGAGAGTCGATATCGGACTGCTGGAAAATGATGTTGGAGAGGTAGTAATGGGGGACAGCAAAATGGCAGATGAACTGAGTAAATATTATGTATCAGTCTTCACTGTGGAAGACACCAGCAGTATGGTGGAAGTTCCAGGTGTCAGGGGTCATGAAATGTGTGAAGTTACAATTACTAGGGAGAAGGTTCTTAGGAAACTGGAAGGTCTGAAGGTAGCTGAGTTACCTCAACCAGATGGTGTACACCTCAGGGTTCTGAAAGAGGTGGCTGAAGAGATTGTGGAGGCATTAGTAATGATCTTTTAAAAAATCACTACATTCTGGAATGGTTCCAGAAGACTAGAAAATTGCAAATGTCACTCCACTCTTCAAGAAGGAAGTGAGGCAGAAGAAAGGAAATCATGGGTAAGTTAGTCTGACCTCAGTGCTTGGGAAGATGTTGGAGTCAACTGTTAAGAATCTGATTTCTGTGTACTTGGAGGCATATGATAAAATAGGCCTTAGTCAGCATGATTTGCTCAAGGGAAAAACTTGCCTGACAAATCTGTTAGGATTTGAAGAAATGACAAGGAAAGGAGCAACACTTGTACTTGGGTTTTCAGAAGGCCTTTGACAAGGTGCAACCCACACTGCTGCTCAACAAGCTACGAGCCCATGGTACAGTATTACAGGAAAGATTCTAGCACAGATAAAGCAGTGGCTGATTGGCAGGAGGCAAAGAGTGGGAATAGAGGCAGCCTTTTCTGTTTGGCTGCCAGTGACTAGTGGTGTTCCACAGGGGTCTGTTATGGGACTGATTCTTTTTACATTATATATGTCACTGATTTGGATGATGGAATTGATGGCTTTGTTGCAAATTTTGCAGACAATATGAAGAAAGGTGGAGGGGCAGGTAGAGAGGCTACAGGAGAATGAGCAAAGAAATGGCAGGTGGGATACAGTGTCGGGAAGTATTTGTCACGCACTTTGGTAGAGGAAATGAAAGGGTTGACTATTTTCTAAATAGAGAGAAAATACAAAAATCTGAGGTGCAAAGGGACTCCTTGTGCTGGAGCAGAGGACACAGCCTCAGAATAGAGGGGGTGTCATTTTAAAATGGAGATGGAGATGAGAAGGGATTTCTTTAGCCAGTGAGTGGTGAATCTCTGGAATTCATTGCCACAGGCAGCTGTGGAGGGTAATTCTTTATGTATTTTTAAGGCAGATGGTGATAGATTCTTGCTTCGTCAGGGCATGAAGGGATACAGGGGGAAGGCAAGAAATTGGGACTGAGAGGGAAATGGATCAGCTACAGTGAAATGGTGGATCAGACTCGATGGGCAAATGGCCCAATTCCGCTCCTATATCTTATGGTCGAATGGTCTTATTAAAAGAAGCATACTTTCCTCCAGTCAGAAAAAGCGTTTTTTTTTGTTGCTATTATTCTCTAGTTCCTGTTATCTAGCCAAATTTCTGTCCATGGTGTTGCAGCACCTGTTAATCTGTGAAATCAATGGTGTTAAATGAATAGATAAGCAGTAGAGTTGGTGCATGCCAGGGTAATTGGAATTAATGAGAAAGTGAGAGTGGTTAGCCTATAGGGTACTGTGATGCAATGGGGCTGATGGGCATGCTCTTAGAGGTGGCATTTACATGACACGCCAAAAGCCCTCCTGTGTCGAAGAAACTTTGAGAAATATCAAGGTTGTTATCTAGCATTTTGACCGATATCTTTTGGCTTTGACCTTTAGAAAGCTCCAGTAAGTTAATTGAACTCATGTGCTTTTAGCAAATTCGTGGTCGCTTTTCCATGTCCTTGATAATTCCGTCCCTAGTTATTGTTAATGCATCCGATAATCAGGCACTGGAAGAATTGGGAGGCCTTTAGAACAGAAGGGGTTTCAGCTGGTCTAGGAGTACTCCATGACAGTGAAAGATAGGAAAATTAAAGAAATTTGAGCTGCTTAATGATTAAAAAGTTAGAAATTAGATACAATAAAACAGACTCCACCACAAGTGTCCATCTGGTTTCTTGTCTGTAATTACTGGGAATAAACACACCCCACCATTTTGAACAAGTGTCACCTTTGCCATTTTGCAACTGGGGAGGGTTGTACTGTCACTTGAGCAAAATGGACAAAGGATGCAGCGTCCTGAATGTATGTAAGTTTGGAAAATTATGGCAAGAGCCTACTCCCATGGCCTGGTTTTCATTTTTTATTTTATTTTTATTGGATCTAATTTCTAACTTTTTGATCATTAAGCAGCTCAAATTTCTTTAATTTTCCTATCTTTCACTGTCATGGAGTACTCCTAGACCAGCTGAAACCCTTTCTGTTCTAAAGGCCTCCCAGTTCTTCCAGTGCCTGATTATCGGATGCATTAACAATAGAAGGATTTGTGAGGACAGTATCAAATAGATTTTTTTTCTGTTATAATTCTTCTCTTGTAATCTGTCACAGGCTCAGTCTGGCAGTTGCATCTTTCAGGTCTCAGTCAGTTCAGTCAGGGAACTGACACTGCTGACATATTTTATATTGATGGACACATTCTGTGCCCATGCTTCCCTGAAGAGTTTCCTTTGAAAATTCAGTAGGTGTGCTGAGGAAGGATGGATGATTTCCTCATCCTTGCTTTACTTGATGCTAGGAAACTCCACGGCATTATCATCATGTACATTGGTGGGGTTGTACTGTCACTTGTCCAAAATGGGCAAAGGATGCAGGGCAGATGGTTGGGATTTTGGCTGAACGGAGTGAGTCTGTGAGTGCGACAGTGTCTATGAGATAAATATCCCAATGATTAATGAAAGGAAACGGTTCTGATCGTATCATGTCTGTTGTCAAACCCAGCCCCACATTTTAGCTCCAATTTAAGTTCTCTTTATGTTCTTTTTGCTATGAATTCCCAGAAATGTTTAATCCTAGAGCCATGGTTTACCCAACTGGAACACATCAGCAGACAACAGCAAGTTATGTTTATATTTTATCTTCAGTGTACAAGATTAAGTTTAAGGTGGCTTCAGTACATAGAAATGAAAGCCAAAGGGGAAGGATAATGAAAAATTGGATCAAAGAGCTGAGTTTTCTGAAGTGTTAAGGAAGTGAACAGGAAATTTGTGTATTAAGATTTAATATCCAATGGCATGAGCATCAATGAGGCATTGAATACAGTAATCTGAAAATGTGATGGGATCTGAGTACAGAGATGGAAGGACTGTGAGCCAGCACAGAACAAGGACTGATATAAATAATGAATGGGCTCATGTGGGAAAAACAATTGGATGATAAAAGGGTTTTGAAGGGTGAAGGATGAAAAGTAACAAAAGGCTTTCCGATAAGTTGAAGCACCCATTCTTCTCGGGAGGAGAGAAGAATATGATCTGTATGACAAAGAAGTTATGAGTTTGAAGTTCAGTTCAATTTCCAAATACATCTCAAGACATGTTTTAACCTGAGAAGATGATCATTTATAAGAAAGCAATCTGTTGGAAATTTATGGGGTAAAAATGGGAAAGAAGATGGTAATTTCAGCTTTCTAATGACCTTAAACTTTTTTCCTATATTGGATGAAGAGCAAAGTATTAAGGGATTTAAAAGATATGTTGCGGAGAGGTAGAGAGTTGGGTATAGTTGATGCATATGTGTGTACTTTCTCAGTGACTTTATCGGATATTGCTAAGACATCAGGTGACAACTGAAAGGGGGGTGATAATAGAAGCCATGTCAAAGCATGCCTTGGTTTATAGTTGGATAGGTAAGAAGAGTGTGGCAGGGATTCCTGTTACTTTGCTGAGTCTTCAGTTGATTTGTTTGGTGAGTCTGTAAAGTAGTTATTTTTATTGCATTTTTCTTGCAGGTTATTTTTATACAATCACCTTTATGTGTTTAATTGTCCAGGGAATCTTCAGTTATTGTAGTGTAGCCCATTCTGTATTTTTCTAAAAGTTTCTCTGCAGCCTGTATCACGCCAATGACCTGACTATTTCATCAGTGATTATCACTGGAATGTGGTTTGTCTTTCTAGTCTGAGCTAGTTTTTAGTATAAAACAACCACAACAACTTTGTTCTTTCTTTTTCTTTGTTCTTCCTCCCTTTCTCTCTTTCTCTGCAGTAGAGGAAGTTGAATTTCCGTTATTTTCATTGTTATGAGAACCTAATACAACAGCTGTAATCTCAAGATTAATTTTTGACTTCTGAAGAACCTTCTGGATCAAAGCATCTCCGGATCCAAAACATTGATAATTTAAATACAGTGGATTCTGGTTAATTGGGACACATTGTGACCAACACATTTTGGCCCAAACTTCTCGATCTCGACCCGAAACGTCGACCGTTTATTCATTTCCGTAGATGCTGCCTGACCTGCTGAGTTCCTCCAGCATTTTGTGTGTGTTGCTTTGGATTTCCAGCATCTGCAGAATTTCTCATGTTTATGATTTGCTTCTCAGCCTTTGATGCCTGTCTAGTTGAAGATATTGGTAGTGGTAAGTCGACAAAATGTCTTTTTCAGTCTCCTTCAGTGCTGTGCTTCATTGTTTCCATTTCTGCTTTTAACACACCTGCCTCTTATTATCACTCAAAGTTTAGTTTTAGACTTCCTACTTTCACTCTTCATTTATTTTTCATCTCAACACAGCTTATATTTATCCTTGTTGGCTTTTCTCAATACAGTTTATATTTACTCTTACAGCCTTGTATCTCCCCACTTTGTCTTCACCAATTTCCTTTACTTCATTTTGTTTCTGTTGCTTCCACTGCACTTTTCATCTCCCTCTGCTGTTTTATTGGACATGCCAGCTGGTGAGTGCAGGAGAACAACATGCAGATAATTAACAGCCTTTCAAGTGCTTGATGGGGAGTACTATATTGGAGTTGGGAATGGATTGCTGTGATAAAAAACTTGACGTGGGCTTAAAGCTAAAAATTAAAACCGGGTTGCTGATCTTTGCATTTATCTACCAATGCTAGCATTGAAAATGAATATCAAGCTGCAGGTGCCATAGAATTTAAGCACTGATGTGTGAAAGTGATCTTTTTTTGCATTTTTATCCTGAAACTCCGATTCGTTGTTTAAATAATTTGCATGTTATTCACAAATAAAATTCAGTATGTTAGTACATTTATAAATGAGATTTGATAAATTTGTTATGTAGGAAATTATCAGGCACAGATGGTAGAGATAACTAAACATTGTTTCATTTTAGAAGTAAATTGGCACTGCAGAAGGAAATGAATGCTACCAGTGCTGTTTGGATGCAGATCCAGTTGCCTGCACTAGCTTACTGCCATAATTCCATTGTTTTTCAGCTTGGCGTTTCCTGCCATTTAAAACAACAAATAGACCATTAAATGATCATTGTCATCAAGCTCAAGAGGGAAATTTAGTATAAAACCATTTGGGAACACCATTGCCACTATTTTGGAGTTAGTGATGTGTGATATATGTAGCTTAGTCAGTATTGGTCACATCTTGGTAGAAGAAATGAAGAATATAAATCATCTTCACGTCAGTGAAGTTAAGGCCTGTTAATGTTCTGCACCAGAATAATTTATAATTTAGTTTTAAACAGTTTTGTAGATCCACGCAAACCATGGGACACCCTATTTACTGAGGTAAATAAATATTATTGAGTGTTTTGTTAATTTTTAACTTATCACTCTCTACCTCTCTCATTTTCTCCCTTTTCTATCCAATCCAACCATTCTAATATGAATCCTAATGATTTATATATAAGAAAAAGCTCTTTACAGTTCTTAAGTTCCTTAAATCCATTTAGCTGTCACTGTTATCATTATTAATCTCGGCTATTTCTACTCCCATTCTGCACCTCCATCTTGAAGATTAATACTAGCCATCTAGACGGGTGTTTAAAGCACATTAATTGCTTTTTAGAAATCACTCATCGCAGTTTTCATCAGTTAAACTGTTGGAAATTTAAACGTAATACCTCACCTTATACTGAGTTCATGCTGTGGCATTGACTTCGTATTTCAGATTTTTGGCAAGGCAACTTAATGTTGTGCTTGATCTACTAATCACTGTCTTGGCACTCTAAAGACCAATTGATTGTACCGTCCACATTTTCCTTCTTCTGCCTTGTACTAAAGCTACAACTATTTTTTGATTTAAAAGTGTACTTATTAAAATTAAGTGCTGTACAACTGATTTACCTTGATTTCTTTGTGTTTTATTGAAATGTTTATGTTTGTATCATCAGCATAATTTGAAATAATTCAGATTTTGTATGGGTGTTGTACAAAGCATGATCTAGGATCAATTTTTGAACTCTACCAACCAACACAGCATTGAAAAGTGTGGAAAAATATTGTATTGCTGCATTTCAAGTCAAGGGAGGTGATTTCACTAATTAAATACTATTTTCCATATTAAATGTAATAGAGATAGAATTAATAAATTAACCCTTTTTGATATCACTGAGCATGGATTTATGTTGATTTAGGAATAACAGGACTGCACAGTTTTTTTTTAAATCTGAAGTTGATTTTGCTGGAAATTGAGGATTTTGAGGCTGAGGCTGTGACCTGCTCAGGCTGCTCAACATTTTGTGTCTGTGCACTCACTTTTGTTCTGAATGCTATTTGCTTACTTCTATTGTTTGCACAATTTTTTTTTCTCTGCACATTGGGTGTTTGTTGGTCTTTTTCATGGGTTCTTTTGGGTTTCTTTGTTTACTGGCTGCCCATAAGGAGAGAAATCTCAAGATTGTATAATGTATACATCCTATGATAATAAGTGTACTTTGAACTTCATTTGACTTCCTTTTATCAAGATATGATATCTTCCTTCGGGTATCCTCCTTGCAGTATTTATCAAATAAAGCCTTCTTTCTACTTCAACCCTAACCTTAGAAATACAGCTTGTGCTAATTTTTCATTTTTTTCACCAGCTATCATTTGAATAACAATGCCAATTAGCATTACATTTTGTATAGTTGCACTGGTGACTTGGTGACCAAAATAGAACAGAACTGCTCTGTATTAGTTCCAGCTGTAAACTGCCATGTATTAACTTGCTGGATGTGAGAAATGCAGGCAAGGTTACCAATCCTTCTTTGAAGATGATGATGAGCTGCCCTTGGAGGTGGCATGGCAGCTTAGCAGTTAGTGACAGCGCCAGCGATCACTGATCGGTGTTCAACTCACACTGCTGGCTGTAAAGAGTTTGTACATTCTCCCTGTTACTGAGCGGGTTTTCCTCCAGGTGCTCTGTTTTCCTTCCATATTCCCAAGGCATATGGGTTCGGGTTATTAAGTTGAGGGCATGCTCTGTTGGTGCTGGAAGCCTGCCCCCATGACATTGATGCGACCGATGTATTTCACTGCATAATTTTGGTTTTTTGATGTACATGTGACAAATACAGCTACCGGTAATCTCCTTAACAGCTGCTGATGAAGGTAACCAGTCTGTATAAATGAGTAGCTTCTTTGTCCACATCAGAGAATAATAAAGAGTCCGTTCCCCATCAGACCTTAGTAAAACAGATTGGGATTTTATAAGAAGATGCTAATGAGAGTAAAGCTATGGACTCCCAGATTTATTAATTAGCAATTTACTATTACCAACTGCTGTGTCTCCTTATCATTGGCATAATTGCTCTTCTAACCTTTCATTGCTTTAATTGCATTGTGTGTTAGAATTGTATGCGCCTAATAATAGTTGGGCCTTTGGCTCTCCCTGTGATCTCTCACTTTTTGGTTGAAGCACATATTATTTTTGAGAGTGATTTGGGTTTAAATACCTTTGCTTTGTAGCACTAACATGTTGAGGGCAATTACTAAAGTGTTAATGGTAAATACACCACCACAAAATATTGTGGGTATTCTGAATACAAAAAAATAACTGAGTATGTTGAAAATATTCTTCTGGTCAGGTAACATAAAACTTCAAGTGAATTATGTTTCACCTGAAGTGATGAAACTGACCTGCTGAAAATTCCCCCTACTTTGTGTTATTATTATTAATGAACTCTAACTGGAACTTGTATCTATTTATAATAGAAGAACTACTTTATATTGAAACTCTCAGATTCATTAACATTTTGGCATGTTTGCTGTAGTTGCTGATTTTTTTTTCTCTGTCCTTATTTTGTTTCTCATCTGGGCTGTTGAGAGCAATTGAAGCTTGCAGAGGTTCTGTAGTTTCTCTGCAGAAGTACAGCGGTAATCAGTCAGCTGTGATGAAAAGGCAGAGCAGACTCAGTGGGTTGAACAGCCTGATTGTCCTCCTATGTATTACTGGCTTACAGCACGGTAGAGTAGTGGTTAGTATAATCACTTTACAGTACCAGCGACCTGGGTTCAATTCCCGCTGCTGCCCATGTGGAGTTTGTACATTCTCCCCATGGCCGCATGGATTTCCTCCAGGTGCTCAGGTGTCCTCCCACAATCCAGAGGTGTACTAGTTGGTAGGTTAATTGGGTATTGTAAATTGTCCTGTGATTAGGCTGGGGGTTGCTGGGTAGTGTGTCTCGAAGATCCGGAAGGGCCTGTTCTGCGTCGCAGCTCAATAAAACAAACAGACAGACAAATAAATAAAGTGCATAGTGATAGCTTGCTGCTTTTACCCCTGTCCACCATTGCTGTTAGGAGGGCTTGGAATTCCTGGCAAGGCACCTCAAGCTGTTCTGCAGGCAAGAGATCACTGAGTGGCACTGTTGCTTAAAGGACTCGTCAGTGTCACTGTAGAGATTCTGCTTCTCAAAATTTTTGATGGTGAATTCTATATTTGTTTCCAAAAACAATTTCTGCTTTTAGCCTTTTAAGTTTTTATTGCGGGTTTCCAGTATGGGCAATTTTTGATATTCTTGGAATTCACCAGTGATGTACTCTCAACTCTTTAATCATCTAAGTTCATAACCACTTAATTTACATTACCATTACATAAATTCCAGTTTTTAATCTATATTCAGACCTTTAAATCCAATTTTCTTAATGGTGCTGTACTTCTCTGTGATCTGGCTAAACCAGCTGTCCTGTCTTTGCTTTACTCAGCCAGAAGTCTGTTCATTCACACTCGCTGAAGGTAGCGCTGTTACCGTGGAGTCATTTAATTGTCACTGTAGGGGCTTGAGCCGATAATGCAGCAACACAGGAGCGTATGAACACAGCCTTCAGCTTGTGACCTCTGTGCTGGAGGCACCTGGCCTGGTCCTAAAGTATGGTGCTGTGTCAATGCAAAATGCTGAAAAATGATCAGTTATATAAAGAGCAACTGATAGATGATTTTTAAACTAGGCATTAATCCAAATTCCTGCTGGTACTCCTTACATAGTTCCAAATGAACCCGTATCACTCTGTTGAAGGAGAGGAAGACAACCCCGCCCGGTACTCTGACCAACCTTAATCAACCAGAAGCTGGAATAGAATAATCAGCTCCTTAAGCCTGCTACACCATTTAACAAGATTCCGACTAATCTTTTACCTCAACACACCTTTCGAAAACTGTTCCAATATCCCTTGATCCCTCTAATATTTAAAACCTGTCGGTCTTAATTCAGACGTTATCACAAAAACAAATCATCTGCTCATTTCATTGATGTTTGGAGACCTTACTCTTCAGCAGTAGGCTGTAACTGCACAAATTATTTAATAGTGAAGTACTTTGGGATGAATTGAAATTCAGAAAAAAAATCAAATTAAAGGCCATTGTTTTGTATTTATATGGTAAGCAGGCTACTATAGTATTTAGTTTTTGTCTATTTGCAAAAAGAGATCTATAAAACATGAAAACAACACACACAAAATGCTGGTGGAACACAGCAGGCCAGGCAGCATCTAGAAGGAGAAGCACTGTCGACGTTTCGGGCCGAGACCCTTCGTCAGGACTGTCGAAGAGTCCTGATGAAGGGTCTTGGCCTGAAACGTCGACAGTGCTTCTCCTTCTAGATGCTGCCTGGCCTGCTGTGTTCCACCAGCATTTTGTGTGTGTTGTTTGAATTTCCAGCATCTGCAGATTTCCTCGTGTTTGCTCTATAAAACATGAATAGTTACATTTTATGGTAATGTAGCCCTTGTAGCAAACTGCCTCCAGCTGTGTCTCAAGTATTTTCTGTAGAAACTTGGAGGAATCGGGTAAAAATGTGCCTTGATCATTACTGCTCCATCTCCATTATTGTTGTGACTAATTCTGTTGAGGTCATTGGTACAGAATTTTACGATCCAGCAGCTGCTACTATTATCTTTCAATAATTTAGTTATTACTAAAGCCAGCAGTGGAAATCTTACTGCCTTTAATTCATTTGTACGTCCTGTAGTTCTCTATTATGTTTCTGATTTCAAATTTTGAAAATAAACTTTTGTTTCCTTGCCAGTGACAATGAAAATCAAATGTATGTGGTCCTTTTCAGATGCCAATGTGAACATCTCTCAGAGTAGAAGATCACAAAGAGAAATAGCATCACTAAATAGCTGATTGGATGACCTTAACATTTACTGCATAGTTACTTGTTATAATAGAAACTAATGTATTCTGTCTATACAGTGGTATGCAAAAGTTTGGGCACCCCTGGTCAAAATTTCTGTTACTGTGAATAGCTAAGCGAGTGAAAGATGACCTGATTTGCAAAAGACATAAAGTTAAAGATGACACATTTCTTTAGTATTTTAAGCAAGATTACTTTATTTCCATCTTTTACAGTTTCAAAATAACAAAAAAGGAAAAGGGCCCGAAGCAAAAGTTTGGGCATCCTGCACAGTCAGTACTTAGTAACACCCCCTTTGGCAAGTATCACAGCTTGTAAACGCTTTCTGTAGCCAGCTAAGAATCTTTCAATTCTTGTTTGGGGGATTTTTGCCCATTCTTCCTTGCAAAAGGCTTCTAGTTCTGTGAGATTCTTGGGCCGTCTTGCATGTACTGCTCTTGAGGTCTATCCACAGATTTTTGATGATGTTTAGGTTGGGGTACTGTGAGGGCCATGGCAAAACCTTCAGCTTGCGCCTCTTGAGGTAGTCTACTGTGGATTTTGAGGTGTGTTTAGGATCATTATCCTGTTGTAGAAGCCATCCTCTTTTCATCTTCAGCTTTTTTTTTTTTTTACAGACAGTGTGATATTTACTTCCAGAATTTGCTGGTATTTAATTAAATTCATTCTTCCCTCTACCAGTGAAATGTTCCCTGTGCCACTGGCTGCAACACAAGCCCAAAGCATGATCAATCCACCCCTATGCTAAACAGTTGGAGAGGTGTTCTTTTTATGAAATTCTGCACCCTTTGTTCTCCAAACATACCTTTGCTCATTGCGGCCAAAAAGTTCTATTTTAACTTCATCAGTCCACAGAACTTGTTTCCAAAATGTATCAGGCTTGTTTAGATGTTCCTTTGTAAACTTCAGACACTGAATTTTGTGGTGAGGACGCAGGAAAGGTTTTCTTCTGATGACTCTTCCATGAAGGTCATATTTGTGCAGGTGTCGTTGCACAGTAGAACTGTGCACCACCACTCCAGAGTCTGCTAAATCTTCTTGAAGGTATTTTGCAGTCATATGGGGGTTTTGATTTGCCTTTCTAGCAATCCTACAAGCAGTTCTCTCGGAAAGTTTTCTTGGTCTTCCAGACCTCAACTTGATCTCCACCATTCCTGTTAACTGCCACTTCTTAATTACATTACAAACTGAGGAAACTGCTACCTGAAAACACTTTGCTATCTTCTTATAGCCGCCTTCTGCTTTGTGGGCATCATTTATTTTAATTTTCAGAGTGTTAGGCAGCTGCTTAGAGGAGCCCATGGCTGCTGATTGTTGGGACAAGGTTTGAGGAGTCAGGGTATTTATAAAGCTTTGAAATTTGCATCACCTGGCCTTTCCTAATGATGACTGTGAACAAGCCATAGCACTAACAAGCTAATTAAGGTCTGAGACTTTGGTAAAAGTTATCTGAGAGCTCAAATCTCTTGGGGTGCCCAAACTTTTGCATGGTGCTTCTTTCCTTTTTTTCACACTAAAATTGTACAAAACAAAAATAATACACTAATCTTGCTTAAAATGTTGAAAAGAATGTTTCATCTTTAACTTTATGACTTTTGGAGATCCGTTCATCTTCTACTCACTTAACTATTCACAATAACAGAAATTTGACTGGGGTGCCCAAACTTTTGCATGCCACTGTAAATCCTACATTTCTTTCCATAGCATACATTCTATTTGATATAAATAGTTTTCCCTTATTGTTAACTGAGGATTGACTACTCCCTAATGCAGGGGTGCCCAAAAAGGGGTCCACAAAACTCTCAGTTAATGGTAGGGGCCCATGGCATAAAAAAGGTTGGGAACCCATGCCTTAATGGAATTCAGTAAATACATTCTCTGGTCCTTCTTGCTTTTGTTATTTTATGGTAGATTATTCCACGTGGTCTGGTAACAAAAGAATTTGTTAGATACGAATTTGAATGTTTATTTGCAAATGGCAAAATTATCTAAAGCATTTAAAAACAATACTGCAAATAATTTTCCTGTATGTATGTGCATGGGATTGATAAAATGAATAAAATACATATGGAGAAAGAAATGGTAAATATTAGGAGATATGCTTTATTTAGATACTTATGCTATTGTTATATGTACTTTGAGTTTCTTTTGTATGTATTGTCTATCTGTGTTTTAGTATTAATTTGGTCCATGTTTACTGATAAGCTGTTATCTAAAACAGATGGTAAAACTGTTATCTGTCCATAGTTTGGCATCTGGCTCAGCAGATAATGCTTGCTATCTATTTGCTTTGTCCCTGGTTCCTGTATATGTTTTAAACTAACTTGGTACAGCGTAACATCTTTTTTTAAAAAAACAGAAGTAAATTCAAAGTATATTAAAGTGCAGGCAGTGGTTTAAATCCTGATAACTCTCTATAAACTGTTCCCATTATGTGAGGAATGAACAATTTCATTGAGAGTCAATTAACATGAAAATTTATTTATTGTCTTCCCTTCTATGGTTGCAGTGGTGCACAATCAGAATGCCCTAGGTCCAAAGGATTGATGGATATTACTCATTTAATAGAGATTAATTTGGTCTGTTTCCAATGCAAACCTCTAAGATAGCCTCCTGCTGTGAACTGGTAGCAAAGTTCTTAAAAACAAGTGTCTGTTTTTCTTCCGGATTAAGTATAGTTTATACCCTATCCTGAAAGGATTTGCATTTCTGTAAATTCCATATCTTGAAAATGATTTAAAAATTTAGGGGAGATCTTGTGTCAAGTTTCCATTAATCAGGTCTTTTTGTAACCCAGGGTGCCCCTGTATTCATGAACCATTATCCAGTAGGCTGCAAAATCTGCTGATCTGGCATTACCAGCATCCCAAACCTACTGGATTAAAAGAGATTTCAATGATTTGGATTAACATTCCTGTAGTTTCTTGCTCTGGTCACCAGGTGGTAGGTTGGGATAGAGTTAGTAACTCTTCAATTGGATTCTTTTCAGTTTTCCTATTCAATGAAGTATATATAATTTTAAATTTAAATGTTCACACATTTTGCCTACAGTTTAAAGAAGAAAGTTATTACCTTCACTGTCCCCCCCCCCATGTTTTTTTACACTTTCATTGAAGTTTTTCTTTAAGAAGCTGCCACTCTGTCTCTTGAGACCTAGTTGGATATTTTTATCTCAAATGTATATGTAGAAGAACTTCCAGTGTAGTCTGCAAGTGATGTTTAGAATTCCGTTAGTTTATGACATTTTGAAAGATTTGTTGATTTTTTTTCCACAAAGTCTTTAAGAGAATGCATTCAAATCATCAGAACTTTTATTCCTAGTGACTGGTTTATGTCTATAAACACACAACATCTGTGCTTTCCTTTTCTGTCAGGGATGGAGAGAATATATATTTTCTTAAAAGGTAAAAGATTGCATGCTAAGTTGTCAGCAGAACTCCCCTCTATCTCCTTTCATTTTAAAAAGTTATTCAACTGCATGCTGCCATTTGGCTGGAGATTTTGTAAGAGTCTGGAGAAAACCTGATCATCTGGAATTCTCTTCCTGTTCCCTCTCAAATCATTCATGACTTGATCCCATGATCCTTTAATTCTTGATCCCTTAATCCCATCTACAGTTTTACACCATCTGATTGTGCATTCCATTTCCAACCAACTACCTACACTCTCCTTGAAAAATGCATTCAGCCCCATGTTTCTCTTGTGACTTAACTCTCTCTTGTTCCTTTATCAACTCTCTGCTGACTGTCACTCACTCTCCCAGGTAGTAGTGCTCTCTGTTCAATTAATTTCCTTACTTCCTGACCCATTCTGCTGAGCCTTCAAAGCCGCTTATTTCACATAGGTCAAGGTGGTCTTAAAATATTATTTCAATGGAAAAAAGTCAAAAGTTTACCTATTTTCATATTTCCATTTGTGTATATCAATATACTTTCATCAGTGCAAAAAATATCATTTCTATTGTCAAGAACACATGGATGGATAATCATGTGTCTTCAGCTATTTTTCTGAAATAGAATTAATAAAACATTTTTTTCTTTTTGCCTTCTTTGGTTTTTTCTTTGCCTATGCACCTCTTCTGTCCGACTCACACCGACCTCGGTATACCTAAAAAAAAGCAGATTTGCAGTCAGTAGTCTGTCCTTTCTTCAGCATGGGAGCGTTATCTTACATTCTAATAGTAGTGTGAAACAGCAATGCTAATTCAGCTGTTGGTTTGGGTTCACTTGTGGTTTTCTACATTTGGTTATTTATTCTGCAAGCCCTCTGAACCAGTGGCATTTAAGTAAGACTCAGTTATCAAACATACTGAGCCTAAAACTGGATAAGCTCAAAAATACAGAAATCCTTCTAATTGGAAACTTATCAGCCAAAATCATGGTATGTATGTGTGATACACTGACAGATGTGAGAGGTGCTGTGTGCCACGTAGCAGTGTTAGCCCTGAGAACCTGCATCACAGCTCCAATTGCACACATAACAGGTATTGAAAGCTTTCAATAAAATGCTTTTTGCACTCATTGAAAGTGATATATAATAAATAAATGTATAAAATCATGGGGTAAATAAAACATATACTTGATTAAATCACAAACTTAGAGATGTAAAGTTCATTGTGTAGCTTGACAATGGGGCTTGGAAATTAAATCATGTTAGCATTGAACCTTGCAAGTTGCATTGAAACCAAGTTAGTGGATTTGAATGAATTTTTCTAACACTAATGGTGGAGGTTCTACAATGGATTTATATAGATGTCCAATTAGTTACGGCAAGCAGTAACATATTTTTGCATGCATAAATCGTTAAATT
Source organism: Hemitrygon akajei (assembly GCF_048418815.1). NCBI lineage: Eukaryota > Metazoa > Chordata > Chondrichthyes > Myliobatiformes > Dasyatidae > Hemitrygon > Hemitrygon akajei. Next base: position 153,795,485 of record NC_133132.1, read on the forward strand.
AATAAATTACAATCAGGGTATCTGATTTCATTTCCCTTGCAGTCTTCATTAAAGCGACGTGGAAGTAAAGATCTGCAAAAATCTGAAAAGAAGTCCCAACAATCTCAGGAGGTAATGTGATTGTTTTAAATATTAAGTAACAATGCAATCATTTACATGAATGACTTTACAACATAATTTTAGTAATATTTTCTACATTTAAACCAGGTAATTTTACATGAATCAAAGAGAGTTTGATTAATATGAATGAAGATAAGGTGTAGCTTATCCATATCAATAATAGATTTTTATGTATCTGGTTAATGTTTAAGTAACTTTGAAATCCTGAAACAAATAAACTGTCACCATGCTCCACTGCCAGAGCTGCTGCAGAATACGGTTTAAGGGTCAAGTATTGTTGTGGAGGTGGGGTGCTAGGCTGGGTGCAACCTGTGCTAAGTTCCAGGTGTCTGATATCTATCATGACCAGAGAGTCATTTTATTAAATGTGTTACCTGGTGGGAGGAAAACAGGGCCTAAGCACAAAATGCATTTTGTTTAACAGGCTCACAAAAATGCTTCATCCCCTCCCTGAAAATATCTTCATTCTACTTTGGTTGTTAATTTTTTCCAATGTCTAGTAAAACTGGAATAAATAATTAAAGAAAAAGTTACGTTTGAAGCGCCAAGTCTCAGTAAAATATTTAATAACCAGTTATGAACAGAATCCCTTTTTGCCCTCTTCCTTACCTCAGATGGATATGGGCAAATTGTGCTGTGGTTTTTGTAATTTCCTAAATATCGATAGAGACTTCCATTAGTTGTAATACTCTTTGTATTTTTTTAAGTTGGGCCTTTTAGTTTGGATGGAAAGGATTAACATATGCTCCCTCGACCTGTTGTTGCCATTTGAGAGCCACTGTCTTTTAGATCTTCCATTTTGATTTTGTTTCTTTCTCTGTAGAAGTAAATTTCAGCTCTTCAAATCTTCCATCTTTAAAGACAGGAGTCTAGAAATTCTGTTTCATTTTGTAATGCTAAAATGAGATGGCAGCTCTCTGTCACATGGCACTCCTGAGATTCATTTCTGAAGTTTGAAGGTGGAGTATCAAAATCAGAATCAGGTTTATTATCACCGGCATGTGACGTGACATTTGTTCACATGGGGAAGCTGCGGTATCACACATTTAGCCTGCTGGAGAGAGGACCAATTCCCCCAGAATGAAATTGCAGCACAATTGTCATACCAATGGTGGGGGGGGGGTCGTCAATTAAGTCAGCATAGTGGGCCATTGAAATCTGAACCTAGTCCACCCTCAACTAAATAGGTGAACTTTTCTCCTGCAGCACTCCCCAAGAAGACAAGGTCTATGACAAAATAATATTCTTAAGAAAAGTTGGTATTACATCACTAAGTTGATGCTAAATTCGTGAGTCCATCTTTGCAATCTTATTAGTGGCATTTACCCTCTCATTTTTAATGGCTGAAAATATTCATTCAAATTAGAATTTCAATTAAAAATGAAACGGTGTTGCTATTTGGCTGATCATCAGTTATATAAAGTTATATTTGCCTGTAGTAATGATTCAAAGGTATCTGTTCCTTCAAATGATCATGGTGGGAATTATCTTTTTGTTAACTATCCTCAAGGAGGACAATGATGATATAAAATGCCAACTACAGTTCATCAAAGAAGAAGCAATCTTAATGCGTAAGAAAATGGCAAAAATTGATAAAGAGAAAGACAGACTGGAGCGTGAATTGCAAAAGTACAGGTCTTTTTATGGGGATCTGGATAGCCCTTTGCCGAAAGGTGAAGCAGGGGGACCTCCTACAACCAGAGAAGCTGAACTCAAACTACGCCTCCGGCTGGTAGAAGAAGAAGCTAATATCCTGGGGAGAAAAATAGTTGAACTTGAGGTTGAAAATAGAGGGTTAAAGGCTGAGTTGGATGACGTGAGGGCCCACTATGAAAAAGGAGGGATAGGTGGTGAAGATTACATGGGTGTTGGTGCTTCTGCTTTCCGGGATCAAAGCGAAGCTGTGTCTGAGCTGAGGCAGAACTTGCAACTGGTCGAGGATGAAGCCGAATTACTGAGGCGCAATCTGGCTGACTTAGAAGACCAAAATAAGCGCCTTTCAGCTGAAGTCAATAAATACAAGTACAAAACAGGAAGTGCGCAAGATGCCTCCAGGAATAGCGAGAACTCCAAAGTCACGGAAGTGCTACAAGAAGAGCTAAAGGCAGCGAGGATGCAAATCAATGAACTCAGTGGCAAAGTCATGCAGCTGCAGTATGAAAATCGGGTACTGATGTCCAATATGCAACGCTATGACCTGGCGTCCCATTTGGGTATCCGCGCAAGTCCCAGAGACAGTGATGCGGAGAGCGATGCAGGGAAAAAAGAGAGTGATGATGATTCCCGGCCGCCCCACCGTAAAAGGGAAGGGCCCATTGGTGGAGAAAGTGACTCGGAAGAAGTCCGCAACATCAGGTGTTTACAGACGCCACCGAGGTCTTTATTTTCCACAGACGGCAGATTGCTTCAAAAAAATCTCAAAGACCGACAACAGATGTCAGACATACGGCTGGAAGCAGAGCGCCTGAGCAGAACTATAGATCGGTTGATCACTGACACGAGCACAATAATAACCGAGGCAAGAATTTATGTGGCAAATGGTGATCTGTTCGGCAGAATCGAGGATGAAGATGAAAGCAGCAGGATCAGAGAGCACGAACTTCTCTACAGAATCAACGCTCAGATGAAAGCATTTAGGAAGGAGCTGCAGACTTTCATAGACAGACTAGAGGTACCAAAAACAACAGACGAGAAAAATACAGAGGAACCTTTGTCTGTTAGTCAGGTAAGAAAAGTTAATGTGTATCATGTGACGAAAGTATCAACGCTTTAAATTTAGTTAAGTGTTGATATGTTCATTGAATGATTTCGGTTCTTAAAAGATTGCTTGAAACTTGTTATTCATGACACTTTAATAGCATATTTAATCAAAGAGGAGAGTTTCATTATTCCTTTGTGGAACCTGCTGTGAGAGCATGTCATCGGTTGGTAACACTAAATGCATTATATAATAGAGGCTCGGCTATTAAAATGTTCCCATTGATTTCACTGGAGCCTGCAAAACAGGAACAGAGTTATGAAAATGTAGTGCAATATGCAGCTGCTACAGTCTTCATCTCTCTTGGACATCCCTTTAGACCCCTTGGTTAATAGTAGAGGTTCATGGCATAAAATAGGTTGGGCACCTCTTTTAGATTAAGGATAACTTGCTTCCTGTCCAGTTCGGTGGTTCATAGATGTTGATGAGGCCAAAATGAGACCTGTGACACCATGCTGTTGGTGGTGCAGGGTGTGCTTATGCAGCAGATGGTTGGGTAGTTTGCTTAGGTCCTGAGCTCTTCCACTATTTACGTTGGGCTCGCTGTGACTGAACTCGTCAGCACCATCTTGAATGGTCTTTCTTCATTTTGCGTGATCGTGGGCCAAGGTTTCCCTTGAGCCAGTTGGAATATTGCACTTTTTCAAGGGGGCTCTGAGGACAATTTCTCTGTTCATCTGCCAATTTGTTGTCAAGACAGAGCCTGGAGTAGTTTGTCTATTTGGGGGCTCTTATACCAAGTATATGAATGAGCCGGATAGTCAGTGTGCTGCCTGACCTGCTAAGTGTTGCCAGCATTTTCTGTTTTTGCTTTAGATTTATAGCTTTTCCATTTTTAAAAATTGTAACTAGGGGATGAAAAGTTGAGAATTTTGACCTAGAAATTGACTTGCTTGTCCTCTCAGTGGATTGGGAGAATTTTGCAGAGAAAGCATTGGTTGTATATTTCAGCACTTTGAGTTGGAATTGGAATTGGTTTACTATTGTCACATGTACTGAAAAGCTTCGCTCGTATACCGTTCTTACAGATCAAATCATTATGTAGTGCATTGAGGTAGAACAAGTAAAACAATAACGGAATGCAGAACAAAGTAACAGCTACAGAGTGAGTGGAGGTAAACAATTACAGTGGATGCAAGATGATTGTGAGGTGAAGAGTCCATACTAGGGAACGAACCATTTCAGTAGTCTTATAACAGTTGCCTTTGAGTATGGTGGTATGTGCTTTTATGTGTCTTCTGCCCAATGGGAGTGGGGAGAAGAGAGAATGTCCGGGGTGGATGGGGTCTTTGACTCTGCTGGCTTCTTTGGTGCATGCCATTGAGGTGTGGACAGTGTGAGCTACGTGAGCATTATGTGGTTGGAGTGTGAAGTGTGCAGGAGTACAGGAATCTCTGTCCACATGCATTGTGGCAGGTTTGTGGCCTTGATCTACAAACAGTCCTTAGACAGACAAAGTTTCTGCTGAAGCAATAAAAGTAAAGATGAATTTCTTCCTTGATGTCGGCATTCACTGAGGGATAGTTCCTGAGATGAGGGGACAGTCCCCTGTTTAAAAGGGTATTGTTTTGAACCTTTATTGTCAGAGGGTGATATTTTACAATGGGAGTAAGACTCTTTTTGTTTACTGAAGGGTAAGTGCAAGGTCCACTCATTGGTATACTTCAGTGAACAAGTTGACAATGACTCATATTTCACCCTCAGAATGTGCACTTGTGCAAATATCATCTGCATACAGCAACTCAATGCTTAAAGTGAGAGTAATCAGAAACAGTGCCAATTGAATAGTTTCCAATTTGCCGGGGAGTCTCATTGGAGGAGAGATGCAGCATCACCATGCATCTGCCAGAATTGCATGCATTTAGTACTACCAATTGAGGACTAATTTATACATGCACATCTTTACAGCAGTATCTTATTTATCATTATTATACCATCATTTCCAACTTTCATTTAAAATTTATTTTCAGTTGAAAGAAATGTCAAATAAGTTCAGTAACCTTACTTACTAACTGCCCATTATGCCTGCTGGTGTTTAGGGCAGCAATAGAGGTCCTCCATCTGTCCGTCCTTGGCCATTCAGATGTAGAGGGACTCTTCATTACTGTTTCTTGTGCAGGGTTGTTAGCGCAGAGCTGAACCCCCGAACTTGGAGGACTGATGGACCACTCTTAGTTTGGCCTCTATCCTTTGACCCGAGTTTGGTATGGGTGACTCTACGGAGAGCCAAAGCATAAGGTCCTGACTCCAGCCAGCATAGCTCTCTGGGTCTTTGAGCCTCCAAACCCTATGACAAGGTTGTGGTCCTCTTGGAGGTTCGGTAACATATATTACCCATTTTTATGTACAAAGTTTTGTAAATTTTTATATGCTCAAAGTAGTTAATATATTTGCAGTACCATGTTGTTGAAAATTGTATTGCGATATCTTGTTGTTTGTTATCAAAAGTGAATATTGCTATGATATGATGTTCTGGAATGTAATAATAATTCTTATTTTTTGTATTTGCCTGTCCAGATGTTTCAACCTATTATTTTACTTATTCTCATCCTTGTATTATTTTCATCATTGTCCTACGCTACCATATTTAAATTGGTTTTTCTTTTCACGCTTTTCTTTGTTCTGTAGAATCCCCATCTACTTCAACATACTACCTTTTTAGTTTATTCATTTATTTTAATACCTCATCAAGAAATCGGCAAATACAAAATAACACACTTAGCAGTCAAGACATTACAGAATCCAATATGCAAATCGTTGTTTAATACTGGAGACTACCAATTATCAACGCGGATTTTTACATGAAGCCATTAGGTGAGTCACTTTCTAAATTGTTCCTCCTGGCAAAGTCTGATATAATTGACTGTCATGTACTGTTCAGCTGGGTCTTCTAAATATGCAGTAACAGACTACAACAAATTCAGAGTGGATCGGATTATAAGCACATTTATAACTTACAAGGGAAGACTACTTCTGTACATTAAGTCATCAGTAGGTAGCTTCAATCTTACAGCTCAAAACAGATAATTTTTATACATTTGCAGAGTCCAGTAATTCATCAACTGCATGTCTTTGAGGTTGTTCCATCCCTTAATTGCATTCCCATCTTATCTCACATCCATCTTGAATGAGTGGCATTTGTCTTTAATGAACCTATTTGTCTTTGAGGCTTCTCTACCCCCCCCCCCCCCAGCTGTGTCCTGTTTACTCTCCTTACAATCATGTAATGTGAAAACACTCTGTGCTATAAATCTCATACCCTTGCAAGCTTCCCATCCAGCCACTTCAGCAATGCACTCTGGGATCACACAGGTTCCATTTTGTCACATTAGATTTTACAAAAGTATAAATTCGTATAGACTTAAGGGTTACAGATATATTTCCACATGACCATATACTTTATTCAATTTCTAAAATATGTTATCTATAATATTACCAGCTTGATGAGGACAATTAACAGTAGCATCATAATAACGGAAATAGAGTAAAATAGCTTCAAGTCCATTGGTGCAATCAGTGGCAGTAGAATTTGTTTTTGGAAATTATTCAAAACAACAGTCTGGAAAATTAAATTCCACATTGATATCAGGAAATGTGTCTCGGAGAAGTGGGTCAAATTCACTGTTTAGCTTTTTATTCTTAGGTAGATCAGAATATTGTGTTAATTTCATTATTCTTAATGTATTTTTTCCAGTCCTTTCCTCATTCATATTAATTTCCCGCTGGTATTAAAGGAGACAGCACTCCATCAGCTTCTCATGGGGAGTTAGGGACAGTTAATAAATGATAACCTTATCAGTGAAGCCCATCTCCAGAAAATGAACATTTAAAATAAATAGTAGTTATATATTGTTGCTATAAACAGGAAGTAAATAGCCATTAACCTTTAAGAGCTAATTTCAGGTCCATGGGAGGAGTAACACTCAAAGCTATTGTGGAGAGAAAAAAAAAATAACATTTACTAAAATGGATAGGAAATCAAGGCATACAGGGTTGGAATTCCAATATTTGTGAGTATATTCATAATAATCAAGGACACATGGTGTACAAGTCTGTGATTAGAAGTCAGAAATATCCATAAAACACTAAGTTGGCATTTAGAGGGTTTTGGCTCGAAACGTCATCACTACCTCCTCCCATAGATGCTGTCTGGCCTGCTGAGTTCTGCCAGCATTGTGTGTTTTTAAGTTGGCATTTAGGTTGGTTTCATTGTAAAGGCACCATCCTGGAACAGACAAATGTAATTTTTGCTCTCTCTGGCCTGTAAGTGCCTACTTGAAAACAAACTAAAATTTGCTGAGGGCCAAATGAGGGGGTATCACACTGTATGACGCACTTCCAACTAACTGTACCAAGTCGAAAAGGGACACTTAATCCTTTATTACAAGCTAACTATAAGATCATTCGACTCTTCCATATTCCATGTAAAAGTAATTGGATCAAGTTCAAAGTTGAGTGGTCGACAAAAAATATGTGCCCCTTATTCACCTCCGCTGTAAGCTGCAGAATAAGTGACTATATACATTTTATTTTAACCACCACCCAACGCTGTGCATTGCCTGCTAACCTCCACTGAAACCCACGTGACAGATTACCTTACCCACAGTGAGGATGCACAACACAAATACAATATAGACTGACAATAAATGACAATACTCCTACATATCCTATATGTATTTGCTGCTGTCATGATCTCTATTCCAGAGTATTGGGTGAAAGCAAGGTTTGCTCTAAAAATGCAAATTCTTTGTCTTGAGCAATCACATTTCTACAGGATACTTGTGACTTTCCTATTATTGATTAATGTAAATTTAAATTGAACACAATTTAAATTGTGTTGGATAAGCATGCCAAAAAATAAAGTTGCAGAGGTAGGCAAAGTCTGTCATATACCCTTCTTCATTCTGGAAGTGGCATTAGGGTATTTAACTGGATATGTTATTTCTTCTACTGGCTCAGCAAGTTCTTGAACAAATTTGTAGAAATTTATATGGAAGTGTTTTGGAACTACTTTAAAGATTTTCTAAATGATTTAACCAAGGTATAAAAAGAATTCTTTGAGAATAAGCATACGATTATAAAAGTTGGGGCTATTTGGCAGTTACTTGCTGGTTTTAAATAACTAGGAATATTTTGTTCATTTACTCAAAGTGTTTGTTATATTTAATTTTGCAAGGAACCACAGAAACCTCCATTTCACTGAGTTCTTGTGATGGTCTTCAAATTAGATCTGAAATGTACAAACATGTATATGCATCCTTGTTTTTAGACTAAACAGCCCACCTTTGAATCATCTTGTCACTGTAATATCATACAACCTTCTCAAAAAATCTGTATTCCTCCAATTTGGGGTCTTTGACCTTCTTAAATGTAATCTCCCTGCCTTTGGCCGTCTTATCTTTATCTGCCTCGGTACTGTCTGTAAATCCTTCACTTTAACACTTTTCTTCAAGGTTCCCCTCAACATTTATCCCTTTGACTATGCTTTTTGTCTTTTTTGATAATAGCTTCCATTTGCAGAGGATTAATTTCTGATTTGTTAACAGTGCTTTGAAGATTTCTTGCTTTGTGATTAGAAATTGGAAAGATCAGTACGAAATCTGGTCTGAGAAGTGGAATCTGGGAGCTATGCTTATGCTGGTTTGGTTGTTAAGGTAGTGCTTTTATTTTGCCGAAGATTCTACATCAGTGAAAGTTGGGTGGATCATTTAATTTACTCCTTGTAGTTGCTGAAGAACAAGTCTGAGCATTGTACCACTCAATTTCCTAAGATTTGATTTGGAACTTCAAGTAATGCCACCTGCAGTAGCCATGCATCTGTTCTCCAACTGCATTGTGTTCTGTGTTGATGGTTTATTTTGGTAACTTGTCGCATTAGTGGGGCTGTGATAAAAGCAAAGGGAATAAGTTACGTATTCATGCTTTGTTTTGGGAACCGCTTGGTGTCATATCTTTTGTTGATTGCTTTGTTATGCTTAATTATGCTAAATTGCATCTTCAAGATTGTATGTTTTGATAGATGCTAATAAAAGGTTGAATATATTTCTTTGACTTTATGGAATATCATTACTGGATTTGATTGGAGGGTGCATTATTCAAGGATATCACCTGTGCTAGGTCACCACCAGCAGCAATTAGTTTGTTAGAATTGGCCGTTACACCACCCTCTCTCCCCCAGACCCTAAAAGCGACAGCAGTTCTTAAAAAGATTTAAGAATGAAGAAATAAACAAATAGCAAGGGGCAGGACTTATTATACAAGATGAATTTAACATCAAATCTGGCTCAGAATAAGAAACAAAGAAGAAAAGGAAAGTTGTATCAGTCCTCAGTTAACAGAGACAGAAAGTAAGATTAAATAATATTTTAAAATTTGGCATTATAAATATAATTGCTCAATAATTCAAGTTCTGAAAGAACGAGGGTCAGAATTGTAATTATTAATTTTCAATGTCAGAAAAAATAATTAGCATTAATTACAAGATATATGCACAAATATTAATAATGAAATTTCTTGTTTGGTTTGTTTTTATTTTATAATTATCACAATTTTTCGATACTCAGTGCATGCCAGCCAGTAATGAGGGAAACAGCTAAATACCATATTTGCAAAATTGTCAATTTGCACAACACCTTTTGTATTTCTATTGTTCCCCTGAAAATGCTGAATCAATTGCTGTTCTCCTGACTTTAGTCAAGATTTATTTATCTGATACAGCTTCTCTATCACTTCCAGGACTTGACTAGTCTTCCTAGTATTTTCGTGAACGGAACAGACCCAAACAATATAAGGTTTAACTGATGTTCTGTATGCTTGTGTCCTGCTGTTTTTAAATACTTTGTTCAGCATTTTAGCCTTGATTACTGCTGTGCATACACGGACATTTTGAACGCTGGCTCTATTCAAACACCTAAATGTATCTAAGAACTTTCTTCGTGATTATTAATAGAATAGCTTAAGTTGCATTTTTCTGTGTTGGTAACCAATTGTTACAATCAGTTGGGACTGAATGCAAAGTCATGTATTTAGGAATGGGGCTGTTGCTCTTCAGCTTCAGTTAAAGGTGCTGCACATCTGAAATCTAACAGGTACGATTGTTCAGCTGAACAAGCAAAGGGAGGATTTTATTCGTGTTCACTTTACCACTTTTAACTGATTAATAGACATCAATGTCCTTGCAAGCATTAACGCAAATAGTAATGTGGCTTTGCCAGCCTATTGTCACTCTTGAACAAATAGAAATTTAATTTTATTTAGTGATACGGCATGAAGTAGGCCCCAGCCATCATCAACACTGCCTCATCAACCCCTGACAAACCCGATTAACCCTAGTCTAATCACAGGACAATTTACAATGAATAATTAACCTACCCGGTACATCTTTGGACTGTGGAAGGAAACTGGAGCACCCAGGGAAACCCATACATTCAGTGGGGATGACCTACAGACTTGTTACAGACGGCACTGGAATTGAACTCCAAAATGCCCCAAGCTGAAATAATGTCATGCTAACGACTACACTATCTGTTGCATCTTAATGCAATGAGTATTCACTCTATATTGAGCAAATAGAAAATCTTCCCTTGTTGATTTTTAATGAGCATTCTTGAGAGACAAATGACATCCATATTTCCAAGGTTAAAAATTCTTTCATAAATAACTTTGTAGAGTTCCTCCACCCATGAGGAATACTTGTGTTTGCTTAAAGACTTTATCAGAATTTATAATTGTTTGATTACATTGCTGAACATTAACAGATCACATCTAAAATTACTGAAGGTCATCTCTGCTGCCTTTTAGTGCTGTTCAGCCTTTCGATATTTGTGCAAAGGCTTTGGATTCAAATGCTTAGTATAATGAATTCAAATTGTATTATATCATAGTAAACGTTGTATGATATATATAGTTCTAATTATTTATGCTACTTTTTAAATGAGTTGGATATTTAATTTCCTGCATAAAGGTGTATGCAGGTAATAGAGTCATAAAAAAGTACAGCATCAGAAACAGGCCCTTCAGCCCATCTGGTCAGTGTCGAACCATTTAAACTGAACACTCCTATCGAAGCATTTGAACTGAAATTTATTATCTAAGTACATATATGTCACCATGTACATCCCTGAGATTCATTTTCTTGCACCATACTCAATAGGTCCATAACAGAATCGGTGAAAGACTAATTGGGTGTTCAACCAGTGTGCAAAAGACAACAAACTGTGCAAATACAAAAAGGAAGAAATAATAATGATAATAAATAAATATGCAATAAAGATTGAGAACGTGAGATGAGGAATCCTGTTTATTTTGAAAATTCAGCTTTGGGTTTATTAATAAAGTTTATGGTTTATTAAGCTTATCGTGATTTGTGAAATAATACTTCCATCATTGAGAATTTATTTAAAACAACTGTCACTTAAATGATGATATTTACCAAATTTTAGTTTTTGTGTACACGGGAGATCTGGATCTGGCAAAGTGATGGGGCAGTTTGATACTCTGAGGTTAACTCTCTTGCCTGGATCTACAGTACTATAGAACAGTAAATCAATAATCTCCCTAAATGATTATAAATTATTTAATTTAGTCATTATAATTTGAAATTGTATTTCAAGACAAATCTTGCAGAATAAACATGGCATTCAGTTTCATGTGTTTAGATAATCTGGGTTGAGAATTTCCTTAGGCAAAATTAAATCTTTCTGAAGAACAGGATAAGACAAAATGTGATAGCCAGAACAAAGCAAGAAACTGATTTCATGAACATCATGTCATCCAATTATTATTATTGTAAATTGTTATTATACTGCACCTGTGAACGCAAACATCACTCGGTTCATTTTCCACCGTTGCCTGTAATTTTGTATGTTCACCTCAAATATTACATTTCCCACATTGCAAAGTCGTATTTTAGAGTTAGTGATTTTTGAGCAAACCGTGTTAGTACGGGAAGCTTGGAGACACTTATGTGGCCCAGCACAATCCTCGCTGATTTGATTTGACACAAACAACGCATTTTACTATGTTTTTCGATATTTCAGTGTACATATCTTAATCCTATTTATAATACAGTAGAAGTGGTAGAGGCAGGTTCGGTATTGTCATTTAAAGTAAAATTGGATAGGTATATGGACAGGAAAGGAATGGAGGGTTATGGGCTGCGAGCGGGTCAGTGGGACTAGGTGAGAGTAAGCGTTTGGCACGGACTAGAAGGGCCGAGATGGCCTGTTTCCGTGTTGTAATTGTTATATGGTTATTTGTAGTTAGGTCATTCACTGTTGTGTGATAGGTGACAGTGTACCAAGTTTCATTCCTTAGATTCCAAGAGTGAAAAATGGCAGACTGTGATTACCACAGTGGTATTGGCCACTTGCACTATCCAACACTGATCCTGGAGCAATGAAAGAGCATTTTAATAACATAGTGCTCCATACATACATGTCAGATGCCTGGACTGTAGCGACTACTTGAAAACAAACTAAAAATCGCTGAGAGAATAAGTGGAGGATAAGTATCGCACAGTATGACATGCTTCCAACTAACTGAGTTCCAAGATGCAAAAGTATGTTTAATCCTTTATTAAAAAGCAGCAATAAGATCATTTGACTCTTCTGTAATTCATGCAAAATGCATCAAATTCAAACAAGGACAAGTGGCCAACAAAAAATAATTGCACTTCCTTGGATCATCCCCTCAGCATGCAGGTGAACAGGTGACTGTATTAGTCTTATTTTAACTGCCACCCAAGGCCCATTAACCGCCATCCAAACCCACGTGACAAATTCCCTTAGCCCAGAGTGAGGATGCACAACACAAGTACAATACAGACAGACAATAAATAGATATATGGCTCCTACACCGGCAGAGCTTACAGATGGCAGGAAGGTGGTGGGAGGTGCCCCGGAGAGGTCTCTTGGTGAGCCTAGAAACTTTAAAACGATGCCTTTGATGAGGGTCTTGGCTGGGTTACAGACTCCTATTGAATTGCAATTAAGTCTTTCCCCTACTGCGTTGTCTCTTCTGACTGAACATAACGCATCCTGGTACAGTACTGACCAAAAACCTTTGGCACATTATGTATAATCTCACTCTCCCTCTCCCTCTCCCCCACTCCCTCCCGCTCTCTCTCTCTGTCTCACCATAGAACATTACAGCACAGAAACAGGCCCTTCGGCCCTTCTTGGCTGTGCCAAACCATTCTTCTGCCTAGTCCCACTGACCTGCACCTGGACTATATCCCTCCATACACCTGTCATCCATGTACCTGTCCCAAGTTTTTCTTAAATGTTAAAAGTGAGCCTGCATTTACCACTTCATCCTGCAGCTCAGTCCACACTCCCACCACTCTGTGTGAAGAAGCCCCTGCTAATGTTCCCTTTAAACTTTTACCCCTTCACCTTTAACCCATGTGCTCTGTTTTTTTTCTCCCCTAGCCTCAGTAGAAAAAGCCTGCTTGCATTCACTCTATCTGTACCCATCATAATTTTATATACCTCTATCCAATCTCTCCTCATTCTATGCTCCAGGGAATAAAGTCCTCTATATATATATACACACCACACCTAAGATCTATGCACAGTACTGTATATGTCAACATGGAGCAGACAGTAAACTTGTAAATCTGGTGGGAGCAAAGGATGTTGGTACGCCGTGGGAGGGGTGTGGGACAGGTGGCTGAGAAGGAGTGCCAGGGCTGGGAGGTGGGTCATGTGCAGACACACCCAGCACTGACACACCAGGCAAATTCATTTGATTCCAAACAATTGGTTTATTGACCATTACAGAATGTCTCTCTGGCACTTCCCACTCTCTCCCCTCTCCCTTTCACTTTTCCCAACCATGATTCCCTTCTTCCTGCTCCCTTCCCACTTACAGTCCACAATAGAGTCACATAGCAGAATCAGGTTTATGATCACTCACAAATGTCATGAAATTTGTTTTCCTGCAGCAGCAGTACAATGCAATACATAAAATTATACAGTACTGTGCAAAAATCTTAGGCACCCTAGCCATATGTGCCTAAGACTTTTGCAGACTACTTGTTTATGCTAGGATTGATAATCAGCTGTTATTGCTGGTAGTCTAAGTGTAACTATACTCTTTTCCATTGATGTTGCCTGGTCTGTTGAGTTCCTCCAGCATTTTATGGGTGTTGCTTAGATTTCCAGCATCTGCAGATTTTCTCGTTTGTTCTCAGTGGAAAGAATTGTTTTTCCTGGTACTTGTCCCTCTGTTAATAGCATTTAAGGATCAACTTTATTTGCCATATACATTTACATGTTTAGGATATCTGTAGAGGTAGACAGAACCATGTATGCTTACCTAATTTATATGGGGCCTCTGTAAACCTGGTCTGCTCAGATTGCATCAGATTTTTGCCAGACGTTTCCCCACAGCCAAGCAGAAACATAGGGTGGTGTTCTTGGTGCTTTGCCAACCTTCAGTCAGTGGCAATGTTTCAACTTTGTTATTGTTGTATAGAAACCAAAGGTTTTGACCATATAAGTACTCAGACTGGTCTTGGCATGATTTGTGTGAGCTTCAGGAAAGTCTCTATTGCAGGCTTATAAACTGATTAATTTTTCGAACACTGTTCTTTGTTGAATTATGTTCAATTACATGGTGCATCAGTATTAGTTGTTAATCCTGTTTGCTGAGGAATATTAAGCTGTTCAAGCCTTGCTGTAAGTTTCAAAATTGGAAGTAAATTTTCCTCCCTGCAGGCAATCTTATGTATGAGTCTGTGGCCCTTAAGTCCTGAATTATACTAGGAAACAAGAAGGCAGGTATAGAGAAAATGAAGGCAAAATTACATTTGAAAATCAGCATTGAAAAGTGGTTGGGGACAAAAGCTTTGCTTCACTCTGTGACCTTTGGCTACTATCATTTAATTCACTGCTCAATTTTTCTGTTCCTATCTCTCATTCTTCCCCTTGACTGTAAACTAAAATAATTTCTAACGTTTTCTCATTCTGATCATAGGCCATTGATCTTAAATTTTTATTGTTAATTTCTGCACCAATGTTGCCTCACTCACTAAGTGCTTCCAGTACTTTGTTTTTGTGTAAATGAAACTATTGATCTCAGCACTGAGTGTACCATTGACTAATCTTTATTTTGTGGTTTCTCCTCATGGCAGCCCTGAAAGGTCATAGCTTTGGTTTATGATTTCCCCTGGCCCTCCTCCTTAACTTTCCTGACTCCCCCACACCTCAAATCCACCCCCCATATCTTTTCCATTTCCTCAGTTCTGTACTCTCACCAATTGAGTAGCACCTCAGTCACTTCCTCAGCAAGGTCTTTAAGACTTTTTATGGAATTATGGTGCTTTTTAATTCCAGAGAATAAAGACCTAATATATTAAATGTCTCATCGTGCGTCAGTCCTTGCATTCCGCTTTGCTGTGGAGCAGCTTGGGTGAAGTCTTGCTTCATGAATATTGAGGGAAATCTGTTAATTTAATCTGGATGTACTGAGTGGAAGTTTGGTTATTAGTGATTTGTTCAGAGGTCTCATTGTCAATCAAATTGCCAAGTAAATAAATCCCTTGGAGTGATTAACAATTATTTAATTGATTCGCAATGCATTGGGTCCCTGAATCTGTTACTGATGAGCATATTTTCTCATGGTCTCAGTGAGTATGACTGCAGAAATTCCTTTTGTTGAAATTGAACAGACACACTACACTGAAGATGTATGAAGGCATCTGTGACAGCTCCCAGCATGTTGAGAATTCACATGCAAGAAATTTTGTTTATCATCTCAACTGAGCTAGAGAAGGGAGGCTGTTGTGATTCATATAATTACTGAGACACAGTGCCACATAAGTGAGATCATAACTCAACAACATAGTCTCAGTGGAGGTGACAACACTGAAGAATTTGCCTGTCTCTTTCCTCTGCAGTAGCCTGGAGAAAGCCCAACTTTTTATAAATTGAGCTCTCCTGCATTTGCAGATTTCCCTGTTTGCGGAATGTGTTACAGACCAACCCGGATGAATCTTTTGTGATTGTCTGCAACTTCAGGATCACCAGATGACAGTAGAACTCCTGAATTTGCATCCAGTCGTTGTTCAACAAAGTGAAGACGTTCCGTTGCTTCATCATTTTTTATGGAAAATCTGCTCCAAATAACTACAAGGTCCTAAGGTAAGTTACTTTGCATTTCTTTATTTGAATATTTTAAATAGTTTAATTATAACTTTTAACTTTTAAACATTATTAAAGTTATTAAAATATTATAAAATAGTTCTGAAATTTCAAAACTGAGTGCGTGATAGCTCTAATAACTGGTTAAGCCAACATATGTAGCTCAGCAGCTGGTAACTCTTCTCTCAGCTGTTCTATGTGCAATGGTTATTCAAGATCTTCCCCATGATGCTGTTTACACCAGTGAAGGCCCAGTTGATCAAACTGGGTTTAATGGGAGCCAGCTTCATTCTACAAATTCTTAACCAGGCAAATCAAAAGAGAAAACGTTTATTGTTGGTCTGTCATCAGTATAGCTGGATCGTACACTGATCTGACAAGTATCCCTGAAGCCTCTTTGTAATAAGCCATTGGCACAAAAGGTTATAGCGATGATTACACTTTGCACTCTGTGAAAGACTTTGATTCATGGATGTAAATCTGATTGGTGAGGGTGGTCTTGGAAAATGCAACTGATTTTCTTACTTCATAAGTAGTGGAATAGATCCTTCATCCCTGTGGTTTATTAAGTCTAGTTAGAAAAGGATGGTCTGTATTGTCATTTCATTGACATGTGTTGGTTACATATCCTTAATTTAACCAAGGAAAAATATGTCAATCTCAGCTTTGATCTGAGGTGCCAAGGAACTTGGGAGTCCTTGTGAGGACTCTGTGCGTGCGTGTGGCCTCCGTTGGTCCAAAGGAACGATGAAGCCGATACAGTTTGGTGCCAGCAGCATCGCAGGAGTTGCCGTGCCGGTGCTGGGTACAGGAGTCAGCGGCCTTTAGTACTCCGACTCTGGATTTTTCCTCGGGGTTTACTCCCAAAATCTCTCCCGTGAGCAGGTATAGCCGCAAGGCAGTGTAAGTTTGAAATTGGAGTTTTCCCTCTCCTAGATGAGCTGCCCGGAGCAACTGGTTTTAAGGCGCCTGTGGCCCGCCTTTGCCCCTTCTCCTGTCAGTGAGAACAGCTCCGCTCCGCCGGGCAGAAGGACTATGCCACACGTGAAGGCCAGGAGTTGGGCTTGGTTGTCAGAGGCTGTTTGAGACGCACGCCGTGAAGAGCATTTGTTTAGCAGTGGGAGCTCGTGCCCACTACCACCCTTTGGCTATGACTACCTTGGGAGCTTGTGAGGACTTAGGATTGCCTGAATGTTAATTTGTAGGTTGATTCTGTGGTGAGGAAGGCAAATGCGATGTTAGTATTCATTTCAAGAATATAAAAGCAAGGATGTAATGCTGAGGCTTTATAAGGCACTGGTGAGGCCTCATTTGGAGTATTGTGAGCAGTTTTGAACCATTTATCTGAGAAAGGATGACAAGACATTGGAGAGGATTCAAAGAAAGTTCACAAAAATGATTCCAGGATTGAACAGCTTGTCATATGAAGAGCGTTTGATGGCTCTGCGTCTGTATTGACTGGAATTCGGAAGAATGAGGAGTGACCTAATTGAAACCTATCAAATGGTGAAAGGCCTTGAAAGAGTAGATGTGGAGAGAATGTTTCTTATGTCAAGTCAAGTCACTTTTTATTGTCATTTCGGCCTTAACTGCTGGTACAGTACACAGTAAAAACGAAACAATGTTTTTCAGGACCATGGTGTTACATGAAGCAGTACAAAAACTACACTGAACTAAGTAAAAAACAACACAGAAAAAAAAAACTACACTAGACTACAGATCTACCCAGGACTGCATAAAGTGTACAAAACAGTGCAGGCGTTACAATAAATAATAAACAAGACAACAGGGCAGTAAGTTGGTGTCAGTCCAGACTCTGGGTATTGAGGAGTCTGATAGCTTGGGAGAAGAAACTGTTACATAGTCTGGTCATGAGAGCCTGAATGCTACAGTGCCTTTTCCCAGATGGCAGGAGGGAGAAGAGTTTGAATGAGGGGTGCGTGGGGTTCTTCATAATGCTGTTTCCTTTGTGGATGCAGCATGTAGTGTAAGCATCCGTAATGGCGGGAAGAGAGGCCCCGATGATCTCAGCTGACCTCACTATCCGCTGCAGGGTCTTGCGATCCGAGGTGGTGCAATTTCTGAACCAGGCAGTGATACAGCTGCTCAGGATGCTCTCAATACAACCCCTGTAGAATGTGATGAGGCTGGGGGGTGGGAGATGGACTTTCCTCAAGACTTCGCAGCAAATAGAGACGCTGCTGGGCTTTCTTTGCTATGGAGCTGGTGTTGAGGGACCAGGTGAGATTCTCCGCCAGGTGAACACCAAGAAATTTGGTGCTCTTTACGATCTCTACCGAGGAGCCGTCGATGTTCAGCGGGGAGTGGTCACTCCGTGCCCTCCTGAAGTCAACAACCATCTCTTTTGTTTTGTTCACATTCAGAGACAGGTTGTTGGCTCTGCACCAGTCCACTAGCCGCTGCACCTCCTCTCAGTTTGCTGACTCTTCGTTCTTGCTGATGAGACCCACCACGGTCGTGTCATTGGCGAACTTGATGATGTGGTTCGAGCTGTGTGTTGCAGTACAGTCATGGGTCAGCAGAGTGAACAGCAGTGGACTGAGCACACAGCCCTTGGGGGCCCCCGTGCTCAGTATGATGGTGTTGGAGATGCTGCCTTCGATCCTGACTGACTGAGGTCTCCCAGTCAGGAAGTCTAGGATCCAGTTGCAGAGGGAGGTGTTCAGGCCCAGTAGGCTCAGCTTTCCAGTCAGTTTCTGAGGGATGATTGTGTTGAATGCTGAACTGAAGTCTATGAGCAGCATTCAAACGTATGTGTCCTTTTTTGTCCAGGTTGGTTAGGGCCAGGGGGAGGGTGATGGCATTGGTATCGTCTGTTGAGCAATTGGGACGGTACGCAAACTGCAGGGGTCCAGTGAGGGGGTCAGCAGGGTCTTGATATGCCTCATGACGAGCCTCTTGAAAAACTTCATGATGATGGATGTGAGTGCCACGGGACGGTAGTCATTTAGGCAGGACACTGAAGACTTATTCGGCAGGGGGACGATGGTGGCGCTGCTCGGAGATGTTTAAGTGTCAGTGAGAACATCTGCTAGCTGGTCTGCACATCCTCTGAGCACTCTGTCAGGAATGTTGTCTGGTCCAGCAGCCTTCCGTGGGTTGACCCTGCACAGGGTTCTTCTCACATCGGCCACGGTGGTACGAGACTCTAAGACCAGAGGACACAGCCTCAGAGCAGAGGGGTGTCCTTTTAGAGTGGAGATGAGGAGGAATTTCTTTAGCCAGAGAGTGGTGAATCTGTGGAATTCTTTGCCACACACAGCTACGGAGGCCAAGTCTTTATGTATATTTAAGGCAGAGGTTGATATTTTTCTTGATTTGTCAGGGCATGAGGGGATACGGGGAAAAGGCAAGAGATTGGGGGTGAGGAAAAATGGATTACCCATGTTGAAAAGGCGGAGTGGACTTGATGGGCCAAATGGCCTAATTCTGCTCTTATATCTTATGGACTTATGGTTTATACAGTGAAATGCAGTCCAAGATGTGTTGGGGGCAGTCTGTAAGAGTCACCATGCTTCTGGTGCCAACACAGCAGGCCGACAACTTACTAACCCTAACCTTATCCCTACCTAATCGACAGGTACAGAGAAGGAGTGCTGGGGTGGGGGCATGGGTGCAGACATGCCCAGCCCTGAGACACCAGGCAAGGTCATTTGATTCCATACAATTGGTTTATCGATCATTGCAAAATGTCTCTTTGGTGCTTCCCATTCCCCCCCCCCCTCCTCTTTTCCCAACCATGATTACCCTCACCCTGTCCCCTTCCCACTCTCAGTCCACAATAGAGACCATTATCAGAATCAGGTTTATCATCACTCGCATATCTCATGAAGTTCATTTTAATTTTGCAGGGACAGTACAGTGCAATACTTGAAAGTATGCTGTGCAAATGTCTAATGCACCTTAGCCTGATATATGTGCGTATGATATGTAAATATAAAAAAATATGACTGGGTTTGTATTCCTTGAAGCAGAGAAGGCAAAGGGGGACATAATGAGGCTAACAAAATTCTGAGGGAAGTAAATGGGATAAATAATATGAATCTTCCCTCATTAGCACAGAGGTGGGAGGTTTGGAGGGTATCTGAGCAGGAAATCTTTTTTTTCCACCCTTTGGTATTTGAAATGCACTGCTTGCATGAGTGCTAGAGGCAGGTACTTGTACAACATTTAAGAAGCATCCAGACCAGGGGCTTGAATCACCAAGACACAGAAGGCAATAAAGCAAGTACTGGTAAAGGGGATTAGTATAGCTGATGGCTCGATGGTTGGAATGGACAAGGGGGTGGGGATTGAAGGGACTGTTTCAGTGCTGTATGGTTTCACTCTCTACTCTACTGCCTGTTAGGCTGCTGACGTTTAGGGCAGCAACGAAAGTCCTCTATCTCTGGCGGGGTGTTTAGGGTTTCCTTCATTGTGTCAGTAGCTCAGTTTTCACTACTGTCAGTCATGCAAGTCTTTGCTATTCCTGTAACAGTTTTGTTTTACCAGTCAGGGTTGTTAGCTCTGAGCTGAATCCCCAAACCTGGAGGACTCATGGACCACTCTTGGTCTGGCCTCGACACTGTGACCTGTTTGGCATGGGTGACCCTAGCAAGTGCCAAAGCAGAGAGCCCTGACTCCAACCAAGGTGGTTCAGGTCATTGAGGCATGCAAGCCTCCAAACCCTTCAACAAGGTTGTGGTCCTCTTGGAGGTGTATGGTTTTACGACTTTATCTAAACATTTAAGTTTTCACTCTGTATGCATGCTTTGAGAGATGGGGAAGATGGATGACGGGGTGGAGATGCGTTCTGAAGGAGGTGTAAGGCACTCCTTCCCTCTGCTAGCCTGTAGGTCACCCTTGGGCAAGGTGCAGCACCTGCTTAGCCCCCTCACTGCTCCGATCAGGGTCACGTGAAGCCACGGGAACAGTTGGTGGATAGTTGAAGGAGCAGCTGGTACAGATCACAAGCCCTGGTTATACAACCACTGATAGCAGGCAGACAATCTCTGAAGAGAATTGATAGTGCTTGGGGTCACCTCTCTTGTAAAGACACTGCCCAGAAGAAGGCAATGGCAAACCACTGCTGTAGAAAAATTTGCCAAGAACGATTATGGTCATGAGACCATGATCGGCTATGTCATACGACACGGCATATAATGATGATGATACCTGGAATAACAAAATGTCACATTGCCAAAAAAAAGGATTTCATTGTGAAAAGCTCATTCATCATTACGTTGGTTAGACTAAAAGTAGGCTCTTTGATCAGCAACAATCAATAAATCTTAAATAGTAACATATGTTAAAATATATTTTAGTGGCCTCCTTGATTCCAAATGAAAAAACACACTTTTCCTGTCAATGTGAATCCTAGAAAGAATTAATATATTCAGTCTACCTAAATCTCCATAACTCCACAGTGGGGGTGGGCTCAGTAGTGTAGTGGTCAGTGTAACACTATAGCAGCAGCAATGGCCCTGGTTCCACCACCGTCTGTAAGGAGTTTGTACGGTCTTTTCAGTACCTTGTTTGTTTCCTCTGGGTTGCATTTTCTTTCCACATTATGGGTTAGTAGGTTAATCGGTCATGAGGCTGTAATCGGGCAGCTCGGGGTTGTTGGGCCAGCAGGGCCTGTTATCTTGCTGTACCTCTAAATTTTAAGAGACATTTAGACAGCACTTGAATGTGAGGAAAATGAAAGAATTTGGTCATTGTGTTGGCAGAAGAGATTTGATTACAATTTTAATTGTGGCCTGAAGGGCCTTCTCCTGTGCTGTACTGCTCCATGTTCTAAATGAAACAGGCAACCATACAGGCTTGTTGCCAACTATCCAGTCCCCGAAACCCACTGAAATTGCTTCCCACCTCTCAATGTAACTTCTCAATCAGGGCCCACCCTCTACTGAATGAGCATACTGATAACATTGATAACTATCACAAACTAATTAAATGAATCCCCTTTGTGATTAGTGTTCAGGATGCCAAGTACATATTAATTCTGTTCAGTTTGCTCTCCAGTTATAGATGATCCCAATATATTTTGAGAAATATTGGGTTTTTCGAGGATGTAACCAGGAAGTTAGATGGGGGGGATCCAGTGGATGTAGTGTACCTCGATTTTCAGAAGGCATTTGATATGGTCCCACATAGAAGATTAGTGGGTAAAATCAAAGCTCAGGGCATCGGGGGGAAGGCATTGACATGGATAGAAAACTGGTTGGCAGATAGAAAGCAAAGGGTAGCGGTGAATGGGTGTTTCTCGGAATGGCAGGTGGTGACTAGTGGGGTGCCACAGGGCTCGGTATTGGGACCACAGCTGTTTACCATTTATGTTAACGATTTGGATGAAGGCATAGAAAATAACATCAGCAAATTTGCTGATGATACTAAGCTGGGTGGCAGTGTGACATGTGATGAGGATGTTAGGAGAATTCAGGGTGACTTGGATAGGCTGGGTGAGCGGGCAGATACTTGGCAGATGGCGTTTAATGTGAATAAGTGTGAGGTTATCCACTTTGGGAGTAAGAACAGGAAGGCAGATTATTATCTGAACGGTATAGAGTTGGGTAAGGGAGTAATACAAAGAGATCTCGGAGTCCTTGTTCATCAGTCACTGAAGGTGAATGAGCAAGTGCGGCAGGCAGTGAAGAAGGCTAATGGAATGTTGGCCTTTATTACAAAGGGAATTGAGTACAAGAGCAAGGAAATCCTCTTGCATTTGTACAGAGCCCTGGTGAGACCACACCTGGAGTATTGTGTACAGTTTTGGTCTCCAGGGTTAAGGAAGGACATCTTGGCTGTAGAGGAAGTGCAGCGTAGATTCACGAGGTTAATTCCTGGGATGTCTGGACTGTCTTACGCAGAGAGGTTACAGAGACTGGGCTTGTACACGCTGGAATTAAGGAGATTGAGAGGGGATCTGATTGAAACATATAAGATTATTAAGGGATTGGACAAGATAGAGGCAGGAAATATGTTCCAAATGCTGGGGGAGTCCAGTACCAGAGGGCATGGTTTGAGAATAAGGGGTAGGTCATTTAGGACAGAGTTAAGGAAAAACTTCTTCTCCCAGAGAGTTGTGGAGGTCTGGAATGCACTGCCTCGGAAGGTAGTGGAGGCCAATTCTCTGGATGCTTTCAAGAAGGAGCTAGATAGGTATCTTATGGATAGGGGAACCAAGGGATATGGGGACAAGGCAGGAACCGGGTATTGATAGTAATTGATCAGCCATGATCTCAAAATGGCGGTGCAGGCTCAAAGGGCCGAATGGTCTACTTCTGCACCTATTGTCTATTGTCTATTGATATACCTTCAGTGATTTTCAAATGCCTGCATTTATAATCTAAATTAAAACTGTTTATTGCACATTGATGTAGTTGCAGTTCACACAATGACCACTTTAGATGCCTATCAGTTTTTTAAAAAAATGTTTAAACATTTTCATGGAGCCAAAATGCTTTTAAAAATTTGTGATTTTCTCTCAGAACAAACAAAGATACTTTAGGGTGAAGATGGCCATCTCCCAGATCTTCACTTCCCCTTAGCTTATTGTAATAAATGTTGAAGATATTGTTGACAGACAAAGTTAATATGTAAATTACAGCATAGGGTGGTGGCCCTTGTATATTTGAGAATCTTGCAGGTTGGTTACTCTTTGTTTTGCAACTGTGGAAGTATATCAGGAGTTCTGTAGTCAGTCCAAATGTTTTCATATATTTCAATACTCGCTTCTTACATAGGTAAGTTCAGTTTTAATTTATTAATTAAAAATATTTGGGTGCTTGGTAAATGCATTAGCTACATTCATTTGAGATCGAGGATCTCTCTGCAGCCTGATAATCTAAAATACTTGATTTATTTAAAGTTGCTTGCACCTAATAACTCAACAGCTCCAGTGAAAGTTGGAGGGCTCCATTGCTCCATGTCAATTTTATTTGTAAATATTAGATCAGGTTGAGGTTAATTCTATATGTAGATTTCCTTTAGAAGGCTTAATGCACGTGATGCTTTGATGATTAGAGGGTTCTGCTAGTGTGTCGATATAAATGTTTCCAATTAACAGAGATCTAGTTTGGTTTATAAGACACAAATCCTCCACATGTAGACATTTAGCAATTCAGTCATGTTAAACTAAGTAGTTGTAACTACAAAATTTATCTAGCATAATCTTGGGTAATTAAACTCTCCTGACTGGATTTTCCTTTGCATTTTTCCTCTGTAATCCTGCTGTAGCCAATTACGCCTATGATCTGTTTCTGCTTCAGAATATGAACTCTTTCTCTGTCCCCAAGAATGTATTCTTGCCTGTTGAGTAGTTCCAACATTCTCTGCTTTTGTTACCTTCCTAGCATTTGAAGTTCTTGGTTTCATTTCAGTTATACCTTTTGGGCCCAACTTCTGTGTCTGCATTTTGCCCAGTTACTTCTCCTTGGTGGCTTTAAGTTTCACAATTTTGTCGGTCACCAGTTTGAAAGATGACCTTTGCTCCATGACTGACTTGCTGAGTGTTGCCAATAGTTAATGGAATATTATTGTTTTATCTGTCTGTAACATAAGAGGGGAGGATCCTGGTAGTTCCATTGACTTACAGGAAAGTCTCACTTTTAATAATTAAAGAGCTTTAAAAGGATGTTCTTGCAACAGGTTTACTGTTGTGTAACTTTACTTTTCTATTTTACTCCTTGATTTTTAACCAATATTTTGATCATACCCAATGATTATGTTTATCATAAACTGGTTCACTGATGTGTAAACATGAAGTCAAGGACAGAAATAACCTAAAGTCCATCTGTAAATTGGGACTCTTGGGCATCTTAATATAACTTCTGTTAAGCTATACTTAACTGGTTGTGGCATTTGCAGCAGATTTCACTTGTAAACATTGGCTTATATATTTGTTACAAACCCATTCGGCAAAGGCAATAGCAAGTGAAGATTGTTGTGTCTCAACCAAAAATGTGATGAGTTTCTTGATAACATCAACTTATGAATAAAAAGATGTTGTTTGATAGTTGACCAGAAGTGCTTTTAATAAAGTTATTTTGTTGCCAAAGACCTCGATAATTCAATTCAGGAGCTTATGTCAGTATGAATTTATACTTTACGTGATCACTGCAGGTGGTATCTGAAGCACAAAGCCACTTGGGCTGATGTATGTGACCCAAGGATTAACAGCCTACTGAATGTGACTTTGGAGTTGCTTTTGACACTTCGAACAGGTCTCTGATTTATTTGCTGTTTTTGCTATGTGTTAATCTGACTATATTCACTTGAAACCTAAAAGTGGCTTGGGATCCAAAGCTGTTTAGTGTGTGTGTGTATGTGAGGTGGGGGGGGGGGGGGTGGTGCGCAAAGGAAGAGTGTCAAATTTCATATTATGTACATACCTTGGCTTGTGCAAATAAATTTGAAGGTGCCCTGACTTTCTGTCATGTGCCAGCTACTAGGAGTTAGTTGTTTTTGACTTGGAGATAAGTTGAACAATGATTTTCTTGTCGACCCTTTTGTCTCTTTCTCAGAAGGTCCTGTGCAGAGAAGAATTTTACTCCCCTGCATTTCCTGGCCCACTTGGCTGTTTCCCGGCAATACAACTATGTTCAGAAAAGAGCAAGGCTCGACATAACCACAAAGAGGACGGCAGGTGAGAAACCTGATGCTGCTGTTGTGATTCTGGAATGTTGCCTTTCTAATACAAAATCAAACTTGATGGACACTGCCACTTGTTTTCCTTAGAACTAAAAAGTGAAGTGGATAGTTTAACTGGGAATTATATATCTGTCACAGCCTTTTTGTAAAACCTTAGTATATAATATCGAGAGGTTTTCTTTCTAGCCACTCCCCAGCGCCCTCCTTTGTTATTGCTCACTGGTGCATGTCAGCCTTAAGTTAGTCTCCAAAAAAGTACCCAGTTTATTTACTATTGTATATGCATTGCTCCTTTAGGTTAGTCAGGAAGTTTTTCTGTGTCCAACACAAGTAATGCTAGGTCTAAAGTGATAAAAGCTTTGAAGAGTGGGACAGCTGGACGGCAGACTCAAAGATAGAAATAATCAACTGTGAACTTAACCAACTTGCATCAATACCTTCATTTAGAAACCTGTGTGTTGAACCTGTAGAATTTTTGAAGTATTACTTAGAACTGCCGAAGGAGTTAGGAGAATCTCTACAACATAAATTGAGATTATATTTACATAATGTGCTTATGCTAAAGATCAACAGGGTCATTGACAAAATTGTTCTAAGAATAAGCGAACAGAATCTGCATGTCAACATGATGTGATTTCCTGTACTACGTGCCGTGCCTGATTTGATTGTGTATGCAGATGCACCATATGAAGCTGATGTCCATGAACCAGGGCAGCACAGGGACACAAAACTCCAAAGAACCAAGGCAAATATTTGATAAAGCAGCATTCCACTTTCTTCCAGTAAAGGACGAGGGGTAAAAGGAAGTATACTTGCTTTCTACCCAAGATGTGGAATATTGTTGGATGTAGTGCAGAGGCTTATGGTGGAGGCACTGAGAGCAGAGTGCAGGGCTGGCAGTGTATATTGAAGTCCTGAGAGAAAAAAGCAGAGGCAGGGAGAGGAAGAAAACCCTCTCAGCTATGTCGATTTCACCTGGCTTTGCACGTGCGGAGAGCTTGCCAATAAACACCTGCATATCTCAACCTGATGTTCGTGGACTCCAGGACCAGCTCTTCCAACTGAAGAGAAAGTTCAAAGAAATCAAAAGATGCTACAGACAAGAGAAAGAAGTATGGGTGAAAGAAAGGGAAATGATACTGAGAGAAGTCACTGGAATCCAAGTAAATAAAATGCATTCTGCTTCACTTAATGTTTACTATAGTAGAATGTAATGGTTAGTACTATTTTAGAGAACATATTTATTTCTTTATTAAGATACTTTGCATTATTTCTTAATAAAATCTGTGCTACAGCATTTTTTTTAAAAGAGGAGACAAATGCATTTTACATCTTACTTGAGTTGTCAAGTTGCAATTAAATAAGCTTTTGTTCCTCTTTGATAAAGGTGGTTTCATGTATTTCAAATTCAGTTTGAAAATTGAAATAATCTAACTTTTTATGTGGTCCAAATGCTCCTGGAAGTGTCTTTTTTACCTTTTTAAATTATCACTTCCGTCAAGTTTTATTAAGTGCTGTTATTTGTCTCTTCCAAAAAAAAATCATAATATTTAAAACTGGTGCACAGGACTGTGAAGTCAGACTGTAAGTTGTGAAATAAAATGTAATTAAACAATTTTAAGATTTTGTTGGAAAATTTGAATAGCTCGTTGGATGAGATCTCTGTTTCTGATATGCTGGATGGCGGTTAATTAAATATTCTATTAACCCAATATCTGCCCAGGTACTCAGTGCTACTTCTCCCCCTAGCCTGGATGAACTATCAGTCAATGGAGGTGCTGGATAACTGACACTTTACTGCAAGTAACCAGAATTCTTATGTCAGGCATCTTCTATGAAGCCAGTAACAATAACATTGGCATAGTCATTAAAATTAAGTGTACTAAAAGGAAGAAGAAACTTTCATTTCTGTTGCTCATGCCACAACATACTAAAACGTTTTCCAGCCTCTTAAGTATTTTTAAAATGCTATTTTTATAATGTAGGAAGCACAAGAGTTAAGCTGTACGCAGAAATTGGCACAAATACAATGGAATATATTACTAATCCATCTATTTTAATGCTATTAGTTGAGCAGTAAAGGCTTAGGCAAGATACCAGAAGAACTCCCCTGTTTCATATAGTACCTTTAGATCTTTAAAGAGATCATATGTTAGAAACCGTGTCTCATTTTTAACAAAAAGTACTGGAATGTCACTGTAGAATATATACCCAGGTGATGGGCAAGGAAAATGTTTAAACTTCCCTTATCTCCTCTGTGCTGTCATATGAGGGGTGATTGATAAGTTTGTGGCCTAAGGTAGAAGGAATCAATTTTAGAAAACCAAGCACATCTATTTTTCCTACATTTACACACTTAGTCCAGCGGTCGTGGAGCATACGGATCCCTTCTTTGTAGAAGTCGGCATCTTGGACCTCCAGAAGTGGTCCACAGCAGGGGTGATTGATATGTTCCTGGCCTAAGATAGAAGGAGATGAGTTATTAACTTCAAACTTTGCATTTTCACTCATAAAGAGTTGAACTGCATGTGCATGTAATGAGAGCTGTATAACTCATCTCCTTTTACCTTAGGCCATGAACTTATCAATCATCCCTGCTGTGGACCTCTTCTACAAAGAAGGGATCCGTACGCTGTACAACTGTTGGACTTAGTGTGTACATGTAGGAGGGGACTGTGCTGAAAAATGTGCTAGGTTTTCTAAAATTGACTCCCTCTACCTTAGGCCACGAACATATCAATCACCCCTTGTATATTAAGTCAAGTCAACTTTTATTGTCATTCCGACCTTAACTACTGGTACAGTGCATAGTAAAAATGAGACAATGTTTTTCAGGACCATGGTTTACATGACACAGTACAAAAAACTAGACTGAACTACGTAATAAAAAAAAACACAGAGAAAGCTATACTAGACTACAGACCTACACTGGACTGCATAAAGTGCACAAAACAGTGCAGGCATTACAATAAATAACAAACAGGATAGTAGGGCAAGGTGTCAGTCCAGGCTTCGGGTATTGAGGAGTCTGATGGCTTGGGGAAAGAAACTGTTCTACTGTAGTCTGGTTGTGAGAGCCCGAATGCTTCGGAGCCTTTTCCCAGATGGCAGGAGGGAGAAGAGATTGTATGAGGGGTGTGTGGGGTCCTTCATAATGCTGTTTCCTTTGCAGATGCAGCGTATAGTGTAAATGTCTGTGATGGCGGGAAGAGAGACCCCGATGATCTTCTCAGCTGACCTCACTATCTGCTGCAGGGTCTTGCGATCCGAGATGGTGCAATTTCCGAACCAGGCAGTGATGCAGTTGCTCAGGATGCTCTCAATACAACCCCTGTAGAATATGATGAGGATGGGAGTTGGGAGATGGACTTTCCTCAGCCTTTGCAAAAAGTAGAGACGCTGCTGGGCTTTCTTTGCTATGGAGCTGGTGTTGAGGGACCAGGTGAGATTCTCCGTCAGGTGAACACTAAGAAATTTGGTGCTCTTTCTGATCTCTACCGAGGAGCCGTCGATGTTCAGCGGGGAGTTGTCGCTCCATGCCCTCCTGAAGTCAACAACCATCTCTTTTGTTTTGTTCACATTCAGAGACAGGTTGTTGGCTCTGCACCAGTCTGTTAGCCGCTGCACCTCCTCTCTGTAAGCTGACTCGTCGTTCTTGCTGATGAGACCCACCACAGTCGTGTCATCGGCCAACTGAATGATGTGGTTCAAGCTGTGTGTTGCAGAACAGTCATGGGTCAGCAGAGTGAACAGCAGTGGACTGAGCACGCAACCCTGGGGAGCCCCCGTGCTCAGTGTGATGGTGTTGGAGATGCTGCTCCCGATCCGGACTGACTGAGGTCTCCCAGTCAGGAAGTCTAGGATCCAGTTGCAAAGGGAGGTGTTCAGGCCCAATAGGCTCAGCTTTCCAATCAGTTTTTACAGGCTCTGAATTTACTAGATCATTTCAGATGGTATCTAAGAATAAACTGCAAGGGTTGAGTTGGTTGGAGGTCAGACTGATTATGGATGGCAGATTTTCTTCCCTTCAGATGGTACATCACTGGTCACGTCCTAATTATAACTTTCACATAAGCTATTTGCCTTTTACTTGTGATTGCACCAAAAGTTCTTTCATTTTACAGATATTTGTAAATCATTGTCATCTATGCTTCATAGTTGGATCAATTTAGCCAATGACATAATATTGAAGATTTATCATCTTTCTCATAGGCTGATGAAAACAGAAGAATTTTGCTAGATCTCAAGTCCATTTTGCAAGGTGTTCAGGCTAACATTAACAAGGAGGAAGATCAAAAGGCAAAGCTACACCATCAGTGTTCTAAAGATAAACATGCCTGGGAATTGGAACGAAAAAAGCTAAATTGTCGTATTAAACAGGTCAGTTTGAACATGTTAAATGTTTGTATAATTTTAAAATGCATGTTACCAGGGAGCGATAAAGTGATGTGCAGTGTTTAGCAGTTAGTTGGAAAGAACTTTATTGAGTGCACTACTCAACAGTTGAATAGAATATTTAAGTCACATAATATGTAATTAAATGATAAGAAATATGAAATGTTGCTTGTAAAATGCGGAACACTGCAATCAGAAAGAGTGCTATTTGCACTCCATCTTGAACCTATCCCTTTCTGCTCCACACATAGATGACCACCCTGAACTTCCAGAGGGCCAATTTTGTTCCTTGCTATCCTTTCACTCTTAATATGTCTGTAGAAACCTTAGAATTCTCCTTCGCCTTGTCTGCTAGGGCAACCACATGTCTTCTTTTAGCCCTCCTGATTTCCTTCTTAAGTGTTCTCCCGCATTTCTTGTACTCCTCAAGTACCTCATTTGGAGCTATCTTCTATGCACCTCCTTCTTTTTCTTAACCCCAGAGCCTCAATTTCTCTCGAAAACAAAGTTCCCTAAACCTGTTATCCTTGCCTTTTATTGTGACAGAAACAAACAAGCTCTGTACTCCCAAAATTTCACTTTTGAAGGCCTCTCACTTACCAAGTACACCTTTGCCAGAAAACAACCTGTTCCAGTCCACATTTGCCAGATCCTTTCTGATAGCATCAAAATTGGCCATTCTCCAATCTAGAATCTCAATCCAAGAACCAGACCTATCCTTTCCCATAATTACCTTGAAACTATTGGCATTATAGTCACTAGATACAATGTGTTCAGAAAATGGTGTAGTACTGGCAGATGTTCTAGATTATTTGAAGTTATTTCCTATTAATATACTTACATTTGACTCTTTTCAATGTTCTACAATATTTTGCAATGGACCAGGTGAGTGGAAATCGAACATGGGAACCATGGGCCAGTGAGTGGAAAGGGAAAGCCAGGAAGTATCTAGTAAGCAATGGGGATTTCCAAATAGTGAAATAGTGGATTGTCAGAACAATGGGGAAGGAATCGATTATCTTGGCTGTGATCAGTATTTAGTTCTATGAGATTCAGGTGTGTAGTGTAAAGTTTATTTTGCAGTCCTTTTTGAATATCAGATTTCAATTGTACTTGTATGAATTTCCTGCCCAGTACTTCCATATAACCATATAACAATTACAACACGGAAACAGGCCATCTCGGCCCTTCTAGTCCGTGCCGAATGCTTACTCTCACCTAGTCCCACTGACCTGCACTCAGCCCATAACCCTCCATTCCTTTCCTGTCCATATACCTATCCAATTTTACCTTAAATGACAATATCAAACCTGCCTCTACCACTTCTACTGGAAGCTCGTTCCACACAGCTACCACTCTCTGAGTAAAGAAGTTCCCCTCGTGTTACCCCTAAACTTTTGTCCCCTAACTCTCAACTCATGTCCTCTTGTTTGAATCTCCCCTACTCTCAATGGAAAAAGCCTATCCACATCAACTCTGTCTATCCCCCTCATAATTTTAAATACCTCTATCAAGTCCCCCTCAACCTTCTGT
The DNA here is from genome assembly GCF_048418815.1 of Hemitrygon akajei. Classification (NCBI taxonomy): domain Eukaryota; kingdom Metazoa; phylum Chordata; class Chondrichthyes; order Myliobatiformes; family Dasyatidae; genus Hemitrygon; species Hemitrygon akajei. The sequence goes on from NC_133132.1 coordinate 153,827,087, forward strand.
GCTCCAAAGAATAAAGACCTAACTTGTTCAACCTTTCTCTGTAACTTAGGTGCTGAAACTCAGGTAACATTCTCGTAAATCTCCTCTGTACTCTCTCTATTTTGTTGACATCTTTCCTATAATTCGGTGACCAGAACTGTACACAATACTCCAAATTTGGCCTCACCAATACCTTGTACAATTTTAACATTACATCCCAACTCCTATACTCAATGCTCTGAATTATAACGGCCAGCATACCAAAAGCTTTCTTCAACACCCTATCCACATGAGATTCCACCTTCAAGGAACTATGTACCATTCCTGTTTGTACAAGAGGCAAGATTAGGTAGTGCCTGGTGGAATGGTAAAATTTGCCATGGAGCAGCATTCAGACATTCACTTGTTTCTTTTTGAAATGAGCAACCCGCGTTTAAGTAATCATGATTTAATTTGTGAATGGTTAAATGAATGCTTACGCTGAAGTTTTGCACAGTCGGTAACATCCATTTATCTTAAAAAAGCAAATGAAAGAAAAATCCTCTGTGTGGTATGCATAATGGAGTCATCAGTTATTCATTATATGTGCATACAGATGAAAGATAAAGAGTAGCTTTATATAAAGATAAATATGTTCAGGTTCATTACAGAAATATAGTGGGGAAATCTTATACATTTTTAATTGTCTCCACTGAAGTGCAGATTAAATAGATAGTGTCAAACAGTGAATGTACAAGGCATATTTTTAATTGAAAGTGGGTGCTGCAAATGTCAATAAATTGCAGTACCCATATGTATTTACAGTAAGTAATTATTTGGCTTGAAAAGTTTGATACAAAGTTGAATGAGGTGTTGGCTAGTAAGCTGTACTTCTGCATGTTTATTGAACAGCAGTAAGTTTCATTTATTCAAATTGAAGAGTGTGCAAATCAAATTTTGGAAAATGAAGTTTATTGTATCTGTAGTTTTGAGTTTAAACTTCCTAAATTCAAATCCATACTCTATCATAGTTTGCCACCTTTTAATGCCGGAGTCAGAAATCATTGTTGTACTCAACCACACAAATATTCAGTGATCTGTAATGCTGCTATTCAAGGGTGATGACTATATTTTTATATTCTCTTTTTTCCTCAATTTTGTCAAAGCTCATGTTCTGTTCATCCATTGGGTACACAAAGCAAGTTCAGATTGTGTCGCTATCTGATGGTCCAAAGCTAAGCTTCTCTATTGGAATCTGACCAGTAGATACCTGTACTCTATTGGTAAATAAAGAAGAATGTGATTCCGTGAGGTTGTTTAGGCTACATAGTCATAATTTGCTATTTATATCAATAAATGTTTTAGGTTTCCCTCAGCAATCCTAGATATTTGGTTTCATTGGCATACTGTAGATTCACCACTTTTTATAGATACAGAAGAACATGAGATTATTTATCCGCTTGAGCCTGTGCTGTCACTGAATAGAATCTAAACCTTGCTTCCCCTTTGTATCCTTTTTGGTTAATAAAAATTACCTCATTAGATCTTAAGTTAGCTATTTCTAGAGCATGATTTACTATTCAAAGATTCTAATGTTTTTACCATCTTCTGTATGTAGAATAGTTTACTAACTTCACTCATGAAAGTCCTGATCTATTTTCAGATTCTGCTGCTACTACTAGACTCCCTGGCCACGGAAATAGTTCCTCTCTATCTGTCCTTCTCAGTTCCACTTGATATTTTAACCTACAATCATATATTGAAATTGCAGGGAATACAATCTTATGTAAATTTTCCCAATAATTATTTTCCAGATTATGTCTGTAACTCTGAAAGATCAATGCAGCCTTGCCTTTAAAGTCAATCTGTCCATTCTAATGTGCTCTATGTGCCCAAAATTACTTGGAGTACTACAGGAATGCTCTAAACAAGACATTGTATATCTGTGACGTAACTTTTAATCCCCCTTATTGAAGTACAGCACAGAGTAGCACCATTCAGCCCTTTCAGCCAAGCTGGCCAGCAATTTCTCAATGTAATCCTATCCTAGTGTCTTGTTTAGAACATTCAACATTCTTAGGCTTCTTCTCCCGTCCTTTCTAGTCCTGATCAAGGGTCTCAACCCAAAATGTTCACTCTTTATTCCTTCCTCCAGAGTTTTGTGTGTGTGACTCTAGATTTCCAGCATCTGCAGAATTTCTTGTGTTTATGATTTGCCACAACTTTTTCTATTTAGTCAATCTGTCAGTATTTCCCTATAAAGTGCTGTTATTCATACTGTTTGATATGTGACTTACCTTTGTGTCAATAGCATATGGCTTATTTTCTATCACCTAGATCACATACAAAAAAACTAACATTTTGCCAGTATAAGGTTCAGTGTTTTTCCAAAGTGAATAAAAGCTTCATTATTTTTCAGGATCAAGATAACCCTGGTAAAAGTCAATATGTTTTGCTAGGCCTTGATTGCCCATGAGCAGGAGATGACAAGGTACCTTTGTAATCTACTACAGTCCTTCAGTACCACTATGCTGTTGGGCAGGAAATTCCAGGAATGACATTGTTTCCAAGTCCAGATTGTGACCATGAGACATAGGAACCCACCTATAGATTCTGCTCCACCATTGTATCATGGCTGATTTATTATCCCTCTTAACCTGCCTTCTCCTGTAGCCTTTTATGTCCTGACCAATCAAAAACCTATACCCTTCTGCTTTAAATGTACTCGATGACTTGGTCTTGACAACTGCCAGTGGCAATGCATTCCACAGATTCATCATCCTTCTCATCTCCATTCTAAATGAATGTCCCTCTATTCTGACACTTTGCCCGCTGGTCCTAGACTCCCCCACTATAGGAAGTATCCTCTCTACATGCACTCTATCTAGGCCTTTCAATATTTGTTAAGTTTCAATGAGATCCCCCCTCATTTTTCTAAACTCTGGCAAGTACAGGCCAAAAGCCATCAAACACTCCTCATATGTTAACCCTTTCATTCCCGGGATCATTCTTGTGGACCTCCACTGGATCCTCTCCAATGCCAGCTCATCGTTTCTTCGATTAAGGGCTCACAATACGCCAACTGCAGTGTGACAAATGCCTTATAATGCTTCAGCATTACATCCTTGCTGTTATATTCTAGTGGTGTGGAAGTTAATGCTAACATTGCATTTGCCTTCCTTAGCACTGATGCAACCTGCAAGTTAACCTTTAGGGAATCCTGCACAAGGACTCCCACAGTTTGAGGAGGAGTGTGGCAGGTGCTCTTGAAGTTGTTTACCCAGGAGTTTGTACATTCTCCACATCGCTCTGTAGGTTTCCTCCAGATGCTCTGGTTTCGTCCTACATTCCAAAATAACGTGCAGTTAGGATTAGAGAGTTGTAGACATGTTACATTGGCATTAGAGACGTGGTGACAATTGCAGGTTCCCACACAATGCATGCTGATTTACACAGAAACATAGAAAACCTACAGCACAATGCAGGCTGTTCAGCCCACAATGCTGTGCTGAACATGTACTTACTTTAGAAATTACCTAAGCCTGGTTATCCATAGCCTTCTATTTTTCTAAGCTCTTAAAAGACCCTATTGTATCCACCTCCACCACCGTCACCGGCAGCCCATCCCACGTGCTCACCATTCTCTGCGTAAAAAAAAACTTATCCCTGACATCTCCTCTGTACCTACCTCCAAGCTCCTTAAAACTATGCCCTTTCATGTTAGCCATTTCAGCCCTGGGAAAAAGTCTCTGACTATCCACATGATCAGTGCTTTTCATCATCTTATACACCTCTATCAGGTCACCTCTCATTCTCCATCGCTCCAATGAGACAAGGCCAAGTTCACTCAACCTATTCTCATAAGGCATGCTCCCCAGTCCAGGTATGAAATGTGAAGTACTCATGAATACTCCTTTCTTGTCTCCATAAACGAAAGCTGGAAGAAAAGAAAAGTAAACGGTGCAAGGAAAGAAGGGAAGCGTTTGGGAAAGAGCAGTGTTTGTTGGTCACCATGGATCTGAAGAAGCATTTGGAAGAGAGCGAGAAAAATTGGAGCATGGAGAAGATGGAATTACTGAAGTGCTTTGATAATGAAAGAAAGGAATGGGAAAGTCAGCTGAAGGATATGCAGAGGAAGATAGAGCAGGTGTTCTATTTATCATATCTAAAAAGTACATAATGGCATGACTTGCAGTTTATTCAATGGTTCAATTTAATATCAGAGAATGTATACAGTATAAAACCTGAAATTATTACTCTTTGCAGACATCCATGAAACAGAAAAAAACCCAAAGAATGAATGACAGAAAAATGTTAGAAAGAACCCCCCCCCCCCCCCCATGCACAAACAGCATTTGGAATGGCATCAAAATGTTCTTCAAACAGCTTGTATCAGGGAGAAATCCAGAAGTTCTGGTTGTGTAACAACATACCAGAATTTTATTGGAATATCAGTCACATCACTGAGTTCATCGCAGTGTTTGTCCTGTTGCTTCTGGGTCGTTGATAATTGCAAGGAGTATGTACCTGGAGACACACAGGGTGATCTAGTGGCCTACAGCACATATTTTCTGTGAAAAGCACACACTCCTGTGTAGGGACCATGAATGATATGGGCAACTGCTGCAGAAGCAAACTTCCTTCAGGCTTCTGAGAATGTCTTAGCCATCCAGTCTACCCATGGAGTCTGGTACTGGTAACCAGCTGCAGAGAGTTCCCTTTAACTTGGTAAACCTCAAGGGTCTGCATTCCCTCTCCACTTGATCATAACTTTGATCACACCCTTCAGCAACTCTGACCTCTTATACATTGTAATTTTCCATTTGCGGCACCCCCCCCCCCCCCCCCCCCACCGTTTACTGCTGTGGTTCCCAAACATTTTTGGGTTACTACCCCGTTGGCTCCCCAGCATCCCCCCTCCCATTCCAGCCAATACAAATGTTTATACATAAAAATTATAAATAATTTTGATTTATGATGCATGATGAAATTAAACATAAAAGCAGTGACAAATAATTGCAAAAAATTTTCAAATCTATTTAAAGCCACAAATAGAAGTATTTAATTACAGTAAAAACTATTTTCATCAACAATTGTAGAGCATACACTACTACTACTACTTCTCAGATGAACTTGAGAATGATTGAATCACAAAATTTATCTATTTGACGCAATACTCTAATTTACGTCATGTGCGCACGGTTTTCAATCTTCATAGATTTACTGGGATGTAAATTCAAGACAAGAATGTAAATTACATGGACAAGGACAAAGAAAAAGCAGAAGAGATGACTGGGTAATGTGCAATTTATATGCTTCTTATCTTGAATGTAATGAAATAGACCATGTTTGTGTGAACAGCGTCAGTGTGCATGCAGCAAGAACTGATGATGTTATTTTGGATGAACATAAGCCACAGTAGGCCATTCACCCTTTCTGGCCTTTCAGTGGGACCATGGCTGATCTTTTACCTATGCGCTATTTTCCTTCACCAACCCATGTTCCTCAGTTCCATTAATATATAAAACGTTTATCAATTTGTCTTGAGTATACCAAAAGATCTCCACACCTTGCTTGGATACTGAATTCTGGTAATTTGCTATTGTCTGGGTGAAGACATTTTTCTTCATCCTTGTCTTGACTGATTGGTCTTTTCCCAAGGTGACTCTGGTTCCACACGCCCTGGCCAGGGAAAACTTAACTGTGTACTGAAAATCTCTTGCAACAAAAGCCAGTATATTGTTGCCTTCCATTTGTTATTGCTCCTCTATATTAACTTCAAGTAATTGAGTATAGGGCAAGTCCTTCTGAACAGCACGCCTGTTTCTGCTACCAAAGCGGACGATTCCACCTCTTTCCACATTATATTTTATCTGCCATATCCTCAACCTTTCATCTAACTTCTGTATATCCCTCAGAAATCTCTGCATTCTCCATGCAATTCCTACTGCCATCCAGCTGTGTTGTCATCATCATCATATTTATGTGCCATGGCATATGACGTGGGAGATCATGGATCGTGATTGGTCTTGGTAAATTTTTCTACAGAAGTGGTTTGCCATTGCCTCCTTCTGGGCAGTGTCTTTACATGATGAGTGACCCCATTCTTTATCAATACTCTTTAGAGATTGTCTGCCTGGAGTCAGTGGTCACATAACCAGGACTTGTGATATACTCCAGCTGCTCCTCCACCACCTGCTCCCATGGCTTCATGGACCCTAATTGGTGGGGTGGGGGGGTACCAAGAAGGTGTTACACATTGCCCAAGGGCCAGTGGAGGGAAGGAGCACCGTACACCTCCTTTGGTAGAGATTTTTCTCAAACCCAGCTATGTACCACCAACAGATTTAGATTTAAACCTTAAAAACATTTAACCAGTTGACACATATGTTACCCCTAAAAGAGCTGGTCATTGACTTCAGGAAGGAGGGTGGTAGTTAACATTTTCTTGTCTTCATTGATGTTAAGAGCTTCAACTTCTTAAGATTGAACATCTGTAATAGCCATGAAATACTGTGGCCTAGAAAGCTCTGCTTCCTGAGGAAGCTAAAGAAGTTTTGCATGTCCCTTGATTATCAATTTTTATTGATGCACCATAGAAAGCATTCTGTCTGGATGCATAATGGCTTGACATGGCAACCGCTCTCTGCATGTGTCTGCAAGAAACAGCAGAAAGTTGTGGACACAGCACATCATGAAAACTAGCCTCCTCTCGGCTTTATAAGGCACTAGTGAGGCCTCACCTTGAGGATTGTGAAGAGTTTTGGGCCCTTCATCTTAGAAAAGATGTGCTGGCATTGGAGAGTGTCCAGAAGAGGTTCAGAAGGATGGTTCCGGGAATGAAAGGGTTAACTATGAGGAGCATTTGATGGTTCTGGGTCTGTACTCACTGGAATTTAGAAGGATGAAGGGGGGGATCTCATTGAAACCTTTCGAATGTTGAAAGACCTAGACAGAGTAGGTGTGGAAAGGATGCTTCCCATTGTGGGAAGAGTCTAGGACAAGAGGGCACAGCTTCAGGATAGAGGGGTGCCCTTTCAAAACAGATGTGGAGAAATTTCTTTAGCCAAAGGGTGGTGAATTCGTGGAATCTGTTGCCACGTGCAGCTGTGGAGGCCAGGTTGTTGGGTGTGTAGGTTCTTGATTGCACATGGCATCAAAGGTTACAGGGTGAAGGCCAGGAACTGGGGTTGAGAAGGAGAAAAGAAAAGCATCAGCCATGATTAGTTTAACACACACCAAATGCTGGTGGAACACAGCAGGCCAGGCAGCATCTATAGGGAGAAGCACTGTCGACGTTTCGGGCCGAGACCCTTCGTCAGGACTAACTGAAAGGAAAGATACTAAGAGATTTGAAAGTAGGAGTGGGGGGGAATGCGAAATGATAGGAGAAGACTGGAGCTCTGGTGCTCCCCTCCCCCTTTCTTTCTCCTGAGGCCTCCCGTCCCATGATCCTTTCCCTTCTCCTGCTGTGTATCCCTTTTGCCAATCACCTTTCCAGCTCTTAGCTTCATCCCACCCCCTCCGGTCTTCTCCTATCATTTCGCATTTCCCCCTCCCCCTCCTACTTACAAATCTCTTAGTTTCTTTCCTTTCAGTTAGTCCTGACGAAGGGTCTCGGCCCGAAACGTCGACAGCACTTCTCCCTATAGATGCTGCCTGGCCTGCTGTGTTCCACCAGCAAAAACATCACTCAACCCCTCCCTCACTCAAAAAAGTAACACATCGCCTACCTGCCAATCAGCAACAAGAAAGAAAACACAGAAAAACTGAAGGAGACTAATATAAACTATAGTCCACACTGATAATCACATATGTCTCGGAATTTCAAAAACATCTTCTGTCAGCATTGAGGGCAACAGCTTGAACTCAGTTCTTCCATGGGGCCCTTTATCTGCTGAGAAGCAGGCTCCTGACCTCGGGCCCAACACAGCCTGCTGTGGGGAGCGACCTCTAGCCTAACGCGGCCTGCCATGGGGAGCAACATCTTTAGTTAATTTTTTCTATCTGTTGATGTCTGTTTCCATAGTACTTGTAAACTTCTTTCCATGTACTGACTTCCCTTAATCAATGGTCAGGTACTCCTATGCAGAATTATGTAATTTAACTACCTTTTCAGACTTGCAGTGTTTTGGGAAACATTATGTGCCTTTTTTTTCTTTAATCTGCTTTTTACTTTTTCTTAATAGAGATAGACCACATTTTCTTTGTCTAAAAAGGGATATGTATTACTTGCAAAGATTGTAGTCTTTAACTGTTAGCCATTGTTTGTTTGCTGTCACAAGTTTTAATGTAGTTTCAAAATCTAATGTAGCCAACTTATCTTGCGCTTTCTTGGTTTTCTTTATTCTGATTTGGTTGCTGTTTTGAGATTAAATTACTCTCACTTTTTATAGATCATGTTATCGATAGAATAATCACTGTTCCTTAAAGGTCCCTACAGATCAAGGCATAGAAAAGAATATAAATAACTCATTGTTCATAGAAGAACTGTCACTTGAAAGTTATAAAAAAGGTGGTCACGGTCAAAATGTGGGAAGTACGGAGAATGATAAGAACTGCTCCAGTGCATTGAATGCAGTAAGTAATCTGCATCTTCAAATTGCATTACATTTGGAGATAAAGAATTGACATTTGGGCACCCTTACATTTTATAATTTGTCTTTTCCACAGGCTTTACAAGAAATAGCAAAAGTAAGTGAAGAACTATGCAGTTACCAGGAGGAAGTCCAGAAAAAAATGAGCACCATAAGGTATCAGTATGTCTGAAAGATTATAAATTGCAGTTCCTATGAATTTATGGTATGTAAGTGAAAATGAAGGACTTTTTGCCAAGGTGCTTTGTATTGAGAAGACTGGCAGGTGACCAGTGTAAAATTAACGATGGAAAAACATGGACATGTAAAAAGTTCATTTTTGAGGTCAATATGTCAGACTGAAATGGCCATAACTGGCTGAGGGGAGATAAATCAGGGCTGGTCCAACCCTGTATCTTTTTCACTAATCAAATTCCCAACTTGTTTGCTGCACCCCTCCCCAGCTCCCGGTTTCACCTATCATCTTATGGTTCTTCACCCCCCCCCCCCCCCCACTTTCTTACTCTTTGACTCCTCATCTTTTTTTCCAGTCCTGATGAAAGGTCTCAGCCCAAAATGTCGAATGTTTCCATAGATGCTGCCTGGCCTGCTGAGTTCCTCCAGCATTTTGTATGTGTCACTGTGCTGTGCTGTGCAATTTAAGTTTCCTTTGATTTTATTACAGCAAGCCTATACATATTATTGATAATCAGATCCTTTTATTTCTGAGAAAGAAAATGAAGCAATGGTAGATGAATAAATGTACAAAAGATTTCAAATGACAGTAGGCTGCTGCTGGGTATGCTGATAATTGGATAGTATTACCTTCTGAAAAAAGTGAGTAGAATAGATGGTAAAGTAGCCCTGCCTTTTCTATCCCCAGAGAGAAATCTAATTTAAAAACAATAGCACTTACCCCTTTGGGCTTAGTTAGGCCTACCTCCTGCAGATTAGACTAAACTGGAAGCTACAATGGCTCTCCTGCACAGGGCTCCAGTAAAAATGATACTTGTTTATTAGAAGATATAATTAGCACTCACTGACATGTGTTAGCTTCCTGTTATATAATTCCTCAATTCTAAAGTTGTCATCCTTGTTTTCAGGCCTTCTTCCCCTTGCCCTCCATCCTTACAATTCTTCAAATTGACACTGTGTCTGTGATGGACTCCTGGACATTCAAAATGCAGCTCCCAAATATTGAAGTCTCTAGAGCAATCATAGGATTAAATTTTGTTATTCTGCCTCTCAATTTCTTAAAACGTTGGCCAAGTTTATAATCACTTGCCCCAAAATCTTGCACAGTGTAGTGTTTGTTGGCATTCTTGTGAAACACATTGGGACGAAATATTGAATACCGTACATTGCATTGTTGTACCAAGCCAGCTTTTAACATGTGCCTCCAAAAAAACAGGTTGAGACCTAAACATACAGGATCATCGTAAGACATAGGAGCAGAATTAGGCCATTGAGTCTTCTCCGATACTCCATCATGGCTGATTTATTATCTCTCTCAACCCCATTCTCCTGCCCTTGCCCCATAACCTCTGATGCTGTGAATAATCAAGAACCCATCAACCTCCGCTTTAAATATGCTCAATGACTTAGGCTCCACAGCCATCTGTGACAATGAATTCCACAGAGTCATTACCCTTTGGTCAAATAAATTCCTCTTAATCTCTGTTCTAAATGGACATCCCTCTATTCTGAGGCTGTGGCTTCTAATCCTAGGCTCTGCCAATATAGGAAACATCCTCTCCACCCACTCTATCTAGACATTTCAATATTCAATAGGTTTCAATGGGATTCCCTCCCTCATTTGTCTATACTCCAGCGACTACAGGCCCAGAACCATCAAATGCTCCTCATAGTTAACCCTTCCATTCCCAGAATCATTCTCAGAAACATCTAGACCCTGTCCAATGCCAGCACACCTTTTAGAAAAGGAGCCCAAAACCACTTAGGCTTACTGGCTTTGGAGGCAGTTCAGAGGAATTTCACCATGTTGATTCCAGAATGAGAGGGTTAGACTATGAGTCGCCCGGGACTGTACTTGCTGGAATTCAGAAGAATGAGAGAAGATCTTATAGAAACATATAAAATTATGAAAGGGATAGATAAGATAGAGACAGGAAAGATTTAGGACAGAGATGAGGAGAATCTACCTTTCCCAGAGAGTGGTGAGTCTGGAATTCTCTGCCTATGAAGCAGTGGAGGCTACCTCAGTAAATGTATTTAAGACAAGTTTGGATAGATTTTTCATAATAGGGGAATTAAGGGTTATGCGAAAAGGCAGGACAGTGGAGATGAATCCATGGCCAGATCAGCCATGATCTTATTGAATGGTGGAGCAGGCTCAATGGGCCATATGTCCTACTCCTGTTCCAATTTCTTAAGTTCTTATGCCAGTGACCAGAGGAGCACCTCAGGGATCTGTTCTGGGACCCTTACTTGTGAATTTTATAAATGATCTGGATGAGGAAGTGTTAGTATGGGTTAGTATGTTTGCTGATGACACAAAGGTTGGGGGTGTTGTGGATAGTGTGGAGGGCAGTCAGAGGTTACAGTGGGAGATCGATAGGATGCAAAACTGGGCTGAGAAGTGGCAGATGGAGTTCAACCCAGATAAGTGTGAGGTAGTTCATTTTGGTAGGTCAAATATGATGGCAGAATATAGTGTTAATGGTAAGATTCTTGGCATTGTGGAGGATCAGAGGGATCATGGGGTCTGAGTCCATAGGACGCTCGGAAAGCATATGGTGTACTGGCCTTCATCAATCGTGGAATTGAATATAAGAGCCGAGAGGTAATGTTGCAGCTATATAGGACCCTGGTCAGACCCCACTTGGAGTACTCTGCTCATTTCTGGTCACCCCACTACAGGAAGGATATGGAAACCATAGAAAGGGTGCAGAGGAGATTTACAAGGATGTTGCCTGGATTGGGGAACATGCCTTATGAAAACAGGTTGAGGGAACTCGGCCGTCTCTCCTTGGAGCGACGGAGGATGAGAGATGACCTGATAGAGGTGAATAAGATGATGACAACGGTGGTGGAGGCGGATACGATAGGGTCTTTTAAGAGACTTTTGGATAGGTACATGAGGCTTAGAAAAACAGAGGGTTATGTGTAACCCTAGTAATTTCTAAGGTAGGGACATGTTCGGCACAACTTTGTGTGCCGAAGGGCCTGTATTGTGTTGTAGGTTTTCTATGTTTCAATGTTTTTAACTGCTTAGAATACTCCAGTGGAGAACCACATCAGAATCAGGTTTATCATCACTCACTAAAATTATGAAATTTGATTTTTGTAGCAACAGCAGAAAAGTGCAATATATAAAATTACTACAATACTTTGAAAAGTCTTAGGCACCCTCGCTATATATATATATACATATATGTGCCTAAGAGTTTTGCATAGTACTCTACATCAAACCCTAGAACTCAGTATCATTACTGAACAGCCTAAACTGAACGATTAAAACAAAAACTTTTAATTCAGCATCTTATTAATCTTAAAGTTGCTAAAATGCTACCAATTTTTTTTTTAATCCAGACCAAAGCCCTATCCGTATCTGCAAGCATGCCAAGAGAAAAGTAATGGAAGTGAATTATTAATAAATGAAACCTCTTCAGATGAGAAAAACCACATGTCAAATGATACATTTAAAGCATTTCAGCCTATACTTTCTCGACATCAAAAACGTTCTGAAGATCTACATAGTGAGATAAACAGGAATCACTTCACCTGGGATAAATTTGAAATTTCTGCTGGGCCCTCAGGAGGAAATGGTGTAAATGATACTTCTCTCACAAGAGGAAAAGCTCCACCAATCCCACCAAGGACATCCTCATTGTATCTTGCAAGTACATTCTTGGTATTTTCACAGGATCATGAGGATGCTTTGAAGGAGGGTAACAGTAATTGTGAAATACACAGTCGTGTTGCAAGAAAAAGTTGTACTGGCCCTCATGAAGCAATGCTACAGAAACAAGGGCTGAAGGTTCTGAAAGATGGAAGGGATTTTAAAACATCAGCACCATTTATTGGATATGATACAGGTCCTAAGGGCAGTGAGGATAATTGCAGCCAGGTATCATGTGATGCAACTGACTTAGTAACTGAAAGCCAATATATTGGTTCAAAAATACAGTTGTCTTCAAATAAAAGCCAAGTGTTACCAATGCAAGAGAAAAAACAAGGTAAAATATTGAGGCCAAGAAAATCTCTGCCTCAGAAAACTAATCGAATAGAGAGCAACTTTCCAAGGTCTTCAAAGGCAACAGAAATTTTCAATACCAGTAGCGTGCATCTGTGGTCTGCAAAGGATGTACCATCAGGACGAGATGATAGCCTCAACACTTTGAGCACCAAAAGTCGTGACTCTGATGCATTTGGAAAATCTGTGGTGCAGTATGCAACAACTCCTGGCCAAGGATCTAGCATTGAAATTCATTCTGAAAGAAATGTCCATGCAACCAGACAACTTCCTTTAAATATTGCAGTTTATGCAGTTAAACCCCATGAGCCACTGTCTATCACCAGTGTAAAAATAGATGAGCCAAAGCATTGCCATGGACTTCCTTGTCAGATGGTGGATAATGATAAAAGGCACATGCTTGACAAGGCTGACGTGATTTCAGATCATTTTTCCAATCCAACACATTTAAGGGATGCATGGTTGAATTTTGATTTCGGTCACACAACATTGAGGAACGATGAAAGATCACCAAATCCTTCCTTTCAAGTGAAGAATGAAGTTGCGTGTTTTGCAGATGGTACAAAGCAACACACATCTTTTGCATTGCATGGAAATTCAAATAGGATTTCGCACCCTTTTCAAATGGTTCACCCAGATCAAGAAAAGGAGTTGAAGAAACAATCACAACAATCCCAGGGGGTCTCAGGGCAGCAACTTTCATTACCGATGGTAAGCAGGATTTTAATGTTCCATTTAGTTGTTTTTAGTAGCCGAAGAGTAGTGCAGCAGGTAGTCCCTCGGCTACAGTGTGCTGAGTCCAGTCTTGACCACCACCAACTATCTCTGTGCAGTTTCCACATTCTCCATCTCCCCTGTGGATTTTCCTCTAGTTGTCCTAGTTTCCTGTCACTTCCCTGTTGGTAGGTAGGTTAATTAGCTATTGTAAATTAACTCATAAAGACAGATGGAAGACCATGATTGCCCACATCATATGACATGGCACATGATGATGATGATGAAATTAACTGTGTTGTAGGTGGGTGATGAGAGAAATTAGGTTATTGGGAAATGGGAGGGAGAAATGGGACTGCACTGGAGGCTAACATAGGCTGAACAGTCAAATGGCCTCTTCTGTCATAAGTAAATTTGATAGTTTAGCAACAGTCTTGAACTAAAAAGTACAAAATAGATTTTGTTCTGTAGGTGCACCTCTGAGATCAATATAAGAACGTGTCCAGTTGAAACCTGTGGGTGTTGCTGGAGGCTCTTTAAACTTCTATTGGTGCCTAACAAGCCTTACCCTTAAAATCAATGAAGAAATCTTGACAGTTGGCTAAATCATGATTCAGACTGTCAAACCCTAAATTTATTTTAGAAATACTCAAAAACATCTCACAGTGGAAAAAAGTCAAATAATTTTAACAAGTCAAATAATAATACATATAAGTGGTTATAAACACCTTTGAACTTACTAGGGTATGTTAGGAAATGTAAGATGTCCTGTGCCATGTTGCTGTTAGTATCAGGTTGTTCAAGGATGCTAAATATGCATCCTAAACATACGTTGCCATGGTTTTCCCAAATATGCTCTGATGGAGAGCAAATGAAAGCAGGGTCTTGCCAAAGAATCTTACCAGCTGACTGGAATAGTCAGCAACTCCATTCACTCCAATAGAGAGGAATGGATGCTTATTTTAATTAATTGAGTTTATTTACATTTTCATTTAAAAATGAAAAATCCACCATTTTTTAAATGAAGAGGATGGATTATTATTTTAAGTGTTTTATGGATGGTTTTAGATGTTTCTGAACATCAAGTGTATTGCCTCTCCTTGTGCAGCATATAATGTTTCAGTGAAGTCATACTGTGAGTTTTAGCAACGTAGACTCACATATTGTTAGACTCGGGCGTAAACTCTTTCGCCTGTTGTTGCTTCCTCATGCTGATACTCCCTCTCCCCACTGCTGTCACCCTTTGCACTCTAACACCCAATCGTTTCTTTTGGATTTTTTTTTTGCACTTTTAATCACAACAGAGTCTAGATAAATCTGGTTCCAGTATCAGCTAGGAATGAACTAAGTGACTCAACAAACTAAGTGACTAGACACAGACTGCTTCGAGCAGTTAACCCAAGTGTCTCCTTCTTCACTGAACTCTGTGATGAGCTACTGTTGGACCACATCCTGATGGCCTGCAGTGAATCACTGACAAGAATTCCTTGATTCTCATGCTCGCACACGCCATGGGATGCAGATCAATGGCAGTGAAGAGTGAAAAGTTTAACTCTCAGGATCCATCTCAATCTTACTCTTCAAGAAAAAAACTTTTCACAGTTTTACAAACATTTTAGATTCCAGTGGAAATATCTCCAGTGTTGCTGACATACTGTTCTATACTTTGCATATCCTGGTGAATCCATAACTATGTTCTCTGCAATGTAAGTGTCCTACCTTTAATGGTGGTGGCATCCGTCAGTCTCGAGAGACCATGGATCTGTGCCTGGAGTTTCCAGGGCGCAGGCCTGGGCAGGGTTGTATGGGAGACTGGCAGTTGCCCAAGCTGCAGGCCTTCCCCTCTCCACGCCACCGATGTTGTCCAAGGGAAGGGCACTAGGACCCATGCAGCTTGGCACCAGTGACGTCGCAGAGCAATGTGTTGTTAAGTGCCTTGCTCAAGGACACAAACACGCTGCCTCAGCTGAGGCTCGAACCAGTGACCTTCAGGTTACTAGTCTGATGCCTTGCCCACTAGGCCACGCGCCAACACTTACCTTTAATAAGAATGGCTGAAATTGTGTACTTTAGGATGACTAAGACCTAGTATTTTTATCATGTTATGCTACATGCATTAGTTGTAACAACAAAGCTTTTAATAGTGGCATGGTAGCATAGTGGTTAGCACAGTGCTTTACAGTCCAGGCGACCGGGGTTCAATTCTTGCTGTTGCCTTGAATTTGTATATTCTCCCATGACCGTGTGGGTTTCCTCTGGATGCTCCAGTTTCCTCATACAGTCCAATGATGTACTGATTGGTAGGTTAGTCAGTCATTGGACCCTTGACTAGGAAGGGGAGGAGGGAAAAGAAGAGAGCGGTATTGATAGGGGATTCTATAGTCAGGGGGGCGGATAGGAGATTTTGTGGGGAAGATCGGGAGTCTCGGATGGTATGTTGCTTCCCTGGTGCCGGGGTCCGAGACATCTCAGATCGGGTGCAGGTTATTCTTGAGAGGGAGGGCAAGAATCCAGATGTTGTGGTCCATGTAGGGACCAATGACATGGGTAGGATGAGTGAGGGGGTCCTGCGTAGGGAGTTCAGGGAGTTAGGTGCGAAGCTGAAGAGCAGGACCTCCAGGGTAACAATCTCAGGATTGCTACCTGTGCCATGTGTGAGTGAGGCAAGGAACAGAAGGATTATAAAGATTAATACGTGGCTGAGAGGATGGTGCAGGAGGGAGGGCTTCAGGTTTGTAGATAATTGGGCTTTGTTCCAGGGAAGGTGGGATCTGTTCCGAAGGGACGGTTTACATCTGAACTTGAGCGGTACTAACATTCTTGCAGGGAAGTTTGCTAGTGCTTCTCGGGGGGGGGGGGTTTAAACTAAATTTGCAGGGGGCGGGGATCCAGAATGTGAGAGAGGATAGCGAGAGGAAGAACAAAGGACAGATGGGGACTACACGGTTCCGGAATATTAAGTGTGTAGTAGAGGAAGGTGGAGTGGAACAAGTGATAAGGAGGACTCATGTACAGAGGGATGGTCTGACGGAACATGGAGTTAAATGTGTTGAAAGAATAAGTAAATTTAGGAAGGACAACAAAATTCAAGGGGCGTATAGCCCGATGGGAGTTCGGGGAGCTGGGTTAAGCACAATAGGCAGCGATTCAAACAAAGAGAGGAGAAATGGGCTAAAAATTCTATATCTGAATGCACGAAGTGTCAGAAATAAGGCGGATGAGCTTGAAGCCCAGGTGCGAATGGGTAACTATGATGTTGTTGGGATAACGGAGACATGGCTGCAGGGAGATCAGACCTGGGAAATGAATGTACAAGGGTATACGTGCTATCGTAGGGACAGACATGTGGGCAGAGGGGTTGGGGTGGCCCTGTTGGTGAGGAATGAGATTCAGTCCTTTGCAAGGGGGGACATAGGGTCAGGAGAAGTAGAGTCTGTGTGGATAGAACTGAGGAACAGTAAGGGCAAAAGGACCCAAATGGGTGTTGTCTACAGTCCACCAAACAGTAGCATGGATATTGGGTGCAAGTTGAATAGGGAGTTAACATTGGCATGTGGCAAAGGTAATGTCGCAGTAGTTATGGGGGATTTCAACATGCAGGTGAACTGGGAGAATCAGGTTGGTGCTGGACCACAGGATAGGGAGTTTGTAGAGTGCCTACGGGATGCATTCTTGGAACAGCTTGTACGAGAGCCGACCAGGGACAAGACTATTCTGGATTTAGTGTTATGTAATGAACAGGATTTGATAAGCGATCTCGCAGTAAAGGAGCCATTAGGAGGTAGTGATCACAATATGATAAGCTTTTATCTGCAATTTGAGAAGGATAAGGGCAGCTCGGTGGTGTCAGTGTTGCAGATGAACGGGAAACTATGGAGCCATGAGGGAGGAGCTGGCCAAAGTTGACTGGACGGATAGCCTAGCAGAAAAGACAGTGGAACAGCAATGGCAGGTATTCTTGGGAATAATGCACAAGGTGCAAAATCAGTTCATCCCCCAGAGAAGGAAGGATTCAAAGGGGGGAAAGGGGCCACAGTGGTTGACAAAGGAAGTCAGAGATTGCATAGCATTAAAAAAAAAGGAAATATGACAGAGCTAAGGTGAGTGGGAGGACAGATGATTGGGAAGTGTTTAAGGAACAACAGAACTTAACTAAAAAGACAATACGGGGAGAAAAAATGAGGTACGAACGCAGGCTAGCCAGGAATATAAAGGAAGATAGCAAAAGCTTTTTTAGGTATGTGAAGAGAAAGAAGATAGTTAAGAACAACGTTGGGCCCTTGAAGAATGAATTGGGTGAAATTGTTATGGGAAACAGTGAAATGGCAGAAGAATTTAATGAGTACTTTAGATCTGTTTTCACTAAGGAAGACACAAGCAATCTCCCAGATGTATGGATGTGCCAAGGACATAGGGTAACAGAGGAAATGAAACAGATTGACATTTGGAAGGAAACGGTGATGAGAAGACTGATGGGACTGAAGGCTGACAAATCCCCAGGTCCAGATGGTCTGCACCCTAGGGTAATAAAGGAGGTGGCCCTGGAAATTGCGGATGCATTGGTAATCATTTTCCAATGTTCCTTAGATTCAGGATCAGTCCCTGAGGATTGGAGAATGGCTAATGTTATCCCACTTTTTAAGAAAGGAGGGAGGGAGAAAACAGAGAACTATCGACCTGTCAGCCTGACATCGGTGGTGCGGAAGATGCTAGAGTCCATTATTAAGGATGAAATAGTGGCATATCTAGATAGCAGTGATAGGATTGGACCGAGCCAGCATGGATTTACCAAGGTAAATCATGCTTGACTAATCTGTTGGAGTTTTTCGAGGATGTAACCAGGAAGTTAGATGGCGGAGATCCAGTGGATGTAGTGTACCTCGATTTTCAGAAGGCATTTGATAAGGTCCCACATGGAAGATTGGTGGGTAAAATCAAAGCTCAGGGCATCGGGGGGAAGGCATTGACATGGATAGAAAACTGGTTGGCAGATAGAAAGCAAAGGGTAGCGGTGAATGGGTGTTTCTCGGAATGGCAGGTGGTGACTAGTGGGGTGCCACAGGGCTCGGTATTGGGACCACAGCTGTTTACCATTTACGTTAACGATTTGGATGAAGGCATAGAAAATAACATCAGCAAATTTGCTGATGATACTAAGCTGGGTGGCAGTGTGACATGTGATGAGGATGTTAGGAGAATTCAGGGTGACTTGGATAGGGTGGGTGAGTGGGCAGATACTTGGCAGATGGCGTTTAATGTGAATAAGTGTGAGGTTATCCACTTTGGGAGTAAGAACAGGAAGGCAGATTATTATCTGAATGGTGTAGAGTTGGGTAAGGGAGAAATACAAAGAGATCTCGGAGTACTTGTTCATCAGTCACTGAAGGTGAATGAGCAAGTGCAGCAGGCAGTGAAGAAGACTAATGGAATGTTGGCCTTTATTACAAAGGGAATTGAGTACAAGAGCAAGGAAGTCCTCTTGCATTTGTACTGAGCCCTGGTGAGACCACACCTGGAGTATTGTGTACAGTTTTGGTCTCCAGGGTTAAGGAAGGACATCCTGGCTGTAGAGGAAGTGCAGCGTAGATTCACAAGGTTAATTCCTGGGATGTCTGGACTGTCTTACGCAGTGAGGTTAGAGAGACTGGGCTTGTACACGCTGGAATTAAGGAGATTGAGAGGGGATCTGATTGAAACATATAAGATTATTAAGGGATTGGACAAGATAGAGGCAGGAAATATGTTCCAGATGCTGGGAGAGTCCAGTACCAGAGGGCATGGTTTGAGAATAAGGGGTAGGTCATTTAGGACAGAGTTAAAGAAAAACTTCTTCTCCCAGAGAGTTGTGGGGGTCTGGAATGCACTGCCTCGGAAGGTAGTGGAGGACAATTCTCTGGATACTTTCAAGAAGGAGCTAGATAGGTATCTTATGGATAGGGGAATCAAGGGATATGGGGACAAGGCAGGAACCGGGTATTGATAGTAATTGATCAGCCATGATCTCAAAATGGGGGTGCAGGCTCGAAGGGCCGAATGGTCTACTTCTGCACCTATTGTCTATTGTCAATTGTAAATTGTCCCATTATTTGGCTAGGATTAAATTGGGAGGTCGCTGAGTGGCCTATTCCACGCTGTATCTCAATAAATAAACAAATAATCCGAATATACTGGATGTTGCAGAATTGCAGTAGCATTTCTTCCTGCTAACTCAAAAATTTTTCCTACAGACTTTGTTGCCTGTGACAGTGAGATTGAACGAGAGGAGTTTCTCCCGTCCTGCTCGACCACAAAACCGGCGATTACCTTCACGATGGGCAACACGGTCACCAGCTGCACATAAATGGCCTTCACAGAAATGCAATCAAGCTTTCCGTTTTGATATAAAAACTTCAGCAATATAATGTGTTACAAGCCCCTTACAAATTAACAGATATTATAATGGCTTTCTTAAATAATGCTACAGTTCATTCCTATAAAACTTTCTGCAGTATATATCCTTCAACTAGTCTCAACATACAAAAATAAATTGTTGAAATTATGATTGGTAGTCTCCAGTAATTACTGTATATTGACTGTCATAATCTAAACATTTTGCATAATTTTCAATTAACTTATGTCATAACAAATTGTTTCCAATATTTAATAATTTTCCATCCTATTAAATAATTCAGTGTTATTATTTTTTAAATGTTTACTATAACATTCTGTATTTTGTTGCAAACTTGTATATCAGCTGTATTCTATGAAGAGCAGAGAGCTCAGTTATTTGCATGCAAATGTGTTTGTTTATGCATGAATAGTTGATGCTGTGTCTTTGGGCATTTAGGGGACAGTTGGCATCTATAGTATATGTTCATGGTGAGCAGCAGTCTAATTATAGAAAGCAGGTTTTTATTTCAATTAAAAATATGTGGAAGTATAAAATAAAGCAAGAAGACTGTCTCATTATTTAAGTTTAAGTATGTCTTATGACTTAAGGCAGTTTGAAGAATAAAATGTTGGTCTTATTAAACCTGTTTTCATCTGTAAAAAAAAGTAAATGTACAATATTAAAAATAAAGCTGACTAGTTCTGGTATATAGATTTTTAATTTTTCATTTTACTATAACTTTATATATAATATTGATATTTGCTGTAGTCTCTTGCTCTGTGATCATTCCACACTTTGTTGTGACAAAACACTTAACTGGGGCAGGTCATGGTGTGGAAAAACCACACACACAGCACCTTGTTAACTGCTCCCCTTACATTTTCTCTTATCTCCATTGACAGCACTTTAAACAGTTCTTCTGTAGCTACATATGGGTGAATTCCACCAGGAACTTAACACGCTTTTTAACAATCAGTGTGTGGTATTGCCAGCTCTTTGCCCAGCTTCCAGTTGGAACCATGTGATGTTATGTGCAAACCACAACATGTATTAGAACTTAGAATATTGCAGTACAATACTGTGCAGACTCTTGGAACCACAATGTTGAGCTGACTACAAACCTACTTTGCGATCATTCTAACCCATCCCTCCTACATAGCCCTCCATTTTTCTATCATCCATGTGCCTCTCTAGGAACCTTAATTGTCCCTAATGTATCTGCCTCTACCAACCCCCACCCCTGGCAGGAAGTTCCATGCACCCACACTGTTCCATCCACCACACTGTGTTGAAGAAAACACTCATCTTTGATATCCCCCTCCCTATATTTTCCTCTGATAAACTTAAAATTATGCCCCCCTTGTATTACACATTCATATTGTGCCTACTTTCACAAATTTTGACAGGAGATCCAAATTGGTCTTAAGATGTTTTCAGCAAATGTTTAGAACAAGAGAAACTAAACTCCAAATATCGAATAGAAGTATCTAGCTAACTAAGTTTTCCCTTGTAAACTTGTTGCCCCTGAGAACCAGATTATTAAACCAATAAGTTTGATTTGTGTTGTCTTTAGACATGACTAAAAGACACAGATGTCATAACTACTGGATGAATTCCAACTCTGGTGTGAAGGATGTTCTTTGACTCAGTGTCATTAAACTTTTGACAGCTTTCCTCTTCCACTTTAATTAATAAGTACATAAAGATCTCTTCAGCTGTGCTGAAGGATGTTTCAGCAACAGTGCCAAAAATTTGTAACACTTTGAGCAAAAATAGGCCCAAATATGTTCTGGACATAGTTTTCCATGGCAAAATTTTAACGTTCTTTTCCATTTTTTTTGGAAGAAACCTCAATGTATTCTAATTTCAAGTATTATAAACTCATGCCCTTTTTGACAAGGCAGACAAAACTTTAAGCAAATTAACACAATCGTTCATTCCTTAGTAGTATCAATTTCTAGGTTGACCTTCTGCTACCTATTCTTCAGGTCCAATTGTTGACTATCATCAACTGATCTAGGCTAGGTAATTCACAACTATTAATCAAAGCTTGCATTTTATTGTCTCTGCATGAATATCACATAACTGTTGAACCTGGACTAACTACTTAAAACATGAATTCTTCTGTTCCCTCTACCAATACTCACTCAGACTACTTCTCCAAGTTATAACACTGAAATGAGGCTGGCCAAACGACTGATCCTTCTCACAGCCCTGGGCATGAGGGTCTTCCTTGCAATAGTTAATCTCCAGAGTTCTCACTGCTTTTCATTTTTTAATCTTGTTGGCTGTGGCCTATCTGGCTAATGTGTCAGTTTCCCATTGGCTCTGGTTCAAGCCAGCATCGTTTTATTGCCCTTCTCACAAGAGACAACTTGTATAATTTAATGTCTCTTTATTCTGAATCAGCAGACCAGCCAGATGCTAGGCTCAGACACAGACTCCCCTATTTATAAACCTGCATATTCTATCTTACCAAAGAACACCTCACAAATAATTTTTTATTTGGAAGTACAGTAATCATCTATTTTAGCAGATTTATCAGGAGCATCACTGTGTCCTTTTTAAAGCAATCTGATACAGCTATTCCAGAGCAAAATCAGTTCACAAGACAGCTCACAAAATGGAGGTTACAGAGCTGTTTCACAAAATGGCAGCCTCCATTCTTTCAACCAAATGCCAAGAACAAAGATCAACTGGTTTGTCTAATTCCACTGTCCTTGATTTGTTGGAGTTGATGTTTTCTTCCTTATTTTAATTCCTTCATAGCCAACACAATGTCTTCTGAAAGTGAAATTCTCCCTTGTTTCCCATTAAAATAATATAGCACAATTACTGCTAAGTGGATCTGAATGGTGTTTTAAAAAACTATGGAAGTCAGAAGAGAAAGATGTTTGCATTAATGTCTGTTGTGACTTTACACTGCAGAACAGGAAAGAATAGGAAGCTTTGCACTACAGTTCAACTGCTGTGTAGTGAATGTGCCCAAAACTAATAGATGATGAAAGTGTGTAAAGATATTATCCTCCTTATCACAAGTCAGCATCATTGGATATGAAGTTGGCACAGCATTTGGACACACCAGACTTAGCATACCCAGCTAATTTTGGCTCAGAAGTGTACAGGCAATCATTTAGCATTGAAGTCAATGGAAAGTAAAATCAAGTGACATTTAACAAGGCGCCTTGTCTAGTAGAGTCAGGGTAAAATTAATACACTCTTCCCCCCACTATGTGGAATTGGATATGCAACAGACTCCTTTTATTTATTTTTACTGATCTAACTTATCTACTATGAATAGAAAATACCAATGTATAAAGAGTTAATAGCACAGTGGTGCAGCAGGTACTACCACAGCTCCAGCGATCCAAGTTCAATCCTGACCTCTGGTGATGACTGTGTGGAGTTCGTCTGTTTAACCTGTGTCTTTGTTTTTTTTCCCCCACATTTGCACACCAGTGCACACAATATTTACAGCATTGGCTAATTTCATCCAGATGGATTTTTGAGGGACTATCAGTGCTTTAATACCTCTTGCCATCAGGGTAGACACGAACGAGCTCTACATCACGTTCCTGCTATCCTGAGATTAACTATCGTAGCACGTCATTAGCATGTCAATAGCAGGATTTGACTTTTACAGCAATGAAGCTGCACTGGAACCACAGTTTCACAGAGGGGAATGTCACAATTTTCCTGCTCTCCGTGCCTGAAGTAAAAACAGAAAATGTGGGACAGACTCAGCAGGTCAGCTAGCAACTGCTGGCAAGAACATTGATTTTTCCTGGTAAAACTTCGCTCCCCCTACCTCTGCTACTCCCCACTCTGGCCTCTTTGAATACTGTGCAAAAGTCTTAGGCGCATTTATATAGCTAGGGTGCCTAAGACCTTTGCACAGGACTGTAGTAATTTTATATATTGCACTGTACTGCTGCCACACAAAAAAAACTAATTTCATG
Organism: Hemitrygon akajei; assembly: GCF_048418815.1. Taxonomy (NCBI): domain Eukaryota; kingdom Metazoa; phylum Chordata; class Chondrichthyes; order Myliobatiformes; family Dasyatidae; genus Hemitrygon; species Hemitrygon akajei. The sequence goes on from NC_133132.1 coordinate 153,850,880, forward strand.
ACACATGCGAGTATTGATAAATCTGATTCTGATATGGGTCTCTATTACGGATTGAGAGTGGGAAGGTGGCAGCGAGAGAGGAATCATGGTTGGGAAAAGAGCAAGGACCAGAGACATTCTGGAATGATCTTAAAACATAATTTTTTGGAATCAAGTGACCTTGCCTAAGGTCTCGGGCTGAGTGTGTCTGCACCCATGCTATCCCCTCTCCACTCCGGCACTCCTCTGCCACCCATCCCGCAGCCCTCCATCCTCACCGTTCCCAACATCCTTTGCTCCCGCCAGATTTAAAAGCTCGCCCCTTGCTCCACACTGACAAATATATATGCCTAAGACTTTTTGCATAGTGCTGTTTCTCTTCTCACTCGCCCATCACCTCCCACTGGTGTCCCTCCTCCTTTCCTTTCTCCCATGGTCCACTCGCCTCTCCCATCAGATTCCTTCTTCTCCAGCCCTTTACCTTTCCAACCCGTCTGGTTTCACCTGTCATAGCTAATCCTCTTCTCCCCCCACTCCACCTTTTTAACCTGGTGTCTTCCCCTTTCCTTTCCGGTCCTGAAGAAAGGCATCAGCCTGAAACATCGACTGTTTCTTCATTTCCACAGAAGCTGCCTGCCCTGCTGAGTTCCTCCAGCATTTCGTGTGTGTAGCTATGGAGAGGTAAAGAGTTAATGTTTCATATCAATGATTTGACATTGAAGCAATCATTTTAATTTACAGACAAATGGAAGGGTGGAGTGAATTAGGGGAACAGGGTGGAGATCAATACGGTCGGATGACAAATAATGGTGGAGGTGGCTGAAAGAGGGTGGAGAAGGATTATTATTTACTGCTGATCTGTCTGGAGAAGATGCAAGTAGGAGATGAATCAGAGCAGAAGGAAAAATAATACTGCAAATAACTACAGTTGCTGGAAATCTTAAAGAAATGGCTGAAATATTCTGGAAATAATCTGCACATTTTAGTCTATGCTGTCAAATGGGAGTTGGAGCTGGTTCTCAGCTATTATCATTGGCACCCTAACTGTGAAGGTTAATGTATGGCACCTTATTGTTGTGGCCCGGGGAAAAGTACACACCCAGGACAACAACTACTTTTTCGGGTTTTAATTCCTTTATCTGTTTTAGATGTTTAAGTGCCAGAAGAGGGTCTTAAAACAAAACAGACAGACAGACTTTATTGATCCCGAGGGAAATTGGGTTTCACTACAGCTGCACCAAGAATAGTGAAGAAATATGGCAATATAAAACCATAAATAATTAAATAATAATAAGTTAATCATGCCAAGTGGAAATAAGTCCAGGACCAGCTCAGGGTGTCTGACACTCCGAGGGAGGAGTTGTAAAGTTTGATGGCCACAGGTAGGAATGACTTCCTATGACGCTCAGTGTTGCATCTTGGTGGAATGAGTCTCTGGCTGAATGTACTCCTGTGCCTAACCAATACATCATGGAGTGAATGACTTTACAATCAGGTCCTGCCGTTACAGTCTCCGTTTAACCTTCGATCCAGGCACTTGTGTCTCGACCAATTGTATATGCAGTATAAAAATACAAAGAAAACCGCACAAAACTAATACAGTACTAATACGGTAGTGGCAATTCTACTTGGCTTGTGAGGAATTTTGCAAGCCACGCTATCCAGCGTCGAGTTCTTTACTCGTGAAAATCTTTCCTCACCAAGCCCAGTACCTCTGGGGGAGCTTGATTCCAATGCCCCACCAGCTCCTGCAGCAGAAAACAAAATGGCCTCCCCTCTATGCCACGTGTGCGTAATGACATCACCATCTCCACTTAAAGGCACAGATGACTATTCTAGCATTACCCGGATGAATGCCCAAGTACGCTTTTAACGGTACTGAATAAGATTCGACGGTCACCTGATTACATTATAATAGTGCTTTTGGTGATTTTACTTAGAATTACCCACTGAGAAAGATTTTCTTCTCAGTGTAATGTTAGAAAATTTTAATTTTGATTTCTGTGAATAGAAACTTTCCTGGCAATAATAAAAATAACCTGAGTTGAACCTTTACTGTCTATAGCATCTGACAGACATAATAGATTCAGGTCAGCTTTGCAATGCCAACTCAATGACAAAATATCAAATGTATCTTCCTGCAGCCTGACCAAAGGAGGACACAAAACTGTGTGTGGATAATGTTTGCTACTTCATTTCATTTGCATGTCAAAAGAGAATTCAAACCATGAACCTTTACTTTTTAATTAGACAGTTGAAAATTAAAACACTTACCTCAGGAAGATTTGGCCAAAACCGTGCTGTGAAGTTGGCTCCAAAGACTGTTTTAAAAAATTACTATGAAGGGAAAACGTGATATTGCCAGAACATTTCAGATCATCTCATTTAAAACAGAATAATTTGAAGGAGTTGATAAAAAAACATTAATTTAAATCTCAAGCTGTGCAGCCTTGAACTGGAAATCAGGTTCAGGTGTCCACGGTTCAAAGCACCACTTGATGTGGTGCCATTTCCTACGCAACATCCCAATCTCCCAACATGATTACAACCCCAACCATCCCCTTAATAAGCTTTCCGTAGACTTCACTGACTCCTGAGGTTGCTATGGACCACCTGCCTCTATTATTAAAACAGTTTTACCACCATTATAATATTTAGGCCTTATTTATGTTGTCTAACTCCCCGGCCCCGACACCTCCAGAGTCAGGCAAAGACAGCTGAAAGCGCAGATTAGCTGAAAATATCTGGGCAGGCTAGAAACCTGTGCCGGAGTGAACAGGCAGATGTTCGTGGCATCTGCGGAAGAGTAACATCAGACAATTTCCGTGCATTGAATTTTACTGGGGCACTTTAATCTTTCTCTTGAGACCTATGTATAATGATACTTATGAAGAAAGTAATTCCCTAACCTAGTATCCAGGCTTCCATCTGCCACTGTCTTATTGAATTAAGACAACCATTGTTATCGGCCTGCTGTCCCACCCCCAGAGCACAGGAATGACTGATTGCAATCTGGTCTTTCATTCCCTCATGAGCAAAGCCAGGACTTACTCAAAGAGCAAGTGACTTGATTCTGCTATATATGCTCCTGATTCCAAGATAATGGGACCTTATATATTTATTTATTTATCGATTGATTAATTTACTGAGATACAGCTGAGTAGGCCCTTCTGGCCCTTTGAGCTAGCAACCCCCGATTTAACCCTAGCCTAATCACAGTACAGTTTACAGTGACAAATTAACCTGCCAACTGGTATGCTTTGGACTGTGAGATGAAACTGGAGCACCCGGAGGAAATCCACACAGTCGCGGGGAGAACGTACAAACTCCTTACAGGCAGCGGCCTAAAGACATTTCCAGGAGTAGGGATAGAAAAGGAGCAGGAATCAGTGCTGGATTCACAAATACGAGAAAATCTGCAGATGCTGGAGATCCAAAGCAACACACACAAAAAATACCGAAGGAACACAGCAGGCCAGGCAGCATCTATAGAAAAAAATTAATCAGTCGCCGTTTCAGGACGAGACCCATCTTCAGGACTGCTGAAGAACAAATGGGCCTATTCAGCTGTATCTCAATAAATCAATAACTTTTGTCCCGTTACCTTGGAATCAGGAGCATAAATAACAGTCCTGAAGAAGGGTCTCTGCCCGAAATGTCGACTGTTTACTCTTTTCCATAGTTGCTGCCCGGCCTGCTGAGTTCTTAGAACATTTTGTGTGTGTTACCAGAAACCAGTGCTGTTGGGCTGCACCTGGATGTGTGGGGTTTAGATTGTACATGAACTTGTGGGATTTTGGAAGGGAAAGTCAAAGTTGAGTTTATTGTCATATGTACAAGTCATGCAAGTACAGCTTCACAGGCACATACCATCAGATAAACTTCATTCACAAAAAAACAGAAAAATTAATTATACACAATTATAAGGAAGGGCACAATGAGCACAAAAGAAAGTCCATTGTAGGGCAAAGTTATCAATGTATGTATTGCTCTGATTAGGGTTGTACATGTTGCTTCAGGAACCAAATGGTTTAAGGGAAATAGCTGTTCTTGAACCTGGTGATGTGTGGGGTACAGGTCCATTATGATTGTAATGCTTAGAAGAGAATACAAAGATAGGGGAAATAAAGACCTCAGAGAGACTGGAGAAATAAGGGTGAAAATATAACAAACTGACAGTAGCTAAAACAAATCTCCTATGATGTTCAAGCAACACACACAAAATGCTGGTGGAACACAGCAGGCCAGGCAGCATCTATAGGGAGAAGCGCTGTCGATGTTTCGGGCCGAGACCCTTCGTCAGGACCCGCGTGTTGTCCTATGATGTTGCTTTTTACATGATGCCTGTCATGCAAAAATACACTGTCCAATTTATCAACTTGGTGAAATATTGGTCAAGGTCAACTACAGATGTTGCATCCTAGCTGTCTAGATACACAAAGCCAGGGCAGTACAATATGGAGAGCAAGGTGTTGCCAATGTAGCAAGCTGCCCCTCTCCACATATCTGATGAACCCAAAGAGACGGCAGAGACTGATTCAGTTTGGTCCCAGAAGCGTTGCAGGAGTTTCCATTCGGCATTGAACTCAATGTAGGTATTGGGGACTCCAGCTCCGGACTTTTCTCTTGGTTTTTACTCCCGAAGCCATCCTATAAGTGGGTATAGCTGCAAGGCAGTGGAGATCAGATTTTCCCTCTCCTAGATGAGCTGCCAACCATGGCGGATGAGCCCCATCTGCCCAAAGTGACTGGTTTTAAGGCACCAGTCACCCGCCTTTGCCCCTTCTCCTGAGTGTAGAAACGGTTCTGCTGGGCTAAGCCACACATGAAAGCTGGAGCTGGACTTGGTTGTCAGAAGCCATTTGAGGTGCACGCCATTGGGAGCATTTAATAGGTAGTGGGAGCTTGTCCCCACTACCACCCTTGGCTAAGCAACTATGCCTATAAGATCATAAATCCACACCCAGACCAATAACAGGTAGGATGCCCAAATACAATCCTATGACTTATTTTCATTATTCCTATTCAATTAATAAATAACATCAGTCAACTTTGTACATATTTCATATTAGTTAAATGTGCCATAGGCCCTATGTGGACATAAACCTAGACTGCTGCCTTGCTAGAATTTATTTTTGCCTCATTTTAAAGACTAGTAAAGATCTGTGTAATTTTTTTTAGTATTTCAATGATAATAAAAATCATTGCTAAAGACAGCAGTTACAAATACAGATAACACTCTTCTGTGACAGGCACAATTTTTGCTAGGTTATTTAATGCTAATTGCAGCTTACTTAAGAGGAAATCTATATTTCATTGGGAAGTACATAAAGGAGAGTCTTCACTTTGTCCATTCTTTAACAAGTGAATAAGAGTTCAATTTTATACTGAGGTTTTTTCTGCTTTCTTGTTAGTCCTGATCCAGTCTAAATTTCCCTGCTCCTTCAGCAAATTCCAAGCAAAGGTCATTCAATCACCACTCAGGTCACAGTTAAAGTCACATCAACATACAATATTGCCCACTTTTAGGAAGGTTGGACAGGACCACACTGATCTCATGTCATTCTGAGTTTTTCATGGATATTGCAAACCTCAAAAGTTATATTAAAAACAAAGAAAATTGCATATGCTGGAAATCTGAAATTAAAAACAGAAATTGTGGGATATACTCAGCAGCTCAGTCAGTAGAAGAAGAAGATAGAAGAAGAAATCATTATTCAGTTTGAAATTTATTTATCAAAATGATGATGAAGCGTTGATAAATGATCCTGATGTGAAAGATTAATTCTACATCAGAACATAAGATACAGGAGCAGAGTTAGGCCACTTGACCAATTAAGACTGCTCTGCCATTTCATCATGGTGTCAGGGCACTGGAGCAGGGATCCAATCACAGACCCAATACTATGCACACAGTGAGTAACAAATCCTGAGGTGCAAACATAGTTGGTGTCAAAGTTCAGGCAGAGTCGATATTCAGACGGACAAAGTTCAGATACGAATGCTGGAAAGGCTCAGGAAAATTCACTGGCACAATCTGGCAACAAACAGGTGAAAACACAGGACTGAAATACACTGAGCAATAAACAGAGAGGCAGATGATAGGTGGAGCACAATGAGACAGAAGTGGCAGCAGAACAGGAAATAAAGAGAAACAGGTGAGAGGCAGAGTACTCAGTAATACAGGGGACGGTGTAGAGCAGGAGGAGAGACAGGAGCACATGGGGCATGAAAACAAACAAGAGCACATGGCAATACAAAACCACAGACTGATGGCTAGGGGGAAAACACACAAAAAGACAAAGTTCAACTGGAGGTACTGACATATGGCTGATCCATTTTCTGCCTCCCTCTGCAGATGCTGCCTGGCTGGTTGAGTGTAATCATCAGTTTCAGTTTTAGCTCAAGAGTCTAATATGGTTCTCAATATTATATGGAGCTTAGATAACATCATTGAAGAATGACTAGATTTTTACATTAAAAGCAATTAAAATGTGTTGAAATTCTTCACTTAAATATTTTAAGATATAAAGTATGAAGAAAAAAGACATAGCTTCTCAATTAAGGCACTATAGAGTTCTTTATTTTTATTTAGATATTTATCCACTGATGAAACATCAGCCATAGAAATATAAATGGCTCATTAAGAAGAAACCTAATGTTCCTAACTCATCAGATTTATATGTAGGGCTTCTTCAATCATTCCTTCAGAAAGGCAGCCATCTGAACTAAAACTAATTAAAACTAATGTTGGGTAATACCTCCTCTGACTGTTGTGGCAAACTTTGATGGATTAACTGGATGTGACTTGCTCAACAAGATGTCCGAACAAGCGCCGCAAATGCATAAACCAGACAATGTTCCCACAGCAGCGACTTAATTCTGCTCAACGTTTAGCACCATCACAATTATAAGCATCCAAACCTTAAGACTGGCGAGGAAGATTTCACAGAAAGTAGGACTAACAATGGTAGATCTATACTCAATTCCATCATGATTTCGTAGTCCATACCATATAACTAGACAAGGAACTCCAAAGGATTTAATTAGAAGGAATGTAAGATTTGGAAGAAGCCTTGCTAGATTTATAACGCTTCACATCTTACAGTTAGTGACAAACAATTGATTCTCATATCAATGCTCTTGTTCGCAAAAATGCTTGATGACTGAACAATGGGCCACATCTTGTGGACTGTCCAATTCTGTCTGACTGCAGATGCCATGTTTCATAACGGATTTGTACAAAATTTATTTTGTTATTTACTAGGTTGACAGCTGCATGCAAATATCTACACTCACTGTCCACTTTATTAGGTATCTCCTGAATCTAATTAAATGACAATTGAGTGTATGCTCATGGGCTTCTGCTGCTGTAGCCCATCCACTCAAGGTTTGATGTCGTGCGTTCAGAGATGTACTTCTGCACACCAAGGTTGTAACACATGGCTATTTGAGTTACTCTTATCATCCTGTTAGTTTGAACCAGCCTGGCCATTCTCCTCTGACCTCCCTCATTAACAAGGTGTTTTCGCCACAAAACTGCCGCTCACTGAATTTTGTTTATCGTGTGATTCTTTCTCAACTCTAGAGACTGTTGTGCATGAAAACCCCAGATCAGCAGTGTGATACTCAAACCATCCCGTCTGGCACCAATGATCAATCCATAGCCAAAATCACCTTGATCATTTTTCTTCCCCATTTTGATGTCTGGTCTGAACAACAACTGAACCTCTTGACCATGTCTGTATGCTTTTTTGCATTGAGTTGCTGCCACATGATTGGCTGATTAGATATTTTCATTAAGAGGTGTACAGGTGTACCCAATAAAGTGGCCACTGAGTGTATTTTATTAAGTTATAGATCATTTTTTGAAAATAGTATTCACCTGTAAGGCACATGTACATCCATATAACTATCACTGACAAATCTGGGATTTTATCATGAGGTGTAAAATCTTTAATTCTGTTTATTATAAAACATTTCAACCATGTCTCATTAATGCTAACATTACCAAATCACTCAATATGCTAACGTTCTGAAAAATAACTTCAATTCAACTGGTGAGAGAATCTGAATGAGCACATTAAAAATAGTCAATATGAATAACTTTCCTGCAATCACCACACAAAACTTCTTTGATTGTAAATGTACGTTGCTGTAAATTTATTCATCTGTATTGTTTCATTTTGCTGAGATGGTGAAAGTGAGGGCATTTGAAATTAAAAGTTAGGGAAGATTATTCTTTCATGTGAAAGACATTTAGTGATACAACTTTTCCTCCTTTTGTAATTCATCATCTCTGAATGCCACTTTATGGTATCACACATGACCTCTGGTTATGCTGCACTTTGAAGTTTAATTGTTGCCATTGTAACTCTCTGCTGCCCAGGAAGACTTCCGATAACCTTGTCAATATGAAGCCCATTAACACAGACTTCAGTCCATGTTGTTAGTGGGAAGGAACTGCTGCCTGATGGTCATCATCATTGTTCATGACCATGACTGTTTTTGGAAAAGTTCTCCACAGAAATGGTTTGCCATTGCCTTCTTTTGGGCAAGTGTCTTTACAAGACGAGTGACCCCAGCCATTATCAATACTCCTCAGAGATGTCTGCCTGGCGTCAGTGGTCAGGGCCAGAGCTTGTGATGTGCATTAGCTGCTCATACGACCATCCACCACCTGCTCTTAAGGATTCACGTGAACCTGATCGGGGGGCTAAGCAGGTGCTACATCTTGCCCAAGGGTGACCTGAAGGGAAGGAGTGCCTTACACCTCCTTTGGTAGAGACGTATCTGGTAGTAGGAGTGCAGACTCAGGCAGCAGCAGACCACTGGCGCTCGGGTACATTTCAGGGGATTTCAGAACAGTGTCTTGTCAGAAATCAGCAAGAGGACAGTTCGAGTCAAGGGAGACTTAAGACTTCTGTATGAAGACCAAAGAGTTAAAAGGAAATATAAATCTTTTCAAAATGGCCTCATAATCCATTTACTTTATATAACTTGTTGGGAAAATCAAGCGCATTCTTCATTCCTGGCAGTCATTAAAATTGCAGTCGGTGCCTCATGTCCCTCAGCTGTATGAAGAAACGATTGCATGATTGGTCTAATTCCCTCATTTCAATTTATCACCATCTCATTCCTTCTTTTGTTCTCAATGAAAACGTCCGGGTAGTTTCCAGGAAAATGAATGCAGGCTGCGCGTGCAGCATGACAGAAAATGCTCACTTTCCTGTAACAAGTACATTTCACCCTTAGTTATATAGGTGATGCACTGATATGAATGGTGACGTGCATGTGCTTGTGCAGATGTAATCTATCTTCCCAGCACCTGCATTTCCTGAAACTGCACTGTCTGTCATGCTGCTGACAAGGAAATTAATGGAGGGTCTTACTGCAGCAAAGGATGAGCACTGCCTCTATGCATATTTGATGGAATAATATTACTGGCCAACCCAATGCTGCCTGGAATCACTTCTCAGCATGAATATTCATGATAATCTTAACAGCCATTGCTAAGGCAGTGTTTATAATGAACGCGAGCGACAAATCATCATGAAGGATAAGAGGGATGGTTTTTCTCGTTTCTTGCAGCTGTTGCAAGACGTTAGTTGGATGTATTTTAAACTGCAGAGACTGAGAGATAAGCTGCCAAGTACACTTCCCCTGCTGGCCGATTACTGGCACTCTTTGTGGACTATTCCTCGTCTCCTCCCCCCTCCAAGAAACAGGGGAAAGCAGAATAAGTGAGGAAGCAAAATAGAAGCATTACAGAAAAATGCAGAAAGGTAACTATCAAAGGGGTTTCATCAGGGAAAAAACATGCCCCAGTAGGCTGCAAACAGCAGATCATGTCTAAGTGTATATTACCAGTTTATAAATGGACGGCTTCAGGGTCAGTGCTTAATAAATACTTCCCTGAATGTGGGCTATATTAAATCCATTAGAGTCATAGAAAAGTACAGCACAGAAGCCTATTGATCCACCGAAGGCTAGTGATTTTCATGCGCTAATCATCACTGCTGCCTTCCCCAGTTCTGACAACTACTCTTCCACCTCATCCTCTGACCATCACTCAATGATAATGCACTCTGTCTGTAGTCTTGATCTTTCTCCACCAGTTCCTTCACCCAATTCAAACGGCCTTTCCTTTTAACCATCAGGTCCTCTTCTTCAGGTCCAGTCACACTTGATCAAGGTATTAGATCATCGTAAAAGATTCAAAGTTCATTTATTATCAAAGTACGTATGCAGTACACAACCCTGAGATTAGTCTTCCCACAGACAGCCACGAAACAAGAAACACCATGGAACCCATTCAAAGAAAACATCGAACATCCAAAGCGCAAGAAAAAGAACAAATCGTGCAGATGGCAAACGACGAGTGAAAGCTCACGGAGTATAAAACATCAAACCACAAGGTTCTTGAAACAGTCTAGGAATCTTTTAGCTCCTTTGTCCCTACTGGCCACTCTTCGGCCTGTTCAAGTACCATTCTAGTCCCTTCAACAGAGGGCTGCTACTGACTTCGTGACAACCTACTCTTTGCCTCGTTTTCATCGGCAGGCTGCAGAATAATATTGGGCAAGAGGCTGGCCTTTTCCTTCAGGCTAACATGGACAAAATGCTGGATAAACTCAGTGGGCCAGGCAGCGTCTATGGAGAAGAATAAAGAGTCAATGTTTTAGGCTGAGATTCTTCATCAGGACTCAGGCTCAAGGGTCGATCCCCCTGGGCATTTCTCATTTTCAGCCATGGACTGAACACCCAAACACAGACAAAAACAAAACCTGAGATCCTCCACCCACTTTGATTTTTGCTCCCCAATATAGGGGATGATTCCAAACTGCTGAAACTTAAATCAGCAATTGTAAATTTAGTAATTTTGTTTGGAAGTTAATTGATATTTCAAACATTCATTCACCCAGTTCTTCCAATTTTAATGGTTCCACTTACAGTGTATTTATTGATTGAAGTCAACAAAATAAATACAAAAAAAACCAAAGTGTATTTTATCCATGTATGTCATCCTTTTTTGGGGATCTGATATCTTTTTCTGTGGATTATTGATAATGATAAAGCATATAGGAGGATTACAACAGAGAAAGGATTTAATGCTTAAGATATTTATAACCTTCAAGTGCCAATATTTATTTCCTTTAAGTGACAAAGGGAAACACAGAAGTTCAAATAGAATTAAATCAAAATGCTGATATACGAAATGAAACAGCGGAATTGGCTGAAATGGCTAATAAAAGTGGCAGAACAACACACGCAAAATGCTGGTGGAACATAGCAGGCCAGGCAGCATCTATAGGGAGAAGCACTGTCGATGTTTCTGACACTTGAGTCCTGACGGAGGGTCTTGGCCCAAAACGTCGACAGTGCTTCTCCCTATAGATGCTGCCTGGCCTGCTGTGTTCCACCAGCATTTTGTGTGTGTTGTTCGAATTTCCAGCATCTGCAGATTTCCTAGTGTTTGCTAATAAAAGTGGCAGAATATGTTCAGAAGCAAGTTGAAGGGGGATGCCGGAGGTAGGTGTTTTACACAGATTGTAAATGCATGGAATACACAGCCAAGATGATGGTAGAGGCAGATACATTATCGACATTTAAGAGACTCTTAGATAGGCACATGGATGAAATAAAAAAGCAGGGCTATGTGAATGATTAGATTGATCTTAGAGTAGATTGGCAAAATATTGTGGGCCGAAGGGCATGTACTGTACTGTTCTGTACATGTTCTATGAAACTCAAAAAGCAATCAACATTGGAAAGGAACAAAAAGTTAAATGTTATTGGCATTTCATAGAATCAAATAAATTAAAATAGTACTTTACTGAAGGAGGACATTTAGTCTAATGTGCCTCTGTCAGCTGAGAAAGAGCAACCCAAGCTAAGCCTACTTTCATTACCTAGCCAGTAACCCTGTAGATCATGATTCCTTAAGACCATAAGACATAGGAGCAGAAATAGGCCATTTGGCCTATTAACTCTGCTCTGCCATTCAATCATGGCTGATTTATTATCCTTCTCAACCCCATTCTCCTTTCTTCTCCTCATAACCTTTGACATTCTGATTAATCAAGAACTTATCTACCTCCACCTCAAGTATACACAATGACTTGGCCTGCACAACTGTCTCTGGCGATGAACTCACAGATTCACCACCCTCTGATTAAAGCTATTTTTCCTCATCTCTGTTCTAAATGGATGTTCTGAGGCAGTGGCCTCTGGTCCTAGACTCCTCCACTATTGAAATCTCTCCAATTTCTCCCCAGTGTCAGCACATTTTGTCTTAGATAAGAGGCCCAAATCCACTCACATTACTCCAAATGCGGTCTCACCAATGCCATATGGAGTACCAGCATTACATAATTAGCTTTTGTATTCTAGTCCTCTCAAAATGAATGCTAACATTGGACTTGCTTCCTTATCACTGACTCAACTAGCAACTTAACCTTCAGGGAATCCTGCATGAGAACTCCCAAGTCCCTTTTTCTCCCTATTTAGAAAGCAGTCTATGCCTTTATTCCTTCTTCCAAAGTACATGGCATATACTTTCTTACATTATTTACCATTTTCCATGTCTTTTCCCATTCTCCAATCTGTCTAAGTCCTTCTACAGAGATACCCTCCTTCCTGAACACTACCTGCCCCTCCACCTTTCTTTATATCATCCGCAAAATTAGCCACAAAGCCATCAATGCCTTCATCTATGTTATTGACATATAACACAAAAAGTAGTCCCAACACCAACCCTGCGGAACACCATTAGTCACTGGCAACCAACCAGAAAAGGCCCACTTTATTCCTACTCTTTGCTTCCTACCAGTCAGACAATCTTCTAACCATACTACTATCTTTCCTGTAATACTACAGGTTCTTACCTTGTTAAGCAGCTTCATGTGCGGCACCTCATCAAAGTACTTCTGAAAATCCAAATAAACAACATCTACTGACTCTCCTTTTCTATCCTGCTTGTTATTTTCTCAAAGAATTTCAACAGATTTGTCAGGCAAGATTTTCCCTTATGCTTCCTATTTTATCATTTTATCCTCATCTTAGAGGAGATGTGCTGGCATTGGTGAGGGTCCAGAGGAGGTTCACAAGGATGATTCCAGGAACGAAAGGGTTATGATACAAGGAATGTTTGATGGCTCTGGGTCTGTAATTGCTGGAATTCAGAAGGATGAGGAGGGATCTCATTGAACCTTTCGAATGTTGAAAGGCCTAGACAGAGTAGATGTGGAAAGGATGTTTCCCATGGTGGGAGAGTCTAGGACAAGAGGATACAGCCTCAGGATAGAGGAGCATCCATTCAAAACAGAGATGAGGAGAAATTTCTTTAGTCAGAGGGTGGTGAATTTGTGTAGATTGTTGCCACATGCAGCTGTGGAGGCCAGGTCATTAGGTGTTTTTAAGGCAGAGATTGAAAGGTTCTTGACTGGACGTGGCATCAAAGATTATGGGGAGAAGGCCGGGAACTGGGGTTGTGGAACAGAACACAAAAGGATCAGCCATGATTGAACGGCAGAGCAGGCTCAATGGGTCAGGTGGCCTAATTCTGTTCCTATGGTCTTATGTGCCTCCAAGTATCCTGAAACCTCATAATGGACTCCAACATCTTTCCAACCACTGAAGTCAGGCTAACTGGCCTATAATTTCCTTTTTTCTGCCTGGCTCTCATCTTAAACAGTGAGTGACATTTGCAATTTTCCAGTCCTCTGGATCCATTCCAGAATCTGGTGATTCTTGGAAGATCATTACTAATGCTGCTACAATTTCTTTAGCCACCTCTTTCAAAACCCTGGTGTGTAGTCCATCTGGTCCAGGTGACTTATTTATCTTCAGCCTTTTCAGTTTCCGGGTACCTTCTCCCTAGTAATAGTAACAACACTCATTTCTGCCCCTGACACGCATGCATTTCTGGCATACTGCTGGAGTCTGCCACAGTGGAGAATGACACAAAGTATTTACTAAATTCATCCGCCATTTCTTTGTCCCCCATTACTATCTCTCCAATGTCATTTTTCCGCTGGTCTGACATCCGCACTTGCCTCTCTTTTATATATCTGAAAAAACTTTTACAGTATTGGATAACTTACCTTCCATCTTTTCTTTCTTTTGACTTTTTTAAGTTGCCTTCTGTTGGCTTTATGCTTCACAATCCTCTATATTCCATCTAGGTTTTGCAATATTATGTGCCCTCTCTTTTGCTTTCATGCTGCCTTTGACTTCCCTTGTCAACCACGGTTGCCTCATCCTCCCTTTAGAATACTTCATTTTGGGGATGTATCTTTCCTGTGCCTTCTGAATTTCCCCCAGTTGGTCTGCCATCATCCCTGTTACTGTCCCCTTCCAATCACCATTGGCCAGCTCCTTTCTCATGTCTTTGTAGTTCTCTTTACTCCATTGCAACACTGATACATTAGCTTCTCATTCTCAAACTGCAGGCTGAATTCGATCATATTATGATTACTGCCTTCTAACGGTTTCTTTAACTTAAGTTCCCAAATCAAATCTGGATTATTACTTAAAATCCAATCCAGATTTGCCATTCCCCAAGTGGACTTAGTCACATGCTACTCTAAAAAGCCATCTTGTTGGCATTATACAAATTCCCTTCTCTTGGGATCCAGCACCAACCTGATTTTCCCAATCTACTTGCATACTGAAATCCCCCTATGATTATTGCAACATTGCCCTATTTAAGTACACATCTAAGTATGTTCAAATGCAATGAGAATTTCTGCCTCACAGAGTGGACCTCTACAAGAAGGATGGGTTGCATCCAAACTGGTGAGGAACCAATATCCTGGCAGGAAAAATTGTTAATATTGCTCAGAAGGGTTTATAATAGAGAGGCAGGGGAGTGAGACCCTGAGCAGCAGAGAGCCCAAGGAGAAGTTGGGGGAAATACTGAAGCCAATGAGTGCAAGTTTCGTAATCGGGATAGCTAGCAGCACAGTAAAGAAAGAGGAAAGTGATGTTTTGGACTATTTGTGCACTACCAGGGAGGCGGCCCGAAAACACTTTATGGTGGATAAATCACCAGGACCTGATCAAGGGTATCCTTGCACCTTGTGGGAAATGAGAGCTGTTTGGAGACCCTTGCTGAGTTATTTCCTTCATCTTTAGATGCAGGCGAATTTCCAGAGGAGTGGAGGGTGGATAATGCTGTACCATTATTTAAGAAGGCAGCAAAGACTCTGCCATCAGTGGTGGCACATGGAGGATGATTCTGAGGGGCAGGATCTATCAATGTTTGGAAAAACAACGTCTAGTTGGGGATGGTCAGCACAGCTTTGTGATTGAGAAGTCATATCTGACAAACCTCCTAGGGTTTTAATTATGAAGTAACCAAAAGAACAGATTGAGGGTAGTGGACATTGTCAGTGCAGACTTTAGCAAGACCTTTGACAAAGTCCAGCATGGCAGTCTAGTCTGGAAGGATAGCCTGCATGAGATCCAAGAAGAGCTAGCTAATTGGATTTATAACTGGCTCAACAGCAGAAAGCAGAGAATGGATGGTCGAAAATTATTTCTTGGAGAGGAGGCCTATGCTTAGTGGTGTATTCCAGTGGTCAGGGCTGGGACCTTTGTTGTTCACTATTTATATAAGCAATTTGGATGTGAATATACAAATGTAGTAAGTTTGAGAATGATACCAAAATAGGTGGTATCATCTATTGGGTGGCTGGGTGGAGATATGTCTCTACCATATGAGTGCAATGCACTCCTTCCCTCCACAAGCCTGTAGGTCACCTTTGGGCAAGGTGTAGCACCTGCTTAGCCCCCACCCCCACTGATCAAGATCACGTGAAGCCATGGGAGCATATAAGCACCGTATGAGCTTCTGGTGCACATCACAAGCCCTGGTTATGCAACCACTGATGCCAGGCAGACACTCCCTGAAGAGTATTGATAATGGTTGGAGTCACCCATCTTGTAAAGACACTGCCCAGAAGGCGGCAATGGATAACCACTTCTGCAGAAAAATTTGCCAAGGACAATCGTGGTCATGGAAAGACAAAAGAACATCATGGAGGGGTTCTTCCCCACAGGCAATAAAGACCCGTGGAAGAAAATGATTGCCCACATTATATGATATGGCACAGAATGATGATGATCATGGGATTATAGATAGTGAAGAATGTTATGAAAAATTACAGTGAGATCTTGATCAGCTGGGTAAGGGAGCTGAGGATTAACAAATGGCTTTCAATTCAGATAAGTATGAAGTGTTGCATTTTGGGAAGTTACGCCCGGGTAGGGCTCATATAGTGAATGGTTGGGCCCTGGGGAGTGTTGTGGGACAGAGGGACATAGGAGAACAAGTACAGAGTTTGTGGAAAGCAGATTCACAAAAAGACAAAGTGGTGAAGAAGGCATTTGTCATGCTGGTCTTCATCAGTTAGGGTACAGAGTATAGGTGCTAGGACTCACCAGCCTGTGGTTTCCTGGCTTTTCTTTGCCCTTTTTAAACAATGGTACATTTGCTACTCTCTAGCCCTCCAAAACCTCATCTGTGGCAAGAGATGAAGCAAAAATCTCTGCGAGGGACTCCACATTTCTCCTCTAGCTTCCCACAAGGTCCAAGAATACACTAGATTATGCCCTAAGGATTTACCTAAATGCAATTTAGGGAAACTGGATAAACAAGCTGTCAACTCTGACAGGGCATTTATTAGTTGGTCTGAAGGCCCTTCTTCCATGCTGTATTACACTGTGGCTCCTTGATTGATAAGCTTATTTCTAAAATTCAGTATAAATATAATGTAGGAATATTTTACTATATTTCCTGATCCCAAGGACATCAAAATTTTAACAAAATAATGCTGCTTTCCAAGCAAATGTACCCTTAATAGTCTTTACAAAATTACCATATTAATAACACCTTTACAGGATATATGTCCCTTCTAAATTTTGGACTGATTATTATTTTTTTGTTAGAGGCAGCAGAGGTAGCATCATCTTTATTACAATTGAGTTTTTGTATGTTGGTTATTAATAATGCTGCAGAATCAATTTAAAAATTCAAGATGTACTAAAAGCCATTATGAGTCATGATGAAGTGAAAATCTTTGGTGCACTAAATCCTAATCAAATCTATTTCGTAATGTGTTTCAAAGTCTGGTACTCCAGATTGGCAGAATGCCTGCTCCTCTCTGCTGTATTCATATTGCTATTTAAAGGCATTTCCATTAGGCACAGGTTACAAGAATGGAACATTGACTAACCTAAACAAAATGATATAGTGCAGACTGATTAGTGACATCTACAGACCATCACACATTCACTCTTTAAAGGGAAAAGTCATCCATACTCTTTTATGGTACTTTGCATAATTTATAATGCGTTGCTTTATGCCTTTTTATTTGGCTGGTTCCAGTAACCATAAAACCATAAGATAGAGGCAAGGAAGTTGTTTCCACTAGTTGGTGACTAGGTAACTAGGGGACATAGTCTCAAGGTTCTGGGGAGTAGATTTAGGATGGAGGTGAGGAGGAACTGCTTTTCCCAGAGTGTGGTGAATCTGTGGAATTCTCTGCCCAATGAAGCAGTGGAGGCTACCTCAGTAAATGTATTTAAGACAAGGTTGGATTGATTTTTGCATAGTAGGGGAATTAAAGGTTATGGAGAAAAGGCAGGTAGATGGACTTGAGTCAATGCCCAGATCAGTCATGATCTTATTGAATGGTAGAGCAGGCTCGATGGGCCAGATGGCCTACTCCTGCTCCGATTTCTTATGCTCTTATAGGATATAGGTTCAGAATTTGGCTGCTCTGGCATTTCATCATGTCTGATCCATTTCCCTCTCACCCCAATCTCCTGCGTTCTCCCTGTATCCTTTCACACCCTGACTAATCAAGAATCTATCAACCTTAGCCTTAAGTATACCCAATAATTTGGCTTCCACAGCTGCCTATGGCATCAAATTCCACAGATTTACGATTCCCTGGCTAAAGAAATCCCTCCTCATCTCTATTCCAAATGGATGCCCCTCTACTCTGAGGCTGTGTCCTCTGGTCTTAGACTCCCCCAAGATAGGAAACATCCTCTCCACATCCACTCTCTTGACGTCCTTCAACAATTGATAGGTTTCAATCAGATCCCCCCCCCCACCACCAATTCTTCTGAACATATTTTGCTATAATATTAAATGAATGTCTATGTTATGAGCCACTTTTGCTCAGATGAGTCATTTAGCTGATTCAAACTATAAACAATTTCAGCTACAGTTAAACACACAAAATGCTGGAGGAACTTAGCAAGTCAGGCAGTGTCTAGGGAGTCAAATAAACAGTTGACAAGACATTTCATCAAGACTGATACATCCATCATCTTGGCCTGAAGGGCCGACTGCTTATTCCTCTCCTTAGGTGGTGCCTGACCTGCTGAGTTCCTCCAGCATTTTGTGTGTGTTGCTCTGGATTTTAAGCATCTGCAGAATCTCTTGTGTTCATGTTTAACTACAGTTACATGCTGGGCTTGGAGATGATCCAGAGGAAGTTCAGAAGAATAAAACGGGGAATAAAAGGTTTAATGTTTGAGAAGGGGATGTTTCCATTAGTAGGAGAATCTGAGAGCACAGCCGCTTGACAAGGGTTATTCACCGTTTAGATGTGAGATGAACAGGAATTTCTTCAGCTGACATTTGTTGCCATGGAAACATGGTGAATCTGTGACATTTGTTGCCATGGAAGGCAGTGGAAGCCCATTGGCTGTATTTAAGGCAAGGATTGATAGGTTCTCAATTAGCAAGTGGTTAAAGGTTATGGGAAAAAGGCGGGAGAATACGGTTGTGGAAAAAGCACAGTCATGATTGAATAGCAGGGCAGACTTGATAGGCTGAATGTATTTTATGGTCTTATTTTCAGCGGTTATGTTTCTGGGGTAAATAGTGGGAGTTGTTGTCCCCTTTTTGGAGGTTCCTGGCCAACTGTTAGGTGGGAATGAGGAGAAACATGGACTTAGTGTCCTCTTGTAACAATTACGGGCTTTCTATCAAACACTGGCCCTTGAAATGAGTCCTGGCCAAGAAAGGGCAAGTGGGAAGGAGGTACAGGAGCTAGAAGAAGCACACACCACATTTTAGGAACAGCTGCTTCCGCTCAATCATCAGATTTCTGAATGGTCCATGAATTCATGAACACTGCCTCACTATTTGCTCTCTTTTTCTGTTCTTTATTTTTTTTTAATATATTCTTACTGCAGTTTATAGTAATTTTTATATATTTCACTGTACTACTGCCACAAAATAAGAACATTCCCCTAAATATTTCAGTGATAATAATGATTCTGATTCATATTTTAATATTTACTCTGTCTATCTCTCTCTCCAACATCTCAAATTACCGATCATTCCAATGTTTTTGCCTTCGTATTTATTGCCACCCTCTCCTTGATCGTCCATTCCTTCCTACAGTACATCTAGTGCTGCTCATAAATTCCTTCATGCAGAAGCTCTCCTATGACTGATGTTTCTGCAAGTGATCCTCTAAGAATTTTGACCACCATTCGTAACTCAGTCAAGGACCAGGACCTGACCTTGTCCTCGCCCTCCGATGACCCATTTCCCTTCATTTTCATGGGAGCCTCCTGTGCAACTTTTCTGTTGCTGACCATTTTAAGATCACTCTTTGGAGTGATCAGTGCCAGAATGGAACTGTTATGTTTTGCAACTCCAAATCTTCAAACTATTTCAAAGAGAAACCAGGGAGCCGTGAGATGTGAATCTGTCTTCGTTCTTTACTTTAAATGAGGCATGCATGTATCAAGTGGTAGCGTCATGACGTATGCAGTTCACATATTTTTACATATAACCCGATATAAATTATTTAAACAAACAAGAATGCTTAATCAAACAATATATTTACAACATTACAGAGATATTAAATGCACCAGAGGCATAGCAATGACGTGGTAGCTGGGAATCTGACAAGCGGCTCCTGACAGGAACCACATACATCCTGCTTTAGCCCACAAATCTATACACAAACAACAGCAGCACTGTCTGCAATGCATCCTTATTCACTTTCCCAAATTGTTAAGGACAGATCTAATCGAGCACCTGCACAGTGTACAAATTATGTTTAAAGCACAAAGCAGATTTCCAAGGCATCTGTTTAGTTCTGCAGCTCTTTGCTGTTATAGTATGAGCTGCTGTAGATGAGATCAACTCATTCTAAAGTTCAAAGTAAATTTATTATCAAAGTACATATATATCACCATATACAACGCTGAGATTCATTTTCTTGCAGGCATTCTCAATAAATCCATAGAATAATAACCTTAACTGAATCACTGCAACAACGTGGGTGTTCAAATAGTGTGCAAAAGACGACAAACTCTGCAAATACCAAAAATATAGAAATAATAATAGTAAAAAAACAAGTAATAAATATCGAGAACATGAGATGGAACAGTCCTTGAAAGTGAGTCCATAGGTTGTGGGAACATTTAATGATGTGGTGTGAGAAGCTGAGTGAAGTTATCACTATTGGTTCAGAGCATGATGGTTGAGGAGTAATAACTGTTCCCGTACCTGGTGGTGTGGGTCCTGAGGCACCTGCACTTTCTTCCTGACGGCAGCAGCATGCCCTAGGTGGTCAGGGTCCTGATAATGGATGCTGCTCTCCTGCAACAGTGTTTCGTGTAGCTGCGCTCAATGGTGGGGAGGATTTTATTTGTAACAAGAGAAAATCTGCAGATGCTGGAAATCTGAGCAAAACACACAAAATGCTGGAGGAACTCAGCAGGTCAGGCAGCATCTATGGAAAAAAGTACAGTCAACGTTTCAGGCTGAAACCCTTCAGAGGTCTGTGATGGACTGGGCCGTATCCACTACTTTTGTAGAATTTTCCGTTCATGGGCATTGGTGTTTCCATACTAGCTGTGGATGCAGCCAGACAATATAAGCGAAGTAACAAACTGGCTGGACAAAGGAGAGGCAGTGGATGTCATTTACTTGGATTTTCAGAAGGCATTTGATAAGGTGCCACAGATGAGGCTGCTTAACAAGATAAAATCCTTTGTTGTTACAGGAAAGATACTGGCATGGATAACAGAATAGCTGACAGGCAGGAAGCAGGGAGTGGGAATAAAACGGGCTTTTTCAGGTTGGTTGCCAGTGACTAGTGGTGTTCCTCAGGGGTCAATATTGAGACCACTACCTTTTACATTGTTTGCCAATAATTTAGATAATGGAATTGATAGCTTTGTGGCAAAGTTTGCAGATGATATGAAGATAGGTGGAGGGGTAGGCCGTGCTGAACTAATGCAAGTACAACAGGACTTAGACAAATTGGAAGAATGGGCACAAACGTGGCAGCTGCAATACAGTGTTAGAAAATGTATGATAATGCATTTTGGTAAAAGGAAAATGGTGCACTATTATCTAAATGGGGAGAAAATTCAATTGGTGAGAGGGCAGATGTATGGGGTTGAATGGGATCTGGGATCAGCCATGATGAAATGGCCGAGTGGACTCGATGGGCTGAATGGCCTAAGTCTGCTCCTGTGTCTTAAGGTCTTATATACTCTCCACTACACATATGTAGAAGTTTGTCAAAGTTTTAGATGTCATGCTGAATCTTCGCAAACTTATAAGGAAGAAGAGGCACTGCCGTGCTTTCTCTGTAACTTCACTTTACATGCTGGGCCCCGGACAGATCCTCTGAAATAATAACACTTTGGAATCTAAAGTTGCTGACCCTCTCCACCTCTGATCCTCCAATGAGGACTGACTCATGGAACTAGTTTCCTCCTTTTGAGATCAATAATCAGCTCATTGTTCTTGCTGACAGTGAGTAAGAGGTTGCTATTATGGCACCACTCAGCCAGATTTTCAGTCACCCACCTAAATGCTGATTCATCACTACCTTTGATTTGGCCTATGACAGCAGTGTCATCGTCAAACTCAAATATGGCATTGGAGCTGAGCTTAGCCACACAGTTATAAGTGTAAAGTGAGTAGAGCGGAGGGTGGGGGGGGGGGGGGTCTAAACACACAGCCTTGTGGTGCACCAGTGCTGATGGAGATCATGGAGGTGATGTTGTTGCTAATCCAAACTGACTGGGGTCTGCAAGTGAGGAAATAGAGGATCTAATTGCACAAGGAGGTATTGACACCAATGTCTAGGAGTTTATTGATTAGTCCTGAGGAATGATGGCATTGAACGATGAGCTGTAGTCGATAAAGAGCATCCTGATATATACATCTTTGCTGTGCAGATGTTCCAGAGTTGAATGAAGAGTGAATGAGATGGCATCTGCTGCAGACCTGTTGCTCTGGTAGGTAAATTGGAGTGGATCTAAGTTGCTTCTCAGGCAGGAGTTGATATGTTTCATCACTAACGTCTCAACGCACTTCATCACTCTGGATTTAAGTGCTACTGGACTAGTTTTGTTCTCTTTTGCACAACGTATTTAATTTAATTTGTAAAATATATTTCTTATTGTAATTCATTCCTTATGTATTGCACTGTTCTGCCAGGAAACAACAAATTTCACAACATAAGTCAGTGAATTTAATCCTGATTCTCATTCTCTGTTGCTGTCTGGGTCGTCTGCAGCGATGTTGCAGAGAACTGACGCACAGTTTTCTTTGCATGCTTTGGTTCTTAAAGATTACATTAGCAGAGTGACTTTTATTTTCTGGTGAAGTTGACAGCCAGGGTCAATTAATTGATATTTAAATAATTTGGTTTTTTTTTCATGTTTGCAAGTTCCATGAGCTGTGGAAAATGTTAGTTCTATACAGTGTTGCCCAGTTTAGTCAAATCATATTGCAGTGATTCACTTCCTCCAATATGCTGTGGCTTTGTATAGCATTAATTAAAATGTTCAGACTTCATTGGGGAGGTGTAACAAATGATGTAACAGAGTACTGAAGCGAAAAAGTATGTTCAGGCTTCTGGAAAAGTAAACTAATTTTTCAATTTGTATGTTGTGAATAGATTATTAATCAACTAGACATATATAATTCACCCTGCCTTACATTTTCATGCCAATTCACGCTTCTGTATTTTACATCTTTAGAAAATGAAAGGACATAGAAGATTAAGAGGAAATTTGATAGAGGTATACAATATTATGAGGGGCATAGATAGTGTAAATGTAAGCAGGCTTTTTCCACTGAGGTTGGGCGGGAATACAACTAGAGGTCATGGGTTAAGGGTGAAAGGTGAGAGGTTTAAAGAAAACATGAAGGGAAACTTCTTCACTCAGAGGTTCGTGAGAGTTGGAATGAGCTGCCAGCAGAAGTGGTGCATGCAAGCTCGATTTCAATGTTTAACAGAAGTTTGGATAAGTACATGGATAGTAGGGGTATGGAGGGCCAGTTCAGGTCGATTGGAGTAGGCAGTTTAAAGGGTTTTGTCATGGACTAGATAGACCCAAGGGCCTGTTTCTGTGCTGTATTTCTCTATGACTGGCTGACTGTATGTGGTGAGACAGGTTACCACATTCTCCTTGGGCGTTGTACATTGAAGTCTGCTAGAAGCAGGTGGGTACCTCAGACTGCTGAAGCAGGAGTTAAAGATCTCAGTGAACTCTCCAGCCAGTTGATCAGCACAGGTCTTTAATACTTGGTAAGGTACCATGTCTGAGCTGAATGCAGTTTGTGAGTTCACCCTCCTGAAGCTTGCTTGTACGTGGCCTCAGAAACTGAAATCATAGCACCTTTGGGGGGTTGTGGGAGTCCATGATTGCTTCTTCATGCTTTGATGGTCGAAGCGAACGTAGAAGGCATTGAGCTCATCTGGAAGTGAAGCCCTGCTGTCGGCTACGTTGCTTGATTTTATTTTATAAGTTGTGATATTAATCAAGCACTGCCACAACTGTCAAGCATCCTTCATTGATTCAAGTTTAGTCCGGAATTGCTACTTCACCCGTGAGGTGGCTTCTGGAGATTGTACCTGGATCTCTTGTTACTTTCTAGGTCACCAGATTTGAATGCCTCGGATCTGGCTGTCAATAGATTGCGGATTTCCTGGTTCATCCAGGGATTCTGGTTGGGGAAGGAGACCCAGAATGACTTTGTGGAGACACACTTATCTACAACTGCTTTAACAAAGTCCATGACAATCATAGCATATTCATTCAGTCTCGAACACAGCCCAGTCCACTTTCTTGAAGCAATCCCATAGCTACCCCTCTTCCACTTGCTACCATGTCTTTGTTGCCCTAATCACTGGAGCTTTGCTCTTTAGCTTCTGCCTGTGTGCAGGTAGAAAAATAGCCCGGTGATCTGATATATCAAAATGCAGTCTGGGCATGGAATGATAGGCATTTCTTATCTTAGTGTAACAGTGGTCTAGTGTGTTGCGACATCTGGTGCAACAGGTTGTATGTTGATGGTAATTGGGCAGTTTTCTCCAAACAAACCTGGTTGAGTTCCCAACTATGATTTGAAGTGTGTCCAGAAGACCATAAGACATTGGAGCAGAATGAGGCCATTCAGCCCATCGCGTCCGCTCCACCATTTCATCATGGCTGATTCCTGATCCCACTCAACCCCATACACCTGCCTCTGACCATATCCCTTGATGGCCCTACCAATCAGGAATCTACCAACTTCCACTTTAAACATACTTATGGACTCCACCTCCACCACAGGTCTCCTTGGTAGAGCATTCCGCAGATTCACCACTCCTTACTTCTTACTTACTCCTTACTTTTGTTCTAAAAAAAAAATCGCCCCTCAGTTTTGAGGCTATGCCCTCTAGTTCTGGATACCTCCACCAGAGGGAACATCCTCTCCATATCCATGTTATCTAGTCCTTCCAACATTTGGTAGGTTTCAATGAAATCCCCGCGCATTCTTCAAAATTCCAGTGAGTACAGGCCCAAAGCTGCCAAACGCTCTCATATGTTAATCCCTTCATTCCTAGAATCATCCTTATGAACCTCCTATGGACTTTCTCTAATGACAATACATCCTTTTTGAGATAAGGGGTCCAAAACTGTTACAGTACTCCAAATGCAGCCTGACTAGTGTCTTATAATAGTGAATTATCTCGTTTTTGCAGTCTATTCCCTCGAAGTAAATGCCAACATTGCATTTGCCTTCTTTTAGCACAGACTCAACCTGTGAATTAACCTTCCAGGAGTCTTGCATGAGGTCTCCCGAGTCCCTCCGCACCTCTGATGTATGAATTTCTCCCCATTTAGATAACAGTCTGCACTATTGTTCCTTTTAACAAAATGCATCATCATACATTTCCCAACTCTGTATGCCATCTACAGCCTCCGCCTTAAATACACCCAATGACCTGGTCTCCACAGCCGCCTGTGGCAACAAATTCCACAGATTCACCACCCTCTGGCTAAAGAAATTCCTCTTCATCTCTATTTTGAGGTTGTGCCCCCTGACTTTACCACTACAGGAAACATCCTTCCCCATTCTCTCTATCTAGGCCTTTCGATTTTTGATAGGTTTTGATAAGATCCCCACCTCGTTCTTCTAAATTCCAATGAGTACATGCCCAGAGCCATCAACACATCATATGATAATCCTTTCACCCCCAAAATCATTGTGTGAACCTCCTTTGAACCCTCTCCAATATAAGCACATCCTTTCTTAGATAAGGGGCCCTAAACTGCCAACAATATTCTCAAGTGAAGCCTCATCAGTGATTTATAAATTCTCAACAATACATCCTTGTTTTTACAGTCTATTCTAATCCTCTTGAAATGAATGCTAACATTGCATTTGCCTTCCTCACCACCAACTCAATCTGCAAGTTAACCATTAGGGAATCCTGCACTAAGACTCCCAAGTCCCTTTACACCTCAGATTTTTTGATTTTTTCCCCGTTTAGAAAATAGTCTATGCTTTTATTCCTTCTACCAAAGTTCATGACCATACATTTTCTGACATTGTATTCCACCTGCCACTACTTGGCCCATGTTCCTAACCTGTCTAGGTCCTTCTACAGACATCCTGCTTCCTGAACGCTACCTACTCGTCCACCTATCTTCATATCATCTCAAACTTGTCCACCAAGCCATCAATTCCATCATTTAAATCATTGATATATAATGTAAAAAGAACTGATCTCAACACCAAACCCTGCAGCCAATCAGAAGGGGCTCCCTTTATTCCTACTCTGCCTGGTTCTAAACAGCCAGTGCTCTATCCATGCTAGTATCTTTCCTGTAATACCATGTACTGTTATCTTACTGAGCAGCCTCATTTGTGTCGTAACACCTTGTCAAATGCCTTTTGAACATCCAGGTACAGTTGGTTTAGTTGGATTTTAATTTCCTACCCAAGCAGGTCTTCATCTTGGTCAGTGTTTTGCAGCCATTACAAGACAGAGAAATCAGCAATGCCACTAACCTCTGCATATCAGTGTGTTTTGCACATAGAACCACCGGCAACAAGGAGTGGCTCAGTAGCCAGAGTGGTTAGCACATCGCTTTATATAAGTTCGGGGTTCGATTCGTGCTGCTTTTGTTTGCATATTCTCCCCGTGACCGCATGGGCTTCCTCCCACATTTCAGAAACCCTATGGGTTAGGGTTAATGAGTTGTGGGCATGCTACACCGGTACCAGAAGCACGACGACACTCATGGGCCGCCCAGCACAATCCTTACCGATTCGATTTGACGCAAATTACGTAATTCACTGTACCTTTTCATATCCACGTGACAAATAAATATGACCTTTAATCTTTAAATCAGCCTGAAGATCATAGAACAGTTACAACAAAGGAGGAAGCCATTTGGCCCATCATGGCCGTGCAGACACTACCAGAGCAATGTTTCAGCGCTCTGATTTATGATATATTCAGGTTATATGTCAATCACATATGTATTCTAAAACCTACTTCAGCTCTCTGCATGATCTTTAAATTACTAATTAAAAATTATGCTCTGTGTTATTGATTGATGCTGATTTACTGTTTAGCCAACTTAAGCACATCTCAATCAGTGGACACCAGAAAGCCTTTTAAATTGCTGCTTCATTTCACAGCAGCAGGTTTTCGTGAGGGGAACATGGTGGTGGAAAGTTCTCAGAATGGGTTGGTAGCTCTCTTTGGGAAGCTTTTGTTGAGGTTTGCAGTCAGCACTGTTGCTTCAATTCTGTCAGTAAAGTCGAATCCACGGTGAAAATCCTGCCAGAATATTATTGTCAATGTACAGTATACAAGACAGTGAGTGAGGTGCAATGCGAGGAAGTGGTGAAGTTCATTTTGCAGGTGAAGCACCAACAATTAATAATAAGTCATTGGGTTTTCTGAAAAGAATGTTAAAGGCAAGAGAATAGCAAGGGAAGGAACAGAATCCGTTATGACTCCAGAGGCAGTCTGTGAGAGGGACCAGGGGATGTGGATGAGGTCTTAAAGTAATACTTGTCATCTGTGTTCGCTAAGGAGAATGATATTGTAGTTGGAGAATACTGGTAGAAGGTTAAATTTCAGGATGTGTTATTAGAAAGGAGGTATAAGGTGGCATGGTAAGATTAAAGGTGGACGAATGCCGGGAGATGATAAAACACATTTCAGATTGAAATGAGAGGCAAGAGAGAAAATTACTGACCCCCGTAGAGAACACTGTAAATTTTTGCTGACCTCATGTGATACACTAGAAGATAGCAAACTGGCACCTTTCTCCCCAAGAAGGACAGCTTGGACACGTCAGGTAATTACATACCAGTGAGTCCACTGTCAGTGACAGAGAAATTAATGGGATCAGTTCTGAGCAACTGGAAGAGACTGGGATTAATCAAAAATAGTCAGCATCAATTTATTATGGGAGATCCTTCTGAGCAAATTGATTGATGTTTTTTTAAAAAGAAGTGACAAAATATATTGATGAGGGCTTCGGTAAGTCCTTTGTCAAGGTATCCCACGGGAAACTAGTCCAAACAGTTAGAAGCCATGGAATCCAAAACTGGCACAGTAATTGAAGTCATAGGGTGATGGTGAAGGGTTGTTTTGTGATTGGAAGCTTGATTTGAGAAGGTAGGTGCTGGGTCCCTTAATGTTTGTTACATCTTTATGAATATGAATGTAGGAGTGTGATGAAATCTACAGAGAGAACGGAAATCAATGGTGTTATTGACAGTGAGGGGAATAGTCTAAAGAAGTTCCCGACCCTTTTTTCAATCCCTTGGACCAGTACTATTAAGCAAGGGGTCCACGGGCCCCAAGTTGGGAAACCCTGGACTAAAGCATAGAAAGATATTGATCAGTAAAATCAAAAAAGAATTGCAGATACTGGAAATGCTGAGCAGGTTAGACTGAGTCTGTGGGAAGGACAACAGAGTTAACGATTCAGGTCAGGGTGAGTCTGTGGGAAGGGAAACAGTTAACGCTTCAGGTCTGAAACCCTGCGATACAACTAGAAAGAGTGAAGAAAAGTTGCTAAATTTCAGGGAATTGGGGGGGAGGGGAATGGCTCTGGGTCTATATTTGCTGGACTTCAGAAGAATGAGGGGGGATCTCATTGAAATCTACCAAATATTGAAAGGCCTACATAAAGTAGATGTGGAGAGAATGTTTTCTATAGTGGGGGAGTCTCGGACCAGAGGGCACAGACTCAGAATAGAACAGAGATGAGGAGGAATATCTTTAGCCAGAGTGTAGTGAATCTGTGGAATTCATTGCCACAGACGGCTGTGGAGACCAAGTTATTGGGTATATTTAAAGTGGAGGTTGACACATTCTTGATTAGTCAGCATGTCAAAGGATACAGGGAGAAGGCAGGAGAATGGGGTTGAGAGGGATAATAAATCAGCTATGATGGAATGGTGGAACAGACTTGATGGACTGAATGGCCTATTTCTGCTCCAATGTTTTATGGTCTTAAATGCAGAGCAGAAAGACTCCATTCCCAGAGGGAAATAAGAGAAAGAAGTGTGTGGGCGAAGACGAACACAGACGGACAAGTGACAGAAAGAGAAAATCAAGTTATATGAGGTTGTAAAATTTAATGTTAAATCCAGAAGGCTCCCATACACCCAGATGGAAGATGAGGTGATGCACTGTGGTAAGGAGCACAGGTAATGGCAGATGGAATTTAATTTGAAGTGTGAAGCATCTGTGGGCAAGCACTTGAATTGCCAAGACATAGAAAACTTCAAATCAAGTGCTAGTGAATGAGATTACTATAGATGGCCACTTCTTGGACATGCCTGTATTAATCTATCACTTTATAACTCTAATGAAATGCACAAGATTTACACCCATTACAAAATCAAACATAAGTCTTTATGAATGTTAAAATCTCACAGACCTTCATTACTCTTTGAAGAGAAGGATAGAATCTAAGAGACATCAAGGCTGATTCCAACCCTTAGGTTACCTCTAATAATTCTTCTTTATAATAGAGAAGCATGGTAGCATAGTGGTAAGCACTACGCTTTACAGTATCAGAGACCTGGGTTCAATTCCCAGCGCTGTCTATACAGAGTTTGTACATTCTCCCCGTGACTACATGGGTTTACTCCTGGTGCTCTAGTTTCCTCCCACAGTCCAAAGACGTACCAGTTGGTAGGTTAATTGGACATTGTAAATGATCCTGCGATTAGGCGAGGGTTGAATGGCAGGTTGCTGCGCAGCTGGCTCAAAGGCCAGGAAGGGCTCTCACTGAATAAATAATGCAAGAAAATAAAACCAAAATTAAATAGTTGAGAAAAAATGTATTATTGGCTCTGTAAATAAAGTAATTGTCCATTTCTTTTACTGGTAAGTTATCAATATTCCTACGTAGACAATTTTGTATTAAACATATTAATAGAACTGTATTACTGAAAAGCATCAACAGAAAGCCTTCAGGCACTCTGTCATGGGAGATATTAAAGATTAATGAAGGATACTATATTATTATTACCATACTACTCAAACCAGCTGGTACCCAGAGATTACATTTCACAGTTGTGGCCTTCTGCCTTATACTGAAATCAGTCTGTTTGGTAAAACAGAGTTTAAAAGAATGGACAATAGGACATAGAACACAGAAGAATACAGCACAGTACAGGCCCTTTGGCCCACAATGTTGTGCCGACCCTTAAACCCTGTCCCATATAACCCCCCACCTTAAATTCCTCCATATACCTGTCTAATAGTCTCTTAAATTTCACTAGTGTATCTGCCTCCACCACTGACTCAGGCAGTGCATTCCATGCACCAACCACTCTCTGAGTGAAAAACCTTCCTCTAATATCCCCCTTGAACTTTCCACCCCTTACCTTAAAGACATGTCCTCTTGTATTGAGCAGTGGTGCCCTGGGGAAGAGGCGCTGGCTGTCCACTCTATCTATTCCTCTTAATATCTTGTATACCTCTACCATGTCTCCTCTCATCCTCCTTCTCTCCAAAGAGTAAAGTCCTAGCTCCCTTAATCTCTGATCATAATGCATACTCTCTAAACCAGGCAGCATCCTGGTAAATCTCCTCTGTACCCTTTCCAATGTTTCCATGTCCAATGGAACAAAGCAGAGCTTCAGAACATATTTTAATTGATATTTTAATAACTGTTGTCTTTACTGGAAGCTTTTATAAAAGTGGATTTTTAATAGATTTAGGTAACCCCACTCAAATAAGGAAGAAGGAAGAAAAAAGAAAACCAGAACAAATGATATACCAGTTGTTGTGTTCAATATGAGGGGGAGTGCAGAGCACACCAGGAGGCCAGTCTGCAGGATATTCAACTGAACTTTATTGATAACACTGCTTATACAATTCATGAACTCTTCCCATGGGGGAGTGGATAACTGAATGACTTAGGAATACCACTACTGACTACCACAACATATCCTCTTCCAGGAAAAAGAAAGAAAAAAATAGGTATGTACTACTTGTCTATAGTTCACTTTACCCGCAGCATGCAACATTAAATTGCCAACATTATAACTGTCCTTCTCTTTGTTTTTAATGGTCTCTCTCTGTTTCTCTCCTTTTTTCCAACCAATTCTTTTTTTCCTATAAGAACAGACTAATTTTGTGAAATGTTTTCAACAGTAGAACTCTTTTAAAAAAAAACACTAAATCTAATGGAGGTTAGGGTAGACAACCTGAACACTCCATCAAAGTGAGAGGATCATCCTGCCTCTTTAATCACTTGCCCTAAGCTATTGGGCTATGGAGTATATGTTTGTGGTGGGACAGATGAATGGCCATATCTGGTACAGGGTCTTAGAAGTATTGG
Source organism: Hemitrygon akajei (assembly GCF_048418815.1). Classification (NCBI taxonomy): domain Eukaryota; kingdom Metazoa; phylum Chordata; class Chondrichthyes; order Myliobatiformes; family Dasyatidae; genus Hemitrygon; species Hemitrygon akajei. The sequence goes on from NC_133132.1 coordinate 153,882,020, forward strand.
AATGAATGGAGCTTCTTGGACAGATGCGTCCATCTCAGGTAAGTAGTCCTTGTCATAAGGATCAGGCCACTCTATTTCTTCCTCTACCTTTCGTGGACATTGAAGGCACACAAGTGCATGCTTGTTCTGCCTGATTTCACCACCTTGTGATGTCCTGATCACAAACAATCATGTTGCATGCTTCTGGACTATTGTTCCTTTAGGAAATTGGTCTGAAACCCTGTTCAGTAGGAGTCAATAATCTTGAAGCATATGCCAATGGTTTCTATACACCAGTGCAGTCTTGCATGTGCACTCCTCCTCGGCCAAAGAAAGAGGCGTCTGCTGAGACCTTAGTCGCTTGGTTCAGATCCAAGGACACCAATGTTGGTGGAGAGATAAGCTCTGCTTTAAGTGATGAAAATAACTTCTGCTGTGGTGCGTCCCAGGTGCAAATATTTCGCTGAAAGAGGAAGTCATGTTGTGGCTTTGTTTTTTATGTCAAATCTGGAATGAACTCTCCTAGCTGGTTTACTATGCCAAGGAAACTGTGGATCTCTGATACATTCATAGGTTGTTCCATGTTCCAAACTCCTGCTGGTTTGTCAGAATCTGGTTGCACTTCCTCAGAGGACAGTTGGAGGCCCAAGAACTTCACCTCCAACTTTGCAAATTTGCATTTTAGGGTGATTCCAACTCGTTTCAGTTTCTCCAAGGCAGCTTCCACTCTTTTGTAGTGATCCTCACTTGAGCCTCTGAAGATGCTGTAAGTATATTGTCCATGTGGCAGACTACTTCTTCTAGTCCCTCCAAAATTTGATTCATCCTCATCTGAAAGAGTTCAGGAGCCTTTTGAGGGCATAGCGTCCATATAGTGTGATAAGGCTGTAAACTTCTGTAATTCAGGAGCTAAACAGATTTGCCAGAACCCTGAGTTTGCATCTATTTTGGTGAAGAACTTTGCTCCACCCCACATACCCAACAGAAGGCAGAATAAAATTCTTCCACCTCTCACAGATCCTCACTGTGCCATCTGGCTTGGGAACAAGAACAATGACCGCACACCAGTCAGTGGGTCTATTCACTCTAGTTATGATGTCAAGCACCTCCCTTCTCTCAAGTTCAGCTTTAACTTTGCTCATCAATGGGACTTGTATATGCCTTGCTGAGGTCAGAGATTAGGGCATCACTCCTGACCTCAGTCGAACAAGGCATTCTTCTTTCAGGCCTGTGAACAACTCTCAGTATTTCTGCCACAGAACATTGTTTAGTGAATCCAGCCTTGCCATGAGCTTCTTGATGGCATTTTGTCCCAGTTGTTGGAAGAAGAGATTCTGAACAACATTAGATGTCCTCTTTTAGCTGATTCTCATTTTTGTGGATGGAAGTAGTAAACGTTCCTTTCACACTGAGCTTGTGTTTCCCTGGTTCCGTGAGCACTTACTTTATTGGGTTTAGCGTAATGCCTGTTTTCTTCGCCAGTTTTGTGAACAGACATTTGGGGATGGCGGTGACATCTCTTCCTGTGTTCATTTTGCACGTTACTGCCTCATTTTGCAACTGAACCGAGTACACCAGCCTTGTCTATTTGAACCTTTCTCTTTGTCTTAATCATGGCCTTTTTTTGAACTCCGAAAGAACTGTTTTTGAGTGATACTGGCATTTGTAATGGCAAAATTGGTGGCATTTCACTTCTTTTTGCTGGACAGTGTTCTTTGAGTGGAATGGAGACTTGCTGCATCTCCTGCAGTTGGACATTTTACCTGCTCTTTGTTTCGCTTGTCTGTTTGAGCTGAGCTCTACTGTCACCTTTCTGATTCTACTCTGTTTGTACCCTTCCTATTGTACAGCTTCCAGCTTTATCTCAGCATCGTTGTCCCTCCGTTTTCCCTGTTGTTGACGAACATTCTCTCTCTGTAGACCATAGTAATGGCTTTCTCTAGTCTGAGATTTGCCTACAGCTTAAGTCTCTTTGACAATTTCGTGTCTAGTAGCCCAACGACAATCCTGTCTCTAATGAGCTCATCTCCCAGATTTCCATATGCACAGTTGTCTGAAAGGACATACAATGCTGTGATGAATAAGATAATGAGAGTGTATAAGATGAAGAGAGGCATTGATCGTGTGGAGAGTCAGAGGCTTTTTCCCAGGCTAGCACGAGAGGGCATAGTTTTAAGGCGCTTGGAAGTAGGTACAGAGGAGATGCTGGGTTAAGTTTTTTTTACACAGAGAGTGGTGAGTGCGTGGAATGGGCTGCCGGCAACAGTGGTGGAGGCAGATACGATAGGGTCTTTTAAGAGACTCCTGAATAGGTACATGGAAGTTAGAAAAATAGGCTATGGGAAACCCTAGGTAATTTCTAAAGTAAGGACATGTTTGGCACAGCCTTGTGGGCCAAAGAGCCTGTATTGTGCTGTAGGGTTTCTATGTTTCTATGAACTTATTAATGCTTTCACCTGGCTCCTGTTTTCTGGAGTTGAACTTTGCCCTCTCATATATCACATTTCACTTTCCTAAGAAATAGTCTTTGAAATTGTCCTGCACCGTTTGTACACCTTTTCCTGTCAGTCGTAATCCATCCATCATGTCATTCTGCTTTGTCACCCATGCCATATATCGGTGTGCTCAGTTGATGCTGCTCTGAAGCCTGAGAGAGAATGCTTGCAACCCTAAAACTCTCAAAGAATCTGAGCCATCGCTCAAAGTCCCTGGTCTAGAGAAATCAAATGTCTCAGGTGGCTTTATTAGGTAAGCAGATGAAGGTATTTGTGCCATTTTCCTGTATGTTTATTTATTAATTATTTTATATATTTGGACTACAAAAGCCTTCTTTACTCTCCCAAGAGAGTTGGACTGACTTCTCTACTGTGTCTGTGTCTCTGTTCACTTCCCCAGGCTAGTGGCCCAGAGATTATTACAATTTATCCACTTTTGGGTGTCGCTCAAAGGCATTGCCTAGCAACCCTGGACAATTCTCAGCTCAACCTTGGTGCATACAGTTTAGGTCTCTATATCTTCAGTTTCATAGATATATACAAATAAGAACAGTCTTACTGTAAACTCTTGCTTGTTTGGTATCTCCTTTGGTCTGTAGCCTGAATTCATCGATGACCACTCATTTCCGACAGCATGTTGTGTTCAATATGAGGGATAGTGCAAAGCACACACCAGGAGGCCAGCCTGCAGGATATTCAACTGAACTTTATTGATAACGCTGCTTGTACAGCATTTGAACTCTTCCCATGTGGAACTGACCAACTGAGTGGCATCGGAACTCCACTATTAACTACCACAATACACATAAGAAAACACAGAGGAAATGCATCACACAGCTGGTAAGGCGAAATCTGGGGATGGCTTTGTCTTTGACATCCTCTAACCAAGCTGTGTAATGGTTAAAAATCAAGTTCACCAACTGCACATCTGCCTAGATTCTCAAAATGTGTATCAGCGTTTTGAATATGCGTATGCATCCTCCCAGAACACAGAGCTTTGTGGAAAGTGTTCTCAGCACATTTTTGAAGACACAAGAAACTGCCGATGCTGGAATTTGGAGCAACAAACTATCTGCTGGAGGGGCTCAACGGATCTAGCAGCATCAGTGGGAGGAAAGTGTTGACATTTCCGAAGCAGGGTTTTGAACCGAAATGTTGAAAATGTATTTCCTCCCACTGATGCCGAGTTCCTCCAGCAGATCATTTGCTGCTAAGTGAATCAATTTTACAGAATGCTTATAGTATCTAAAGTCCTGATGAATGGTCTCAGCCCGAAATGTCAACTCATTATTCCTTTCCATAGATGCTGCCTGAACTGCTGAGTTCCTCCAGCATTTTGTGTGTGTACAGAAAGTAAAGCTTGGTTCTCAGTACATAATGTACCATACTAGTGCCTCCACTATAGATAAACCTGTATTTGTATTTGTATTGGGAGCAGACTGGCACAGAGCTTAATAAAAAACTTAACCCTGACATCTCCTCTGTACCTACTCCCCAGCACCTTCAACCTGTGTCCTCTTGTGGCAACCAATTCTGCACCTGGGAAAAAGCCTCTGACTATCCACACAATCAATACCTCTCATCATCTTATACACCTCTATCAGGTCACCTCTCATCCTCCGTTGCCCCAAGGAAAGAAGGCCGAGTTCACTCAACCTATTCTCATAAGGCATGCTCCCCAATCCAGGCAACATCCTTGTAAATCTCCTCTGCACCCTTTCCATGGCTTCCAAATCCTTCTTGTAGTGAGGCAACCAGAACTGAGCACAGTCCTCCAAGTGGGGTCTGACCAGGGTCCTATACAGCTGTAACATTACCTCTCAGCTCCTAAATTATGGTCAGTGCTAGAGTGCTAGGGTTCATTCTGGAGTTATGGTCAATATCAAATACTAACTTAAACAGCAACCAGTCTTCAGACCTGAACGTGGTTTGTAGATTGAGTTTAAAATGCACCCACAACAATGGAGTTCCTAAAGCTGCATTTTGGGGATGATTGCAAACAAAGAGACACCCCATTTGACTTCAGGTGCCTGCATATGCATAAATCTGGCCCAGAGTCAGAGGGGATGAACATCCATTTGGGGTGTCTGGAGTGCAGATGTGAGGTTTGAAAATAATATTTAATTTAAAGGAAGCATTGAGGACACATTGTTCGACTGTTACCATTGATCTTTAGCAAATAAAGAGATCACGCAACACTGGGTCAAGCAGCCCCCTTCTTCCAAGAGTGTATCCCAAATGATCCCTCTTCTACACCCACCAGCTTTATTGTCTCTCCAGAGACTTTGTTCACAGTCACAAACAGCCAGCAACTGAATCTCTGTGCAACAATATTCAGAGAACTTAAGGCTCTGTGCTGGGATGTTCTCAGTACATACTGATCTGTATGTTCTTGTTCTGTGCCAGGGTGATCTCACTCCATGCTGAGTGCCTGACTATATACTGTACCTGATAGTCCCTCACACGCACAACTCTGTCCTGGAGTGTTTCCAGGTTCTGAAGCTCTGTACCAATGTCTCTGGCACATGAAGTTCTTTGCCAGAGTGTGTTCATCACCTGGGTATTTATTGCCTATTTTTTAAGGTATGACAGAAGTGACTGAATGTACTCGTAACCAAATTTGCTCATGTTTCATAATTCAAGTCATGAAGGCACAGAGTCAGCAAACAGACACAGACAGGCTTAGTGCATGGGCAAGAAAGTGGGAGATATAGTGTAGGAAAATGCTGAAAATCCACCTTCAGCATTCGGTTCCATAATGATTCCCCAAACAAGGTCCAGAAAATTTACATCTGCTCATACCAGATGTGATCAGTATCACAGAGAAGATAAGAACATGGAAGGTAAAATTTGTTATTCATCAGACAGAAAACGCAAGGTTGTAGAAATTATTCTGACAACTAATGGAAGTTACTGATATATTTTGAAGATGCAACATTTATAATGTATTACTTGTTACAGATTTTATATTAAAACCATTCCTTGTCAACTGATAGCTAATTTTAGATATATAATAAAATAAAAAAGATGCATAATCTTCTTAGGTGGTTAATTATATTGAAAATTAAATCTGCCCATCTTAAATTTAAAAATGTAATTTTTGCTGCAAAGATTCATTATGTATTTTTGAAAATGATAAATTGAGCAATGCCCTATTTTCCAAACTTTTAATTTTTAAAACAAAAAATACATTTATGGCCATCATTGACAAGACAAGCCTTGAAAGGTTATCTTTAGTCTTCTTGAAGAAATTGGCCATTTTTATAGATCAAGACTCGCTCTTGACCGGACTGCATAAAAACAGATTTCCTTTATTACTTTTGACCTTTATTAACATTTCCCAGCTGTCATAGTGGGATTTGAATTCGCATCACCAGATCATTAGCAGCGAGCCTCTGAATTACTTGCTCTGAAATTTAACAACCATGCTCGTTCATATCCTTTCTGCACAAGATTTAGAGCACGATGAAGACAGAATTAAACAGGTAAGATTTATACACAAGCCCACAAGTAAACACCATAAAAATTGTCTCTCCGTGAAATGCCAATCCATTTAATGCAGCACTATTTCTCAGAAGGAAGTGGTAACATTTAATATAATTAGAAGAAAGAAGTAATTGATCCACTTCAAACCAGCACAGCTTCTCTTTTGGAAAAACAATTCTGAAACAAAGTGTCCTTTATTGTAGAACAAAGTGTCCTTGGGGAATAATGCTGTCACTTTTGGAAAGATGCTGTTGGGTTCAATAACAAATTACTTTTGCAGTATCAGAGGAGAACAAGCAGAACTCAGAATTACATTTGCTATATTTTGATTTTTTTTTATTCATTGGCAAAGTTCATAAATTTTGCAAATTTTGTTCCATTGATGTATTTTTACTGAAAACCAGACTGGGATCTGTAAAATTAAGAGCATTCAAAAAGAGATTATCTCTTCAGCTTTAGATTCTCCTTCATTAACCAAGGGAAAGCTGACTACTGTTTACATATTGTCCCATTTTCCCAAAAGCGACATACACAAAATGGTGAAGGAACTCAGCAGACCAGACAGCACCTATGGAAATAAATAAACAGTCTATGTTTCGGGCCGAGATGCTCCTACAGAACTGAAAAGGAAGAGGGAAGACATCAAAATAAAAAGGTGTGGGGGACTGTTCTGTAAAATTAAATTACACATGCACTGAACTTAACCTCATCACATTATCACCTCATCTATCTATTAATTTCTATGTTAACAACATAAAATAAATTCCAACAGCAACATTAATTATTGAGTACCTGTAGCGGTGTGCTACACGCAGCGCTGAAATAATGACACGTAGTCGATGAACTGCGGTTACAAAAGAGATTTTATTCGAATTTCGCGGCCTCACTTTAAAGCCTTCCTGATCCCGCCCTCCCCGGGCGCGGATGCGGTAGGGGGCACGTATTCACAGTCCCGCGAGCGGGCTTTTCCCCTTGTTGGTGAAGCAGACCTGGCGCCCTTTTGGGACTGGCCTTTATGCCGGCGCGCTGGCTATTTGTGAGCCGGTTCGAGTGCGCTAGGAAGTGGGTCGCCACATAACCCCCCCCCCAGAACCGGCGATACACCCCCCAATGTCCACAGTCTGGGCCGGACCCTGTTTGGGAGGTCTGCCTCTGCGCCGTGGTGCCGGAAACTCAACTGGTTGCACCACGTCCACATGGGCTGGTTTGAGTCGGTCCACCGTGAAAACCTCCTCTCTCCCCCCAACGTCCAGCACGAATGTGGACCCATTGTTTCTGATCAGCGTAAACGGCCCCTCGTAGGGCCGCTGTAGCGGTGCCCGATGTCCGCCCCTCCATACAAACACAAACTTACAGTTCTGCAGGTCTCTGGGTACGCAGGTCGGGCTCTGCCCATGCTGCGAAGTGGGTATGGGGGCCAGGTTGCCAAGCCTCTCGCATAATCTGCCCAGGACTGCTGCGGGTTCTTCCTCGTGCCCCCTTGGGGCTGGTATAAACTCCCTGGGGATGACCAGGGGTGTGCCGTACACCAACTCGGCTGACGAGGTGTGCAGATCGTCTTTGGGCGCCGTGCGGATGCTGAGCAGGACCCAGGGAAGCTCGTCCACCCAGTTAGCTCCTCTCAGGCGGGCCATGAGAGCCGACTTTAGGTGATGGTGGAAACGCTCCACCAGCCCGTTCAACTGTGGGTGGTAGGCAGTGGTGTGGTGCAGCTGTGTCCCCAAAAGGCTGGCCATAGCTGACCACAGGCTGGAGGTGAACTGGGCGCCTCTGTCGAAGGTAATAGATAGATAGATACTTTATTCATCCCCATGGGGAAATTCAACTTTTTTCCAATGTCCCATACACTTGTTGTAGCAAACTAATTACATACAGTACTTAACTCAGTAAAAAATATGATATGCATCTAAATCACTATCTCAAAAAATGTGGGCCAGTACACCAAAGCGAGATACCCAGGTGGTGATCAGTGCCCGGGCGCAGGATTTGGAGGTGGTGTCGGTGAGCAGGACCACCTCTGGCCATCTTGTGAACCGGTCCACGATAGTGAGGAGGTGCCGCGCTCCGCACGACACTGGCAGGGGGCCCACGATATCCACATGAATGTGGTCGAAACACCGGCGGGTGGGGTGGAACTGCTGCAGCAGAGCTTTGGTGTGCTGCTGCACCTTGGCAGTTTGGCAGTGCATGCACGTTTTGGCCCATTCACTGACCTGCTTGCGGAGACTGTGCCAAACGAACCTGTTGGAGACCATCCGGATGGTTGTCCTGATGGAGGGGTGCGCTAAGTTATGAATGGAGTCGAAAAACGCGCCGCCGCCAGGCTGCCGGGACGACGGGATGGGGTTGGCCGGTGGCGACGTCACAGAGTAGGGTCCTCTCACCTGGGCCTACGGGGAGGTCCTGGAGCTGCAAACCGGAGACTGCGGTTCTGTAACTTGGGATCTCCTCGTCTGCCTACTGCGCCTCCACCAGCGCCTCAAAGTCTACCCCTTGGGAAAGGGCATGAATGGTAGGGCGAGAAAATTCGTCCGCCACGACATTCTCCTTTCCCGAGACGTGCCGGACATCCGTCGTGTATTCAGAGATGTAGCACAGATGGCGCTGCTGGCGGGACGACCAGGGATCGGACACCTTCGTGAACGTAAAGGTAAGCGGTTTGTGGTCCGTGAACGCAGTGAAGGGCCTACCTTCTAAGAAGTACCTGAAATGCCGGATTGCCAGGTATAGCGCCAACAGTTCTCGGTCGAAAGCACTGTATTTGAGCTCGGGTGGCCGCAGGTGTTTACTGAAAAATGCCAGGGGTTGCCAGCGACCCTCGATGAGTTGTTCCAGCACTCCACTGACTGCCGTGTTAGATGCGTCCACTGTGAGGGCGGTAGGGACGTCCATTCTGGGGTGCACTAGCATCACGGCATTTGCCAAGGCTTCTTTTGTTTTAATGAAAGCGGCGGCGGACTCCTCGTCCCAGGTAATGTCCTTGCCCAGACCCGACATCAGGGCGAACAGGGGGCGCATGATTCGGGCAGCTGAAGGGAGGAAGCGGTGGTAGAAATTTACCATACCCATGAATTCCTGAAGGCCTTTGATTGTGGTGGGTCGGGGGAAATGGCGAACTGCGTCTACCGTAGCGGGTAGAGGGGTTGCCCCGTCTGTAGTGATCCTGTGGCCCAGGAAGTCAATGGTGTTGAGCCCAAACTGGCATTTGGCCGGGTTGATTGTCAGGCCGTATTCACTCAGTCGGGCGTAGAGTTGACGGAGATGGGACAGATGCTCCTGACGACTGCTGCTGGCTATGAGGATGGCGTCCAAATAAATGAAAGCGAAGTCCAGGTCGCGTCCCACCGTGTCCATCAACCGCTGAAACGTCTGTGCGGCATTCTTCAGGCCAAACGGCATGCGGAGGAACTCGAACAGGCCGAAAGGGGTGATGAGTGCCGTTTTGGGGACGTCGTCAGGATGCATCGGGATTTGGTGGTATCCCCGGACGAGGTCTACCTTGGAGAAGACCCGTGCGCCGTGCAGGTTTGCTGCAAAGTCCTGAATGTGTGGCACAGGGTAGTGGTCCGGTGTTGTAGCCTCGTTCAGCCTGCGGTAGTTGCCGCACGGTCTCCAGCCCCCTGTCGCTTTGGGCACCATGTGCAGAGGGGGAGGCCCAGGGGCTGTCGGACTGCCGGATGATCCCCAATTCCTCCATCCTCTTGAACTCCTCCTTCGCCAGTCGGAGCTTGTCCGGGGGAAGCCGCCGAGCACGGGCGTGGAGAGGTGGTCCCTGGGTCGGGATGTGGTGCTGTACGCCGTGTCGGGGCATGGCTGCCTTGAACTGCGGTCCAGAACCAATGGGAAATCCGCCAGGACTCTGGTGAAGTCGTTGTCGGACAGCGTGATGGACTCTAGGTGTGGGGCTGGCAACTGGGCTTCACCCAGGGAGAACGTTTGAAAGGTCTTGGCGTGGACCAGTCTCTGCCTCAGCAGGTCGACCAGTAGGCTGTGAGACCGCAAAAAATCCGCGCCCAGGAGCGGTTGGGCTACGGCGGCCAGTGTGAAGTCCCACGTGAACCGGCTGGAGCCGAACTGTAGCCGCACCGTACGGGTACCGTAGGTCCTTACTGTGCTGCCGTTCGCGGCCCTCAGGGTGGGACCCAGTGCCCTGTTGCGGGTGTCGTAACTCGTCGGAGGTAAGACGCTGATCTCGGCTCCAGTGTCGACCAAAAAACGGTGTCCCGACCGCTGGTCCCACACATACAGGAGGCTATCCCGATGGCCAGCCGCCGTAGCCATCAGCGGCGGCTGGCCCTGGCGTTCCCCGGGAACTTGCAGGGCGGGCTACAGCGGCAGGCTTCTGCGCCCCACCGCTGGTGGTAGAAGCACCATTGTTCGTTGGTCTCCTCTCCCCTGCCTCTGGGGTTAGTGGGCTCTGTGGCCAGGCCTGGTCTGGTCTGCTGCTGGGAGCGTGGCCTGGTGATCTGTGCGATGGACGCCCCACTCACCTTCTTGGCGTTCCACAGCAAGTCCACCCGGGCTGCCACCTTCCAGGGGTCGCTGAAATCCGTGTCGGACAGCAGCAGGCGGATGTCCTCGGGCAGCTGCTCCAGGAATGCCTGCTCAAACATGAGGCAGGGCTTGTGTCCTCCAGCCAAGGACAGCATCTCATTCATTAAAGCCGATGGCGGTCTGTCTCCCAAACCATCCAGGTGCAGTAAGCGGGCAGCTCGCTCACGCCGTGAGAGTCCGAAAGTCCTTATGAGCAGGGCTTTGAATCCCGTGTCTTTGCCATACGCTGGGGGAGACTGTATGAACTCCTCAACCTGGGCTGCTGTGTCCTGGTCGAGGGAGCTCACCACGTAGTAGTAACGTGTGTCCTCCGAGGTTATCTGCCGAATGTGGAATTGGGCTTCTGCTTGCTGGAACCACAGGTGAGGTCGCAGCGTCCAGAAGCTTGGCAGTTTCAACGAAACTGCATGAACAGATGCAGCGTCGTTCATCTTTGGCCCAAATATCGTTTGGGCCATCGGGGTCACCAATTGTAGCGGCGTGCTACACGCAGCGCTGAAATAACGACACATAGTCGATGAACTGCGGTTACAAAAGAGATTTTATTCGAACTTCGCGGCCTCGCTTTAAAGCCTTCCTGATCCCGCCCTCCCCATGGATGGATGGGCATGGATGCGGTAGGGGGCACGTATTCACAGTCCTGTCCCGCGCGCGGATGCTGTAGGGGGCACGTATTCACAGTCCTGTCCCGCGCGCGGGCTTTTCCCCTTGTTGGTGAAGCAGACCTGGCGCCCTTTTGGGACTGGCCTTTATGCCGGCGCGCTGGCTATTTGTGAGCCGGTTCGAGTGCACTAGGAAGTGGGTCGCCACATACCTACAATTCTAGAACATCCCAAGTACCACACAGCAATATAACTCAAGCAACACCCACAAAATGTGGGGAGAACTCAGCAGGCTAGGCTGCATCTATGGAAAAGAGTAAACAGTCAATGCTTTGGGCAGAGCCCCTTCATCAGGACTAGAGAGAAAAGATGAGGTCAGAGTAAGAACGTGATGGGAGGGGAGGAAGAGGTACAAGGTTGTAGGTAATACGGGAATATAACTCAACAGCTTTAAAGAAGCTCACCATCATCCAGGGCAAAAGAGCTCATTTGATCAGCATCTAATTAACTACAGGATATTCACTACCTCTCTCACCAGCTCACTGTAACTGTCATGTGTACTGTCTACAAGACACACTACAATTACTCGACTACACTACTTTGTCAACAACTTCCAAACCTGAAAATTCCACCACTAAGAGGAGGGACTGAAGGTGTACAGAAAGATCGCTATCTGCTGGTTTCTCTCCAAGTCACCTAACTTGGAAATATTACATCCTTCAAGCTTGCAGGATTTAAATCCTGGAACACCCTCCCAGCCAGCACGGTGGAAATACTTTCACCAGAAGGACTGCTGCAGTTCAGGGAGGTGACTCGCCATCACCTACTCAAGGGCAATTTGGGATGTGCAATAAAGACAAAAACAACAGAAAATGAATACAAGAAGAACTGAAGAATTGTAACTGACAGCAGGGATTCCAAACCTGGGGTCCAAGAACTCCTTCCTTAATGGTATTGGTGCAGGGCATTAAAAAGTTTGGGAACTCCTGGAATAGAGTGATATTTTAACTTCACTGTAGGACGATAACTAGTGAAACTATCACTGAAACCAGTAACCTGAAAATACAGGACTGTTTGCCTGGCCGATACAAGACCATTAGGCCATAAGATATGGGAGCAGAATTAGGCCATTAGGCCCATTGTATCTACTCTGCCGTTTCATCATGGCTGATCCATTTTCCTTCTCAGCCCAAATCTCCTCCTTCTCCCAATAACCCTTCATGTCCTGACCAATCAGGTATTTATCAATCTCTGCCTTAAATATACATGAAGACTTAGCCTCCATAGCTGCCTGTGGCAAAGAATTCCACAGATTCACCACTGTGTGGCTAAAGAAATTCCTCCTCATCTCTGTTCTAAAAGGACACCCTCTATTCTGAGGCTGTGTCCTCTGGTCTTAGACTTTCCCTCCATAGGAAGCATCCTCTCCACGTCCACTCTATCAGGGCTTTCACCATTCAATAGGATTCAAAGAGGTCACCCCTCATTTTTCTGACATCTAGTGAATACTTGCCCACAGCCATCAAACACTCTTCATATGACAAGCCATTCAATCCTGGAATCATTTTTCATGAACCTCCTTTAACCCTCTCTAGTTTCAGCACATCTTTTCAAAAATAAGGGGCCCAAAACTGCTCATAATACTCCAAATGAGGATTCACCAGTACTTTAAAAGTTTCAACATTACATCCCTTGTTTTCATATTCTAGTCTTCTTGAAATGAATGCTAACATCACATTTGCCTTTCTCACCACAGACTCAAACTGCAAATTAACCTTTAGGAATCCTGCACAAGGACTCTGAGGTCCCCTTGCATCTCATTTTTTGGTATTTTCTGTCCATTTAGAAAATAGTCTACTTTTTCAATTCTTCTATCAAAGTGCGTGACCATACACTTCCCTACTGTATTCCATTTGTCACTTCTTTGCCCATTCTTCTAATCTGTCTAAGTCCTTCTACTTCCTCAAAACTACTTGCCCCTCCATCCATTTTCATATCATCTGCAAAGCTTGCAACAAAACCATGAATTCCATCATCCAAATCATTGACATATAATGTAAAAAGAACGTTTCCAACACAGACCCATGTGGAACATCACTAGTCACTGGCAGCCAACCAGAAAAGGCTCCCTTTATTCCCACTCTTGCCTCCTGCTAATCAGACACTGCTTTATCCATGCTAGAATCTTGCTGTAATATCATGAGCTCATAAGCTTGTTAAGCAGCCTCATGAGTGGCAGCTTGTCAAAATTCTTCTGAAAATCCAAGTACACAACATCAACTGATTCTACTTTGTCTATCCTGCTTGTTATTTCTTTAAAGAATTTCAACAGATTTGTCAAGCACAATTTACCCTTGAGGAAACCATGCTGACTATGGCCTATTTTATCATGTGCCTCTAAGTGCCCTGAGACCTCATTCTTAATTATTGAATCCAACATCTTCCCAACACTGTCAGACTAACCAGCCTATAGTTTCCTTCCTTCTGCCTCTCTCACTTCTTGAAAAGTGGAGTGACATCTGCAAATTTCCAGTCTTCCAGAAGCATTCCAGAGCTAGTGATTCTTGAAAGCTCTTTACTCCTGCTTCCACAGTCTCTTCAGCTACCTCTCTGAGAACCCTGGTCCAGGTGACTCATCTACCTTCAGACCTTTCAATTTCCCAAGAATCTTCTCTCTAGTTGTGGTAACTTCACACACTTCATGACCCCTGACACCCTGAACTTCCACCATACTGCTAGTGTCTTTCACAGTGAAGACTGATGCAAAATACTTCAGCTTGTCTGACATTTCCTTGTTCCCCATTACTACCCCACCAGCATTGTTTTCCAGCAGTCCAATATCCACTCTTGCCTCTCATTTATACTTCACTAATCTGAAGAAACTTTTGGTATCGTCCCCTATTGTTATTGGCTGGCTTATTTTCATATTCTATGTTTATATTCTTAATGAGTTTTTTGTTGCCTTCTGTTGATTCTTAAAAGCTTCCAAATCCTCTAACTTCCCACTAATTTTTGTGTATTATATGCCCTCTCTTTGGCTTTTATGTTGTTTTTGACTTCTCTTGTTAGCCACAATTGTGTCATATTTCCTTTAGGAAACTTCTTCCTCTTTGGGATGTATAAATCCTGTGCCTTCCAAATTGCTTCCAGAAACTCCAGCCATCGCTGCTCTGCCGTCACTCCTGCCAGTGTTCTTTTCCTAGCAGTTCTGGCCAACTCCTCTCTCATGCCTCTGTACTTTCCTTTACTCCACTGTAATACTGATACATTTGACTTTAGCTTCTCCTTCTCAAATTTCAGGGTGAATTCAATCATCTTATGATCACTTTCCCAAGGGTTATTTTATCTTAAGCTCTGTAATCCAATTCCAGTACATTGCACAACACAAATCCTGAATAGCTGATCCCCTAGTGGGCTCAACCATGAGCTGCTCTGCAAAGCCATTTCATGGGCACTCTGGAAATTCCCCCTCCTGTAATCCAACACCAACCTGATTTTCCCAATCTACCTGCATATTGAAATCCCCCATGACTATTGTAACATTGCCCTTTTAGCATGCATTTTCTATCTCCCATTGTAATTTGTAGACCACATACTTGCTACTGTTTGGGGGGTCTGTATACAACTCCTATAAGGTGCTTTTTAACCCTTGCAGTTGCTTAGCTCTATCCACAGTGATTCAACACCTTCCGGCCCTATGTCACCTTTCTCTAATGATTTGATTTCATTTTTTTACTAACAGAGCATTGCTCCCCCCTCTGTTTTCCTGCCTGTCCTTTCAATACGTGTATCCTTGGACATTAAGCTCCCAGCTATAATCTTTCAGCCACAATTCAGTGATGCCTACTACATCATATGTGACAGTCTGCAAATGTGCTATAAGTTCATCTACCTTATTCCATATAATGCACACATTCAAATTTAACACCTTCAGCCCTGTATTCCCTTTTCGATTTTGCCTGCCTTTCATGTTGCAACTCATCCCATTGACTGCAATTGTACCCTATCAACAGCCTCTCCTCGCTACATATTGCCTCTGTTTATAAACCAGCTACCTCATCTTCAGCACTACCATCTGCCTTTCTTACAATACTGTTTGCATTGAAATATACGCAGCTCAGGACACTAGTCACACCATGCCAAACCTTTTAATTCTTAACTTTGTCTGAGGTTTTACCAACACATATCTCCACAACCTCTCTGCTAACTGTTCTGGCACTCTGGTTCCCATCTCCTTGCAACTCTAGTTTTAACCCCACCGTGCAGATTTAATAAATCTTCCCACTAGCATATTAGTCCACCTCCAGTTCAGGTGCAAACTGTCACTTCTGTACAGGTCCCACCTTTCCTGGAAGAGAGCCTAATGATCAAAAAGTCTTATGCCCTCCCTCTTACACTAATGTCTTAGCCATGTATTAAACTGAATAATCTTCCTTGTTCTGCTCTCACTAGCATGTGGCACGGGTAGCAATCCTGAGATCACAGCCCTGGAGGTCCTTCCCTTTGACTTAGCACCAAACATCCTGAACCCCCTTTGTAGAACCTCGTCAATCATCCTAGCTATGTCACTGGTACTTACATGGACCACAACTTCTGGCTGTTTACTCTCCCCATTAAGAATGCTGAGGACTCGATCTGAGATAGCGAGGACCCTAGCACCCGGGAGGCAACATACCATCCCAGAATCTAGTTCTCGCCCACAGAAACTTCTGTCCACTTCCCTATCTAACGAATCCTCTATCACCACAATGTGCCTCTTCTGAGTCGCAAAGCCACAGACTTGCCCACTCTGACTTTCCTCTGCAAGATCAACCCACCCACCCCCCAACATTATCCAAAGTGTTGTTGAGGGTGATGTTCACAGGGGTACTCTGCACTGGCTCTTTAACTCCTTTCCCCTTCCTGACTGTCACCCAGTCTCCTGTGTCCTGCACCTCGGGTGTAACTACCTCCTCTATCTGCCCCCCGAATGATCTAGAATTCAAAGGTTTCAAAGGTACATCTAATGTCAGTGAAATGCATACAATATACACCCTGAAATGCTTTTTCTTCACAACCATCTACGAAAACAGAGGAGTGCCCCAAAGAATGAATGACAGTTAAATGTTAGAACCCCAAAGCACCCCACCCCCCAGCTCCCTTCCCTCCCACACGTAAGCGGCAGCAAGCAACAATCCCCCCTCCCCCTACCGGCAAAAAAAAAGCATTGACATTGTCACCGAGCACTCAAGCGAGAGCAAAGCAACAGCAAAGACACAGACGGCAGCTACCCCAAAGACTTCACATGTCATCCAGTATTCAACATACCACAGGTTCTCTTTCTCCCTAATAAGGGAGACTTCATACACACATACATAGATTTAGATAGATAGGTAAATAGATATATTTCACTTGACTTTATTTTCCAGTGATTTTAGTGGAAAACTCCTATGGTTTACACGTGTAAACAAAAAGTTCAAAAATAGGAAAACTGTTGAATATTTAAAACACTTTTGAAGCTATTGTAAACAAAAACTATAAACTGAAATAAAAACAGAACAATTTGTAAAGCACAGTTCAGAGAGCATCTATTGAAGCATCAACAGACTGAACAGTTTCAGGCTAAGGCCTTTCACCAGAATTGGGAAAGTGGGAAAACAAGTTTTAAAAACTTAAATGTTAACTGTGTTTCTCTTTCCAAAGATGATGATTATCCTGATGAGAATTTCCTACATTTTCTGTTATGATTACAGTTTGGGATCATTCTGGGTTCATAAAATTATGGATCAACTAAAATGAGTTCCAGTCTTCAAGAAATAAAACCTGTAAACAATTTAACTTTCAACAGATACTTTGTGGCTAGTGAAGCCAATCATTGGGATGATGTCCCATTGAAACTACAGTACAAGGGAAAGATTACGTTCCTGCTATTAGCACATTGTTAAAGATATATCCCTGCCATTTAATGCACAGTGCAGTACAGATCTGGTTTTGTCGTGTACCCTTCTGGTTAGTTGTATATTCATGGCGCCATCCTTCAGCACTAACAAAAGGACACCAGCATTGAACATTCAAAGGAGTTCTGCCAGTTGGGATATTCTACCATTGTAAACATGTAATTCCGCAAATTTACCTGACTATATTCAAAATGTTAAAGTAGGTAATTATAGCAATTGAAAATGTAGTTAGTTGTTTTTATGTGTTGAAGAGATCATGTCAGGATTGCAAGAATCTTTTGAGTTCTCCTTGACTCTCTCTCTCTCTCCAGGAGGTTTACTGTGTGAATAAAGACTTTTATAGTTCCCTTTTACAGCTTGTGTGGCTCAGTTTCAGCCAGTCACAACAATTACTAGTTAAGCATTGCATCAGGGGAGCTCCAAAGGAAATTTGACAAAGTACACTTGGTCCTACGGTCCTGCACCAGTCTAGCTCCATGACTGCCACCCAAGCCATCTTCCACTTCTTCTGGAGTTCCAAACTAGATTGTGTCCATGGGGATAGGAATTGCAGTTCACCAGAGAAAGGGGGATACTTATCCCAGAACCATATTGCCACATTCATTCACCACCATTTAAATACATTTTAAAGCTTCCCATTGCAACAATGCAGCAATCAGTTTGTGAACAAGCTCTGACAGATTACAATGAGTTAAAAAACAAATATGTTTCAATGATGCTAGGTGACAGGAAATTCTGGCCAGGAATCAAAGAAGAATGCCAACTCTTTTCTTCGGTGTAGTGCCATAGAACCTATCGTGTTTACCAGGGACAGAAGATAAGACCCCACTTCCATCCAATTTGGCAATGGAGTGTCAGCCAAGAATATTGTGCTTAAAGCTTTGGGATGAATATTAGAACATAAACTTTCTGACTCAGGAGCAAGACTGAGCTGAAGGATTTTCAGATAGCTGAGCGGCAGTGATGGAAAGGAACTTAGCACGCTGGTATCCAGAGTGAAAATTGCCCATAGAGCTGGAAACTAATGACAATTCTCAAGACTGTAGTAGCAACAGTATGGCAGCTGGCTCAGGCAGGCAGAGCGTGAAAATCTTACCTCTGAGCATCAGATTTTCCTCATCTTCATTCATTCTCAGATAGCTGTGAGAGCGGCGACAGTGAAACAAGAGAGAAGATGGGTAAGAAGATAAACAATGTTCATTTTCCTCAGAGGCAAAGTACTTGAGACTAGCTGGGGAAACATGACAGATGTGGCACACATCTACAGAGGCCAGGCAGCTGAATCAAATTAAGGTTGAAGGTATCAAGATGCTTTATAGTTTAGCCAGTATCTATGGAGAAAGGAAAGAAAGGTTAGGTCAATTATACCTAGTTTGTTGTTAGGTGGATTCTGTAGGGTTACTCTTACAGTTTTGCTAATGGATTACTTTGCGCTTCATCCAACAGTCCCCAGTTATTTGCAAAAATGGTATTACAAGCTGCCATGCATGCTTGAGGCAGGAACTTTTAATTTAATGTATTTATGGGAGGAGGGGATATCAACAGAACTGATCTTCAGTGATGGACAGAAATAAATGTGCTGAAGCTGACTGGAGAGGAATCCATGGGGTTAAAATCTAGCGAGCATAAAGATAACAACTGAAGAGACAAACACATTTTAATGTAAATTTGTTATCTGCAAGAATTTGTACTCATTTTGGTATCGTGTTCCTTACAAAGTGTTCTGAGTGCACAGCCGTGAACTGGGGAATCCATCCCCCTGTACGTTTGCTGATACTGATTTTGCCATACTTTGAGCAAATGGGAATGCAAATATCTCTTAATAGGCCATTTTGAAAAAACTATGCTCGGGGACGGAGTTGTGTTTGTGAATTACTCCCTCTAGTGTTCATACTTCATTCTACTAAAATACAAACTCCTTCGTTTATATTCAAAATCAGTTGAACACAACTTGGTCTTCATTTTGTATCCCAGAGGGAGTGAAAAACTTTTTTTTTAATGTATAGCACGGTGTTTCAAAGTTCAGCAAAAGAAAGATACTGGTAATGTCCTCAGATAACAATGTTTCACACCAATCAACCAACAAACGTGCAAAGATATACAAAGATTACATACAAACTCAAAATGCCTTATTTTTATATTTCCAGGATATGTAGAGCAAACACAGATATGGATTACAGGAAATATGATTCACCTCAAAGAAACGTGCATTAAAATTGCAGGGTAGAATTTAAGCAGCAAGGAAAACAAGCATCTCAAAGTCCAACCTGTCATGAAAGGTGGAAATGGATAAGGTCAGCCAACAGGGCTCTGGTTTCGCTGTATTGGCCAATCCCCTGTACCGTGGATTACAGAAACATTGATGAACTCCAACCATTACCATTGAGAAACTGGCTCAGAACAGAAGACGATGGAGACGGGAAGTCATCACTGGCCTATCCTCCACTGTGAGCTACGGACCCTGAGAAGAAAATGAAGGAAATAGAGAAAAGTAAAAATGGGCATTGAAATTGCAGCCAAAGACACACACAGAAGATTTTAATGCCCTTGAAGAGGAGGAGGCAAACAATAAGGCAAAACAAACTAGGAAGAGGACAATAAATCTAACGACAGAATAAGCAGTTAGTATTGGTGAACAAGGATACTGTAGAAGGAGAAGATTACAGACAGTTACTCAGGTAGAAGCTATGCAGAAATACGAATCAGATATGAAATTAATCACAAAAATCACATGGAATTTAGAGGCTGTGGGTGAGAATGTGGGTTTGTACAACTTGTGAACAACGTAGTAGAATTTGATAGGCAGGTAGTAGAATTTGATAGGCAGGAAGATCACTGAAAGCATTACAGAATCTTTGATGATCAACATACAACAGCTCTGAGTTCTCAAAGCATTTAATGTGCTTGTAATCTAAATACTATACTAAAAACTCTCCTGTTTGGACCATCTACTCCAAGCAGGAGAGAAAACTCAATAGTTTTCATCTGCACAGCCTTCCCCGCATCCTCAGCATCACCCAGACAGACAAAGTCCCAAACTCTGAGGTCCTCTCCCGTGCTGGACTTCCCACAATGTTCATGCTTTTAAGAACATAGAACATAGAATAGTACAGCACATTACAGGCCCTTCAGCCCACAATGTTGTGCTGACCCTCAAACCCTGCCTCTCATATAACCCCCCACCTTAAATTCCTCCATATACCTGTCTAGTAGTCTCTTAAACTTCACTAGTGTATCTGCCTCCACCACTGACTCAGGCAGTGCATTCCACGCACCAACCACTCTCTGAGTGAAAAACCTTCCTCTAATATCCCCCTTGAACTTCCCTCCCCTTACCTTAAAGCCATGTCCTCTTGTACTGAGCAGTGGTGCCCTGGGGAAGAGGCGCTGGCTGTCCACTCTGTCTATTCCTCTTAATATCTTGTACACCTCTATCATGTCTCCTCTCATCCTCCTTCTCTCCAAAGAGTAAAGCCCTAGTTCCCTTAATCTCTGATCATAATCCATACTCTCTAAACCAGGCAGCATCCTGGTAAATCTCCTCTGTACCCTTTCCAATGCTTCCACATTCTTCCTATACTGAGGCGACCAGAACTGGACACAGTACTCCAAGTCTGGCCTAACTAGAGTTTTATAGAGCTGCATCGTTACATCGCGTCTCTTAAATTCTATCCCTCTGAAAGCAAATACCCCATAAGCTTTCTTAACTACCCTAACTACCTGTGAAGCAACTTTCAGGGATCTGTGGACATGTACCCCCAGATCCCTCTGCTCCTCCACACTACCAAATATCCTGCCATTTACTTTGTATTCTGCCTTGGAGTTTGTCTTTCCAAAGTGTACCACCTCACACTTCTCTGGGTTGAACTCTATCTGCCACTTCTCAGCCCACTTCTGCATCCTATCAATGTCTCTCTGCAATCTTCGACAATCCTCTACACTATCTACAACACCACCAACCTTTGTGTCGTCTGCAAACTTGCCAGCCCACCCTTCTACCCCCACATCCAGGTTGTTAATAAAAATCACGAACAGTAGAGGTCCCAGAACAGATCCTTGTGGGACACCACTAGTCACAACCCTCCAATCTGAATGTACTCCTTCCAGCACGACCCTCTGCCTTCTGCAGTCAAGCCAATTCTGAATCCACCTGCCCAAACTTCCCTGGATCCCATGCCTTCTGACTTTCTGAATAAGCCTACCGTGTGGAACCTTCTCAAATGCCTTACTAAAATCCATGTAGATCACATCCACTGCACTACCCTCATCTGTATGCCTGGTCACCTCCTCAAAGAACTCTATTGTTAGGCACAATGTGCCCTTCACAAAGCCATGCTGACTGTCCCTGATCAGACCATGATTCTCTAAATGCCCATAGACCCTATCTCTAAGAATCTTTTCCAACAGCTTTCCCACCACAGACGCAAGGCTCACTGGTCTATAATTACCTGGACTATCCCTACTACCTTTTTTGAACAAGGGGACAACATTCGTCTCCCTCTAGTCCTCCGGTACCATTCCCATGGACAACGAGGACATAAAGATCCTAGCCAGAGGTTCAGCAATCTCTTCCCTTGCCTCGTGGAGCAGCCTGGGGAATATTCCGTCAGGCCCCAGGGACTTATCCGTTCTAATGTATTTTAACAACTCCAACACCTCCTCTCCCTTAATATCAACATGCTCCAGAACATCAACCTCACTCATATTGTCCTCACCGTCATCAAGTTCCCTCTCAGTGGTGAATACCGAAGAGAAGTATTCACTGAGGACCTCGGTCACTTCCATAGCCTCCAGGCACATCTTTCCACTTTTATCTCTAATCGGTCCCACCTTCACTCCTGTCATCCTTTTGTTCTTCACATAATTGAAGAATGCCTTGGTGTTTTCCTTTACCCTACTCGCCAAGACAATGCAGACTGTGCTGGCTGGGCCACGTCTGTCACATGAAGGATGGTAGACTGCCAAAGGACATCCTCTACGGAGAACTAGCAACAGGCAAGAGGAACGTTGGTAGACCCCAGCTTCACTTCAAGGACCTCTGCAAACGCGACATGAAACCCTTAAAAATCAACACAGAGTGCTGGGAGGATACAGCAGATGACCGTAACAAATGGCGAGGTACTCTTCAGCAACACCCAGAGCAAGACGAAAGAGTGATCCTGAGTCAGTTTGAGGAGCGGAGAGCTAAACGGAGAGCACAGTGAACAGCGGACAACAATTCCACGATGCCCTACACATGCAGCAACTGTGGCAGAGCCTACCATTCCAGGATTGGCCCCAATAGCCACAGTCGATGCTGCTCGATAAACCAGTGACTACCAGAGTTGCAGTACCCACGGTCGACCACAACCGACGGAGGCCACACACCACACACAATCTAAATATAACACAGACCACACTGACTGCAACAAACCTTGCAGTGAAGGTCAGGCCTGCTTCAGTCCAGTGCACATAAAACTGAGGAGCCAAACTAATGAAACTGCAAAGGATGACTTCATACCTATTAAGTCAAAATAAAACAGCAAAGAGTAAACCGAGCTAAGTAAGTAATGATACGAGCACCAGACTGAGTCGTGTTACATCTGGTTACAGAGCTATCCAGCATGGAAACAGGTCCTTCAGAGCAGTTCATCCACACCGATGAAGTTGCCAACCTCAGCTAGTCCCTACTGTATTCCTCCAAACCGTTTCAATCCATGTACCTATCTAAACGTCTTTCAGGTAATATAACCGTACCGGTCTTTACCACTGGCAACTTTCCCCTTCCTTCTCAGTCCTGAAGAAGGCTCTTGGCCCGACACGTCAATTATCTTTTCATTTTCATGCCCGACCTGCTGAGTTTCTCCAGCATTTTGTGTGTCTTGCTTTGGGTTTCCAGCATGTGCAGACTTCCTCCTGTTTATAACTGTACCTGCCTTTACTACTTCTCCTAGCAGTTCCTTCCACATAGGCACTTCTCTGTGGGAAAAATTTGACCCGCAGGCCCCTTTTAAATTTTCCTCTCTAGTTTTTGACTCCCCGCTCTGGAAAAAAGACTGTGACCATTCACGTTATCTATGTCCCCCATAATCTTATATTCAACATTTCTAGCTGCAGTACTGCAGACTTGTGCTGCAGGACAAGCTGGGCCTTTAGCCAATCAAAAACTCAAGAGATTCTGCAGATGCAGGAAAACCAGAACAATAGACAAAAATCCTGCAGGAACTCAGCAGGTCAGGTCATTCAGTGTTTGGGCTGAGACCCTTCATCAGGATTTTAGCCAAGATGTTTCCAGCATAGTCACAACTTTGACATGTATTTGACAATGTGGAAAATTGCCCAGGGATGCCATGTTCAAAGTAAACCAACACTAAACTATTTTTAACAACTACCCAACTAGTTTAGTCTCAATCATCAACAAAGTGATGGGAAGAATTAAGAATTTATTAAGTAGGACCTGCCATTGACAGGGCTGTGTGAGTCCATGACCATTTGGTGCCGTTATCAATTGATCAAGTGCAGCTGGTAAAACTGAAATCAATGGGCATCAAGGGCGAAATATTCCAATAGTTGGAGCCCTAGCGTGCACAAAGGAAGATGGTTGTGATTGCTGGTGATCACTTATTCAAGCTTTAGAACATCACTGCTGAACTTCCCAAGGGTACTAGGCCCATCTCCTTCAGCAGCACACACAAAATGCTGGAGTAACTCAGCAGGTCAGGTAGCATATATGGAAGGAAACAATCAGTCAACCTTAACTTGGGCTGAGACCATTCATCAGGACTGAGTCGTGGCCTAAAGCATCGACTGTATATTCCTCTCCATAGATGATGCCTGACTTGATGAGTTCCTCTAGTATTTTGTGTGTGGCTGAAAGCAAAAGTATAATTCAGGTTGATAAGTGACAAATAACATTCAGGGTACAAAACTGGCAAATAATGGTCATTTGTCAGACACAGTATAAAGAAATAATGGTCATTGAGTTCAGGGGTAACTAGATTTGGGAATTAAATGTTGGCCTTCCACTAATACCCATATCCCATGAAAAGTTTGAAAATAAAAGGGGTTCTGGTGAGTCCCACTCAGAGATTTATGCGACCTGCAATTATAATCCTGCAAGGTTTCAAATTTTGTGCATATAAGATCTTCATCTCTCTCCTATGCAAATAAGTATTCTAATCATACTAACCTATTGCGTGTGGATTGAAACATAAATTTAGTATTTCCTTTTTACTCTTGCATCCCTAAAAACAGTCTAGAACACTACATTTAATAATTTTAAGGTATTTTACAGGAAAATAATTTTGGAAAATTGGTAACATAGGTAGCTTTTAATAATGTCTTATAGGGTCTTTTGAGGAAGTTACCAGGAAAGCAGTTGAGGCAAGGCACTGGATGTTGTCTACATGGACTTTAGCAAAATATTTGACAATGTCCCACAGAGAAGGCTGGTCAAGAAGGTTTAGTTGCTTGGCATTCAGGATGAGGTAGTACCGTTAAATTGGATTCGACATTGGCTTTGTGGGAGAAACACGAGAGTGATAGTGGATGGTTGCCTCTTTGACTAGAGGCCTGTGACTAATGGGATCCACAGGGATCTGTGCTGCTTCTGTTTCCATTGTTGTTTGCCATCTATATCAATGATTTGGATGATCATTTGGTTAACTGGATCAGAAAATGTACAGATGTCACCAAGATCGGTGGTGTAGTAGACAGCGAGGAAGACTAACATGGCTTGCAACGGGATTTGGACCAGCTGGAAAAATGGGCTGAAAAATGGCAGATGGAATTTAATGCAGGCAAGTGTGAGGTGTTGCACTTTGGTAGGACCAATCAGGTTAGGTCTTACACAGTGAACGTTAGGGCACTGAGGAGTGTGGTAGAACAAAGGGATCTGGGGTACATGGAACATAGAAATACCGGTCCATAATTCATTCTAAGTGGTGTCACATGTCGATAGGGTTCTAAAGAAAGCTTTTGGCACATTGACATTCATAAATCCAACTACTGAGTACAGATGGGATGTTATGTTGAAATTACACAAGATATTGGTGAGGTCTATAATAGGGGTATATAAAATTACGAAGGAATAAATAGGATCAATGCAAGCAGGCTTTTTCCACCGAGCTTGGGTGGGACTTCAACTGGAAGTCATGGATTAAGGGTGAAAGCTGTAAAGTTTAAGGGAACACATGGGGAAACTTCTTTATTCAAAGGGTCATGAGAGTGTGGAATGAGCCGCCGATACAAATGAAGCTCGGATGGGTGCATGGATGGTAGGGGTATGGAGGGCTAAGGTCCCCATACAGGTTGATGGAGTAGGCAGTTTAAATAGTTTGGCAAAGACTAGTTGGGCTTAAAGGCCTACTTCTGTGCTGTACTTTTCTATAACTATGACTCTATGGTCTAGGGGTATGTTTCAATATAAGAATCATAACTTCAATTTTAAGGTATAGGTAGAGCAAAGTGAACATAGAGCAGGAGGCACCAGGCTCTACGAATAGCTCTTGATATGAGTTAGGATTGGATGGAAGTGTCTCACTGTAGCTGGTTTATTGTAAAAGATGATGATAGAATGGTTAGAAAACCAGTAGAGTAATTGCCTGAAATTAGCAGTGAAAGAACAAGGCTCTTAGCTTCCAAAGTGGAGATAGGGAGAAATTGCTAGCAAAACACACAAAATGCTGGAGGATCTCAGTAGGTCAGACAGCACCTATGGAAATTAATAAATAGACGATGTTTTGGGCTGAGACAGTTCTTCAGGACTGAGAATAAAGGGGGAAGATGCCAGAGTAAAAAGGTGGGTGGAGGGGAAAGAGGCTAGCTGGAAGGTGACAGGTGAAGCCAGGTGGATAGGAGAGGTCAAGGGCTGGAGAAAAAGGAATCTGACAGGAGAGTAGAGTGGACCATAGGAAAATGGGAATGGGCCTAGGGGGAAGTAATAGGCAAGTGAAAAGAGGTAAAAGGCCAGAGTGTGGAATAGAGGAAGGGAGTAAATTTGTTCACCGGAAGGAGTAATCAATATTCATGCCATCAATTTGGAGGCTATCCAGACGGAATATAAGGAGCTTCTCCTCCACCCTGAGGGTGTCATCAACTTGGAGCAAAAGGAGGCCATGGACCAACATAAGATATACAAGCAGAATTAGGCCATTTGGCCAATCGAGTCTGCTCCACCATTTCATCATGACTGATCCAATATTCCTCTCAGACCCATTGTCATGCCTTCTCCCCATATTCCTTCATGCCCTGACCAATCGAGAATCTATTAATCTCTGCCTTAGATATACATAATGACTTGGCCTCAGCAGCTGCCTGTGGCAAAGAATTCCACAGATTCACCACTCTCTGGCTGAGGAAATTCCTCCTCATCTCTGTTCTAAAAGGATGCCCCTCTATCCCAGAGCCATCTACACTCTTCATATGCCAAGCCATTCAATGAAGAGGTTCCCCAATTTACAATGGGTCTCACCAATGTAGAGGAGGCCACATTAGGTGCACCAGACACAACCACAGCAGATGTGCGGGTCAAGTGTACCCTCACCTGGAAGGACTGTTTGGGCCCTGAATGGAGGTGAGGGAGGAAGTGTAGGGACAGGTGTAGCACTTAGGCTGCTTGCAGGGGTAAGTGCTGGGAGGGAGATTAGTGGGGAGGGACTAGGAGGTTGGGGCAAGGATTTAAAGATATGTTTAGTGGTAGGATCCCTCCGGAGATGGTGGAAGTTGCAGAGGATAATGTGTTGGATGCAGAGGCTGATGGGGTGGTAGGTAAGGACAAGAGGAACTCTATCACTTCTATGACAGCAGGGAGATGGGGTGAGTGCAATTGTTTGGAAAATGGAGGATGCAGGTAATAGCAGCTTCAATAGTGGAGGATGAGAAACCCTGTTCTGTAAAGGAGGAGGGGACAGAAAGCCATGTCCTGGGAACTGATTTGGCAGAGGCAAAGAAACTGAGAAAAGGGAACAGCATTTTTACAGGAGGCAGAGTGGGAAGGGACATAGTCAAGAAATCTATGGGAATCAGTCGGTTTATAAAAGAAGTTGGTTGACAGCTTGTTTCCAGAGATGGAGACAGAGAGATCGAGAAAGGGGAGGGAGGTGTCAGAGCTGGACCAAGTGAATTTAAGGGCACGGTGGTATATAGAGGCCGATAAAATTGAGGAGCTCAGCAGTTCCAAAACAGTCATCAATGTAGCAGAGGACCATTGGAGAATATAACTGGGGAAGGCTTCGAATGTTGCCTGTCCTACGTAGCTAATGAAGAGGCAGCCATAGCTGGGGCCCATACAAGTGCCCATGGCTACCCCTCGAGTTTGGAGAAAGTCAAGTCAAGTCAAGTCACTTTCATTGCTATTTCGACCATAACTGCTGGTATAGTACATAGTAAAAATGAGACAATGTTTTTTCAGGACCATGGTGTTACATGACACAGTACAAAAACTAGACTGAACTACGTAAAAAACAACACAGAAAAAAAAACTACACTAGATTACAGACCTACCCAGGACTACATAAAGTGCACAAAACAGTGCAGGCATTACAATAAATAATAAACAAGACAATGGGGCAGTAAGTTGTAGGGTGTAAGGTGCAGTAAGGCAGTAAAGTGAGAGGAGCCGATGGAAAAATAGTTCAGGGTAAGGACTAGTTCTGATAGACGGAGGAGAGTGGCAGTGGGGGAGGAGAGAGGAGTACTGAAGTCAAGACAGTTAATGTCTTGTTGGCAATTCAAGATGAAAACACCCACAGCAGGCAGTGTGCTGGGTATGGGAATTGGTAGTCTTAACGATGACAGAATGAACATGAGATGTAAAGTTAAGTTGGAGTTGAGAATACAGGTAGAAAGAGTAGCCCACGAAAGAAAAAGACTTGGTGACTTGAGAAAGGAGGTTCCAGTAGGAGCTGACTTTGGTTTCAGTTTTCCTTAACACACCGCACAACAGTTGCTGTTCTCAGCATGCTTGTGGAACCTGACACTGGGGATCACAATATCAGCACCTTCTTATGAATATTAAAAGATACTGAATGGTTGAGAAGAATGAGAGGACACATGACACGATAATTATGGAGACAGGTTTTTATTTCTAACTTAGCCAGTACGGTACTGCGCAGATCAAAACATAGAATTGAGGGGAAGATAGGGATAGATCTGAAAGGCAATAACACGTTCTAGAGAAGACTGAGGATAAGGTGGTCATAATGAAGAGCCGGAAGTATTAATATTAAACTGGATTCCGTCTAGTATGGGGAGGCTACTGCAGAAGATCTCAGTAAGCTGGCTGAGAGTTGTCAAATTAGTCAGCTCCATCATGACTAACCTTCGTAGTCTCCAAGACATCTTCAAGGACCTCAGCAAAGGGGCTTCCATCATTAGTGTGAGAGTTGAAGTAAATTAAGATGTGCGAGGTTAAAAGTCAGTGCAGAAAACAAATGTGATTTAATTATGTCTGGGTTAAAGTCAGAAAACAAATGTGATTTAATTATGTCTGATAAGCAGATATGCGAAGATTGTAATCATTGAAGTCCTGAGATATGGACTATTGTTTTACAGAAATGTGTAAAAAACAACTCCAAATATGGAATGGGAAAACACTGAATCTAAGACTGTGTACCTCCCGAGTCAGGGAGAGGAGGGGCAAGGAAGAAGGATAAAACCTGCTGCCCTGTAAGGTTCAGGGTTTCCTTCTCTGAAGGCACCCAGCTCTGCAGAACTGTTAATAAACTTTGTTTCCTTGAATTTGTCTTGAAGCCATTATTCGGGAGCATGGCTCGTTTCTGACAATTAGGGATCCCCACCACCCAGGACATGCTCTCTTCTTATCGTTACCATCAGGAAGGAGGTACAGAGCCTGAAGGCACACACTCAATGAATCAGAAACAGATTCTTCCCACCACCATAAAATTTCTAAATGGACATTGAACCCTTGAACACTAACTCACTACTTTTTTTAAAAAAATTTCTGCTTTTGCACTACTTAGCAATTTTATACAAGAAGGAGAATTTGAATATATACTTATTGCAATTAGTTTTTTCTCTATATTTTTCATGTATTGCTACCGCAAAGACAACAAATTTCACATTTGCAGGTGATATTAAACCTGATTCTGGAGGACCCTGTGGTGTAAAAGGTTAGACTGATCTTAGAAAGTAAATTAAAAGATCTGCACAGCATTGTAGGTCGAAGGGTCTATACTGGACTGTAGTGTTCTGTATTCTTATATCACACCAAAAAGGAGAAGGCATCATTGATATCTTCTAAATTCTCAATTGATTGAAGAGATATGGATCAGAAATAAATATCAGGATATTAATATACTGAACCAGAATGGATAGCATCACTTGTATCACCACTGAGCCTTTCTCACAATCCATGGATTTTCTTCTCAATTTTCCCCTTCCCAGAAAAACATCAACAGGCAGCCACCCGCCATTCATTTCATGAAAAGCCTAGTTTGCTGATGCTTATTGGGGAAAGAAATTTGCATACCAACCTGGTGGCATGAACATCAATTTCTCTCACGTCTGTTTATCATTTCCCTCTGTTCCCACCTCCCCCCACCACTGTCTTTTATTCACCCATTTTGGTGGTACTCTATTCATTCTCTTGCTCTCCCCCACCCTCATGACCTGCCTATCACCTCCCTCTGGTTCTTCACCTTCTTCCCTTTATTCCATGGTCCACTGTCCTCTCTTATCAGATTCCTTTTTATGTTTACCTTTTTTCTTAAGCCCTTCACCTCTTTTACCTACCACCTCCTAAAGTCTCACCACTCCCTCACCCACCCGGACTCACCTATCACCTGACGAAGGGTCTCGGCCCGAAACGTTGACTGCTCGTTTCCATGGATGCTGCCCGACCTGCCGAGTTCCCCCAGCGTGTTGTACGTGTTGCCCTCACCTATCACCCACCAGCTTGTACTCCTCTGGCTTCTGCCCCTCCCCTTTCCAGTCCTGGCCCAAAACGTTGATTGTTTATTCCACTCCAGAGATGTTACCTGACCTGCTCAGTTCCTCCACATTTTGCGTGTGTTGCTCATATTTCCAGCACCTACAGAATCTCCTGTGTCTAATACTAACTTATAATGTCACTCCCCAGAGAATCATACGCCTACCCGCCCTCTGAAAACAGTCATCGGGGGCAGCAAAAAGACAATTAAAGTGCTTAAATTATCTTTGCCTCGTCTCAGGGTCGAGCAGCCGGCTGGAGGGGAATCACATGCAGACCTGGAGGCGGAGTCACGTAAAGAGGCCGCCTGGTCAGGAGAATTTCCGAGTCCGAATTCCCCGCTGGCTCCGGGCGGCCTTCTCTGACCGTTCGCAGGCAGGGCACACCAGAGCAGCGTTGTCGTGTCAGCCGGCGGAGAGGTGCACTGGGGCTTGCGTGAAATCTGGCGTTCCGTCAAAGAAGGCGGCACTTAAACTTCGCTGTGTTTGAACGGACGAGTTTAAATCCTTAGCTGTACTCCGGCATTTCGTACACCGGATCCGGGTGCCTGTGGAAAGCGGTCACCTTGCATGCCTTTGTGTCTGGTGTAATTAGTAAAAAAACGTTCCGGTAAGAGTTCGTAAAACACTTCATTGATTTTATATATATGGAGGTTAAAAAAAACGCGGATTCAAGGCCTAATTGGATTTGGTACAGCTTCGCTTCCGATCATTCTGTTTTGTTTGCTTGCATTACTGTAGCCAAGAACGAGTTCTGTAACTGTTCGAGTGTGTAGCTTCTCGCCCAATGATTACATTTTGAATATTTTTAAGAATGCATATGACAAGGAAAACACTCCGTTCGACATTGGGTATTCAGTTGGTATTACATAATAAATATCACCCGAGAATATTTAATGCACGGCCTCTCTGCACAATACTGGAAATCAACCAGCGTTGTGTTCTAGCACTTTATCCGAAATTATAATCATGCTAAAGTTGTTTAAATGCAACCTTTAAAGAAATTGTTATTTAATAAGAGATGAAAGAAATTGAATAACTTAGTACTTATTTTACTGGAGTTCTTTGAGGACATAATGAGTGCAGTGGATAGAGGGGAACGGGTGGATGTTGTATACTTGGATTTCCAGAAGGTGTTCAATAAGAGACTTATAAATAAGATACGGATGCATGGAGTCGGAGGAAGTGTATTGGCATGGATAGTGGATTGGTTAACCAATAGAGGGCAGAGAGTTGGTATAAATGGGTGTTTCTCCGGTTGGCAGTCAGTGGTGAGTGGGGTGCCGCAGGGGCCGGTGCTGGGCCCACAGCTGTTTACCATTTACATTGATGATTCCGAAGAGGGGACTGAGTCTAGTGTAGCAAAATTTGCTGATGACACTAAACTGAGTGGAAAAACAAATTGTACAGAGGATGTGAAGAGTCTGCAGAGGGATATAGACAGGTTAAATGAGTGGGTTAAGGTCTGGCAGATGGAATACAATGCTGGTAAATGTGAGATCATCCACTTTGGAAGGAATAATAGAAAAGTAGATGATCATTTAAATGATGAAAGATTGCAACATGCTGTTGTGCGGAGGGTCTTGGGAGTGCTTGTTCATGAATCGCAAAAAGTTTGCTTGCAGGTACAACAGGTTATTAAGAAGGCAAACGGAATGTTGGCCTTCATTGCTGGAGGGATTGAATTCAAGAGCAGGGAGCTCATGCTGCAACTATACAGGGTACTGGAGTACCTAGAGTACTGTGCGCAGTTCTGGTCTCCATACTTGAGGAAGGATATACTGGCTTTGGAGGCAGTAGGGAGGAGGTTCACCAGGTTGATTCCAGGGATGGAGGGGTTAACCTTTGAGGAGAGATTGAGTCACCTGGGACTATACTCTCTGGAGTTCAGAAGAATGAGAGGGGATCTTAAAGGGATAGATAAGGCATTTGATAAGGTACCCCAAGTAAGGCTTATTGAGAAAGTAAGGAGGCATGGGATCCAAGGGTACATTGCTTTGTGCATCCAGAATTGGCTTGCCCACAGAAGGCAAAGAGTGGTTGTAGATGGATCATACACTGCATGGAGGTCGGTCACCAATGGAGTGCCTCAGGGATCTGTTCTGGGACCCTTACTCTTTGTGGTTTTTATAAATGACCTGGATGAGGAAGTGGAGGGATGGGTTAGTAAGTTTGCTGATGACACAAAAGTTGGAGGTATTGTGGAGAAGGCTGTCGGAGGTTACAGCGGGACATTGATAGGATGCAAAACTGGGCTGAGAAGTGGCAGATGGAGTTCAACCCTGATAAGTGTGAAGTAGTTCATTTTGGTAGGTCAAATGTGATGGCAGAATATAGTATTAATGGTAAGACTCTTGGCAGTGTGGAGGATCAGAGGGATCT
This sequence comes from Hemitrygon akajei, assembly GCF_048418815.1. NCBI lineage: Eukaryota > Metazoa > Chordata > Chondrichthyes > Myliobatiformes > Dasyatidae > Hemitrygon > Hemitrygon akajei. Next base: position 153,914,381 of record NC_133132.1, read on the forward strand.
TGGGGTCCGAGTCCATAGGACGCTCAAAGCAGCTGCGCAGATTGACCCTGTTAAGAAGGCGTACAGTGTATTGGCCTTCGTCAATCGTGGAATTGAATTTAGCTAGCCGAGAGGTAATGTTGTAGCTATATAGGACACTGGTCAGACCCCACTTAGAGTACTGTGCTCAGTTCTGGTCACCTCATTACAGGAAGGATGTGGAAGCTATATAGAAGGAGTGCAGAAGAGATTTACAAGGATGTTGCCTGGGTTGGGGAGCTTGCCTTCTGAGAATAGGTTGACTGAACTTGGTCCTTTTCTCCTTGGAGTGAAGGAGGATGAGAGGTGACCTGATAAAGATGTATAAGATGATGAGAGGCATTGATTGTGTGGATAGTCAGAGGCCTTTTCCCAGGGCTGAAATGGTTGCCACAAGAGAAAATAGTTTAAGGTGCTGGGGAGTAGGTACAGAGGAGATGTCAGGGGTTAGTTTTTTACCCAGTGAGTACATGGAATGGGCTGCCGGCAATAGTGGTGGAGGCGGATACGATAGGGTCTTTTAAGAGACTTTTGGATAGGTACATGGAGCTTAATAAAATAGAAGGCTATAGGTAAGCCTAGTAATTTCTAAGGTAGGGACATGTTCAGCACAACTTTGTGGGCCGAAGGCCTGTATTGTGCTGTAGGTTTTCTATGTTTTAAGATGGAAGTAGGAAAGTTGTTTCCATTGGTATGTGAGACTAGAACTAGGGGACATTGCCTCAAGATTTAGGGGAGAAGATTTAGGACGGAGATGAGGAGAAACTTTTTTCCCAGAGAGTGGTGAATCTGTGGAATTCTCTGCCCAGGGAAGCAGTTGAGGCTTCTTCACTAAATATCTTTAAGAAACAGTTAGATAGGTTTTTACATAGTAGGGGAATTAAGGGTTATGGGGGAAAGGCAGGTAGATGGAGCTGAGTTTACGGACAGATCAGCCATGATCTTATTGAATGGCAGGGCAGGCTCGATGGGCCGGATGGCCTACTCCTGCTCCTATTTCTTATGTTCTTTATTTTAGTATTTTCTGCACTTTCTAATTTTGCATTAGTTTGAGGGAATTGTAGCGACCTCAAATAATCTCCGTCCACATTTGGATGGTGTGAAGGACTTCTGCATCTTTGCTCTGGTGTTGATTGAATTGCTACTTTAGGCAATAACTCACTCAGTGGGTTGAGTAGCATCTGTTGGGGGTGGGGCTGGTGAGGAATGTTTCTTGTTTTGGCTTGAAACCTTGCATCATGATTAAGGTTGGAGAGGGAACATGGCCAGCATAAAGTGGTTAACTATGTTCCCCTCTATTCTGGGTCTTGATGCAGGGTTTAAACATTAAACATTTTGAGAGACACACAGACACACACACAAACCACTCATTTCCTCAAAGTCCAGGCGTTCCAAACTTTTCTGAGCCATAGACCCCAGGTTGGGAGCCTCTGCTCTAAATGATGGGTGTAGTTATAGAGTTATTGGTATAGTGATGCAGACCATGGAGGGTTAAAGCCAGCATGCATTTTTGTGAGGTATGTGAACTTAATTCACAAATACTTGCAAGAAAAAATCTACAGAAATCAAGGTAAAACACAAAATGCTGGAGGAACTCAGCAGGTCAGGCAGCATCTATGGAAAAGAGTAAACCGTTGATGTTTCAGACCTATCACCTGCGACATTGTACTTCTTCCTGCCCCACCCCCACATTCGTGATCTGATTTCCCCCCCCCCCCCCCCCCTTCCTTTCCAGTTCTGATAAAGGGCCCTGGTCTGAAATGTCAACTGTTTATTCTTTTTCCATAATGCTGCCTGGCCTGCTGAGTTTCTCCAGCATTTTGTGTGTGTTACTAATACTCATTTCAATCCTTTTTTAAGCCCTCATTCTTTGGGAATGTTGGTTCTGCTTCCTGCTCTTGCCCAGTGTTCATGTTTCATCAAGCTTTGCTATCAGTTACCACCTTGTTCTCACTGTCACATTTCTCACCTCTGACATTGATTTTTGAGTTGTCTTCATTGCAGAAGGAAGGTTAGAGATTAATATCCGTTACAAGCTCATGCATTCCTATAACTGGGGCCCTTCTTGCCTTGCTTCCATGACATCTTCGTTTCATCTTTCAGCTTTTTTTCCTCTGTCCTGTCTGCTATGCTAATGAATGGTGCCATCCCTACTGCTATAGTTGACAGGATTCTCAAGAACATCTCTATTTGAGACCATAAAATCTACATCTCAGAACACAGCCATTTGGCCCATTGAGTTTGCTCCACCATTTCATCATGGTTTATTCAATGTTCCTCTCAGACCCAATCTTCTGCCTTCTCCCCATATCTCTTCATGCCCTGACTAATCAAGAATCTGTCAACCTCTGCCTTAAATATACATAAAGAATTGGCCTTCACAATTGCCTGTGGCAAAAAATTCCACAGCTTCACCACTCTCTGGCTAAAGAAATTTCTCCTCATCTCCATTCTAAAAAGATGCCCTTGTATTCTGGGGCTGTGTCCTCTGGTCTTAAGACTCTCCCACCTTAGGAAACATCCTTTCCACATCCACTCTATCAAGGGCTTTCAACATTCGATAGGTTTCAATGAGGTCACCCTCATTCTTCTGAATTCTAGTGAATGCAGGCTCAAAGGCATAAGATGCTATTCATATGACAAGCCATTCAATCCTGGTTTCATTTTCGTGAACCTCCTTTGAACCCTCTTCAGTGTCAGCATATCCTTTCTAAGATGGGGAGCCCAAACCTGCTCACAATACTCCAAGTGAGGCCTCACCAGTGCTTTACCATTACATCCTTGCTTTTATATTCTAGTCCTCTTGAAGTGAATGCTAACATCGTATTTGCATTCCTCACCACAGACTCAACCTGCAAAATAACCTCTAGGTACTCCTGCATGAGGTCTCCCAAGTCACTTTGCAACTCAGATTTTTGTATTTTCTCTCTATTTAGAAAATAGTCATCCCTTTCATTTCTTCTACCAAAATGCATGACCATACCCTTGCTGACAGTATATTCCATCTGCCATTTATTTGCCCATTCTCCTAATGTGTCTAAATCTTTCTGTTGCCTCTCTACTTCCTCAAAGTTACCTGTCCCTATTTTCATATCATCTGCAAACTTTGCAACAAAGCCATCAATTCCATCTTCCAAATCTTTGACGTATAACATAAAAAGAATTGGTCCTAACACAGACCTCTGTGGAACACCACTAGTTACCAGCAGCTAACCAGTAAAGGTCCTTTTATTCATGCTCTTTGCCTCCTGCCAATCAGCCACTGCTTTATCAATGCCAGTATCTTTCCTGTAATACCATGTGCTCGTAACTTGTTAAGCAGCCTCATGTACAGCACCTTGTCAAAGGCCTTCTGAAAATCCAAGTAACCAACTACTGACTCCCCTTTGTCTAACCTGCCTGTTATTTCCCCAAAAAAATGCTAACAAATTTGTCAGGCAAGATTTTCCTTTAAGGAAACAGTACTACCTTTAATCTACTTTATCATGTGCCTTATCCTTAATCATGGACTTCACCATCTTCCCAACCACTGAGGCCTAAGCAAAGCTCCTTCAGAAAGCAAGGAGGCATGGAGTCCAAAGAGACCTTGCTTTGTGGATCCAGAATTGACTTGCCCACAGAAGGCAAAGGGTGGTTGTAAATGGTTTGTATTCTGCATAGAGGTCAATGACCAGTGGTGTTCCGCAGGGATCTGTTCTGGGACCCCTTCTCTTTGTGAATTTTTATATATATTTAAAAAAATTACCTGAATGAGGAAGTGGAGGGATGGGTTAGTAAGTGTTGGTGACACAAAGGGTTGGGGGTGTTGTGTATAGTCTGGAGGGTCATCGGAGACATTGATAGGATGCAGAACTAGGCTGAGAAGTGGGAGATGGCGTTCAACCCAGGTAAGTGTGAGGTGGTTCATTTTGGTAGGTCAAATTTGAAGACAGAATATAATATTAATGGTAAGACTCTTGGCAGTGTGGAGGATCAGAGAGATCTTGGGGTCTGTGTCCATAGGACACTCAAAGCTGCTGTACAGGTTGACAGTGTTGTTAAGGCGTATGGTGTGTTGGCATTCATCAAATGTGGGATTGAGCTCAAGAGCTGAGAGGTAATGTTACAGTTATACTAGACCTCGGTCAGACCCCACTTGGAGTACTGTGTTCAGTTCTGGTCACCTCGCTTCAGATAATATAGAGAGAGTGCAGAGGAGATTTACAAGGATGTTGCCTGGATTGGAGGGTGTACCTTATGAGAATAGGTTGAGTGAACTTGGCCTTTTCTCCTTGGTGTGACGGAGAATGAGAAGTGACCTAATAGAGGTGTATAAGATGATGAGTGACATCGGTCATTTGGATAGCCAGAAGTTTTTTTTCCACAGCTCAAATGGCTAACACGAGGGCACATAGTTTTAAGGTGCTTGGAAACGGATACCGAGGGGATGTCTGGTAAGTTTTTCACACAGTGGTGGGTGAGTGGAATACTTTGCCGGCGATGGTGGAAGCAATATCCTTTAAGGGCCTCTTAGATAGGTACACAGAGCTTAGAAAAATAGAGGGCTATATGCTAGGGAAATTTTAGGCAGTTTCTAGAGTATGTTACATGGTCGGCACAACATTGTGGGCCGAAGAGCCTGTAATGTGCTGTAGATTTCTATTTCTGTGGTTTTCTTTCTTCTGCCTCTCTCCCTTCTTGAAGAGTGGAGTGATATTTACAATTTTCCAGTCTTCTGGAACCATTCTAGAATCTAGTGATTCTTGAAAGATCATTACTAATGCCTCCACAATCTTTTTAGCCACCTCTTTCAGAACTCTGGGGTGCACACCATCTGGTCCAGCTGAATTATCTACCTTCAGACCTTTCTGTTTCCCTAGAGCCTTCTCTCTAGTTATGGTAACTTCACACACTTCAATACCCCCGAAACCTGGAACTTCCACGATACTGCTAGTGTCTTCCACAAAGAAGAATGTTGCAAAATACTTATTCAGTTTGTCTGTTGTTTCATTCTCCACCATTACTACCTCTCCAGCATCATTTTCCAGTGGTCCAATATCCACTCTCACCTCTCTTTTGAACACTTTATGTATTTCTGGCACTTCCGTTCTCACTTGAGCTTTTATACCCCAGTTGGAGTAGTTAGGATTTCCTTTACCCTCACCTTCCTATCACTGCAGCCTCCACATTCAGTGGATCATTTTCCTGTGATTTCTGCACTCTTCCACAGTTTAGTTACCTGCTACATCTTCCCCTCTCTTCCCTTCCAGCATTTCAAAGCTCCCCCTGAATTGCTCTTCCATCTCCACCAACCTCTTCCCTCGAACCACCTGCCCTTTTACCTTTTCCCTTCCTGCTGTCCAGGGTCCCACATGGTTCTTCCTGCTGAAGTAGCAATTCACTTGCAGTTTCTTTTCCCCCAGTTTACTGAATTGCATTCAGTATTCAACGTGGACTCTAAAACAGGGAAAACAAATGCTGATTTGTTAACTGCTTTGCAGAACATCCCTCTTCAGTCCCCGAGAGTAATTCTGAGCTTCTCCTCACCTGACACTTTAATGCTCCATCCAGCTCACAGTCTGATCTCAGCTTGACAATCACACGCTGATTGATCCGGCTGATTCAATTTCCCACTCAAACACATTCCCCTGCCTTCTCCATTTAACCTTTCATGCCCTGACTAATCAAGAACCTATCAACCTCCATCTTAAATACACCCAATGACCTGGGTGTAACAAATTCCGCAGATTCATCACTCTCTGGCTAAAGAAATTTCTCCTGATCTGTTCTAAATGGACGGCCCACTATTCTGAAGTTGGGCTGCCTGGTCCTAGATTCCACCCACGATAGGAAACATTCTCTCCACATCCACTCTATCTAGGCCCTTCAATATTCGATGAGCTTCAGTGAGGTCCCCTTTCCTTCTAAATTTCTGGAAGTAGAGGCTCAGGACCATCAAACACTCCTCAAAGTGTGACATTAATTAATGCTGACTGACCTACTGTGTACTTCTGGTATGCTCTTGCAGATTCTCAGTGTCTTGTTCTTTCACTTTCACTGATGATATTAACCCTTTTTATTTTTCACAGAAGCCACCCTTCTGAGTACTTCTAACTTCTTAATTGTTTTTCAAGTTTTCAGCTGATACATTTTATTTGGCTTTTTGAAAAATATCCTTACTTGATGTGGAACCTTGTTTTTTTAAAAATTGAGATTCTTAAAAGCAAGCAACAGTAAGAGTTCTCTTTTGGGGATTCCAGAGAAATTGCAGTGCCTATTCCCTGAATAACTTGGAACAGATTAGATTATACAGATCATACACCTTTTTGTATCTGTAATGCAAAACCTTTAACCTGAAAAGAAATGAATGGGAGGAATGTTTCAGTTCCACAATGCATATGTATTGTCATTTGATAAGGTATGGAATTCTATGATTCTATTTTTGCTTAGCGAAGTACAGCAAAAAAGATTGAACCCTGGTTGGTGAACATTTTTCAGACTATTTCAGCTAGCTTCATTCCTGTTCAGATTACAGAGGCTTTCTGCTAATCCTATTTTGGGCAGCATTAGACTGACAGGCATTCAGTAGTCAGGTGTCCTTTGTCCTGGAGTTTAAAATGGCTCATGGCAGCATTTTACTCAGCATTTCTGCATGTGATGCTGGTTATAGATAGTTTGCTGTACAGCATGTTGGTGCAATGTTTTTGTAATACCATTGCATGTTAATTTGAGTGGTACTCTTCAACTAAGGTTTTCTGTGTTTAGTTTGAATATCAGAGTTGGGTCGAATATCACTCTATGTTGTGATTTTTTATTTGTGTGTGTGTATATGTATCTATATCTCTGAAATACTTCTCCCCCACCCCCCAACTCATTTCTTTTAAGGTTCAGTGCTTTGCATCACAGATACAAAAGGGTGTATGATCTGTATAGTTTAATTTGTTCCAAGTTATTCAGGGAATAGGCACTGCAATTTGAATATATATAATATCCATCATTTAAACAGGTAATATTCTGCAGAAAATCCTATATGCCAATTATTCTTGAATATTTGGTGTAACTACATGGTTGAAAATATATATGACCCAAGTATTCCATGTAGAATTGGATACAAATGATTGTCCCAAGGAAATAGTCCAGTCCTGAAGAAGGGTCTTGGCCTGGAACATTGAAACATTTTGTATGTTGCCCCAAATAAAGTGTCTGATTTTTTTTTAAGCTGTAATTTGTTGTTTGGGGACTGTAAAATGGAGGGGGAATACGTGAACAATCTTGTGAAAGGAACTGATATTTATTATTTACTTATTTCAGCATTGAGGTGAAATGGCTTTGCTGTGCATCTATAAGTGTGCGTTGTGCAGCCTGAGGAACCAAATACTGCGACAGAGGAGCTTGTCCACATATACGTCTGTCTACAGAGTAAATGAAGATGATATCAAGGGAAAACTCGAGCAGCTCCGTGGTGGATCTGTTGATCTGCAGAAAGATCAAAATGGGATTGCCACCATGATCATAAATCACCCTGATCGAATGAATGCATTTTCAGGTATGCTATTTTTATTTTCAGGTGATGAGCACAGGCTATTTATCAGAATATTGTTTTTTAGATAAATAAGGTAGGTTAGCACCTCAATTCTTCCAAGTAAAGTATTATATCAACATGTAAAAAAAACAGTCCAGTGTTCTATTGAATAGAATGGGAAATGCAAGTTCTGTAGCTTAATGAGGTAGATATTGGTTGGGTTGAGTTGTTTCCTCACCATTTGAGGAGACATCATCAGTGTGTTGTTAATTGTGGTATGTCCTCCAATGCTAGGCTCTTGTATACGTATCAATCAGCTAATTGGTCATCATTATGGAAACTCAATTGTGATATAGGGAAGAAATCTTATTGTTGACTGGTATTGTGGCATTGGCTCATAAATAGGATGAAGGTCTACATGTCTGTTTATAGAATTGTTTGCCTTGAATATTAATGAACCAAAACGTATCACTGGTTGGTAGTTCAGGGAAGATCATAGATGGAATAAGACCAGAAGATATGGGAGCAGAAGTAGGCTATTCAGCCCGTCCAGTCTGCTGCACCATTCAATCATGGGCTGATCCAATTCTTCCAGTCAACCCCACTCCCCTGCTTTCACCCCATTCCCTCTGATGCCCTGGCTAATCAAGAACCTATCTATCTATGCCTTAAATACACCCAATGACTTGGCATCCACAGCTGCTCGTGGCAACAAATTCCACAGATTTACCACCCTCTGACTGAAGTAATTTCTCCACAGATCAGTTCTAAAAGGATGTCCTTAATCCTGAAGTAGTGCCCTCTTGTCCTAGACACCCCTACCATGGGAAATAACTTTACCATATCTAATCTGTTCAGGCCTTTTAACTTTTGTAAGGTTTCTATGAGCTCCCCCCTCATTCTCCTGAACTCCAGGGAATACAGCCCAAGATCTGCCAGTCGTTCCTCATACGGTAACCCTTTTAATCCTGGAATCGTTCTCAGGAATCGTTCTCATGAATCTTCTCTGAACCCTCTCAAATGAGAGTATATCCTTTCTAAAATAAGGAGCCCAAACTGTACACAATACTCCAAGTGTGGTCTCACGAGTGCTTTATAGAGCCTCAACATCACATCCCTGCTCTTATATTCTATACCTCTAGAAATGAATGCCAGCATTGCATTCACCTTCTTCACAACCAACTCAACATGGAGGTTAATCTTGCATAAGGACTCCCAAGTCCCTTTGCATCTCTGCATTTTGAATTCTCTCCCCATCTAAGTAATAGTCTGCCCATTTATTTATTCTACCAAAGTGCATGACCATACACTTTCCAACATTGTATTTCATTTGCCACTTATTTGCCCATTCCCCCAATCTATTGAAGTCTCTCTGCAGGCTCTCTGTTTCCTCAACACTGCCCATTCCTCCACCTATCTTTGTATCATCAGCAATTTAGCCACAAATCCATTAATACCGTAATCCAAGTCATTGACATACATTGTAAAACGTAGCGGTCCCAACATCCAACCCTGTGGAACTTCACTGGTAACCAGCAGCCAGCCAGAATAGGATCCTTTTATTCTCGCTCCCTGTTTTCTGCTGACCAGCCAATGCTCCACCTGTCCTAGTAACTTCCCTGTAAGGAAACTATGCTGGCTTTGACCTATCTTGTCATGTCTCTTCAGGTACTCTGTAATCTTATCCCTAACAATTGATTCCAACAACTTCGCAACCACTGATGTCAGGCTAACAGGTCTATAATTCTCTTTCTGCTGCCTCCCACCCTTCTTAAATGGTGGAGTAACATTTGCAATTTTCCAGTCATCTGGTATGATGCCAGAATCTATCGATTCTTGAAAGATCATTATTAATGCCTCTGCAATCTCTCCAGCTACTTCCTTCAGAACCCGAGAGTGCATTCCATCAGGTCCAGGAGATTTATCCACCCTCGGACGAATAAGCTTCCTGAGCACCTTCTCAGTTGTAATTTTCGCTGCATAAACTTCACTTCCCTGACACTTTTGAGTGTCCGGTATACTGCAGATGTCTTCCACTGTGAAGACTGTTGCAAAATCCTCATTCAGTTCCTCTGCCATCTCTGCGTCCCTCATTACAATATTTCCAGCGTCATTTTGTATTGGCCCTATATCTACCCTCTACTCTCTTTTACCCTTTATATACTTTTTTAAAAAAGCTTTTAGGATCTTCTTTGATACTAGTCGCCAACTTCCTCTCATAATTCATCTTTTCCTTCCGAATGACCTTCTTAGTTTCCTTCTGCACGTTTTTAAAAGCTCCCCAATCCTCTATCTTCCCCCCAGCTCTGGCTTCCTTGTATTCCCTCTCTTTTGCTTTTACTTTGGCTCTGACTTCACTTGTCAGTCATGTTAGTGTCCTTCTTTCCTTTGGAAATTTCTTCTTATTTGGAATATATTGCACATCCCTAATTTTTTCGCAGAAACTTCAGCCATTGCTGCTCTGCTGTCCTTCCTGCAAATGTCCCTTTCCAGTCACCCTTGTCCAGTTCCCTTCTCATGCCATTGTTATTTCCTCTATTCCATTGAAATACTGTTATGCCTGCAGCCCCCTCCTTTGTGAGAATCGCAAGATCACTATTGGGTTGGGTCAGGGGACCCAGGAAATGAGAGAGAGACGTGCAGAATGCCTCGTTCCCCGGCGATGTAAAGCTATGGGACATGGCCATTGTCGCTTGAGACACCTTTGTGGATTGAAATACTATGCTACGTGAATGCCCTCGGGCAAAGTGGGCTGGGTGAGAAAGAGATTGCATCACCCCAACCTGATTGACATCTACGACCCTGCAAGTCAGGATAAAAGTAGGAACAGCCCCTCAGACGCACCAGAAGAAACGCTAGCGATCCCGTAATAGAGGGAAGCCATTTGAAGGAGGCCACGTGCGTTCAGTTCCGTTGCCTGGGACTGGTGGCTGGAACCACGGAAAACGGCTTTTAGCTAGCAACGGGGAAATCAACTCCCCTGACTCAAAGGATTGGCATCATAAAAGACCTGGGCAAGTTTAAAACCGTCTCTCTTAAACCCAAAACGCTGCAGCTTGAACGAACTAACAGTGACTGTTATATTTCCATTGGACAATACATTATCCCCTAGACAACGATAGAGCTATTTCTTATTGATTATTATTATACCCGCGCTTTTAGATTTAGTACTGATGACGTATATTATCTGTATGTTTGCATTAATCTTATTTTTGTGCCCCTTTATCAATAAATACTTTTAAAAATAGTACCATCAGACTTCAACGGACCTCTCTATCTTTGCTGGTAAGTGACCCAGTTACGGGGTACGTAACAATACCGACATAATGGATGTTACTTTTTTCCCTCTTAGTCTTCTCGGTCTGCTAGTTTCTGCAATTTGTCCCTACACATTGGAATATGGAAATCGGAAGTGTGTTCAAGGTTCTGATAATTTACTCTGCCATTGAATCAGCAAGTGAAACATGAATGAACATGTGTATTTCACATTTAGCCTTTCAACTTTACACCAGAGCTGACTGGTTTACATACAGTGTATTCAGCCCCCAGCCCTTTGATCACATAAGTGAATATTGCAAGCCATGGATTTTGATCAATTAAACTGAGTATTTTTATTTGTGAATCACATGCTCCTTTTTCCACAGTAGAACCCCAAAAAAAGGGAAAACTACAAATACAAAAACTGAAATATCAGCAGTTCAAAAATATTCATCCCCCTTTGCTCAGTACTTAGTTGAACCACCTTTTGCAGCTATTAAGCAGTTTTTAGATAAGTTTCTATAAGCTTTGCGCAACATGATGGGACAAGATTTGCCCATTCCTTCTTGCAACATTGCTCAAAGTGCACTAGGTTAGTTGGGGAGTGATGGGTGGGCAACAATCTTGAGGTCTTGCCAGAGATATTTGATGAGGTTAAGGTCATGACTCTGACTGGACCATTCACTTTTCTTCATTTGAAGCCACTCCATGGTTGCCCTGGCAGTCTGCTTCGGGTTCTTGTCGAGCTGAAAGACTGGCTTCCTCCCCAGTTTAAGCTTTCTGGCAGGTTTTTACCCAGGATCTCTCTGTATTTAGCAGAGTTCATCTTCTCATCAATCCTGACCAGATTTCCAGTATCTGCTGCTGAAAAGCATCTCCATAGCATGACGCTATCTCCGTTATACTGCTCTTGTCGCCTTCTACCTTAGGCCACGAACTTATCAATCACCCCTGCTATGGACAATTTCTGGAGGTCCTGTCGTGGTTTCTCGTGCCCCACAAATGACCAGGAGACGCAGAAGATTCTTCAAGAAGGGTTAAACTTTAATTTGCAAATCAAAGCTGAGACAGTCATTGAGCTAGCCGCTGATTCCCCCCCCCCCCCCCACCCCCATCCTTGTACACAGTATTTTCTATTGAAATCTCCTGGTTTAGTTGCATTAGCATATCCAATGGGTCTACAGTTGCGTATCACAAGTACATCCGCCACTATTGTTTCTACCCATTGACTTAATCATGTTCTAATCTACATCTCTTAGCTACCTCTCATTAACACCCCATTATCTTCTACATTCTTAAGCTTTCATTCCCCTACTAAATTGGATACATGCATAGCAAATAGCAAATTCAAAGCTGACTACATAGTTTTGGTTACACAGCAAACAATGCAACTTTTATACTCCAATAGTCCAAGACCGCTGGACTAAGTGTGTAAATGTAGGAGGGGACTATGTTGAAAAATAAATGTGCTAGGTTTTCTGAAATTGACGCCTCCTTCTTTAGGCCATGAACCTATCAATCACCCCTTGTAGTTTTGGGGTTGAATACTTTTTCAAGACACTGTAGCAGAATCCCATTCACTTGAATGGGGTTTCCAGTTGTTTTCAAAGGTTAGAGCTTTGTTTATTTTATTTCAAGTAACCTAAAGTGTTTAAATTTATTTTAGTTAAATCTATATGAACTGTTTTAGATCAGAAGAGTGAATTAAAAATAACTTAACAGCCTATGTGTCTCTTGTGATCTGGTCTGTTCTGCCTTGTGGCCTTTGATCATTCAGTCCAGCTGAGCCATAAAATGTTGGTATACCCTTGGGGAAAGGGAAGGGAGGAGGAAGTGTTTTGTGGTGTGATGCAGATTTTGGATGAGTGTGGGTAGTGCATAAGCCAACTGACAGGTAAATTCACTACATACTTCCTTTTAATTTTCTGACTCTGCGTAGGTAAGTGTACAACCCCAGACACTTGGAGCAGTCTGCACACTGTGGCATTCTCCACTTAATTCATTAATGAGCTTTTAAGATCATTGTCAGAAAAGTTATTGATGTCACTGCAGTGAGAGCAGTGTCAGAGGTTCAGAATAATCTCTTTTAGAATTAAATTTGACAACAATTTGAAAACTCAAGCCAATTAGTTTAAACAGCATAGATTTCGGAAGGTGGAGTAAAAGAGAGCTCTGTATCTCTCAAGAAATATTACTGATTTATTTCCAGCATTTGTGCTTCATGCCACAAAGTTAACTAAAAACTTTGAAAATGCTGATTTGTGTAAGTAGCTTGAGAGGACACATTTTTAATGTGATATGCAAAATTGTGTTGCATATTTTCAAATTGTCAGTATAATGCTGAAGGCAATTGACTTAATTATAATTTGCAATATTCATATCTAATTTGATGCAGCTGTCTTTTTTAATCATGCATGTCAATTAGATTTTTCATAACACAATACAGAAACTTCTGTGAGTACTCAGTTTTGTGAAGAGAGAAACAATTTACATTTCAGGTGGTTGATATTTTCATTTAGTTAGAGGGTAAAGCAGTTGGTTTGACAGTGTTACCATGCTTTTACAAAATTCTAACCTTAGCCATATAAGCCTACAAACCCATGCAAGCCTGTAAGTTGAATCAAAAAATGTAAGCTCAATTTTGTTAGAAATTAATAATTTCACATGCCCCACCACTGAACTGTTCCCACAACCTGTAAACTCACTTTCAAGGACTCTTCATCTAATGTCCTTGATTTTTATTGTTTATTTTTATTTTTTCTCAGCTCTAGCTGGTAAAACCTGAAGTACAGGCATATCTCCCAATTGCTAGGAACATCTAGACTATTTGTGTTTAATACTGTGGCTTTATGAAGATTTACATATATATTGCTGTGTAGGTAATTGTTTAATGCTGTTGTGTATCAATTTTGGGGTGATACCGGTTGTAGATATTACTACTGGGGGAAATGGATATGCTGTTCATATTATTATGATTATTAATTCTTTTATTTCCAGTTTGTTAGCTTTTGCACACTGATTGTCCACCCTGTTGGGAATAAAGGTGCAATATTTTGCATTTATCTTCATTGAAAAAGACACACAATAGCTGCCAAGTATATTAGGGAATCGAGGCAATGGTGAGAATGGGGAAATGAAGAACTAAAGATTAGTCAAAACAATACCAGAGAAGTTGGTATGGTTGATATCTGATAAATCCCACCATCCTAGTAGCTTGGATTGTCTTGGTGTAAAGTTAATTACAAAGTGGTAGAATTGGCAGGGAAGTTTGAAAGCATTCGTTGCTCTAACAGTCTTATAATCCTCAGTCATATTTTTGACATAATTTTAATGTTCTGAGAAAGTTGTTTTCTTTTATTAGGGACAATGATGTTGGAATTCCGAGATAGAGTAGAAGAATTGGAGCATTGGACTAACGGGAAAGGTCTTATTTTACGAGGTGCAAATAATACATTTTGCTCTGGCTCTGATTTGAGAGCAGTAAAGTCAATATTAAACCCTGAGGTAAGTGAATGGCCATTTAAAGATTCATTATTTGTTTGCTTCCAATTACTTGTGTGGGAGTGAGAAGAAAGAGATTGTAAAGAGTGATTTTCCCATCCTTGCATCCAGAATTGCCTCATTCTTGGCTGTCTGGAGAATTTAAAGCTTCAGGATATGTTTCAAACCCTTTTTTTCAAAATGTGTGACATAACATCTGCTTACGTTAAAACCGCATTTGCTATATACAGTGTATTTGCCTATTACCTTACTATATTTCAATTTGATATTTCTAAGTATAACACCATGAAGAATAGTTACCCTCTGAATTACAGGTAGTCCCTGAGTTACAAACGTCCGACTTACAGACAACTCGTACTTACGAACCAAGGAAGGAGAATGCCGTCCACCATTTTAAGTCAGATCACGATATCGTCCGCCATTTTAAGTCGTTGCCGTTGACACTGTGTTGTGTGTAACTTTGTATTTGGCTTAAATTTTTCTTAGCAAGATTCACCCTGACCCTGGCCCCCCTCCACCCCGTTCCGGTCAGCTGGTGGCACAGTGAGATTAGCACCAGGCTCGAGAACAGAGGTTCCCGAGTTTGATCCAATGACAGACCGCTCCCGTGCTGGGTTGATGTCGATCCAGTGACTCCTGTACCATCCGTGCTGGGTTGATGTTGAGCTCACAACTCGACTTCATAAAACAAAAACACTGCCACCTCTAGTTTAAATTCCCACAAGGAATATGGTGGAGGATCAAATACAGTAGGTACCCAAATGCAGCACAACCCCCAATTGTCCCATTTAACCTGTCTCAGTGCGGTGGACTTTAGGACCCAAGGAATTCAGTGCTGTGGTCCTAAGGACCCGGCGGAGGTTGGGACCTGCCGCCCACAGTGTTTCTGTTCCATTGATGGGAAGCGATCGCAATTGAAAATAAAGTGGAAATAATAAAGCGTTGGAAAGAGATGAAACGTCATCGGTCATTGGAAAAGCGTTAGGCTACAGTCCGTCAACAATCGGAACAATTTTAAAGGATAAAGTGAGAATAATGGAGCATGTGAAACGCCCTGCCCCGATGAAAGCTACAGTTATTACTAAGCAATGCAGTGGTTTAATTATTGGAATACATATGTTCCTTAAGTGTTTTATATGCATAAAAAGGTAAAATATAAACATTTGACTAACTGACACTAAATAATACCAGATGTACTTGTTTCGACTTGCATACAAATCCGACTTAGATGGACTCAGGAATGGAACTTGTTCGTAACCCCTGGGGACTACCTGTATGTGTCATTATTCTGTTGAAAGTCGCTAATACAAAAATATGGTGTAATATAAGAACTAGTTAACATTTTTATTAAGTATGGATTGTATTTTATTTTATTACAAGTATTGGATAAGTATTTTCAAAAATAATTGCTTTTTGAACAGTCTTGATATTTGTAGACAAAAATGCTCGCCCATCACTTACGTAATTTTTGATAATGCTTAATGCAATGAATGGAAAATTTGGGCTAAAATATTTAAAACGTGGTTCTGCTATTTCTGGTCAACATTCACTTTAGAAAAATTAGTGATGGATATTGCCTTGCAAACTTTAGTCATACTAATTTTGTGAGTAGTTTAGTGACTTTATAAACGAACGGTACAAAGTAAGTGGCAATAAAATTTAGCAAAATTCTGACTCGTATTAGTCAGAAATGAAAGCATTTGCAATTTTCTTCCAGGACGGATTGAATATGTACATGTTCATGCAGAACACCTTGACAAGACTTCTGAGGTACTGAAATTATTAAAAATAGCATAGTTGATAGTTTTGTTGACTTTTGCAATTCTGAGTTATAGGTTTTATTTGAAGTTGTATGAAATTGAAATCTTGAAGCTTTTTAATTAAACCAGCCAGTCTTGGGACTCCACTTGGCTTAGTTTATTCTGTTGCCGGAGTAGCGTAGCAGTTAGCGTGATACTTTTACAGCTCAAGGTTTGGAGTTCGGAGTTCAATTTCCCCATCTTCTGTTTTTAAAAAAATTGGTACTTTCTTCCTATGTGCATGTGGGTTTCCACTGGACACGCTGATTTCTTCCCACAGTCCAAAGGCGTACTGGTTGTTGTGTTAATCGGTCATTGTAAATTGTCCTGTGATTAGAGTTAAACAGTTGGATTACAGGTCAGCACTGCTAGTACAGTCTCTCTTGCACTGTATCTCCAGATAGACAGACAACTTGAGCCAAAGGTTCTTGAACAAGTTCAGTGGAAGTTCTAAAGAGTGTATTTTTCGAATGTCAAATTTTCTTCTGTTTCAGCCAACTGTTTCTGTAATTAGATTTTCTGTATGTGCATGTAGAACTCAAATGTGAAATCCCTTGGTTTTCGGATTCCTTGACTCCCTGTCTCATCGGCTTCTCACCTAATTTAATTGCCTGTCTCCCCAGTTAACCATATGTAATACAGTAACTATTCTCTTGACTTCCTAAGTTTTTTCTTTTCAGATGAGAGCAAGGACTCTGATATGTAAAATTGTGTACAACAAAAGCTTGCTTTAACACATACAAACAAGCTGGATGAACTCAGCGGGTCGGGCAGCATCCGTTGAAATGAGCAGTCAATGTTTTGGGCTGAGACCCTTTGTCAGGACTGAAGAAAGAGGGGGCAGGGTCCCCATAAAGAAGGTGGGGGGAGGGACCTGGACACTGGCCCAACCTGCTGAGTTCATCCAGCTTGTTTGTATGTCTTGATTTGACCACAGCATCTGCAGTGTACTTTGTGTTTACTAAAAGCTTACTTTAATTGTGAATAAACTTTAAATTTAATTTTTGTGGCCTTGTATTTCAGTAATTCTTTATCCTGCTGTCTTAAACAGGATATAAAACAAAATTATTGCACTCTGGAAAGTTATATTTTTGTGCTCAGTTGATTTTGGACGCTGATGGCTCAGAAGTCTATTAACCTTTCTAACATTCCCAGTGCAGACTACCTCTGATCAGTGTCGCTTTAGTTCAAGGGAAGGCACTAGGAGGAGGAGCAGAAGTAGCTACAGCCTGTGATTTCAGGTAAGTGGAGGGGGGGGGGGGGGAGGAATATTCAATAGTGCCCTCAGGAAGTAAAAGTGAAAAGCAACTTGTACATTTTCTAACTTGGTAGTATGGAGCATCAACTACATTGGCTAACTGAATTACTGCTCCAATACTTTTAATTGTAAAAGCAAATTTCAAAAATCCTTTTGGGCTTTTTACTCTTGAACTAGGATACTAATACCATACTATTTGGTAGAAATGTTTGATGAATTCTTTCATGATTCCCCAGATTCCAGTTTAAATTGACAAGCTGGTGTTCTTCATCTTGGAGAAAAATAGGCAGTTGTGAGAGAAAGCTGATAGGAAGCTAGCACAAGAAGCTGAAAGGCTCCTATGCCATAAGATTTCTGTGTTTGTTTTTATAACTTTGCTGGTTTTGTAATTGAAGCAAGTGGAAGGCGATGTCATATTGTCAATTGCTGACTGCCTATAGCAATTATTTTCAAAAAAGTAAGATATATTTTTGAGATCCAGCAGCTAGACAATTTAGGTGAGCTTATTTTATACAGAGATCTTGTAAAAGAAGCTGCGTTGACAGAATACTTTGAAATTAAAATATGGAGATCTGTAAAAAGTTTTGCTGTCCTGTTTACCAATTGTGCAAACTTTTTGTGTAGATCAAAATGACAGGTATTGTGGAAGGTGACACATCACAGTTTGGGGTCCATTATGTGGTGCAGGGAATGAGTGTGCACATGCGCTCAAATCCCTTGAAGTATAGGGTTCGAAAGGATTGTAGGAGTGGAAGAAAATTCAACAACGGGAAGAATAACATCATAAAGAGTAACAACATAGAGGTTTTAATAGGAACATTAAATGAGGGATATTGGTCAAAAATACAACAAGTGGGTAGACAGAAGAGATTATGCAGATTCTAGAAATCCGGAGTAATACATAAAATGCTGGAGGACCTCAGCAGGTTAGGCAACATCTATGGAAATGAATAAACCATCGATGTTTTTGGGCTGAAACCCTTCATCAGGACTAGAAAGGAAGGGGAAAGATACCAGAATAAGAAGGTGGTGGGAAGATAAGGTGAAGCCAGGTGCATGGGGACGGAGGGGAATGAAGTGAGAAGGTGAAAAAGTTAAAGGGCTGAAGGAGAAATAATCTGATTAGAGAGGAGAATGTCTATGGGAGAACAAGGAGAAAGGGCACCTTTTTATAGGTGTGATAGGCAGGTGAGGTAAATAGAAAAAGATAGAAAATAGAAAAAAGAGGATAGCCAGGCTAGGAAATTGGAGAAACATTGGTGAGGCCTCACTTGGAGTATTATGAGCAGTTTTGGACTGCTCATCTTAGAAAGGATATGGCAAAACTGGAAAGGGTCAAAGGAGGTTCGTGAAAATGATTCCAGGCTTGAATGGCTTGACATACGAAGAGGGTTTGATGGCTCTAGGCATGTATTCACTAGATGTCAGAAGAATAAGGGGTGCTCTCATTGAAACCCTATTGAATGATGAAAGGTCTTGATAGAGTGGAAGTGGAAAGTATGTTTCTTATGGTGGAAGAGTCTGAAGAGCAGAAGACACAACCCCAGAATAGAGTGGTATCCTTTCAGAACTGAGATGAGGAATTTCTTTAGCTAGAGAGTGGTGAATCTGTGGAATTCTTTGCCACAGGCAGCCGTGGAGGCCAAGTATTTATGTATATTTAGATGATAAGATCATAACACATAGGAGCAGAATTAGGCCATCTGGCCCATCGAGTCTGCTCTACCATTCAATCATGGCTGATCCTTTTTTTTTCTCCTCCTCGTCCCCAATTCCCAGCCTTCTCCCCGTAACCTTTGATGCTATG
Source organism: Hemitrygon akajei (assembly GCF_048418815.1). NCBI lineage: Eukaryota > Metazoa > Chordata > Chondrichthyes > Myliobatiformes > Dasyatidae > Hemitrygon > Hemitrygon akajei. The sequence continues at coordinate 153,933,523 of NC_133132.1, forward strand.
TCCATTCAAGAACCTATCAATCTCTGCTTTAAGTACACCCAACGACCTGGCCTCCACAGCTGCATGGGGCAACGCATTCCACGAATTCACCACACTTTGGCTAAAGAAATTTTTCCACATCTCTATTTTGAAAGGGTGCCCCTCTAGCCTGAGGCTGTGCCCTCTTATCCTAGACTCTCCACCATGGGAAACATCCTTTCCATCTCTACTCTGTCTAGGACTTGGAACATGCAAAAGGTTTCAATGAGATCTCCCCCTCGTCCTTCTGAATTCCAGCAAGTACGGACCCAGATCCATCACATGTTCCTCATATGATACCCCTTTCATTCCTGGAATCATCCTTGTGAACCTGTGGATCTCACTAATGCCAGCACATCTTTTCTAAGATGAGGGGCCCAAAACTGTTCACAATACTCAAGGTGAGGTCTCACCAGTGCCTTATAAAGCCTCTGCTTCACATCCTTAATCTTGTATTCTAGACCTCTTGAAATGGTTAACATGGCATTTGCCTCCCTACCGACCCAACCTTCAGGATGTTCTGCACAAGGACTCACAAGTCCCTCTGCATCTCAGATTCCTGGATTTTCTCCCCATTAAGAAAATAGTCCACACATTTATTTGTACTAACGAAGTGCATGACTGTGCATTTTCCAACATTGTATTTCATTTGCCACTTTCTTGCCCATTTTCATAATTTGTCTTAAGTCCTTCTACATCCTACCTGTTTCCTCAACACTACCTGTCCCTCCACCAATCTTCATATCATCTGCAAACTTGGCAATAAAGCCATCTATTCCATCATCTAGATCATTTATATACAGCATAAAAAGAAGTGGTCCCAACACCAATCCCTGCGGAATACCACTAATCACTGACAGCCAACCAGAAAATAATCCTTTTATTCCCACTCGCTGCCTCCTACCAATCAGCCAATGCTCTAACCATGTTAGTAACTTTCCTGTAATACCATGGGATCTTAACTTGGTAAGCAGCCTCATGTGTGGTACCTTGTCAAAGGCCTTCTGAAAGTCCAAATTTACAACATCCACTGCATCCCCTTTATCTATCCTACTTGTAATCTCCTCAGAATTCCAACAGGTTCGTCAGGCAGGATTTTCCCTTAAGAAAACCATGCTGACTTTGTCCTATCTTGTCCTGTTTCACCAAGTACTCTATCACCTCATTCTTAGCAATTGACTCTAACATCTTCCCAACCACTGAGGTCAGGCTAACTGGTCTATAATTTACTTTCTGTGTCTTCCTCCTTAAAATAGTGGAGTAACATTTGCAATTTTCCAATTCTCTGGCATTATGCCAGAGTCCAGTGATTTTTGAAAGGTTGTTTCTAATGCCACCACAATCTCTAACACTACCTCTTTCAGAATCCTAGGATGCAGTTCCTCTGGTCTGGGTGACTTATGTACCTTTAGATCTTTCAGCTTTTTGAGCACCTTCTCTCTTCTAACGTAACTGCACCCCCTTCTCTTCCTTCACACACTACAACATGAGGTGTACTGCTAGTGTCTTCCACAGTGAAGACTGTCGCAAAATACTCATTTAGTTCATCAGCCATCTCCTTGTCCCCAGTTATTATTTCTCCTGTCTCGTTTTCTAGCGGTCCTATATCCACTCTCATTTTTCCTTTATTATTAACTTAATAGAAAAAAACTTGTACTATCCACTTTGATATTATTTGCTAGTTTGCTTTCATATTTCATCTTTTCCCTTCTAATGATTTTTATTTAGTTGCTCTCTGTAGGTTTTAAAAACTTCCCAATGCTCTATCTTCCCACTAATTTTTGCTTTGTTGTATGCCATTTCTTTTGCTTTTTCAATGGCTTTGACTTTCCTTGTCAGCCATGGTTGTACTAATTTACCATTTGAATATTTCTTCATTTTTGGAATACTCATGTCCTGCACCTTCCTCATTTTTCCCAGAAATGCACGCCATTGCTGCTGTGCTGACATCCCTGCCAGCAGCTCCTTCCAATTTACTTCGGCCAACTCCTCTCTCATCCCACTGTAATTTCTCTTACTCCACTGAAATACTGCTACATCAGACTTTACTTTCTCCCTATCAGATATCAAGTTGAACTCAATCATATTGTGATCACTGGTTCCTAAGGGTTCTTTTACCTTAAGCTCCCTAATCATCTCAGTATTGCTGATCCCTTAGTAGGCTCAACGACAAACTGCTCTAAAAAGCTATCTCTTAGGCTTTCAACAGGCTCACTCTCTTGAGATCCATTTATAACCTGATTTTTCCCATTCGACTTGCATGTTAAAATCTCCCATGATTACCCATTTAAGGCAAAAGTTGATAGATTATTGATTGGTCAGGGCAGGAGGGGGATATGGGAAGAAGGCAGGAAATTGGGGCTGGGTGGAAAATTGGATCAGCCATGATGAAATGGTGGAGCAGACTCGATGGGCTAAATGATCCAATTCTGTTCCTTTATCTTGTGGTCTAAGGAAGAGGGAGGGGAAGAAATTATCATAAGATGGATAAGTTGATGTTCATGCCATCAGATTGGAAACTACTCGGAAGGAATATGATGCATTGCTCCTCCAACCTGAGAGTAGCCTCCTCATGGCAGTAGAGGAAGCCATGGAATGGGGATTGGTATTAAAATGGTTGGCCACTGGGAAATCCTGCTTTTGTTGATGGAGTAAAGTTGCTTGACAAAGACTAAACTATGCTGGGTCTCAAGGTTGCATTCGGAGCACTGGATATAGTAGAAAACCCCAACAGATTCATAGGTGAAGTGTTGCCTTGCCTGGAAGGACTGTTTGGGGCTCTGAATGGACAGATGTAGCATTTCTTCTACTTGTAGGGTTAAGTCCCAGGAGTGAGATTAGTGGGGAGGGACGAATATACAATGTTCCCCCCCCTTCCCTATTCTTCAATTGCCTACTCTTGCTGCTTTTTCTCACCTGTCTTATCGCCTCCCCCAGTGCTCCTCCTCCTTTCCTTTCTCCTATGGTCCATGTTCCGCTCCTATTACATTGCTTTCTCTCCAGTTCTTTACCTTTTCCACCTATCACCAAGCTTCTTATTTAATCTGCCTTCCTCCACCCTCCTGGCTTTGCATATCACCTTCTAGCTTCTACTCCTTCCCCTCTCCCCACCTTATTCTGGCTGCTTCCCCTTTGCATCTCTGCCCAAAACATTGAAGGTTTAGTTATCTCCGTGGATGCTGCCTGACTTGCTGAGTTCCAGCATTTTGTGTGTGTTGCTCTGGATTTCCAGCATCTGCAGAAGCTCTTGTGTTTACTATTGTGTAGATTTTGGATCTTGATGAGTGTGTACCAAAATAGAGGCTGTTTATTGAACATTGTATTTGGTATTGTATTTTGGAAATGGAATACAATGCGCCATCATTGTTATATAGTGCAGTTAGCTTAAGGATAAAATCATGTTTCTCTCCTAATGGCTTTTGTCTTTTCTGTTGAGATCTACCTGGTCAGCAACTTCTGTACGTGCTCCTCTGGCCATTCTACCTTGTTGGTACTTTGGCAAGAGTCGGGTAGAAATTTTGGGATGAGGTGAAGAGGAAACCATGCTGAAATAAAGTGTTTTTTGTATTAACTTTGGGCACAAACTATTCAGTGTTTTTTAAATTTTGATTTATTTGATCTAAACTACATCAGGTCAGGGGTGGCACAGTAACGTAGTGATTAGCACAGGATGGTAACATAGTGGTTAGTGTAGCGTTATTATGGTGCCAGCGATTAGGGTTCAGTTCCGGGCACTGCCTGTAAGGGATTTGTATTGCCTTCCCACATTCCAAAGATGTACAAATTTGGATTAGTGAGCTTTGGGCATACTATGTTGGTGCCAGAGGCACAGCAATGCTTGCAGGCTGCCCCCCAGCAGATATTCATACTTGTTGGTTATTGATGAAATGACGCGTTTTGCTGTATGTTTCGATGTTCCAATGCACATGTGACAAATAGAGCAAATCCCTATTCTCTCTGTATACCCAACGTGAACTGGATGCAGATGACTGCACAATGGTTTCTTGTTACTTGTGTAGATTACTGATTTGGTTAGTTAAACCTTTGCCTGACTCTGAATGATGCATTTCAGGTCCTGCTTCTGAAATTTGAGCAGAAGTAAATTTGGGCTGAGTCATCAGTGAGTGCAGTTCTGAGAATATGCTGCAGTGTCCCAGATCTCAGTATCTGGATGAAACATTAAACCAAGACTGTTTTCTAAAGGTTGACATCAAAGATCACAGTGATAAAAAGAAGACCTTCATTGATTGTGATGTGTTTTAATGGCCAGCTGCAAGATGTTACATAACTGTATCTTAGAAGGCCATAAAGTTATACAGCACAGAATTGGGCTATGTTCTTTCCCTGTTCACCTTTTTAAACACTGTGATCACCTCCTCTGACCACTTGTACCATTAACCCACGACACTGTGTTGGGGGGGCAGGGGGGAAAAGTTGCCTCTCAGCTCTTTAGATATTCCCCACTCATCATAAACTTGTGTTCTTCAGTTATTAAGTTAATGGGAATTGTTAAGGTTTTACAAAAAGGATGAATATTGGGTAGAATTGGATGGGAAATCCATAACAATAAAATTTGTGTAAATATGAATTTAAAATGTGTTCTTTTTCTAGTCTTAGGTTACCCAGATAGTTTTGTTTTTTGGTGGAAAGAATAACACGAGAGGGCATTATGGCTAACATGAGAGGGCACAGTTTTAAGGTGCTTGGAAGTAGGTACGGGGAGATGTCAGGGGTAAGTTTTTTTTACGCAGAGAGTGGTGAGTGTGTGGAATGGGCTGCTGGCAGTGGTGGTGGAGGTGGAAACAATAGGGTCTTTTAAGAGTCTCCTGGATAGGTGCATGGAGCTTAGAAAAATAGAGGGCTATAGGTAACCCTTGGTAGTTTCTAAAGGAAGTAGATGTTTGGCACAGCTTTGTGGGCCAAAGGGCCCGTATTGTGTGCTGTAGGTTTTCTGTGTTTCTAAGGAGGAGACAAAAACTGACCAGTGGAAAATTTCACTGGTTTGTAAATGTTCAGTGTTTATCACCAGTCAGTAAAAAGGTTCACCATTAAGGTGGACAGTTGTGCATGCAGAACAGTGAGTAGCTCATTACATAAAAGTCTTATTGATTTGTAGCAAGGTAAATGTAGTGGTGAATTTGGTTACCCTTGCACCATGGTTAAGTAAATTCAGTTAATAAAAAGCAAAATTGATCTTCCATTAAAGTCATTGCAGCTGGAAAAGACTGCTTAGAAGTATGTCATGAGTTTTGACACTAAAATTGCAATAACATTATAAAACGTGTGGGACTCACTAACATTATTGTAAACAAAAATACTGCATGATCATAATTCTGTGATCTATCTTAATAGCTCAATGCAGATATAGAAACCAGCTTTCCAAACTTAGGAGAGAGTTGAATGTGTCTATTGTTGATTATCTAGCAGTTTGGAAAAACAGATACATTATTGTTATTTAATTTGATATTTTTTATGATTAAAACTAACTTTTTGGATCTTGCATCAAAGAAATGATGTGCTAACATTGGAGAAGGTCCAGAACAAGGTTTACAAGAACAATCCAGGGAATTAATGTATGAGGAGCATTTGATGGCTCTCAGCCTGTACTCACTGGAGTTCAGAAGAATGAAAGGGGATCTCATTGAAACCTACCAAATATTGAAAGGCTAGGTAGAGTATATGGAAGAGGATGTTTCCACTAGTGGGAGACCCTAGAGCCAGAGGGTGCAGCCACAAGTAGAAGGAACAGAAATTTGGTGGATTTCTTTAGCCAGATTGTGGTGAATCTGGAATTCATTGCTACAGGTGAATTTGGATGCCAAGTTATTGGGTATATTTAAAGTGGAGGTTGATAGGTTCTTGATTAGTAAAGGCATCAAAGGTTACAGGGAGAAGGCGGGAGAATGGGGTTGAGGGCAGATTGATGGCAGAGTATACTTGATAGGCTGAGCCTATTTCTGTAGGGGGGGGTGTGTCTGTGTGTGTGTGTGTGTGTGTGTATTTCAGAGAGATAATGCAATCAATTGCATTTTGTTTTTTTTTAAAAAGGTGCCCCAGATTCAATTCTGCTTACAGCTGTGGCTAAGTACATGGCATTTACAGATTTCAGTCAGAAATTTGTGGGATGAACTGTAGTATAAAACCTGGGACTCTGATGTGATACTAGGGAAATGCTGCACTGTCTTTCAGATGCATCCTGAAACTAAGGACTTGGGTCCTGACTTTCATCCATTATTTCAAAGAACAGGAAAGTTGTTCCCAGTGCTGATTCACTTTTAAATCAGCATCACCTTATCTGCTCCTTGCGGTATTACTCAGGGTGGCGGGGTGGAGATAAATCTCTGCAAAAGGAGGCGGAAGGCGTTTTGTCCCTCTGCTAGCCTGCAGGTCACCCTTGGACAAGGTGTAGCACCTGCTTGTTCCCCCGATCAGGGTCATGTGAAGACTTTGGAGCAGGTGGTGCATATCACAAATCCTAGTTATGCAATAGCTTGTGCCAGGCAGACCATCTCATTTATGAAAGAAAGCTGGCAGGGAACATAAAAACTGACTGTAAAAGCTTTTATAGATAAGTGAAAAGAAAAAGATTGGTCAAGACAAATGTAGGTCCCTTACAGTCAGAAACAGGTGAATTGATCATGGGGAACAAGGACATGGCAGACCAATTGAATAACTACTTTGGTTCTGTCTTCACTAAGGAGGACATAAATAATCTTCCGGAAATAGTAGGGGACTGAGGGTCTAGTGAGATGGAGGAACTGAGGGAAATACATGTTAGTAGGGAAGTGGTGTTAGGTAAATTGAAGGGATTAAAGGCAGATAAATCCCCAGGGCCAGTTGGTCTGCATCCCAGAGTGCTTAAGGAAGTAGCCCAAGAAATAGTGGATGCATTAGTGATAATTTTTCAAAACTCCTTAGATTCTGAATTAGTTCCTGAGGATTGGAGGGTGGCTAATGTAACCCCACTTTTTAAAAAAGGAGGGAGAGAAAAACCGGGGAATTATAGACCGGTTAGTCTGACATCGGTGGTGGGGAAAATGCTAGAGTCGGTCATCAAAGATGTGATAACAGCACATTTGGAAAGAGGTGAAATCATCAGACAAAGTCAGCATGGATTTGTGAAAGGAAAATCATGTCTGACGAATCTTAAAGAATTTTTTGAAGATGTAACTAGTAGAGTGGATAGGAGAGAGCCAGTTGATGTGGTATATTTAGATTTTCAAAAGGCTTTTGACAAGGTCCCACACAGGAGATTAGTGTGCAAACTTAAAGCACATGGTATTGGGGGTATGGTATTGATGCGGATAGAGAATTGGTTGGCAGACAGGAAGCAGAGAGTGGGAGTAAACGGGACCTTTTCAGAATGGCAGGCAGTGACTAGTGGGGTACCACAAGGCTCAGTGCTGGGACCCCAGTTGTTTACAATATATATTAATGATTTAGACGAGGGAATTAAATGCAGCATCTCCAAGTTTGCGGATGACACGAAGCTGGGCAGTGGTGTTAGCTGTGAGGAGGATGCTAAGAGGATGCAGGGTGACTTGGATAGGTTAGGTGAGTGGGCAAATTCATGGCAGATGCAATTTAATGTGGATAAATGTGAGGTCATCCACTTTGGTTGCAAGAACAGGAAAGCAGATTATTATCTGAACGGTGGCCGATTAGGAAAAGGGGAGGTGCAACGAGACCTGGGTGTTATTGTACACCAGTCATTGAAGGTGGGCATGCAGGTACAGCAGGCGGTGAAAAAGGCAAATGGTATGTTGGCATTCATAGCAAAAGGATTTGAGTACAGGAGCAGGGAGGGTCTACTGCAGTTGTACAAGGCCTTGGTGAGACCGAATCTAGAATATTGTGTGCAGTTTTGGTCCCCTAATCTGAGGAAAGACATTCTTGCCATAGAGGGAGTACAGAGAAGGTTCACCAGATTAATTCCTGGGATGGCAGGACTTTCATATGAAGAAAGACTTGATCGACCAGGCTTATACTCAGTGGAATTTAGAAGATTGAGGGGGGATCTTATTGAAACGTATAAAACTCTAAAGGGATTGGACAGGCTAGATGCAGGAAGATTGTTTCCAATGTTGGGGAAGTCCAGAACGAGGGGTCACAGTTTAAGGATAAAGGGGAAGCTTTTTAGGACTGAGATGAGGACAAACTTCTTCACACAGAGAGTGGTGAATCTGTGGAATTCTCTGCCACAGGAAACAGTTGAGGCCGGTTCATTGGCTATATTTAAGAGGAAGTTAGATATTGCCCTTGTGGCTAAAGGGATCATGGGGTATGGAGAGAAAGCAGGTACAGGGTTCTGAGTTGGATGATCAGCCATGATCATACTGAATGGCGGTGCAGGCTCGAAGGGCCGAATGGCCTACTCCTGCACCTATTTTCTATGTTTCTATGAAGAGAGTTGATGATGCCTGGGGTAACCCGTCTTGTAAAGACACTTCCCAGAAGAAGGCAATGGTAAACCTCTTTGGTAGAAAAAAATTTGCCAAGTGCAGTCATGGTCATGGGGCCATGATTGTCTATGTCTTATGACTTGGCACATAATGATCCTACATTACTGATGCACAGAATTATTTACCAGCACTTTCATGAGGGGTCGATTAGCTTTCTTAAAAGTAATACTTCTGCTAAATGAATAGTTTATTATGTTCTTTCATCAGTGGTGTATGGCTTACAGCTCTGTTCCATATAGAAAAGTTTTGTTACAGGATTCCCCCGCTCTCCGAAAGTAGAGCGTTCCTATGAAACCGTTTGTAAGCCAAAATGTCGTAAAGCGAAGAAGCAATTACCATTATTTATATGGGAAAATTTTTTGAGCATTCCCAGACACAAAAAATAACCTACCAAATCATACCAAGTAACACAAAACCTAAAATAACACATATAGTAAAAGCAGGAATGATATGATAAATATACAGCCTATATAAAGTAGAAATATTGTATGTACAGTGTAGTTTCACTTATCAAAATTGGGAAGATAGCAAGCCAAAATAGATCTGGAGAAAAAAAATTGGCACGTACATGCGTAAGCATGTACACGTATAGGCACGTACGTGCATGCACACACAACTGCAGGCACAAGGCTTCACGCTCATGGTAGTCTTTCTCGGGGTAAACACACGGATAAAGCGGGCATCTTTTTTTTGTAAAAGCGAAAATCCTCTTCGGTTAGCGAAAACAGGTACTAATGTAGGTCTTTTGTAACAGCGAGATGTCGTGAAGTGAATGTTCGAAAAACGGGCCACCTATATTCCCTTTAGTGAGAAGATGGCTCTGAAATTTAAAACTAGATTTAATGTTTCTTTTATGCTTTATGCTCTCTGTAACCAGCAGGTGCTCTGCTAGGAGCTGATTGACTCACGTTTACATTTGCTTGTTTTAACAGGCTCATGACGCCAGGAAGTGAGATTCGCTTTGTTCACAAGCTCATGGGATTGGTGCCAGGATGGGGCGGAGCTACTAGGCTGATTAAACTGATTGGATATCGGAATGCTCTTAAACTGTTGAGCAGTGCCCAGCATGTGGATCCTGAAACGGCACAGAATATTGGGCTGGTTGATGAAATTTTAGAATCCCCGGATGAGGAGAGTTCCCTTAAGGAGGCTCACAATTGGCTGAATGAGTACGTCAAGGGATCTTCACAAGTTGTTAGAGCCATTAAAAATGTAGTTTCAGGGAGGGAACTGTCGCAAGAAGAATCGCTGAGAAATGAGAAGATTATATTTGGTACTCTCTGGGGCTCTCCTCAAAATCTGAAAGCTTTGGCTCAAAGAATCAAACATAAGTAGTGCAGATGAATTCAACTGTTCGGAATGCATCAGTCCATCTGTCGAGTAGAGTTAGTTTGCAGTGTATTGCTATGTTGCATTATCAAGTGCTGAAAGGTACAAAGTTTACAATTTTTCTCAGCAACTGCCATTTGTATAGTGTCTTTAACATTGTGAAACATTCCAAGAATGTTATGAAATGTTTTAATGTCTTGCGTCATACTGCTGCCACAAAACAAATTTCACTACATGCAATCATAATGAACCTAATTTTGATTCTGGTTCTGAAAATTTAACGGAGCCACATGCACATGCACAGATGTCAAGGCATATGACCTTCCCAAAGGAATACTTAGGCAGTCCTGATGCCACTTTATCAGAATCATTAATGTGCAAAGGAGTGGTTGGTTATTTAACTGGGAGCTAATGTGGGTGACGCATGAACGGAACTTAGTACTGGTTAGGATAGTAAATAGCATTTTAGTTTTTAAATACACTACTTGCTCTCTCTGGTACAACCAATAATCCAATTTGCAATGAAAGATAACTGCAATTTAACAACCAATTGCTTACAAAATGCTCTTGGGTCTTCTGAAGATGTCTAAGACACTGTACAAACGGAGGTTATTTATTCTGTGTCTCAATCTAAAATGTACAGTAATCATAGAATAATTCCATAATACATTTCTTGGTGAATAGTCCTACAGTGTTAACTTGGTCCCTTTATTACTCAGTTTTGATAATAATAAACCAATATTGGTATCATTTGTGATGTTGTTTACTGCTCTTGAACTTGAAGCACAGCTCATCTGTTTTGAATTTTAAAAAGGATATGCATAGCTATACCGCATTCCATTACACACATGCCAGGAAAATCCTTTGCAATAGTGCAAAGAGTGTTTTGGTTCTTTGAGAATGGCAAGATGCAAGGATTGCCACCACTGACCAAAAAAAATTATTAAGCTGAAATGATAACTTGTTTCTTTCTTTCTATTCTGGAGAAGTATTTTCCACACCTTCTGATTTCATTTCAGATTATTAAAGTCTGAAGCTTTTTTTAAGGCAAACACGAGGAAATCTGCAGATGCTGGAAATTCAAGCAACGCACACAAAATGCTGGTGGAACACAGCAGGCCAGGCAGCATCTATAGGGAGAAGCACAGTCGACGTTTCAGGCCAAGACCCTTCGTCAAGACTAACTGAAAGGACAGATAGTAAGAGATTTGAAAGTAGGAGGGGGAGGGGAAAATGCGAAATGATAGAAGACCGGAGCAGGTGGGGTGAAGCTGAGAGCCAGACAGGTGATTGGCAAAAGGGATACAGAGCTAGAGAAGGGAAAGGATCATGGGATGGGAGGCCTACGGAGAAAGAATGGGGGAGGGGAGCACCAGAGGGAGATAGAGAACAGGCAGGGTGATGGGCAGAGAGAGAAAAAAAACTAAGTATATCAGGGATGGGGTAAGAAGGGGAGGGGCATTAACGGAAGTTAGAGAAATCAATGACCATGCCATCAGGTTGGAGGCTACCCAGCCGGTATATAAGGTATTGTTCCTCCAACCTGAGTGTGGCTTCATCTTGACTGTAGAGGAGGCCATGGATAGACATATCGGAATGGGAATGGGACGTGGAATAAAAATGTGTGGCCACTGGAAGATCCTGCTTTCTCTGGCAGACAGAGCGTAGGTGTTCAGCGAAACGGTTTCCCAGTCTGCGTCGGGTCTCACCAATATATAAAAGGCCACACCAGGAGCACTGGATGCAGTATACCACACCAGCCGACTCACATGTGAAGTGTCGCCTCACCTGGAAGGACTGTCTGGGGCCCTGAATGGAGGTGAGGGAGGAAGTGTAAGGGCAGGTGTAGCACTTGTTCCGCTTACAAGGATAAGTGCCAGGAGGGAGATCGGTGGGAAGGGATGGTGGGGGGAGGGGATGAATGGACAAGGGAGTCACGTAGGGAGCGATCCCTGTGGAAAGCAGAAAGGGGTGGGGAGGGAAAGATGTGCTTGGTAGTGGGATCCTGTTGGAGGTGGCAGAAGTTACGGAGAATTATACGTTGGACCTGGAGGCTGGTGGGGTGGTAGGTGAGGACAAGGGGAACCCTACCCCGAGTGGGGTGGCGGGCGGATGGGGTGAGGGCAGATGTGTGGGAAATGGGAGAGATGCATTTGAGAGCAGAGTTGATGGTGGAAGAAGGGAAGCCCCTTTGTTTAAAAACGGAAGACATTTCCTTTGTCCTGGAATGAAAAGCCTCATCCTGAGAGCAGATGCGGCGGAGACGGAGGAATTGTGAGAAGGGGATAGCATTTTTGCAAGAGAGAGGGTGGGAAGAGGAATAGTCCAGGTAGCTGTGAGACTTTTTTTTTAAGTATCTTTTTTTTTTAAGTGCTTCCTACTTTAGATTCTGATGGTCTGTTTCCCTACTTAGAATAGAGTCACAGAAACAGGCCCTTCCACACATATAGTCCATGTTGAAGTACTATTTTGCCTAGTCCCATTGACCTGCACCCAGATCATAGCCCTTCATAGCTCTCGAACCATGTATGTACATATACAAGTCTCTAAAATGTTGAAATCGAACCCACATCCACCACTTCCACTGGCAGCTCATTCCACACTCTCACTACCCTCTGAAGTGAAGAAGTCCGCATGACCTCTAGTTCTAGTCTCACCCAGCCTCGGTGGTAAATGCAAGCAGGCTTTTTCCCTATCTATACCCCTCATAATTTTATATATCTCAATCAAGTCTCCCCTCATTTTCATATGCTCCAGGAAGCAAAGTTCTAACCTGTTCAACCTTTCACTACAAGTCCTAAAGTCTTGACAGCATCCTTGTAAATTTCTTTCGGCACTCTTTCAATCGTATTGATAGTCAAGTCATAGGATAAAGGTTTGGCCACTTTAGACTGAAGTTGAGGTAAAGGACTTCACTGAGAGTTGTAAATCAGAAGAGGGAGAGATTTTGGAGAATGGCACATGGTGAGAGCAAAGGGAATTGTGTGATGTGGGGATAGAAATAGGTACCCCACAAGAATGTTTTGTAACAGGATAGAATTGAGATTCATTGATCCCTAGCATTATGGTGGTAGAAGTTCATTGCACACGAAACGCAAATAAAACAATATAAATTATCAGCCTTCCAGCCACAGTTCTAAGTTACTGGCATGGATGCTTTGCTTGCTGCAAGTGCTCCAACCACATTGAGCTTCTACTAAGTCTTTAAACAAGCAAAATGTGATTTGCAAGAGTGTACAAAGCTGGCCTTGATTGTCCTTGCAGACCCTAGCTTGTTACGTGCCTGTTCAAAGGACAGCATGTTCTTTGTTTGACTGCTTTATTCATTCGCAAACTGATAATGCCTGATTTTAAATGGTTGCAAAAATGCTGATGTGTTCCAGCTGGCTCCTGTTCTGTATTTGTTCTTCCTTCTCCCCCTTCTGTCATCCCCCTCTTGCACATAGCCTATTTTACCATCTCCTTCCCCTTGATTATGATAAGCTGATCAGGAAAGACTCAATATCTTGAGGTTGTGGAAAAAATGTGTTGCCAGTAGATGTAGGAAAATAGTTTACATGCTGGGAAGACTAAACAAAGTTGACTGTAAATATAGAAATCAAATATAGAGTCCAAGAGATATTTGTTATAATGTAGCAGCCAGGACTGTTATCAGTACAAGTTTAGTGTAATTTCATTGCTTTTAAAATTCTTTCCTCAAAATAGATTGGTTATTGATTTGAAATGTTAACTATTCCTTTTTCTGCGGATGCTGTCTGTCATGCTGAGTGCCTCCAGCATTTTCTCAAGAATGGCGCAAGAATTGTGGAGCCATGCGACATGGAAACAAACCTATGGGTTCATCATGTCTATACTGAATATTGGGGACTTAGTCATTTTAGTTATTTCTTCTAACACAATTTCTGTATCCTTGGTGATTCAAGTCCTCATCTAGCACTTCTTAAATTCTGTCAGTAAGAATATTTCCATCACCGTCTGGGGCAGTACATTCCAGGTACTCACCACAATCAGGGTGGGGTAACAGCTCTCCTTCAGATATCTTCTAAATCTCTTGCTCCTTGCCCTAAATCTGTCTAATTTTATCTTTATCTGATCAGGTGAACTGCAGGAAGCCTCCCTTCATATCGTTTGTAATTTTGTATACCTTAATCATATTTTGACTTAACCTTTTTCACTTAATGTACTAATCTGCCTCAATGACTTGACTAGTAGCACTTGCATCCATTGTGAAGTGCTTTGAGAGGATGGTGATGAAACACTTAACTCCTTCCTGAGAAGTGACTTGGATCCACTCCAATTTGCTTATCAGTGCAACAGGTCCACAGCAGATGCCATTTCATAGACTCGTCACTCAACCCTGGAACATCTGGACAACAAAGAGCATCCTGATGTATGAATCTTTATCAACTACTGCTTGACATTCAACACTATCATAGCCCAAAAAAAACTAATTGATAAGCTTCAAGGCCTTGGCCATAATACCTCCTTGTGCAATTGGATCCTTGGATTTCCTTGCTTGCAGACCTGGTCAGTTTGGAGTGGCAACAACATCTCCTCCATGATCTCCATCAGCATAGGTGCACCACAAGTCATTGTGCTTATCCCCCTGCTCTACATGCTTTTATGACTGAGGCTAAACGCAGCTCTAATGTCGTGCTTAATGTTGCTGAAGACATGATTGTCATAGGCCAAATCAAAGGTGGTATTGAATCAGTATATAGGAGCAAGATTGAAAATCTGGATTCACTCACTATCAGCAAGCCCAAGGAGCTGATTATTGAAGGAGGAAGCCGGAGATCCATAAGCCAGTCCTCATCGAAGGATCAAAGCTGGAGTGGGTCAAAAACTTCAAAATTTCTTGATGTTACCATTTCAGAGGATTTGTTAGTGCAATTATGAAGAAAGCATGACAGTGTCTACTTCCTTAGAAGTTTGCAAAGATTTGGCATGGCATCTAAAACTTAGAAAACTTCTGTAGATGCGTGGTGGCTGTGGTGCAGTATATTGACTGGTGTGTCACAACCTGGTATGGAACCACCAATGTCCTTGAATGGAAAACCCTACAAAAAATAGTGGATACTGCCCAGTCCATTACAGGTAAAGCCTCCTGAGCATTGAGCACAACTACACAGAGCTCTGGCACAGGAAAGCAGCATCCATCATCAGGGAACCCCACCACCCAGGTCATGCTCTCTTCTCACTGCTGCCATCAGGAAGAAGGTACAGGAGCCTCGGGGCTCAGACACCAAGTTCGTTCATTAGTTCATTATGTACCATGTGAGGGATCATGGTCATTCCATGACACAAGGTTCAGGAACTGTTATTGCCCCTCAACCATCAGGCTCCTCAACCAATGAGGATAACTTCACTTGGCCCATCACTGACTGTTCCCATAACCTGCAGACTCACTTTCAAGGTCTCTTCATCTCATGTTCTTGATATATACTGCTTATTTATTATTATTAATTTTTATTTCATTTGTACTTGGACATTGGTTGGTTGTTCATCCTGTTTGGTGTGGTCTTTCATTGATTCTATTGTGTATTTTGGATTTACTGTGTATGCCTGCAAGAAAATGAATCTCACGGTTGTATATGGTGACATATATGTACTTTGATAATAAACTAAGTCTGGGCATTGACAGGCATCACAGCTCAGTGCCATCTTCACCTGGAGAGAAAATAAAATGCTCCGGCCCAGGCCACACGCTGGTGAATCTCCTCTGCTCCATCTTCAGCACTGTTACATGTATGTGGAATATGTATTACTTGGGGCAAAAGGCATAAAATAAAAATTAAGGAAAGTAAATTAAACCTGACAGAGGAATGTAAAAGGTTCTGTTGGCAGAGTAAGATGTGGGAGTTGGTTCACGTGACTCATCAACTTAACTACTGCAGTGTTGCAAAAAAGATTTCCACAAAAGTAATTGAACAAAGCTGTCAGTGTTACAAAGGAATGTCTCTTCACTGTGACCGGTAAGAATGTGAGGAGCACGAGAAAAATTAATGTTAGAAATCCTCAACATTGTTAGAAAATTAATATCTATGCATAAATATCTAGGGAAATTAGCAAAATGAGCTAAAAGGTAATGCAATAATGTATAAATTTGACATCAGTTTGCATGGAAATTGACTAACAGCAGAATGTGTGATAATGGTGTAACAGGTAAGCAGGATTTCTCTACAGTGAAGATTGAGTACATAAAACATGGCATAGGAACTGTCTATCTGATCCATCTAATTCATGCCAGTGTTTATGTTATATCAGTTTTGTCATATCCAACTTTTCCCCATATCTTTGAATGTTTGTCCAGCCTTCTTTTAACAACCTTAACCATGTTCTTCTGTCACAGCTTCCACATTCTTATCATTCTCAATTTAAAAAAAGATAGTAAATTCCTTACTGGATTTCTTAATGAAGAACACAAAAGTTCTCAGACCGAAACGGCTACTGTTTATTCCCCTTCATAGATGCTGCCAGACTTGCTGAGTTCCTTCTGCATACTGTGTGTTGCTCAAGAATTCTGGCATCGGCAAAATCTCTTCTGTCTGAATTTCTTGGATGATTCTCTTGCAGTGGTTCCCTTCCCTACAAGTATATCCATCTATTAAATCCTTTACAAATTCTAAAGAGCTCTTTTGTGTCACCCTTGGGCTATCATTTCCCAAGTAAACTGTGGTACTCCTGCATTTATGGTTTCACTTTTAAACCTTTTCACTGCTGCAGTCTCTCTTCAACCTTGTTATAAAATAGCAAGTAGATCTGGTGACAGGAATGGCAGCTTGGTTGTGTAGTGGTTAGCACAATGCTTGAAAGCACAGGCAACCTGAGTTCAATTCCTGCCACAGTCTGCAAAGAGTTTGTATGTTCTCCACCTGACAGTGGGTTTCCTCCAGGTGCTCCGCTTTCCCCCTACATTTCAAAGACTTACTGGTTGGTAGGTTAATTGGTCATTGTAAATTGTCCCATGATTAGGATCGGAATAAAACGGGGGATTGCTGGGTGGCACGGTTCAAAGGACCGGAAGGGCCTATTCCACATTGTATAAATAAAATATAATTCATACAGGTTTGGCATAACTTCCTTTTTAAATTGTTTTCTCAGAACTCACTTCCAGACAGTGATAATGGAAAAGACAATTTTGAATTTAAGTTATGTGGCTATCCTTCAATGCAATTATGTGTATTATATTTTTTTCTTCTCCGTGGATTGTCACCTTGTCGTGGTGGAGAAGCTTGTGTGGTCCTGAGGTTCTGAGAGCGATGCTCCTGGTAGGGTCACCCATGGCGGTAAGGTCAAAGGTGAGATCCCTGAAAAAGAACAATTCAACCAAGACCTCAATAGTGGAACAGGCGGACGGAATTACTTCTAACTCAACGGCTGTGAAGGCGGTTGAAGGCTGCAACAAATCCAACAGTTCCAATCGTCATGGTTTCCATGCCACTGGAATCAGTTGGTTGATTTGTGAAGTATCGTGTACTTCTTGGAGTGCAACATCAAGTATACGTTAAACAAATACACGCACAGGCGTCTTCGTTCTGCGATAGATCAATGGAATGAAGACCATCATCCTCGATCTCGAGGGATAGCCACGATGATATTTTTATTAGAAATGTTGCTTTCTTTACTTTAAACTGTTTCCTGAACAAATTGACTTTATTTGGTGTTACACCCCTTATCTTATTAACTCATCTTGCGCACTTGTTAGCCGAGGGATACATTCTCTTTATTCATCTGGCCAAAAAGTATATCTCATTTATCTGTGTTAACTTCATTTTGTCCATTTATCAAGGCTCTCTTCTAAATGCCTACAATCATCTCTAATAATGGCCGTGTCCACTCCAATTTGGAGCCATCCACACATTTAGAAATTGAGCTTTTCCTTCCAGTCTGAATCGTTAATATTAATGCTGAACAACAGTGATTGATCTTGCTCGATTACTTCTGCTGAGAATAGCTGTCCTTCATCTTCACTGCTTTTCGGAATGAAGTCAGCTTATAATCAATTCTGCTGCTTGTTCCTTGACTCGACATTCTCTGACCTTTTTCATTGGTCAATTGTGAGGACATCTTTGGTTGTCTTTAAATCTAGATAAATTATATCTACAGTATCTCTGCTGACTAAGTTTAATGGCAGTGAAAAAGACTGATTTTGTCCACACAATTTATGCAAATATTCTACATTTGCTACTCTTGTTTGGATTGTTATGTTTTGATTAGGAACGTTGCTGGCATCTCTTCAAGATTCAAGATGGTTTAATATCATCAGTAAAGAAGTGTAAAGTAGAACAAAATAATTGTTAACCTGCTCCAATGCAGCACAAAAAAAAGATAAAGAGCACAATAATTATAAACATGAAATATCAATACATTAGATAGCTTATATACATAGACTGATGGTGTATCCATAAAGTGGTTCTAGGCATAGGAGTATCTGTACATAAGGTGACTGAATGATAGGTTAGTGGTGATGGAAGGGTGTGGAGGAGGGTGTTAGTGAATAGAGGTGTTGATCAGCCTTACTGCTTGCGGAAAGTAACTGATTTTGAGTCTAGTGTACCTAGTGTGGATGCTACGCAGTCTCCTCCCTGCTGGGAGTGGGACAAACCATCCATAAGCAGGGTGGGTATGATCCTTCAAGATATTACTGGCCCTTTTCTAACACGTTTCTGTAAATATGTCCTTGATTTTAAGTAGACTTGGTGATGCATTGGGCAGTTTTGACTACTCATTGTAGAGCCTTTCTGTCTGTCGCAGTGTAGTTTCCAGACCATGTAGTGTTACATTTTGTTAGAATGCTCTCTATTGTGCATCTGTAGAAGGACATGAGGCTGGTTGTGCATAATCCAGCTTTCTTTATCCTCCTCAGAAAGTTGGTGAGATTTCCTGATTGTGTAGAATGTGTTCTGAACCCATGAGAGATTGGACAAGATGCGGACTCCCTGGAGTTTGGAACTGCTTGCAGATTCCCCTGCTATGCTGCCAATGTAAAGAGGGTGTGAGTGGTGAGAGTTTTCCTGAGGTCAATAACCATCTCCTTTGTCTTGTTGGCTTTGAGGAAGAGGGTATTAGCCCGGCAGCAGGCCTCAAGCTCTTCCATCTTCTTCCTGTAGGCCATCTCAGTGTTGTTGGTGATGAGCCCCATCACTGGGTGCCGAACTTGACAATGTGATTTCTCGGTTGTTTGGCCATGCAGCCATGTGTGAGTAGAGTGTACACCAGAAGGCTCAGCATTCAGCCCTGGAGGGCACCCGTGTTGAGGATGATGGGGAGGAAGGAGCTGTTATGCATCCTAATAATCTGAGCTCTATTTGTTAAGAAGTCAAACACCCAATTTCACAGTTGTGTATTTAAACCAAAAATCCAGAAATGGCATTCTGACTTGTGTCTTTGTTTTCTAGGTACGTTAGGGCCATGTGAATGACAGATGCTGTGGCATCTGTCGTAGAGTAAGTGTATTGGTAAGTGTGGCAGGAATGGAGTTTGTGATTTTTGCCACTATCAGCATTGTCAGCAGAGTCCTTGACAGCCAGCCACATATGCTGGGGATTGTCATTGGACGGGTGTTGCTGGATTTTTTTGTCTTTGCCTAAGATGAGGTTTCTGCTGGCTGTTCTGAAAGCCACTGAAAAGGCCACCAGACTTGAAGGCAGCATCCCGGGCTTTCAATGGGGAGTATACCTCTGCGTTCATCCAGGGTTTCTGGTTGGGCCGTGTGCTGACCATTCTTGAGGTATGTCCATTGTCTACACACTGATGTAACCTTTGCAGTGAGTAGTAAACATTTTTGTTGGATAATAGACTGCTGAGAGTTATGTACCCTAACAATTCCAAATCATCAGCACACTGCACTAACTAATGAATACTTTTACAATGGGAAAGCAATATCTTCAGAAGGGAATTAAACCTTAATCACGGCTAAACTAGATTTAACTATGGTCTCCTGGATTTTGCATTACAGTCCTGATTTGATTTTTTTAATTTTCTTCTAATTTAGTGTCCTTCTACTGACTAGAATTGCAAGCAAAGTCTTAGATAACCATGGACAGTCAAATGAATGGTTACCACACTGGAAGTTGTCATTCCTGTTGCATTTGGAAGGTTAAGCATTCAGCAAGACCTCAGCATACACCTCTCCAATTAAATTGAACACAGGTCAACAGTCAACAGAAAATAAATTGGTACTGAAGTTCTTGCATCAAGTTTTTAAAAAAACTTTATTTCAGTTTGTTGATTTCAACTTTCCTTAGTATATTATCACACCAATAGTGTGGCATCTAATGTGGCTTTTAATTCTGATTCTACAGTGAAAATGATAGTCCTTTTCATATGCAGTGTGCTTATGTTATTTGATGGCATCTAAGAATGATAAGATATAAAGCTAGTCAATTTCTGGTTTACATAACGCTGCAGATTCACAGCTCCTGGAACTCCAGGTTTGATCTTGACCTTTGGATGCCTTCTGGATGAACTTAGCACTTTATTGCTAACATTGCATATGCCTTCCTTACCACCGACTCAACCCACAAGCTAACCTTTAAGGAATCCTGCATGAGGAATCACAAGTTCCATTGCATCTCTGATTTTTGAATTTTCTCTCAGTTTAGAAAATAATCCACGCCTTTATTCCTGCCACCAAAATGCTTGACCATGCATGTCCATACACTGTGTTCCGTCTGCCACTTCTTTGTTCATTCTCCCAATATGTCTAAGTCCTTCTGCAGACTCTCTGCTTCCTATCTTCATATTAACTGAAAAAGTGGCCACAATTCCCAAGAACAGTCCTTGGCCCACACTTTAAGTGCCATAACAAAAAAAGCATGGCAGCACCTTTAATTTCTTAGAAGTTTGCAAAGATTCAGCAAGACATCTAAAACTTTGACAAACATCTATAGATGTATGATAAATATATCGACTAGTTGCACCACAGCCTGGTATGGAAACAACAATGGCTCTAAATGGAAAACCCTACAAGAAGTAATGGATATGGCCCGGTCTATCACAGGTAAAGGCTTTCCCATCATTGAGCAAATCTACATGGAGGTCTGTTGCAGGAAAGCAGCATCCATCATCTAGGACCCTCACCACCTTTTCTCATTGCTGCCATTGGAAAGAAGGTACAAGAGCCTCAGGTCTCTCACCACCAGGTTCAGGAACAGTTATTACCCCTCAACCAACTCTTGAACTAGAGGGGACAATATCACTCACCCCATCACTGAACTGTTCCCACAACCTATGGATTCTTCATCTCATGTTATTGATGTTTATTATTTATTATTTTTTTTGTAGTTGTACAGCTTCTTGTCTTTTGCACATTGTCCATCCTGCTGGGTGGTGTCTCACTGATTCTGTGTTTCTTGGATTTACTATGTGAAAACAAATCTCAGTTGTATACAGTGACATATATATTTTGGTAATAAATTTACTTTGAACTTTAAATTCTGTCATCCAAATCATTGACATCTAATATGAAAAGAAGCAGTGCCAATATTGACCCACGCAGAACACCACAAGTCACTGGCAGCCAACCAGAAAAGGCCCCCTTTATTCCCTCTCCTTGCCTACTGCCAGTCAGTCAATCTTCAATCCATGCTGGTATCTTTCCTATAATACCATGGGGCTGTTACCTTGTAAAACAGCATCATGTGGCACCTTGTCAAAGGCCTTCTGAAAATCCAAGTAAACAACATCCACAGACTCCCCTTTGTCCAACCTGCTTGTTCTTTCCTCAAAGAATTCTAATAAATTTGTCAGGCAAGAAGTTCCTTTAAGAAAATAATACTGTCTCTGGCCAACTTTATCACATGCCTCCAAATACCCCCAAAACCTCATCCTTAACAATGGACTTCAACGTCTTCTCAACCACTGAGGTCAGACTAACTGGCCTACAATTTCCTTTTCTCTGCCTCCCTCCCTTCTTGAGGAGGGGAGTGACATTTGCACTTTTCCAGTCTTCTGGAACCATTCCAAATCTTGTGTTTCTTTAAAGATCATTACTAATGCCTCCACAATCCATAGAGTGCATGGGTGGTAGGGAAATTCAAGAGCTGATGGGCATCTGTAAAAGGTCATAGGAAAATGAGGGGAAAACTCAGGGAATGGGATTGGTAGGATCGGTCTCAGTGCTGGCATCTGGCACAGAGAAGAAGAAGGCCCTTAACTCTGAGTGGAGTCATCGGGACGCCATCATGATGGTGTTTTTAGCAGGCTTTCTTATTTTTACGAGGCCCAGTTGCTAGCTTGAAACTCAACCCAGCACAGATGGAAAGCGTGCAAGGGAGCTGGCTGGATTCGAACTTGGGAGCCGTCGCTAAGTCCGGCGCTGATGTCACTACGCCACCAGCCAGCATCTGGCACAGAGGCAATAAGCCAAATGCCCCTGCTATCATGAGAAAATATTTAAAGAAATACAATGGGATTTGCCATTTCCAGGCCAAAGCTTCAATCTGATGTTTGCAGTGGAAGTGAAGAAAATTCAGGAGATCTTTGCACTTTTTCCAATACCATCAACCCTACTACAGCAACAAAAAACTGGAAGAACTCAGCAGGTCAGGCAGCATCTACAGCAGGGCTTCCCAACACTTGCTTAATGACATTGGTACATGGCATAAAATAGGCTGGAAACAGCGAAACTATGGAGAGGAAAAAACAGTTGATATATCCTTCATCAGGACTGGAAAAGAAGCCAGAATAGGAAGGTTGGGGGAGTTGAAGGGGTACAAACCAGCAGGTGAGAAGGAAGGTGGGGTCATGGGAGAAACTGGGAGTTGATGGATGGAAAATGTAAAGAGCTGAAGAAGAAAGGATCTGATGGGAGGGAAGAGTGGACACTGGGAGAAAGAGGAGAGGGGCACCAGAGGGAGATGGTACATAGATTAGAAGGAAAGGGGTAAGAGGGGATCCAGAATGGGGAATGGAAAAAAGAGAGAATGGAGCAGAGGGAGAAATTAGCTAAAGTTAGAGAAATCAATGTTTATGTCATCAGATTGGAAGCTACCCAGTCAGATATTGCTCCTCCAAGTTAAGAGCAGCTTCATCATAGCAATAAGCATGTTCTTTTTGCTGGCTAAGTTTGTTTATTCTTTAATTTGATATATATTGGTAATACAGATAAGGCTAGCATGTATTCTCGTTTCTTCCATATCTTTAAAAAAAAAACTAAGAAACCACAACTTCAACTAATGCAGTCTTGTTAATGACACCACTGCTGCATCAGCAGGTTCCAGAACATCAACACAACAGCTTTTTGGAAAGCTGTTAAACTTGGAGGGAGTTTAAAAGTGACAGTTGCATAAACGTGCTGCCCTTATCCTAGATAGAGGTTATGCATTTGGGAAGTGCCATCAATAAAGCCTTGGTCAGCAGAAATGCCGTAGACATAATTTATCTAAATTTTAAAAAGGCCAAAAAATAAAACGCTCATGATTGAACAAAGAAAAAGGTTGGAGAACATGGAGTCAGGGAATAATCAACAGATTGATTACAAGCTCACTTCATTGTGGAAAGTAGCGCGATGATGAAGAACAACTATTTACAGTCGATGGAGGTTGTTGTGGTATTCTGCAAGACCAATGCTGGAATCACTGCTGTTCAGACTGTAAGGAAAATCATAATTCCTAAATTTGCAGATGTTTCCAAATCGGAGTGGACACCAGTACTGGGGATGATTGCAGCTATTTAGAAGCGAGCATTGAGAAATCACCAAAATGCAGTTATCACATAAGTATAGATAATGCACACTGGTCAAGAGAACAGGCATTAAGCTAAATTTTTCTATGATTTTTATAGAAAGAATGGCAGGTAAATAAATTGTGATACTCTTCATTCAATTTAAACCTCTGTGACCTGAGGAAATCAAGGTGAAAAGAAACACCAGTAATAGCTGAAGATTTTCAGCAAGTTGGGTAGTGGCTACTGAGGGAGAGAAAAAAAAGTTAATGTTACTGGTGAATAACTAATTTCAATCACCTGGTAGCTCAGATGTGTGGTTAAGCCATCCTGACACTGAACGTCCCCATTTTTGTAAGAGGTAACAGCTGGTACTATCAGAAAACAGGTTTAAATCTTGCATGAAGAAAGTCAGCAAGTGTGGATTTACTGCAAAAGATGGTGGCCTGTTCCTGATCCCCTACTGTCTGGGAAAGTTACTTCTTCAAAGATAAAAGTTTGAAGTAAATTTATTATCTAAGTACATATATGTCACCATACACAACTCTGAAATTCATTTTATTGCTGGCCTATTCAGTAAATCTACTAACCATAATAGAATCAATGAAAGACTGCACCAACAGGGCGGAGAACCAGTGTGAAAAAGACAACTAACTGGAAATACAAAAAGGTATAATAATGACATCAATAAATATCAAGAACATGAGATAAAGAGTCTTTGAAAGTGAGTCCATCATAGGTTATGGCAACAGTTCAGTGATAGGCTGAGTGAAATTGAGTGACATTCACCCTCTGGTTCAAGAGCCTGATGGTTGAGGGGTAATAACTGTTCCTGAACCTCAATGTTCCCTCTAATTTTTAGTAGTGTGCGCAAAAATCTTGATGCTGTGCAATTTTTTTTCCTGTGACAAAAGTATGTGCGTACTGAATGCGCACATGGTAGTTTATGTAGGTTTACAAAATATTTGACATAAAACTGCACAGAATAACAACAAAATAACATACATACTCTGTTAACTAGTTAACAGAAACATTTAGCTAAAAGATTATTTTCAATAAGTGTAATTATTTAGGTAACTAACCTATTGTGCGCACATTAATTTCCTTTGCGCGCTGGTTGAAAAGGTGTGTGCACCTGGTGGTGTGGGCCTTGAGGCTTCTGCACCTTCTTCCTCATGGCAGCAGTGAGAAGAGAGCATGGCCTGGGTGGTGGGGGTCATCAATGATGGAGGCTGCTTTGCAGCAACAACACTCTGTGTGGATGTGCTCAATGGTGGGAAGGACTTAACCCTTGATGAACTGGGCTGTATCCACTACTTTTTTCAGGATTTTCCATTCAAGGACATTGGTGTTTCCGTACCAGGCTGGAATGTAGGTTTCAATATGCTGTACTCTCCACATCTGTAGAAGTTTGTTAAAAGTTTTAGATATCATGTCAAATATTCGCAAACTCCTAAGGAAGCAGAGACGCTGCTATGCTTCATTCGTAATTTCACCTACATGCAGGACCCAGGAGAGGTCCACTGAAATGATAACACTGAGGAATGTAACCCTCTCCACCTATGATCCTCTGATAAAGCTGGCTCATGGATTTCTCCTCCTGAAGTCAAATGAGTTCCTTGGTCTTGCTGACAACCAGTAAGAGATAACCTCTGGCATAGTGGGAAGTTGAAACGGTGACCGCTGATGCTACCAATTTAATTGTCCAGACCACTTCCAAAATACTACACTTACTTACCACTCAGCAGGCCAATCTTCCAACTTAAAGGTTGCCTAAGCAGTTAAATATTACCTTGGCATTTCTGTAAATTTGCCACCAATATCCAGATTAAGAATAGTGAAGAGCAATGGTCTTCCTAGCAATCCCTGCCCATACACAACTGATAACCTATCCAAATATCTAACTATTCCCTGATTGATCTCTTTCCAGGCACTTGTTAATCTAACTCAAAATGATCCCAATGATATAGAGTTGCATTTTTGCTGAGAAGAACCCTGAGCAGCAACTTTTTCAAAGTTAACAATGATAATGTTGATCGAGTTTCCCCTAGGCAACAAACTAAAAAAAGCACAGTTGGGCTGTTAGTTGTCCCTAATACATACTGCATTCTTATGATTCTCTCGGCTTTCTTAATTGCAATGCTAATCTAATGTAATTTCAGTTGTCTTGTGGTCATTAAAAGTTGGGAACTATACTTACCTCTATGGTGACAGGGACCACCCATGGATAAGACCATTAAGACATAGGAGCAGAATTATGCCATTTGGTCCATCTGGGCTGGACACAGTAACTTTTTACCTACAGGGGATATGCCCCATCTCTGAGACAGCCAAATTAATTCTAAATCTTTAAATCCAGCTGATTTGAATTCTTTTTCTTCAAAAGTCATTCAACTTTTATCAACCTTCCCAAGACTTACTAAATCAAGATAGACCAGACACTAAATCCAACATTCTGCAGCCTAACAGCATATTAATTGTTTAGCGACTGAGAAGTTCTTAGTAAGAAGCAAGAAAACCATGCCAGTTAGTTTCTGTTAAGATTGTCAGAAGGTAGGAAATCTCTTCACTTTAATACTTGGATACTGATTTAGAGCTGAAGTCACCTGTGAACGCTGCAAAAACATACAAAATGCTGAAAGAACTCAGCAAGCCTGGCAGCATCTGGAAGAAATAAAGGGCTGAAGGAACAGACAGTTGATTATGGAAGAAGGGGAATAGAGGGAGGAGTTGGGTTCATGAGAAGATATGGGGTGTGAGGATAACCAGACTGAGGTATGGAAAGTGACAGAAGGGGTTAGGGGGATAATTACCAAATGTTGGAGAAGTCAATTATCATGCCATCAGGTTGGAGGTAATTTCTTCCCCCCTTTCTCCACCCTCCCTTTTTCCATTCCCTGTCCTAGTTACAGTGTCTCCTCTTCCATTGTCCTTTCTGCCCATTACCTCCCTCCTGTTCCCCCCCCCCACTGTCCTTTCATGTTTATATTCCTTCTTTGGCCCTTTATCTCCTCCATCAATCACCTCCCAGCTTCTTCATTCCCCTTGCCCCACCTACCACCTTCCCCCTCGCCTTGTCTCACAGCTAGTAACCTGCCACCTAGTAATCCTCCCCTTCCACCCCCCTCCTTATTCTGGCTTCTGCACCTTTTCTATCCAGCCCCAGAAACGTTTTACCCAGAAACATCAATTGTTTATTTCCCTCCAAGATGCTGCCTGATTTGCTACCTTCCTCCAGCATTTTGTTACTCAAGATTACCAGCATGGGAAAAATACCACTAAAACCGTTAACTCAAAAAATGCTGGAGGATCTCAGCAGGTCAGACAGCATCTATGGCAAGGAAAAACAGTCAACGCTTTGGGCTGAGACCCTTCACCAGGAATAAACATCAACTGTTTATTCCTCTACAAAAGATGCTGTCTGATATGTTAAGTTCCTCCAGCATTTTGTATGTGCTGCTCTTGATATCCACTATCTCTTATGTTTGTTAAAACCATGAATTTTAGTTTATCGACCTTGCAATAAATCATTTAAAACCTTCATATCAAAACCAAACAGCAAAGAGTACTTAGTGAGAAAAGCTGAAATCAAGTCACAGCAGAGGACATGGTTATAATGCATTTTCAGCTTAAGTCTGTGTAGGAAAGCAGAACACTGGGTGAAGACAATGACTAAGAAAAACCTTCAGCTTTATTTGACTGTTATTGTAGTCAGAATCATGTAAACTTGAATTCAACTACTTGTTTCTACTTGTCTAACACTTCACTTGAATATCAACCATGTACACAGTATTATTTGTACACCTATTACCAGCTTCAATTACAATTATATTTTAAGGGAATTGTAGTCATGTATCTTCTAACTAAATTAAACAAAACAAGAGGGAAAACAATGATTCTAGCTTTGGCTACATAATGAGATAAAACCCAAATTCCTTTGTCTGATAGAACCAGTTAATTCTCACAGGAAAATGACTTTTATTCACAAGAGGCGTTTTACAAAGGAGAGTGAAAGGCCTCCAGCACAACTGGTGCTTGCGATGAGCTCAGATGTCACATTTAACACACCACATGCAAAGGGAGTGAGTCATTTTGAAATTCAACACAAATATTAAAACATAAAAGTAAATTTAATGTTACCACAATCACGTGCAACTTCTACATAAAGAAACCTACGAATTGCAAAAAAGAAAAAGGCAATCTTGCCTAAATGATGGAAATTAAAAATTAGTTCTGATTTTAAACGAGTGCAATTCTGGCTGAGAAATTCTACATTCCTCATCTGCCCTTAAGTTCTTTAAAGAATTGAAGTTGAAAATGTCTAGACTTCTGTCACAGTGCACTGTCCATCAGGGTGCTGCTCCCTGGCTCTGAGACCATTGCTTGTTGCTCCTTCTGGGGATGGCTCACCTCCTGGTATCTCATTCTCCCGCTCACTGGTTGGAGAAACAAGTATTTGCCCATTGAGGGCAATGGCTGTGGGTTCCTGGAGCAGGCCGGCATTCTCGTCCTCTGCGTCAGTGCTTGTGGCCGACTCTGTGTTATCATACGACACCCTGGCCGCACTGTGCTCCTCCCCCTCACCTCTGTGATTCCGACTCACCCTGTGGCTACTGAGCTGCAGTTGAGCGAGTGAGTTCACAAGCAGCACATTGACATCCGGGGAAGGTGTGAGTGGGCTCTCTGGCTGGTCAGCTAGGGAGGGTGCCTGTCTGGCTGAAGGCTGCGTTGACGCTGGCACAGATCCGACACCGGCGGTACTATCTGCTCCATCGGCAGAATTCTCCCTTTCTGAAGTCAGCGAACTGGAGTCACAGTCTAACCGGAGACCTGCTACTCCCTTCTTGGGAATATCTGCGACATCTCGCTTCATCTTTCTGCGCCGGCCGTGCTCGTTACGCCTGAACTGAATCATGTTCTCCAAGTCTGCCACGTACAAATACCCAGCGATCAGCATCTCGATCGTTTTCTTGCCTTTTATATGAGCATCCTCCAGCTCCGTGCTTGTGCGTTCGTCGTACTGCCACCAGCCATTCGTGCCTTCGTAGTACCAGGCGTACTCGCCATTGCCCCGGCTCGCTGCCTTCAGCTCTTCAGGGGACAGCAAAGCAGGTTTGTCTAGGAAGTCTTCGGGGATTTCCTGCCGACAAAGGGCACACCGCCTGCTCTGCCACGATGCTCCTTTCACACACAGGAAACAGAAGATATGTTTGCATGGCAGTTTCACAGGGTGAACACAAGTCTGCAGGCAAATAGCACATTCTGGTACAGTCAGGGTTGGTGTTGTGCTTGTGCAGGAGTCACTTAACTTCCTTCCTCCTGGAAGCATGTTTGACGCGTGATCAATGTTCCCGCAGCTAGCCATCCTAATAAAATAAATCAAAACAGAGATTTTGTATCAGAAATGTTAACTTGATTAAAAAGAAAAAAGGAAAACTATTTTCTCTTTATATGACCACTCAATTAAATTGCACACATCACATGAAATTCAGGTCTGCTTTCTTCCTAGAGGGAGACCAGTCTTTTCAAAAGTAAAATAAATGCAATTTGAAGTTATAAAGACAATACACATCTAATTCAGACAAGTACTGGGGCGGCACAGTAGCATAACGCTATTACAGGTTCAGTACGCCTTATCCAAAATCCTAAAACCGCTGGTCTGAATTATTTTTGAGCACTGACATGGCGTCACAGATGGAAAATTCCAGAAGGCACTGGGAAGGTTCCCAGGTGATGCGCACCACAGACAGTTCTGAGAAGTGACCTCGCACGTGAACTGAACAGACGTTAATGAAAAATAGAGAAACACCGCATAAAGTGAAAAATGAAGATAGCAATCGTGTATTGAAAGAGTGGAGTAAACAAATATGCTGATCATGAAACAAGCAAAGATCTATCATGATGAACTGAAAATTGAAGGTAATTATTATTTCATGCACAAAATTATTAAAAATATTATAGAAAAATACCCCCCGTCATAGTTGCTGTGGAATGGGTGGCTGTTTGAAACCTTTGGTGGATATGAAGCCAACTGCAGCGCTGGAACCCGGAAATAGACACCGTCGGGGGCAGTCTTCAATTCCAACCGTCTGTGGAGGACTCAGCTCCATTACATCAGAATGCGGACTGTTCACTTTGTGAACTTCACACCAGCTAGATAAGTCACGTAAATGGATTTTGTGTTTAGATTTGGGACCCATTCCCAAGTTATCTCCAAAATCCAGAACACTTCTGGTCCCAAGCATTTTGGATAAGGTAAGCTCAACCCTGTACAATACCAGTGACCCATGTTCAATTCCCACTGCAGTAGGGAGTTTACACATTTTCCCTGTGCACATGGGTTTCCTCCCATAATTGAAAGATGTATGGGTTAGCAGGTTAATTGGTCACATGGATGTAATTAGGTGGTGAGCACTTGTTGGGCCAGAAGAGCCTGTTACCATGTTGTATCTCTAAATAATTTTTTTTTCCTAAATAATCAAATAACCCACTGCAGCAAAATCTTCAATGGCACAAGTTAGAAATTGGAACATCAGTAGTATAATGGCTGGCTACACGTTTCTACCACCAGGATAAATATTGTTATTTATTTAGAGATACAGCGTGGAATTGGCCCTCTTCCGGCCCTTTGAGAAACCCCCGACAATCCCGATTTAACCCTAATCTAATCAGGGGACAATTTATGATGACCAATTAACCTACCCGGTAGGTCCTTTGGACTGGGAAGAAAGTGAGGCACCCAGGGAAAACCCACGCACTCCATGGGGAGGATGTACAAATTCCTTACAGAGGATGCCGGGATTGAATTCCAAACTGTGATGCCCGGAGCTGTAATAGCATTGCAATAACCGCTATGCCATCGTGGCACCCACAGGGGGGCAAGAAAAATCAGGAATTAAATGAATTCTGGTGGGCTAATTTCCGGAGAGAATTAAGTTAGATGGAAGTAATTAAGTAAAAACAGCGTTTTGCACCTCATAATATTTCATAGTTCCTAAGATTTCTCTCATCTCCCAGGAAAGCATTTTCAGAAGACAGTTTTGAGATGTACATGATTCTAAAGGGAAACTAAATTCATTAATGCCCAGTGACTTCTTGCATATAGCTTATGTCAATGTAGAAATAAAAATGCAGGCCTTGTACTCCAATTGCCAAAAGTAGCATGCAAAAATACTGGCTCAATTTGAAATAATATTTCTTTTTTTTCCCCCCAATCAATCTTATAAAAATCAATAGGAAGCTTCTATTCTGCTTTGACATTGGACTGGAACTTCTATTTAAAAGACATAGGATTCTTACATATAAACTGATGACCCTGCTGCAGAAGAAAATAAGCATCTGGGTGCTATATTTTAGAGGAGCTTTGCTTTTGGGTGGCAGTATGGAGATACGCCTCAACCAAAGGAGGTGCAGAGTGCTCCTTCCCTCCGCTAGCCTGAAGATCACCCTTGGGCAAGATGAAGCACCCAATTAGGTCACGATCAGGGTCACGGGAAGCTATGGGAGCAGGTGATGGATGGTCGTATGAGCAACCACAGAAATGGTTTGTCATTACCCTCTTCTCGGCACTCTTTGCAAGACAGGTGACCCCAGCCGTTATCAGTACTCTTCAGAGATTGTTTGCCTGGCGTCAGTGGTTGCTTAACCTGGACTTATGATGTGCACCAGCTGCTCATACGACCATCCACCACCTGCTCCTGTGGCTTCACGTGACCCTGATCCAGGAGCTAAGCAAGTGCTACATCTTACCCAAGGGTGGCCTCCAAGCTAGCAAAGGGAAGAAATACTTTACACCTCCTTTGGTCGATTACCTCCACCCCATTAAGTGAATATAGTAGACATTATTTCAAGCAAGAACCAGTCTTTAGTTCTTAATGTAAAATGAATTGCAAGCAGTAAATTGAAATTACAGTACTGTACAAACAATGTATATCTTACGTATTTATATTTATTGCGTTTTTTAATTATGTTCTTCATCTTTTTGTGACTGTTTGCACTGTATTAGATCTGGAATAACAATTTTTTTTTCTCTTTTAGATCTGTATATTGGAAATTATATTAAGTAATCTTGAATGTACACTTATTTTTATGTAAGGGGAAATGTATTATTACAAATTTTATGTAAATATATGTCAAAAGACTATCTGTTTAAGCATTTGCCCACCAACAGTATCATCAGGAATTATGAAAAGAATTTTTGTTTCTACATCATAGCACTTTTGATTTTATGCTGGTCCCATATAATTTTCAAATCACACACAACTTTCGATTGCTTGGTTTCTTTACCTCATGACTGTTTACTGTGGCCCTCAACTGGGCTGCAGTTCCACAGGCAAAAGCAGTAATTTGCTTTCCAACATGACATATGGAAGTAAAAAGGTCTCCAATGGCCATCCCAAGGCAATGAGGTGAAGCCATGATCTTTATTTGAGGACTACGAAAATTTTTTAACCAAACTTAACAACTAAAGCTTACAATTTGAGATTATTTTAGGGGATATGAAATAGTGAGGACAGTGACCAGAAGTTTCAAATGCTGAACTACTCCTTGAAGGAATGCAAGACTCTTTGGAACAGCAAAGCACAGAAACTGCAGAACATTCTTTAATATCAAATTTATTTATCATGGAAGTCAAGCAGGAGTTACTTCAGGGATTCCCAACCTTTTTAATGCCATGGTCCTTTACCATTAACTGAGGGGTCAGGTTGGAAAGCTCTAGATTATTTCATAGATGAAGTACTACTACCAACTCACATGTATATCCATAACCACATTATTTTCTCTCCCAAAAGGTTTTATGAAAGGCAAGCCCACAACATACCAGCCTGCTCTTTTTAGAGAATTAAGCTTCTAAACTTCTTCTCACTTTCTAAACAGACTAAAATGGTCAATTGAAACCTCCTGAATTTCCAGGATATTCTTGCTGGGTAAGGCTTTCTTTAGGAGCAAGTCAATGATTTGCTTCAAGAAAATATGATTTGACATTATATGGAGATTTTTTTCCTACAGATGTCACACATATTTGTAGTTCTCTGTCATGTTTGAACTCACTCAAAAAAACTAAACTGTAAGAGAATCACGCCATAAAGATTAACTTTATTAGAAATTTTACTGTGGTATTCCATATAGCACTTAGATTGATCTTGGAGTAAGTTTAAAGTTCAGCACTGCACTATGTTCTAGGTACCTGCTGTCCCTGCCCTGGGCAACCTACAATGGCTTCCACCATCAAAAATCTCTCCAGTCAATCTGACCTAGCCAGTGAAACTGGTCAGAAAGATTACAAATACAAGTGAGAAATAGTCCAGCATATAAAATTTCAAGTTATCACTGTTTAACTTCCTTCAAATCTAGACAATATCAATCAACTCCTTCAAACCTGCAACAAGCTCTCCAAACTTGCCCACCTGTGGACAACCTATTTCATCTGCTTGCTTATCCTTTGTCACTGCTTGCAATTCTACCTTTGCTATTTCCCTCTCACTCTGGAATTTCATCTGTAAACATGCAAAACTTTATCCAGTTCATTATTAAAAATGAGCTATCAGGATACTTGGAGGCGCATGATAAAATAGGCTGAAGTCAGATTTCCTTGAGAGCAAGTCTTGCCTGACAAATCTGTTGAAATTTCTTGATGAAATTATAGGCAGAATAGACAAAGGAGAGTTACTGGATGTTGCTTACTTGGATTTTCAGAAAACCTTTGACAAGGTACAGCTGTTAAACAAGAGCCCATGGTATTACAGGAAACATAATAGAATGAACAGAAGAACGGCTACTGGCAGAAGGTAGAGCAAACACGAGGAAATCTGCAGATGCTGGAAATTCAAACAATGACACACACAAAATGCTGGTAGAACACAGCAGGCCAGGCAGCATCTATAGTGAGAAGTGCTGTGGACGTTTCGGGCCGAGACCCTTCGTACGGTTTGAGACGAAGGGTCTCGGCCCGAAACGTCGACAGCGCTTCTCCCTATCGATGCTGCCTGGCCTGCTGTGTTCTACCCAGCATTTTGTGTGTGTTGTTGGCAGAAGGTAGAGAGTGGGAATTTTCTGGTTGGCTGCCAGTGACTATGGGTGTTCCACAGGAGTCAATGTCAGAGCTGCTCCTTCTCAAGTTATACATTAATGATCTCAACACCAGAATTGATGGCTTTGTGGCCACGTTTGAGATGATAAAAAGATAGGTAGAGAGGCAGAAGGTGTCAAGGAAGCAGGGAGTCTGCAAAAAGACTTGGGCAAATCAGGAGACTGAGCAAAGAAGTAGCAGATGGAACTCAGTGTACGGTCTTGCACTTTGGTAGAAGGAATAAAAGTATAAGCTTTTTCTAAATGAGGAGCGAATTCAGAGATTGCAGGTGCAAGGGACTTTGGAGTCACAGTGCAGGATTCCCTATAGGTTAACTCGCAGGCCGGGTCTGTAATAAGGAAGGCAAATGCAATGATTAAAACACAAGAGCAAGGATGTAATGTTGAGGCTTTATAAGGTATTTATTTGTCAGGCTACATTTGTGAACAGCTTTGGGCCCCCTATTTAAGAAAAGATATGCTAGCATTGGAGAGGGTCTGCAGGTGGCTTTCAAAAATGATCACAGGAATTCTTGTAGGTGTTCTTGTACATCAGTCAATGAAAGCAAGCATGCAGGTACAGCAGGCAGTGAAGAAAGCTAATGGCATGCTGGCCTTTATAACAAGAGGAATTGAGTATAGGAGTAAAGAGGTCCTTCTGCAGCTGTACAGGGCCCTGGTAAGACCCCACCTGGAATATTGTGTGCAGTTTTGGTCTTCAAATTTGAGGAAGGACATTCTTGCTATTGAGGGAGTGCAGCGTAGGTTCACAAGGTTAATTCCCGGAATGGCGGGACTGTCATATGTTGAAAGATTGGAGCGACTGGGCTTGTATACACTGGAATTTAGAAGGATGAGAGGGGATCTGATTGAGACATATGATTATTAAGGGATTGGACACGCTCGAGGCAGGAAGCATGTTCCCGCTGATGGGTGAGTCCAGAACTAGAGGCCACAGTTTAAGAATAAGGGGTAGGCCATTTAGAACAGAGATGCGGAAAAACTCTTTCACCCAGAAGAGTGGTGGATATGTGGAATGCTCTGCCCCAGAAGGCAGTGGAGGCCAAGTCTCTGGATGCATTCAAGAGAGAGTTAGATAGAGCTCTTATAGATAGCGGGGTCAAGGGATATGGGGAGAGGGCAGGAACGGGGTACTGATTGTGTATGATCAGCCATGATCACAGTGAATGGCGGTGCTGGCTAGAAGGGCCAAATGGCCTACTCCTGCACCTATTGTCTATTGAATGAAAGAATTAACATAAGAGGAGTGTTTGATGGCCCTGGGTCTGTAATCACTGGAGTTTAGAAGAATGAGGGGGATCTCATTAAAATCTATCAAATATGGAGCAATACTTGCTGGAGTTTAGAAGAATGGGGCGGGGGGGGGGGGGGGTAAGAGAACCTCATTAAAATTTAATGAACACTGAAATGTCTAGCAAGAGTGGACACAGAGAGGATGTTTTGAATAGTGGGAGAGTCTACGACCAGAGAGCACAGCCTCAGAATAGAAGCACGTCCTTTTTGAACAGAGATGAAAAGGATTTTCTTTAGCCACAGTGCAGAATCTGTGGAATTCACTGCCACAGACGGTCGCATGGGCAAGTGATTTGGGTATATTTGAAACAGAGGTAGATTAATTTTTGATTAGTAATGGCATGATAGGTTATGAGGAAAAGGCAGGAGAATGGGGTTGAGTGGGAAAATAAATCAGCCATGATAGAATGGCAGAGCAGACATTGGACCAAATGGCCTAATTCTGCTTCTGACTTATGGTCTAAACTCTCTATTTCCTCTAATAGTTCTTTAAAACACAATCTCTGAATAAGTTGTTGATGAATTTTTCTAATATCACATTTGACCCTGGATCTAGTTTTCTGTCAGTTTTCAAAACATTTACAGATGTCAATGTGAAATGAGAGTTCCAGAAGTAGGTAACAATGCAGTAAAATAGGGATGTCAAACAGGGGTAGAGTAGGACATGCACACTAAAATGGCGGGACAGTAAAGAATGCTGATGAACAAAGGTGCCTTGTATGGAAGTCTGTAGTTCCCCAAGGACCGGAACACATAGGAGCAGAGTTAAGCCATTCCATAATGGCTGATCTATTATCCCTCTGAACCCCATTCTCATGCTTTCTCCTTGACATCCAGACTAATCAAGAACCATTAACCTCTGCTTTAGATATGCTCAATGACTTGGTCTCCACAACTGTCTGTGGTAATTAATTCCACACATTCACTGACCTCAGGGTGAAGACATTTTTCCTCATCTGTTCTAATGGACGCCCCTCTGAGGCTGTGCTCTCTGGTCCTAGAGTGAAGAACACATATATGCCATGCTTGTCTTCAGAGGTCAGAGCTAGAATATGAAAGTTGGGACATAATGTTGCCACTTTACAAAATGTGATTTGACTGTACTTATGTAACCATGGGCAGTTCTAATCACCATTCTATACATGTGTTTGTACTGGACAGGGTGCAGAGGAGATTCACCAGTCTGTTGCCCAGACTGGAGTAATTTAGTTAAGGGAGAGACTGAGTAGTTTTCCCTGGAGTGTAGGAGGCTGAGAGCAGACCTGATAGAAGTATATCGTAGCCAGAATCATTCCCACCCCCCCCCCCCCCCATGGTAGTGATATCAAAAACAAGAGAGGAAGAAGTTTTAAATATGATTGGAGGGAAATTGATATCTGAAACTCACCATCAGAGGATGTGGTGGTGTAGTCAGATACATTCACAAGGTTTAGGAGATATTTAGACAAGCCTTTAAACAGGTAGGGCAGAGAAGGATACGGATCAAGTGTGGGCAACTGGAATGAACACTGATGGGCAAAAGATTGACACTGGTATAAGAACACAGGAACAGAAACAAGCCATTTGCCCCATCAAGTTCGCTGCGCATTGCAGTATTGCTGGCAAAAGGTTACATTTCTGTGCTGCTATGATGAATGTAAAATGATATATCACAATAATTAAATTACTTCAGGTTTTTCAAAAATAGAATAGCTGCTGTGATAAGATTTAAGTTATTAGTTGAATGGCAAAGTTAATTCTGGCTCTAAATTCCAACACAATGCAAGGTAAATTTAACTTGTTGGTACCCTGTACTTATCTATGGCATGACCTGACTGGATGGCACGCAAACAAAATCATTTTACTATAACACACACAAAATACTGGAGGAACTCAGCAGGTCAGGCAGCATCTATGGAATTCAATTAACAGTTGACGTTTCGACCCTTCTTCATGACTGGAAAGGAAGCCCGAATAAAATGGGGAGGGGAAGGAGGATAGCTAGGTGATCGGTGAAGCCAGGTGAATGGGAAAGGTAAAGAGCTGGAGAGGAAGGAATCTGATAGGAGAGCCCAGTGGACCATAGGAGAAAGGGAAGGAAGACGGGCCCCAGGGGCTGGTGATAGGCAGGTGAGAAGTGGTAAGAGGCCTGAGTGGGAATAGAAGAGGGGAGGGAGATGGAATTTTTTTTTTTAAACTGGAAAGAGAAATTGATATTCATGCCAACAGGTTGGAAGCAACCCAGACGAAGTACGAGGTATTGCTCCTCCATCCTGAGGGTGGCCACGGACCACGGAGGAGACCACGGACTGACACGTTAGAACGGAAATAGGAATCAGAATTAAAATTTGATCACTGGGAAGTTCTGCCTTTTGGTGGTTGGAATGGAGGTGCTCATTGAAGTGGTTCCCCCAATTTATGATGGGTCTCACCAACGTACAGCAGGCGACATTAGGAGTACTGGACTGTATTTCAGCACATGTGACATTGATAAACCAATTCCAATTGGAGTTCACACCACGGCTCTCAATTGAAAGAACGTATGTGTGAGGACACATGGATTCCACCGCTTATTACATCCAAATGTTAATCAACAGAATGCATTCATTAGTAAATATTAAATTCAAAGATCCATGATAAATTGAATAAAAATTAAAACCAATTTACCTTCATCCCACCCCCTGTGCTTCTCACCTTTACCAATATTTTGAAGACTTAGTCAATGAGTTTATTACTCAATGAGCATTTTGATGTCAGTTCTAAATTCACGTTTTATCAGTTCCAACGTGTAACTTCTTGTTCCATTCTAGCATTTTAGTTTGAACTATCTACAGAACAGGTTTCAATGTCTGCTGTTGGCTCTACTAAAGATGACAATGTCCTTGTGAAAATTGATATTCATTTTCTCTTGGTAACAAGCAAAGAGAAGCTAAGAAGATAATGGAGATAATAGTCAAGTTACTGGTGGTGATTATCCAACTGTGGCTTTTTAGTTGGTAACAGGGAACTAGGCCTGTTCAATCTCAAAGTTAAAAGTAAATTTATTATTACAATAGACATATGTATCATATACAACTGCCAGATTCGTTTTCTTGCGGGCAAACCCAAGAAACAAAATAGAATTAATGAAAGACCGCACCCAACAGGATAGACAAGCAACCAGTGTGCGAAGGACAACAAACGGTGCAAATACAAAAGAAAAGATATAATTAATAAATAAGCAATAAATATCAAGAACAAGAGATGAAGAGTCCTTGAAAGTATGTCCATAGGTTTTGGGATCAGTTCAGTGATGGGATGAGTGAGGTTGAGTGAAGTTATCCCCACTGGTTCAAGAGCTTGATGGTTGAGGAATAGTAACTGTTTGATTTGGCCAACGACAGTGGCGTCATCAGCAAACTTAAATATGGCATTGCTGCTGTGCTTAAGTCATAAATATAAAGGGAGTAGAGCAGGGGGCTAAGCACAGAGCCTTGTGGTGCACCTGTGCTGATGGAGATAGTAGGTGAGATGCCGTTACCAGCTCCAACTTGACTGGGGTTTGTAAGTCTGGAAATCAAGGATCCAAACTGCATAAGGAGATATTGAGGCTAAGGTCTTGAAGCTTATTGATTAGCTTCAAGGGGATGAAAAATGTTGCATGCTGAGCTGTAGTCGATAAGGAGCATCCTTGTAATCTAGATGTTCCAGGGTTGAGTGAAGAGCCAATGAAATGGCACCTGTTGTGCCAGTAGGGAAATTGGAGCGGCAGTCTTACTTGGGAGTAGAACTGGATCATGTCAAAGACCGCTGACAGCTCAAGATGGATGAGGAAAGATTAATGTTGCAAGTAATCACTGCACTACCATGAAAAAGGTGGAAATGTAACTGAAAGTAATTGGTTTCTTCGTCTCATTACTACCATCAGGGAGAAAGTACAGGAGGCTGAAGACAAACATTCAACATTTTAAGAACAGGTCTCCCCTCTGCCATCATATATATTTATAAATGACCCATGAACACTATTTAGCTCTGTTTATCTTTAAATTTCTTGTTGCAACTTACATTAAGTACATGTATTGCACTATACTGCTGACACAAAACAAATTTCTTGACCTATCAGCGAAACTAAATTTGTTTCTGATTTTGATGCTGGAAATCAGTTGGAATGTGACAACATTTTCCAAGGAATGAGAAGGAAAGGAAGAGGCAAAGAGATGGAACACCAAATTTACAAAAGAGTGGTTTGCATGCATAAGTGAACATAGGCATCTGACAGAAAGATCAAATGAGGCAGAGTTGAAGCAGTGAAAATATTTTTATGAAGATAGGGTAAAACACCTCTTTGCAGTGACAACTTCAAATGTCAACATATGAGGTGGCTGGGAAACCACTGTCAGCTTGTAAAGAAAATAAACTGAACAGCTTCTCTTACCCTCTGTCCAAATTACAGGTTCCTTCCACTACGAAAGCAATAAATATGTCTCTCAGAGCTACCATTAAACTAAACAAAAATGTAGAAACCCAAGAAGAGCTACAAAATCTTATTTTATTTTGATATGTAGGAGTATTGCTTCAGCTATGCTATGGAAAATGTAACATATAGCAGCAATTTTTATTAACATTGATAGCGTCTTGTGATTCAAAGAGTATGGAATGCAATGTATAAAATGATCTATATTGTTCATATGAGAACAGATTTAGTGTTAATACCTTAGCCACGATCCTAGCACAAATTTCACTCGGTAATTCAGAAAAGCTTACTAACACCAGCTTCCATGTTGGCTGGGATCTCTAATCTCCAAGGAGCTCACCTCTGGCACACCACAGGGCCTTGGTCCAACTACACTGTGGCATCCTGGGATCACTATGGTAGCATGGGGTGCAAGAATGTAAAACGACAAGGGAAAAGAAAAAAAGAGGATAGGGTCAGGGGGAAGACAGGTTGCAGATGTATTTACATAAATAGAAAAGCCTGCACCTCCTCTAAAAAATTGAGCTGTTTAACTGGGAATGATATGAACAGGCAGAAATAGGGCTGGATTAAACATTAAATATCAGTACTTTAGGAAGTTCTATTTAATTCCACAAATGAACAACCAAAACCAATCAAGCATTCTAATGACCTTATCTCATATTTAATTTCAAAGCATTCTGATGCTTCTTCATAGACACAGAAAACTACAGCACAGAAAGAGGCCCTTTGGCCTATCCAGTCTATGGCGAACCATTTACTGCCTAGTCCCTCGACCTACACTGTAACATAGCCCTCCCATCATGTGCCTATCCAAACATCTCTTAAACGTTGAAATCCAACCCACACTCACCACTCGCGCTGGCAGCTCGTTCCACACTCTCACCACCCTGAGTGAAGAAGTTTCCCCTCATGTTCTCCTTAAACATTTCAGCCTTAACCCATGATCTCTAGTTGTAGTCCCACCCAGTCTTATTGGAAAAAGCCTGCTTGCATTTACCCATCTATACCCCTCATAATTGTGTATACCTCTATCAAACCTCCCCCAAATCTTCTATACGTGCCAATTTTAAAAGAGACAGTATTCTATTCCTCACAGTAATTATTTTCTAATACATGTCCACAGAATAGATTCCTGGTTGTTTTTATTCCAAACCCTCTAAAGAAAATGAAAGGCAGTGAGTAAACAATACCTTGATTTTACATTCACCCACGAATACTTCCTCCAAAACCTATTACAAGGCTTATCATAGAATAGTGGCTGTGGATACACTTAAGTCCAAACTTAAGCAAAGAGCCAGAGGTTAGGTGAATCCGTAGATTTTTAAAATTTGAGTTGGATATCTGCCTTTTTGATGTTTTATATTCTGCGTTTTTCGCTCTTTTTTTGCCATTTGCGCAATTAGTTCTTTTTTTTGCGCGTTGGGTGTTTGATGTTTTCTCTAAACAGGTTCCATGGTGTTTCTTTGTTCCGTGGGTGTCTGTGGGAAGACAAATTTTATGGTTGTATACTGTGTACATATTTTGAAAATAAATGTACTTTGAATCTTTTGCTTGTGTGCCTCTACCACTTTACCTACCTCTTGCTATCACTCCCACTCAGAATCAGGTTTAATATCACTGGCATATGTGGTGAAGTTTGTTGTTTTGCCTCAGCAGTACAGTGCAATACACTAAAAACCAAATTGTATATATATTTATTGTACTTTTTATTTTTCTATTCTGACTGGGAGTGAAAGCAACTCAAATTTTAAAATTCGAGATTTACCAAACCTCAGGCTCCTGCATCCCAGCAGCAAAATAAAAAACAGAAAAACAAAGCAATGCCCAAAATGTCGACTACTTTTTTTCTCCCCCCTATAGATGCTGCCTGGCTTGCTGAGTTCTTCCAGAATTTTGTGTGTGTTACAAAGTATAGCTTTAAGACAGGATTTTGTGGATTCTTTTGAAATTACTACAACACAAAATATCTAAATATCTTCCCACCTCCAGCACCCAATAAGCTTAACAGCTGAAGTGTACAAGAAGCTGAAACAGAAATGGTGGAAACACTCAGCAGATCACATAGCATCTCCAGAGAAACAGTTATTTGTTTCACAGTACTGTCTTTCATCAAAATGTGAGAAAAGTTAGAAATGCAACAGATTTGAGTTGATAGGCAGAGAAAGAAGGGAAGTTGAGTAACACAGGGAAAGAGCAAAAGGCAAGGCTTACAATAGGATGCAAGTTCCAAGAGTTTAAAACAAAAGACGAATGCACAAAGGATCACAATGTAAAAGGAACAACGTTGGGAGAGGGAATGACAGAATAATGAAAATTAGCTGATTTTCAAAAGAATACTCAAAACATCGGTTATAATGTTGCATCTCGAAAGAATTATGAAAAAAAAATGTTTGTCTGCAACATCCTGAATTGTGGCAACTGCAACATACTAGAAATACAACACAAGAAAGCAGGGGTGACTTGAGAGGCAAATTAGAATGTCATGGAATCTTCATTTCATTGTTGAAAGGGGCAGGGGCAGGCAGATCGTTTGATACACCGTGGCAAAAATAATATACAGTAGGATCCATCAAATGCGTAAAACTGGTGACTGGAATGCGTTAGTTTCCTAGTTTTTTTGGGGGCGGGGAGGAGAGGAGTAAGAGTTAAAAACGGAAGCGCTGTACATGAAAAGGCCAATAAGAAATGTACTCTAATCATGGCCTCACATTGATGAAAAAGAAAACATATCAAAACCACCTGCCCGGAAGTTCATATCGCCAAAACAGATGAGGCTGCGCCACTCGGAGAAAATATCTTACGGGAATCGAGATGGGAGACAGTGTAAACAAGGTTTTTAAGGGAATCCGTGAACTTTTAATTGATAACCAATAATCGAAATGGAGTACAAGAAAACAGTGACGGAACATTTACAGCACTTAACGGAGGGTCCTGGCCCCCAGTTTATGAGGCCGGCGAACGTGTTTGGTTGTTTTCGGTCGGAGATTTGTTAAAGGGAAAGATTCCGGCGACAAATGAACCCGTTAGCTCCGCTTGGAGCGACGTAAATATCGGGAGGTGGACGCTAACCTGGGTTAGGAAAGACTCCCAAACAACCGAGAGAGAGAGAGAGGGAGGTGGAGAGCAGGGAGGGAGGGAGAGAAAGACGGAAGAAGTTCCTGCAATGCTGCTGAATCTAGCCGCCAGTCGGATACGCGGTGAAGAGACTCCAGGCCGCGTCCGACTGGAACTCTCGGACAGTGTCAGCGTGTTCCACTGGAACTCTCGGACAGTGTCAGCGTGTTCCACTGGAACTCTCGGACAGTGTCAGCGTGTTCCACTGGAACGCGGACTCCCAGTGCGCCGTCGTCGCCAGCAGGCGGGCGATGGGGAGTGCTGCTTCTTTATGAGCTAAACAATGAGAGGACCCGCTGGCCGATGGATCACTTACCCAGGGCCGCTCCG
This sequence comes from Hemitrygon akajei, assembly GCF_048418815.1. Lineage (NCBI taxonomy): Eukaryota > Metazoa > Chordata > Chondrichthyes > Myliobatiformes > Dasyatidae > Hemitrygon > Hemitrygon akajei. The sequence continues at coordinate 153,976,261 of NC_133132.1, forward strand.
CCACGGTGCCCGCTCTATCACGCCCCGTCGAGCACCAAGCCAAACTAAACGCCCGCCCGTCGCCGGCCTAACCCCGCCGCCGCCGCCGCCGCGCACTTTGCGGCGTTGTCGCGATGTCCGCACGTCAGCTCCGCAAAGCGTGCGGCCGCGGGAACTCCGGCGGCGCGCACCCGGCGGCCGAGCGGCACCAGGTCGCGCTCCGCGGCGCGATAGGCTGTGGAAGCCGGGTCTCGGCACACGTCACGGGTCGGTAAGTGGAGCTGTTCCCGACCGTCAACACGCCCACGAAACGCCGGGAGGAACGCACTCGGTCAGGGGAAATAGACAATCGTCAGAGTTTAGCATTTTGTGTATGTTGCTCAAAATTTTCAAAATCTTGTGCATTAGCCTACACACACAAAATGCTGGAGGAACTCAACAGGCCAGGCAGCATCAATGGGGAAAAAATACAGTCGGCGTTGTGGAGTCTAAGTCATTGGGTGTATTTAAGGCAGAGGAGGATAGGTTCTTGATTAGTAAAGGTGTCAAAGGTTATGGAGAGAACCAGAAGGATGGGGGTGAGAGGAAATAATATATCAGCCATAATTTGATGACAACACAGTTAATGGGCCGAATGGCCTAATTCTGCTCTGATGTCAAAGTAAATTTGTTATCAAAGTACTTAAAGTATATGTCACCAAATACTAACCTGAGATTCATTTTCTTGCAAGTATTGACAGTAGAATTTGTGAAAAACCACACAGGAAGACTGACAAGCAAGCAATGTGTCAAAGACAATCTGTGCAAATATAAATAAATCATATTGAGAACATGAGTTGTAGAGTCCTTGAAAGTGAGTTCAGTGGTCAGTTCAATGTTATTGAGTGAAGTTGTCCAGGCTGGTTCAGGAACCTGATATTTGACGGGTGATAACTATTCCTGAACCAATGGCTCCAGTACCTCCCTGCTGGTAGCAGCGAGAAGAGAGCAAAGCCTAGCTGGTGGGCATTTCTTGTGGCAACTCTCTTTGTAGATGTGCTCAATGGTGTCTTATGGTCAATGGGATTTTCAATATCTCAATATTTTTACATTTGAAATATTTATTCTTCAACTGCTGTCTTTTGAGGAAGATGATTCCAAAGATGCAATCTCAGGGGAAATGATTCATCGCTGTTTTAAAAAGGCCTTTAAGTCCAAGTTCAAATTTAAATGTCATTCAACCGTACAGGAATACAGCCAAATGAAGCAGCATTCCTCTGGGGCCAAGGTGCAAAACTGTCATGCACAGCACAAGGTGCATACAAGCACATACGTACAAGATACAGCAGCTGTAAAGTAGTCACACACAAAAAAATAGTCCAACTCCGAGTTCATGAAGGTATCAGAATCAGGTTTAATATCACTGGCATGTGTTGTGAAATTTGTTGACTTAGCAGCAGCAGTCCAATGCAATGCATGATAATATAGAAAAAAGTATATCAACTATAGTAAGCATACTGTTTCTGAATCGCTGAGTGTATGCCTTCAGGTTTCTGTACCTCCGTCCTGGCAGTAACAATGAGAGCAAGGCATGGCGTGGGTGACGGAGGTCCTTAATGATGGACACTGCCTTTCTGAGGCACTGCTTCTTGAAAATGTCTTGGATACTACGGAAGCTAGTACCCATGATGGAATTGACTAATTTTACAGCTTTTTGTAGCTTCTTTCAATCCTGTGCAGTAACCGCCCCCCCCCCCCCATACCAGACAGAGATGTAGCCTGTCAGAATGATCTCCACAGTACATCTGTTGAAGTTTTCAAGTGTCTTGGGTGACAAATCAAATCTCCTCACTCCTAATGCAATACAGCTGCTGTCTTGCCTTGTTTATACCTGCATTGATATAGAATCATAGAAAGATAGAAAACCCACAAAGCTGTGCCAAACATGTGCCTACCTTAGAACTACCTAGGCTATATCCATAGCCCTCTATTTTTCTAAGCTCCATGTAGCCATCCAGGAGTCTCTTGAAAGATCCTATCATTTCTGCCTCCACCACCGCCACCCCATTCCATGCACTCACCACTCTTTGTGTAAAAAAAAAAACTTACCCCTGACAGCTCCTCTGTACCTACTTCCAAGCACCTTAAAACTATGCCCTCTCGTGCTAGCTATTTCAGCCCTGGGAAAAAGCCTCTGACTATCCACAGAATTAATGCCCCTCATTATCTTGTACACCTCTATCAGGTCACCTCTCATCCTCCATCGCTCCAAGGAGAAAAGGGTTGAGTTCACTCTACCTATTCTCATAAGGCATGCTCCCCAATCCAGGCAACATCCTTGTAAATCTCCTCTACACCCTTTCTATGGTTTCCACATCCTTCCTGTAGTGAAGCGACTGGAATTGAACACAGTACTCCAAGTGGAGTCTGACCAGGGTCCTATATAGCTGCAACATTACCTCTCGGCTCTTAAACTCAATCCCACGATTGATGAAGGCCAATGCACTGTATGCCTTCTTAACCACAGAGTCAACCTGCTATGGACTTGGACCCTAAGATCACTCTGATCCTCCACACTGCCAAGAATCTTACCATCAATGCTAAATTCTGCCATCATATTTGACCTACTAAGATGAACCACACTTACCTGGGTTGAACTCCATCTACCACTTCTCAGCCCAGTTTTGCATCCTATCAATGTCCCATTGTAACCTCTGACAGCCCTCCACACTATCCACAACACCCCCAATCTTTGTGTCATCAGCAGATTTACTAACCCATCCCTCCAGTTCCTCATCCAGGTCATTTATAAAAATCACGAAGAGTAGGAGTCCCAGAACAGATCCCTGAGGCACACCACTGATCACCGCCCTCAATGCAGAATATGACCTGTCTACAACCACTCTTTGCCTTCTGTGGGCAAACCAGTTCTGGATCCACAAAGCAAGGTCTCCTTGATTCCCATGCTTCCTAACTTTCTCAATAAGCCTTGCATGGGGTACCTTATCAAGTGCCTTACTAAAATCCATATATACTATATCTACTGCTCTACCTTCAATGTGTTTAGTCACATCCTCAAAAAATTCAGTCAGGCTCGTAAGGCACAACCTGCCTTTGACAAAGCCATGCTGACTACATATTCCTAATCATACTATGCCTCTCAGGATCTTCTCCATCAACTTACCAACCACTGAGGTAAGACTCACTTATCTATAATTTCCTGGGTTATCCCTACTCCCTTTCTTGAATAAAGGAAGAACATCCACAACCCTCCAGAACATCTCCTGTCCTCATTAATGATGCAAAGATCATTGCCAGAGGCTCAGCAATCTCCTCCCTCGCTTCCCACAGTAGCCTGGGGTACCTGTGGTCCGGTCCCGGTGACTTATCCAACTTGAGATAAGGTTGGGATCAGGTTAGGTCCTCAAAGATCTTGACACCCAGGAATTTGAAATTGCTCACTCTCCACTTCTGACCCCTCTATGAGGATTGGTTCCTGTTCCCTCATTCTACCCTCTGAAGTACACAATCAGCTCTTTGGTCTTACGTTGAGTGCAAGATTGTTGCTGCTACACCACTCAACCAGCTGGTATATCTTGCTCCTGTATGCCATCTTGTCTCCATCAATGTTGCAGCAGTCTGCAGTTGAACACAATGCATCTTGTTTTTCTGCCATGTGTATACTGCCTCTGGTATTCCAGTGGAGTGTCTGACTCTGTCTCCTCCCCCTGGGCGACACCGTGGCATGAGGCTTAGTCCTTGCTACGAACAAGGTACTGTCCGCCTCCACCATTCGCCAATAAACCAGTGAATTGGTCCTGCAACATTCCACAACACCAATGTACAACCGGGTCTTGCAATTACAAGTAGAGTGACTAGGACTGAACTCTTTCTTTGTGCATTGACGTGCGTCTGTCACAGGCAGCATCGTGGTCCACACCAAGTCCAAATCCTTCAGTTTCTCTGCCAATGAGCAACTTGCTGATGGGGTAGACCTGAAGTACTTTAAGTTCTTAATATCCAGCAGAGTTTTGTGATTGTTAAAAAAAAAGACAATAACACCAGAGAAACCACTGCATCCAAGCACGCCGCCATCTTACCAGAGCAAAGACCATTGTCCAGCAAGAGGTAACATCTCCTTTGTATTCATAAACATGAGAAAGTCTGCTGATGCTGGAAATCTGAAGCAACACACACAAAATGCTGGAGGAACTCAGCAAGTCAGGCAGCATCTATGGAAATGAATAAACTATTAATGTTTTGGGCCAAGACTCTTCTTCAGGACTGGCAAAGAAGGGGAAGATCCCAGAATAAAAAGGTGGGTGGATGGGAAGGGGAATTAACTAGCAGGTGATTGGTGAAGCCAGGTAGGAAAGATAAAGGGCTGGAGAGGAAGGAATCTGATCGGAGAGGAGGGTGGACTACAGGAAAAAGGGAAGGAGGGCGGGACAGTGGGTGAGGGGACAGGCAGGGGAGAGGAGGTAAGAGGTCAGAATGGGGAATAAGGAAGATGGGAGGGGGAAGGAAATGTTTTTTTAAGGAGAAATCAATATTCATAGCATCAGGTTGGAGGCTACCCAGGTGGAATACGTGTTTCTCCTCCATCCTGAGAGTGGCCTCATCCTGGCACGAGGCCATGGACCGACATGTTGAAATGGGAATTGGAACTAAAACGTTGGGCCACCGAGATGTTTTGCTTTTGGTGGATGGAGCAGAGGTGTTCAACGAAACAGTCCTCCAGCCTACGATGGGTCTCTCCAATGAGTCCTGACGAAGGGTCTCAGCCCGAAATGTTGACTGCACCTTTCAACGGATGCTGCCCGACCTGCTGAGTTCATCCAGCTTGTTTGCACATCAGGAGCACTGAAATCAATAGAAAACCCCAGCAGATTTGCAGGTGAACAGGCAGGAGTAGCACTTTGGCCGCTTGCAGGGATAAGTGCCAGGAGGGAGGGTAGTGGGGAGGGGCAAATGGACAATGATCGATCCCTGCAGAAAGCTGGAGGTGGGGGAAGGTAAAGATATGTCTCTATTTATTCTCTATGTTCACCCTGTCATGGATCTTATTTGATTCAATCAAAGTCACGTATCACTTTTCGAAACTCCTGTAGGTGCAAGCTTAACTTATCTAATTGCCCTTCATGAGACAACCATTCTATTCTAGTTATTAGTCTAGTAAATCTCTAAATTGCTTTCAACACATTTATGCCCTTAAAGTAAGGTAGTAATGAGTCACCAGAATGAAAATCAGAATCCGGTTTAATCACTGGTATATGTCATGAAATTTGTTGTTTAGCGGCCGCAGTACATTGCAATATGTAATAATAAAAACTAAATTACAATAAATATATATGTATATCATTAAATTAAATAAGTAGTGTAAACAAAGGAAAAAAAAACAACTTTTCCCCGATCCTGTGCAGAGGTCCCTCCATACCAGACGGTTTTGCAACCAGTTGGAATGCTCTCCATTTCTAGAAATTTGCGACATATCAATTCTCCTCAAACTCCTAATGAAGTATAATTGCTGTGGTGCCTTCTTTGTAATTACATCAATATATTGGGCCCAGAATAGATCTTCAAAGATGTTGACACTCAGGAACTTGCAACTGCTCACTCTTTCCACTTCTGAACACTCAATGAGGACTAGTGTGTTTCCTCAACTTACCCTTTCTGAAATTTGCAATCAATTCCTTGGTCTTACTGATATCGAGTACAAGATTGTTGCTACGTCACCACTCAACCATTGAAGGACTTCCATTTAGAACAGAGATATGGAGAAATTACTTTAGTCAGAGGGTGGTAAATCTGTGGAATTTGTTGCCACAAGCAGCTTTGGAGGCCAAGTCATTGCGTGTATTTAAAGCAGCGATAGATAGGTTCTTGATTAGTCAGGGTGTCAAAGGGTATGGGGAGAAGGCAGGGGAGTGGGGATGACTGGAAGAATCATGATTGAATGGCAGAGCAATTGAACACCCATGATTGAATGGGGGAGCAGACTCAATGGGCTGAATGGCCTACTTCTGCTCCTATATCTGTTGGTCTTATGGTCAACCAGCTGATCTACTTTGCTCCCATATGTCTCTTCGTCACCATCAGAAATCCAGCCAACAAAAGTTGAAGTGTGCCAGTGTTGATTTTCAATGAGGAGATGTCATTTCAGATCAGCACAGACTGGTCTCCCGGTGAGGAAGTCAATGATCCAGTTGTAGACAGAGGTACAGAGACCCAGCTTGGAGCTTGTTGACTAGAACTGCAGGTATGATTGTGTTGAACACTGAGCTGTAGTTAATAAACAGCAGCCTGACTTAGGTCAGCAGCCACATAGAATGCCATGAAAATGGGAGAAAGTGTGATGGAGAATTGGGAAGGGAGTTTGTTGATATGTCATGCTGCCAACTCCCTGTGATCTGCCATCCAAGTCACTACTGGAATCCCTTCAAATGTTGGCACTGGGCCTAATTGTCCAACTGCCCTCATTTGAGCCAGTCCACAGTGAGACTATGATCACTCTAAACTACATATTTTAACCCTAATCTCTCTGCTCCTGTTTTTTGACAGTACTCCACTCCCCATTTTCTGAAAATTTGCCCTGCCCCTCTCCCTGACAATTTGGTAACAATGCTAAACTGAGTTTTGACACACAAGCTGAAACATTTCAATCCCAAGAAGTAACAACTATATTTCATCCTACATAACATAACGGCAGATACCAAGCTTAACTACCAGGACCCTTTACTGTTAATTGCATTTGACTCATTTGGACACAAGCTGCTAATAAAACCTGTAAAAGCTGGCAAGTTCCAAATATGGCAAGTTGTCAACCTAATTGAGAATGTATACGAGAACAGTACAAATAAATTTTGGAACTAGAACGGACTAAATGGACATAAATTGAGAAGTTAAATGGGGCAGTCTGATCTCAGTATTATTCATTATAGCAACAAACCAGTATCTTTTTTTCTCTGAACAGGTATGTAGAGGCATAAGGTACAAAAAGAGAGCAAATCCATGAAAGCACCTAGCATGTCTTGATCTTATTCAGATCCATAAAATCTGCCCAAGAGGGAAGAAACAGAGTCAAGGGAAAGTCAGCCTGTTGCTGCTCCACCATTCAAAGTCTTGACTGATTATTTGTTCATGAGCTTCTTGACACCTCATCCCAAAATTTTCCATTTTCCTTTCTGTCCAAAACTCTATAGTGTCTAAAATCCAATAGTTCTCAGATTTGAATGTACTCCATAGCCCTCCAAAGTAAAATTCCTTTTTTGACACGTGGGTTGTAAATCTCAAACACCAGAGTTTCTACAGATGCTGGAAATCTTGAGCAGCACACACAAAGTGCTGGAAGAACTCAGCGAGTCGGGCAGGATCTGTGGGAAGCAGGGTGGGGGAACCAAACAGCAATGGATGTTTCGGGCCAACTGCCTTCATCAGGACTGGAAGGGAAGGGGGCAGAAAGCAGAATAAGAAGATGGTGGGGGTGGGGAAGGAGTTCAAGCTGGCAAGTGATGGGTGAGATCATGTGAGGGGGATGATAGGTAGGTTGGGGAGAGGGGGATGAAGTAGGACATTGGCAGGTGATAGGTGAGACCAGGTAAGTGGGAAGGTGGGTGGATGGGGAAGGAGGGAGGAAGTAAGAAGCTGGGAGGGGATAGGAGCAAGAGATAAAGGGATGAAGGGGAAATGATCTAATAAAAGAGGACAATGGACCATGGAATAGAAAAAAAAAGAAAGAGGGAAGGGAGAAATTATTAGCAGTTAGATAAATTGGTGTTCATGGCATCACGTTGGAGGCTACCCTGACGGAATATGAGGTGTTGCTTCTGCACCTTGAGTTTGCCCTCAGCTTGTAAATATCCATCAGTTTACAATCCTGCGTATCAAGAAATTTCTCCTCACTTGAGTCCTAAATATTGTTTTTTGTCTGAAGGATCATTTACAAGTTTCTCACTAAACAAAGCACTCAATTTTTTGTATTCTTCCTACCAAACTCTATAACCTCAAGTTTCCTCGCATTGCCCTTTCGCTTTACTTGTCTATATCTTTTGCAGATTCTGTTACATCCTAAGTTCACTTTCCCACCTAATTTTGTATTTTCAGTTGACTTGTTGAGAGTGACTAAAACTGAGCCAAGTGGAAGTTGTGAATGGGAAATAGAGGTCTTTCCTCACACAACAAACATTCAAGAGATGGAGAGGGAGCAGGAGAAATTCAGCCTCTGACATGGTTTTATACATTAACACAAAGGTGACACAATAAACCATTAACTACAGTTTCAATTGCTATAATCACCTACTTTAACATTTTGAATAGAGTCAAGTATTTTGACAGAATTACATATTTACAGTAATTACACATCCCAGCTAGCAGAACTGCTTTGAATATTCAATCCTGATGTCTGTTCCAAAAGGCTTTGAGTACAAACTGCACTCTGATGAAGGGAGCTGTCTGGCCTGCTGAGTCCCTCCAGCATTTTGTGTCTTCCTTTCTTGATCTCTCGGTCTCCATCTCTGGAGACAGACTATCCACTGACATCTTCTACAAACACACTGACTCCCATAACTGTCTTGACTATATCTCTTTCCACACTGCCCAATGCAAAAATGCCATTCCCTATTCCTGTCTCCGCCGCATCTGCTCCCAGGATGAGGCTTTCTGTTCCAGGACTTCTCAAATGTCCTTTCTTTCAGGATCGTGGTTTCCCTTCTGGCATCATCAAAGAGGCCCTCACCCGCATCGCTTCCACTTCCCGCACTTCAGCCCTTAACCCATCCGCCCATCACCACAACAGGGACAGGGTTCCCCTTGTCCTCACCTTCCACCCCACCAGCCTCCGGATCCAGCATATTATCCTCCGCAACTTCCGCCACCTTCAACAGGACCCCACCACCCAGTACATCTTTCCCTCCCTACCCCTCTCAGCTTTTTGCAGGGATCGTTCCCTCCGTGACTACCTGGTTCACACGTCCCTCCCCAAAGAACTCCCACCTGGCACTTATCCCTGCAAATGCAAATGCTACACCTGTCCCCACACCTCCCCCCTTACCACCATTCCGGGCCCCAGACAGTCCTTCCAGGTGAGGCAACACTTCACCTGCGAGTCTGCTGGAGTTGTCTATTGCATCCGGTGCGGCCTCCTCTACGTCAGCGAGGCCCGATGCAGAATGGGGGACCGCTCCGTCTGTCACAATAGACAGGACCTCCCGGTTGCCACCCACTTCAACTCTGCCTCTCATTCCCATCTAGATATGTCCATACATGGCCTCCTCTACTGCCATGATGAGGCCAAACTCAGGTTGGAGGAGCAACACCTCATCTACCATCTGGGTAGCCTCCAGCCTGGTGGTATGAACATTGAATTCTCCAATTTCCAGTAATTCCTTCCCCCTTCCCCTATCCCAGGTCTCTCTCTGCCTCTCTCCCCTTTCAACTTTCTGCTTCTTTATCTCTACAGTTCTTTCATGCTTATCCCCTCCCCCCTTTATCTTTCCTCTGATTGGTTTTCCACCTGGTGCCTCTAGGCCCTACCCCCTCCCCATCTCTATTACTGGACTCCAGCCCTCTCTTCCGCCCCCCCCCCCCCCCACATTCCTGATGAAGGGTCTCAGCCCGAAACGTTGGCTACTGCTTTCTCACAGATGCTGCCTGACCTGCTGAGTTCTTTCAGCATTGTGTGTGTAGCATTGTGTGTGTAGCATTGTGTGTGTAGCATTGTGTGTGTAGCATTGTGTGTGTAGCATTGTGTGTGTAGCATTGTGTGTGTAGCATTGTGTGTGTAGCATTGTGTGTGTAGCATTGTGTGTGTAGCTTGGATTTCCAGTGTCTGCAGATTTTCTTGTTTTTGACATGCAAAATAAATCTCCTTGGTTGGTCAAACTTCCATTTTGTGGGTGTTCCTCTCTTTTGTTAGTGCTGAAGGATGGCTCTATAAATATACAAATAACCGGAAGGTTTCGTGACAAAAAGCATCTCTCCTGAATTGGGCACTAAGTGGCAGGTATACACTTTTGCTTGGATTTCCAGTATCTGCAGATTTTATCTTTGTGTTAATACATATTTAACAATGTACTAATAGCAGAAATATTCACCTCACAAAGAGAGAATCTGCAGATGCTGGAAATCCAAACAACACACACAAAATGCTGGAGGAACTCAGCAGGCCAGGCAGCATCTATGGAGAAAAGTACATTTGACATTTTAGGCCGAGACCCTTTGGCAGGAAACACTCATCTAATGTCTTTCCCCATGAAGTTTCAATGGGACAAAGTATCAGTTGGGAGTTAAAGTACGTACATCTTTCCTGAATCTGATTCTCATTTTAGTTAATCCATAATTATACCATCTAATCCCATTCACCCTGAATACATCTTCAAAATAAACATGAGAAATCCTGCAGATGTTGGAGATCCAAAGCAAATCACACAAAATTCAGGAGGAACTCAGCAGGTGAGGTAGCATCTATGGGAATGAATAAACAGTCGATGGTTCGGGCCAAGACCCTTTTTCAGGACCAATCAGGACCCTTTAAAATAAATATTGAGGGCTCAAGACTGATTCCTGCAGACAACTAATGAACTAACCATTGTATTCATTCTGTCCATATAGGAACTATCCATTCGTCCCTCCCCACAGATCTCCCTTCTGGCATTTATCCCTGCAAACTTACTGAGTCCATGGTCATTCTCCCTTTAAGAAATACAGACTGGACTTTACAGCTAATTTTCCATTACTTTCCACAAAATAAGAAAACCTTGCTATAACTGTTCATTCCATTATCTAACATACATGTCAAGTTAGCAAAATAGGTTTATGACAGGAAGGATCTGATTGATCCTTACCATGTTTCAATATAGAGATAACAATCACTAATTTTGCTAATTAAGGAAGCAAGAAGTCACCTTTCAGTCTACAAAAGTTTGTATATTTTGTTAAAGAATTTCAAAACCTGCACAAGTTTTGAATCTGATAACTGTGTAAACATAACAAATAATGCCTTTCCTTGGTGGTGGCTGACAAGCACTATTAATAGCCCTTTTAAGTTCAGACAGTGTACATAAATTCAACATCCAAGCAGAAACTGGAACATACTTTTTCCTCAACAATCTGAGTATTGCTTGCCAAAAATCTTTCTCTTCTTTACTAAAATTAGTTGAACTAGGTACACTGCCATGTTTTTGCTAATAATTCTGCTTTTTTCAGAGTTAGTAAATGTAACCACCTCCCCACCATACAAAGCAGGTGATGTATCAAGTTTTCTAACTCCCCCCCCCTATTTTTTTGCATCACACCCCAAACTTCCCAACCCAGATCTCTTTCCAAATGCTATAACAGTACATTCTTCAATATATTTTCTTTGCCCATCTCACTACTTTTCTAACAATATTTGAGCTCTTTTATATTGCATGAAAGATGAATAGGAGTAACACTGCCTAAAAGCTTCATTCCACTCCTCCACAGCTCTCTCACATTCATCCATCCATCAGGGAACAGCTTTTTTTTTTTATTAACTCCCAACAATCTGGGAATTATTTCCTTTGCTGTTGGTTCCAGAGCACAAGGTATTATTACTCAACTCAATATCCTCCTAAACCAAATGATCAGGAAATCTTCATATAAATCTTCAAATACATTTCAATTTGCCTTTTTATAATTCTATTTTTGGGGATAGGAGATCTTTTTAATCAGATACACATCTATTCTCATTGTACAGATGATGGGGAAATGATCGCTCCCCACTATCATAGCATTGTACATTTCCCAGTTACACTCACACTTGCTATATCCTTAGATACTAGTGTAAGGTCCATAGCAGAAATAGTGTTGTTGAACAGATTTATCCTTGTACTCCAACAATCATTCAACCCCACCAAACACTTCTTCCAGAAAGCTTTTTACCACCATCCCATTCACATTTGTGTTGTTGCAAATACACATCATACTATAAGCATTAAAATCACATGTAATGTGACCTTTATTCCCTATTTCCACCCACACTTACCATTAATTTTTTTAGATACAGTAGAGACAAGGTCCTTCTGCTTGATCTTGTCTGCATGCTTTTATGCAGTGAGTTGCTGCCACATGATTGGCTAATTAGATTAGCATGAAAAAGCAGGTGTACAGGTGTATCAATTAAAGTGGCCAATGACTGTGTACCAGCTCAAACAATTATCTCTAGTCTGCTGCCTAATGAGTTTTAGTAAATGTCATGGGATCTAATTAGAGCTATTAGTGAAATTTATGCCAGCTGTCACTTGCAGCAGTTACTCTGTGGCCCAGGAAGGGCTTAAGGGCTAAACTCTCAGTGGATTGTAAGAACAATTACTGATGTGTTCCCTTGATATTGGAAAGGTATGCAGAAATTCAGTCTGTTGCACTGTGTAGTTGTGCATGACTGGGATACTTCTAGGGATGTTGTATTGACAATTTATTGTGCTTTAATGTGCTCTTGTCTGGATTATGGTTGTATGATTTATGGAGAGGCAGCTCATTCAGTTTTATGTAGGTTAGATACTCTACAGGCCAGTGCACTTAGAATCAGTAGTGGAGCATTGTAGTCCAAACCTAGAGATGCATTGGAGGTTGAACTATTTGAAATGCCTCTCAACCCGCAGAGAGAAAAATTGAGCCTTGTATTCTAGACTTCCTTAGTAGGGTGAGGGGTGTTCCATTTGACATATTCTGTTTTAATGGACTGTTAGGAATATGCTTAGCAGTGTTGGTAAATGTTATGGGGGAGTAATTAGAGAATACTGTATGTGTGTGAGTCTGGTCTTGGGAATTTGTGAATTAGCCCAACTGTGGCCTGTCCAGGTGTTCCAATGTGAAAGTCTCCAGTTGTAGGAAAAGGTAGAACGTTACTGGAGGATATCCAGGGTCTTGTGGGTGGTGTGAGGGTGTCTGGCCATTCATGGCAGTGGGATTGTTTTCCTTTCTGCCTATCTTTACAGATGGTTCTAACGACCCAGTTGGTAACCGGGTGGTCTCAGGGATATTTATTCCCTGGTTTAATGTTGAGGAAAAGGAAAGTCTGACCAGTGGGTTGTCCATCTGTACAGCAGAATTTATGGCCATTATCATTAGCCTGCAATGGATTGAACAAGTTAAGCCATTCAGAGTCATGATCTGCTTGGACTTTGCCTCAGTACTGCAGAGGTTGGAATTGAAGCCTTTGAGGAGACCTGATCTGTTGATGGAAGTGTGCTATAATCTGTATGTTTTGGAGAGGGTGGGAATAGTAGAACAGTTTTGTTGGGTACCTCTACATGTGGGTGTACAGTATCAGATAATGAATGTGCAGATGTTATAGCAACACGGGCACTATCTAAGTGAGGTGGATATTATAGTCAGTATAGGAAAGTATGAAGCCAAACCTTGTATTAGGTTGGCTGCAACTGGGAAATGGCTGAAATTGTCAGACCGGGAGTTGGTATTACAATTTGTTTCCATTGACCCAGTGGGGTGCCTCTTGGGAAAGAATGGGAGGGAAGATTTGTGGTTGGTGAGACTGAAGTTTGGATGTAGGGGTTTGCAGTCCACTTTGGCACTTCTTGGTAAGAATGGGAATGGGTGGTGTCATTTTTGTAAGGTCCCAGAGATGGTGGATCATGGTGTGCCATAGATATTTGTTGGAACATGGGAAGATGTTTGGGCATGTTATTGGGTAGATCTGTGATGCCTAGTTTGCAGGATATTCTGGCACCTGAGGCAGGGGTGGTTAAGTCGTGTAGGGCATCGGTGAACTCTTTGATTAAAAGAGTTTGGGAGGTAGGATCTGATCCCCATCATGGCTTCCTTCATACTCCATTACAGCAGGTGGCAGTAATGCACCTTTCTGATGCATGTCAGCTGCCATTAGCACAAAAGAAGAAAAATACAATCTGTTGTTTCGTCAGTGGAAAAATAACAGAAGCATTGAGCACAAAGCTAGAGGACTGGTTTTAGTCTCATTTTCTGGTCTGTACAGTTTTTGTTCTACACCTGTGAATCCCTGTGTAACTCACTTAAATTGCATTTTGCCTCATAACTAAGACCTATGTATGAGCCTTTGTACAATGCATTAGAACATAGAAATCTACAGCGCATTACAGGCCCTTTGGCCCACAATTTTGTGCTGACCATGTAACTTAATCTAGAAACTACCTAAAATTTCACTACTGCATAGCCCTATATTTTTCTATGCTCTGTGTACCTATCTGGGAGTCTCTTAAAAGACCCTCTTGCACCTGCCTTTACCACATCTCTGGCAACGAATTCCATGCACCCACCACTCTCTGTGCGGAAAAACTTACCCCTGACATTCCCTTTGTACCTACTTCCAAGCACCTTAAAACTAAGCCCCCTCGTGTTAGCCATTTCAGCCCGGGGGGAAAGCCTCTGGCTGTCCAGAAGATCAATACACCTCATCTTATACATCTCTATCAGGTCACAATTGTAGCAAGTTCTCACATTTTCAGAAGTGGGATGAGGAAAAGTTGTTGGAAAGAAGGCTGCAAAACAAGCAAACAGCTTTGCTTTGAAGGCTACAGCTTCTGAGGTGAAAAATGTTTCAAGTTATTTAATGTTAAAATCTTGTAACAATTACTGATCTAACTCGGACAAGATGAAAGTAGTAGTACCTATTATTTGAATTGACAGGATTTTGTTTAAGAGAGGAGACATTTCTACTTTAAAACAGCATAATGAATGCACCATATTGTTTACAATATTTCATTTTAGGCACCGTTACAGGTTTTACATGAACTATGCTCTCATACATGATTAAATTCTATTGCTTGGATAGTTAAGAGTAATTTGTAACATTGCTTTTGATTCATCTCTGAAACAAAAAGAGCAATTGAGAATTGATAAGTTTTATAATACAATTTACTATAATAATAATAATAATAATAATATACTGTATACCCTCCAAAATTGACCCACACTTTTAACAAAAGCAGCTTGCATTATTCAACAAGGATCTCATAAAAGTAAAACACATAATCACTGATTTTGTGTGTGCATTACTTTCAGTTTCATAAAATAAGCTCATTTAGTGTCAGGTAGATGACAGTGCCCTGCTATTATAATGATAATTTTTAATTTAATAAATGGCCATGAATGCATTGAGCAACTCCTGTATTTTAATTATATTTTTCTGAATCAAGTAATATGTTTAAAATGGTACTAATAAGGAAACTACTGAAGATGAAACTCAAGATGAAAATGTATTTAATTACAAAGAAAGACTATATCATGATTGCATAGAGGCAGTTGTTTGATGTGCTTTGCAATGAGACTGGATCAGAAAGAGGAATTATGGATCAGTAAGTGTCCATTCATTGTTTTATCCACAGCATGGACCTGGTAGGCTGATGGTTCTGTTTCTGTACTGAGAGACTGTGAAAGGTAATCAGCAACATCTTCCAGGACATACCTGGCCACCAGAAGTGCAAGTATTATAGAATACCAGAGAGAGATTTCAAGCTTGGTCACCTGCAGTAATGTGCTGGCCAGACTTAATAAACTCAGGAATTAATCAATCATGTCCATGATCTTTTTTTAAAATTTATTTTTGATTATTTGGGGGCAGCACAGTAGCGTAGTGGTTAGCACAACACTTTGCAGTACAGGTGATCTGGGTTCAATACCCACTGCTGCCTGTGAGGAGACTGTATGATTGCACGCGTTTCTTCTGGGTGTTCCGGTTTCCCCGTCAGTCCAAAGATGTACTGGTTGGTAGGTTAATATGTCATTGTAAATTGTCCTGTGATTAGACGAGGATTAAATTGGGGGTTGCTGGGAGGTGCAGCTCAGGGCTGAAAGGGGCCTTGTAACTCAATAAATAGGTAAATAACTTTTGATGTCCAGACTTTCAAAGACATGCATTGTATCTTACCCCATTTGTCCCTTCTGTGTTCTGTATTTTCCTTTGAACTGTTAAATATCTAAACCTTTTCTGCTTCTGATCAAAAAAAAATTGAGACCTGAAACCTGTTTCGACCTACTGAAACAAAGCATCTCCTCTGTTTTATTTTTAATTTTTTTTCATGTAGTACCCCACAACAATAAATGGCTGGCTAGATGGAATGAAGTTGCAGCTCCATGAAAAACATGGAGTATTTACAGTAACTCTCAACTCTCATTAATCCATATCTGGGAAAAAAACACACACAAGATGCTGGAGGAACTCACTGGGTCAGGCAGCATCTATAACGAGATGACATTTCAAGTCAAGATCAGGCACTGGCCCTCAGTGTCAGAAACAGATTTAATATCACTGGCAGCTGTAGTTTTGTTGTTTTGCAGCAGAGGTACATTGCAATACATAATAAAAATTTAAAAAATATATTTAATAATTAAATAGTGTAAAAGGAGAGCAAACAAAATTAGTGAGGTGGTGTACATGGGTCAATGTCATTCAGAGATCTGATGGAGGGGAAAAGCTGTTCCTGAATCAATGAGTGTGTGCTTTCAGGCTTCTGTACTGTTTTTTTTGAGGCATCACCTTCTAAAGATGTCCTCATTGCTGAGGAAGCTAGTGCTAGTGATGAAGCTGGCTGAGTTTACGACGTTTCTGCAGGCTTCTCTGATCCTGTGTGGTGGCCCCCCATACCACACGGCAATGCAACCAGTCGGAATGCTCTCTACGATAAATTTGTAAGAGTATTTGGTGACATACCAGGTCTCCTCAAAACTCCCAATGAAAGTTTCTGCTTCTTTGTAATTGCAACGAATAAGTTGGATTGAGGATAGATCTTCAGAGATGTTGACATCCAGGAACTTAAAAACTGCTCACCTTTTCTATTGCTGTTCCCTCAATGAGGAGTGCTGTCTTTTCCCTCAACTTCCCCGTCCTGAAGTCCACAATCAATTCCTTGGTCTTACTTACATTGAGTGCAAGGTTGTTGTTGCAACACCACTCAACCAGGCTGACCTATCTCACTGCCTCCACTTCACCACCTGAACCTCTGCCAACAAAAGTATGTCATCAGCAAATTTATAGATGGTTGAGCTGTGTCTAGCCACACACTGCCATGGGTGTAGAGAGAGCAGAGCAGTGGGCTAAGCAGACATCCTTGAGGTGCATCAGTGTTGATTGTCAACTAGGAGATGTTATTTCTGATTTGCACTGAATATGGTCTCCTGATGAGGTCAAAGATCCAGTTGCAGAGGGAGGCACAGAGGATCAGGTATTGGGGCTTGTTGATTAGTACTGATCTTATGATGGTGTTGAATGCTGAACTGTAATCAATAAACAGCAGCCTGATGTAGATATTGCATTGCTACCATATTTATCATGTAAGCAGAGGAAAAACTAAGACAACTGATTATATAATAAAATTTCACCATCTGACTAGGAGTCTGGCCCTATTTAATTGTGATGGTTTTATGTAGGAAGTAGTGTCCAAAGATTCAATGTCTATTTAGGAATCAGATGGCAGAGGGGAAGAAGCTGTTCCTGAATTGCTGAGTGTGTGCCTTCAGGCTTCTGTATCTCCCACCTGATGGTAACAGTGAGAAAAGGGCATGCCCTGGGTGCTGGGGGTCCTTAATGGAAGCTGCCTTTCTGAGACACCACTCCCTAAAGATGTCCTGGGTACTTTGAATTAAATTGACTTTATTTCTGACATCCTTCACATACATGAGGAATAAATATCTTTACTTTGTAGGATAGTGCCCAAGATTGAGCTGACTAGATTCACAACCTCTGCAGCTTCTTTCGGTCCTGTGCAGTAGCCCCTCCATACTAGACAGTGATGCAGCCTGTCAGAATGCTCTCCACAGTACAACTATAGAAGTTTTTGATTGTATTTGTTGACATGTCAAATCTCTTCATTCATAGTCTATCCGATTCTGCTTTGCCTGGAAAGTCACTAAAATATCACAAGATGATTCTTTGAAGAAACCATGGTTATTGTTGAATGTACTGCTAGGACATGTGCAATACCAGGTATGCGCTGTTGTGGAGCCGACAGCTTAGCATACACTTTAAGTTGCAATGCTGACACCTGGTGGCAGTGTTGCCTTACAGTATTCAGTCCTAAAGAGGATGACCATCATTGGAGCACAGACCAGAATCGGAATCAAAACACAAAAATACAACTGCAGATGCTGTGGATCAAAGAATACGTACACAACGCTGGAAGAATCGGAGTCAGTTTTACTATCACTGACATGCATTCAAAGCCCACTTTATTGGGTACCTCCTGTACCTAATGCTCATGGTCTGCTGCTGCTGTAGCCTAGCCCACCCACTTCAAAGTTTGACGTGCTGTGCTTTCAGAGAAGCTCTTCTGCACACCACATTTGTATTGCGTGGTTATGTTACTTACTGTCGCCTTCCTGTCAGCTTGAACCAGTCTGGCCGTTCTCCTCTGACCTCTCTCATTAACAAGGCGTTTTTGCTCACAGAACTGCAGCTCACCAGGTGTTTTTTTTCCCCACAGTATTCTCTGCAAACTCTAGAGCCTGTTGTCACTGGATGTATGTCATGAAATGTTGTTTTGTGACAGTGGTACAGTTTCTTACATAAAATATAATAAGAAATTAAATAGAGAACAAAAATAGCATTCATGGGTTGATTGTTTAGAAATTTGAAGGCGAAGAGGAAGAAGCTGTTCCTAAAATATTGGGTGTGTGTCTTCAGAGCCCTGTCCCTTCTCTCTGATGGTAGTAATGAGGAGAGGGGCTATCCTGTGTGGTAGGGGTCCTTGGTGCCTTTTGGAGACATCACCTTTTGAAGATGACCTTGATGGTGGGAACTCCACTCTGACTGTGGTCTTCTGATGAGGAAGTCAAGGATCCAGTTGCAGAGGAAGGTTGGTGAGTTAGCATTTGCATGCATGAGTCTGAAAAAGCCACACAGTGTTGTGCCACCATAAAGCAAGTTTTCATTTTTTTTGCAATACCTTTTACGGCAGATTTGTTGCATTAAATTAGGGAGATGGAACCAAGTCTTATAAATTAGTCAGTTCCTAATCTGTAGAAGAAACTTCAGGTATTCTTTTCTAGTCACATGTGAATGACTTCTTTGACTCAATTCACTTACAGTAAGTATTTGAGATGCATTTCCCAAAGCATTTCATGGTGTCTGCCCTTCTAAAATGAGATTAATATTTGTAGATTTGTTAAGGATTTAATTCTAAAATATTTTGAAAAGTAGATTGATCCTTTTCAGTATTAACCATATAACAATAACAGCACGGAAACAGGCCATCTCGGCCCTTCTAGTCTGTGCCGAACACTTACACTCACCTAGTGCCACTGACCCGCACTCAGCCCATAACCCTCCATTCCTTTCCTGCCCATATACCTATCCAATTTTACTTTAAATGACAATACCGAACCTGCCTCTACCACTTCTACTGGAAGCTCATTCCACACAGTTACCACTCTCTGAGTAAAGAAATTCCCCCTTGTTACCCTTAAACTTTTGCCCCCTAACTCTCCACTCATGTCCTCTTGTTTGAATCTTCCCTACTCTCAATGGAAAAAGCCTATCCACGTCAACTCGATCTATCCCCCTCATAACTTTAAATACCTCTATCAAGTCCCCCCCCTCAACCTTCTATGCTCCAAAGAATAAAGACCTAACTTGTTCAACCTTTCCCTGTAACTTAGGTGCTGAAACCCAAGTAACATTCTAGTAAATCTTCTCTGTACTCTCTCTATTTTGTTGTTATTATTTAATTCTGTTCTCTAATGCCTTGTGTGAATTTAGCAATTTAAGATTAGGTTGCATTGGAAAATTTCTACAGATGTTCTGTGGAGAGCATTCTGACTGCATCGCTGTCTGATGTGAGGGGGACTACTGCACGGCATCGAAGTACGCTGCAGCATTGTAAAATTACCGTAGATTTCGCACTACAGAGCGCACCTGATTAAAAGCCGCTGGCTCTAATTTTAGAAAGAAAATCAATTTTGTACTTGTACAGGCCGCACCAGATTTTAGGCCGCAGGTGTCCCACGTTGTAATATGAGATATTTACACAGAAAGATATTACACGTGAGGATTTTTTAACTTTGAATTAAATCCATATGGTAACAAACAAATACATATTGCAAATGCTTTTTTTCGAACCGTGCCTGTAATACGGCTACTTTTAAATATACATACGTATCGGTAACACACACATTACGTTGCATATACATTCCAATATCTCCTAGCGACTGGTAAAAATATATATACTGCAGCCTACCAGGAAAAGTTATTGATCGCCTTTAACTTAAAAGCAGCGTTTTGGCTCCGCCGCTTCCTCCCCCCACCTTCCCGTTTATCGCAAACCAGTATTTCCCACAAGACGCGGCGAAACCAGATGTGACGTCTAGCATTCCGGGCTGTATTACAGAAAACATACTAACAAATGAATTACTAAGCGAAAATATTATAAACTAAATAACTGCCATAAAGGCAGCACAATGCTTTTCTTCGAGTGTTTTCCATGTTGATGAGGGTGAGTACAAATGACTGATTTACAATAATTTAATTGTGAAAGTGCGCTTGATTTATCGTACAATTTCATTGGACCTCTGTGAACTACTCATCAATTTTATTGGTCTACTGTTACGAGGCAAAATGTTTTTGGCGGCATGAAAAAAAATCATGCATTAGCCGCACCGTAGTAAAGGCCGCAGTGTTCAAAGCTGATCAAAATGTGGGGAAAAAATAGTGGCTTAAAATCCGGAATCTACGGTAGTCAGCTCCATCATGGGTATGAGCTGCCACCATATCCTGTTTAGGGAGCTGTGCCTCAGAAAGGTGGTGTTCATCATTAAGGACCCCCACCACCCAGGGCATGCCGTCTTCTCATTGTTACCGTCAGGAAGGAGATACAGAAGTCTGAAGGCCCACTCAGTGATTCAGGACCAGCTTCTTCCCTCTGCCATCCGATTTCTAAATGGATATTGAACCCATGAACACTACCTCATTGCTCTTTTTAATATTTGTTTTTGCACTACTTATTTAACAATTTAATATACATTGACTAATTCACAGCTTTTTCTATATCATGTATTCCATTGTACTGCTGCCACTAAGTTAACAAATTTCGTGACGTGTGTCGGTGATATTAAACATGATTCTGATTCTTGTTCTTTCTTTATATGGTATATCCCCAATAATTTTCATTAATTGCCACTGCACCACCAGCCGATGCTAAAAGCACATACTGTACCAAATCCACAATTTTTTCCATTACAAATACAAAGGCAACAAGTGCAAGGTAACATCGCCTCCTACAGGTTCCCATCTGAATGGCACCATCTTATCTGAATGCAGTTATTTCACTAATCCTTATTGGTGCTGTTTTTGAATCCTGGAACACTCTCCTGATAACATTTTGGGATTGTCTTTGCCTGAAAGACTGCAGTATTCACTACCACACTCTCAATGGAAATTATGGTGGGCATTAAATGTTGGTGACCTTGATATCAATTTCATAAAATCCTTACTTCCTGTGTGGTTTTTCAAATTTCCAGGATTGGTGCCAAATTTCTATGCTAAATTTTAGATAACTGTCCTGAATTCACGTACTGTATATTAGGGCATTATAACTCTGTTTCCATTGCATCATTAGGAGAATTGCCTTGGGTACTATTTGAGATCTGCACTGAATGCAAAGCACCATTTTAAGACAATGTAAAGCAACATGTTCAATGTATTAAAATATTTGCTTAAACACTATAGAGCATATAAAGTGCTACAGAATTTTAACTACTATTGTAACTTAAGAAATGAAACAGTCAATTCACATGATCAGGCTCCCTTGGGCAGCAAATCGAAAATGTGAAGATATTCTGTTTTTGTAATGCTAATCAGGACATTGGGGATAGCTACCATGCTAACATCCAAGATAGCAAGATAACATTCAAGGTATTATGTGTTTATGCACATAGTAGACAAAGCATAGGTCACAGATCAAACAGTATCTATGTTAATCCAGCACTACCTCAGCAATGCAGCCAAAAATCACACCAAATATTAGTGTTCAGGTCACTGCTGTGGCACCTGAGTTATCCTATGCTGCAAAATATTTTTTAAGAACTTTATAGGATAGATGCATGTTGCATGTTAATAATTTTCATTAATAATAAATGGAAGTAAATTTTTAAAGTGTTGTAAGCATATGTCACTTTTTTACATAGGGTTATTGAAGCTGAGATTATAACACCATTTATAACGCAAATGAATAATGAGCAGATGATATGGGGAAGGGCAACAGATGAAAATTGAACTATATTCACTGAAACAGTAGAAGGAGCACAACCTGGGCTAGCTAGCCTCCATTGTATACTCTGAAATTAATAAGTATGAAACTTCAATAGTAAAATTTAACAAACACCAAGGGCATTAATGGAGAATGCATTTTTTTTATATAGAGGCAGATAACATGGTGGAACTAATTTAGGATTGGATTTAGAATGTTATATTAAAGGTTAGATAAGAAACTTTACTCAAATTTGGTGGTGGGGAGAAACATTAAAAGCATGTTAAGATTTGACAAAATCAAAAATAAAATTAAATTGGTTATTATTGTAGGTAAAAGATCAGAGAAAATGAGAGATTTTTCAATATGAATGGAATTGACTTTATTACTTACATCCTTCATATACATGAGTAAAAAGCTTTATGTTAGGTCTCCGTCTAAATGTGCAATGTACAATTATAGTAATTTATAACACAGAAAATAGTATGTACAATAGGACAGTCAATATAACATGGAAATAAGAATCTGTCCCAGAGCCTGTTGGTCCTGGCTTTTATGCTGCGGTACTGTTTCCCGGATGGTAGCAGCTGGAACAGTTTGTGGTTGGGGTGACTCGAGTCTCCAATGATCCTCTGGGTCCTTTTTACACACCTGTCTTTGTAAATGTCCTGAATAGTGGGAAGTTCACATCAACAGATGTGCTGGGCTGTTTGCACCACTCTCTGCAGAGTCCTGTGATTGAAGGAAATACAGTTCTCATACCAGGCAGTGATGCAGCCAGTCAGGAGGCTCTCAATCGTGCCCCTGTAGAAAGTTTTTAGGATTTGGGAGCCCATACCTAACTTCTTCAACTGTCTGATGTGAAAGAGGCACTGTTGTGCTTTTTCACCACACAACAGACCATGTGGGATCCTCAGTGATGCGTGTGCTGAGGAACTTAAAGTTGTTTACTCTCTCAACCCCAAATCCATTGATGTCAATTGGGGTTAGCCTGTCTCCATTCCTCCTGTAGTCCAGAACCAGCTCCTTTGTTTTTGCCACATTGTGGGAGAGGTTGTTTCCTTGATACCACTGTGTCAGGGTGAAGACTTCTTCTCTGTAGGCTGCCACATTATTATTTGTTTGGTAACAAACTGAGGTAATTGCCAAGTAAGAAGAAAGAAACAAATTGTAAATTTTATTTTATAGAGGTTTCTTGAAACATTGTTTGGATTTCTTTCCTCCTTTATTCTTAAGCACAGATTGCAATAAATAACAAAATCTGCATCAGCCATACAAATGTATCAATTCAGCTACATACTAGAAGGATGAAAATAACATTCTTTTCTGACCTGCTCCACAAGAAATCTTCATGGAAACTTTTAATGGAAGTCATGGTTATATAAACATATGAATTGTGAATGGCGCAAAATAAGTGTCCTAAAATAGATTTAAGGTAAATGATAAAAGTAGATTTAAATGTTTAAAATAAAATAATAAAATATTAAAGGCACACTTTTTCTAGATAAAAAGGAAGCATGGGAGATAATGATAAAAATAAAACAAGTTTAAATGAGACAGTAATCCTACATTTTGTGGAAAACTCAATGTTTAAATCAGTGGTGATACTTGGTAAATTAAGTACTCAAAATCTAATAATTCTGGTCTGGTCTAGCTGATAGCTGGTAAGGGACCCAGGTATATGTGACCATATACTTTAGTACGTTTACTCTTTAACTTTAGTAGGATAGTTAATGCTCCTTTGTATGGACATGTGTTTGTGGCTGTGTGCACCTGCCTGTCTATATGGTTGTTTGAGATTTACATGTGAGAGACAGAGATCTTCTATATATGTTTTGAACAAAATTGATGTCGGACTAGATTTTGTTTTGGATAGAGTCACTCGTGCATAAGTGAAGACTTGCCCCTTGAAGATGAGATATTTGGGAGCTGATGTAACCGTGCTGATGTAATCGTACTGACGTTTGTGGTTGAAGTGAAAAAACTAAAATCAAGAAGAATTTTTTCACCACTGTGCAGTATACTTAAGCAAATAACTTCTGGATTAAGAAACATCTATTTTATTGAATTAAAATAATCTATTTATTTCTTGTAATAAAAATATATATAGGAGAGAATGGAGAAAATTGGCCATCTCTCTTATTTCATGGTGAAAGTTTATGGTTTGCTTCTTTTTAGCAATGTTAAGGTGTTGACAGTTTTTCCATTAAATTCAGTGGATGGGATCAACCAGCATCTCCAAGTCTTAGTTCCCTTTTTTTTTGTAAAACAAGAATTTAAAAAACACATTGATTATCGTTTGGTAATTTTGTTCCCCATCAATGTTTTAGCTGTACATAGAATGCTGTCTTTTCCCCATACTCCATTGGAAACTGTAAAAGTGAGATATATTCATATGAGAATGACATGGTACATTGCTGTATTAGAAATAAATGATTCATTAGTTGATATAAAATGATTCTGTTGATATTTAAAATACTTTCATTTAAAGCAGCATCTCAGAATTTCATATTAAAACAGCAATGTTATCAATATTAATACAATGTGTTTTCAACTGAGAAATAAACATCTGCAGTTAATTGTCATGGATTATTTCAAAACATTGATTATTTTCCTTTATAATTTTGATTTGTGTTTTTCTATTTTTTCAGTTAAAAACAAAATGCCAATTGAGAAAAGGCTGAAATACACAAACAAAACAATATTGGCAAATACGTGCATTCTACTTGGCTTTTAAAAATCCTCACTGGGAATCGTTACAGTGGATTCTGATTAATTAGATGATTGGTTAATTGGGGCAGCCACTTACTTGGGACAATTAGATCAAAAACTAATTGAGAAACTAGCTGGGATTCCCTTTGTTTATTTGGGGTACTATGTCGCCTAATTGGGACAGGAGACAGTGCACGTCAGTCACATGTTCTTGTGCTGGCCATTAGATGCTACACCGTTCTTAGAGTAAACAGTCTATAAGCAGCTTAATTGTGTGTGCTCGAGCTATGTTATCTATTTGGGCTTATGGACACCCATTCGAGAAGCAGGGAATTTTAATAATTTTCTTTTTGACTTCAAAAAATCTTCACATCCTTGCCAGGTCACTCTGAAAAGATTTGGCATTAGCCAAAAAAAAATTACCCTAGTTACCTGCAATGATTTATTTTAATTTACAGCAAATAAAAGAACCTGGCAGCATACACTAGTTGAATTCCTCCGTCAATAACTATTACAAACTAATACATAATTTTGTAGTACTGCAGTAGTATTTGTAGTGTTTAATTTGTTCTGTATTTCAGTTAAAGACATTTTTTAACTCAGTTAAACAGTGATTTGTCTTTTTATACCTTATTACGTCTTCATGAAACTTTGGCTAATTGGGGCAGCTGCTTAATTGGGCCAAATTTGGTCCTGATGTGTCCCAATTACCGTAACTGGAATCCACTGTAGTTAGATCAGCGTGATGAACACTTATGTTCATCTACATGCTCCCAAAGCACATGCAATAAACTAGTAAATAAATAATAAATCCCCAAAATATATGCTGCAATGCTACATATAGAAAGTATTCCACATCATGAACATATACTCTGAGGACTCAGTACAGGAAATATATTTTTTTATTTGAAATACAGGTGCTTTTAAGCAGTTTAGTGGCATCTGTTGACAACAAAGACACTTGCTTAGGTGTGTCCACTGTTTCTTACAGAGGTCATAAACAAACTTAAAAACAATATTTTAAAAGAAAAGTAACAGTTGGTTTTCTGGGCTTCAAATGACATTTATTACATTCCTCTATATTACAAGGCAGCAATCTGTTAATAATTAAAAGAAAAAAAAACAGTATCCTGTTGTCATTTTATACAGAAACCAGTACATGCACATCTGCATATCACATTTGATGAGGAGCCTCCAGCGCAGAAGCTAAAGATTATCTCTTAAATGTAATAGTTTTTCTCAGCATAATTGGCTGTTTTTTTAACCCTTAAAGGGCTAGTCATGATATTTGTTGTGCTAATCATCTGGAGTTCTAATTTATTTCGCAGGGCAGAGGTTAATTATGGATAATATTGTATAAACTTAAGTATATCTACACTTTCAGCTTCAACTGTAGTCCTTGAAATGATTAGCAATGTCCACAAAGACCAGGAATATGGATTAGAAATAGGAGTCCAGCGATGGATCCATAATACAGTGCACCTCTATAGGTTAGCTTGTTAATACATAGCAGCATCAGAAATCTCTCAGTAACCAGGTGAGGTTTATGGAACAGTGCTCACGGTTGTGTGGACCTGTTTCTTATTCGGCCCCCTCCTCCTTTTGTTTTCAGGTCTTTCTTTCCTTACTCGTCCTTCTTTATTTCTTTTATTTTCTTTGCCTCTTCTGCTACCTTTGCCTTGTTTGTCTTGTGTCATTTCTTTCTCTGGTTTCTTTAGCTCTTTACCCTTATTTCCTAAAATAAAAGTGCATGGATTAGTATTGAAAGAGGGAATTCATGATCCATACATCCTGTTATCAAACCATTAAGAAACTGCTCTATTAACATCATGAAGAAAGAATGCATTTAGAGAGCATGAAATTTTACATGAACACATAATAAATTGAAGTGGTACAGGGTTTCTATACAATTTTGTGATGTCAATCAAAGAGATTCTGGCTTTACATTCTACCTCTTTTTCACCTTCCCACACTATCTCCAACTCTTCTCATTCCATTCATATTAAATAAAAAGTCTATCAATTCTCTAGCTTGAAAATTTAAGAGACATCAAAAGATTCACAAACACAAAGAAGTCTGCAGGTTCTGGAAATCCACACAGTAACACACACAAACTGCTGGAGGACTCAGCGGGTCAGGCAGCAACTATAGAAATGAATAGATAGTCTATGTTTCGGGCTAAGATTCTCCTTCTTTGTCAGCTGTTTATTCATCTCCATAGATGCTGCCTGACCTGCTGAGTTCCTCCAGCATTTTGTGTGTGTTGCTGAAGATTCACAATCCTTTCAGTGGAGGAAGACTATTTCATCTCAAAACTAACCAGGTTTAATGTGATAAATGTATTTGTTTGGGTTCAGAGACAGTTATTGAGTCAAATGGATTAAGGAGACACCATTTAAATGAGGCTTTTGGGGGGGGGGGGAACGTGAAATCACCTTCACACAATTTAAGTATTGAATGGGCTCAGCCACTGAACAACATAACTAATTAGAAAGTATATTAACAAATGGGCAATTTAACATTATTTTCAACATCCTAAGTAAGTAACTTGTTACATTCTCCCTGGTTTACAATTATTATTGATTGTAGTCTTCTGGTGGTTGGATCAAGAACTGCGACAGAAATGGCTTTAGTCCATTTCTAATAAGCTAATGCTTATGCTTCTTCAAGGATGGAAGATATGCAAGAGAGTAATTAACAACAAATATTCACACTTTCTGCTGAAATGAAACTTTTTTTGTGTTGTAAGACAATTGTTTGCAAATGTAATTCATATGTTGTGCAAATTAGCAGCTGTCTGGTCATTTTAATAAAAAAATATGAATTTTAACCCATGTCCCACGGTAAAGAAACCAAAATACCTTGATAATTACTCAACAATGAAGGAAACTCAGACATAGCTAGTTATTGTTTGACATTTTTGTATAATGATGATATTACATTTCACAGCTGCACGACAGAAAAAGGGGAAGAAATGCCAAACACAATGAGTGGCGCATCCTGAGGCCCTCGGGTGGGATTTGGCATTTCTTAGTCATTAATGATAAAAGGACCCGGAGATCATTGCACTTCTGACTTTTAGCATACTGCAAACTATTTAGAACAGTCAAGATAAAGGGGAAGGTTTATAGTCATAGCCGATATGTCCTTGTCCTCCATTTGAATCTTATCAGCAGCTTCCTTTTTCCTTTCTTCCTTTCCATTTCCATTCTGTCTCCTCAAACTATTTCTCCATCAGAGTTATTGTGAAACAGCTACAAATTCCTGCAACATTTCAATACTGCTTCCATTCTGTGGCTCAAAGCTTATTTTTGCACAGCTGTACCAGTGAATAAACTATCAGAAATGCTCCAAGAAGCACCAAGAGCATAACCAAATGAAGGCCGCAGTTTGCACAAGAAAAGCGCATGTGTGTTTGGAGTCAGATGCCCAATAACCAGCCTCCCACCATTCCAGTGTTCTTCTCCATAAGATATAGGAGCAAATTAGGCCATTCAGCCCATCAAGTCTGCTCTGCCATTCCATCATGACTGTTTTATTATCCCTCTCAACTCCAATCTCCTGCCTTCTCCCTGTAACTTTGATGCCTTTATTAGTCAAGAACTTATTGGCCAATTCGTTGGGTAAATATACCCAATGTCTTGGCCACCACAGCTGTCTGTGGCAATGAATTCCACAGATTCACCACCCTAAAGAAATTCCTCCTCATTTCTATTCTAAGGGGACATCCTTCTATTCTGAGGCAGTGCCACCTGGTCATAGGCTCGTCCAGTGGATCCTCTCCACATCCACTCTCTTCAGGCCTTTCAATATTCAATAGGTTTCAATGAGATCATGTGTTCCTCACGACGTGTTATTTCTCATGGAGATCTAATTTTCAAGTGTGAGTCTATTCGATCACACAGAAGGAAAGCTGGTATTACTGAAATCAGAGAGCTGATGAAAGTATCTCATTCCACCTTAAATGTGAAATGAAGAAATGGGAGTCGGCCATTCTGACCTTCAGTAATATTCTGGTATTTAATTACAGCATGATTTACTTTGGTTTGGTAATCCTTGCAACTTTTTGTCATAAAAAGACTTGTAATCTCTGTTTCGAATTTCCAATTTGATTCTTAGTCATAGCAAGAGGGAATTTCTGATTATGTATGTAGTGACATTAGACTTGGCCACAATGTTTCTGGGCTAGAGTTGAGGGAAATCAGCCAAATTTCTTGCTCAAGAGGATAGCACTTTGTCTAAATTCCCTTTTCAGTCTGTTCAGTTATTGTAATTTACTGGAGCAGACTCGGTGAACATTTGCCCTCTCCTCCTTTGTCTTCATTGAATTATTTCAAAAACCCTCTATTATGATCAGAAGTTGCCAGAAGCTAGTAACTTCAGTCATCGTATTAATGGTCAGGTGCTTATTGGCATCTGAAATCCTCCCGTGCTCAGAGTACAGAGATTGGTTTGATAGTATCTATTAATTCTACAACATTGTAATTAACATTTTCACTCATTTAAATGTCATTTTCAGTTTATTGCACTCTTTCCTCATTGTTCATCCTTTCTATGATTTGTATGATTATCCTTTTCCATATCCTATCTGCAATCCCTGTAACACACAAAATGCTGGAGATCTCAGCAGGCCAAGCAGCACCAATGGAAAAGAGCACAGTCGACGTTTTGGGCCAAAACCCCTCAGCAGGGCTGGACCAAACAAAAGATGAGGAATAGATTTAAAAGGTGGGAGGAGGGAATGGAGAAGCACAAGGTAATAGGTGAAAATAGGGGGGTGGGGGGGTGAAGTAAAGAGCTGGGAAGTTGATTGGAGAAAGAGATACAGGGCTGAAGAAGGGGGAATCTAATAGGAGAGGACAGAGAGCCATGGAAGAAAGAAAAAGGGGAGCAGCCCTGTATCTTTCACCAATCAACTTCCCAGCTCTTTATGTCACCTCTCCCCCTCCCAGTTTCACTTAACACCTTGTGTTTCTCCCTCCCTTCTCCCCACCTTTAAAATCTGCTCTGCATCTTTTTTTCTCCAGTCCTGCTGAAGGGTTTCAGCTGAAACATTGACTGTACTCTTTTGCATAGATGCTGCCTCCAGTATTTTATGTGTGTTGCCAGGATTTCCAGCTCCTGCTGATTTTCTCATGTTTCCAATCCCTGTCTTTTTTTCCTTTTCTCCTTGCATCTCCTCACCTACTTCATTTGTTCTGCAATGCCTGGCCTCATCTCTTTCAACCCAACTTCAATTTACCTCTAACCTTCCTTCCTTCCTTTACACACCAGACATGAGCCAGAAGCAATTGTCCTTGATATATCAAGGCATCATTGGCCGGGTACACAGAAAATCATGGCTGTATTGAATGGAGGCTCAACCATCTCAGCCCAAGACATTGTAGAAGGAATTTCTCAAGGCATTGTTCAAAAGACAACAATTTTCATCCAAGTTCTTCTCTCCATCATAAGATCAGAAGGTTAATAGCGACATAATAGAGCTCCATTAAAAATTCCATAGGTAATAAGCAACAAGATTTGAACAACACCCAGATGGTAAATGGCAAGTTCAAAGTAAATTTATTATCAAAGTAGCTGCTTGTCACCATATATTACCCTGAGATTCAATTTTCGTGCAGGCACCACAGGAAAATAAAGAAAAATAGAATTTATGAAAAACTATACATAACAGAAGACTGCCAAACAAACAACATGCAAAAGAAAACAAATTGTGGAAATAATATAAAAACTGAGTGAATAGTGTTAAGAAAATGCTTAGTAGATTCCTTGAAAATGAGTCCATAGGTGATGGAGTCAGTGTTATTCAAATCATCTTCAACAATGTGCATTTTACCCTCTCTCTTTGCTAATTGATTGCCTGCTGTTACTAGCTTCATCACCTTCACTATTCTGGTGGTTTCCATATGATCG
Organism: Hemitrygon akajei; assembly: GCF_048418815.1. Lineage (NCBI taxonomy): Eukaryota > Metazoa > Chordata > Chondrichthyes > Myliobatiformes > Dasyatidae > Hemitrygon > Hemitrygon akajei. The sequence continues at coordinate 154,007,034 of NC_133132.1, forward strand.
AAAGCTCGGCTGGAGCAGCATATTATAAATTCATATCACCACCTACCTGGATAGGCCAGTAGTGTGTGGCTTATTGCCTGACTTTCCATTCATTCATCCATCTTTTTACCTTTCCATCTATCTATCTAGCACAGTTTGTCTTGTTTTAGAAACATAAAAACATAGAAAACCTTCAGCCCACAAATTTGTGCCGAACATGTCCCTACCTTAGAAATTAGGCTTACCTATACCCTCTATTTTACTAAGCTCCATGTACCTATCCAAAAGTCTCTTAAATGACCCTATCGTATCCGCCTCCACCACCGTTGCCAGCTGCCCATTCCACACACACACTACTCTCCGAGTAAAAAACTTATCCTTACCCCTGACATCTCCTCTGTACCTATTCCCCAGCACCTTAAATCTTTGTCATCTTGTTGCAACCATCTCAGCCCTGGGAAAAAGCCTCTGACTATCCACACGATCAATGCCTCTCATCATCTTGTACACCTCTATCAGGTCACCTCTTATCCTCCTTTGCTCCAAGGAGAAAAGTCCAAGTAACTCAACCTGTTCTCATAAGGCATGCTACCCAATCCAGGCAACATCCTTGTAAATCTCCTCTGCACCCTTTCTATGGCTTCCACATCCTTCCTGTAGTGAGGCGATCAGAACTGAGCACAGTACAGCTGTCCCCCGTTTTTTGAACGTTTGCTTTACGACACCTCGCTGTTATGAAAGACCTACATTAGTTACCTTAGTTACCTGTTTTCGCTAACAGAAGGTGGTTTCACTGTTACGAGAAAAGACAGCGCGCAAAAAAAGGCAGCGCGCACCCCGAGCGGCCAAGCTCCTGTCCCGGAACTGCATTCTAGCCGGCATTGCTTAAACACGTGCCCGTGAGCATCTGTGCTTTATGTCGATTTATTTTGTGCATCCATTAGCAAGATGAGTTCTAAGGTATCGGAAAAGCCTAAAAGTGCGTGTAGGGGTGTTACACTTAGTGTAAAACTAGACATAATTAAGCGTTTCGATCGTGGTGAACAAAGTAAGGATAAAGTGAGTTTGGCTAAGGGTTTGTGGAAGCTGATGAAGATGATGTTGAAGAGGTTTTGGCATCCCATGACCAAGAACTGATGGATGAAGAGCTGATGAAAAGGAAAGGATAACAATTGAAACCGAACGCAGTAGTGAACGTGAAGTCACTACTGAAAGTAGTGGTCCAGGAACTGAACATGTAGCAATTGTGTGAGATTTTCGCTGCGATTGACAGCTCTGCAATGATTGCAGAAAAGTATGACTTTAATTTTGAAAGGGTACATGGGTTTAGGGCTTATTTGCAGGATGGTTTGAGTGCTTACAAAGAGCTGTATGGTAGAAAAATGCGCGAGGCTAAGCGGTCAAGCATACTGTCGTTTTTCAAGCCTTCCACATCAGCCACAGCAGACGACGAACCTCGACCTTCAACATCGAGGCAAGCAGACATAGAAGAAGGTGACCTGCCTGCCCTGATGGAAACAGACGATGATGAGATGACACCCGAGTCTCCTCTACCTCCCACCATCCCAACCTCCGACTCAGCCTAACACACCATCATCAGTGTGCTCACTATCTTCCCGATTCCGGTAAGTGATACTTGGCTGGACGTACATTACTACTTTATATAGTAAACAAAGTACACTGCAGATGCTGTGGTCAAATCAAGACTTTACATAGGCTGTGTATTTTTATGTGTTATTTGGTTTGATTTGGCAGCTTCATAGCCTAAAGGTTACTGGAAAGACTGCTTCTGCCGAGAGTGCTTGCGCCGAGTGTTTTTGCCACGAGTGCTGCCGAGAGCGCTTGTATGAGATTTTCTTTACGGTGGACAGTGCTGCAATAATTGCAGAGAAGTATTCCTACTTTATATAGGCTGTGTATTTATCAGATCATTCCGGCTTTTACTATATATTACTATTATTTTAGGTTTTATGTGTTATTTGGCATGATTTGGTAGGTTATTTGGGTCTGCGAACGCTTACAAATTTTTCCCATATAAATAAATGGTAATTGCTTCTTCATTTTACGACATTCTGGCTTACGAACCATTTCATAGGAACGCTTTACCTTCGAATAGCGGGGGAAACCTGTACTCCAAGTGGGGTCTGAACAGGGTCCTATATAGCTGCAACATTACCTCTCAGCTCCTAAATTCAATTCCATGATTGATGAAGGCCAATACACTGTACGCCTTCTTAACCACAGAGTCAACCTGCGCAGCAGCTTTGAGTGTCCTATGGACTCGGACCCCAAGATCCCTCTGATCCTCCACACAGCCAAGAGTCTTACTATTAATACTATATTCTGCCATCATATTTGACCTACCAAAATGAACCACTTCACACTTATCTGGGTTGAACTCCATCTGCCACTTCTCAGCCCAGTTTTGCATCCTATCAATGTCCCTCTGTAACCTCTGACAGCCCTCCACACTATCCACAACACCTCCTCCCTTTGTGTCATCAGCAAACCTACTAACCCATCCGTTCACATTGGTTGTCAGTCTTTGTTAGTTTTTCATTGATTCTGTTGTATCTCTTTGCAGGAAAATGTATCTGATGAAAGGTCTTGGCCTGAAATGAGACTCTTTATTCCTTTCTATAGATGCTGCCTAGCCTTCTGAGTTCCTCCAACATTTTGTGTATGTTGCTGTGGTGACATACATATTTTGATAATAAATCTACCCTGATTGTAATAAAACACTCTCCAGTTCTAAACTACAGTCAACAAGTTCAATATCATCTAGTTAAAGTAATATGTTTGACTGGCGTCTATCCTCCTCGTAGTCATTGACTCCTTCACCTATCAGCAAACTCACTGCGGAGTGATTGCATTTTACAGAACATGCTGCAAATATTTGCTGAGGCTTCTTCAGCAGTCATTAGAAAACATTACCATGCCCAGCTATGATGGTATTGAGCTTGCTTTTGGTGAAGTTCAGAACTCAGATGAAGGTCTTAAGCACTATCTAATATAGATAGCTAAGGATACCCTCAAGAGACCCACCAACTTTTCAAATGCTAGATCACTTCCCTGTTTATCCCCAATGGTAAGTTTAGCTGCTAATTCCCACTGTTTGAGCATTCGGCACCCCCTTCCTATCAAGGAGGTGATACTTGCTAACAAAGTAGCTTAAACGTAGTTCATTTATTTTTAGAGACATGTTTAAATTTAGGTAAAATTCTTAAAACATACTTAAAGCTCACAGAGGATCTCTAAAAGTTAAAGTCTGTCCTGAGCCTTATAGGCTCATCAGTTCAGTTTCAGTTTATTGTCATTTAGAAACCACAAATGTAATGCAGTTAAAAAAAATGAGACAATATTCCTCCAGAATTATATCACAAAAGCACACGACAAAACAGAATACACCAGAAAATTCACATAACGTTTGGCAATTCCCAAATACAGAGTCCAGAGAGGCTGCTGCGTATTAATATTGTGCTATCATCTTAGCGCGTTCCCCAGAAAGGAGCTCCAAACCCATCAGACAAAACAAGACTACCCAGACACACCAAGTCAGATCAACTCTACCACCCAACAAACCAAAAACTAAAGCTCCAAGACCTACACAAAACCATATAGTTATAGTTAACATATAGTTACAACAGTGCAGACAATACCATAATTGATTAAAAAAAAACAGACCATGGGCACAGTAAAAATAGACCAAAGATGTTAAAAGACTATAAGTTCGAAAGAAACCACCACACAGTTTCCACAAGTCCTCAGAGTCCTGATAGACTCGTCATCCCACGGCAGAAGGGAAGGCAGATGGCAGAAGGGAATACCCCCGCTATGGACTTCCAAGGCGCCGCCGGACTCAACCTCGCAGACACAGCACACAATGAAAGCTCCGTCGGAAAGCGCCCCCACCGAGTCCATCGAACCTCTGAGCCTCCGACCATCCCCTCTTGCACAGCCCGGTGCTTATGCCGGTTTCCATGGCGTGAAGCGACTGAGACTACGAGATTACGCCCCCCCCCCCCTTTCCCCCGGATAGGACACCAATCTATCGCGAGGTTAATCCCCAGCATTTTGCCGGTACACATTTTCAGCTGGGTGGACTGGTTAAGTGCCTTGCTCAAGGATACAACACACTGCCTCGGCTGGGGCTTGAACTCACAACCTTCAGATCACTAGTCCAACGCCTTAACCACTTGGCCACGTGTCTCACAAGGATTTCCAAAACACAGGTACAATTCCTGTAATCTAAAAAGACATACCAATGAGTTGCAGATGAATGAATTGTCCGTCACAAATTGAAGGTAAAAGAATGGATTCTAGTTATCCTGTCTTTTTGTCAGCCTTCTTGTCATTTCTTGACCATTCCTAACAACACTGCTCTCTAATATTTGTACTGTTTTTTTGCTGTTTGGTGACATCACACACATGTGATTTTTTTTCAGTTATATTTGTCAATGCATTGTTTAATTCAGCTGAAGGTGGACCCCATTGTTTTCTATTGAATAATGGGCCCTGTTGTTTACTTGTTTACAACAAGAGGCTGAGCAAAGAACATTAACTCACTCCAAAACAACTCTTTGGCCCCAGGAAGAGTTAGCTGCTGAATTAGAAAGCTGAGCTTGGTAATAAGCCCTTACACCCCCAGAGCCAAGGACAGTGAATATCCATCACATAGTATTTCCCGCTATTGCTCCAACACAATTTTCCTCCAATCATCTGACTGGCCAGGTGCATGGGAACGCAATTACATCAAAATCCCACTTAAATATACCCTGACAACATTCTGGATGTCTACTTTCACCACATGGATTTCTGACATTCAAGAAAAAAAGTGCTCCTAAATTTTCTTAATAGCATCTATGATTTAATGATTCTAATAATCTAGCAAACAGTTAAAAATCTGCAATTAAAGAAAAATCCTTTTCCTCACCTGTGCTGTTTTTGTTCTAATCTATCTTTACTATCTTTCTCTGTATCTTACTTATCCTTTCATATTTCTTATCGCAAATACGAATGCATTATTTTAATGTGGAGTTCATGCAAATTCTTCACAAGTTGTTGGTTAGTCTACAGATCTGGCCTTTTCCTGATATTGTCCAGGCATAATTAGAAGCCTATACTCCATATCACAAGGCCAAGATGTTATGTCCCCTGACCTAATCTCCATGTCATAAAGCCTCAAGTAATAAATAACTGATTTTCCTAAGCCACCTTCCAGGTCTTTAACAATTTTAAAGCCATTAGAGTGGGAGCCATAACTAAAGGCCTAGAAAATACCAGAAGATTTATATTGATGTATTGTGGTGGGACCACTGTCATTCATCTTGATGAATCTTTAAATGAATATACACTCAATGGCCACTTTAACACCTTTCAACCTGGTGTCGTCTTCCTCTGCTGCTGTAGCCCATCCACTTCAAGGTTCGATGTGTTGTGCATTAAGAGATACTTTTCTGCACACCACTGTTGTAACATGTGGTTAGTTGAGTTACTGCCGCCTTCCTGTTCAGCTTGAATCAGCCTAACCATTCTCCTCTGACCGCTCTCACTAACAAGATATTTTCACCCCCAGAACTGCTGCTCGCTGGATTTGTTTTTTTGTTTTCCGCATCATTCTGTAACCTCTAGAGATTCCACTGAATGGATGTGCAAAGCACGTGTCATTGTCACACCTCCCTTGTATCAGTCAGTGCTGCTGTGCAGTGGTTAGTGCGGCAAGTACACCCCAAGCAGGGGTCCAGATCACCTGTAATCTGCTTCAAAGGATGTTGGTTTAAGAGGTTAATGCTATAGTGCCAAGAATTTGAGAGAGGAAGAAGGAAAACAGATTTAGGTGTGAAGGAGCTGCTGGAGGAGGATAACTGGACTGACCTTGATATAATGGCGAGAAAGACTGTACTGCATGGTAAAGAAATAGATAAATGTGTCTCTCAATTGACTGGGAACAATATTTCTGGTATCCATGAAAGGGGTGACTGTTACTTCCCCTGATCCGTCTCAAAATACACTGCAATCAGAAACCAGAGGAAGCGTGACACAGTGCAAGACACAATCTCCTTCAGTTTGTGCAAAGGGAGCAGATTTTTATCCCAAACTGTAAAAATAGATCTTCCCTGGCAAACAACCCATCTTCTAAGGCTAATAGCATTGAAACAGCTGCCCTGGAATCAGCATGCTAAGCCTTTCCTCTTTAGCTGACGTTGTTGCGGGAAGTGTGGGTGCAGAGGTCTCTGAGATACTTCTTCACAGATTTACATTACTGGGGCCCACTTCAGGCAGGCGCCAGAAATAACACAGTGGAAGTTCATGACAAAATTAGAGTACTCTGGCACTTCCTGGTGCCTTAGTGACTCCCACCTAATCATTAGGCAGATAGAGCACACCCACTCCTTTGACCCAAGCCTCCTGCTTTCCTAGCTTCAAGTAGGAAGTCTGTACGAAGCTATGGCTATTACACTTTAAATAAAAAAGTGAATAAAATAGTGTACAGCCACCTTTATCAATACTGGTTCTGCGAGCATCATAGCTCTAACTTTCTTTGTCACTAGAGGTTTGTAATTTTGATGGCTGTAATTTTTCTGTTTGCCTGATGTTATGATAATTGAGCCCAGCTGTACGCAGACTTGCTTCTAACTCAACTTTGGCCTATTTGTGTCAAGCTGGAGTTGGTGTATGCCAGTACTTCACACCTACTGGGTTTAGGTCATTCCACCGTGTCCAGATCTTCTTTCTGTCTGTGCTTCTGATCATGCGTTCATCCGTGTCAGCAGCTCTGCCAGGTTATGAAGTGCGCACCAGTTTTAGCATGTAAAATAACTTGGCAGCGTTCCCTTTTCCTTCAGGCACAAGCGACTCCAGTTTAATGACTCACTCACTTTGAGGGGGAAATTCTTCAATGTGTGAACATGGTGTTATGAGGTGGACCCGTTGCAGCCTGATGTGCCGAGACGGGGAGTGATATTCTAATTTGCACATGAATCCCAGGTCTTCAGAGGTCAACTTCCACATTATCTGCTTTGACAGCAACCTTTTTTGCCTAATCTCCCATCGTGGTAAAGACCTTTAAAGAGGAAGATATGAACCATCATTTCTTCTGGTATTCCTCTTCGGGGTGGCACGGTAGATACGGTAAATGTAAATAGGCTTTTTCCACAGAGGTTAGGTGAGACTAGGACTAGTGATCATAGGTTAAAACTCAAAGGTGAAATATTTAAGGAGAACCTTAGGGGGAACTTCTTTACTAAGTGAGTGGTGCAAGTGTGGAACAAGCTGCCAAGTGGTGGATACAGGTTCGACTGCAGCATTTAAGAGAAGTTTGGAAAAGTACATGGATGGGAGGGGTATGGAGGGCTATGGTCCAGATGCAGGTTGATGGGACTAGTTAGAAAAGCAAACCGGCATGGACTAGATGGGCCAAAGGGCCAGTTTCTGGGCTGTAGTACTCCTATGACTCTATGATATTTGACCTTAAATGGCATCTCATTGACATCATGTGCTTCTTGATGACATCAGAGGTGATGACATCTGTGGAAGGAAAATGGTGCCAGGTAAATCCCGTATAGGATGGCTAAAAGTCTTGCTAAGAGCTGCTGATTGAAGGCTCAATTCTCTGCCTAATTCAAGATCCTTTGCATCAGATAAATGTGAAGTATTGAAACAATTCTGGGTGGGGTTTCATCATGTAACATTTGGTAGAATTTCACGGTATTGACTTTAATTAAGCAGAGTGTAGAAGTACTCAAAATATTCAGCAGTTCAGAAAGTACTTATGAGGAAAATTTAACACAACTGATCAGTTCTGATGAAAACACTTTAATTCTGTTTCTTTTTCTGCAGGTGTTGCCTGAACTGCAGAGTGCTTCTTGCACTTTCTGGTTTATTTCAGATTTCCAGCATCTGTAGATTTTTTGCTCTTTACCTTTATTATGTGTGTTGATTGATATTTTAAAACACGCTCTATGGCTTTTTAGCATCAGTGGGTCATATGCGTGGAAATGTGTGATTGAACCGCATTTACAGATAAGTCTCCAGATAAAATTCCATAACTTGGTGGATAAAATCTTTAAGCTATGTGGTAGAATTTCTAGTTCCCAGTTTCCTTCTCCAGAGCAGCTACTGCTCTGAATTTCAATGGATTTTCAGAATAGTGATTACTATGCCCTAGCCTCAAGTCAATTGCAGCATAAGGACGTAAGAAAATAGGATAAGGAGTAGGCCACTCGGCCCCTCGTACCTGCCCTACCATTCAATATGATCATGGTTGATCTGCTCCACACATCATCCTCATTGGGAAAATTCCCCACAGCCCTCAATTACCCAATCTTTCAAAATTATAACTGCTACGTTATCAAATATCCCAAGGATGTCACATCCGTAAACTTCTAGGATTCCAGAATTTCACTATCTCTGTGAAGATAACTACACATATTTCAGTTTTAAATGACCATCTCCAAAACTTGCAATGTCATTGAATCATAATAGTCATATAGCACTGAAACAGAACTTTCAGCCTATCTAGTCTATACTGAACTGTTTATCTGCCAGGTCCCATCGACCTGCACCTGGGACCATATCCCTCCATACCCCTCCTATCCATGTACCTGTCCAAATTTCTTCTAAGTGTTACAGTCAAACCCATATCTACCACTTCCACCGGCAGCTCGTTCCACACTCTCACTATTCCCTGAGTGAATAAGTTCCCCCTCATGTTCTCCTTAAACATTTCACCTTTCACCCTTAACCCATGACCACTTGTTCTGGTCTCACCGAACCTCAGTGGAAAATGCCTGCTTGCATTTATCCTATCTATACTCTTCATAATTTTGTATACCACTATTAAATCTCCCCTCAGTTTTCTACACTCGTGGGCAAAGTACTGGAGAGTTTAACATCGGTAGCTGAGCGAAGGGCGCTGAGTAGGCTACGGTCAATTATGGATAACTCTGAACATCCTCTACATAGCACCATCCAGAGACAGAGAAGCAGTTTCAGCGACAGGTTACTATCGATGCAATGCTCCTCAGACAGGATGAAGAGGTCAATACTCCCCAATGCCATTAGGCTTTACAATTCTACCGCCAGGACTTAAGAACTTTTTAAAAGCTATTATTAATGCTTTTTGAGATAGTGATTTAGATGCATATCATATTTTTTTTACTGAGTTAAGTATTGTATGTAATTAGTTTTGCTACAACAAGTGTATGGGACATTGGAAAAAAAGTTGAATTTCCCCATGGGGATGAATAAAGTATCTATCTATCTATCTATCTATCTATAAAGTCCTAACCTATTCAAACTTTCCTTATAACTCAGGTCCTCAAGTCCTGGCAACATCCTTGTAAATTTTCTCTGTACTCTTTCAATCTTATCTTGTCTGTAGTTTGAAACACTTTCTAACTGTTTTTCTCTACTATTGAGATGCTTTTTACCCTGTTCCTTTCATTGTGGTTATTGTTACATACTGGATTCGTAGCCCCTCCTGTTCTTACCATGAAGATAAATTTGAAAAGCTGCAGTTGTTGAAAATCTGAAATCAAAACAGAATCTCTTATCACCTGCCCACCGCATCCCTTTGATGTCCCTCTTCCTTCACTCTCTCCAATCGTCCGACCTCTTTTCCCCATCAGATTCTTTCTTTGGCCCTTTACCTCTTCTACCTGTCACCTCCCAATTTCTCATTTCATCGCCCTCCTTCACTTATCACTGGCCAGCTTGTGCTACATCCCCTCCCCTCCCACCACCACCTTTTCCTGGCTTCTTCTCCCTTCTTTTCCAGTCCCGATGAAGAGTCTCGACTGAAAACATGGATGTCTTATTCCTTTCCACAGATGCTGCCTGGCCTGCTGTGTTCCTCCAACATTTGGTGTATGTTGCTCTGGATTTCCAGTACACGCAGAATTTCTTGTGTTTAAAACAGAAAATGCTGGAAACACTCAGCAGGTCAGGCGGCATCCACGGTAAAAAGAAACAGAGATAAGGCTTAAGGTTGAGGACACTTTTTAGAATTGGAAAAGAGTGAAATGAAGTTTTAAGTTGCTGGAGGAGGCATATCTCTGATAGGCCGAGGTAAAGATTGCCATGGGGATAAGCTGTAGATGAACTCACTCAGTTGAAAGTTTAATGAGAGCAGTTAGAGAGAGAGAAAAATGAAAGATTACAGATGAGCTTTATTTGTCACATGTACATTGAAACATTGAAATGTGTTGTTTACATCTATGTCCAGTCCATGGATGTGCTGGGGCAGCAGCAAGTGTCTCCATGCTTCTGGTGACCACATAGCATGCCCCTAACCTGTATGAATCTGGAATGTGGGAGGAAACTGAAGCACCCAGATGAAACCCAAAGCAATCACAGGAAAATGTGCAAATTCCTTACAGACAGTGGCAGCAACTAAATCCCGATCTTCCGATCACTGGCGCTGTCAAGTGGTACGTTAACCGTAAGGAGAGTTGTAGATCGAGAACACAAAAGAAGGAACATTATAGCTGTAGGAAATTTGCTGCAGTTCTGGAGATGATAACGGAAAGAGAAAGCAATTCAGAGAAATCAGAACCTACATCCAGAGATAAAAGCCAGGCTTAGCTCTGTGACAGCATGTTTGATTATGACTGAGAAGATAAGATAGAGGAGTAGAATTAAGCCATTTGGCCTATCAAGGTTCCGCCAACCAATGTCGTTAAACTGCTGACCTATTTATTTATCTTATTTGTTGAAGCATAACAATTTATAGCATGAAAAGAAGCCATTCGATCCGTCATGACTATTAGTGAACAGAATGAATGCTCTTGGTTCATGAACCTGCACATTATTGCTCTTCAACTATTCACCTCAGTACTATTTTAAATGTAATGATGTTTTCTTTTCAGACAGTGAGTTCCAGGCCCCCAACACTTAATGAATGAAATGCACCCAAAATACACAACAGCCGCGGTCACCTGAGGAACCAATGCTCACAATGACTGATAACCAGGGATACGGGCCAGCGGAGATCACTCAGCTAGACTCAGTTGACTGGGACCCAGTGGAGACTAGTGGCCAGCTCAAAAGCCAACCAATCAGGACAACAAGTTGCATCAATATAAATGCGAACACGCGGCAGAAACAACACTCGATCGCGAACTGATGATGTACCCTCGGCTGGTGATGAAATGTCTGCAGGCTCGGTGAGCAGCCTTACAAATAAGCATTTTGTGTGTGTTGATTTGTATTTCCAGCATCTGCAGAATTTTGTGTGTTACTTAATGAATGAAATATTTCTTTTTCAAAACCCTGTGAAGCTCTTACCAATTAATTAAATCTATCATCCCCGCTAAGGGAAATTGACCTTTATCCCTCCCTATGCTTCTTCTAATTTTATACATCTCAATTAATTTTCATTGCTGTTCCAAAGACAACAATCCCAGTCTACATAGACTTTGATCTTAACTATAATTTTCCTGCCTGACAACATCTTTGTAAATCTCTGTATTCCCACTTGTGCTTTCATGTACTTTCTATAGTGATGATTCACTCTACCTGAAGTCCAACACGTTCTAGCAAGACTTCCAAATAATCCATGCTTTGACTAATAAATTTAATTATCTAAATATCATCTTACTAACAAAGATCAGAGGACATGAATGGGCTGTAGTTCCTGATTGCTCCTTTCTCAGTTGCTGTTTTGTTATTTTGGGTGACTTTGAGTCAGTGCAGCCTGCAGATGATGAACACTGAGCTGGAGAGAATATGGACTCTTTTGATTTTATGTTTTTTATTCCGTATTTTCGCTCATTTTTTTCTTTTTGTTGTTTGTGCAACTTGTTTTTTGCACGGGGGGAGTTTGATGTTTTGACTTTTGCGTGATTTTATTTTTTTGCGCATGGGGGGTTTTGATGTTCTTGTTGCTGTTTGCGTGATTTATATTTTTGCATGTGAGTGGGGGGGTTTGATGTTCTTATTGCCATTTATACGATATGTTTTTTTGCGCGTAGGGACAACATAAGAACATAAGAAATCGGAGCAGGAGTAGGCCACCTGGCCCATCGAGCCTGCTCTGCCATTCAATAAGACCATGGCTGATCTGGCCATGGACTCATCTCCACCAACCTGCCTTTTCCATAACCCTTAATGTTTTTGTTGCCGTTTGTTCAATTTTTTTTTTGCACGGGGGAGTGGGGGGGGGGGGGGTTGAAGTTTTTATTTGAATGGGTGCCATAGTTTTCTTTGTTTTGTGGCTGTCCGTGCAGAAGATGAATTTCCACGGGGTTGTATACAAACTTTGATAATAAATGTACTTTGAAGCTGCATTCTCTCCCCTCCTTTTCACTACTTACTATCCTGCCACATCCTTTTTTGCTTTCTCTTCCATCACACTTTCTCAGGCTGTGTTCTGTTTTGACACTTCTGTGCTCACTTAATCTTCAATGGGACCTTCATCAATGTATATGGTCTTTCCCTGTATCACTTTAAAAACTACAAATTTCTACTCAGAGCCAACAAGAAGAGTTAACATTGTGGTTAAAATAAGATGCCGGAGGGTCGAGCTGCATCTGTGGAGGGAAACCGAGCATCGTCGTTTCGGGTCTTCATCTGGATCTGAACTGTCGGCTGTCCATTTCCCTCCTTAGTTGCTGCCTAACCCGCTGAGTTCCTCCAGCAGGTTCTTTTGCCACGGTGCTAACTCTTCTAGTTCTCATTTACCCTGAGCAGAATGCTGCAGTTTTTAAAGTGATGTGGAGTTCTTCCAGCATCTCATTTGTTGTTCTGCAGTCCAGCATCTGCTGTCCCTTGCGTTCACACTGTGGTATTTGCACTAGGTCAATCCCTGCGGTCATTTTTATTCAGGCCATTAAACTGATTGGATGGTGCCCTCTTTTCCTCCGCATTCATCTGTGGCTGCACTAAGGCACGATGAAGAGTGAGGACTGCAGCAGCATCAGTCACAGGCCAGGACACTCAGAGGCTTGGGCTAAATATACGGTATATAGTATATTGTGACTGTCTGCTTTCTGTGCTCTGTGTGAGTGTTGGTACCATGTCTTGCAGCTTGGCCTTGGAGGAATGCTGTTTCGTTTGGCTGCATTCATATTTATGGTTGAATGACAATTAAACTTGAACCTGTAATCCAAAGTGCACTGACTTTGTAAACTGACTCACTGTTTCTCTTGTCTGCACATGAACAACTTAGACCACTGTGGACCCAGGCCATACTCTCTGTGATCCCATCCAGCCCAGCTTCCAGCTGGTCAGTTTCTCCAGCCGGTTGCTCGATATTGCAACAGAGTAGAGCTAGTTACCCGAAGAAGGATTTGCTCATCAGTGATAGGTGGATGAAACCACGAAGCAACATTGGAATTCTCCAATTTCCGGTAATTCCCTCCCCCTATCCCAGATCCCTCTCTGCCTCTCTCCCCTTTCAACTTTCTGCTTCTTTATCTCTACAGTTCTTTCATGCTTATCCCCTCCCCCCTTTACTCAATGATGACAACGAATCTGCTCTGTAATCAGACAGCTTGATTCGGGCAACCTGCTCAATATTCAGTTTGTGCATACTCCTTCTGAGCTGCCAATCAGTCAGAAGATTCCTTACAATGTACTTCACCCTAATCTGAATTTGAAACAGACAGATCTATGACAGTGCCGTGACATGGTAACATAGCGTAGCGCTTTACAGCGGAAGTTCGGGGCTCAAATTCCCACTGCAGTCTGTAAGGAGTTTGTTCATTCTCCCTATGGCCGCCTGGGTTTCTACGGGGTGCTCCAGTTTCCACTCACATTGCAACGGCGTGCTGGTTAGGGTTAGTAAGTTGTGGGCAAACTATGCTGGCATGGAAGCACGGCAACACTTGTGGGCTGCCCCTAGCATATCGCAAACATGACGCAAATGACACTGTGTGTTTTGATGTTTCAATGTATATGTGACAAATAAAGCTAATCTTTTTAACCTTTATCTTTAAAAATATGTAGTAGCTACAATACACAGAATATGACACAACATAGAAATTAAAAATTCATTTAAATAGAAATGTACAACACTGTGCAAAAGTCTTGGGCACATATATATATATAGCCACGGTGCCTAAGACTTTTGCACAGTACGGTAGAAATTTTATATATTCCACTGTACTGTTGCCACGAAAAGAACAAATTTTATGACATATGTGAGTGATGATAAACCTGATTCTGATATGGGTCTGTGGACTGAGAGTGGGAAAGGGGAATTATGCTTGGAAAAAGGGGAAGTCAGAATGGAGGAGTGGGAAGCTGCAGAAAGACATTCTGTAATGATCAATAAACCAATTGTTTGGAATCAAATTACCTTACTTGATGTCTCAAGGCTGGGTGTGTTGACAACCGGTCTACATCCCACTCCTGGCAGTTCTTCTCTGCCACCTGCCCACACCCCTCTCACGGCACTCCACCCTCATCATTCCCAACAACCTTTGCTTCCACCAGACTTACAAACTCACTCCACTCAATGTTGTCAAATACAGTACTATGAAAAGTCTTGGGCACCATAGCTGTATATATATATGCCTAAGACCTTTGCACAGTTCTGTATATATAAATCAAATCTGGAGTTTGAATATTGAAGACATCTTACAGGATTTTGGATATTTTCTTTTGCTACAATCCAAGCCCTCATGAGTTCTTCCATCCAGGAAGTTGCAACACATCCCCACATCTACACCAGCCCATCTCCCTGCTGTGTTGTGCTCTGATCCTTTTTCACCTCTTTGTGCAGCAAACACTAAGATGTCCTTTTATCTAACACATGTTATGCTATCTACTGTAACACATGCAAAATGCTGGAGGAACTCAGCAGGTCAGGCAGCATTCAATGGAGAGGAATAAAGAGTTGACGTTTTAGGCCAACTCTCTTCATCAGAACTAGAAAGAAAGGGGAAAAACTCAGAATGTTATCTACCTGTATGTTGTAGCGATGTGCTACACACAGCGCTGAAATAACGACACGCAGTCGGTAAGTCGTTTCGAGACTAGTTTATTCAAACTTCGCGGCGCTGGCATTTACTCCCTAGCGCCCGCCCTCTCTGGGCGGAAATGACGTCCGAGGTGCATTACCAAAGTCTCTCCCCGCGCGCTGGCTATTTGTGAGCCGGTTCGCCTGCGCAGAAAGTGGGTTGCCACAATGTCTTATTTGTGTATTTTAACAATCAATGGTATTTACAAAATTTCAGAAAACTTTTGGTTGCAATAGAATATCAATTTGTTATCTCAATTTCTTGCTGCTCCACTAGATAGCGTACTTGTAACACAAGAAACCGCTTCTCCTTGCCCATTGTCAGAATATGATCAAACATTTCTGTTTGGACAACCATCAAGTTGTTACATATTTTGACTGGATGGTTGCCAGTTCAGCCCTCCAACAGCCTATGTCTAGCCACTCTCAGGGGCACTTGTTGCCTTGAACCACTTAATTATTCATGAACATATTTTTCCCGTGGCGAGCTCACTCTTCAATGGAAATGAAAGATGAATTTGAACATACATCAGAGCAAATTATGCTGAACTTTACTATTTGCGTTGTAGTAAAGAATTAACAAAACAATCAGGTTAAAACAACAGGAGGGAATACCTCACAAGAAACTGAACTGTAAATTGAGAAGGATTAACAATTGAGGATTGGACCATTCTTTGTCCAAACTGGCTTGATCCAGGCACTCTGTTGGTAGTGTTGATGCACTCTCTTTCTGGGCAGCCTATTGCATTAGCTGCAATACTTTTGCAGTTTCAAACTTTACAACAGGAAGTTGATAACTTCATGTATTTATAATCACTAATATAAATTTCCTGAACATCACATTGAACATCTCTTGCAAATGGAATATAAATCAGTTTGAAAGAAATTCCACTAAGCCTTAATTCGATATACACTCAGAGGCCACTTTATTAGCTATGCATACACGTGCCTGTCCAATCACGCAGCAGCAAATCAATGCATAAAAGCATGCAGACATGGGCAAGAGGTTCAGTTAGTGTTCAGACCAAACATCAGACTAAGTGACTTTCACCATAGAATGATTGTGGGTGGTTTGAGTACTGGTGTCCCCCGCTTTACAAATGTTTGCTTTACGCTACTTCGCTTTTACAAAAGACCTACATTAGTAATCTGTTTTCACATTACAAAGTGGATTTTTCTCATACAAATTAATCGCTCTTCGCTTTACGCCATTTTGGCTTAAGAAAGGTTTCATAGGAACGCTCTACCTTTGTAAAGGGGGACACACCTGTATTTCAGAATCTGCAGATCTCCTGGGATCGTCATGCACAACAATCTCTAGAGAATAGTGTGAAAATAAAAAGTAACGTGTAGTGTATGGTAGTTCTGTAGGCGAAAACAATGTGTTAATGAGAGAGGTCAGAGGAGAATGGCCAGACTGGTTCAAGCCTGCAGGAAAGTGACAGTAACTTAAATAACCATGCACTCGAACAATAGTGTGCAGAAGAGCATCTCTGAATGCACAACATGTCAAACCTTGAAGCGGATGGGATACAGCAGCAGACTGCACCAGGCTCCACTCCTCTACCTGATAAAGTATCCCTTGGATTGCTTTGTTTCTGCTATTAGTGAGAATAATTTCAAATTGTTATTTATATATGATACCAACAAACTATGGAGTTTTAAACTTATAGTAATTGCATTTAAACTTTATCCTATTTAAAGCAAAGGCAAGAGACATGGGATTATCATGACTGGAACCGTTTACATTATTAGAATGAGGACTGCTTCCTTGCAAATGGTTATGGGCTATAACATAATTTAAAATTTATAACATACATTTAATAAATACAGAAATGGTTGCAGGAAAAGGGTAGGGGAATCAAACGTTCAGCTCCAGTTAAAGAGCTGGTAGCAGCAGAGACCTGCTGGCGCAAGTGAGTTTTTACTGGGCTGAGATTTAGCTCTGTGCCAGCGTTCCATGTGGTGTGACAGCAAAGTTCATGGTGTCTATGGCTTGGTGTTTGCTGAAGATCAATGCTCATTGTCTTTTGTCCAAAAGGATCTCCTCTCTGAGTGCTGCCTATACAGGAGGACCTCATTGAAACCTACCAAATATTGAAAGTTTCAGGTAAGAGAGAATCTGGAGAGTATGTTTCCAATGACAGCAGAACATAGGACCAGAGGCACAATTTCAGAAAAGAAGATAAGGAATTTCTTTAGCTAGAGGTTGATGAATCTGTGGAATTCGTTGCTACAGAAGGCTGTGGAGGCCAAGACATTGGGTATATTTAAAGTGAAAGTTGATAGGTTCTTGATTAGCAAAGGTGTCAAAGGTTATGGGGAGAAGGCAGGAGAATGGGGTTGAGATGGAAAATAAATCAACCATGATCGAATGGGCCAAATGGCCTAATTCTGCTCCTCTGAGTTACAGCCTTACATGAAACTCTATTGATGTGCTGAACTTGCATCTGTTTTGAATCTAGCTCGTATCTCCAGGGTTGCTTATTGAAGACCAAGGCGGCCGATCCGTTGATCTACAAGTACAACAATCCATCTCACCTTCACCACTTGCAGTAGAAACTTTATTTGGCTAGATGTTAGATGAGAGTTGGAGAGCTTGCATGACGTGGTCACTTTTCAGTTTCCTCTCACTGTGTTTATTGTACCAGTCACAAGCATCATCCAACAGGTAATTGTATCTATTAGGCATTGGAAGTGCCTTGATTGTGTTTGTAGCTTATTAACCACTGCTTATTAATCATTGCTGATGTGTCTGGGACAGTGTAAATGGAAGGAGATGAATGAAGCTTACGAGGGGTGATTGATAAGTTCGTGGCTTAAGGTAGAAGGAGTCAATTTTAGAAAACCTAGCACATTTATTTTTCAACACAGTCCCCTCCTACATTTACACACTTAGTCCAGCAGTCGTGGAGCATACGGATCTTGGACCTCCAGAAAGTGCCGCAGCAGGGGTGTTTGATAAGTTCGTGACCTAAGGTAGAAGGAGATGAGTTATACAGCTCTCATTACATGCACGTGCAGTTCAACTCTGAGTGATTATGCAGAAAGTTTGAAGTTAAACACTCATCAGTTAATAACTCATCAGGGTGATTGATAAGTTTGTGGCCTAAGGTAGAATGAGATGAGTTATTAACTTCAAACTTTCTGCATAATCACTCAAGAGTTGACCTGCATGTGCATGTAACGAGAGCTGTATAACTCATCTCTTTCTACCTTAGGCCACGAACCTATCAATCACCCCTGCTTTGGACACTTTCTGGAGGTCCGAGATCCGTATGCTCCACGACCGCTGGACTAAGTGTGTAAATGCAGGAGGGGACTATGTTGAAAAATAAATGTGCTAGGTTTTCTAAAATTGACTCCTTCTACCTTAGGCCATGAACTAATCAATCACCCCTCGTATGGTAATACTGGAAATATAACACGCAGTGGAGAGTAGTGTGTGGAAATGCTGGTTAGACCTATAGGACTGGGTAACTTTGCCATAGATCTGTGTCACTTGGAGTATCTTGATCTCCACCTCATCACTGACGTTCTGCCCCTTCCTCATCTGCAATATATGGAGTCTATATTCATTCGTGAGACTTTTCCCACAGCTCATCAATGTTGATAAACAATAAAAGAACAAAGCTGACTGAGGATTTGCCGCCGCATAGGCCAGTCAGAAGTGAACATGACACAGATTTGGAGATCTCCCTTTATGGCAATCATTCTTGCAGGATAAAGCTGTCCTTGTACTCATCTCAGGGATCAAGGGGTTCAGATATTTAGCCATTCTTAGCCATTAGTTAGAACTGACTCTCCAATTATTTTGCCAATGTTGCCAGCAAATTGCCATATAAGACTCTAAGGCCATAAGACATAGGAGCAGAATTTCACCAAATTGTGCATGGGTGAATGCACCTGGCACACTCTATATATTTAAGAAGGACAGGTTAATTTTGAGCAAAAAGCAAGCCACTGGAGGGACTCAACTGTCGAAGCAGCATCTGTGGTGTGAAAAGAATAGCCAACATTTTAAGAACCTAGATCAAAGACTGTAAGATCAAATTTCACATTGTGCTTTTAAAGGTTTCCTAATCCTCTAATGCCCACTGATTTTTGCTCTATTATATGCCCTGTCTTTGGCTTTTATGTTGGCTTTGACCTCTCTTGTCAGCCACGGCTGTGTTATCTTTCCTTTAGAATATTTCTTCCTCTTTGGGATGTATATATCCGGTGCCTTCCGAATTGCTTCCAGAAATTCCAGCCATTGCTATCTGCCATCATCCCTGCCAGTGTTCTTTTCAAATCAACTCCTGCCAACTCATCTCTCATGCCTCTGTAATTCCCCTTACTTCACTGTAATCCATACATCTGAATTTAGCTTCTCCTTCTCAAATTTCAGGGTGAATTGGATCATATTATGATCACTTGCCCCTAAGGATTCTTTTATCTTAAGCTGTCTAATCAATTTTGGTTCATTGCACAACACCAGTCGAGAATAGCTGATCTTCTAGAGGGCTCAACCATGAGATGCTCTAAAAAGCCATCTCATAGGCAGTCTAGAAATTCCCCCTTCTGTAATCCAGCACCAACCTGATTTTCCCAATCTACCTGCATATTGAAGTCCTCCATGACTACTGTAATATTGCCCATTTGGCATGCATTTTCCATCTTCTGTCCCTATGTCACCTCTTTCTAATGATTTGATTTCATATTTTATCAGCAAAGCAATGCCGCCTCCTCTGCCTTCCTGCCTATCCTTTCAATAAAACGTGTATCCTTGGACATTAAACTCACAACTATAATTTTTTAGCCACAATTTAGTGATATCTATAACTTCATACCTGCCAGTTTGCAACTGTGCTGCAAGTTCATTAACCTTATTCCATATACTGCACACATTAAAATATAACACCTTCAGTCCTGTATTCTCCCTTTTCGATTTTGTCCATCTTCCATGTTGCAACTCATCCTTTTGACTGCAATTTTGCCCTATCAACAGCCTCTTCTCACCACACATTACCTCATCTTCAGCCCTTTCCTACGATACTTCTGGCTTTGAGATATAGGCAGCTCAGGACTCTATTCGCACCATGATCAACCTTTTGATTCCTTAACTTTGTCTAAGACCATAAGACATAGTAGCCGAATTAGGCCATTGGCCCATAGAGTCTGTGCTGCCATTCAATCATGGCTGAACCTTCCCCCCCCCCCCACCCCCCCCAGCCCCACTCCCTGTCCTTCTCCCTGTAACCTTTGTTGCCATGTCCAATCAAGAATATATCAATCCCTGCCTTAAGTACACCCTATGACCTGGCCTCCACAGCTGCCTGTGGTAACAAATGCCATAAATTCACCACACTCTGGTTAAAGAAATTTCTTTGCATCTCTGTTTTAAATGGACACCCCTCTAAACTGAGGCTGTGCCCCCTTGTCCTAGATTCCCCCACCATGGGAAACATCCTTTCCATATCTACTCTTGTCTAGGCTTTTCAACATTTGAAAGGCTTCAGTGAGGACCCCCTCATGCTTCTAAATTCGACTGAGTACAGACCCAGAGCCACTAAACGTATGATAACCCTTACATTCCAGAATCATCTTTGTAAACCTCCTCTGAACTCTCTCCAATGCCAGCACATCTTTTCTTAAATGAGGAGCCCAAAACTGTTCACAGTGATCAAGGTGAGGTCTCACCAGTGTCTTACCTCAGCATCACATCCCTGCTCTTGTATTCTTGTGAAAGAGATACAGGGCTGGAGAAAGTAGAGTCTGATAGGAGAGGACAGAAAGCCATGGAAGAAAGAAAAGGGGGGAAGAGCACCAGAGGGAGATGATGGGCAGGCAAGGAGATAAGGTGAGAGAGGGAAAAGGGGATGGGGAATGGTGAAGGGGGGGTGGAGGCATCATTGGAAGTTTGAGAAATCAATGTTCATGCCATCAGATTGAAGGCTACCCAGATAGAATATAAGATGTTGCTCCTCCAACCTGAATGTGGCCTCATTCCAACAGTAGTGGAGGCCATGGATAGATATATTGGAATGGGATTGGGAAGTAGAATTAAGATGGGTGGCTATCCTGCTTTTTCTGGCGGTTGGAGTGTAGGTGCTTGGTGCAGTGGTCTCCCAATCTATGTTGGGTCTCACCGATATACAGGAGGCCACACTGGGAGCACCGGACACAGTATACGATCCCAACAGTCTCCCAGGCAAAGTGTTGCTTCATGAGACTTCAGCAGGTAAATTGTCACCTCCTCTACTGTCGTGATGAAGCCACACTCATGTTGGAGGAACAACACCTTAAATTCCGTTTGGATAGCCTCCAACCTGAAGGCAATAACATTGATTTCTCAAACTTCCACTAATGCCCCTCTCTGCCTTCACCATTCCCCATCCCCCTTTCCCTCTTTCACCTTATCTCCTTGCCTGCCCATCGCCTCCCTCTGGTGCCCTTCCCCCCTCTTCTTTCTTCCACGGCCTTCTGTTCTCTCCTATCAGATTCTCCCTTCTCCTGTATCTCTTTCACCAATCAACTTGCCAGCTCTTTACTTCACCCCTCCCCCTCCTGGCTTCACCTATCACCTTGTGTTTCTCTCTCCCCTCTCCCCCCACCCCCCACTTTTAAATCCTCATTTTTTTTCTCCAGTCCTGCTGAAGAGTCTCGGCCCGAAACGTCAACTGTACTTTTTTTCCATAGAAGCCACCTGGCCTGCTGAGTTCCTCTAGCATTTTGTGTGTGTTGCTTTGATTTCCAGCATCTGCAGATTTTCTCTTGTTTGCGATGTCTTATAAAGCCTCAGCATTACAGCTTTGCTCTTGTATTCTAGTCCTCTTGAAATGAATGCGAGCCTTGTATTTCCTTCCTTACCAACCACTCAACATGCAAATTAACCTTCAGGAAATCCTTCACAAGGATTCCCAAGTCCCTTTGCACCTCTGATTTTTGAACTTTCTCCCCGTTTGGTAAATAGTCTATGCCATTATTCCTTTTACCAAAATGCATGGCCACGCACTTCTCTACACTATATTGCATCTGTCATTTATTTGCCCATTCTCCCAATCTATCTAAGTTCTTCTATAGACTCCCTACTTCCTCAACAATACTTGCCCCTCTACCTTTTTTTGTATTGTTCACAAACTTGGCCACAAAGCCATCAATTCTGTCATTCAAATCATTCATATGTAATGTGAAAACAAGCGGTCCCAATACTGACCCCTGCAAAACACCATGAGTCACTGACAGCCAACCAGACAACACCCAGTTTATTTCCACTCTGCCTCCCGTGAGTCAGCCAATCTTCTATTCATGCCAGTATCTTTTCCTGTAATACCATGGGTTCCTACCTTGTTGAGCAGCCTTATGTGCGGCACCTTGTCAGAGGCCTTCTGAAAAGTCAAGTAAACAATATCACTGGCTCTCTTTCTCTATCTTGCCCATTATTTCCTCAAAGGATTCCAACAGATTTGTCAGGCAAGATTTTCCTGTTGGCCTATTTTATCATGTGTCTCCAAGTACACTGAAACCTCATCCTTAACCAAGGACTGCAGCATCTTCCCAACCACTGATGACAGGCTAACTGTCCTATGATTTCCTTTCTTCTGCCCCCCTCCCTTCTTGAAGAGTTGCGTAACACTTGTAGATTTCCAGTCCTTTGGCACCATTCCAAAATCCAGTGGTTCTTCAAAGATCATTACTAACGCCCCAACAATCTCTTCGGCCACCTCTTTCAGAACCTTGGGGTGTTGTCTATTTGATCCAGGTGACCTATCTACCTTCAGATCGTTCATCTTCCTAAGCATCTTCTCCTTAGTAATAGCAATAGTAGTCACTTCAGCCCTCTGACACGAGAGTTTCTGGCATACTGGTAGTGTCTTTTGTGTCATTGTGAAGATGGATACAAAATACTTGGGTCCCTCCGCCATTTTTCTGTTCCCCATTACAACATCTCCAGCATAATTTTCCAGTGGCCCGATGTCCACTTTTGCCTTCTTTTACTTTTTATATATTTGAAAACTTTTGGTATCGTCTTTTATATTATTGGCTAGCTTCCCTGCATATTTCATCTTTCCTCTCATTATGGCTTTTTTAGTTGCCTTCAGTTTGTTGAAGCTTCCCAATCCTCAATCTCCATTAGTTTTTGCTCCATTATATGCCCTCTCCTTTGCTTTTATGTTGGCGTTGACTTCCCTTGTCAGCCACTGTTACCTCATCCTCCCTTTAGAATATTCCTTCAACTTTGGGAGGCATCTATGCTGCAACTTCCAAATTCGAATTGTCCTCAGGAACTCATTGTTCTAGTATCATCCCCACTAGTCTCCCCTTCCAATCAACTTTGGCCAGCTCCTCTCTCATACCTCTGTAATTCCCTTTACTCCACTGTAATACTTATCTTTAAAATCTTGTGGGCTTGGCCTTCAGGGCGAATGTCAGATTTGCCCTGTCCCATCCTGCTTTATCCACAAGACCAAAAATATCTCCAGTGCCTAACTTGGAATTGTGGTTTGTTATTCACACAAGTACAAAGATACTGTGAAAAGTTTGCCTTCCATATTGTTCATACATATCAAATCATATACGGTTATATGGTTACACAGCACACTGGGGTAGACAAGGCAAAACAATAATGCAGAATAAGGTAAAACAGCTAGAAAATGCTGTTCAGCTAAAACAATGAAGTGCAAGATCATAATGAGGTAAGTTGTTAAGTCTAAAGTCCATATATCATTCTATTAATTTAATATTATAGCAGTCATATTACAACAGGTCTTATAGTCTTATAATAGTGGGTAGAATCTGTTCTCGAGCCTGGTGTTCTACCCAATGGAAGAGGGATCAAGAAAGAATGTTCAGTTAGAGTGGAGTCTTTGATTTTACTGAGGCAGCAAGTACCGGTAGTATAGACAGTGTCTAGAGATGAGACTGATCTCTGTGAGGTGATGAGCAGGTGTCCACAACTCTCCACAATTTCTTGCGGTCACGTGCAGAACCATCATGAATCAAGATAATTTTCTTTCTATAGGGTTGGACAAAGATGTTGCAAATATATCCGCAAACAAATTTTAGTCCATGCAATTTTACTTCTGTCTAACAGAAGAAACGAAAGGAAGTGCCCCCTTATATTTGACATCTCTGTTCAGATGGAGACTTCCATTACTGGAGCAAAGTCCTGAAGTCAAAGACCAGATTATAACTACTCATGGAAATTGTTTATTTTTTCATTTCTGCAATTGATCATTGAGAAAGTGAAGTAGTCTGTGATTTGTTACTTGTAAATTATTTCAGATTTGTACACCAAAGCATAGACACCACTACAAAATAATTGCATGTGTTAGTGACAAGACATCTAAGCAAAATGGTCTTCACACTAGGATGATTCTGCTACAATGAAAACAAACATAATTTTTTCCACCTAGAATTCTTACTAACTTTCATACAACTGGCCTAAGCAAATATTTTACAATGTTCTAAATAGAAGATCATCGTAAACAATGCCTTATATTGGAGACAGCATTATGGTGAAAAACCTGATATCTGTCATTATTTATTTAAATTAAATGTCAGTAGGGCAGTGAACAGCTGTAACATGACATAAAGAGGCATAATTTAAATAAAGTTTATGCATAATAATTTCCAAACAGGCAGCTGGGATGCATCAGGATTTAAAGTGTTTATATATTTATGAGTATAATGCAGATTCAGAGGTTTTATTTATCAAATATTCAAAGGGCTATATTTTTAATCTCTAATACAAATAATCAAGAATGAGCATAAAATGTTTAATACACTGGGAGCATTTCCTGATACTAATTTGAATTAAAATATTCCTGGCTTCATGTTGGAAGAAGCTATTCTGGGCAAGATTTCATTAGATGTGCTTTTGGTGTGTGAATTAACAGGCTGAGTCAGGCCCAGCACTGCACTTTTTTCTGAATTATCTCAATATTGTATGACTTTTGTGTCAAGATTACTTGTTACTTGGAAAGGTAACCTTGCCAACCAAGACTTTCCTGGAAGTGGGTGACAAGGCACTACGTAGTATTTGGGCTCAAGTAATGTGGTTGAGCCTGAACAAAACCCAGTCTCGAAACTCCGCTGAAAACACAGAGGCACCCTCCCCACCCCATAGCACTACATGCTATCATACTATCAAGGTTTTTCCAATGCCTTTAAATATTCCTGGCATTTAGAAACAATTAAAACCTATTAAAATGAAGTAAGTAATTTGGAAAATTATACTAATAAGTGAAAATATGATTAAATGATTAAAAATTACTGCAAACACAAATTAGAGAAAATCTGAGCAACACACACAAAATGCTGGAGGAACTCAGCAGGCCAGAGAGCATCTAGAAAAAGAGTAGTGGACATTTCGGGCTGCAAGCCTTCAGCAGGACAGGGTGGACAGGGTTTTGGCTCGAAACGTTGACTGTGCTCTTTTCCAAGATGCTGCCTGGCCTGTTGAGTTCCTCCAGCATTTTGTGTGTGGTGCAAACACAAATTCTTATTTTTACCTTTCTTCTTCACAAATGTAAGAATTCCCCACAAACAGCCTTACAAACAGCCCATTATGCCACTGCCCTCCATCTCTGTCTGTATAGAAGAATTTTTCATTGCAGCTTCCATAACAAATGTCTTTTGATCAGTCAGGGTTGTTGGCTCTGAGCTGAAACACTGAACCTGGAGGATCATACAAATGGACCAAATACTCACAAATGCTGGGGTATCTCAGCAAACTGCTGCTATGTTGTTAGGTTCCCTGCAGAGTGCATTGGAAGTGCTCAGCCAGCAAACTGCTGACTGAGCTTTCTACATTTATGTAGAGTCTTGCAAAGATAACTTTTCCAGCAACACCCAGGAAAATCTTCTGATATACTCTACTTACAATACATCTGTACGTAGAACAATCTTTAATTTTGAATTGTCAACAACTTCTTCCCAAATGTTAGTGAAAATCTGAATGTGAGATGAAATGTGTAAAAGTCTTCAGCCCTTGGTTATCTCTCGCCGTTGGAGACACAACAAAGATTTGGTAGATGCTCAATGATTTGTAGGACATTGCATTGCTGACCAATGTCCAATTTAATGGAGAGTTTAAACCCTTAAACAGTTTGCATTTCCTTAACTTGTCAACACTAGAAAGTTCTTGTGAGGAGATAGTTGCCCTGATGGTTTAGATAATATTCCAGATGACACTTTATCAAAATACAAGCATCCAATTATGCATGAAGAGCTATTTTCATGGAAGTATTTTTGCCTGTACTGGGGTTCCTCAGACCTAACTTCTCCCAAACAATTTTAAAGTATTTTTAAGCTTGTAATAATAATAATAATAATAAAATTATAATATATAATATAATAATTATATATTATTATATATTATTTTTATACAATTATATATTATATAATGATAATCATGGTATTCATTAATGGATGGATACTGTATATGTTCCATCTATTTAATTACAGATAATGTTCGAAAGATTATGATGAAATGAGAGAATAAAAACAGGGATTTGTAGAACATATGATATTGGCAGCCAGAGAAAGTGGCATTTGTGAATTATGGAGAAATTAGTTGACTGCAGTGCTCAGGAACAGAACCTTATAGATACCAAATTAGCTTATCTCTGTTTAGTCAGGAGGTAATAAGTGTCTCTTGTCTGTTGAGGGAAATAAATTCCACTTTAAACCACTCTGTGGAACTTCCTTTATAAAGTATATTTTGCTGTGTTACAAGGAAAGATTGATCCTGGCCATGACATGTTATTAATATTTTGGCTACATTGATGATCCAAAAGCAAAATTAAAGAGAACAGGGAAGCAAAAAGACAATTAGTGTAGATTTAGTAGATTTCAGTGCAATACCCTGAATAGTGAAAAATGTTCCTTCTGTGGAGTTCTCAACTTAGCAAGGCTATACTACTGCACAGAAATTGGACAATTTAAATAGTCTTTTTTCTTCAAATTTGTGTTATTTCTGGTTCCTTAAGATTGTTGTAGCTGGGGTGGGGGTGGATATAGGCTCCCACCACCGATTAAATGCTCCCAATGGTGTGAATCTCACATAGTATCTGACAATCAAGTCACATGTGGCTTAAACTGTTTCTACTGGCAGGAGAAGGAGCAAAGGAAGTTTACTGGTGCCTTAAAACCAGTTGCTTTGGGCAGATGGGGCTTTCCAGCCGTGGTTGGCAGCTCACCTCGGAGAATTGCTGAACTCAAACCTCTGCTGCTTTACAACTATACCCACTCATGGGGAGGCTTTGGGAATAAACCCCAAGGAAAAATTCAGAGCTGGAAACCCTAAGGCTGTCCAACATTGAATTCAATGCTGACTGGTGACTCCTGTGAAGCCGCTGGTGCCAAACTGTATCAGTCTCTGCCATTCCTTTGTATTTATCAGCTGCATGGAGAGGAGTTGGCTGCTACAAGGGCAACAGCTTGCTTTTCACATCATACTGCCCTGGTTTGTGTACCGGTTTGCATACTGACTGAACGAAGACAGACCAACATCTATGGTCAACTCTCCTCTCAGTGTTATTTTAATGACAGTTATTTAAACTGAATGAGCTATTGGAAAATCTAGGTTTTTCTGTGGGTACAGGAGTATATCAAATGCAAAAATAATATAAAATCCTTTAGGAATTGGAACAAAATATTGAAATGCTTGGATAACTTTGTGATTTATTTGCTATCCATCTTCCTTGCAACACAAGTACTACTAAAGGATATGAACAGAGTCCAAAACAGTTAGTATAAGCCGTAGAACAATTTGAAGAGAAGTTAACATGTGCAGATTCACAGTCTGTTGAAACGTCCTGTCCATCGTTCAAAGTGATCTTGCCACACTTTTAATCATGACCTCCACATCTGGGCATGTTGCCTTTTAATCCCAATTGGATTCTCAGTTTAGTTTCAAAGAGCCAGTGAAGCACATGGCCCACATCAGATTGATTATAGCCCATGATTATGTCTAGCTTTAGGAATTTTTGGCTCTAAAATTAGCTTTGCAGGGACATAATGCAAAATCTGAATAACTGCAACATTAACTTAACCACAGACTGACAACCTATGATTGTCATAGAGTCATAAACTTAAAGCACACGATATTGGGGGTATGGTATTGATGTGGATAGAGAATTGGTTGGCAGACAGGAAGCAAACAGTGGGAGTAAATGGGACCTTTTCAGAATGGCAGGCAGTGACTAGTGGGGTACCACAAGGCTCAGTGCTGGGACCCCAGTTGTTTACAATATATATTAATGATTTAGACGAGGGAATTAAATGCAGCATCTCCAAGTTTGCGGATGACACGAAGCTGGGCAGTGGTGTTAGCTGTGAGGAGGATGCTAAGAGGATGCAGGGTGACTGGATAGGTTAGGTGAGTGGGCAAATTCATGGCAGATGCAATTTAATGTGGATAAATGTGAGGTCATCCACTTTGGTTGCAAGAACAGGAAAGCAGATTATTATCTGAACAGTGGCCGATTAGGAAAAGGGGAGGTGCAACGAGACCTGGGTGTTGTACACCAGTCATTGAAGGTGGGCATGCAGGTACAGCAGGCGGTGAAAAAGGCAAATGGTATGTTGGCATTCATAGCAAAAGGATTTGAGTACAGGAGCAGGGAGGGTCTACTGCAGTTGTACAAGGCCTTGGTGAGACCGAATCTAGAATATTGTGTGCAGTTTTGGTCCCCTAATCTGAGGAAAGACATTCTTGCCATAGAGGGAGTACAGAGAAGGTTCACCAGATTAATTCCTGGGATGGCAGGACTTTCATATGAAGAAAGACTGGATCGACTAGGCTTATACTCAGTGGAATTTTTCTCTGTGAGAAAAGACTTCCTTCTAAGGGATCATTTCATGCTTCTGCACTTTTGATGGAACAGCTTCGTGCCAAGGTCAGTGATGTCTTGGATCGAGTCTATGGCATTCTAAAGTGGAGGTTGAGCAGGCAGAAGTCTTGACACATATTGGCATCAATGACATAGTTAGGAAAGGTGATGAGTTCCTGACGAAGGTTTCAGGGAGCCAGGTAGAAAGCTGAAAAACAGGACTTCCAGCATAGTAATCTCTGGATTGCTGCCTGTGCTACAGGCCAGTGAGAGCAAGAATAGGATGATTTGTCAGATGAATCTGTGGCTGAGGAATTGGTGCAGGAGGCAGGGTTTCAGTTTTATGGATCATTGGGATCTCTCCAGGGGAAGGTACGACCTGTACAAAAAGGACAAGTTACACCTGAACCTGAGGGGGACCAATATTCGTGTGTGCAGGTTTTAGACTAATTTTGGCAGGGGAATGAGAACTGGAGTGATAATGCTGAGGATGAGGTAATATGTTTACAAATAGAAACTGTGTAGTGAGACTGCTAGCAAGGAGAAGCTGATGATAGGGCAAAATTGCAGTCGAAGGGATGAGTTGCAATGTAAAAGTGGACAAAATTGAAAAGGGCAATGAAGCTGTTATACTTGAATGCACACAGTATACAGAATAAGATAGATAAACTTGTGGCACAGTTACAGATTGGCATATACTGTATGACACTGAAAGAAGATTATAGCTATGAGCTTAACATCCAAGGAAACACATTGCTTTGAAAGGACAGGCAGGTAGACAGACAGAGGGATGAGATGGCTCTGTTGGTAAAAAATGAAATCAAATCATTAGAAAAGTGACCTAGAATTGGAAGCAGTAGAATCATTGTGGGTAGAGCTAAGGAACTGCAAGGGTAAAAAGACCTTGATGGGAGTTATATACAGACCCTCAAACAGTACTAAAGTTGTGGTCTATAAATTACAATGGGAGATAGAAAATACATGTCAAAAGGGCAATGTTATAATAGTTACGGGGGATTTAAATATGCAGGTAGAATTAGGGAAATCAGGCTGGTGCTGGATCCCAGGAGGTGGAATTTCTAGAATGCCTCTGAGATGGTTTTTTCGAGCGCCTCATGGTAGAGCCCATAAAGGAATCAAAGGACTGGGCATTGAGCAATGAATTGGAATTGATTGCTTAAGGCAAAGGATGCCAAAGGGGCCAGTGATCATAATGTGATAGAATTCACTCTGCATTTTGAGAAGCTAAAGTCAGGTGTATCAGTATTAAACTGGAGTACAGGGAATTACAGAGGCTTGAGAACGGCGCTGACAAAATCAATTGGAAAGGAACACTAGCAGGGATGTGTGTGAAGTTGCCATTACCAGGGAGAACGTTCTTGGGAAATTGAAAGGTCTGAAGGTAGATAAGTCACCTGGACTGGATGGTGTATACCCCAGGGTTCTGAAAGAGGTGCCTGGAAAGATTGTGGAGCCATTAGTAATGGTCTTTCAAAAATCAATTAATTCTGGCATGGTTCCAAAGGAATGAAAAATTGCAAATCTCGCAAAGATAGATGGGAGGGACAGGTAGTTTTAAGAAAACAGAGAGGCTATAGAAGGAGTTAAAAGATTAAGAGAATGGGCAAAGATGGAAGACAGTGTCATGAAATGTATGGGCATACACTTTGGCAGAGTAAATAAAAGCATAGACCATTTTCTAACTGGAGAGAAAATTCAAAAATCTGAGGAGCAAAGGGACTTGAGGGTCCTTGTGGAGGATTCCCTAAAGGTTAATGGCAGGCTGAATCAGTGGTGAGGAAGGCAAATACAATGTTAGCATTCATGATGTTGAGGCTTTATAAAGCATTAGTATGGCCTCACTTGGAGTATTGTGAGCAGCTTTGGGCCCCTTATCTTACAAAGGATGTGTTGAAACTGGAGAGGATTCAAAGGAGGGTCACGAAAATGATTCCAGGATTGAACGGCTAGTCATATGAAGGGCGTTTGATAGCTCTCCGCTGGAATTCAGAAGAATGAGGAAGGACCCCATTGAAACCTATCAAATGTGAAAGGCCTCAAGAGAGAAGATGTCGAGAGGAAGCTTCCTCTGATGAGTGAAACTAACAGGTATCATAGGTTGATAGGGTAGTTAAGAAGGCCTATGGGATTCTAGGCTTCATTAACGGGGGATTGAGTTCAAGAGTAAAGAGGTCATGTTGCAACTCTACAAATCTCTGGTGAGACCGCACTTAGAGTATTGTGTTCAGTTCTGGTCACCTCATTATAGGAAGGATGTGGAAGCTATGGAGAGGGTGCAGAGCAGATTTACCAAGATGTTGCCTGGTTTGGAGAACAAGTCATATGAAGCAAGGTTAGCAGAGCTGGGACTTTTCTCTTTGGAGCGTAGAAGAATGAGAGGGGACTTGATAGAGGTCTACAAGATTATGAGAGGCATAGATAGGGTGGATAGTCAGTACCTGTTTCCCAGGGCATCAATAGCAAACACCAGAGGGCATATGCATAAAATTAAGGGACGGAAGTTTAGGGGAGACATCAGGGGTAAGTTTTTCTACACAGAGGGTTGTGAGTGCCTGGAATGACTTGCCAGGGATGGTGGTGGAGGCTAAAACAGGGGTATTTAAGAGCCTCTTGGACAGGCACATGGATGAAAGAAAAATGGAGGGTTATGGGGTAGTGTGGGTTTAGTACTTTTTTTAAGGATTATATGGGCCGGCACAACATGGAGGGCTGAAGGGCCTGTACTGTGCTGTAGTGTTCTATGGTTCTAAGACTAGAGAACACAGCCTCAGAATAGAAGGGTGTCCTTTTAGAACAGAAATGAGGAAGAATTTCCATTAGAGAGTGGTGAATCTGTGGATCATGTTGCCTCAGGTGGCTGTGGAGGCCCAAGTATTTATATCTATTTAATGCAAAAGTTGACAGATTCTTGATTAGTCAGGGCATGAAGGGATATAGGGAGAAGGCAGGAGACTGGGGCTGAGAGGGAAATTGAATCAGCTGTGGTGCTCCTATATATGATGGTCTTATGGTCTAAGTTTATATGATTTAGGAGAATTAACTAGGCGGATTAAAGGTTATGGGGAAAAAGCAGGTAGGTGGTGTCCATGGCCACCTCCCAGCCATGATCTTATTGAATGACAGAGCAGGCTCGATGGGCCAGGTGGCCTCCATCTGCTCCTATTTCTTATTTATATGATTCATAGAGAAACAGCATGGAAACAGACCATTCTGCACAGCAAGTCTGCGCTGATCGTCAATCACACTCATCCTACATTCATCCTCTGTTTTCTTTTCCACACATCAACTAAACCAAGGATCTACCACTCGCACCAGTTTACTGAGGCCAGTTAACCTGCCGACCTGTATGTCTTTGAGAGGTGGGAGGAGACCTGAGCATCAAGAAGAAACCCACGTGGTCACTGGGAGAACGTGCAGACCGCACACAGCACCCAAAGTCAGGATGGAACTGAGCATCCTGACTCTATGAAGCAGTGACTCTGTCACCTGTGCCAAAAGGCCATCCAACTTAACTGGAACAAATGAAAATATAATTACTACAATTGTGAGGTAATCAATTAAGTAAATTGGTCAGCAGGGATCCCTGGAATGATGCACTAAGAGATTTTTAAACCGTAGTTAAACAAATCAAGAAGGAAAGACAAGCTTGCATTTTATAAACCTTTTGTTTCAAAACATTCCAAAGCTCTTTGCAGCCCATAAAGTACTATTGACGAATATTTATATCCGTGATCTTGGAACTATAGCACCCAATTTACACACTGTTAGAATGTGATAAATGAACAGATAATTAGGTTAAAATACAAGGCCAGGAAACTAGAGGAATGTCCTTGTTTTGTTTCTCTGTAGTAGTGTAATCTTTGACATCCACTTTGAAGGTTGAATGGCTCATTCAGAAAGTAGACTGGGGACACCTCTCATGAATATTCTAAGCAATGTCTCTCAGGTCCAAATTCCAAGCACTTAAAATTCCATAATATTATGTTGCTTGAAGAATTTTTAATGAAATGTATAAACACAAAAAAAATTCAGCAGATACAGGAAATCCAGAGCAACACACACAAAACGCTGGAGGAACTCAGCAGGCCAGGCAGCATCTCTGGACATTTCAGGCCGAGATCCTTCATCAGAATACTGGTTTCTTCCCCCTTCTTTTCCAGTCCTGATGAAGGGTCTTGGCCTGAAATATTGACTGTTTATACTCCCTGACCTGCTGAATTCCTTCAGGATTTTGTATTTGTATATTATTTAACTGCAGTGTAATGCTTTTAAGAAAATCTGTTAAAATTGGCATAAATGTCTTAAACAATATATTCCCGGAGGGAATGGAAGTGAAATGAACAGCCACAGGTGGCTGGAAACCTTTCAAAGATTGTTACATGAGATCATGAGGGGAGGTTTTAGCATTTCTATTGAAGAACATTTAGATGTTGCCTAAAATGGCCTATCATTTTGCGCACCTCTATCGGTCTCCTTCGCTCCGTAGAGAAAAGCCCTCGCTTACTCAACCTGTCTTCATAAGATATGCTCTCCAATCCAGGCAGCACCTGGTAAATCTCCTCTACACCCTCTCTAAAGCTTCCGTACCCTGCCGAAATTGAGGTGACCAGAACCGAACACTATGTTGCAAGTGTGATTGAACCAGAGTTGTATAAAATTATCTTGCAGCTCTTGAGCTGAATCCCCCAACTTATGATGGTCAACACACCATACGTCTTCTTAACAACCCAATCAATTTATAAGGCCAGAAACAGGCCTGGTATGGGAACACCAGTGCCTTTGAGTGACAAGCCCAACTTAATTTATTACATTTACTCGTCTTTAATATCATTCTCTACTTTTCAGTTAGCAATGGATCCATTCTCCACTGTCACATCAGGAAGGATATAGTTGCAGGACAACACAATGTAGTTGTGAGCAATTTTAGGAACATATCGAAGAAAGGATGAACTGGCAATGGAGAAGATCCTGAGGGGGTGTTATGTTTTGTAACTTCAAAACATAAAACTAATCGTAAGAAAAACACGGGTTGACCGGGAAAACGTGTATGCCGTGATGTGGTAGCATGATAATGTATGCCATTCATGTACTTCTACATAAAACGCACAATGTATTATGTAAACAACAAATAATATTTGATTAAACAACAAAGACATACAGAATGCTGGAGGAACTGAGCGGGCCAGGCAGCACCTATGGAAAAGAGTAGTCGACATTTCGGGCCGAGACCTTTCATCAGCTTCTTATTCTGACTCCTCATCTTTTTTTCCAGTCCTGATGAAGGGTCTCGGCCCGAAATGTTGACTGTACTCTTTTCCATAAACGCTGCCTGGCCTGCTGAGTTCCTCCAGCATCTTGTTTGTTTTGCTTGGATTTCCAGCATCTGCAGATTTTCTCTTGTTTGTTGATTAAGCAACAGGGGGTTTATAAGAATGATCCCAGGAATGAAAGGGAGGAGTATTTAGTAACTTGTACTCGCTGGAGTTCAGAAGAATAAGGGTGGATCTCACTGAAACTAACTAAATTTTGAAAGGGGTAAGTGGACATGGAGAGGATGTTTCAACTGGTGAGAGAGTTTAGGACCAGAGGGCACAGCCTTGGAATAGACGGACGTCCCTTTAGAATAGAGATGAGGAGGAATTTCTTTATCCAGAGGGTGGTGAATCTGTGGAATTTATTGTCACAAGAGGTTGTGGAGGCCAAGCCATTCAAAGCAGCGATTGATAGGTTCTTGATTAGTAAAGTGCCAAAAGGTACAGGGAGAAAGCAGGAAAATAGGGTTGAGAGGGAAAATAAATCAGCCATGATTGAGTGGCCCATTTCTGCTCCTATATCTTATGGTCTTAAGGAGTTAGTGGGCAGAAAGATTGAATTTGAGCACATAAAACATCACATATATACTTGTTTTGCAAAGTATTAGTATAAAATAGTTCAATTACATTATATTTTTCATTCTTTCATAATGCACAAGGTCGAACACGTTTTATTATAGTATGTAAAGTGCATCGGGGTCAAATTCATAGCTTATTGGATGAACTAACAATTAACCACTCACACGGTTCTGATGAAGTGTCTTTGATGTGAAACATTAACTAGAGCCTTTTTCATTAACACACTCCCTTTCCATGGCTGCTGCCTGCACTGCTGAGTGTTTCCAGCATTCTCAGGTTACGTTACGTGCTTGATTCTCTTTGTACAGTGGGTAAAGTTAGTAAGTTTTAAATTCCTCGGTGTTATCATTTCAGAGGATCTGTCCAGTATCCAGCATGCTACAAAGAAGTCACAGCAGCACCTTCACTTTCTTAGAAGTTTGCGAAGATTTAGCATGCCATGTACAACTTTGATAAACTTCTATAGATGAGAGTATACTGACTAGCTACATCATGGTCTGGTATGGGGACACCAATGCCCTCAAACAGAAAGGCCTAAAAAAGGTTTTGATTAGAGCCCAGTCTATCTCAGATAAAGCCCTCCCCACCACTGAGCACATCTTTAAGGAGCGCTGGTGCAATAAAGCGGCATCCATCATCAAGGACCCCCTACCATGCTCTCTTCTCACTGCTGCCATGTGCAAAATGAGCCTTAGGTCACACACCACCAGGTTCAGGAACAGTTATTACCCCTCAACTATCAGACTCCTGAACTAGAGTGGACAACTTCACTCACCCCAACACTGAACTGATTCCTCATCCTATGGACTCACTTTCAAGGACTCTACAACTCATGTTCTCAATATTTATTTATTTGCTCAGTTTTTCTTTGTATTAACTGTAAATGCCCACAAGGAAATAAATCTCAGGTTAATATGAGGTGACGTATGTAATTTGATAATGAATTTACTTTGGACTCTGAACTTTTTGCTATTGTACAACAGAGCTTCACCCATAACTTGAAGTATCTTCTCATTGAAGCTTGACACAGTGGCACAGCAGTTAATGTTGCTGCCTCACAGGTCCAGTGGGCAGGGTTCAATACTGACCATTGGTACTGACAAAGTAGGGTGTGCACTATCCCCCTGTGACCTCATGGGTTTCCTACCCCTTTCCAAAGATATGTTGAGTGATGGGTTAATTGGCTGCTACAAACTGTCCCTAGTGTGTGCATGAGTGGTAAGCCTGGGAGGTGTAGAGGAGAATGTGGGATGAATAAATGGGATTGATGTAAATGTGTGCTTCATGGTTGGTGAACACTTTGTGGTCTATTTGTTGCTGTAACTCAAACCATACTAGTTCCTATTCATTGAATGTGTTCTCTGTCTGTAATTCTTACAGAAACCAGTGACATGATCAAAGTGTTTTCCTCCTTTATTAAAATTAATAAAAATAAACATTTATTTCCTGTTCCTAAACACAGTTATCCAGAAAGCTCTGGGGTAGACGTACTTGGCTGTTAACAATGCCTGGTATAAATAATTAGAGTCATAGAGTCATAGAGCGCTACAGCTAGAAACAAGCCCTTTGGCCCATCTAGTCTGTGCCAAACTATTATTCTATCTATTCCTATTGACTGGCACCTGGACCATAGCTGTCTATTCTCCTCCCATCTATGTACTATAGTTATCTAAACTTCTCTTAAATGTTGAAATCAAACCTGCATCCATCACTTCCACTGGGAGCTCATTCCACACTCCCACCAATTACCAAGAATGGATCCTTCAGCTTTCCAAACCATGATATTTTGCCTTGGATTTTTTTTGGATGAATTTTTGCAATAATCTTTTCAAGACAAGAAAAAATTATGTATATTTTATATCTTTTTTTGGGATACCTGGACATACAGTCTAAATGACAGGAGAGGATATTTTAAAAGTTTGGATGCTTAACTTTGATTTTACATGGTTTGTCAAGATCCATCTCACCATGTAATGGATAACTCCAAGGACAATTTGAAGAGAAAAAGAATCAGCACGCTGACCCCTTTTTAGCCCCATCAGAAGGACGTCACTGAGATCTGTTCCGGTCTAAGTGACTTTTCAGATAATTAGATTCAAAACTTAAACCAGGCCAAAATTAATAAAGCATATTTGGGACAAAAATAATAAGAGGTAAACAGCAGAACCCTGAGGACATGCTGAGTTTAAATTGTGTGCAGTTCACTTTTGGCGAGTTCAAGCCTTGACCCTTTCGCGTATGTGAAATATAAACACTACAGCCCAAAGGATACAGTAATTAGTTTTGAGTTAATTTTAAAAGGCTGCAGCCTGCTGGATAATCATGAGAGAAAGGTCATTAGCTACACTGGTGTCCATTTCCTATGCCCACAGCTGCCATACTGATCTGTGCTACCAGTACAGCCCAGTTCCAGTCTGTAAGCACTCTGACCTAATCATAATCTGACTGGACCAGGGTCTCGGCTGGGAATTCAAATGTTTTTCTTTTATGCTGAGGAGAAATTTAAGACGAGAGCTGCTCTGCAATAAGGTTAAATTACAGACATAAAACACCCTTTAGTATTTTTACAATTCATTGCCAATTACACCATAAAAAGTTCAACACTGGGCATTGCAGCTGCAAGATTTATTAACTTTCTTTTCCACCTTTGGGAAATAACTCAGTTCAACTCTGCCAGTGGCTGTTTTTATTTAATTCATTATATTTCAAACTTGCACAATCAAACTGCAATCTCTTACTGTTATGATTTTGTAGGCTGCAGCCTTATATTACACACTTTTTTTTTGATTGAATAGGATCTACCTTAATGTATGACTTCTGAGGTTTGAGAGCTCTTGGCCAGCTTCCCTGGCTCATCCAGCAATATTTGACACAGTATTAGGAATATAAGCCAGGGACCCATTTGTTAAATCTTATTGAGGCAAAAAGTAATCTACACTCTTTATCAAAAAGTATTAGATTACTAAGATGACCAGGCAAGTTCCTGTTCTTTTTATTTCTTTGGTAAGTTAGAACACGGATTGCGCAGGAAGAAATTAATTGCATCAGCCATATTTACATGAAGCCTTTTTGAATTTAGTGTATTTCTAAATTTGCTAATGAATTCAATTAAAACTGCCCCAGAAGGCCTCAGAACACAATTCTTCATTTTTGCTAATTGCCTCAATAATTTGTGTCAAAACTCTAAAGTTCCAATAAGACTGTATGTTGGTTGTCTTGTGTAAGTTGACCTCTGTATTATTGGGGGGGGGGGGCTGCATTGCTAGAAAATGATTCATATTATGATTTTACATAATGTGGAGCTGTGACATGTGTGCTTGTTTAAAAACGGGAGTTGAAAAAATATTTATTTACATTTTTTCACATAAACTCTGTGAGATTGAATTTCATTCCATTTCTAACAATTTGGAGTAGTGATTTTTTGAATGCTGCATGGGCAAATTACTGTTACCTGAATGACCTACATGTACTGGATTTGAAATAACTTCAGCGGATGTCAGCTCGAAACCTCAGAGACAATCCCAAATGGAGAAAGTAAATTACGCTGAGATTGCTCTGAACTAGAGTTGCTGCAGATTAGTAGCACTGAGTTTCCAGAGGGGAACATAACAACATCCCAGAGCTGTTCTAAAAAAAAGCTTTTGAATGGCAAATGGGGAATTCAGTAAATGGGATTTACATTTCTGAGATTTACTTTCTACACAAGTGCCAAATATATTCTTTCAATTAGGCTAAACTTAAGATGTTTGTGAGTTTACATTTGTAAAGTTTTATGATGCATTGTCATTCATGGTTAAGAGTTAACTGGGTTGAGCAATATTAGCTTCTCAGGCAATATGTCATTAATTTTAAATCAATACAATTAATTGTGCTTCTATAAGGTGAAGACATTTTGAAACAGTTATTCTGCTTACAGGATAGTTATGAAACACCTAAAAATCCTATCCTGTTGTAGCTTTGTCACAGTCTATTTCCATTTGTGCAACAACCTGATCATTCCTCCATCGCTAATCCTTCCCACTAATTAAGATCTTATCATCACATCTAGCATACACAGGCTAGTTGTTGAGAGAAAGGAGATGTTAGTACAGAGGTTCTTTACTTTTCGCCCACTTCTTCCTAATTAAATTTGATTCCAGTTTCAATAAGAACTAAGCAACTAAAAGATAAGGTGTACGGTAAAAGAAAAAGATTTACATTCATATAGCTTTCATCAAAATGCATTGTGGAAATTCCAAGAACCAGCACAACTAGATGCTTCTATTTTTTCAGCATTTTCACTGGTCCTCTCACTAGTTCATATGAAAAGTCTTAGTGTTTTCTAAGAAATTTAGACATTGATGACGTTCATGTGCTCCCTTGGAGCACTGAGTATGGTTGTACTGTTGGGAATGTTAGAGATGCAGTGCTAAACCAGGACTATGTCGACTCTCGTTACTTAACTCCAAATATAAATAATAATAGGATGTGGCAAAGAGCTTTATATCCAATTAACAATTATTGATGAAGGGTTTCTTCCCGAAACGTCGTCACTACCTCCTCCCATAGATGCTGTCTGGCCTGCTGAGTTCTGCCAGAATTTTGTGTTTTTAACAATTATTGAAATTTAATTCAGGAAAAGCAACAACTGAATTGCACAAGGCATAATCCTATACACACCATAAGACATAGGAGCAGAATTAGGCCAATTGACCCATCGAGTCTGCTCCGCCATTTCATCATGGCTGATCCATTTTCCCTCTCAGCCCCAGTCACCTGCCTTCTCCCCAATCAAGCGTATATCAAGCTCTGCCTTAAATGATGTCCTCCACAGTTGCCTGTGGCAAAGAATTAGACAGATTCTCCGCCGTCTGGATGAAGGATTCCTCCTCATCTCTATTCTAAAAGGATACCCCTCTATTCTGAGGCTGTGTCCTCTGGTCTTAAGACTCTCCTACCATAGGAATCATCCTCTCCACTCTATCAAGGACTTTCACCTTTCGATAGGTTTTTAATGAGGTCAGCCCTCATTCTTCTGAAATCTAGTGAAAACAGGCCCAGAGCCATCAGACGCTCTTTATAAGTCAAACCATTCAATCCTGGAATCATTTTCGTGAATCTCCTTTAAATCCTCTCCAGTTTCAGCACATCCTTTCTAAGATAAGGGGCCCAAACCTGCTCACAATACTCCACGAGAGGCCTCACCAGTGTTTTATAAAGTCTCAACATTACATCCTTGCTTTTATATTCTAGTCCGTTTGAAAGGAATGTCAGCATTGCATTTGCCTTCCTCACCACAGTCTCAGCCTGCAAATTCTGCATCTCAGTTTTTTGTATTTTCTCTCCAATTAGAAAATAGTCTATGTTTTCATTTTGAGGCATGACTGCGCAGGTGTGTGGACATCAGCGAGTTAGACCGGCTGAGAGAATTTAAAAAGAAGACAGCTTTAAGGAGCAGGCAACAGAGAAGCGGGTGATGGAGTGGAGGGAGTCAGAGTAGGAGGGCTTTGGCAATAATGGGTTGAGGCAAGGTAAGGTAATTGTGAAGAATAGAAACAGAAGGTATGTCTGTGAGTCCGGTGTTCTGTACTGGGTGTCAGATGTGGGATGTCTGGGAGACTCCCAGCCTCCTGGACGGCCACATCTGCGCCAGGTGTGCGTCGAGTTGCAGCTCCTTAGAGTACAGAGAGTACCCTTGTGGCTGTCCCCCTTAACAATTAGTACTTCTGTTAGAGTTCTTTCTGTTCTGTTGGGGGGGGGGGGGACCTACCTGGGGGAAGAAACAGTGGTTGCGCCTCTGGCATGGAGTCCGGCCCTGTGGCTCAGAAGGGTAGGGAAAGGAAGAGGACGGCAGTAGTGATAGGGGACTCTATAGTTAAGGGGTCATACAGGCGATTCTGGGGATGCAAGAAAGAAACACGGATGGTAGTTTGCCTCCCAGTTGCCAAGGGCCAGGATGTTTCTGATCATGTCCACGATATCCTGAAATGGGAAGGAGAACAGCCAGAGGTCGTGGTACATATTGGAACCAACGACATAGGTAGGAAAAGGGAGGGGGTCCTGCAAACAGACTACTGGAAGTTAGGAAAGAAGCTGAAAAGTAGGACCTCAAAGTTAATAATCTTGGGATTACTGCTTGTGCCATGTGACAGTGAGTATAGGGATAGAGTGAGGTGGAGGATAAATCCATGGCTGAGG
Organism: Hemitrygon akajei; assembly: GCF_048418815.1. Classification (NCBI taxonomy): domain Eukaryota; kingdom Metazoa; phylum Chordata; class Chondrichthyes; order Myliobatiformes; family Dasyatidae; genus Hemitrygon; species Hemitrygon akajei. Next base: position 154,047,884 of record NC_133132.1, read on the forward strand.
GATTGGAGCAGGGGGCAGGGATTCAGATTTCTGGATCATTGAGACCTCTTTTGGGGCAGGCGTAACCTGTACAAAAAGGACGGGTTGCACTTGAATCCGAGGGGGACCAATATCCTGGCAGGGAGGTTTGCTAAGGCTATTGGGGAGAGTTTAAACTAGAATTGCTGGGGGTTTGGGAAATGAACTGAAGAGACGTTAGCTACGGCTATATCATCTTTCCTTTAGAATATTCTTCCTCTTTGGGATATATATATATCCTGTGCCTTCCAAATTGCTCCCAGGAATTCCAGCCATTACTGCTCTGCCGTCATCCCTGCCAGTGTTCTTTTCCAATCAATTCTGGCCAACTCCTCTCTCATGCTTCTGTAATTTCTTTCACTCCACTGTAATACTGATACATCTGACTTTAGCTTTTCCTTCTCAAGTTTCAGGGTGAATTCGATCACATTGTGATTATTTACCCCTAAGGGATCTTTTCCTTTAAGCTCTCTAATCAATTCCAGTTCATTGCACAACACCCAATTGAGAATAGCTGATCTTCTCGTGGGCTCAACCACAAGCTGCCCTAGAAAGCCATCTCATCAGCACTATAGAAATTCCTCCTTCTGTAGTCCAGCACCAACCAGATTTTCCCAATCTACCTGCATATTGAAGTCCCCCATGACTACTGTAACATTGCCCTTTTGGCGTATGTTTTCTTTTTTTTGTAATTTATTTTTTGATTGAAGTTCATCGAACAAACATTTCCATAAGATGTATTTCAGATATTGTACATATATATCATATAATCATATATATCACAGACCTCCACAAAGTATTTATCTGAGGTATACACTTATAGAAAAGAGTGGAAAGAAAAAACAAGCAAAAGGAAAGAACTATGTACAAGTAGGGAGTGATCTTTTTTTTAACAACAGATTCATTGATTTGTGAGAATAAAATCAGGCCTATGAGACATTATGTAGTTAAACCATTTTTCCCAGTATGAATCAAATTGTTCCAGCTTATGATTAACAGATGCTGTTATCTTCTCCATTTTGTAAATGTCCATTGTAATTTCCATCCATGTATTTAAAGTTGGGCTCTCCTGTGATAACCATTTCCTAGTAAGAGTCTTTTTACCAGCCACCAACAGTATACTCATTAAATATTTATCTCTTTTCAACCATTCTTGAGGTATACATTCAAAATATATGGTCTTATTCTCTAAGGGTATTTCACATTTAAAGATGTCTTGTAGGTGCATTGTGTATGCCCCGCCAATAGTTTTTGATAACAGGGCAGTCCCAAAAAATATGATAATAATTTGCATTTTGATTTCCACAATTTCTCCAGCAAAACAGGGAGGTTACTATCATAATGGGATTTCTGAGAGGGTGTAATAAAATATCTTATCAAGTTTTTCCATCCAAACTCCCTCCATTTCTGTGAACTGGTACACTTCCATTGATACCTCCATATTGTTGTCCATTCTTCCTCAGATATAATTATCCTTCCTTCCTTCTCCCATTTTGTTTTAATGAATGAAGTCGAATGTGTTTTAAGATTTGACAACCCCTTATACATGCTTGAAAATGATTCTACTACCATTATCTGAATTATATGCTTTTCGAAAGAGCTCTATCAAGCATGTATTTGCCTTGGTTACATTTTTAAGCATCTTATTAACATATTGTCGCATCTGTAAATACCGATAAAAATCTTGTTTTTCTAATAAGTGTTTCTCTTTAAGCATTTCAAAACTGAACAGTGTTCCTTCTTTCATTATGTTGCAAAGAACTGTTATTCCTTTAGCTGTCCAGTCCTTAAATCTAGCATCCAATTTATTTGGTGTAAAATCCGAGTCATATGCACACCATTTAAGAATTGCGATTTCTCCCTCTAGATTATATTCTTTTATAGTAGTTTTCCATATTTTAAGAGTCAATTTCACCCATGGGTTATCAATAGTATTTATGTACCTTTGCAGGTTGTTATCAGCCAAAATTGCTTGTAAGGGGATGGGAAGTACCTGCTCCTCAATGTTTTTCCATTGAGCGTCATATGATGGGTTGCACCAACATATCACAGCTCCCAACTGTGCTGCAAAATAATAATCTCTAAGAGAAGGCAAGCCCCATCCCCCCTTTTCCTTTGCTAATTGCAAAGTTTTGAGATGAACTCTAGGCCTTTTACCCTGCCAAATATACCTTGATAGCATCTTGTTCCATTCATTGAATTGATTTTGATTAATCTCTATTTGTAGGGTCTGAAAGAGATATAACAGTCTGGGCAGTATATTCATTTTAATAGACTCAATCCTTGAACTGAGACTGAAAAAAGGAATCAGGTTCCATCTTGCCACATCTTCCTTAATTTTTTTATATAAAGGCTGATAATTTTCCCAAATCTTTTGGCATAATGATGCCCAAACATTTGAAAGACTCTGTGTGCCATGCCCAAGGGTATCGACTTTCAATTTCTCTTGGTGGGCTATAGTAATATGAAAGTAATTGGGTTTTATCTATGTTGATCTTGTATCCTGATAATTGACCATATTGTTCCAAGGATTGCATCAATTTAGGCAAAGAGTATGTTGGTTGCCCTAGATAGATCAAAATGTCATCCACATAACAAGCCAATTTATGCTCTGTCCCTTTAATAGTAATTCCCCTGATATCTTCATTTTGTCTGATGCATTGAGCTAATGGTTCCAGATATAACGCGAAGAGTAGTGGTGACCATGCACAACCCTGTCTCGTGCCCCTTTCTAGGGTAAGACTATTTGATAAATATCCATTGATTTTAATCCTAGCAGGATTGTCATATAGTGTCTGTACAGTTTTAATAATTGTGTTTTGGAAACCAAATCTATGTAAAACTCTGTAAAGAAAATTCCAATTAACCGAATCAAATGCTTTTTCAGCTTATCACTATTGCTTCGATTTTTTTTTTGTATATGATCCATAATGTGAAGTGTCCTTCGTATATTGTCTTGTGTCTGGCGTTGTCATATAAAACCTGTCTGATCATTACGTACCAATATGGGTAGAAACTCCTCTAATCGTTTGGCCATGATGAGGTAAATAACCTATAATCTACATTAAGAACGGATATTGGTCTAAATGACCCGCATTCCATTTTATCCTTGCCTTCTTTCAGTACAGCTGAGATTATCGCTTCCTTCCAACTGGGTGGCATTTGTGCCTTTTTTAGAGCCCAGGTTAGTGTGGGGAGTAAAACAGGAATTAACTCATTGGCATATGTTTTCTATCTCTCATTGTAATCTGTAGGCCACATCCTTACTACTGTTCGGGGGTCTGAATACAACTCCCATCAGGGTCTTTTTACCCTTGCAGTTCCTTAGCTCTATCCACAATGATCCAACACCTTCCGACACCATGACATCTGTTTCTAATGATTTGGTTTCATTTTTTATCAAGAGATCAATGCTGCCCGCTCTGCCTTTCTGCCTATTCTTTCAAAACAATGTGTATCCTTGCCTACATTATACCTACTAATCTGCAACACTGCTCCAAGTTCATCTACCGTGTTCTGTATACTGTGCGCATTCAGATACAACACCCATATTCATCCTTTTCAAGTTTGTCGTACCCTGCTCAAACTTTTGATTCCTAACTTTGTTTGAGGTCATATCAACATCTGCCTCCATAACCTCTCGACTAACTGTTCTGACACTGTTTCCTATCCCCTTAATTCTAGTTTAAACCCCACTGTGCAGTATTAACAAACCTCCCCACTAGGATATTAGTCCCCCTCTAGTTCAGATGTAAACTGTCCCCTCTGTACAAGTCCCACCTTCCCTAGAAGAGAGCCCAATGATCCAAAAATCTTATGCCCTTCCTCCTACAACAACTCCTCACCAATGTATTAAACTATACAGTATAATCTTCCTTGTTCTAGTCTCACTAGCACGTGGGATGGGTAGTAATCCTGAGATCACAACCCTTTAATTTAGCATCATCTCAATGAACTCCCCATGCAGAAGCTCAGCACTTGTCCTACCCATGTCGTTGGCACCTCTATGGACCATGTCTTCTGGTTCACTCTGTCACTTAAATATGTGACGGCACTGTTGACTGAGAGATGTTCACCAAGTTGAACTCCCCTGTCTGCTTCGAAACACTGTGATGAGATTTATTTGAAGTAGAGACTGTAGACATGACCCTGTTTTGGAATGCATGTGTAATATTCCCAACAATGCAACAATTCTTCAGTGCTCCACAGGAGAAAATGAATGCCAATGAACATTGCTAAATTTCTTAGAAAGCTCTAAGATTTTTTATGTGAACTATTGAAGGAACCAGTGGAACTGCCAAAAAGAAAAAAAGAATACAGTTGTACTGGTTTTTGTTTATTTCTCAGAATTTTCTCAAAGGCACATGGTGGCCTTTGGATGGACTTTTGTTTACAGGATCTCTAAGGTCATTGGGAATATGGTGACTGGCTTGCTGAATGAATGGGGCAATGTATGAGTGTGTACATCTGGTATGACTTTTATATGTTATTACACCAGACATGACTGTTTAGTTCAAGGTCACTGCCTAAATCCCTCCATCATTTTGGGGGATTTTAACTAGGCCAGCTTGATAAAGTCACTAAGTTATCAACAAATAACTTGTAGCACCAGAGGAAACAACGCACTGGACTACTGTTACACTGAGATGAAGAATGCCTACCGTGCTATTCTACGCCCTCCCTTTGGGAAGCCTGATCACCTGTGATCACCTGGCTGTACTTCTACTCCCTGACTACAGGCAGAGACTGAAGACTGCAGCAACAGTAGTGAGGACAAGAAGGGATGGACAAGGGAAGCAAAGGAGCACCTACAGAACTGCTTTGAATTGGCGGATTGGACCGTATTCGGGGTTTCACCTTCGTTTGAATGAATATGTTGCATTTGTCATTGACTTCATTAAAATGTGTGTGGATAAGTGAGTACCTATGAAAACTTGCTGTACATTCCCAACCAAAAGTCGTGGATGAACCAGGAGGTTTGTCGGGCTGAGGGCTAGATCTGCGGCATTTAAGTCTGGCGACCCAGGTCTGTACAAGAGAACTAGGTAGAGTTGCAGAGGACTACTTCAAGAGCTAAGAATCAATTCTGCGAGAGGTTAGAGGTGACGTCAGATGCACGTCAGCCCTGGCAGAGTTTGCAGGCCATTACTTCCTACAAAGCAAACCCCAACATTATGAATGGCAGCGATGCTTCACTACCAGACGAGCTCAACACCTTTCATACACGCTTTGAAAGGGAGAATAAAACTACAGCTATGAAGGTCCCTGCAGCACCTGGTGACCTTGTGATCTCTGTCTCGGACACCGACGCCAGGCTGTCTTTCAGGAGGATGAACCCTCGCCAGGTGGAGTACCTGGTAAGGCTCTGAAAACTTGTGCCAATCAACTGGTGGGGGCATTCAAAGACATTTTCAATCTCTCATTGGTATGGTTGGAAGTTCCCACCTGCTTCAAAAGGGAAACAACTACATCACAGTGTCCCAAGAAGAGTAGCATGAGCTGCCTTAACGACTATCATCCATTAGCACTCGTATCTATGGTGATGAAGTGCTTTGAGAGGTTGGTCATAGCGTGAATCAACTGTCTCAGTAAGGGCCTGGACCCACTGCAATTTGCCTATTGTGACAATAGGTCAATGGCAGACATGATCCAAATGGCTCTCTGCATGGCCTTAGAACACCTGGACTATACAAACGCTTGTGTTCATTGTGTTCATTGACTACATAGCTCAGCATTTAACACCATCATTCCCACGGTCCTGACTGAAAAGCTATAGAACCTGGGCCTCTGTACCTCCCTCTGCAACTGGATCCTCGACTTCCTAACCAGAAGACCACAATCTGTGTAGATTGGTAACAACATCTCCACCTCACTGACAGTCAACACTGGTGCACCTCAGGGGTGTGTGAGCCCACTGCTCTGCTCTCTCCACACCCATGACTGTGTGGATAGGCATAGCTCAAATGCCATCTATAAATTTGCTGATGATACAACCATTATTGGCAGAATCTCAGATGGTGACAAGAGGGTGTACAGGAGCAAGATATACCAGCTAGTTGAGTGGTGTCACAGCAACAGCCTTGCACTTAACGTTAGTAAGACCAAAGAGCTAATTGTGGACTTCAGAAAGGGTAAGACGAGGGAACACAAACCAATTCTCATAGAGGGATCAGGAGTGGAGAGAGTGAGCAATCTCAGCTGCCTGTGTGTTAATATCTCTGAGGAGCTAACCTGGTCGCAACATATTGATGTAGCTATAAAGAAGGCAAGACAGTGGCTATATTTCATTAGGAGTTTGAGGAGATTTGCTTTGTCACCTAAACCACTTGAAAACTTCTAGAGATATACTGTGGAGAGCATTCTGACAGGCTGCATCACCGGCTGGTATGGGAGGGTATTGCACAGGAAGTAAGTCGCAGAAAGTTGTATAATTAGTCAGCTCCATCATGGGTACCAGGCTCTGTAGTATCCAAGACACCTTCAAGGTGTGGTGCCTCAGGAAGGCAGAGTCTGTCCATCATTAAGGACCCCATTATCCACGACATGCCCTCTTTTCATTGTTACCATCAGGAACAAGGTACTGAAGCCCAAAGACACACACTCAGCAATTCAGGAACAGCTTCTTCCCCTCTGCCATCTGATTTATAAATGGACACTGAACTGATGAACACTACCTCACTACATTTAGAACAGAGATGCGGAAAAATTCCTTTAGCCAGTGGGTGGTGTGTGTGTGGAATTTATTGCCACAGACTGCTTTGCAGGCCAGATCATTGGGCATATTTAAGGGGGAAGTTGATATTTTCTTGATTAATCAGGGCGTTAAAGGTTACAGGAGCAAGGCAGGAGAATGGGGTTGAGAGGGATAATAAATCAGCCATGATGGAATGGTGGAGTAGATCCAATGGGCTGAATGGCCTAATTCTGCTCCTATGTTTTGTGGTCTGAAGGAAGCAACTTTAAGTATGTTTTAGTCCAGGGCTGTATTGCACTTGATAAACAATGGTTAGATGGGCTTGGAAGGGATAGAGAAGCCTTTCAGCTATCAGACAGACTCACTAGGATAAAAGGCTGTATGGACAAACAGGGATTTGATTCTTACCACCCGTGAGATGGAAGTGTAACTTGTGTTGAGAGTGGAAAGGATACAGGCCACTCTCTCCTGAAGGGAAGCTGCCATGAGAGTGGAGCGGGTTGTGAATCACAGATGCGGCAGTGTCTTTAATTCATTAGGAGTTTGACGAGATTTGGTGTGTTGCCCAAGCCTCCAGCAAATTTCTACAGATTTGCTGGGAACAGCATTCTTCTGACCTGGTATGAAGGATGCAATGCATAATATTGGGCCAACGGTGCTGAGTCTCAATAAACCGACACACACCCATAAGCACTGACTCTTGCGCGCGCGCACACACACACACACACACACACACTCTCTCTCACACAGTAATATTCATTTTTACTGGTTGCTGGTCTGAAAAGGAGAGGGGAGAGGGGAGAGAATGAAAGGAGTGGAGAGAGAGGGGAAGAAAAGAAGAGGGGAGGGAGAGGGAGAGAGTGAGAGTGAGAGAGAGAGAAAGAGAGTGTGTGAGAGAGAGAGGGGGGAGAGATATTTAGCATGGGGAACTACTGTAAGGATAGCGCTGAAGTCAGAGAATGGGGAAAATGGGGAAGGCCACACAACTGCCCTTTACCAATGAATGGATTGCCTGCAGGGGTCCAGGAAAGTTAGCTCACTTCATTGGTAGAGGGCAGCTGTGTGAACAGGGTCAGTGTGGTCTGAGAGTGAATGAAACAGTACTCTCCTTCCCCACCTTTCAAGCTCTCAGCATCAGTTGTCCCCTTTCCTTCCTCAGTCCTTACTGAGGAATGATAAATGATGGTCAAGGAAGGACAAAATCTGCCTCTCAACAGGAGACAGCCATTATTTAGCAGGTATATTATGTTTTAACAACTAAAGCTTATGTTTATTATCTCCCTAAAAGTGAATATGCTTGTTGATTTTTACAAATTAATGTTGGTAATAAAAAATCTATTATTAATTTTGAACTATTTTGCCAGTCAAGTCTGCAGTCCAGGAGTTCAGTCCCCAGTGGTTTTCATGATGTGAGAGATTACTGGGATAGCCTGCAGAGTCAACCATGACATTTCCAGAGATATGTAGCAGTTAGTTCAGAGAGGAAGACAGTCTAAATCTGGGATCAGTGACAGACTGTCCTATGTAAGTAGCTCAAGTTCAAAAGCAACATGTGAACAGTGACTTGATTGTCCCAGGACCATAGGGCTGGCCACAAACATTGATGGCAGGCTGTTTAGAGGAAACGCCCATTGAACAATTAGGGGGAGCAACTCTGCAGAAGCTTCATGGGTGTACTATAAACGAATCCCTGGTGCAATTCTGTTAACCGAACCCCGGGTACAATTCTGTTTTCAGAACCCTGGCTGCAAGTCCATTAACCGAACCCCAGGTACAATTCCGTTAACAGAACCCTGGGTACAATTCATTTGAATTAAAACTGCATGTAACAGGGAAGCTTCAGTGTTCTTCTTAAAATGTCCCTCAGATTCAAGGTTGACATGATTGCATTCTGCTTTCCTGTATTCTGGTGTGGCGGATCACAAAACATGCTTCTTGGCTGCTATTGCCAGGAACATCACAATTCTTTTCAAAGCTATCGCTGGCCTTTTTTTCACAACACAGTAACGCAGCTGAACAATTTTGGATTTTCTGAACACGGACAGCAAAGTGTTTATGATCATTCAGAGAAGCATGATGCTAATTGTCTGCTTTCCGCAAAGGGCTTGTATACTGAATAAATATACCATATGTTATTGATTATTCAAAGTTAGTAATTTGTTTATTACCTCATCTTTTTATAGTCACTTCAGATGTTTTTGATGCCACTTCAACAGGATTCCTACTTTGCATAACCACTTGACATGTGTTTGCCATAAGCCTGAGATTATGTGGTCTTTCATCAGCAAAAGAATATTACAGTCAAATATTGAAAGAGTAATAGTTTACTAGATATTCACATGAAAAAGTAAATGGCTACTTTCCTAACTGACTAAAAATTAACACAGCATGCAATCTTGATAATAATTATTCTGGTAATAATCACTAGTAGTGATGAATGGTATATTCAGTTACTTGAGGCATATATGGTTGTAATATTTTAGAATGATGGAGTTAGTTACAGAGATGATGCATGGTTAGGTCTCACGGAAGTCGCCTTACCTTTCTGTCCTGGCGGGCAACGCTTTTTCTGCACTGTGCACTTCCTTCTCTCGGTGGTCTTTGGACAGAGGGTGCCATGTGCTGATGGTTTCTGCAGAATGTCCCGACTCCTCGTCTCAGTGCCCTTGCGAAAACCACACGTCTTCCCTCGCTTTGTACACGGACCCCATGCGTTCCACTCACTTACTTCACAATGCACTGTGAACATTATTGAGATACAGCATGAAATAGGCCCCTCCAGTCCTTCCAGCCCAGCAACCCCCGACTTAACCCTAGGCAATTTACAATGACCAATTAACCTACCTACCGGTACGTCTTTAAAATGTGCGAGGAAACTAGAAGAAACTCATGCAGTCACGTACAATGTGTAAACTTCTGACAGGCAAGGTGAGGAATTGAACCTGGGTTGCTGGTACTGTGAAGCGTTGTGCTAACCACTGTGCTACTGTGCCACCCCAGTCGTTCCATATCTTATATATTTATTCATTCTCAGTCAAATTTACCTTACCACCAACATCCTCCCCTCCCTCAACTTCCTTGGATTGCTAAATCTGCTCATCGTTACTGGGTTGGCAGTTTTACGTACAATGGATGGGAATGTTTTGAGAATAAAAATGGGATGACAGTAGGATGAGTGGAAATGGATATTTGATAGATGCTATGGATATGGCCTCTTTTCTGTGTCGTTTCAATGTATGGACACAGTGCCTCTACCAGAATATAAGGTAGGGCATTGAATAGATTATTCAACTAAAATCTATTGCTGATATTTCACATCAGAGATATTTTTTTACAATGGGTCATTGAATGATGACAAGGAATAGAAATTCAAATCAAATGAAATCAAGTTTAATTATCATTCAAGCATAAATAGATACTACTGAATGAGACAGTGTTCCTCTGGGGCCAAGGTGCAAAACATTCAAAATAGCAAGCAAACATTCAAAAACAGCGAGTAACATAATCAAAATAGCGAGCAAAGAAGCATATTCACTCAGAAGAAAGAACATATATATAGTCAAAGTCTCTGGGCAACAATGTCTGGTAGTTGATGGTACAGTCCTCCAGACGCACGCAGTCCAGCCTGTGATTCCACCATGCAAACAGGAGAGGGCAGCACCTATGGGAGAGGCCACACCCCAACCCAGCTCAGACGCCATGTGTAGGCTTAAGGCTGCGTCCTCGCCACAATCAAGGCCACACAGCTGCCATGTCATCTGTCTCCCCACCAGACAAGGTTGCAAGTGAAGAGTCTGAGACAATTTCCAACATCTCACACATGTAGTACAATCTGCAGTACTACAATGACTTTAATAATAATGTCACAGTTACCAATTCACAATGAGATAAATGCAGCCAACCAAGGATTATGTATTTTCCGTCTGTACAGTTCTGTGGTTTCTTAAGGTTGTTATAGCCGGGGGTGGTAATGGGGACAAGCTCCCACTACCTATAAAATGCTCCTAATGACATGCGCCTGAAATAGCCTCTGACAACCAAGTCCAGCTCCTATTTTCTACTGACAGGAGAAGGTGCAGAGGCAGGTTAAAACTGGTCGCTTTGGGTAGATGGGGCTCATTGGCTGTGGTTGGCAGCCTATCTAAGAGAAGGAAAACTCTGATCACAAACCTCCGCTGCCTTGCGGCTATACCTACTCAGGCGGAAGGCTTTGGGAGTAAACCCCGAGGGAAAAATCCGGAGCTGGAGCCCCTAAGGCAGTCCTACATTGAGTTCAATGCTGACTGGCAACTCCTGCGATGCTGCTGGTGCCAAACTGTATCGGTCTCTGCCGTTCCTTTGGGTTCATCAGATGCATGGAGAAGGGGAGTTTGCTACTCGGGCAATAGCTTGCTCTCCACGTCATACTGCCCCGGCTTGCAGATCTAGACAGCTAGGATGCAATATCCATGGTCAACTCTGACCAGCGGAGGCCCTCACCTCACCACACAGTTCAGTACAAAGTTAACAGCTAAAACCGCCTACCTTAATAAAAGAGGAAAATGAATAAATTGTCAGGACCGGATGATGTACATCCCAGGTTGTAAACAGAAGCGAAGGAAGAAATCTCAAAGAATCTGGCTACAATTTTTCAATTACCCCTGTCTATATGAGTACTGCCAGGGAAATGGAAAGGTAACAGTGTCATATTTTTAAAAACAGGCCAGTTAATTTAAGTCCATTTTGAAGGACAGCATTAACCTTTGTTTAGAACATTAAGAGGGGATTGTGCCTAACTAACTATATTACGTTATTTGGTGAGGTAACAAGGAGGGTTAATAAGGGCAGCACACTTGATGTAGCTTACACAAATTTGAGCAAGGCTTTGCAGGGCCATATAGGAAACATGAAAAAAGTAAAGGTGATTGACAGGCAAGGGGACACAATTGAAGTGCATAAAACTATGGGGTGTTCAAAAAAGAATAAGTTAGATTGATATAATCCCTCACTTAGGAGAGTCAAAAGCCAGATGGCATGGATTTAAAGGAATGGACTAGAAGACAGGCTGAAATTGTTGCAAGGCCAATAAAAGGAAAGGAGGTGTAAGTGGAGCGGCCATTGCTGGGATGGCCATTGTATGAGTGGGCCAGTGTTAGAGTGGTCCGGCTTTGGTTCAACAGGTTTGGGCAAGCACAGGCAGAGGTTTTAAGTAAGAATAGTAAATTAGCAAGTTTCTAGTTTTTCTTTTCTTTTAGTATATAGCTAGTGCACTGAGAATGGATCCACAAGTAGTGGTATGTTTCTTTTGTGAGATGTTGGAAATCTGGGAGACTTCCAATTACTTTTGATAAATTTACTTCAAAATTTTGAACTCTGAACTTTGTTAAAGTGGTCTGGCTCAACAGGTTTGGGCAAGCACAGGCAGAGATTCTAAGTAAGTTGCTATTAAGTTTGTTTTTGTCTCCATCAGTACATAGCTAGTGCACTAAGAAAGGTCCAGAGTTAGTGGTATGTTCCTTGTGTGAGATGTGAGAACTCTGGGAGACCTCCCGTCTCCCTGGTAACTACTGTATATCTGCACAAAGTGCATTGAGCTGCAGCTCCTCAGGAGAACATTTTAAGGAACTGGAGCTGCAGATGGATGACCTTTAGCTCATACAGGAAAATGAGGTGATAGATAGGAGCTCCAGGGAGGTAATCACCCCTAAGTTGCAGGAAACAGGTACCTAGGTGACTGCCAGAGAGAGGGAATGGCAATAGGCAGCCAGTACAGAATACCCTTTGGCCGTTCCCCTGAGTAAATATGCCACTTTGTTGACGGGGTGGGGGTGAGGGGGGTTCCTACCAAAGCCGCAGCAAGGAGGTCCTTGGCACTGAGTCAGGCTAAGTGGCTCAGAAGGAAAGTGGGGAGAAGGGGAGTGCAGTAGTGATTGGGGATTACATAATTAGAGGAGTAGAAAGCAGACTCTGTGGGTGTGAAATTGACACCTGGGCGGATGTCTTGAATCAGGTCCATTGTATTTTAAAAGAGAAGGGTGAATGGTCACAAGTCACGGTACATATACAGTAGGAGAAGGAAGGAGGTCCTGAGAAGAGAAGATAGGACATTAGGCAGCAAGCTGAAAAGCAGGACCTTCAGGGTAGTAACTTCTGGATTTCTAACTGTGCCATTTGCCAGTGAGGTAAGAATAGGACAATTTGGCATATGAATACATGGCTGAGGAATGGAAGCAGAGGATCTCTGGTTCCTGGAGAATTCTGGAGGATTCTGGATCATTGGGATCTCTTCTGAGGAAGGTATGACCTGTACAAAAATGATGGGTTTCACCTGAACCCAAGAGGGACCAATATCCTTGTGGTCAGGTTTTCTAGAGCTGTTGGGGAGGGTTTAAACTAATTTGACAGAGGGGTGGGAGCTGGAGTGATAGGGCTGAGGATGGGGCAGTTGGTGTACAGCTATACACAATGAAAAATAAACAATAGGTGCAGGAGTAGGCCATTCGGCCCTTCGAGCCGGCACCACCATTCAATGTGATCATGGCTGATCATCCACAATCAGTACCCTGTTCCTGCCTTCTCCCCATATCCCTTGACTCCGCTATCTTTAAGAGCTCTATCTTGAAAGCATCCAGAGAATTGGCCTCCACTGCCTTCTGAGGCAGAGCATTCCATAGATCCACAACTCTCTGGGTGAAAAAGTTTTTCCTGAACTCCATTCTAAATGGCCTACCCCTTATTCTTAAACTGTGGCCTCTGGTTCTGGACTCCCAACATCGGGAACATGTTTCTTGCCTCTAGCGTGTCCAATCCCTTAATAATCTTATATGTTTCAATCAGATCCCTTCTCATCCTTCTAAATTCCAGTGTATACAAGCCCAGTCATTCCAATCTTTCAACATATGACAGTCCCACCATCCCGGGAGTTAACCTCATGAACCTACGCTGTACTCCCTCAATAGCAAGAATGTCCTTCCTCAAATTTGGAGAACAAAACTGAACACAATACTCCAGGTGTGGTCTCACCAGAGCCCTGTACAACTGCAGAAGGACCTCTTTGCTCCTATACTCAACTTCCTTTGTTATGAAGGTCAACATGCCATTAGCTTTCTTCACTGCCTGCTGTACCTGCATGCTTACTTTCAGTGACTGAAAGACTGAACACCTAGATCTCATTGTACTTCCCCTTTTCCTAACTTCACACCATTCAGATAGTAATCTGCCTTCCTGTTCTTGCCACCAAAGTGGATAACCTCACATTTATCCACATTAAACTGCATCTGCCATGCATCTGCCCACTCACCCAACCTATCCAAGTCACCGTACATTCTCCTAACATCCTCCTCATATTTCACACTGTCACCCAAGCTTTGTGTCATCTGCAAATTTGCTAATGTTACTTTTAATCCCTTCATCTAAATCATTAATGTATATTGTAAATAGCTGCGGTCCCAGCACCGAGCCTTGCAGTACCCCACTAGTCACTACCTGCCATTCTGAAAAGGACCTGTTAATCCCTACTCTTTGTTTCCTGTCTGCCAACCAATTTTATATCCATGTTAGTACCGTACCCCCAACACCATGTGCTCTAATTTTGCCAACTAATCTCCTATGTGAGACCTTATCAAAGGCTTTCTGAAAGTCCAGGTACACTACATCCACTGGCTCTCCCTTGTCCATTTTCATAGTTACATCCTCAAAAAATTCCAGAAGATTAGTCAAGTATGATTTCCCCCTCGTAAATCCATGCTGACTTGGACTGATCCTGTTATTGCTATCCAACGTGCCGCTATTTCATCTTTTATAATTGACTCCAGCATCTTCCCCACCACTGAAGTCAGGCTAACCGGTCTATAATTCCCTGTTTTCTCTCTCCCTCCTTTCTTAAAAAGTGGGATAACATTAGCTACCCTCCAATCCTATATGCAGTGAGACAGTGAGGAAGGACTGACAAATGAGAGGGCAAAATTTTAGTCAGTGGAATAAGTTAAAGTGTAACAAGGGGTCAAAATCAAAAAGATTGATGAATACAGGACTAAAAGTGTTATATTTAATGCACGCACTATACAGAATAAGGTAATGATCTTGTGGTGCAAGTTAGGGTTTTGCAGGCATGACATTGTGGGTATCTTTGAGTCATACCTGAAAGATGTTCATAGTTGGGAGCTTATTGTATTGAAAGGACAGACAGGTAGGCAGAGGGGGTGGGGTGGCTCTATTGGTAAAAATGAAAGCAAATTCTTGGAAAGAGCTGATAAAGGATTAGAAGGTGTAGAATTCTTATGTGTAGAGTTAAGAAACTGCAAGGGTAAAAAGACCCTGATGGGAGTTATATATCGGCCTCCAAAGAGTAGCCAGGATGTAGGCTACAAATCACAACAGGAGATAGAAAATGCATGTAAAAAGGGCAATGTTGTGATAATCATGGGGGATTTCAATATATTACAGATTGGGAAAGGTATGGTGCTTGTCCAAAGAGAGGGAATTTGTGGAGTGCCTTTTTAGAGCAGCTTGTGGTTGAGCCCAGCAGGGAAAGGGCAATTTTGGATTGGGTGTTGTATAATGACCCAGATTTGATCAGGAAGCTTAAGGAAAAGGAACCCGTAGGAGCCAGTGATCATAATATGATAGAATTCACCTTGCAGTTTTAGAAGAAGATAAAATCAAATGTATCAGTATTACATGGAATTAAAGTGAATTACAGAAGTATGTGAGAAAAGCTGGCCAAAGTGCAACCTTGCCTGACATGGGAAGTCAAAGATAGGATAAATGATAAAGACAGGGCATATACTATAGCAAAAATTATTGGGAAGGAAGGATCGGGAAGCTTTTTAAAACCAACAGAAGGCAACTAACAAAAAAAGCCATAAAGAGAAAAAAAAATGAAATCTGAAGGTAAGCTAGCCAATAAAATAAAAAGAGTATACAGAAAGTTTTTTTCAGATATATAAAGAGTAAAAGAGAGATGAGAGCGGATACTGGACCACAGAAAAATAACACTGGAGAGATTGTAATGGGGGACAAAGAAATGGTGGAAGAACTTAATAAATATTTTGCATCAATTTTCACTGTGGAAGACACTGGCAGAATGCCAGAAATATGAGAGTGCCAGGGAGCTGAAGTGATTGTTATTGCTATTGCTAAGGAGAGGTGCTTGGGAAGCTGCAAAGCATAAAGGCAGATAAATCACCTGGACCAGATGGTGTACACCCCAGGGATCCCTAAGAGGCAGCTGAAGAGATTGCAGAGGCATCAGCAATGATCTTTCAAGAATTATTAGATTCTGGAATGGTTCCTGAGGATTGGAAAATTGCAAAGTCACTCCACTCTTTAAGAAGGAATGGAGTCAGAAAAAAGGAAATTATAGACCAGTTAGCCTGACTTCAGTGGTTGGGAAGATGTTGAGGAGTCCATTTTTAAGAAGAGGTTTTAGGGTACTTAGAAGGCCGAAGTCAGCATACTTTCCTTAAGGGAAAATCTTGCCTGATAAATCTATTGGAATTCTTTGAGGAAGTATCAGGCAGGATAGACAGTCAGTGGAAGTGGTTAATTCATATTTTCAGAAGGCCCTTGACAAGGTGCCACACATGACACTGCTCAACCAGCTGAGAGCTCATGGTATTGCAGAAAAGGTACTAGCAAGCATAGGGGATTGTCTGACTGGCAGGAGGCAAAGAGTGGAAATAATGGGGGCCTTTTCTGGTTGGCTGCCGGTACCACACGGGTTGGTGCTAGGATTGCTTCTTTTCATATTGATTTGGATGAAAGAATTGGTAGCTTTGTGGCCAGGTTTGCCAAAGACACAAAGGTAATGTTGAGGAGCAGGTAGTGTTGAGGAAGTGTTCGCAGAAGAGCTTAGACAGAATGGGGGGATGGGCAAACAAGTGGCAGACGGAATATAATTCAGGGAAGTGCACTTTGGCAAAAGGAATAAAGGCATGGACTATTTTCTAAATGGGAAGAAAATTCAAAAATCAGAGGTGCAGAGAGCCTTGGGAATCCTTGTGGAAGATTTCCTTAATATAAGTAAGTTGCAGGTTGAGTTGGTGGTGCTAGCATTCATTTTTAGAACATAAAAGCAAGGATGTAATGTTGAGGCTTTATAAGGCATTGGTCAGGCCACACTTGGAGTACTGTGTGTAGTTCTGAGCCCTTTATCTAAGAAAAGATGTGCTAGCATTGGATAGAGTCCAGAGGAGGTTCACAAGAACTATCTCAGGATTGAAAGGGTTCACATATGAGGAGCATTTGATAGCTCTGGGCCTGTACTCGCAATGAGGAGTGAATCTTATATTGAAAGGTCTGGATAAAGTGGAGGTGGACAGGATGTTCCCTATAGTGGGGCAGTCTAGGACCAGAAGGTACGGTATCAGAACTGAGGGATGTCCATTTAGAACAGAGATGAGGAAAAAATTCTTTAACCAGAGGGTGATGAATTTGTGGAATTCATTGCCACAGATGGCTGTACAGGCCGAGTCATTTGGTATATATAAGGTGGAGGTTATAAGGTTTCTTGATTAATCAGGGAGTCAAACGTTATGAGGAGAAGGAAGGAGAATGGGGTTGAGAGGGATAATAAATCAGGCATGATGGAATGGCAGAGCAGAAGGGCCGAATGGCCTAATTCTGCTTGTCTTCTGGTGTTATGGACTAAAGGGGAGCTGAGAAAAATAGTTTTCAGCTAAATGGTTAAAGGGGTCTGGAACTCATTGGCTGCAGAACATATTGCATTTAAACAGAAATTGAATGTGGAATTGAAGGCAATTAATCTGCAAGGCTACAGTACTAGCGCTGAAAGATAGAATGAGTTGGATAGTGAAAACACAAAGGATCAAATAGCTTCATTTTGGGACCTCAGTGTTTGATGATTCATTAACTATGATATTTTCTTTCTGCTCTGATGTAAGCTGTTAAACAGCGTTTGATTGTATGAATGCCATTTTACATTTTATCACTTGGATGGTAAAAGGGGAAACCAAATGAGCATTTTTTTTCATCCACCTTTTCAAGATTTAAGATTGCTTAATGTCACTTCCAGTACACAGTGTAAAGGGAAACAAAATAATTGCTACTCCTGATCTGACACAGCACAAAAAAACCTGATAAGATAAAGAAGACAATAATAAAAAGAACTACAATAAAGGTAAATACATAAGATAGCTTATATACATAGATTGATTGTATGTCCATAAAGTGATATTAGGCTATATATAAGGTGACAGAGAGGAAATGATAAAGTGGTGGTGGTAGGGGTGTAGTGGGTGGTGCTGTTGATCAGCCTTACTGCTTGGGGAAAGTAACTGTTCTATGTCTGATATACAACATCAGTCATTCTTTTTCTTTGTATATTAAGTAGCTGTTTGCTTACCAGTGGTAGTGCATTCCATTGTCTGATTATTTGGGGCAAACCCTTCAGGGCAGATATCAAAACATTTTCCTTTATGCAAGTAGAATGCTGGTTTGCATTTTGTGCAGAAATTTTTGTTGAAGCAGGTATCACAGTTGTCAGCTGTACATTCTGAAAAACAACCATTTAAACATGAGAGACAGCACCAGGTTTTCAGTTATGATCTCATGCAAGTCCAATAAATTTTACCTATATATTACAATGCAGGCTGAGGCCGTTCAGCCCACAGAGTCCATGCCAGTCTAGGTGGAGTAGTCCCATCAGTCTCATTTCCTTCCCCTTTCTCTATTTCCTCATGGCTCTAATATTTATTCTTTCTTCTTTGCCCTTTTGATTCTTCAGCAACTTAAATGGTAACCAATTCAAAATGTATTAATGTATGAACCAATTAATCTACAGTCCTTGTGCTGAATCAATTTACACTGGCCAATTAACCAACTAGCACATATTAAGATGTGGGAGAAAACTGGAGAAAATCTATATAGCTGTGGGAAGAATGGGCAGACTCCACATAGTCAGCGGTGCCTGGAGCTATAAGCCAGCAGTACTAACTACTGCATAACTTTAGATTGGGCGATTTAACATAAACTGTAGGCCTAGAAAAGTCATCATGACATGCATTAATATAAAGACAGAATTTTACAACAGATATTTTTATAGAGATGCTGTACTTGGTCTACAGTAGCTAGAAGTACTGCAGAAATTTTAAATAATGATCTGGAATATACCAGAATAATACAATGGCAATTTTCTGGAGTAAGTATTCTGGAATAAGAAAAAGTAACATCAGTATTGGTATCCATGAAACTTATTATGAATGCAACTGGAAAGATATTTGACTGGCCTCTCACAACCATAGTAATGTAATTAGCTCAAAAACAGCCCACCAAACTACTTGATTCAGGAAAATCAGAAATAATGAAAGGGTTGGCCTTGCTGATGAGGCCCACACTCGGTGAACAAATAAAGAAAAAGCTATCATGAATTATCTCTCTTATGGCATGAGGCATATTCATAGCAATACATTTTAAGAGACCATTTTGGTCTAATGTTTCACAAAACCTGCAGATCATAAATATACAATTGACACAGCACTTTAAACATTGAAGTTTCATAAATGAAGCGAAAGACCCACAATGTAAATAGCTTTGGATATTGAATGAAACTTTCCTCTGTTAGGAATCTACTGTGATATATGAGTAACATCTTGCCAGGATTATGTGGGAATGGATGAAAGTTAATTCAGACATAAACTAAGTAATGCAGAGGACCCTGCCTGAAATGTAAGCTCTGTTCCTATCTCCATGGATACTAATTAATCTGGTAAGTTTTCCAGCATTTGTTTTTATTTTTACTGCCCTGTCAGCCTATACAGATTCAAAGATTCAAAGTACATTTATTATCAAAGTATGCATGCAGTATACAACCCTGAGATTCGCCTTCCTCTAAAAACAGCCACCTACTTAATTCTGATTGTTCTTCATGATCTAATTTTTGGCAAAACAATAATGTTCAAAATATTGATTTTCTTTGATAATATTACAGAAGTATGATTACTTTATCAGTAGTTTTTGAATTTGCTTCCAGGTTTGGACACTCACAAATATTCCAAGTTCTTCAACAAGCTGCCAAAGCATGTCTGAGACAGGGATAGTGGAAAGCCCTGTCATAAGTTTTCCCACAGGAATTAGATTTGGAGATAATTTTGTCTCTGGAAATTATGCATCAGTTAAGTGGTGATCATGTGTGTAAGGAAATAGAGAACAGGGCTCACCC
Source organism: Hemitrygon akajei (assembly GCF_048418815.1). NCBI lineage: Eukaryota > Metazoa > Chordata > Chondrichthyes > Myliobatiformes > Dasyatidae > Hemitrygon > Hemitrygon akajei. Next base: position 154,067,755 of record NC_133132.1, read on the forward strand.
TGGAAGGAAAAAGGAAGAATCCCATGGGCCTGACATGGTACAGGATCAAACATGGTACACCATACTGAGGCATGATTTTAATATTCTAATTGATTATTTCAAATTCCTTTGTGGCTTCTCCAATCTATATCTGTATGGGCTCCCTCATTCCTAAATCCCCGAGATCTAAACTCTCCTCCAAATCTGACTTCCTGCACATCTCCAGATGTCTTCACTGGATGCCTTCAACTCTCAATACTGTACATTGACTCCCTAAATATTTTCACTCCCAGTCCTTTACAATTTTCCTTAAAAACTCCCACTTTTAGCAATATTTTGGTCCCTTGTCCTGGTGTCTCTGAAAGGACCGATGTCATTTTTATGTAGTTTCTGTGAAATTCCTTGGGTTAATTTTTCTATTTTAAAGTGTCTGTTCTATGAAATAAAACAAAAATGAAATGCAGGAAATGCTGCATATATGTTGGAACAGAGCTTGTACACGCAGCGACGACTTTAATCAGGTACAGGACGTATCTAATAAAAGTGGCCCCTGATTGCTTGTCTGATACGTTTGTGTGCTTCTGTAGTTCACAAGTTGTGCGTTCAAAGATGCTCTTCTGCACACCATTGTTGTAATGTGTGGTTAATAGAGTCAGTGACACTTTCCTGTCAGTTTGAACCAGTCTGGCCATTCTCCTCTGACCTCTCTTATTAACAAGATGTTTTCACCCCCAGAACTGGATGTTTTTTTTTAAATTTAGAGACTGTTGTGCATGAAAACCCCAGGAGATCAATAGTTTCTGAGATACTCAAACCACCCCGTCTGGCACCAACAATCATTACATGGTCAAAGTCACTTTGATCACATTTCTTCCCCATTCTGATGTTTGGTCTAAGCTGAACCTCTTGGCCATGTCTGCATGCTTTTATGCATTGAGTTGCTGCCTCATGATTGGCTGATTAGATACTTGCACTAACGAGCAGTTGTACAGGTGTACCTCATAAAGTGGCCACTGAATGTATTTCCAGTTAAGGACTTTTCATTAGAACTTTTTTCAGGTTTGATGAGAGGTCATTAACATTAAACTTTTAAACTTTGCTTCTCTTTTCTCAGATGCTGCAATATTTCCCAGTGTTTCCAATACTTTGTGTTTATATTTCAGATCACTGTATTATACGATTTGTACTTTACAACATGACAATCGTGACCACACTCTAAACAAAAACAAATAATTTTCTGTAAAGTACTTGGGATGCCCTGAGGTTGTGGAAGGGATTAAGTCCTTTTGCTTCTTATTTATAGCTCTCTTTGGCTGCCAGGAATCTGGATTCAAACAAACATTCAAAGAGAATTTAATACCAATGCATTTTTGTAGGATTTCACTGGCTAGAAACTGGAGTGAGTTTTCTGAAATTGCATAATTAATTCATAACTTAACATCTGCCTCAACTCACTGCTGTGAATTCAGGAGCTTCAAAAAATCAGATGCAAGTAGACAGAATACAATGAATGATAAGGGATAAGATTACTTTGGTGAATAATAAGAAAACTTCCATTCCTTTTTCGACATCATCACATAACATGTGAAGTTTTTAAAAAGTTTACAGTTTAACTGCACTGTCGAAAGAAAGTCCTGATCACTAAAAGCGGGTTTTATCTTGTTGATAATTTCTTTAAAACTCTATTGAAACCATCAGGAAAAGACTTCTCAGTTGTTCGCATTTTAATATCTTTGAGATCTCAATAGGCACATAGCGTTAATCTCTTGTTTAAAATATACCAAGATCTAAATTCAATGTTGTAATCTAATCTAGCAATATAAATTATTTACTTATCGCCTACTCCCGAAACTCACACTTAAACTTCAGATGACTGCTTGCCATTGTCCCCAGTTATTCCCCATGTTATTTAATAGAACTGCCAACTTAAATCTGTAAAGAAAAGTGCTGGGCACATTAACAGCACTTCAAAGCTGGCAGAGGTATGTTAAAATGTATGTCACTGTTTATAATAGAAATGGCCATCTGTATTTTTGCTAGCACATTACAGAGTGAATTCACATTCCTGTACATTGAATTATGTATTAAAAACATTGAAAAATCACATACAGGCTAGAATATTCTGTTGCATTGCACAATAGTTAAGATTCCTACCGGATATTAATATTAACACTTAAGGCTTCTCCTGCAGCAAAATCTAGGCCTTGAGCAATTTGCTGTTGTGGGGCCCAGTTCCTAGTGCGAGTTTCGGACCATTTAGACGCTGGCCCAGATAGTCTGTGGGCTCCTCTCTTCATGGCACTAAGGCTGTCAGACTGCCCCCAGTTGCTGTGCTTCATGACTGCAAACATTGCGGTGATTTGCCCTGCTAATATGACGAATTGAATACAGAGGCTTTGGGCCTACTCTGGGCTGCTCCGGGGATTTGGATCCAAGGAATCAATTTGGTTCGGAATTTTGCTGTTGCTGCTCACTTTTATTGTTTGCATGATTTGTTTTGTGCTTTTTTTTCTCTGTGGCCACTGGGGGTTGAACATAATGTTTAAATTGGGTCCTTGCTTTGTGACTGCCTGTAAGCAAACAAATTTTGAGGTTGCATAATCTATGCATTCTTTGATTTATCCATTGTATTAAAGATCTGAGCCAACTTATTCCAGCAGTGGTATTCTGTTATTTTCATGTGCACACCTTGTACAAAGACTTTCCCATGAAGCACAATTAATTTTAGTTGACTTGTGACACATCTAAAACTAATCTGTGTATGTCAGGCCTATACCTTTCAAAGGCAAGATGAGCGGTGAATTCTAAGACTACTAAAAAGCATTGGTGATTTGGAGAAGCTTTGACAAGTGCAGACCCTGGAACTAGCACTCAATGACATTGTCGTAGATCTTCTGATCATCACACTGACAAATATGCCGCATGTTTGGGGTCCAGAAGGACACCATGCGATGAAAGGTTGAGGTGACTAATATGCCTGCCGATGCTCCAAAGACTTGGTCAAATGTCAGTGGAAACAGCAACAAACCCTGAAGTTCCATTAAGAGCTACTTTGCTACACTCATCCTCTTATTTCAACATTCAAATACAGATCACGCATATTACTCTTTAAACGCATTTCCAGCTATTCAATCATTGCAGGCACATCATACACGTGGGTCTTCCCGCTTTAATCACTTCCATCTCTCTTGCAAGAGCAGGAGGAGCACAACCATGGAGGTGTTTCTGCATCCACAGGCTGAATCATCTAGGTGCTCTGGATAATGGGCTCACCAACTAAAGAGCTGGTGGACTATAATGGAGAAAGCAATGATTGAAGACTGATTGAAAAAGTCATGTTTTTTGCTTCATTTTGGGGATCAGGGCATCATCAGCAAAACCAGCACTTCTTGTCCCACTTGTACATCCTTGAGAAGGTGGTGGTATCTTCTTAGTCACTGCAGCCCTTCTGATGAAGCATCTCCCACATTGCTCTTGGGGAGGGAGCTCCAGGATTTAGTCACAGCAATGACGGATGAACACCAATACACTTTTATGTATTGTGTGTAAGCATGGGAATATCAAGTTCATCTCCAGCTCACACACAATACATAGAAATATATTAGTGTTCCTCCTTCACTGCTATGACAAAATCCTGGAACTCTCTACCCTTGACATTGCAGGTATGGACAGCTCATGGGTGGGGCACACCCACGCAGTCACTGGGAGTGTATACAGACTTCTTACAGCGCGGGCAGAGAGTTGAATCCCTATCGTTGACAGTGCACTAACTGCTAGGCTACTGTGCCACCCCCTATGAAAGTCTAGATTAGTGGTCGCCAACCCGTTGATCGCGATCGACTAATCGATCTATGAGACTTTCCCAGTAGATCCCGAAAAAGAAAGAAAAATAAATACAAAAAAAAACTGTTGAGAGATTGTTTCTGGGTTGCGGGGTTTTAGTTCCGTTCTTTCTGCCCAGTGCGCATGTGTGTACTACCCGCACTACACAGTGTACTTCAGTGGTCCCCAACCACCGGGCCGCGAGGAAATGCTAGGAGTCAGCTGCACCTTTCCTCATTCCCTGTCACCGGCCACTGTTGAACTTGGATACACGCGAGGTCATTACCCAAGCGCGTCAGGGATCACTGGTTGGCCTCGGGTAACCGGCGGTGAGAAGTGCCGTTGCTACTGGCCTGGAGCACAGACAGATGGACGCCGCCTCTAAACCTGTTTAGCACACCGAATGTTCGTGGGGAACCCGGTGCTAAAATATTCACAGACGACCTAATTCGGGCTCGGTTTCATAAGCAGCAGAGCAGCTACCTCGCTGCGATCTAGTGAAACAAACTTTTGTCGGCCGATTAATCCTACAAGGGGGAGCGGACGTGCGCCCTGTCACACTCCTTGCTCAGTCAGTCGCTCTCTCCGGACTGTGACCGTCGTGGCCCCGGCACTGGAACAGCCGCACCTGGCCAAGGCGACTGGCGGCGGGCGGGCGGAAGGCTGGAGCTCGGGCCCGGAGGCTGTCTAATGAGGCAATGAAGCCCTCAAAACTGCTTCAGTACCCTGAGTCCAAGCACCCTGCACTTAAAGACAAACCCGTTGAGTATTTTTCCAGCAGAAAAAACATGAGCAAGCTGGACAGCAGCTGAGAGCAACGTAAACTAAATTGCGGAATAGACTGGACATAAGGAACCTGCTTCAAGTATCGCTGTATTCCGGTCGCATTTAACACCCCCCACCGTCGGCCGGTCCATAAGAATATTGTCAATATTAAACCGGTCCGTGGTGCAAAAAAAAGGGTGGTGACCCCTGGTGTTCATACCTTACTTCTACTTCCGGGTTGCGGGGTTTTACTTCCAGTCTTTTCTGCCCCGGTGCGCATGCGTGTAACTAATCGATTTGGAGTCGATCTTGCCTTTCACTAAGGCCGAGGTAGGGGATCTAGGGCTTAAAAAGGTTGGTGACCACTAGTCTAGATGGATTCAACGTGTACCAATCAAGTGGGCTGCTTCGCTCTGGATAGTACTGAGCTGCTTGAGTTCTTTTTGGAGTCACAGTCAAAGGATTCAAGGTACAGAGCATGTATAAATTACGCAACCTTGAAATTCCTGACTGCTTTCAAACAGCCACAAAGTTAAGAAACCCGAAAGAAATCAATTATGAAAAAAAGAAAGGCCAACAAAATGCACAACCAAAAGAGGAAAAAACCCCACAAATCATGCAAACAATAGAAGCAAGCAACAGCATTCCAAAGTTGAGTCCAGACACCCGCATCCCCGGAGCAGCCAGAGTCGGCCCAAAGCCTCAGTGTCAAGTTCATCATATAGCGGGGCAAGCCACCGCGAAGCGTGTAGCAGCAGGAGCAGACTCGCGGCCTTAGCACCGCAGAAAGAGTGAACATTGTGGGAGAGAGAGGAACATCAGTCCCACCCTCATCTCTGGTCCCGGCACCCTTCCTTTCCAGCCTATCTGTGCCGCCGTTTAAATTGTCTGAACAGCGGGTCGTGCCCCATACCCCTAGACCTCATCGTCCAACTTGAAGCTGATCTTGACTTCTCCAAATTGGCTCGGCACTTACAGTGATCCAACCCCACACCCAGTTTAGGTGCACCAAAACTTCTACGCCTTGACTCTGTCCCTGAAATGACCTCGAGCGCGTTGCACCCTGACTTTGCAAAACACCGTCATGGCCAATTCTTCAAATCAGCTTTGCCTCCGCTCGCTTCTTCATTGTTTGTGGTGATAGTATACCACAACTTAGCTCATAAAATGTTTTTAGTCATATTTCTGGTTTAAGATGCCACTACTGGTAGTTCTGAGGGCAAGAGATACAACTCACAAGTGGAGAGTATTCTATCATATCTCTGATTTTGTGCCTGGTAGATGGTGGAAAACCTGAGGCTGTCAGGAGGTGAGTTGCTCACTAACAAGATACCCATCCTCTTCTTCTTCTTCTTCTTCTGACTTCTAGTGGCAACCGGCAGTCCAACTTAAGGTGCATTACCACCATCAACTGCACTAGAGTGTGGTGTGGAAAGTTAGGAAATAAAACCCCAACTAGCTCTTTATCAACTGAAAACCAAATGTGCTTTTGCTTCCTTTGTATTTATGTAGATATCTAGTTGAATTTCTCACCAGTGGTGACTCAACAGTTGTCATACCACCAAATCCAAGGATAAGTGTTTGGATTATCTCCTGTTGGAGTATGTTAATTGGCATTTATCAGTCCATGCCTAAATGTTCTCCCACTCTCACTGCACAGAATGAATCAGTTTGGTTGGAGACTGGTTTCTCTAGTGACAGGGATTTCAGGATGTAGCTGTGATGGGTCATTCACCTGATAGGCCGGATAGTTGCAAATGCTTCAACATTTTCCTTTGCACATACATTCTGGGCCGCACTGTTGTTGAGTTTGAAGATTTCTCAGAGTATCCACCTCTTGTTAACTGTTTAATTGTCCATTATTACTCATGATCAGGTCTGCAGAGATTTAATTTGATCCGTTGGGAATATCTGTGCTGGGCTGTGTTTCATCGCTTCCATCGTTCATGGTACTGCTCTAGACATAGAAAATGGCCACTGAAATGCTAAAAGCTGCAAATGCTGATATATCTGAAACCCAAGGAAGAGAAAATGCTAAAGATATTCAGCAGGTAAGCTAGATGTTGAGAATAGAGAAACAGTTCGCATTTCTATCTCCATAGATGCTGTCCGACCTGCTGAATATCTCCCAGTTTCTGTTTCTATATCAAGAATGGTCACACTAACAGAATAAAAGCAAAATTTAACTAAAGTGGCTTTGTTAAAAGTAAGCAAAGTATTTCTAAACTGGGTGCTGATAAATCAACCCTCTTTGCTTTGAAATGCACACTCTATTCTTCTGAAGGTTTTTTTTAAACATTGTCACAGTGGGCAGTGACGCTGCTGAATTTGAAAGGTTTACATTTTTAGTAGTTACTTTGCAGAAATTCTCAGAAAGTAGAAGGTATGGGTAAATGCCATCTCCTTTGCACCCTGTCAATCCTCTGAACTCTTAATCCAGGATTAAGTGTTCTGCTGACACTTTAACAATGCATGAAGGGAGCTGAAATGCAGTTAAAATCTTTTCATCTATAAGAGTTATCACTTGTATTGATAGACAAAGCATCTGCAGTCCACTTTCTCAAAACTCATCTGTTAATGTAATCCAAATGCCATGGATAATTTTTTTTGGTTCTGGGGAAAGAGCAGTGGAGATAAATGACACAATGGTCATTCCTGGTATTCATGTTCTTTACACTTACGTGCACATGTGTTCATTTCTGGTGTTCGGACTCCATAATATCCACTTGGACAAGAAGAGAGACAAACTCCAGTCTGCTTCATCCCATTTCTCTCCAGAGAAAAGAAAAGTCTGGGTTTACATGACAGACATCCATTAAAATCAGAACACTGGTCGCACCCTTTTGGGCAATTTTGGCTCACACCTGTATTCACTGGAAAGAAATAACAATAATTATCTTACTGGCTACTAACACCGTCAAAATGTTTAACTTATTATAATTTATAATCAACCTCTATCAGTATATTAGTTATCATTCTTTGCGAATGTGATGAATAGCTATTAATAACTACTTAGTGGTAGATTGGTAGTTCTAAAACATTAATATATAAAGTTATACAACGTGGAAATAGCCCAACATGTGTATGCTGACCAATGTATCTATCTGAGCTCATCCCATATGCCTGTGTTTGAGCATGCCTCACTTGAGCTTTTCTATCCATGTAGCAGCTCAAAGATCTTTTAAACATTGTAACTGTACCCACCTCTACACCTTCCTTTGGTAGTTCATTCCATATACCCTCCATCTTCTGTGTGAAAGTTACCTCATTCCCTCCAGTCCTGTAAACATCCCTTGTGAACTGGTCTATTCTGCTGTTTAGTTTGCAACTATGGCTGAAGTAGACCAACAGAATGTCATATACCTCAGTCTGAAGTTCCTTATATTTTACATCATGTTGTCTGTGTTACTATTCCACTGTACTCACTTCCACTACTTGGACTACTATGTCATTCTGTATCTTAATCATTCTTCATGGAAAAAAATTATCTGATGTCTGTCTTGAATATGTGCTTACAAGTTATTTGAATATTTTGCATTTGAATGATCATATTGTAAGATTAGCTCTTCATTTTATCCTTACTGTGCTAGGAAGTCCAAACTATTCTGGCCTTTCATCTTCGTAACAGCTATTTAACTCTAGGGATCTGTTTATGTCGCTTCCTACGATTGTCTCCAGCATGTGAGTATCCTGATGAGACAGATATTTTTAATTTTTCCTGGAATATTTCCCCGTTGTCTTGCTGACCAGAACTGAATATTATTCTCAAGCTGAGCATTGAACAATATTACCATGACTTGCATTCTAATGAGTTTGTTATGGAACTTATCTGTTGGTTTAATTGGCTATTGCTCTTCATTAGTTAATTATGCTTAGCATTAATTAACTTTAAGAGTCATAGGTCACCTTCACCTTTTATCTTTTTTTATTGAAATATTCTTCATTGAGTACTAATGCTGCTAAGCTTTGCTTTCACTGTGCAAAAATACATTCAATATAGCACTGCATACAATTGCACTCAAGTATTATTGCCATTGAGTGACAAACCATACAATTTTCAGAATAGTAAGATGCTAAATAAGTTACTGGACTAACGTCCAAAAGCATAACTGTTAACTCCGAGGCAAGAGTTCAAATTCCACAATGGTGGGTGGTTAGAAGGAGAATTGAACTTCAAATAATTAAATAAATATTGAATTAATAACTAAAGTCAATACTGGAGACCTTGAAGCTAACACATTGTTGTAAAAACTTCTTATATTATTTGGAGAAGATACTCTAACAACTTTACAATTCTGAACTATTTGTGATTCCAGACCAAATAAGTTCCCATGTCCTCAAAAGCCACTCAGCTTAAGGGGCATTTAATTATAGGGGAAGAATTTGTTGGTCTATCAGCATGAGTGAATGAATAAGAAAACACCTACATTGAACCTTTGTTAGTACCATGTCAATGTGTTTAACAAGAGTATCACCAAGAGAGAAACATCGGCATTGAGCAATGTTTCAACAGATGATCAAAAACTGGGTGAGAGATTATAGTTAGCATGTTTTAAAAAGAGAATCATATTGAGAGGACTTCCAGAGCTAGGGCTTAGGAATAAACGGCACTATCTGAAATTCTAGATTAATGACAATTAAGGATATGTCAATGCCCAAGTGTAACAAGTTAAGTGCCATAGAGGAAATAGGGCCAAGAAAGCACACCTGCGTTTCTACTTCCTTAGGAAGCTAACAGAAATTTTGCATGCCCCCAGTGACCAATTTTTATAGGTGCACCATAGATATAGCATCCTATCCAGATACATCATTGCTTGGCATGGCAATTGCTCTGCCCCAAGATCAACATAACTGCAAAGAGTGGTGAAGACAACTCTGTACATCTAGAAAATTAGCCACTCCTCCATGTACCCTGTCTTCACTTCTCGTTGCCTTGGTAATGCAACCAGCATAATACCCCAGACATTCTCTTGTCTCCTCCCTCCCACTGGGTAGAGGATACAAAAGCCTGAAATCATGTACCACCAGGCTCAGGACAGTTTCTAACCCTCTGTTATAAAACTGTTGAACAGACTTCTTGTATGATCAGCTGGACCCTTGGCCTTGCAATGTACTCCGACATGAGTTTGTAGCTTATTGTCTGATTGTACTGCACTTCCTCTGTAACTGTAACACAGCAAATTGCTTTCTATTACCGTTTTCCCTTATTCTGCCTTGATGTACAGATTTCATGAAATAATCTGTATGGAAGGCATGCAAGACAAAGTTCTTCACTGTACCTCATGTGACAGTAATGAACCAATTACCAACTACTACCATGGTGGGATTACAAAGATCTTGCAAGTTTATAAGGCTGGATAGGGTTAGGAATAATTAGGCCATGCTTTAATCTGAAAGCAGGAGTGTGAGTTCTAAAACTGTCCTGATATTGGGCTGAGATCCAATGTAAGATATTAAGTAATGGAGGCAATTATAGCACAGTGTAAATGCGAGGTTCTTACTTAAATAGAAACAGAACGAAATATGGTTCTCAAAAGGATTTAGTACACAAACGTAATTAACATGTAGATACAATGAGCAATTTTGAATGTAAATATTATTTTAGTCTTTATTACAAAGGGTGTGATTAATGAATAAGGTAGTTTTGCTGCAATTGTATAATCTTTGGTAAGACCACATTTGGTGTACACAACGGCAGTTCACCCTACCTACTGAAAGCAATGCATTTGCCTTCATACCATGAAGCTTCATTCCAGAAATGAATGGGGTTGCTTTTGAGGACATATTATTATGGCCCTTTTAGAGATGAAAAGAATTTAACAGAAGATCCCCAAGAAAGATGGCACGGCCATCATTGCAAAGTTGGCGCCCCTGGCTGGAAAGTCTAGAACCGGGGGCAAAGTCTGAAGATCGGTGGTTAGCCGTTAAAGACCAGAGGAGGAAATGGATTCACTCAGATGGTTGTGAATTCTTGGAGTATTTTGCCTGTGAGGCCTTAATGCTTGCGTGCATTCAATGTTGAGATTGAATAAAGGACGCACACGCAAGCATGGGATTTAAAAACTGGGTGGAAGCATATATAAAGTCAAGGATTAGATGTGATCTTTGAAGGGTGAGGGGTACAGACAGGGCTAATGTAAACAGTTTTTTCCCCACGGAGGCTGGGTGAAAGTAGAACTGTAAGTCATAACAGGGTGAAAGGTGAAATAAAAGGTGGTGTGAGTATCAGAGGAAGTGGTGGATGCAGGTTCGATGTTTGAATAAGTACATGGGGGTATGGAAAGCTATGGGCCAGGTGCAAGTCAATGGGATGAGGCAGAATAACAGTTTAGAATGGACTACATGGGCTGAAGGGCCTGTATCTGTGCTGCAGGGCTCTATGACTCTGTGTGATCTTGGTGAAGTGATAAGGACATTTCTAGCCCAAACTTTATTGTTTTTATGAGTCTAGAGGTTATTTGTGTTTTGGAAAATAGTTAATTCTCATCACAGCCCATTGAGCTTGGGTGCAATTAAAAACTAGAGTCGTCAGCAGCAGATGATGGAGGATGGGTAGAGACAGTTGAAGTTATGGAAACAGAGCTAGGTAATCTTGATGACATAAAGGAGATGGGGTTGCAAATATCCTAATTAGATTACATAGAAAAGTTACACAAATCATTAAAACAAACAATAGTTAGTTATCTGCTGATGTTTCCTTTAATATATCTATTTAATCATTCCCCCACTTTGACCCAGATGGGCTTCAAAATATCCAACAGAATTACTGTTGCTGCTCTAACATAAAACAAGAGCTGCGTATGAACTCTGTCATAAATATTTACTGAATGTCCATAGAGCAACATTTTCAATAATCTGTAAGTCAGGCATTTCAGCTGCAATTTTTAAAGGACTTACAGTCCACAATCACAACACTGGCATCTATTTCACATCTTACAAAACTCTAATTAGGCTGCACGTGGAATATTGCATTTAGTTCTGGAAAGCATGTGGAAGGTTTGGAGCAGGTGCAGAGGGTTACAGAATGCTACCAGGATTAGAGGGCATATGCTGTTAGGAGAGAAAACTTGGAAAGCTTGAGTGGCAGAGGCTGTGGAGACCTGATAAAATTTGAGATTAAGGAGAGACACAGATGAAATAGGTACTTTTCCCCAGCATCAAAATGTCTAATACATTTAAATGTATACATTATATGTGTGTATTTAAGGACAGAAAGTGTAAGATTAAAGGAGATGTACGGAGAAAATTTTTTAATTTGCATAAACAGTGGTAGGCGCCTGGAATGCACTGTCAGGAACGGTAGTGGAGGCAAACACAACAGAGGTATTGTAAGAATAGAAAGACACATGAATATGCAGAGAATGGGGGGATATTTACCCTGTGTTGGCATAAGGGATGATAAGTTTAGTTAGGCATATGACTATGAGCTTGAGTAGCTTGACACAATAAAAATAGAGGGTTATGGGTAACCTTAGTAATTTCTACAGTAGGGAAAAGTTTGGCACAGCTTTGTGGGCCGAAGGGCCTGTATTGTGCTGTAGGTTTTCTATGTTTCGATGTTTCTAACATCGTGGCCTGAAGAGTCTGTTTCTTGCTGTGATGTGGAAACTGCTGAAGTTTCACAAAGGACTGGGCAAATCCAGTCAAATAATTACCATACTATTATCCCCAATGAGTGTTTTGGCAATGCTATCAGGATGAATTCACTTTTCAGTAATTTGCTCATGGTGCACATTGGGCTTCAGCCGGATCAGTCAATTACAGATATCAACACATCAGAATTGTGATTTGTGACTGCTCTTGACCTCAAGGGAGCCGTTGGCTGAGTGTGGCATTAGGGGTTTTGATGAAACAGAAATGAACAGAAAACGAGAGGAAAACACTTCAATGGTTACAGTCATTCTTCACACCAGTAGCTCCAAACCATATCTTAAGATGTTATCAGATTTTTCTGTAGTGAAAATACATGCACAATTTAAGATGTAAAATATTTTGAAGTTTGCAATCTTTCTGGTTTTCCTTTATATTTATAATTATTTCAAGATAATTATCTGGTCTATTCATTTGAAATTTATTGTGAATTACATGAACTGTACTGAAATATGCCTTTTGATTTTGAGTTTTATATTCTGCATTTTTGCTCATTTTTTGATGCCGTTTGCACTTCTTTTGTGTGTGGTGGAGAGGGGGGGGGTTTCATTTTCGATGCTTTTCTTTGAACAGGTTGGTTCCATGTTTCTTCTTTGTTTTGTGACTATTTGTAGGGTTGTACACTGCATACATACCTTGATAGTAAATGTACTTTGAACCCTGAATCCTTTGGGTAATTCAGAGATTGACCCAAGAATGAAATGGTAATTAAAGCCAAAATAAAACATTTGGTTCAGAAACTCAATGCAATGAACCTCATTGGCCTGTTGGTTCAGTTTGTTTTTTTTTAGAACTGTCTCCTGGGATCATCAACTTTCAAATAAAAAAATTCAGTTAAATATAGTGTAGCACCTCAGGAAATACAATGCAAAGAGACAAATTTTCAATATCAAATAACAAACGGATATTCAACATTTTTGTAATACAGCCTTGTTGGACCTTGGCACGTGCACTAAGTGGCCACTTTATTAGGTACAGCTGTGCACCTGCTCATTATTGCAAATACCTAATCAGCCAATCATCTTCAAAAGGCATTGCCTCAAAAAGGCAGCACTCATCATTAAGGACCCCTATCATCCAGAACATGCCCTCTTCTCATTACTACCATCAGAGAGTGAGTACAGGAGGCTGAAGCCACACACTCAACATTTTAGGAACAGCTTCTTCCTCTCCACAATCAGATTTCTGAACAGACAATGAAGCCATGAACACTACCATACTATTTCAGCTCTTTTTGCACTGCTTATCTAATTTTATATATATTTCTCATTATAATTCATAGTATATTTTATGTATTAAATGGTACCACTATCACAAAACAACATTTCATGACATACAACTTTATTAAGTACACTTGCACGCTGCTGGTTAATGAAAATATCTAATCAGCCAATTGGGTGGCATCAACTCAATGCATAAAAGCATGCAGACATGTTCAAGAAGTTCAATTGCTGTTCAGACCAAACATCAGAACAGGGAAGAAATGTGATCTCAGTGACTTTGATTTTGCATTGATAGTTGGTGCAGATGGGGTGGCTTGAGTGTCTCAGAAACTGCTGATCTCCCGAGATTTGATAATAAAGCGGCCACTGAGTATAATTTTACAGCTTTTGGTGGTCTACAAAGAGAGGGGCCAAAATAACCTGCTGAAGGAGAATCTTAAAAATAAGCTGGCACTCCATATCATTTTAAATGGCTGGTCATAAATCTCCACTGGAATAATTATGGAGTTTGTAAATAGCCTCTTGTCCTGTCATGCAAGATCTGTAGTTCAGGAAACAGAGGATGTGATAAAACCACCAGGAAAATTAAACTTTCACTTTGCCCAAGGCCAGCAGGAACTATCTCACACTGTGCTTATAGAGAAATAAATTCTTTCATTATGCTTAGATATGGGTTTGCCCAAGACTTTGAAAGGCTGCTGGGAGGATGTTTCCTCTCGTGGTAAAATTTAAAACTAGGGGCAGAATAAGGTGTTGGTCCATTTAAACTGGAGATGAGGAGGAACTACTTCTTGCAGTGTCCTGAATCTTCGCAATTCTCTGTCTCAGAGTTATGGATGCCAAATCATTGAATGTATTCAAGGCTGAGACAGATAGTTTATTGGGGGTCAAGGGTTATGGGGGAACAGCCCAGAAAGAGATGGTCCTATTGAATGGCAGAGAAAGCTCCACGGAGAATTCGGCCCTTCTACAATATTCTTGACCAGAAAAAAAACAGGCGTAAATTCATTACGCCTCAAATCCAGAGCCAACGTGTCTTCAGGACCTTACTGGAGACACACTGTGTGTGGACCACACTGGAGTTCCTTAGCTCCAACCTCAAGCAATTTGCTCTGGCTTCCTGCAGGGGTCTCACGCCGCTTACTTGAGTGAACTCTGTAAAAGGTTTCAGACCCGTATTTCTCAGTTCGTCTCGGCGTAAAAAAAATGACAGTTATATCTTAGCAAAGCTGGAAGCTTGTATTGATTTTCGTTCAGTGTTTCTCCTCCAGGTTTAAACTGGAGGCAGTTGATCCGGCGCATTTAGGTGGTTTTCATCGTGCAGAGTCTCAAATTCACTGCCGTTTGCGTCCATCTCTACCCACGCATAATTGTACAGTGACAACCGATTTCTTGAGATAAATTGGTATTAAATGTCCATCATTTTCCCTGTCGCGAGGCTCTCCCGTTCCCCCGCGGTAGGAGTTACTTGGCGTATACAGCCAATATCCCTTTTCAGGATAACCTTAGACATACTTAAATAGGCCGATTGTTCTGCGTATTTCATGCGACGCGACGGAGAGCGCAATATCTGGAAGTGAACGCGCAGAGTAAGCAAACGGTTTGTGGATCCAGGTCTCTGCGGACCCATCATATTTATATTGCCCAGTTCCAACAGAGAGCAGAGGTTGTTTAAAGCACGAACACTGTTTGCAAAATGGTGCGATTCACGTGTATTTATTACTGAGAGCAATGTAAACACAACAATAACAGTTTAAACATAGTGCTTGCTGTCTCAATTTTGACCCGTCGATAAATTTACATTAACGGGAGAAGACTGATCGTCCCTCCGCCTTGGCTTTCTCCCATCGTCCACTCTTCCCTCCTATCAGATTCTTGCTTCCTCAGCCACTCATCACGTCGGAGCTTCTCAGTTGACAACCCCCCCCCCTCCCCGTCCCCCACACACATACTTTACCCCTCTCTCACCTTCTGGTTCTGGCTGCTTTCCCCTTTCTTCCCATAACGTTGCCTGTTTATTCCCCGCCATGGATACTGACTGATCTGCTTGGTTCCTCCAGCATTTTTCTGTGCGTTACTCTGAATTTCCAGCATCTTGTGTTTATATACCTTTACGTTGTTGGTTGAAGTGCACATTGGCACTAAAATTACCTCATAGGCGAAAATGATATCGATAATGTGGTAACAGTGCCAAAGTTACGGCATCTGAATCAGGATCACCTTTTCTAACCCAGTAGGAACTCCATGTGGCTATCCCTTTGGAAGAAGCCTGTGAGAGAAAGCTTGTAAGCAGGGTTCAAATTGAAACACACATTCTTCGGCCCAGGACATTACATGGTGCAAACACCGGCCGCAGTGGGATTCACCAAATTTACTTGTGTTACCAATGAATAGGCATGTTCTCCTTCATACTAGTTCTGCTCAGGATGTTGTGTGCTTTACTCGCTCTTTCAACATTAATTTATCTAAACCAAAGCCCATTTTTGAGCGAATAAAACCATGTTGTTAATATTGCAGGCTTGTTTATCGATATAAATCCTGCACGTCGCCCAGAGGACCACAGAGATTGTCTGTCCAGCTTGTGCGTAAAAAAAAAATCAATGTTGTTATTGTAATAAGAACTGTTGTTGTGTTTGGACCCCACCATCCCAGGGCTCGAGGAGGAACGCTGTGAATCACTTTTATCGTTCAAAATGTCAGAGGAGGCAATAAGCGGATCAAAACGCAACATAACGAAGAGATACGACAATGTATTACAACTGTTGTGTTTTGAAAAGGCTGAAAATGGCTTTCCCACGGGGAAAGTTCTTGTGGATAGTGAGTGGGGGGGGGGGGGGTTAGATCCATTTGGAATTTTACACTCATTAAATAATTACAACATTAAATAATCCGTGCTTGCGCAGGGCGGATTACTAATAGCATCTGAACAAATTTAGGTATCAAATATGTCACCGAAAGTTAGTTGTATGAAAATAAAAACAAAACGCGTTAAACGTTTCCTTCTAAACAACCAAACCAGCTGTGGGTATGGAGTTCAGCTCCTTAGATTTTTTTTCTCTCTCTCTGTGACATGAGAATGTGCCTTTTCATTAATCGGCCTTTCATTCCTGTTTACACATGTTTGTAAATGAACGCATCTGAATTAGGCCCCGCACTCGTACCAAAACGAGCTTCTTGTTACTAAACGTACGGGGATGGAAGGCTGAAGTAAGATTCCAGGCTGGCGCAGGTGGAAGTGCCACCCCCGGGCTGCTGATTTCTACATCACTTCTTTGAAGATGAGGACAGCTTTAAAAGGCGATGCCTCAACTAGGCGGCATCCATCATTAAGGGCCCCATCTCCCACGACGTGTTCTTATTACTACCAAGGAGCAGGTACAGGAGCCAGAAAACACACACTCAAGTGTTTCAGGACCCCCTCCAGCTATCAAATTTCTGAACGGACAATTAATCAACGCCTGAACACTGCCTCGCTATTTTTTTTTGCTCTTTTTGCATTACTTGTTTATTTTTTTATGTATTTTTTTCTGTGTTTTGCACAAAGCAAAAAAATTCACGACATACAGTCATATCCATGATACTAAACCTTAATTCGGCCAAAGCGCCCTATTTAGATAACCAGAAAATGTGCGATATCTTGCCGAAAGAAGATGGGCATTATCTTGGAATATTTCTCAAACACCCGTCTCTGATACCGACAACACCTAAGTGCTGGGTTTGTCAGGCGCTAACATCACAGCATTCTTTACAGAGGAAAAACTTCATGGACACTCTTCAGTGAAGAGCGCCCGCAGGTCTAACGCCACTCGGAAGTCCTTAGCCAAGAAAGTTTACTTAGCCACCCTCAACATGGCGTCAATGTAAATATACTATTTCAAATAGAGAAACAGATTAAAAGCTTGAATCGAGGGACAATGTGTTGGCTCACTTTTGAGTTAAATGGCAGGTTAGGTGAACCGCCTACTTCACACGACTAGCTTTCCATGCAGTCGAAGCACGATTTTTGACCGTCCCTGATATGTACGGTGGTCATTTTATTAGGTACACCTACACTCTTTAATGCAGATAGCGATCAGTCAATCTTGTGACGGCAACTCAATGCATAAAAGAATGACCAAACATCAGAATGGGGGAAGAAATATGATCCAAGTGGCTTTGACCGTGAACTGAATGTTGGTGGCACACGGAACGGGGAGAATCTCAGAAACTGCTGATGTCCTGGGTCTCTACAGAGAATGGTGCGAGAACCATAGAAACGTCCAGTGAGCGGTAGTTCTGTGGGCGAGAACGCCTTGTGGAGGGGGGTCAGATGAAAATGTCCAGACTGGCACAAGCTGACAGGAAGACGACAGTAACTCAAAAGAACTCAGGTTTAATATCACCGGCGTTTTGTCGTGAAATTTGCTCACCTTGCGGCAGCACTACGTGATAAATATGGAAAGAAATGAACTACAGTAAGTATGTGTACGTATATTAAATATAAGTTAAAATACGTAGTGCAAAAACAGAACTAAATTTAAAAAATAGTGAGGTAGTGTACCAGGCTTTACAACAGCGGCGTGCAGAAGAGCATCTCTGAACACACACGTCGAACTTGAAGTGGATGGGCTACAGCGGCAGAACACCACGAACATACACTCAGAGGCCACGTTATTCGGTGATAAAGTGGCCTCTGAGCGTCAGAAGATGGGCACCAAGTTCCCGTTTTCCCACGCCTCAACACGGTGGGTTTCCAAAGTAATTCCCGGTACTTCGAAGACAATTGAATCTCAGCTGTGATGTTAATGTATCTTCCCGTCGGCTTAGTGTCAGGCACATCCAATGGGATTGGAGACAATTTCCTCTCATCAAGTACTTCAGCCATTTGGGGATGACTTTTTTTTTACCCAGGCTAATCTCTTGCTGCTGTGTGTCAACGTTCAAACGCTCGCAGACTCATTATATTTACATCGACCAAGTACCGCCATATAGTCACCAAACACTTAATGGACTGGAGTGTATCCTCGTCCAATTAATCACTGCTGAAACCATTAAATGGCAATGTTTACATCTAAACTTCGGTAAATACCCAGTCCTTTCCGCGTGTTTTGCTGAATTTTTAAAGATTGTGTTTTTAATCAAAGGAACTAGTAAAGCTGCAGCGTTCTCCAATCGAAGCACCAGAAGACCGCTGAACGACCGCCCGCCAGTAAACTCCCACAAGATTAGGTGAGAGCTGTATTGGGAGAGCGGTTTCTAATGAGGGTATCCCTCGCCCGCTTCAATCGCAGGTATAACAAAGAGGAAAGGTGCCCGAAGCTACTTGCGGTCAAAATATCTATTGCATTTCAAAAACTTGTTTTGATTTGGTTTCGAAAATTAGTTCAAGTAAAGGAAAAGAAGTGCCTACGAGTTTTTCCTTCAGTGAGATGACCTACGCAGATAAAGGACAGGTTTTAAAACGTGTGTGTGTGTGTGTGTGTGTGTGTGTGTGTGTGTGTGTGTGTGTGTGTGTGTGTGTGTGTGTGTGTGTGTGTGTGTGTGTGTGTGTGTGTGTGTGTGTGTGTGTGTGTGTGTGTTCTGAACTTTAAATTATAAAATAAAACGTTTGTTTTACTCTGCTCCGCTAAAATTAGATACAATGTGGTCGAGCCTCGAAGGAATTAATCTACTCAGAACAAGAATGAGGAGTTCACCCATTGTCTGACTTTTTATTGTTTTAACGCATTTATTTTCCTATTTGTTAAGTGATGGTTGAGGCTTTCACTTGATCCCGCTAGTCTAGCAAGAAAATGATCCTAAATAATGACTACTACCTATACAAAGGTTAAAATTACCTGCAAATTCCGTTATTACAGATAAATCTCTATTAGATGTGTGAGAAAATAAAGTTTACCTCGCCGAAATCGCAATGGTCTGAGAGCTGTGATTATATTGACAAATTAGATACAGTAGATTTTTTTAAAAACGCCTCTTACAAGCTTTAAAGGGATTTCGGGTTTCCATATGAACGGATCGGGTTTTTTTTCAGGGAGTGGCTAATAATGTGGTAATTGTACATGCTCCAGACAGAGGGCTCTCCCCTCGGCAGTCGCGGAAGCACGTTCAGAAATAACATTTTAGAACACAAGATGTCGCAGTAGGTGTTGGTTTCATGTTTGAAAACGAGCTGAGGATAGGCCTTCCAGCGGTGTTCGCTGGCGAAGCCAGTCCGCGGGGACGACTCGCAGCAACAGGCGCTCTCGCTGTGAGGGAATTTCCCCCGAGACTCGCCGCTGCTGGGCTAAGCCCGTGGGCAGGACACCGAGCGGTGAATGTGGAACAGGACCCCAGCGACCGGTCCCGTTTGTACACTGATGCAACAATAGTAAAGGGATGAGTTATAGTTTCGCTTGTGTAACGTTTTAACAGGAATGGCGATGCTCTTCCAGATCAGTGCTCATAACTAAGCCTTATTTTGGGGGATATATGGCATAGAAATATGAATGACGTTGCCAGAGTCACGGCAGCTGAAGTGTAGCTGGGATTATTGGCCCATATGTCACATTCAGTAAGCGTATATCTCATCGCCCACCGGTTCTTTCTGGATGGACTGATTGAGTCCAATGTCATCTCTTCGCTTCATTCACTACTGTTCTCTTGGTCAGTGAACTTCTCTCCCTCCGGGCGCTGCCCACTAAAATCAAGGTCAGTTCATGGTGCTCCCCATTCACTGCCCTCTGAAATCAAGAGGAAAACGTTCACTGTCTCCCACTTTGAGTAACCAATTGTAAAGTTGTATTTTGACCTGCTTTCCTCTTGTTATCTCTACTTCTATACGCCAGTGCTGGACTGAGTATTTAACGCTCTTCGCCTCTCTTGGCTATGCTTTCGCCCTGTTCTCAGAAATAACACGGTTGCCAAGTTTTGGCCTTTAACATAAGGGTATTAGGTGATGTTAAACACAGAGGCTTATCTAAGCCCGATGGAGGTGTCCCAAAACATTACCTGGTGCAACTGGTTTGCTGCTAATTGCATGTTGGACTGTTTCTTTCGTGGAACTAGGTACGTTCGAGTAAGTTACGTGATTCCGAGATGCTCGGATCAAAGATACGTAAAAGAAAATGAAAACATCTTCATAGGATAACGTGCACACACCAAATGGGCTGTCTTTTAAAAAACAAGATGTGCTCTGGGGGAGGGTGAACGCGAGTGGACGCATACTTTAAAGCCTGCTCGTTTTACAATGGTGTTTCTCGTGTCATAGTCGCAACACGAGAAAGGGGCTCAGTTTATGTGTCGAAGTGGGCCATGTGATCGTAAAAGATCGCACAAAGCTGGGAAGCTCAAAGTGTGAGGAGGATTTTAATCACTGATTTCATCATTAAGAATCCCTTTCTTCCTAGCGTTAGTAAACTCTGTAACAACAATAATTCCTCGGCTGGCCATGCGTGGAGATGTGCTAAAATCGTCCATCTCTATAGCCATTTTATTTAAAAAGAATTAATATTGCATGCTTTGTATACCTTGCTAAACATGTAAAATAGTTTCTTTTGAATCTTCCTCAATGCAATGAATTGCGTCCAGTCAAATCTTTTGGCATACTAACATTGATATTAGTTTTTAATCTAAAAGAAAACTGACATCGCGACTAAAAATCTAAAAATGTTAATCTTATGGAAACGTGTTCGAGACATGTTCTATTTCAGTTTCTACACTGCACTAGTAGAAGTCCAGCTGCGAGGAGTGTCTGTCACTAAGTCTCAGATTACATGTCGTTGACCACAGAAATACTCTGCAGTCAGACTGGAGCACATTAGCTCCGATCTCATGGCGATAAGCGAAGTGTCAAGTACAAAACTCTCTCAGCCGCAGACCTCCATCTGATGAAGGAGTACACGCTTATTGGTCCGAATTTGGTGAACTGATTACCCGTACCTTTGATCTGCAAGTTTTTTTTAAAAAAGCACTATTATCGGACGAGAAAAGGATGCTTTTAGCATTTGGATGGTGGCAATGTGTGTTTTCCTATGGACTGGGAACATTTCCCCTTCTCAGGTACTCAAGGTCTCGATTGTTAGGGCAGTTCACACCCCACCGAACCTTCCGGAGAAGAACACAGGGATTCGCAACACGCAGCTAATTTTTATTTTAATTAAACATTTAACATTTCTAACAAAATAACAGCCCATCGTCCCCTTGATTGTTATGTATATATGCCATTTTTTATCGCAAATTTGTTGTTTATATATGGTTATTAAATTAGCGAATTGCTGGTTTCACATCTACCCAGACTCATTGGTTCGCTGCGTTGAAACTGATCTGTAATTGACAAGGACCTCGTTGTGATAGGAATCCCGCCTTTTAGAAGGAAAGGTAAATTGTACAAACTTAGTACAGAAAGTTTTAATTATTAAAACCCTTTTTTGCACTAACTTTTTTTTTCGTTTCAACGTAATGGAAGATCGGAGATCGGCAAATGGACACAAATTGCGCACAGATTGTTTGAAAAGGGTATCTTTTAAATATTACACGCCGCTTAGAGATTATTATATCCATTGTATTGAGGTGTCCACCGACAGAAAAGTTAATTGAAGTTCCTCAAAGAATTTTAATACGACAACATTTGAAAGAGAATCAGAATACAGAACAGGGTTGGGGGGGGGAATAAAGAAAATAAACGTATCAGGAAACAAACAGGTGTAGCAGTAATAAAAAAAATCAAACTTACTTCGTCTGTGGCGCCTTCCTCTGGAGGCGTTTTGGCTGCCAATGCAGTTTAATAAAATTAGAACCACAGAAATCAGTTGAAATTGCATAGTAACCTGCGGGTGATGGCTCCTGAAAGCAACTACTGCAGTAAGTCGGAGCACACTAGCAGGGAAAAAATCCAGGATATCTTCGGCCGCACAGACAGGCACTAGTTATTGATGCAGATGCGAGCAAAAAGAGTCGAATCTATAATGCTACAACTTGTAGACAGATCTGATGGAGGGCCCCGGAATCACTGGCCCGAGTTGTATGTAACATCTTGCAGCCAAGTGTTTTGGAACCCTCTTCATAGATCTCGGAGTGCCGGGGTCTCACCTCTTTAAAAAGAAACGCCTTGGACAGCCCCAGACCAGGTCCCGTCAACATCTGCTCTGCCGACACCCCTTAAAAACTGTCAAATTTAACACCTTCACAGCTATCCAGTTTTCAGCAGTCTGAACAAATGCCAATTTTTTTTCAAAACTTGGGTAAGCCTTTCTGGAATAATGTTCTAGATATCTGATTGCAGTTCATCCAGATCCTTAAATCAGAGAAAAAAATATTAGATCAGCAGTCTAACTGAAAGAACAGAACCATTTTTTAACTAAACAGGCCTTTCAGTTTTTTTTATCAGATTTGGTTTTGTGCCATTTCCCCTTAACACTTTAAAAGAAATAAGCAATGGAAAATGTCTTCAGACTTTCCCCACGCTGCATAAGCCAATCCAAGCCCTTTCCAGTAAAACGGGAATTGCGAAGTCCTCCTGTGCCAGAGGTTCTCGATAATGCTTCACGGTGCCGCTCCAATCGTCTCCGGATCCACGCCAGTCATCGCGTCTAATCGCTGGACATCTGCGGGTTATTTGCAGAGTTGCTGCCGCTTTCGTTCAGTGAGAGTGAGTGTGAAGCGTGTATTGCAGTTGAGCGCTGAGATGTCTCTCGGAACAGCGCTGCCGTGCTTCGCACTCTTGAGGGCGATATGACTGAGGGGAAGAGGAGCCGGCAGATCATATGACATGAGCTAGCGCAATGAACCTCCACTAGCCAGGATCAGGCTCTGTCTACTATATTTGTCGTTTTTTCAGTAAATATCGACTGGCCTCGCCCCTTCTGCTGATTAAATTCTGCGCTGATTTCATTAACTCTCCTAATACCGCACGCATTCATACTTGGTAGTCTGTTAATAGGAATCCTGCCTTATGGTGGTCGTTTCATACATTTAAGAAAGTATTAGCTAGTATTTCATGAGCGTCAGACAACTAACAGAACATTCCACCTTCACCAACTCTCTCTCTCCCTCTAATTGATGGGGACCTCAGATTGCCTCAGATTGAGAAGGAAGAGGAACCTCGCCCCATGCAAAGGAATCTGTAGTAAAGTAGCAAGAATGAATTAATGAAGAAATATTATCAATTCAGTCAGTCTTAGGGCTGTGCATTCAATGCACATTTTCCCACCAGCATCAAAGGTGCACTTTAGAGGAAATATTTTCGTTGCGTACTTTTTTTTTCCCAAAATTTGAATATTGACCTGTTGAAGGGGCACCTGGTAGAACTTTTTGATGCATCGGGATTCGTGAAACGGGAAATTGTTGGCAGTAATAGCGAAACAATATCAAACGGCTGAACAAATACTGTCCAGCAGTCCGCAATCACTTAAATTGCTTGTTAATTATGTAATGAATGAACGGTTTCTATGGCTTAAGAAGCCTGTGTAGCTATTGTCGCCTTGGAGTCCTATATGCTGAATTTTAGTAGAGTTATGAAATTAAGAGCAATATAGACTTTGATGCACTTTGCCTCCCGAGTACAAGGAAGACGTTTTTACTCTTCATTTTAAGAAATGGAAGTGACAATGCCACAAGTCTACCTATTACGATTTTGTTGGGACCTGACAATTTTATATGGTATAGAAATATTATGAAAAACAGCAGCGCACACAAAAATGCTGGAGTAACTCACCAAGTCAGGCAGCATCTGCGGAGGGGGAATAAACAGTTGACGCGTCAGGCCGAGACGGTTCACCAGCATCGGAAAGGAAGGGGCACGGCTTCCCGGTCCTGAAGCAGGGTTGGCGACCTGAAATGCCACTGTCCGCTCTTTGCCATAGATGCTGCCTGATCTGCTGAGATCCTCCAGCATTTGGTTGTGTTGCTCTGGATTTCCAGCGTCTGTAAAATCTCCCGTGTTTAACAAAAATAACAGCAGGTCAGTCACATCTGGAGGGAGGGATAAATCATGCTAATGTTTCAAGGAAATGATGTTTCATTAGAATTCAAAACAATAGTAAATGGCATAACACATTTTGTTCATGAAATTGACGAATTGATGATGGCACCCACTGTTCCCTCTGGGCTACTGCGGGGTAGCTGAAATGCTACCGCGCTCCTAGACTTTGTTGCCACACAACTGGAATAAAGACAGAGGAGATAAAGTTAACGAAACATGAAGGATTTTCTTTGTTGTACTGTATTCCATTATACCCTTCAATTAATAAATAAACTCAATTTCAAATTTTCATTCTGAATATTCAAAGTAAGCATGTTACCAAAAAAAAAGTGCCTGGCAGTTTTCAGACGCTGTAAAAATTTCCCGCTCAGAGCAGTGGTTGGTCTGCGCAGCTGTAACAAATTTTACAGGGAGCGCTAGCTGACACTGAGGTTACATGATCTCAGGTGAGGTCATGAAGACTGCACAATATGCTTTGATCATACAGGGAAGACGTTTTTTTCTCTTCCATTATAAGAAACTGAAGAACAGAATTGATGGCGCAGCAGTCAACCAGTTACGACTTTCCCCAGAGCCAATAGGGATCAATCACAGTGATGACCTCAATCCCCATATCACACTTGAACACTCAAGAAACGCAGATGCAGGAACCAGGAGCCAAAATCAAACTGCCTGAAGAACTCAGTAGATCAAGCAGCATCTCTGGAGGCAAACAGATAGTTGATGTTTTAGGCTGAGATGTTCATATTGGATACTGCGACTGCCACTTTGTCCCAGGCAATTGTGAGAAAGTAACAAGGTGGACCACAGGCACACACAAATATAAAGTCCAAGCAGTAGGCAGTAGTGCCAGTTGTTTGAGATGTAAAATGATAAACCATTATTTAGATCTTAGTTGAGAAATTTGTTAAAATGAATGTGATTAAACAGTCGATGTTTCAGGCCAAGACCTTTCATGGGGACTGGAATAGAAGGGGGAAGAAGCCAGATTAAGAAGGTGGGGTAGGGAAAGGAGAACAAACTGGCAGGTGATAGGTGAGATGAGGTGAGGTAGAAAGTGAGGGGTGGGGTGCTGGAAAGGAGATGGACTCGAAGTTGAGATAGATGGAAGAGCAGAAGCAGAAAGAATCTGATAGAATGTAGAAGATAGAAATCCAGAGCACATGACAGACCTGCCCACAGTGTTGTGCCAACCATGTCACCTACTCTAGAAATTGCCTGGAATTTCTCTACTGCATAGCCCTCTGTTTTTCTGTGCTCCACGTACCTCTGAAACGAGAGGAGAAGACAGTGGACAACAGGAGAAAGGGGAGGAGCAGGGAACCAGAGGGAGGTGATGGGAAGGTGAGCAGAGAGAGGCGGTGAGAGAAGAACCTGAATTCCTTCCCCAACCTCTCCCCTACAGAAACTACTCAACCCATGAGTTTCTCCAGCAGATTCTGTGTTGCTCCAGACTGCAGCATCTACAGCCTGCTGTGTCTATCCAAGGCAGCGCTTATATTTGGGGGCATCCCTGCGCCTGCTGATCTACATTCCAGATCCCTTTTGTCACAATGATCCCTATGGTCCCATACCCATCTCATCATATTCCAGTTAACTCACCTCACATAATCCAATGAATTCCAGCACGGGATACAATTGAGTACTACTACTTTAAGAGCACTAGCCTCATCACCATGGTGGTGGTTTAAAATATTGTGCATGTCTCTGGAGATCACAGAGCAGACCTCCCACTGACCCTGCGATCAATGGCTACCTGCCCTTGCCCCAGCGTGTTTCACTTTGTGTGGGTCACTGGCGCATTGTAAGGCCAGCAAAACTTATAGTAATTCAAGGTCTGTCCCAGTGCAGTAGACTGAATGCACTGACATAATGGCTTTAGCAGCTGGTAAAATATCCACATTTTGCACACTGACAACCTAAAGCTCTGTTATTGAATGTTCAATTAAGCATTCAAAATTACTCAGAAACTGTTTGGGAGCAAACGTGAAATTAAAATTATTTAACAGGTTAATAAATGGCTGAAAGCATATATACACTTAAAAATAAATTTAATAAAAGTTCCACCCACGTTTTCCTTGCAGGCCAACTTCTGTCATTTGTGCACTGCTTCAGGCTTGCCACGATTAAGTGTACAGATTTCCCACCATGAGATCTGGAAAATATGAAGAAATTTGTGTTGCCCCACTGGACTGCAGTAGTGAGTGAAGTTATTAGTGTAGCTTGGTTTCCAGAGACATATGTGCTTTGGTGAGCAGGAGTCACCATTTTAGCCTAACCTTGAGAATAGAGAATATCTACTAGTAGGTTCAGGGAGATCTCCGCAGAATGTCTTCCTCTGCATATGCTTATTTATTTATTCATTAGATATAGAAAACACTGGAAATTTATTGTCCATCCCTAATTGCACTTAAACTGTGGAGGCCATTAAAAGTCAATCCCATTAATCGGTTTGGAGCCATGTATAAACTAGACAGGGTACGAACAGCAGATTTCTTACCTTCAAACATGCATGTGAATTAGATAGGCTTTTAATGACATTCCAGTAATTTCATGGTTAATGCTACTGAGGCTAAGATTTTTTTTAGAAAGCTCAGATTCATTTTGTTGTTTGAATTAAAGTTCCCTTACTCTATGGTGGGAAATGAACTCTCTTGCTGGCTGCTCGTCTGATAGATAGATAGATAGATAGATAGATAGATAGATAGATAGATAGATAGATAGATAGATAGATAGATAGATAGATAGATAGATAGATAGATAGATAGATAGATAGATAGATAGATAGATAGATACTTTATTCATCCCCATGGGGAAATTCAACTTTTTTTTCCAATGTCCCATACACTTGTTGTATCAAAACTAATTACATACAATACTTAACTCAGTAAAAAATATGATATGCATCTAAATCACTATCTCAAAAAGCATTAATAATAGCTTTTAAAAAGTTCTTAAGTCCTGGCGGTTGAATTGTAAAGCCTAATGGCATTGGGGAGTATTGACCTCTTCATCCTGTCTGAGGAGCATTGCATCGATAGTAACCTGTTGCTGAAACTGCTTCTCTGTCTCTGGATGGTGCTATGTAGAGGATGTTCAGAGTTTTCCATAATTGACCGTAGCCTACTCAGCGCCCTTCGCTCAGCTACTGATGTTAAACTCTCCAGTACTTTGCCCACGACAGAGCCCGCCTTCCTTACCAGCTTATTAAGACGTGAGGCGTCCCTCTTCTTAATGCTTCCTCCCCAACACGCCACCACAAAGAAGAGGGCGCTCTCCACAACTGACCTATAGAACATCTTCAGCATCTCACTACAGACATTGAATGACGCCAACCTTCTAAGGAAGTACAGTCGACTCTGTGCCTTCCTGCACAAGGCATCTGTGTTGGCAGTCCAGTCTAGCTTCTCGTCTAACTGTACTCCCAGATACTTGTAGGTCTTAACCTGGTTTAATCTGGTAAACTTAGCACTTGTTACCTACCATGCCTTGTTATGAACTGCACAACTGGAGATAAGAAGGTGAATTGCACTCTTACATCCATGAAGTTTTGCTAAGTTCAACCCATAAAAATAAAAACAAATTGCCCCTGTGCAGCAGTAGTTTAGAACATATCCCTGGGCGAGTATTTCTATTCTTCTCTGTGTGTGGAAGCTGTCTGATCTGTTAAGTGCACTAGTATTTCTTCATTTATTTCAAATTTCCTGTACCTGCAGCTTTAAAAATACATTAAAAAAATATACCACCCTAGCATATAAGTTTACAGTTGCTATGTTCAATGTTTCTGAGTGAACAGAGCTTTGTCCACTTTCCCATCTCCTCTGATTGTGTCCAATGGTGAACTGTAGGCTTGAATGTACTCAAGTACTGATAAGCCACAGGGTAGATCATTTGAAGAATACTTCTGCATTTTAGTTCTGTATTACATAGCTTTTATCTGAGGTTTTTCCCCTCATGGTAGACCCTCCAGATGATGGAAACACCCTCCTGGCATCTATCCTTTTGATCCTTTTTAGATCTTGTACAGGGAGCAATAACATCTCACTCTCCTGAATTCCTGCACTTCTAGATGCGGTTTACTCAAACCCTCCTTGTAGGAGAATGCCTCATTTCATTAATTAATTTGCTTAATCTACACTTCGTGGATTACACAGACCAAAACTGCATGCAAATCTCCAACTAAGCTATCACCACCATGCTGTACAATCACAGGAAGATTTCCTTACATATGTACTTCTGCGCCTTATAAAATATGCTAACATGTCATTTCTTCCCTAATTACTTGCTGTAGAAGTATGTTAGTTTTCTGTGTCTAATTAGCCAACACACCTCATTCTCCTGTACAGCAGCATTTCTTGCAATTAAATGGCTAACCTCCCAATTTGCCATTTTCTCCCTCACAGACTTAACCCATTATTTTGTCTTGAAAGTCTGTCTGCTCCCAAAGTTACACCCTTCCATCTTTGTACCATCAGTAAATTCAAATACTTTACAATTTGTTTTATTGTCTACACTCAGTGGCCACTTTATTAGGTACACTCATACACCTGCTCATTAATAGAAATATTTAATCTGCCAATCATGTGGCAGCAGCTCAATGCATAAAAGCACACAGACGTGGCCAAGAGGTTCAGGGTTTGTTCAGACCAAACATCAGAATAGGGAAGCAATGTGGTCTAAGTGATTTTGATTGTGGAAGGATTGTTGAAGCCAGACAGTGTTGTTTGAGAATCTCCGAATCTGCAGATCTCCTGGGATTTTCATGAGCAGCAGTCTCAAGAGTTTACGGGGAGTGGTGCGAAAAACAAAATAAAACATCAGTGAGCGGCTGTCCTGTGGGTGAAAGCAACTTGTTAACAAGAGAGGTCTAGGAGACTGGTTCAGGCTGACAGGAAGATGACAGTAACCTGTTACAACAATGATGTGCAGAAGAGAATCTCTTTCAGCATACAACATGTTGAATCTTGAGGTGGATGGGCTCAAGCAGCAGAAGACTATGAACAAGACATATGTCATAAAGTGGCTACCGTGGGCAAATCTTTAAGATAAATAGTGATAAGCCAAAATCCGCAAAATTAGCTCCACTAAAAACTGCTTGCCAATCTAAAAACAACCGGTTCATTTCTGCTCTTAGAAATACATTTGCTGGCTTCACCTTATTTTTCTCACCACCTTAAAAAATTAAACTGGGCAAATGTAGACTTCACTTTATGAAATAATAATAATTTTGTCTAATCTTAATTATGATTTTGATTTTCTAAGTGCCCTGTTTCTGTATCCTTAATGATGGATTCCAGTATTTTGCCCTAGAAAAGATGTCAGGCTCACTGTTCTATTTCCCCATTTCTCAAAGCCATATTCCTTTTTTATATTTGTTTTTGGAATCTGTGTATTGTTGACAGTGAGTCCCGGTGAAGTAACTTGGCCTGAAATGTCAGCACTTTATTCCTTTCCATAGATGCTGCCAGACCTGCTGAGTTCCTCCTGCACTTTGTGTTACTAAGATGCTGCTGAGCTGCCTTCTTAAACCACAGTAGACTTCCAGTGCAGATACTCCCACAATACCATGGGGTCTTGTTGGTGTCCATGATCTGCGCTGCACTCAAATTGCAGTTCTTACAGTGGTGGGTTCCTATTCCCGGAGCTGCTGACTAGCCATTTTCAATATCTCCAGGAGCGGCTTGGAAGACAAGTGCCTTGGAGTGTGGCCTAGCGTGGCCCTGTGGACTCGATTACTCACTGGTTTTGGCAACTGAGGTGTTGCGGGAGACTGTAACGTCAAGACAGTGGGTGAAGCTGTTGGAGGCCTCTGCCCTTGGGCGATCACTTTCTCTCTCTCTCTCTCTCTCAATGGTGAGCAGGAGGTTGCTGCTGATTCTTGAATCTGAGAAACTCAGAATAAAAAACAAAGTTACAGACTGTAACATCAAAACAGTGAGTTGTTTCCTTGGTCCCCCCTCTTGATATGAAAAGACACCTTTCTGTTAGTGAGAGAGGGAGAACCTGCAGCATGTTGAATTGTTGGACTGCAGATCCTGACCTCTTTGGGAGCTTTGCTGTTGCATGCTTGGTGGGTGATGCTTCCTGCGGGAACAAGTGGGGGGGGGGGGGAGGGTTGATGCTTTGCTGCTGTTTGTGTGTTGGGGGGGATTTGGGGCGCTAACATTCTTTCTACCATTCATTCTTGGGGTTTTTGTCTGTGTCATAGATGTCTGTGAAGAGTAAGAATCTCAGGTTGTGTACTGTATACATTCTGTGATATTAAATGGAATGCTTGAACCATGGGACATTGAAATCCAGGGATGTACAGCATTAACTTAGGATTGGCATATCTTTATCAAGTCAGGAATCTGTGTGATGAAGAGAACTTGCGGAGCCTCCAGCATCTTGAAGATTAACTCTGGTTCCTTTCCACACATGCTGTGTGACTTACTGAGTGCTTCTGTCATTTTCCACATTTTTTACTGCAGGTGCTGGTGTTCCCAAGCACCTGCTGTGCTTGTCCTTTTGGTGTTGGACAATATGGGTTTGGAGATGTCAGAGGCTAGGCTGAATTTTGCAGTTGATACCCATGGCAGCCACTGTGTGGCAGCAGTGAAGGGAATAATTATTTAAGGTGGTGGATGGGGCTTCAATCAAAAGGACTGCTTTGTCCTAGAAAGTGTTGAACTTGGTTGCAACTGCACTCATCCAGGCAAGTGGGGAGTACTTCACATTCCTGACGTGCCTTTTGGATGGGAGAAAGGAGTGTCAGTAGCTACATCATTTGCCGAAGAAAACCCAATCTCTGCTGTTGGGGTTGCATTATTACTGTTCTTCAGTCAACTGAGTTTCTGATCAATAATAATCACAAAGGTGCTGACCATTAGGGATTCAGTGATAGTACAGGTTGAATACCGCTTATCTGGAATTCCAAAATCTGGAAGCCTCAGAGTTCTGAAATGTTTTTGAGCGCGGACATGACGTCACAAGTGGAAGATTCGGCAGATCTCTGTGCACCACAGATAGTTCTGAGAAGTGACCTCACAGAAGTAATGAACAGAAGTTAATGACAAATAGAAAACCACTGCATAAAGTGAAAAATGAAGATCTTGATTGTGTATTGAAAGAGTGGATTTGTCAGTGTTGGAGTAAACATATGCCGCTTAACAGTATGCTGATCATGAAACAAACAAAGATCTATCATGACAAATTGAAAATTGAAGGAAATTGGGAATATTCAGCAGCCTGGTTGAAGAAATTTTAGAGAAGGCATGGCATTAAATTTTTCACGCTTTGTGGTGATAAAGCATTTGCTGATCACAAAGCAGCAGAGAAATTGATTGATGAGCTTGCCAAGATAATCACTGATGAAAATTTAATACATTCAATGTCTACATCAGTACATGCTTATAATGAACTAAGAGCCAAAGACTGCTTCCCAGTATCGGAAAGCCAGAAATGATGGCAACCTCAAGTTATCCCCAAAATCCAAAAGAATCTGAAATCCAAAACACTTCCAGCCTCAAGCATTCCAGATAAGGGGTACTCTACCTGAAATGAAATTTAATGCCAAGTGTTGGTAGTCATACTCTCTAATGTTGGAATTGGTCATAAACCAGCAATTGTGTTCACATCTTGCTGCACACAGACATGGACTGTTTCATTTACTTGGAGCTTCGAATGAAATTGAACATAATGCGATCATTAGCAAGCATTTCCACTTCCGACCCAGTGATGGTGGGAAGGACAATGAGGAAGGAGCTGTAGATAGAATGGTCCAGGACATTGCCCTGAGGAGCTCCTGCAGTGATATGTTAAGGCTTGGATAATAAATCTGTAATGGTTATAGCTGTCTTCCTTTTGTGTGAGGTAAGACTCCAAGCACAGATCTTTCAGCTTAATGCCCACTTACATCATTTTTACCAATCTCCATGATGCCACAAGCAGTCAAGTGTTGCCTTTTTGACAAGGGAAATTGTTTTTAGTCCTTCTCTGGATCAATGCTATGGTGAGGGCTAGGTCTAGGTGGTTTGGGCAAAACTCCACAGAGCATCAGGAAGTGAGAATGAGGAGAGATTTGATAGAAAGATACGGAATTATGAGGGATATAGATAGGGTAAGTGCAAGCAGGCTTTATCCAGAGGTTCAGTGAGACTGGAAATAGAGGTGATAGGTTAAGAGTGAAAAGTGAAGTTTGAAAAGGGATAGCTGAGGGGAACTTCTTCACTCAGAAGCTGGTGTGGGTATGGAACAAGCTTTCAACAGAAGTGGTGAATATAGGTTTGTTTGCAATACAAGAGAAGTTTGGTTGAAAATGGCCTATTTCTATGCTGTATTACTCTATGACTAAGAGGGTTCTTGGCATGTAGGTCCCACTTCATAGCATCGTTCATGGCATCTTCCATCACTTTGCTGTTAGTTGACTGACTGATAGGGTAGTGATTAGCCAGATTGCATTGAACAAATCCTACCTGGGCGATTTTTCACCTGGCTCATGGCTGCCAGTGTTGTAGGGAGAAGAGGATGGTAGTTTTCCAATATTAGTAATATTTCTTTCTCCTTCAATAATATTGCAGAGGTGTCCCACCTGATGCACTTGTCTCTTCAAATTGTAGCTATTACTGTCTTAGGTACAGGTATATACATTCTAGGGCAAGGAACAAAATAACACCATGAGATTTACTTTTCATTTCCCCATCTGCACAGTTTTATTTGGGGTTAGTTTCCATTTCTTTGAAAAACAGTTTTGGTTTTCTTGGTGGAATATATCCTGATGATTTGATTGGAAATCATTTGAAAGGAGTCTATTAATTTTGAAGGTAGGCAAACTATTTCTGACACCTCCCTCCCCTTTCTCGATCTCACTGTCTCTATCTCCAGTGACAGCTTATTCACCGACGTCTATTATAAACCCGCGGACTCTCACAGCTACCTGGACTATACATCCTCCCACCCTGTTACTCGTAAAAACGCCATCCCCTTCTCTCAATTCCTCCGTCTCTGCTGCAACTGCTCTCAGGATGCTTTTCATTCTAGAACAAAGGAAATGTCCTCCTTTTTCAAAGAAAGGAGCTTCCTTCCTCCACCACGAACACTGCCCTCAACCGCACCTTTTCCATTTCACACACATCTGCTCTTACCCCATCCTCCCGCCACACTACCAGAGATAGGGTTCCCCTTGTCCTCACCTACCACCCCACCAGCCTCCACTTCCAGTACATAATCCTCCGAAACTTCCACCGCCAAACACGTCTTTCCCTTCCCCCCCCCCTTTCTGTTTTCCGTAGGGGTTGCTCCTTACGTGACTCCCTTGTCCATTCAAATCCTTCATACTGATCTCCCTCCTAGCACTTACCCTTACAAGTGGGACAAGTGCTACACATGCCCCTGCACCTCCTCCCTCACTACTATTCAGGGTCCTAAACAGTCCTTCTAGGTGAGTCGATACTTCACCTGTTATTCTGTGGGGGTCTTATACTCTGTTCGGTGCTCCGGATGTGGCCTCCTGTATATCGGTGAGACCCAACGTAGATTGGGAGACCGCTTTGCTGAGCACCTACACTCCGTCCGCCAGATAAAGCTGGATATCCCAGTGGCCACCCATTTTAATTCCACTTCCCATTCCGATATGTCCATCCATGTTCTCTTCCACTATCTTGATGAAGCTGCTCTTAGGTTGGAGGAGCAACACTTTATATTCTGTTTGGGTAGCCTCCAACCTGATGGCATGAACATCGATTTCTCGAGCTTTCAGTAATGCCCCCTCCCCTTCACCATTTCCCATCTCCTTTTCCTTCTCTCACCTTATCTCCTCCTTCTGGTGCTCCTCCCCCCCCCCCCCCCTTTTCTTTCTTCCATGGGTCTTCTATCTCTTTTGCCAATCAACTTACCAGCTCTTTACTTCATCCTTCCCCCTCCAGGTTCCACCTATCACCTTGTGTTTCTCTCTCCTCAGCTTTTTTTCTCCAGTCCTGCTGAAGGGTTTCGGCTCAAAACATCAACTGTACTCTTTCCCTAGATGCCGCCTGGCCTGTTGAGTTCCTCCAGCATTTTGTGTGTGCTGCTATTAATTTTGAAGAGCCACTGATATCTTTCAGCTCATGTCTGGAATACAGAAGTCATTACCTCTGTCACTGGCCTCTTGAGATTTGAGTTAAATGATAATAATTTCTGAACAATTTGCTACTGACTTCTTTATTTTTTCTTTATTGGGTTCATGAGAAAGGAGATATTATTAAAAAAATTGAAGAAGCTTTAATGGAAGTTAAAAGAAATTATTCACATTACTAGGAATATTAGGTTGCAATAAGCTTTTATTGATTTACTTTTATGTGCCTATATCATATTTCAGAGATTCTTCTGAGGAAAGTTGTTGTGGGGGAGGTAGTTGTGCATGTCCTCAACTGTTATTGTAAATTTCTACCTTCCTTCACCTAGATTTTGGTCACAGGTCCAGATAATTTGGATTTACAACCTCTTACCCCCCCCCCCCCCCCCCCACATCATATCCATCCCCACACCTGTTTAACCAATGTATATTCATAAACGTTGAATTTAATTGAGCTATCCACTAAATTGTGTACCACGGTAGTGTAGCGGGTAGTGCGACATTATTACAGCTCAGGGTGTCCTGGCGCTTGTAGTTCAATTCCAGTGCTGTTTTGTAAGGAGTTGCTGTATCTCCTCCCCATGGAATGCGTGGGTTTTTCCCAGGTCCATAGTCCAAAGACGTACCGGGTTGGTCTTTGTAAATTGTACCGTGATCAATTTAAGGTTAATCAGGTTTGTCGGGGTTTTCTGGGAAGGAGTGGATTGAAGAGCTGTAAGGTCCTACTTCATGCTGTATCGCTAAATAAATAAATAAACAAATTGCTTGCCCTCTTTCACCAGATGATTGGTAGAGTTATAGTTAGTGAGAAAGGACGTCAAAGGATACAGCAGGGTTCAAATCAGTTGGAAATTTGGGTGGAGAAATGGCGGCTGGTGGTTAATCTAGATCAGAGCGAGGTGATGTACTTTGCACAGTCAAATGCAACAGGAAAATACAGTAAATGGCAAAACTCTTAGGAGAGTGCTGTTCAGAGGAATCTTCTGGTGCAAGTTCATGGTTCTCTGAAAGTGGCAACGCAAGCAGATAGAATGGTAAAGATGGTGTACTCTTGGCTTTGTCAAAAAATTGGAATGTCCTATTGAAACTGTATGAAACTTTGGTTAGATTGCTTTTGAAATATTATGAACAATCTGATTACCACATTATAGGAAGGATGTGCAGGGTTTGGAGAAGAGTCTCACGAGGATGTTTCCTGTATTGGAATGTATATTAGCTAAAAATAGAGATTGGTTGAACTTGATTGTTTTCGCTGAGGGTTGGAGGCTGAGGAGCAATCTGATAAGTATATGAAATTATGAAAGGCAAAGATAGAGTAAACAGTCACAAAGTCTTTTTCCTCCGGGTGAAAATGTCAAATAGTAGAGGGCATAGCTTTAACATAAGAAGGGGAAAGTTTTAATGACATTTGTGAGTGAAGGTTTTTTTACACCAAACCTTCTAGGTACCAGGAAGATTCTGCCAGTGGAGGTTAAGAGGCATTTAGACAGACATATGAATAAGTAGGAAATGAAGGGATATCTACTGTGTGCAGGCAGATGAGATTAGTTTAGATTGGAATCATGGCTGGCAAAGATATTGTGGGCCAAAAGGCCCATTCTGTTGTGTATTTTATGTTCAATTTAAAGCAGGAGGCATGTTTTATAATGAGGTTACATTCTCTGGGGTCAGAATTCATTGTTCACCCTGCTGAAAGGTGGGAAGTTCCCTATTATTTCTGATGTTTCCCCAGAAGTCTTGAACAGGAAGATCAAGCCAAGGAGGAAGGTACTGTACTCCAGCAGTCACAGGACTAGCCTCACATCACCGACACAGGCCCGGAGTGAGACGGCTCAAGATTATCATGAGGACTTGAGTTTAGATTCAAAAGTGATTCATCACCTCAAATGGCAGGAGTGAATTCATCTCTTCATTTTACCATTGCTGTTGACAACACTTCTGTCACCCTTGATGTGCAGCACCTCCCTTTATCATTTCATTTGCCTCTTCTTTTGTTCCATCACACCATACATTAACACCACTCTCTTTTCACAGCCTTTCACTCTCTTGCTGTAACACCCCATAGCACTTTGTTCTCATAACATCAAACATACAGGTCTGGCATCTTCACATCTTCATACCACTTTATTGCTGCTTTCCACTTAATTTTTATTTCAAAAATAAACTTAATTCATAAGAGAATATGTAAGAAAAAATACAGTGCAAAGCTCTTTAGATTCTGTGTGTCACTTGATCAATAAGGCCAACTTATTTTTTTTAGCCATAACATCATAGCCCCACGCGACCATTGCTATTCATGCGGCTCCTCAGAATGATAAACCCTTTCATTGTTTGATGGGCCTCCCCACTTCTCAACTCTAAGCGCATCATTTGTGGTCATTTTCAGTTATCCCAAAGCAGCCACTCACATGTACTTGCTGTATAACTAAACCACTGAACTTTGTAATTCTCATCTGCATCAAAACACACTGAACAAACAGACTTCATGCACATCAAGCTGCATCCTCAAGACAGTCAGTAACTATCAGGTTCTTGAAACTTTAGACTATATTATTTTTCTCTCTCTCAATAATGCACTAGATTTATTTTGTCTTTTTTTGCAAACACACTATGTTAAATTATGTAAGTTATGTATAAGTTACATTAGTTTAAGTTCAATATAACCATAAAACAATTACAGCACGGAAACATGCCATCTTGGCTCTTCTAGTCCATGTCGAATGCTTACACTCACCTAGTCCCACCGACCTGCACTCAGCCCATAACCCTCCATTCCTTTCCTGTCCGTATACCTATCCAACTTTACTTTAAATGACAATATCGAACCTGCCTCTACCACTTCTACTGGAAGCTTGTTCCACACAGCTACCACTCTCTGAGTAAAGAAGTTCCCCCTTGTGTTACCCCTAAACTTTTGCCCCCTAACTCTCAACTTATGTCCTCTTGTTTGAATCTCCCCTACTCTCAATAGAAAAAGCCTATCCATGTCAACTCTATCTATCCCCCTCATAATTTTAAATACCATATTGACCTATTTTGGTCCTCCTCTTCTTATATACTGTATTGCTGCAGCAAAATCTAAATTTCAAAATTTAAAGTCCAAAGTAAATTTTATTATCAAAATTCATGTATGTCACCAAACACAACCCTGAGATTCATTTTCTTCTGAGCATACTCAATAAATCTATAGAATAATAAGCTAACAGAATCGGTGAAAAACCGCCTAACTAGGGCTTTCCACCAGAGTGTAGAAGACAGCAAACTGTGCAAGTAGAAAAAGGAGAAATATTAATAATAAATAAACAAGCAACGAATATCAAGAACATGAGATGAAGAGTCCTGGAAAGTCAGTCTACAGGTTGTGGGAACATTTCAAAGATGAGGGGAATGAAGTTGAGTGAAGTTCAGAGGCACATGTGACACGTGGCCAAGTGGTTAAGGCATTGGACTGGCGATCTGAAGGTCGTGAATTTGAGCCCCAGCCGAGGCAGTGTGTTGTGTCCTTGCGCAAGGCACTTAAACACACACTGCTCCAGTTCATCCAACTGAAAATGGGTATGGGCAAAATGCTGAGGGTTGAACTGACATCCTACCTGGGGAGGAGTCCCCTTTGGTTCCCCTGATGGTTGAGGGGTAATAACTGATCTTGAACTTTTCGTGCAAGTCCTGGTATTTTCACTCTCTGCATGGATGCCTATGATAGAATTGACCTTGATCAAAAGGAAAGGGAGATCATTTAGTGTGAGAGGTTACAAAACACTGTTTCCAAGTAAAGCAAATAAGTTATTCCCAGCATCCATTCTCCCTCAATCACTATCAGTAAAACAGATTACTTGGTAATTCTGACATTGCTGTTTGTGGGACCGCACTGTGTGTAAACTGAGTCCTGTATAATATTCACACTTTCAAGATACGTTATTGGCTGTTTTAAGCTTAGGGGTGTCCTGAAAGCAGAAGCTGCTTTCTAAATATAATTCATCACTTTATTGGATTCTTGGTGATATCAGAGTACCTGCCTGCATTCTCTTTTGCTTGAGTCCATGTCTATACAGCACAGCTAGAGACCTGCAGTTCTCATGAGGATGAACATCAGTGTGAAGATAGACAATCTGCTTGTCATACTTTGTGAGATATAGGAACAATACAAGTGGGAAGTAGCAGGTAAGAATGGGAGGAATGACCAAGAAGAGAATTCTACATTGAAGGTTCTTTCCTCAGCTGGGGAGCAGGGCAGAGAGGAAAATCTCATGGGTCTAATTATGAGAAGGGAACTGCTTTCCTCTTACAAACTGGTTTGAGGCCATCAGGGAAAAATACCAACTTTGCAGAAAGTTTGGAGTTATTTTGTACTGAGGTGCAGCTGCTAATGCGATAACCAACAATGGGACCTTACCAGTCCTACTGATAAAGTTTGCACACAGACTTTAGATTCCACCTGAACCACAGTGATTCATCTTGGATAGATTAATGGATTAAATAAATTACTATTGAACCTAGTGAAAGCATTGAACCAACATCTTTTGAATACCAGAGTGGGAGCAGTATATATTTCCCTCCTTCAAGATTTCATCACATCTGCTCTTGGTGTCAACAAGTCAGCTGGAACAGGCTGCTAATCAGTGGGCCTTCACAGAAGTTCAGAGAAAAAGTTGTTGAAGCCAAAAAAAAATTCCAATTTTTTCTTCACAGTCCTGTTGTCTAAGTTCCAGAAAATCATGAACCCGAGAGATTCCACAGATAATGGAAATCTTGAGCAACGCACAGCAAGTCAGGCAGCATCTATGGTTTCAGGACTGGAAAGGAAGGGGCAGAAGCCAGAAGAGAAGGTGATGGAAGGGGTAGGAGTATAGCTGGCAGCTGATAGACAAGGTCAGGTGGGGGAGAAGGTGGGTGGGTGGTGAAGGGGGATGAACCAAGAAGCTGGAGGTGATAGGCGGTAGAGGTATAAGGCTGAAGAAGAAGAAGGAGTCTTTTGGAGAGGACAGTGGACCATGGAAGAATAAAGGAGGAGGGGAACCAGAGGGAGGTTATGGGTGGGTAAAGAGAAGAGAAGGGCCAAGTGGGTAACCAGAATGGGGAATGGAAGAGAAAAAGAGAAAGGGGGGGTGAAATTACAGCAAGTCAGAGAAATTGATGTTCAGCCAACAGGTTGAGACTAATCAGATGGATTTTGAGGTGTTGCTATTCCTCCCCACCCCCCATCTTCTTATTCTGTCTTCTGCTCCCTTCCTTTCAAGTCCTGATGAAGGTACTTGGCCTGATACACTGCCTGACCTGCCGAGTTCCTCCAGCATTTTGTGTGTGCTGCTGTCTATTTCCAGAATTTATGTTTAATTACTATAGTGCAAAAGGCTCCTTTTAAGGCATAATCTCCAGAGACAGCAGTTGTTCCAGACTCCTGACCCTCTGCTCCAGCATCTCTCTAATCATCTCCGTGATCCCCGGCCTATAGCTCTCTACCTATTGATTGAGATACAGCATGGAATAGGCCCTTCTGGCCTTTTGAGCTGTGCTGCCCAGCAATCATCCAATTTAATCCTAGGTTAATCGCAGGACAATCTACAGTGATCAGTTAAGCTACCAACCACTACATCTATGGACCGTGTGAGGAAACCGGAGCACCGGGAGGAAACCTGCGTGTTCATGGGGAGAATGTACAACTTCCTTACAGGCAGTGGAGGGATTTGAACCCAGGCTGCTGGTGCAGTAAGGCATTGTGCTAACCACTACACTACTGAGCCATCCCAAGCCTGCTTTTTTCTATCTCCCATTTATAAGTCTGATAAAATTCTGTACCTATGCCTCCTGGGGCATCCATCATCATGAGTGCCACACTGCCAAGTTTCTGATATGTAGTGGTGGAGGTGGATATTGAAGGTTACAGAATAAATACCATTTAGTAGCTGTCTTGGCATCCTACAGCAATTTTCCAATTCCGTTTTTGTGTTCCTGTTGTCTATGTACCTAGAATATTTGACTACAATTATTCCTATGGGAAAACAATCTATTCCTATGATTCTCAAACTGCACACTCTTCCAAATGACAAAGTCCCTGCTTGGTATTAAAGAGTGGCCCTTGTCTGCAATGTTCCCTCTAATTTGTACAAAAATCTTAGGCTGTGCAATTTATTTGCCCGGTGACAACATGAGTGCACTGAGTTTTTGAAGTGGAGGTAAACCTGAAGCTATTCTAAGGATAATAAGCCATTAAACTTTAAATGAACAAGCAGTTCTTTTGTGTTTCACACCCTTTGCTTGTTTGGAATTCAACATAGTGGATCAATAATTTCTTCAATAAAAACAGTGTAAATAAGCCAGTTCTAAAATCTGCGGACAAATCATCGCAAACTCCACATTGTCAACGCTGTTTGCATCAGAGACTGGAAATGTGATTGTGTACGATTGTGAAATATACTTAACATGCCAACGAGGTAGAGGGTGACAACCTTTTGAGGCCAGTTTAAATTCCTTTGTGTGCTGGTAGCAAAAGATGAGTGCACGGCTACACACACACACACACACACACATTAGAGGGAACATTGCTTGTCTCAATTTTTAGCAGCGATACTTAACATATAAGGAAATCCAAATTGACACCTTATCAATTCTAAATTCCTTGTTTTATATTGGACTGCTTTCGTTACACATCCTTACACATATTCACTTTTGCACCAGCTTTCCCTGACGTTGGCCATTCCTCGTCAATAATTTATGAGCTACAATCCCTAGGATTACTCCCATGGCAGTGTTGAGTTCACAAATTTATGTTGTTGGAATTACATTTCCTCAAATGAACAATGCAGCTCGAAAGACATCTGCCAGCAACAGAACAAATCCCCAATGGGTTATAACAGGAAACTATTTGTCATCTATGATCTGAACTCATACACATATATTTTGTTTCATTAGCTCGAGAAGATTCCTTTTTGAATATATTTTATAAAGTTGGAAAAGAGTTAAAACCCTAATTCAGATCCTCAAGGCATACCTCGAAGCAAAGTGGGTTTGTGATGTTCATTTTTAATCTGAGGTCCTGGGAGCAATTTAATATTCCTCTATCTGAAACCCACTCATATGGCCTTATACCTCAACAATAACAGCCACCATCCCATCTCCCAATGCTGAGCGGTTCTTTCTAATTTGATTAACCATGAAAAAACTATTTTGGACCCGGAGAGTCCTTCTGAGGAAATAAAATGATTATGCACAATGTTCCTACAGCATGGCTATACAAGTTGGAGGAAATCAATTGGGCCCTTAAAAGGGCCGACGGAAAAACCAGGGAACTGACAATGAGGGGGAACCCGTCGCAAACTGCCTGTCTTCACTATATCTCCATTTTTGGAAGGATTGACAGGATCTTAAAGAAACACTGGATTGAAACCATCCACAATCTTTTAAGGAAGTTCATATCAAAGATGACCTGGGACTCAGGTCAGCTGGCATTTACAGGACTTCCGATGAATGTGGAGCAGTGTATATTGGACAGATGGGACCTGCATCAAGGAGCACAGGAGGTGTATCTGTTTGGGTTACCTGGAGAAATCAGCAGGAGCAGAAAACCGCATTCTCAATGGCCATAGGATTGACTTCGATGGCACAAAAATATTGTGCCGCCCCAGTGGCTGTTGGGGCTGCCTGGTGAAGGAAGCCATTGAAATAACACTAGGGAAAAGAATTTTAACAAAGATGAAGGTCTTGCTTTAAGTAAGAACTGGAATTCAATTATAAAGAAGATGGGAGAATGGAAACCTGATTGGATAAGAACTAAACTTATCGGGAAGGATGGACTACGGGGGTATAAATACCACCCAACTAGACACTCCCAGGCATCATCCCTGATGAAGATGGCAGAGTTTGTCATCAAAACATCGGTTATAATTGATACCTGTACCTGGCTGGAAGCCCAAGAAGAGTTTATTCCTAATATTTGTTGTTCTATTTAACTGGGCTGCAATGGGATGGGCATTGCTGATTCAACCTTTAAATCATATTGATTTAGATCACGTAAATTCTCTTAAGCAGGTTGAAAAATGTCATGTACAGTGGTTGGGTCTGGTTTCAATTTATCTAGGATTTATTTCACAGCGTAACTCCAGATGGATGGGATCTACATTACAATTCGAGTACACAGAGGAGGATCATGATGCTTTTCTCCATGCAAGAAAACAGGGAGGTTTCACAATCAGACTTGCCTCCTTGAAGACGCCAATAACTCATTTTCTGCA
The DNA here is from genome assembly GCF_048418815.1 of Hemitrygon akajei. Lineage (NCBI taxonomy): Eukaryota > Metazoa > Chordata > Chondrichthyes > Myliobatiformes > Dasyatidae > Hemitrygon > Hemitrygon akajei. The sequence continues at coordinate 154,110,448 of NC_133132.1, forward strand.
ATGCTTGCTAGCTTTGGACCCAAGCGCATACTTGGCTACTCAACCCCAGTATAGCAACACAATCTAGCAGATTTTATTTTGTCTGTAGTTCCTATTAATATTAGGTAATTAATTTTCATGTTACTTTCTTAATTCATTAAACATACGTATAACAATTTCCATTATTTGTCGATTAAAATAAATTGTAGTAACTTTGTTACCTAATTCTTTCTCCCTTCAATATTAACTATAGAGAAAATATAGGGAACAAATTTCACGTCACATGCCGGTGATAACAAATCTGATTCTGATTCTAACTGTGGCTATCAGCATAATAAATCTAAATAAATTATATCATCACTTTTGGCCTGAATTGCTAACTGACAAATTTCATCTACTTTGATTCTGGTAATAAACATTATGTGTTTTACTACATCTTTATACTCCAATCATTAAAATAAAATTCTTCTAAAGCAAACCAGTGCCTCAAAATCATCATAGAGATGGAGAAAAAAAGTGTAACATTTACTGAAACAAAACATGTGATGTCAGTTACTGAATTATAATTTTCATAGAAACATAGAAAACATACAGCACAATACAGGCCCTTCGGCCCACAAAGCTGTGCCGAACATGTCCCTACCTTAGAACTACCTAGGCTTTACCCACAGCACTCTGTTTTTCTAAGCTCCACATAGCCATCCAGGAGTCTCTTAAAAGATCCTATTGTTTCCATCTCCACCACCATTGCCAGCAGCCCATTCCACGCACTCACCACTCTCTGCATAAAAAACTTACCCCTGACATCACCTCTGTACCTAGTTCCAAACACCTTAAAACCATGCCCTCTCGTGCTAGCCATTTCAGCCCTGGGAAAAAGCCTCAGACTATCCACACAATCAATGCCTCTCATTATCTTGTACACTATGTTCATTATATGTAGTACCTTTTTATGGAAAAGTAGATTATCAGAGGTAGATAAACATGGGAGGTTGAAACAAAATGTTTTATTTTATTTTCATGCTTTCTGAATTTTGATCAGATGCTAAAGTGTACTCATGAAAAACATGCATAAAATCTGAGTGTGAGAAATTATACTGAAATTGCAAAGAGGTATTGAAAATAGGCAAAAACATGCTGTTCGTGCTTTCCCTCCTTTGGTGGTGGAACCAATCACTTATTTCTAGAGCATCAGGCAGAATGAGTTGTACAGTAGACCTGTTACACTAAATCTTCACCTCTTTTGTATTTGATACCAGGAGAAATTTCAGCATTTATGGGAAGTTCCCTAGAACATGAGAGTATGGAACTTAGGTGGTAACAATGCATCAAGATATTTTGTAAATCAGCTTAAGTTGGTTTACACTGAAACATCCTCAATGATAAGACGATCGAAAGTAAGGTAGAGTTGGATTTCCAGAGTTCATCACAACTATACATCACCTGAAAGATATGCTTTAAGGATTTCCAGCCAGCAAACTGGTACAGAAGCAAAAATCTATCATTATTTTTAATCCAGTACCATAAATATAGGGTGGTGGGTTAGAGATATGTCTCTACTAAAGGAGGTGTTAGGTGCTCCTTCCCTCTGCTAGCCTTCAGGTTACCGTTGGGCAAGGTGTAGCACCTGCTTGACTTCCCGATATGGGCCACATGGGCAGCTGGTGCATCTCACATGTTCTAGTTATGTGACCATTGACGCCAGGCAGACAATCTCAGAAGAGTATTGATAATGGCTGGGATCACCCGTCTTGTAAGGACACTGCCCAGAAGAAGGTAACGGTAAATCACTTTGTAGAAAAAATTGCCAAGAATAATCATGGAAAGACCATGATCACCCATGTCATATGACACGGCACATAATGGTGATGATGACCATAAATATCTCTTTTTTATCAGTTTTGACATATTGCAATCTGGCTGAGTGATGCCACAACAACCTCTTGCTCAATGTCAGCAAAACTGAAGAGCTGATTATTGACTACAAGAGGAAGAAGCTGGAGGTCTTTAGAGGAATGGGGGAGGAGAGGGCCCTGAAGCTTTCAATTCCTTGGCGTTAACATAACAAAAGATATGTGCTGGGAAGAGCACATAAGCATCATCACAAAGATCACATGAGTGTGCCTCTGCTTAGAACTTTATATAGATTCTAGGGCACCATGGTATTGTAGCGGTTTGCACAATGTTATTGCAGTTTGTGGCGTTGGAGTTTGGAGTTCAATTCTAATGCATCAATCAGGTGTCTGAACGTACCTCCCCATGCACACGAAGGGTTTCCTCCGGTTTGTAGGTTAATTGGTTCTTGTAAATGTCCTGTGATTAACCTTGCTCACTGTCAGCAAAACCAAAGAGCTACGGTTAAAAACCAAAGACATATGGGTGTGTTGTTGGGTGGAGTGGCTCATTGGACTCCAAGGGCCTATTACGCACTGTATCTCTAAATAAATAAAATAAATTTGGCATGCTGTAGAAGCACTGTGTAGAGTATCCTAACTGGTTGCATCATGGAAACGTGAATACCCAAGAATGGAAAAACTACAGAAAGCAGCCTAGTCCGTCACAGGCAAAGTCCTCCCCACCATTGAGCACATTGATTTTGAGCCAAAAGAAAATGGCAGCCATCACCAAAGATCCTGCAATCAAGTCCATGCCCTCTTCTGGCTCCTACTATTGAGCAGGAGGTACAGGAGCCTTAGGTCCCAAATACCAGGTTCAGCAACAGTTATTACCCTACTCCTCAACCTGAGTGGGTAACTTCATTCACCACTTCTCCGAACTAATTTTACGACCTACAGACTCACTATCAAGGACTCTATATTTGTTCTCAGTCTTATTTTATTGTTATTGGCAGTTTGTCATTCTTTGTTTATGTTTAGCTCTTCAAAAAATTCTGTTTTATTTCTCTTTTCCACTGAGTGGAAATGTCCACTGAGTGTATCTTCATAGTCTTATGCTGGTGTGACCCATCTACTTCAAGGTTTGATGTGTTGTACATTCAGAGATGCTCTTCTGCACACCACTGTTGTAATGCATGTTTACTTGAATTCCTGTCGCATTCCTGTCAGCTGAATCTCATTCAAAAGGGATGACTTCTCTCATTAAAAAGGGGTTTTTCCCACAGAACAGCTGCAATGCTAGAGATGTTTTGTTTCTCGCAGTATTTTCTGTAAACTCTAGGGACTGTTGTGTGTGAAAATCACAGGAGATCAGCATTTTCTGAGATATTCAAACCACCCTGTCTGGAACCAACAATCATTCTACAGCCAATGTCACATTTCTTCCCCATTCTGATATTTGGTCTGAACAACAACTAAACTCTTGACCATGTCTGCATGCTTTGATGCATTGATTTGCTGCCACATGATTGGCTGATTAGATTTTTGCATTGACAATCAAGGTGTCCCTAATAAAGTGGCCACTGAGTTTCATGCGTGGAGAATATCCACACTCAAACCTATTGACCTCATCTCCCCATTCTGAGTGTAAGCAAAAAAAAAATTACACCTTTTCTGTTGTTTCTCTGAAAGATCAGTTCATCAGGCCTGTGGAAAATGTCCATAATATTTTAGATGAAAGTATGATGTTTAGTTTGGTACAGTTCATTTTAGTTTAAATTGAACAATGTGTTAAGCAAGAAGAACATATTGTTTTAGAAATTCACATTAGATTCCTATGATGTCATCCATTGGCTTTACAATACCTTGTACTCTGCTGTGCAGTGGCATCCAGAACAGTTGTTGATTTCCATCTGTGCTCTGTTGACATGCAGTTCTCTCAACACCTCCGCTCTTTCTATGTTGTCAGATTGCTTGTCTGAAATCCAGTATCACATACTCCAAAGTTTCTTCCAGCAAAGCATTTGGATGAAAGAAGACTTTATTTCCGGGCAATCTTTAGTCACTGACTTTGTCTCTTTTGCTGGCTACTGTCTGAAACAGAATGGCTTGTTCTCAAATTTGATGTCATACGCAGGTTGTGTTTGTGTTGACTAAGGCAACCAATGGAAGCATTCATTTCAAGAGGACTAGAATTTAAAATCAAGGATGTAAAGTTGAGAATTTATAAAGCACTGCTGAGGCTTGACTTGGAGTACTGTGAGCAGTTTTGGGCCCCTTATGTAAGAAAAGTTGTGCTGACATTGGAGAGGGTTCAAATCAGCTTCATGAAAATGATTCCAAGATTGAAAGGCTTGTCATAAGAAGAGCGTTGGATGGCTCTGGGTCTGCACTCACTGGAATTCAAAAGAATGAGGGGTGACTTCATTGAAACCCATTGAATGTTGAAAGATCTCAATAGAGTGGATGTGGAGAGGATGTTTCCTATTGTGGGGGAGTCTAAGACCAGAGGCCCCAGGCTCAGAAAAGATGAAAGTCCTTTTAGAACGGTGAAGAGGAGGAATTTCTTTAGCCAGAGAGTGGTAAATCTGTGGAATTCGTTGCCACAGGTAGCCATTGATATACTTAAGGCTCAGGCTGATTGATTCTTGATTAGTCAGGGCAGAAAAGGATATAGGGAGAAGGTAGGAGATTGGGGCTGAGAGGGAAAATTGGTCAGCCATAATGAAATGGCGGAGCACATTCGATGGGCCAAATGGCCTAATTCTGCTCCTATATCTTATGGTTTCATAGCCTTATGAGTGTACCATAGGCTTTGTTCCATATATCCATGGCAGGACCAAGGAACACCTCCTTCTACCTCTGAACAACACCACTGACTGCTGCCACGACTGTAGCGACTGTTCCACTAAAGTCCCCATCTTGATTTGACTGTTCTACAACATTCTTGCCCGGACTCCCTCATTCTATTGATGGTAAACTTCAGTTTGTCTGAATCCGGCTGCCTGTTTCATGTCATTCTTTACTCACCCTGGGGTTTTCTGGCTTACAATAAAATGATTTAAGAGCAGGATCAGGTCACTCGATTCCTCATGCCTGCTCCACCATTTAGTAAGATTATGGCTGATTGGTTTATAACCTCAACTTATATCTGTGATCCCCATTTGCACTGGCAATTTGTTGAGCAGCATCTCATTTTTAAAATTTCTCATGCCTTTCTTGATAAACTTCAATGGCCTTGTCTTTCCCTTCCCTATTCTCCTCTATCTGAGATCTCAGTCATGGCTTCTTGATTATCCTTGAATTTAATAATCTTACTTCTGTCTTTACCTGCTAAGACCCATTGTTTTGGAATTCCTTTGCTCTACCCACTTCTTTTTCTTCTAAGATATCCCTTAAAGTATACCTCTTTAGGAGGTATTTGTCCATTTGGCATAGTCTCTTGGTTGATTATTTGCATTAATGAGCAGGTATATAGGCACCTTGGATGTTTTGATATGTCAGATCATTAAAGTGCTAAAGAAATATAAATTATTTTATCATTGTATATGCCATATTTGTAGAATTTCTTTGACACATTTCCTGATCTATTGTGCCTTAGAGTCATTGAGTTATAGAATCATGGAGCACTACAGCACAAGAATAAGCCCTTCAGCCCTTCTAGCCTGAGCCAAACTGTTATTCAGCCTTGTCCCATGCACCATATCCCTCCATACCCCTACGTAGCCGTAAGTACCCCATTGTTCCTTGATTTATTCAAATTTTTAAAAAGACCCAAACAGAATATAAGCTTTTTCAATCCATTTTGTAGGAGTCATAGAATCATTGACAGATTCGGCAAGAACACAGCTCTTCGAACTACCACATCTACACGGGCCAACAATCACCCATTTATATCCACTTGGCACTGCCTGCCCATCAGCTTACACCAATCGCTTTGCAATCCTTTTTTTACCGCTCCCAACCCTCTTTCCACTCTCAATCTGTTTTTTACCCGAAATGTGGACTACTTCTTCCCTCCTGCTGATGCCGCTTGATCTGCTGAGTTCTTCCAGCCAACTGTGTTATTGACCCCTTCATAGTCATCCGCATTAATGCCATTTTAAACAATTCTCCTCGCGTTAAATCAACTTCCACAGAACCTGACACTCAACAACTTAGAGGCCAGTTTACCTACTAATTTGCAATGACTCGAGATCCGGTACATGTGTGAAGGAGAATGAAATAATGCCAATGAGATGTGGTGGGAAGCCAGACCAGCCAGAGGAGACCACGTCATCACAGGGATGACATGCAAACTCTATACAGATAGACCTGACGTCAGGCTGAACTTGAGTCTCGGGTTTTGTGTTGTAGTGGCTCTAATAGGTGTGTATGAAGCCTTGAAAAGATGTTCTGTTAGGTGACAAAGAGCATGAAATGGAAGGAAAAACAGAGACCAAATTAATTCACTTCCACAGATTCAAATGTGGCACTCATCAATGATTCCGCAAGGAAGCGATGCTTCTGTAGAAATAGAATTAATGCATCAATCTCCTGTGTTTATGGTGATAAATGGAAGCTAACTTATATGGTTTTCATTCTGTTATTGCTCCTGGATGTCATTACAAACAATGTATGAATGGTTTCTTTGTCAGCTGAACACAGCTGTAAGACTTGCATGTATAGTTTATAGTACTTTTATAGTGAAATTAGTGACTGACTCTCACGCAAATTGGGTTTTGTCTTTGTCTTCAGAACTATAAAACTGTGGGGGTAATTTTGTTTTTCTTTTTATGTCTTAAAACTCAGTTTCTCTACATGGGACACTTCAAACTGGTCCCGAGATTCTCATTATTTATTACTATTTATTTATATTTGCATTTTACACAGTTTGTAGTCTGCTGCGCTCAATTTGATCTTTCATTGATCCCGTTATAGTTACTATTCTATAGATTTGCTGAGTATGCCTGCAGAAAAATGTATCTCAGGGTTGAATGTTTTGATATATATGTATGTTGATAATAAGATTTACTTTGAATTTTGAACCTTTTGAACTTTAGAGATATAAAAAAAATTGGACTGCTCTGGTTATAAGAAAACCATCAAGGAGGCAAAGGCTAACTGAAGAATCGAGATTTTTGGCAGATTAAGGCTCTTGAAAATGGGTGAACCACCACATCCCTCGCTAGAGGTAACCATTTGGACAAAGAAGATAGTGCAGTGGAAGTTGAAGAGCAAGAGTTTTGCATGGTGCTGAGATTTATTACAGAGTTTATCAGCTCTGCCTCAAAGAGGAGGAACCAACAGTTGCAGAAAATACATGAAGCTGATTCAAATATGCCTATTACAAATAAGGGCATCTTCTATCCTACTAGAATAGTAGTTATTCAGTCTAGAAGGAGAAACTAAAAGTAAAATAGAGGGCGTGTCCATATGAACATTTGGCTTCAGCTCCTAGATTTTCATCCAGGTCTTGGAAGAGATGGCCTGCAAGGACATCTTCAACCCCTCACTATTGCACTCTGAGGTTCCCACTGACTTCAAAAAGGGCAGCAAGCATTCCAGTGCTCAAGAAGAGCAGGCTGAGCTGCCTCAAAGACTATCACCTGGAAGGGCTTACATCTACTTAAATGAAGAAGTGCTTTGAGAAGTTGATTGTTTCTAGAATTAGTTCCTGCCTGAACAATGACTAGGTCGTTCTGCAGGTTGTCTACCACCATAATAGGCCTATCCCAGTGGCAATCTTACTGGCTCACTACTCTCTTTGGACCACCTAGACAACCGTAAGATATACGTCAGTCTGCTGTTTAATGATTACATTGTGGCATTCAATACTATCATTCTTTCAGTGCCAGTAACTAAACTTCAGAACCTGGGCCCCTGTTCTGCTCTCCACTACTGGATCTTCAACTTCCTCACTGAAAGTCCACAGTCAGTACAGATCGGTGAATACATCTCCTCCTCACTGACTAACAGCACAGGTGCACCTCAAGACTGTGTGCTTAGACCACTTCTCTCCTCTACACTCATGACTACATGGCCAACCACAGCTCATAGTTCCATCCAGGCTCAACAAGAATCTCAGAGACCTCGGCCTTGACCTTGCCTTGTGCAGCTGGATCCTGTCAGATCACCAGCAGGTTGTAAGAGTGGGCTCCCTCAGCTTCAACCCTTTGGCTCTCAATACAGGAGCCCCTCACGGCTATGTACTGAGCCCCCTCCTTTACTCTCTGTATACCCATGACTGTGTCACCACCTACAGCTCCAATCTGCTAATTAAGTTTGCCACAACTCTACATTGATTGGCCTTGTCTGAAACAATACCGAGGTGGCCTGCAGGGAAGAAGTCATCTCTCTGACACAGTGGTGTCAAGAAAACAACCTCTCCCTCAATATCGCAAAAATAAAGGAGCTGGTTGTGGATTACAGGAGGAATGGAGACAGTGCCTTTTTCATCTCAGACGGTTGAGGAAGTTTGGTTTGGGCACCCAAATCCTAAGAACTTTCTACAGGGGCACAATTGGGAGCATCCTGACTGGCTGCATCACTGCCTGGTATGGGAACTGTACCTCCCTTAATTGCAGGACTCTGCAGTGTGGACAGCCAAGCGCATCTGTAGTTGGGAACTTCCCATGATTCAGGACATTTACAAGGACAGGTGTGTAAAAAGCGCCCATAGGATCATTGGGGACCCGAGTCACCCCAACCACAATCCGTTCCAGCTGCTACCCTCCGGGAAACAGTACCGCAGCATAAAAGCCAGGACCAACAGACACCGGGACAGCTTCTTCCATCAGGCCATCAGACGGATGAACTCACACTGATTTGAGTGTACTCTACATTACATTGACTGTTCTATTTATTATACATTACTATGATTGCACATTGCACATTTAGATGGAGACGTAAATATTTTTACTCCTCATGTATTTGAAGGATGTAAGAAATAAAATCAATTCAATTCAATTCAAACACCATCTATAAATTCAGTAATAACTCTAATGCTGTTGGTAGAATCTCAGATGGTGATGAGAAGGTGTACAGGAGCAAGATAGATCAGCTGGCTAAGTGGTGTCACAATAGCAACTTTACATTCAGTAAAACGAAGGGACTGATTGTGAACTTCAGAATGGGGAATTTGGGGGGTTTTGTCACTAGTTGAGGAGCCATCATCAGTGGGCAATTAGGTATTGTTCCTGCCGAGTGCTTGTGGTTCTATTGGTCTGACATATTGTTTGATAGGCTGGCCACTAGCCTCCACTGGGCCCCAGCCAATCGAATAGCTGAGTGATCACCTTTGACCCATATCCTTGGTTATCGGTTGTTGTGAGCGTTGGTTGCTCGGGTGTCTGCTGCTCACCCCTCGACCCCAGTCGCACAGATCCACAGGTTCATGAACTGCATCCAGTTCAATATATTTGTTAACAGTCTTCCACTGAGAACCAAGCTTCTAAGAATTCTCTTGGTTTCTTTCCAAAACTGCCAAACAAATAGTAGGTATTTAGATAGAGTCTAAGTTAAGTAAAAGGTATGATGACCTGAAGAAAATTACTCAATTTGATTTACTAACTCACTGTAAAGGAGCACTGCAGGAAAATTAGAGGAAAAATAATAAATCCAACCAGATTTTTGCCAAAATGTGCTAAAGACTGGGCTTAAAACACTCACTTTCTCTCCTCCTCTGGAAATACATGCAGCCAGCTCAGTGCTGAGTGGAATAATACAGGTCTCAACCAGCAAGGAACCACTGGAAAATTTTGTGTGTTGCCAGTGAGGAGGAGTTAGATGTACATTTTTTTCCAATTGAAAAGTAAATGTAAGACTATCACATCTCTGGGACAATCCTCTGAGACATACTAAGTCCAACGTTTTAAGGAAATTTATTATCAAAGTACACACGTTACCTCATGCTACTTTGAGATTCGTTTTCTTGCAGGGGAGAAAAGAAATTAAGGATTTTACGAAAAGCTACACACAAGGACTGATCGCGCAATGAACAATGACCACTCAAAGAACAAACAATGTTCGAAAGAAGATAAACAGTGTAAATAAAAATCAAACTGAGAACATAAGCTTAGATACAAAAAATTGCCCCATGTAATAAAAGACTTGTTAGAAAGCTTAACATAAAAATGACAGCTACGTTTTACAAAACTTTGGAAAAAATAGGCTATTAGCATGTCTTATCTACACAGTGTACTTACCACGACAAGGTGTGAAATTGCATTGCCTTGCTCTGTATAAAATCTCAATCCATTTTCTCAGGATGGGATTTCTTTAGGGAGTTTCTGTAATGTGTTGGAATTTGCAAGAGAATGATAAACTCATGAGGAAACAAGAAAGACAGATGTTATCACACCTCAAGTGTAATTTTACCTCACAGTATTTTTGCTTGGCTGGAGTTTCCAGCATTCCCCCAGGGCATTGTTAGCTGGGGCCGATGAAGTGCTCTGCTGATTTTACAGCAATCTTCTCTCTCTTCTCCCTGAGCCCTCAACTAGGTTAGGGACATCGCTCTAGTGAAAAAGAGGCATTCAGAACTGCTTTTAGCATTTTGGTCTTGTAGAATTCTGTGCCCGGTCCAACAAGTCAGTAAGAGGAATCTGCCAGATACTATCAAAGGATACACCAAGTCTCATCTTTTTTCACCCTTTCCCCTCAGTCCTAACACAGAGTCTTGACCCAAAATGCTGATACACCCCTCCTGCTTCCACAGATCTTGCTTTTGATCAGACGTCCTCCATAATCAACATCAGCACAGGAACACCACAGGGATGTGTACTTAGCCCCCTGCTCTACTCACTTTACACCTGCAACTGTGTACAACACTATATACAAGTTTGCTGATAACACCACTGTTATGGGCCATATTAAAAGTGGTGATGAATCAGCATCGAGGAGGGAGATTGAAAAAATTTGGCTGAGTGATGTGACAATGACAACCTCTCACTCAATGTCAATAAGACCTTCAGAAACCAGAGGTCCATGAGCCAGTCAGTACTCATCAGAGGAGCAGAGGTGGAGTGGGTCAGTAATTCCTGGGTGTCACTATCTCAGAGGACCTGTCCTGGACCCATCAAATAAATATAATTGTGAAGGAAGTATGATAGATAGATAGATAGATACTTTATTCATCCCCATGGGGAAATTCAACTTTTTTTCCAATGTCCTATACACTTGTTGTAGCAAAACTAATTACATACAATACTTAACTCAGTAAAAAATATGATATGCATCTAAATCACTATCTCAAAAAGCATTAATAATAGCTTTTAAAAAGTTCTTAAGTCCTGGCGGTTGAATTGTAAAGCCTAATGGCATTGGGGAGTATTGACCTCTTCATCCTGTCTGAGGAGCATTGCATCGATAGTAACCTGTCGCTGAAACTGCTTCTCTGTCTCTGGATGGTGCTATGTAGAGGATGTTCAGAGTTTTCCATAATTGACCGTAGCCTACTCAGCGCCCTTCGCTCAGCTACCGATGTTAAACTCTCCAGTACTTTGCCCACGACAGAGCCCGCCTTCCTTACCAGCTTATTAAGACGTGAGGCGTCCCTCTTCTTAATGCTTCCTCCCCAACACGCCACCACGAAGAAGAGGGCGCTCTCCACAACTGACCTATAGAACATCTTCAGCATCTCACTACAGACATTGAATGACGCCAACCTTCTAAGGAAGTACAGTCGACTCTGTGCCTTCCTGCACAAGGCATCTGTGTTGGCAGTCCTCTACATCCACAGGCGTTTGTGGAGATTTGGCATGTCATCAAAACCTTGGCAAGCTTCAACAGATGTGTGGTGGAAAGTGTACTGACTGACTGCACTTTGGCCTGGTATGGGAAAACCCTTTAAGCAGAAAATCATACAAAAGGTAGTGGATTCGGCCCAGTGCGTCACGGGTAAAACCCTCCAAACCATTGAGCACATCTACATGAAACATTGCCATAGAAAAGCAGCATCCATCACCAAAGATCTCCAGCACTCAAACCATGCTCTTTTCTCACTGCTGCCATCAGGTAGAAGGTACAAGTGCCTCAGGACTCACACCACCAGGTTCAACAGTTATTACCCCTCAGCCATCAGGCTTTTGAATGAAAGGGGTAACTACTCTCATTCTACTTCTGATGTTCCACAACTGATGGTTTCACTTCAAGGACTCTTTATCTCATTATTTCATGCTCTCGTTATTTATTGCTATTTATTTGTATTTGCTTTTGTGCAGTTTGCTGTTCATTGATCCTGTTTACAGTTACTGTTCTGTAGATTTGCTAAATATTTCCACAGAAAAAAGAATCTGTGGGTTGTATGTGGTGATATGTATGCACTCTGATAAAAATATTTTACCTTGAACCTTGAACCAAAAGGCTATAAGACATAAAAACAGAATTAAGTCATTCAGTCCAGCTCTGCCATTCCATCAAGGGAGATTGAGGACCAAAAAAGTCACAAGGAGAGAAAAGAGAAAATCTCCAGTTGCTGGAAATCCGAGCAAAACGCAAAATGCTGGAGGAGCTCAGCAGGCCAGGCGGCGTCTATGGAAAAAAGTACGACAGAAGGGTCCTGCTGAAGGATCTCCGCCCGAAATGTTGATTGTACATTTTCAACTCACTCCACGATCTTCCGCTCAGTTGACAAGTTCTGTCAGGCTCCATTCACTTTTGAAACATGGCACATAAAGTCCACAAGGAACTGTCTCCAACTCATTAGGGTATCTACAGCCTCTAGTTACTCCACATGTAAGTGGTACAGTAGTGCAGTGGTTAGCACATCATTTTACATGGCCAGTGATCACTGATTCGGGTTCAACTCCTGCCACTGCCTATAAGTTTGCTCATTCTATTTGTGCCTGTGTTGATTTCCTCTGGGTGCTTCACTTCCCTCCCACATTCCAAAGAAAGGCACTTAAGGTTTGTGAGTTGTGGGCATTCTATATTGGTACCAGAAGCATGACAACACTGGTGGGCTGCCAAGCACAATCCTCGCTGATTTGATTTGATGCAAATGACACATTTTACTCTATGTACATGTGACAAATAAAGCTAATATTATTGTTGTATTTTTTTCTTCAGTTCCAGCCGGTAAAACTTGAGGTACGGGCATTGTTATTCACACTCATTTCTCAATTGTTAGGAGCCTAGTTATAACCATATATAACCATATAACAATTACAGCACGGAAACAGGCCATCTCGGCCCTTCTAGTCCGTGCCGAACGCTTACTCTCACCTAGTCCCACTGGCCCGCACCCAGCCCATAACCCTCCATTCCTTTCCTGTCCATATACCTATCCAATTTTACTTTTTTACTTTTACAACTACAGTTGTTTAATGCTATTGTGTAGTGACTTCATGATGATACCCATTGTCGATATTATTAGTTGTCAACACTATCATATTCCATAGTCTTTCAATTTCCTCTTTTAATTCAGCACATTTCTGGTGTTTTTCACTTATTGATTCCTGTATGTTACGTGTGTCTGGAACGTTATTAAGTAAGTTGCTCTTGTTTGCTTATCCTGCAATATTATATCTGGACGGTTATTATGATTGTCCTATCTGCAATAATGGATTAGTCGCAATATGATTTGTGGAACTCTAACTCTAAAACTGGATCAGGCTTGTATTTATAGCAAGGTATGGTGTTTTTATGCGTTTGTACTTTAAAGGAAGATTTTGGTAAACGGTGTTTGCCACTTGAATGTGCCTATGTAAGTAATCAGATCGAGTTAAACTGTTGAAGGATCCTGTAATGTGTTGAATTGCTTCTGGTTTCTCTTGGCATTTTCTGCATTTATCGCCTTGAATTTGTTGGCCTGTTAGGGTCCGGTCCGGAACCCACCTTCCGGGTCTTGCTCCGGTCCGCGGACTCCGGACTCCGGGCCTTGCAGCCAGCCCTCCTGTCACACGGAGCTATTGGATCATCTTGGCTTAAGGAGGTACACCTGTTGCCTATTAGGGGGGCAGGTGTTTATAAGGGGCTCGGGGACTGAGCCTAGTTGTGGCGTTGTCCTGCTTTGAAGCTGGTTTAACCTGCTCTGTACCTGGACTGCTGGCTCTGAATCCTGCTCTACCCTGGTTGCTGCCCTGCTCGGAATCCTGTTCTGCCCTGGTTGCCGGCCTGTTCTGTATATGCTCTATCTGGTTGGTCTTGTTCCCCTGCTTCTCTCCTGTGCGCTGGTCCCGCTGTTCTGCCTTATTCTCCTTGCTCACGCTGCCACGCTGTCGGTTGCCTTTCCCAATTTACCGGTGTATCATGGTAGTCCTGCTGCTCACCCTGGACCCAGGTTCCTTCTGATCCCTTACCTATGTTGGGCAGATCCGGCCAGACTGCCGCTGCCCGATGGGGATTCTACCCCTTCCTACCCGTTGCCTCTGTTGGGCAGGTCTGGCCGGACTGCCGCTGCCCGGCAGGGGTTCTGCCCCGACCTACCCGATGCCTCCGTCAGGCAGGTCTGGCTGGATTGCCGCTGGCCGATGGGAGGTTTCTGCCCTTTCCACCTATTGCTCCCTAAGCGTTGTGCCCCGCACCTGCCCAGGTGTCCGTGACTGGCCCAGGCCTCCGTGTTTTCTGCCTGGGAGGCAGCCCTGCCCAGGATCCATGTGGCCCGACCTCTGGGACCCTCCCGCCTCGCCCGACCTCTGGGACCCTCCCGCCTCGTCCACCTCCGGGATCCAGCCCCACCTGCCTTACCCCTCACATGCCATGGCATCCCCATCCTGTCCTACCCCTAGTACTTCAGTGTCTGCGTCCTGCGTTTGGGTCCAATCCTGCCCCCATTCCTGACATGGCCTTTTATTATGCATTTTTAATAATTTGTTGTGATAACCACCTTGTACTGTATTGCCACAAGGAAGCCCTCTGTTTCTGAGGATGAGGTCTCCAACACTGAGCCAGTTGTTCACTTCCTTGTCAACATCTATTTTACTTTGATTGTGGGGATGTCTTCCATGGAGGGTAATGCTCTTCTATTGGTTATTTTTCTCTTCTGGAGTGATAATTTCTTCCTTTTGCTGGATTGTATTTTCATTTAAGTTTAGTGGCCTGTCTTTTATTATTATTACATAAATCTTATAATAATATTACATATTATTATTATTATTATTACATAGATCCCAATCTCATCATTGCTCAATTGGCACCATTGTAAGCTCAAGAAAAACATACTGCGTATTCTGTAAGTCATGAAGTAATTCAGAAAATGGTAGAAGTATCTGGTATGTTAAAGAAACAGAATTGGCAGGCCAAATTCTGCAGGCTAATACTGATGGTTCAGAATGGTACCGGCAGTATTTACCACACAACATCAATGATCAGGGCTTCCATGTGCATTTGCAGACATTGAAGCCACAAACTTGGTTTATAATTAGTTTATGCTGACCCTGAGAATTTATTTTTTTTCCTTGGTCCTTCCTGCTGCTGCTTTGAACAGTTTGAGTACGTTTTATTTGGAATAGTTTCAAACCGGGAGTGGAATAGCATCAAGCCCTTTTCAAGTTGACAAGCTTGTTGACATATGCGCAGGGATATCTGTAGAAATTTGCTAGAGTCTGTGGTGACATTCCAAATCTCCTCAAACTCCGAATGATGTATAGCTAGCTGCTGGCCTGCCTCCTTTGTGATTTCATCGGTATGATGGACAGATCCCCTGAGTTGTTGACACCCAGAAACTTGAAGGCATTTTTATTGTCCTCAGTCTAAATTCTCCCCCCATGGTTATTTACTTGTCTTCTCCTGAAAATGCATTTAAAGCATGAATTGGAAGATAACCTAAGATGCTGCTTGTGTGAGCCCTGTTAGGTGCAGAATGCCAGCAGTTTCTTGCGAGACGTTGGTTCTGGGTACATTAGCAAAATCTATGAAACAATGGAACACAAATAAACAGGCAGATAGACAGATGCAAAGATGTGTAGCAGTGAAACCAAAGACAAGCGCAGAAAAAATAGAGCACCACCTAAATTTATTTCCTTATGTCCTTAATAGGTGATGTTTTCTCAGATGCCCAACAGGTCATGCCAGTAGTTCTTCTAACCAAACAGATCCATGTTGTTCCTGAGTAATTATAATGCAAAAAAATCAAGTTAATTATTATATTCCCTTAAGAGGATGTCTATTGGTGGGTCCTCAGGTGACAGTAGAGGCTGATCCGGGATCCACATATGCTTACGTTTGCCCACATTGAAGGATGTTATATTGTTATTTCATGCTCATTATTTATTGCTATTTGTTTATATCTGCATTTGCACAGATCGTTTACAGGTTTCTTATGTTTACAGTTCTTGTTCTCTAGATTTGCTAAGTATGGCCACAGAAAAAGAATCTCATGGTTGTATGTGATGATATATAAAAGTTTACCCAGAACTTCTGAGCTTTGAACTTCCCCCAGCTCTGCTTACTGCAGGGATCGCTCCTTGATGTTTCCTTTGTCCAGTCATCCCTCTGCACTAATCTCCCTCCCTGCGAGCGGTCTAAGTGCTACACCTGCCTATTCATTTTCCCCTTCACCTCTGTTCAGGGCACCAAACAGTCCTTCCAGCTGTTGCAACACCTCACCTGTGAACTCGCTGAGGTCACCGAATGTGTCCGGTGCTCCCCATGTGTCCTGCTCTACGCCGGTGAGACCTGAAGTAAACTGAGGGACCGCTTCGTCAAACACCTCCGCTCCATCCACCAACAGTGGAGCTTGCCAGTGGCCAAGTATTTTGATTCCAATTCCCATATCCTGTTCCGACATGGTGGTCCATAGCCTCGTCTTGTGCCAAAATGAGGCTACCCTCAGATTGGAGGAGCAGCACCTTGTATTCCGTCTGGGTAGTCTTTAACCTGATGGTTTGAATAATGATTTCTCCTTCTGATTTAAAAAAAACTTTCCTCTCTCTCCCCTCTTCTATTCCCCACTTTGATCTTTTACATCTTCTCACCTGCCTATCTCTTCCCCCGGGTCCCCTCCTCCTTCCCTTCCTTCTATGACCACTCCCCTCTCATCTGATTCCTCCTTCTCCAGCCCTTTACCTTTCCAACCCATCTGGGTCCACGTATCACTTTTCTGGCTATCCTTCTTCCCCTCCCCCAACCTCTTATTCTGGCACCCCACTTCTTTTCCAGTCCTAAAGAAGGGGTTCGGTCCAAAGTGTCGATGGTACATTCATTGCCTGACCTGCTGAGTTTCTCCAGCACTTGTTGTGTGTTACCATATTACCATTTTCTTGCAGGCATTTATGGGGAAAAAGAAATATAATAGTGTGGCGACCCACTTCCCAGCGCACTCGAACCGGCTCACAAAGCGGCGCGCGCCGGCATTGAGGCCGGTCCCAAAGAGGGCGCCAAGCCTGCTTCACCAGCAAGGGGAAAAGCCCGCGTGCGGGACGGGACTGTGAATACGCGCCCCGTACAACATTCCTGCCCAGGGAGGGCGGGATCAGGAAGGCTTTAAAGCGAGGCCACGAAGTTTGAATAAACTTCTTTTGTAACTGCAGCTCACCGACTGCGTGTCGTTATTTCAGCGCTGCGTGTAGCACACCGCTACAATTGGTGACCCCGACGGCCCAAACGATATTTGGACCGGAGATGAACAACGCCGCTGGGGACCACAAACTGCTTACCTTTGTGTTCACGAAAGCATCCGACCTCTGGTCATCCCGCCAGCAGCGACATCTGTCCTACATCTCCGAATACACGCCGGATGTCCGGTATGTCTCAGGAAAGGACAATGTCATGGCGGACGCCCTCTCCCGCCCTAACATCCAAGCCACATCTGTTCCAGGGGGTAGACTTTGAAGCACTGGCATAGGCGCAGCAGGCAGACGAGGAGATCCCTAGTTACAGGACTGCAGTCTCCGGTTTGCAGCTCCAGGACCTCCCCGTAGGCCCAGGTGAGAGGACCCTACTCTGTGACGTCACCACCGGCCAACCCCGTCCCGTCGTCCCGGCAGCCTGGCGGTGGCGCGTTTTCAACTCCATTCACAACTTAGCACACCCCTCCATCAGGACAACCGTCCGGATGGTCTCCAACAGGTTCGTTTGGCACGGACTCCGCAAGCAGGTCAGTGAATGGGCCAGAACGTGCATGCACTGCCAAACAGCCAAGGTGCAGCGGCACACCAAAGCTCTGCCACAGCAGTTCCACCCCACCCGCCGGCGTTTCGACCACATTCATGTGGATATCGTGGGCCCCCTGCCAGTGTCGTGCGGAGCATGGCAGCTCCTGACTATCGTGGACCGGTTCACAAGATGGCCAGAGGCGATCCCGCTCACCGACACCACCTCCAAATCTTGTGCCCGAGCACTGATCGCCACCTGGGTATCCCGCTTTGGTGTACCGGCCCACATTACCTCCGACAGAGGCGCCCAGTTCACCTCCAGCCTGTGGTCAGCTATGGCCAGCCTTTTGGGGACACAGCTGCACCACACAACTGCCTACTACCTACAGTCGAACAGACTGGTGGAGTGTTTCCATCGTCACCTGAAGTCAGCTCTCATGGCCCGCCTCAAAGGGCCTAACTGAGTGGACAAGGTTCTCTGGGTCCTGCTCGGAATCCGCACGGCACCCAAAGAGGATTTGCACACCTCGTCGGCCGAGTTGGTGTACAGCGCACCCCTGGTCGTTCCAGGAGAGTTCATACCAGCCCCAAGAGGGCAAGAAGAAGAACCCACAGCAGTCCTGGGCAGACTACGCGAGAGGCTCGGTAACCTGGCCCCCATACCCACTTCGCAGCATGGGCAGAACCCGACCTGAATACCCAAAGACCTGCAGAACTGTAAGTTTGTGTTTGTACGACGGGGCGGACATCGGGCACCGCTACAGCAGCCCTACGACGGGCCGTTTACGGTGATCAGAAACAACGGGTCCACATTCGTGCTGGACATTGGGGGGAAGAGGAAGGTTTTCACAGTGGACCGACTTAAACCGGCCCATGTGGACTTGGCACAGCCGGTCGAGATTCAGGCACCGTGGCGCAGAGGCAGACCTCCCAAACTGAGTCCGACCCAGACTGTGGACATTGGGGGGTGTATCGCCGGTTCTGGGGGGAGGGTTATGTGGCGGCCCACTTCCCAGCGCACTCGAACCGGCTTTAAAGCGAGGTCGTGAAGTTTGAATAAACCTCTTTTGTAACTGCAGCTCACCGACTCCGTGTAGTTACTGCAGCGCTGCGTGTAGCACACCGCTACAATAGAATATTTCAAAGAGGGCTATGGGTAACCCTAAGTAATTTCTAAAGTAATTACATGTTCGGCACAGCACAGCATTGCGGGCTGAAGGGCCTGTATTGTGCAGTAGGTTTTCCATGTTTCAATGTTTTAAAAGCTATGCATTAACAGACAAAGACTGATAAACACTAATGTGCAAAAGAAGACAAACAGTACAAATAAAAACAATGCTGAGAATATGACTCGTAAATAATCCTTGAAAGTGTGCCTGAAGATCATAGAATCAGTTCAGAATAATGGTGAGTGAATTTATCCACACTGGTTCAGAAGCCTGATGGTTAAGGGTGATAACATTCCCAAACCTGGTAGTATGTGGGACCTTCTGTACTGATGCTAAATGCTGCACCTTCAAACATTCCCAGAAGGTGGCCTTGACACTTTAGGAAGGAACAGAAGTTAGACTGCATGGGGAAATAGATCTAATGCTGACTTGGTCAGCTGCCTGAACTTGCTTCCCTCAGATTACCTTTTCTGAAAGAACTGATCATCCCCAGCATCTGGGTGGTGTCCTGGTGGTGGAGTGTGTAGGTGGCTTGTCAGTCTCAGCCGGTTCACCCCAGCCCCCAGACTGACCTATGGCCATTTGACAGCTTGGCACTCTCGTAGACTTTCAGACTAGTTTTATCTGTCTGATGGTCAAAGACAATTACAAAATATTCACATAGATATCAAACATAACAATTAACAAAATCTTAAAATAACAATGAATAATTGAATCATTCAAATAAAGCAAATTAACATGTATAATACATCCTAAAACATAACTTTCTCCATTGGGTAGATTGTTCCACTCCAGTGAATGCTGGGGCCAGATGTGAAATGCATCTGGTCATTTTCTCCAGCACATTAGGGCTCTGCTGCTGGATTCAATGATGAGTCCTTCTTTTGAAGTCAATAAACTTGATTAAAAAAGAAACATTTACACTTTTTCTCTCAGATGCCCCCTGACCTGCTGAGTTCTTTCATTTTGTTGTTTTGATTTTAGATTCCAAGCATCCACAGTGCTTTGCTTTAGTAACAGTTATCACCCTTTCCAACTTTGGGTATTTGCTTGCAGAAGAAAGAAAGCAATGGCCTTGAATGTGGCCAGTTCAGCACAAATCCTTATGTTGTGGTACGGCTAGCGCTTGGAGTTAATGGCTATCAGACCTCATGCATTGTTTCAAAGGTCCTTTTTCTTTTCCTTCACTGATATGTGCTTGCAAACCTAATGCTCTTCTCTCATAGAAGGTTTTTAATATATATAATTAATTTCTCTTATAGGAGAATACTTATTGATATATAAAGGAAATGCCTTTAATAGTTGGCGCGTGGCCAAGTGGTTAAGGTGTTCGTCTAGTGATCTGAAGGTTGCTAGTTCGATCCTTGGCTGAGGCTGCGTGTGTGTCCTTGAGCAAGGCACTTAACCACACATTGCTCTGCGATGATACCGGTGCCAAGCTGTATGGGTCCTAATGCCCTTCCCTCGGACAACATTGGTGGCGTGGAGAGGGGAGACTTGCAGCTTGGGCAACTGCTGGTCTTCCATAAAAAAAAATCTTGCCCAGGCTTGCACCCTGGAAACTTTCCAAGGTGCAAATCCATGGTCTATCAATACTAACGGAAGCCTATGCACACCTTTAATATGACCGACACACACAAAATGCTGGAGGAGCTCAGCAGGCCAGGCAGCATCTATGGAAAAGAATAAACAGTCGATGTTTCAGGCCGAGACACTTCATCAGAACCTTTAGTATGTTCTCCCACGCTGTTGGTTGTCCGTCGTTTCTGATGATGACGTTTGTCTGTGCAGCTCATCAATAGTGTGCCTTGAGGTTTTCTGCAGACCAATTCTAGAAAGCTATAGCCTTGACAGCGAGGGTGGGTAATCCGCCCGGCTGCTGTAGGAGCCACTGATGTGGCCACTTTTCTCCTCTCTCAAGCAGCCACCAGATCTGCATTGCAACTATTGAGCACTCTGCTCAAGCTTAGATGCAATGTCAGGGTGGCTTTCACACAGTCCTTGAACCTCTCACAAGGTATCGTTGATGCAGGTGGATTGGGGTGAGGGCAGTAGACATTGGACCCGGTTGGAACAGGACTTCCATTTCTCTTAGGCCGAGTGGCTTCTGCAAACCTATCGACAAGCAGCTTAAGCTCGGCTTCCGTGTGGGCCATAAGAATACAATCATCAGAGTATAGGGCTTCTCGAATGAGATTACTGATTATCTTCATATGCACTATGCTCACAATAAGTAGCGAATTAAAGAGTGACATCTTGCAGGGTGGGACCCATTTGAAAACTGCCAGTCTTGGTGAGAGCCAATAAAGAGAAGGAAGGTGTAAGCAGGGAGGCTATTGTTGTAGTGTTAGAGTGCTCCAGCGTTGGCTTAACAGGCTTGGGCAAACACAGGCACAGGCTCTAAGCAAGTTTCTAGTCATTATTTTTTGTATTAGTACATAGTCAGAGCCAGATTTTGTGATATGTCCCTTGTGTGAAATGTGGGAACTTAGGGAGACATCCAGACTCCCTGATAACTACATCAAACTGGAGCTGCTCAGAAAGTGTGTTAGGGAACTGGAGCTGCAGCCCCATGACCTTTGGCTCATATGGGAAACTGAGAAAGTGACAGAAAGGAGCTACAGGGAGGTAGTCACCCCTGTGCTGCAGGAGGCAGGTGCCTGGGTGACAGTCGGGAGAGGGAAAGGCAACAGGCAGAGTACTCCTGATGCTGTTCCCCTCAAGAGTAAGTACAGTATAGTGCTTTGGATACTGCTGGGGTCGACCTACCAGGGAAAGGCCACAGTGTGCAGATCTCTGGCACAGAGTATGGATCGGTGGTCAGAAGGGAAGGTGGCAGAAGAGGTGAGCAGTAATGATAGGGAATTCATTGGTTAGGGGAACAGAAAGGAGATTCTGTTGATGAGGGTGAGATTCCTGGATAGTTATTTTGCCTCCAGGGTGCGAGGGTCAGGGACATTTTGGATCATGACCACACTATTATTAAGTGGAAGGGAGAACATCCGATGACACGGGTAGGATGGGTGATGAGGTGTTGCAAAGTGGATTCAGGGCGATAGGTGTTAAGTTAAAGGACAGCACCTCGAGGATTGTGATCTCAGGATCGATTCCAATGCCATGTGTTACTGAGGCCAGAAATTTGAAGATCATACACATGGGGAAGGAGTTGGTGCAGGAGGGAGGGTGTCAGACTGTTGAATCATTGGGTTCTCTTCCAGGAGAGGTGGGACTTGTGCAGAAGGGACAGTCTGAATCTGAACTGGAAGGGGACTAATATCATAGCGGGAGGTTTGCTGGTGCTGCATGGGGGGGGGTGGGGGGGATGTGTGGAGCTGGTTTAAACTAGGATTGCAGACAGATATGAACCAGACTGCCAGAACTGAGAGTGGAGCGGTGCTGGAGAGAGATGTTGTTAAGTCTACATACTAGGTTAGGAGTCAAAAGGTTGAGCATGGTGGCACTAATGTTTGGAGCTGCGTATATTTCAGTGCGTGTTTCAGCTTGTGTAATTATGCCATTGTAGCCATTAGTGGGGCTTGGTTGCAGGTGGGGCAGGATGTTTCGGGGTTCTGTTGTTTTAGTTGTGATAGAGTGGAAGGGATTAAAGGGGGAGGGTGGCATTACTACTCAGGGAAAATGCCATGGCAGTTCTCAGTCATATTTATGCGATTATATTATAGACCACCCAACAACCTGTTGGATTTAATAGGGCAATTCTATAGAGAGATCACAGACTTTTGCAAGAAACATAAGGTTGTGATAGTAAGTGATTTTAACTTTCCACATATTGAAAGTTTCCTTAATCAGTACATAGAAAGTCTCAACTGGATACTAGATCTTCTATGAGGGAATGAGGCTGGGCAAGGAGACAGGAGTTTGTGTAGGAGAATAGTAGTGATCATAATTCCGTTAGTTTCAAGGTAATTATGTATAAAGATAGGTCTGGTCATCAGCTTGAGATTCTAAATTGGAGAAAGACCAATTCAAGTCAAGTCAAGTAACTTTTATTGTCATTTCGACCATAACTGCTGGTACAGTATATATTAAAAATGAGACAACGTTTTTTCAGGACCATGGTGTTACATGACACAGTACAAAAAACTAGACTGAATTACATAAAAAAACACCACAGAGAAAAAAAACAACTACACTAGACTACGGACCTACCCAGGACAATTATCATGGTATCAGAAAGGATCCCGTAGGAATGGATTGGGATAGATTGTATTCTGGTAATATAGGTAACTCCTAGCTTTGATTAGGAGTTGAGGATGCCATCGTCTACCTGCTGAACCATGTCTACGCCCACCTGGACAAGCCGGCAAGCACAGTGAGGGTCATGTTTTTTTACTTCTCCAGTGCATTCAACACCATCTGCCCTGCTCTGCTGGGTGAGAAGCTGACAGTGATGCAGGTGGATGCTTCCCTGGTGTCATGGATTATTGATTACCTGACTGGCAGACCACAGTACGTGCGCTTGCAACAGTGGTCAGCAGCACTGGGGCTCCACAGGGGACTGTCCTGTCTCCCTTTCTCTTCACCATCTACACCTCGGATTTCAACTACTGCACAGAGTCTTGCTATCTTCAGAAGTTTTCTGATGACTCTGCCATAGTTGGATGCATCAGCAAGGGAGATGAGGCTGAGTACAGGGCTACGGTGGGAAACTTTGTCACATGGTGTGAGCAGAGTCATCTGCAGCTTAATGTGAAAAAGACTAAGTTGCTGGTGGTGGACCTGAGGAGGGCTAAGGCACCGGTGACCCCTGTTTCCATCCAAGGGTCAGTGTGGACATGGTGGAGGATTACAAATACCTGGGAATACGAATTGACAATAAACTGGACTGGTCAAAGAACACTCAGGCTGTCTACAAGAAGGGTCAGAGCCGTCTCTATTTCCATAGGAGACTGAGGTCCTTTAACATCTGCCGGACGATGCTGAGGATGTTCTACGAGTCTATGGTGGCCAGTGCTATCATGTTTGCTGTTGTGTGCTGGGGCAGCAGGCTGAGGGTAGCAGACACCAACAGAATCAACAAACTCATTCGTAAGGCCAGTGATGTTGTGGGGGTGGAACTGGACTCTCTGATGGTGGTGTCTGAAAAGAGGATGCTGTCCAAGTTGCATGCCATCTTGGACAATGACTCCCATCCACTCCATAATGTACTGGTTAGGTACAGGAGTACATTCAGACAGAGACTCATTCCACCGAGATGCAATACTGAGCGTCATAGGAAGTCATTCCTGCCTGTGGCCATCAAACTTTACAACTCCTCCTTCGGAGTGTCAGACACCCTGAGCCAATAGGCTGGTCCTGGACTAACTTCCACTTGGCATTATTTACATATTATTATTTATGGTTTTAGATTGCTATATTTCTACACTATTCATGGCTGGTGCAACTGTAACGAAACCCAATTTCCCTCGAGATCAATAAAGTATGTCTGTCTGTCTGTCTGTCTAAAGGTGTACTTGGTCTAAATGGGAGGCCTTCAAAAGTGGAATTTTGAGAGTACAGAGTTTGTATATTTCTGTCAGAATAAAAAGCAAGGATAACCGATTAGGGTACCTTGGTTTTCAAGATATATTGAGGCCCTGGTTAAAAAAAAGTGGTGGATAGCAGGTATAGGCAAGCAGGAACAAATTAAGTACTTGAGGGGTGTAAGAAAGGAAAAAAGGAAGGGCTAAAGAAGGAAATCAGGAGGGCTAAAAGAAGACACGAGGTTGCCCTAGAAGACAAGGTGAAGGGGTATCTTATATATGCCTCTGTTAATTCTATTCAATAGGGCTGTAGCGATGTGCTACGCACAGTGCTGAAATAACGACACGCAGTCGGTAAGTCGTTTCGAGACTAGTTTATTCAAACTTCGCGGCGCTGGCATTTAATCCCTAGTGCCCGCCCTCTCCGGGCGGAAATGACGTCAGAGGTGCATTACCAAAGTCTCCCCCTGCGCGCTGGCTATTTGTGAGCCGGTTCGCCTGCGCAGAAAGTGGGTTGCCACATAACCCCCCCCCCCTCCAAAACCGGCGATACACCCCCCAATGTCCACAGTCTGGATCAGCCTCTGTTTGGGAGGTCTGCCTCTGCACCGCGGTGCCTGAACCTCGACCGGCTGCGCCAAGTCCACATGGGCTGGTTTGAGTTGGTCCACCATGAAAACCTCCTCTCTCCCCCCAATGTCCAGAACGTACGTGGACCTGTTGTTGTTGATCACCTTGAACGGCCCCTCATACGGCCGCTGTAGCGGTGCCCGGTGTCTGCACCTTCATACAAACACAAACTTACAGTTCTGCAGGTCTTTGGGTACATGGGTCGGGGTCCGTCCGTGCTGTGAAGTCAGTACAGGGGCCAGGTTGCCGAGCCTTTCGCGTAGTCTGTCCAGGACTGCTGAGGGTTCATCCTCTTGCTCCCTTGGGGCTGGTATGAACTCTCCTGGGATGGCCAGGGGTGCGCCATACACCAACTCGGCCGACGAGGCGTGCAGATCCTCTTTGGGCGCTGTGCGAATTCTAAGCAGGACCCAGGGAAGCTCATCCACCCAGTTAGGTCCTCTCAGGCGGACCATGAGAGCCGACTTCAAGTGACGGTGGAAGTGTTCCACTAGTCCGTTCGACTGTGGGTGGTAGGCAGTGGTGTGGTGTAACTGTGTTCCCAACAGGCTGGCCACAGCCGACCACAGGCTGGAGGTGAACTGGGCGCCTCTGTCGGAGGTAATGTGGGCCGGTACCCCGAACCGTGCTACCCAGGTTGCAATCAGTGCTCGGGTGCAGGAATTGGCAGATGTGTCGGTGAGCGGGACCGCCTCTGGCCACCTCGTGAACCGGTCTACCATAGTTAGGAGGTACCGTGCTCCTCGGGACACTGGTAGGGGGCCCATGATATCCACATGAATGTGGTCGAACCTCCGGTGGGTGGGTTCGAACTGCTGCGGTGGGGCTTTAGTGTGCCACTGCACCTTGGCTGTTTGGCACTGCGCGCACGTTCTGGCCCATTCACTGACCTGCTTGCGAAGTCCGTGCCATGCAAACTTGCTGGAGACCAGCCGGACGGTTGTCCTGATAGATGGGTGCGCCAAACCGTGTATGGAGTCGAAAACTCGCCACCTCTAGACTGCCGGGACGATGGGGCGAGGTTGGCCGGTAGCCACGTCGCACAGGAGGGTCCTCTCACCTGGGCTTACGAGAAAGTCCTGCAGCTGCAAACCCGAGACTGCGGTCCTGTAGCTGGGCATCTCGTCGTCTGCCTGCTGCGCCTCCGCCAGTGCTGCATAGTCCACCCCCAGGGACAGGGCCTGGACAGCCGGTCTGGAGAGTGCGTCCGCAATGACGTTGTCCTTTCCTGAGACATGCTGGGTGTCCGTCGTGTACTCGGAGATGTAGGACAGATGTCGCTGCTGGCGAGCCGACCAGGGATCGGACACCTTAGTGAATGCGAAGGTCAATGGTTTGTGGTCCGTGAACATGGTGAACGTCCTGCCTTCTAAGAAGTACCTGAAATGCCGGATTGCCAGATACAGTGCCAACAGTTCCCGGTCGAAAGCACTGTACTTGAGTTCAGGTGGTCGTAGGTGTTTGCTGAAGAACACCAGGGGTTGCCAGCGCCCCTCGATGAGCTGCTCCAGCACCCCACCGACTGCTGTGTCGGACGTGTCCACCATGAGTGCGGTCAGAATGTCTGTTCTGGGGTGCACCAGCATCACGGCATCTGCCAAGGCTTGCTTGGCTTTAACGAAAGCGGCCGCGCCCCCCTCGTCCCAAGTAATGTCCTTGCCTTTACCCGACATCAGGGTGTACAAAGGGCGCATGATACGGGCTGCTGAGGGGAGGAAACGGTGGTAGAAGTTCACCATACCAACGAACTCCCATAGGCCTTTGACCGTGTTGGGCCGGGCAAAGTGGCGGATCGCATCTACCTTGGCGGGCAGAGGTGTTGCCCCGTCTTTGGTAATCCTGTGGCCCAGGAAGTCGAGGGTATCGAGACCGAACTGGCATTTGGCCGGGTTGATCGTGAGGCTGAAATCACTCAGGCGGGAGTAGAGCTGGCGGAGGTGGGACAGATGCTCCTGGCAACTACTGCTGGCTATAAGGATGTTGTCCAAATAGATGAACGCAAAGTCCAGGTCGCGTCCCACCGCATCCATTAGCCGCTGGAACGTCTGTGCGGCATTCGGAGGAACTCAAACAGGCCGAACGGGGTGATGAGTGCTGTTTTGGGGATGTCTTCAGGGTGCACCGGGATTTGATGGTATCCCCGGACGAGGTCTACTTTGGAAAATATTCTTGCCCTGTGCAGGTTTACTGCAAAGTCCTGTATGTGCGGCACGGGGTAGCGGTCTGGAGTTGTAGCCTCGTTCAGTCTGCGGTAGTCGCCGCATGGTCTCCAACCCCCGGCTGCTTTGGGCACCGTGTGCAGGGGGGAGGCCCATGGGCGGTCAGTCCTCCGTACAATCCCCAATTCCTCCATCCTCTTGAACTCCTCCTTCGCTAGGTGGAGCTTTTCCGGGGGGAGCCTTCGTGCGCGGGCGTGGAGGGGTGGTCCCTGGGTCGGGATGTGGTGCTGTACCCCATGTCTGGACATGGCTGCCGTGAACTGCGGTGCCAGAACCGATGGGAAATCCGCCAGGATTCTGGTGAATTCGTTGTCCGACAGCGTGATGGAGTCCAGGTGTGGGGCCGGCAACTTGGCTTCACCCAGGGAGAACGTCTGGAAAGTCTCGGCATGTACCAGTCTTTTCCCTTGCAAGTCGACAAGCAGGCTGTGAGCTCGCAAGAAGTCCGCCCCCAGGACAGGTGGTTGGGCCACTGCGGCCAGTGTGAAGTCCCACGTGAACCGGCTGGCGCCGAACTGCAGCTGCACTGTGCAGGTGCCGTAGGTCCGTATTGTGCTGCCGTTTGCGCCCCTCAGGGTGGGTCCTGGCTTCCTGTTGCGGGTGTCGTACCCCGTCGGGGGCAGGACGCTGATTTCCACTCCGGTGTCGACCAAGAAGCGGCGTCCCGACTGTTTGTCCCAGACGTACAAGAGGCTGTCCTGGTGGCCAGCCGCCATAGTCATTAGTGGCAGCTGGCCCTGGCCCTTGCAGGGCGGGGAAAACGGCGGGCTTTTGTGCCCCACCGCTGGTGGTAGAAACACCACTGTTCACTGGCCTCCTCACTCCTGTCTCTGTGTTGTGTGCACCCCCCTGCCGGGCCTGATCTGGTCTACTGTTGGGCGCGTGGCCTGGTAATCTGACCGACGGACGCCACGCTGTCCCTCTTGGCTTTCCACAGCGCGTCTGCCCGGGCAGCCACCTTCCGGGGGTCGCTGAAATCTGCGTCGGCCAGCAGCAGATGTATGTCCTCAGGCAGTTGCTCTAGGAACGCTTGCTCGAACATGAGGCAGGGCTTGTGTCCGTCAGCCAGTGCCAGCATCTCGTTCATCAATGCTGACGGCAGTCTGTCTCCCAAACCGTCCAGGTGAAGCAGGCGGGCACCCCGCTCATGCCGTGAGAGGCCAAAGGTCCCAATGAGCAGCGCTTTGAATGCTTCATATTTGCCTTCTTCCGGGGGCGACTGTATGAAATCCACAACCTGGGCGGCCAACTCCTGGTCAAGGGCGCTTACCACGTGGTAGTAACGCATGGAATCAGAGGATATCTGCCGAATCTAGAACTGGGCTTCTGCTTGGCTAAACCACACATGTGGTCGCAGCGTCCAGAAAGTTGGCAGTTTTAGTGAAACTGCGTGAACAGATGAAGAGTTGGTCATCTTTGGTCCAAATCCCGTTTGGACCATCGGGGTCACCAATGTAGCAATGTGCTACACACAGCGCTGAAATAACGGCACGCTGTCGGTAAGTCGTTTTGAGACTAGTTTATTCAAACTTCGCGGCTTTGGCATTTAATCCCTAGCGCCCGCCCTCTCCGGGCGGAAATGACGTCAGAGGTGCATTACCAAAGTCTCCCCCCGCACACTGGCTATTTGTGAGCCGGTCCACCTGCGCAGAAAGTGGGTCATCACAGGGCCTTATATTCCATATTCCCACCCACTCATCTGAGCCCTGGATTTGTGCTCCCCCTCCACCCACTGGGCTGGTACTTTGTTGGTGCTGGGCTGGTAGAACTGCTTGTTTTCAGATGTCCCGTTGAACATAATATGTTCAAAGGAACACAAACAAAATGCTGGAGGAACTCAGCAGGTCAGACACCATCTATGGAAATGAGTGCAGTCGATGTTTCGGGTCGAATCCCTTCAGCAGGACTGGAGGGAAAACAACGTGAGGAGTAGAGTTAAAAGGTGCGGGGAGGGGAAGGGAAGTGTGTCCAACAGGAACAGAAAAGTTGAAAGGGAGCTTGGGAACTGGGGCTCTATGAATGGAATGGAGCATGGGAAGTGGAGTGGAGGAGAGTAGGAAAGGATGACAGGAAATGGAACCCTGAGTGGAAGAGAGCATAGGAACTGGGGCTCCACTAAGTGGGCAGGGAGCACAAATTCAGGGCCCGGATGAGTGGATTTGTGGCCTGTTGTGTAGAAGGGGTGGCCAGGGCCTGTGTACATGGATGGGAGCATGGTAAGCTCACCTGGTGTGCCAGATGCTGAGTTATTGAGATTACTAAATGATCTCATGTCAGATTATTAGAGTTTTACTGTATTGTGTGTGTATCCCTTTAAGAATTATACAATTTGATCATCTATTCTTTACGTACATCTTGCCACAATGTGGACTGAAACTAATTAGCTGTCTTAGAGTAGGCACTCACAGAAAAGAAAATGTGCAGTCCCTCACAGGAGGTTTTATGTTTAACAACATACTTTATTTGTTTATCTTAACAGTTGTCCTTTAATATCGTAGAAAGTGGTATTGCTGTTCTGGTTAAAGAAACTACATAATTCAGACTTCTTGCCAGAAAATATGTAGAGAGCACGCACAGGCACTGTGAGCCAACAAGTTGTTTGATTCAAGTGAAATAGTGCATCATGAAATGACTAAATTCACACAAGCCATTTGTTTTTCTAGACTATATAATGATCAGAGTGAATGGAGATAAAACTTTACATTAGGTACTGATCTGACTGTATAAGATAAATCAAAAAAGACAATGATGAAGAACCCGGTGCTATTAGATTTCTGAAATAATCACCTCTATCAGATCTCCTTCCCAGTGTTGCTGCCATGTTCTCAAACCCTTAATTCTAACTCTTCAGCAACAGCACTTTAATATTTATTTCGTACTGCCTCAGTTCACGTTACTAGAATTTGCACCATTCAATAAATCATTTTTCAAAGGTTCATTTTATTGTTGAAATATGCATGTACAATACAAGCATACTTGTAATCCCTTGTTAACGTGCCCATCATCACATTTATTGTTTGTATTTATTATTGCCATGTTCACTGTTTATACTGTAAACTTAACGTGAGCAAGGTATTTCATAGAATTCTGGTATATATGACAACAAACTAATCTGAAGCTGAAACTGTTTTACACCAGTGACCACAAGGGCAATGAATTGTTGCCTTTAAAAGGAACCTGGAGAATATATTAGAGCCATAGAAGTCATAGAGTCATAGAAAAGTGCATAGAATATGCCCTTCAGCCCATCTAGTCCATGCTGAACTATTTAAACTGCCTGCTCTCATTGGCCTGCACCCGGAGTGTTACCCCTACCACCCACGTATCTACCCAAACTTCTCTTAAATGTTGAAATCGAACTGCCACTTGTGCTGGTAGTTCATTCCATGCTCTCATGACCCTCTGAGTGAAGAAGTTTCCCCTCATATTCTTCTTAAACTTTAACTAGTTGTAGTTCCACCCAACCTCAGTGGAAAAAAAATCTGCTTGCACTTACCCTATCTATACCCCTAATAAATTAATTGTGAACTTTGCCAGTCATCAAAGCATAAACAGCTGGATATTAATGCTCTTCTTCTTGTGATCTAGCGTAGGGAAATACTTTTTACTTTGGTAGTAGGCTAGAGCAGATAATTGTAATTTTGCAGATTTGCAGAACTGGGTTATCAGAGATAAGATTGTTTATGGGACCATGTGAGAGTGAGTTAACTCTAAGAGATTGCACACCGAGATGCAAGGCTGTAGAGCTACCCAAACCCAATCCAGAAATGTTGGATGGACAATAAAAAGATAAGCATGCAGTGAGGCATGAACCAAAAAGTAAAATAAGGAAGGCACAGCCAAGCTTGCTTAGACGTTGCAAACACTGTGTATGGTAACATGAGAAGGTGAAAAAAGGACCCACATAAGAGAAAACATGTGCGCAATGTAATTAAGAGTTGCTCCTACAAGCAGTGAATCAAAACCCACTGAGTGGATGAGATAATAGGTGCCATAGTAACTCAGCGGTCATCATCCAAGCAGAATTCCAGATACCTGGACCAATAGTCCAAATACTAGAGTTCAAATCCCGGCAAGTTGTGTGCTAAAGGTTGGCTTTATTTGTCACGTGTTTATTGAAGTTTATAGTGAAGTGCATTGTTTGAATGAAATCCAGATCCGTGAGGATAGCACTGGGCAAACTACAAAACCGTCGCACTTCTGGTACCAAGACAACAAGCCCAGTCCTCACTAAACCAAGCCTGTACATCGCTGGAATGTGGGAGGGAACTGGAGTAACAGGAGGAAACCCAAGCGGTGTTGGGGAGAACATACAAGCTGCTTATGGGCAGCGGCAGGAAGTGATCGCTGGCTGTTGCTACTGCACTGCCCCTAATGTAATCATGTGGACTAGGATAGTCTCCGTAAAGGTCTGCCCTCTCACAGCTGGGCGTGCGAGCAGCAGCAGATATTGCCATAATATGTAGCCCATGGCTTGCTCTCTACTTTTATTCTCATGCTAGGCTATCAAGCCCTGGTTCGGAAAGTGCCGAAGGACGTGCCAGAAGTATCACACGGACCTAAAAATAAAGTTATTTTTACTCCCTCAGTAACACGAGCTGCCTGGATGGCATACAAGCAAGAGGTTTCTCACTGTATCTTGTTCTGTGTGACAATAATAGAACAACACCATTCTAGTGAAGTTGCAACGAGTGCCCAACAGCGGGAACAAATTCAATGGGTAGAGAGTGATGAACAATCCCAATCACCAGTTTCGACTGAAGCTCAGCAGTCCTCACATGGCACAAGACAATTTAAGCATCTAATGGCACGAAGTGGGTGGCAGGGCAAAGATGCGTCTCTTCCAAATGAGATATAAAGCACTCCTCCCCTCCACTAGCTTGTGCCAGTGATATTAAACCTGATTCTGATTCCAGAGCACGCTGCATCTCTAGCCAAGATTCTGCAATAGTTATAACATTGGTATCTACTCAACAATGTGCAGCATTGCCCAAGTATTTCAATATTTTAAAAATATTGGAACAATTCAATTTAATTATCTACAGGCCAGTCTAGTTTTGTTCAGAGCAAAGTGAGCAGTGTGGTTGTTATCACATTAACCTAACACACAAGAGGTCCCTAGTTCAAAACCCGGCTGAAACTTTCTGAAAAACATTTTAGGATGACACAGTAGTGTGGTGGTCAGTATAATGCTATTACAGTGCCAGGTTCAATCTTGACACTGTCTGTATGTAGTTTGTACGTTCTCCCCAGGACCCAGCTTCCCCCCACATTCCAAAGACGTATGCGTTAGTAGGTTAATTGGCCAGCACCGGCTTGTGTAGGGCAGAAGGTCCTGTTACTGTACTGTATCTCTAAAGAAAAGGTCATGAAGGTCTGAAATAGAGGTTTTCACTGATGATTGCACTGTTCAGTTAATTTGCAACTCCTCACTCCTGACCATGAAACTCTAAGACATCGGAGCAGAATGAAGCAATTCAGCCCATCGAATCTGCTCCGTCATTCCACGCATCTGATGAACGCAAAGGAACGGCCGAGACCAATACACCAGCAGCATCGCAGGAATTTCCATTTGGCGTTGGTACTCCTTGTAGGACTGCCTTATGGATTTATCCCTTGGGGTTTACTCCTGAAGCCTTCCCCATGAATGGGTATAGCTGCAAGACAGTGGAGGTTTGAGATCAGAGTTTTACTTCTCCTAGGTGAGCTGCCAACCACGGCAGAGGAGCTTACTGGTTTTAAGCCACCAGTAGCCTGCTTTTGCCCCTTTTCCTGTAAGTTCCGCTGGGCTTAGTTGCTAAGCCCAGGAGCTGGACTTGGTTGTCAGAGGCTCTTTCAGTTGCACACTATTGGGAGCATTTAATAGGCAGTGGGAGCTTATCTCCTTTACCACTCCTAGCTGTAACAACCTTAAGCAACCAGCCTGCATGAGAACTGAGAGAAACCATCCAACTAGCAGGACATTACTGTGGTGTACCTCAGAGCATTGTTGTGCGTTCAGTCATCTGCAACTACTTTATCAATGACAAAGAACACTAATAGAATCCAAGAGAATGCAGCCAGCTTGATAGGCACTCCATCGATCACTACAAATGTTCATTCCCTCCACCACAGGTGCATGGTGGCACTCCGTGTACCATGTACAAAATGCACTGCAGTCACTTGACCAGGCTATTCTGACAGTATATCCCAAGCAGTAATCTCTACACAATGGAGGTTAAGAGCATCAGGTGAAATAGAAAATCAGTACGTGCAGGGACCATCTGAATTGCATACTACTTTGATTTGGAAACAAATTCCTACGCATCTTCACTATATTCTGGAACCCTTTGCCCAATGGTATTGTAGGCTATCTTCATTAAAATGATATTGAGAAGGAACTAACCACTTCTACTCAAGAGCGATTATAGATAGGATACAAATAGAAATACGCAGATTCTGAAAATTCAATAAAAGGAATGATTAGCACATTCAGTGATGGAGACAGGGCCAGATTCAATATGCAAGTTGAACATGTGGTTAGATTGGATTTGATTAGCTTTAATTGTTACATGTACATTGAAGCAGTGAAACATACAGTGAAATGTGTCATTTACGTCGAGGACGTGCTGGGAAGTGTCTCCATGCTTCTGGCACCAACATAGCCTGCTTGAAACATGCAAACACTAACCTGTAAGTCTTTGGAATTTGGGAGGGAACTGGAGTACCTGGAGGAAACCCACACAATCACAAAGAAAATTACAAACTCCTTCCATAAGCAGTGGTAATTGAACAACGATCTTATAGCCTGCACTGTAAAGCGTTGTACTAACCGCCACACTACCATACATCCTATGTACTAAAAGGAGCAACAGCGAACTCTGAAGAGATGAACTCACACCAAAAAATTTAGTGTATGAGTGTTAAGTAAAAGGATACTTTGTTCAGGAGTATTGTATAATGTTCTCCTAAAATAGCCCATCAATCTCAGGGATATGCAGATAAAATAATCATGAAGAGCTATTGATGAATCAGACCATCGGAGAGATGTTCCTCGCATATGCCCCTGTTTGGAAGTCATGCAGTTTAACAGATGGGAATTATTAACGTTATACCAAGGGAAGATCCTTAAGTGCCCAGAAGAAGATGGGTACACTACTGGCACACTGATGCTAAAGACTGCCAGCATAGACTGTCAAAGGCATAGTGGTTCAAGAACTAAAAACACAAAATGCTGGCAGAACTCAGCAGGCCAGACAGCATCTATGGGAGGAGGTAGGAGGTGGATCAAGAACTGTATGGTTCTCAAACCTGGCGAAGTGGGACCTCAGGCTCCTGAACCTCTCAGCTGATAGTAGCTGTGAAAAGATGGCGTGGCTCAGACGGTGAGGATCTTGGATGTTGCTCTCTCGAGGCAGTGCCTCCCATGCATACTATTGATGGTGGGTACGATGAATCTGACTGGATGAACACCAAGCAAGATGCACAGTGGTGGTGATTTATTCAATCACACACCACAGAACCAGAGGAGCTGGATCCAGATGGATAGCCTATTGACTCAGATATCTGGTATATTAGGAAGGATATGTATCTGTAGATACATATCAGATATAAATACCACATATTTCGGTTAATTGGGACACATCGGGACCTGTGCATTTTGGCCCATTTAAGCAGTAGCCCAAATTAGCCAAAGTTTCATGGAAATAGTTAAAAAGGTATAAAAAAGACAAACTGCTATTTAACTGAGTAACAAATAATGTATTTAAATGAAATACAGAACACATTAGAAAACTAATGCTACTACAGTACTATAAAACTATGTATTAACTCCTAATAGTTATTGACGGGGGAATTCATCTAGTGTAAATAAAGCATAAATACAATCATTAAGTGTATTCTTTTGATTCACTGTAAATGAACAGAATCAGCACAGACACCTAGTGCAGGTAATAGGCTGTCTTCATGCAATGGATTCTCCAAATAATTTTCATTGTAACATTCAAGATGGTTGTTGGTATTTTCAAATTCTTCGTTGTTCCTCACTTGTTGAAGTAGTGAAATTGTTTTCACTTCTGGGGGGTGGAACTGGAGTCTCTGACAGTGGTGTCTGAAAAGAGGATGCTGTCCAAGTTGCATGCCATCTTGGACAATGACTCCCATCCACTCCATAATGTACTGGTTAGGCACAGGAGTATATTCAGCCAGAGACTCATTCCACCGAGATGTAACACTGAGTGTCATAGGAAGTCATTCCTGCCTGTGGCCATCAAACTTTGCAACTCCGCCCTCGGAGTGTCAGACACCCTGAGCCAATAGGCTGGTCCTGGACTTATTTCCACTTGGCATGATTAACTCATTATTTAATTATTTATGGTTTTATATTGCTATGTTTCTTCACTATTCTTGGTTGGTGCGGCTGTAACGAAACCCAATTTCCCTCGGGATCAATAAAGTATGTCTGTCTGTCTGTTTCTGGCATCACCAAGCCTGAATGCAGTAAGAAACAACAAATCTAAGTTGTCTTACTGCTTATTTCTCGTCAAATATCAATGACAATAACTCACCGCTTTTTGACAACAAACATATGCAACTGATGCGATTTTAAAACTATTTGCTCTAAACTTGGTGTAGTGTCTAATGATCACACAAGTGCACACAACTGATGCTAGTTAGAAACTGTTTGGCAACAGTCTCCGATCCAAATTAAGTGGCATATTGTCCCAAATAAATGAAACAAATCCCAGCTAATATATATATTAGAGTAGAGTGATATACACAGAAAATATATTTTATTCCTTCCTGTATTTCCTTTTGTTTGTTAAACCAATAAAGATCAATTCAATGTCAAATGACATATTGAAAGCAAAATAAAGAGAATAAAATGTGGACAAAGACCGAAAGCATAATAGACAAAATTTAATTTAAATTTTAAATTATGGTTTTGTATTTCTAAAATCTACATCTGAATTTAATACCCAAAAGATATTGTCTTCACCAATGATTTTGATGCTGTTTGCTTGGTTTATTGTTTGCACGATTTCCCCCCCTCTGCTCATTGGGCGTTTGATGATCTTCTTTTGTTTTCGATGGGCTCTATTTATTTAATTTGTTTCATGTCTGCTTTTAAGGAGACAAATCTCAAAGTTGTATAAAGTATACATATTTTGATAATAAATGCACTTTGAACTTTGAATTAACATCTACTGTAAAGAGGCAGAAACTTTTTACCAATCAATATATTTTGATGTCGGACCATTTTTTTGTACATCTCATGGACCAGAGCCTTTCATATGTCAACACATACAAAATGCAGGAGGAAATCAGCAGGCCAGGCAGCAACTATAGAAAAGAGTAAATAGTCGATGTTTTGGGCCAAGACTCCTCATGAGACCTATAAAGAAAGATGAGAAGTCAGAGTAAAAGGGTGGGACAGTGGAGGAAGAAGTACAAGGTGGTAGGTGATAGGTGAAACCAAGAGAGGGGGAGGGGTTAAGTAAAGAGATGGGAAGTTGATTGGTGAAAGATCATAAAGAACTGGAGATGGGGGAATTTAATAAGACAGGATTGAAAACTATGGAAGAAAGGGAAGGGGGAGGAGCACCAGAGGCAGGTGATGGGCAGGTAAGGAGATAAGGTGAGAGAGGGAAAGAGGAATAGGGAATGGTGAAGGAGAGGGGTGGGGGCAATTACTGTAAGTTCTAACTTCTCATCTTCCTTTTTGACTTTCTTTCCAGTCCTGGAGAAAGGTCTCAACCCAAAATGTCAACTGTTTACTCTTTTCCATAGATGCTGCCAGGCCTGCTGTGTTCCTCCAGCATTTTGTATGTATTGCTTTGGATTTCCATGTTTGTGATTCCCTTTCATATTGCAGTGACATTAATAAATAATAACAAATGCCAGTGCCCTCATCGTTGTTTTAACTGCAAATTATGAGACTAAATTGGTTGACAAGAAAAGCAGATTGAAGATTTTACCCCATAGAGCTGGTTTGTCATAAACAGCTGTTTAAACTAGAGGAAGAATTTTATGGTTACCGTTTTTATGCTGTTAGGAAAGTGCAAATGGTGTTCCATGCAAGAGCGTCATGGTTCTTATTAGGGGATAGCACACTGAATTTCAGAACATCTGCTATTCATATGTGAGATATAAATCTATAGAGCATGTGTGACAATGAAGCGTGACCCTCATGTTGGGAGGATTACATGTATGGAATTGCTGAACTTGACTGATCTCTTGGCAAGCTGCGTGCTATCAGACGGTACGATAAAAATGCTTTAATTACTCAAAATGACATTGATATAAAAAGTTGCAAACCACAGGGAAAATGAAAATAGATTGCACAGAGAGGAGGAAGCTTTGTGGTTTTGCCTGTTTATTAATCTGCATGTCAAAAGGATTAGCCATGTACCTGAACTGTCAGCAGTCAAAGAGAGCAGGGCAATGTCACTCATAGCCGGAGATAAAATTGAATCGGTAATGGTTGTAATTGCAGGAGTTCACTTACAGCACCAAAATTCCCACTATCGATGTTTTATAATGTATTTTTGATAAATCTGGATCTTCTTGGATATTCTGCCTCTGTGTTAATATAAATGTGAGGAGCTAATATACTCACATCTGCTCATTAATGCAAATATCTAATCAGCCAATCATGTGACAGCAACTCAATGCATAAAAGCATGCAGAGGTTCTGTTGTCATTCAGAGCAAACATCTGAACGGGAAAGAAATGTGATCTACATTTTAGATTTACTGTAGATTTACAATTAGATCTACTGTAGGTCACTCTGACCATGGAATGACTGCTGGTGCCAGACAGGGTGGTTTGAGTGTTTCAGAAACTACTGATCTCCTGGGGGTTTTCATGCATAATGGTCTCTGGACTTTACAGAGAATGGAGTGAAAACAAAAAAAAATCCAGTAAATGGCAGTTTTGTGGTGAAAAGGCCTGGTTAATGAGAAAGGCCAGGGGAGAATGGCCAGGCTGGTTCAAGCTGACAGGGAAGTGACAGTAACTCAAATAACCACATATTACACAGTGGGGTGCAGAAAAACATCCCTGAATGCACAACATCTTGGATCTTGAAGTGGATTAGCTGCAGCAGTAGGAGGTACTAGGAATGGAAAATCTGACATAAGTTAGATGTTGCAGGAAAGCAGAATACATCATAGTCTGGAGGGTTGTCAGAAGTTACAGCAGGACATTGATAGGCTGCAGAACTGGGCTGAGAAGTGGCAGATGGAGTTCAACCCAGATAAGTGTGAAGTGGTTCATTTTGGTAGGTCAAATTTGAAGACAGAATATAATATTAATGGTAAGTCTCTTGGCAGTGTGGAGGATCTACGAGATCTTGGGATCTGTGTCCACAGGACACTCAAAGCTGCTGTGCAGGTTGACAGTGTTGTTAAGAAGGCGTTTGCTGTATTGGCCTTCATCAACCGTGGGATTGTGTTCAAGAGCTGCGAGGTAATGTTACAGCTCTATAAGACCTTAGTTAGACCTCACTTGGAGAACTGTGTTCAGTTCCGGTCACCTCATTATAGGAAAGATGTGGATACTATAGAGAGAGTGTAGAGGAGATTTACAAGGATGTTGCCTGAATTGGGGAGCATGCCTTATGAGAATAGGTAGAGTGAACTTGGCCTTTTCTCCTTGGAGTGACAGAGGATGAGAGGTGAGCTGATAGAGGTATGTAAAATGATGAGAGGCATTGATTGTGTGGATGGTCAGAGGCTTTTTCCCAGGGCTGAAATGGCTAACATGAGGGGACATAGTTTTAAGGTGATTGAAAGTAAGTACAAGGGGGATGTCAGGGGTAAGGTTTTCCACACAGGGAGTGGTGGGTGCGTGGAATGCACTGCCAGCGAACGTGGTAGAGGCGGATACAATAGTCTTTTAAGAGACTCTTAGATAGGTAGATGGAGCATAGAAAACCATAGAACCATAGAACACTACAGCACAGTACAGGCCCTTCAGCCCTCCGTGTTATGCTGACCCATATAATCCTTTTTAAAAAAGTACTAAACCCACACTACCCCATAATCCTCCATTTTTCTTTCATCCATGTAACTAAAGGGCTATGAGGAAAGGAAATTCTAGGTAGCTTCCAGAGTAGGTTACATGTTCTGCTCAACGTTGTGGGCTGAAGGGCCTGTATGTGCTGTAGATTTTCTATGTTTCTAAAGCCCGTTCCAGCATTGAGCACATCTACATGAAGCATTATTGCAGGAAAGAAGCATCCATCACTAGGGATCCCCACCATCCAGACCATGCTCTCTTCTTGCTGCTGCCATCAGGAAGAAGGTACAGGAGCCTCTGGTCACACACCACCAGGTTCAGGAACAGTTACTACCCCTCAACCATCAAGTTCTTGAACCAAAGGTGATAACTTCACTCAACTTCACTTACCACATCATTAAAATGTTCCCATAACCTATGGACTCACTTTCAAATATTCCTCATCTCATGTTCTCAATATCTATTGCTTATTTATTCATTAATCTTCTTTCTTTTTGTATTTCCACAGTTTATTGTCTTTTGCAGACTAGTTGTAGCCCTGTCGGCACAGTCTTTCATTGATTCTATTATGGTTATTGGATTTGAGTATGCCTGCAAGAATATGATTCTCAGGGTTGTACATTGTGACATATATGTACTTTGCTAACAAATTTACTTTGAACTTTGAACAAATTAATCCATAGAACTGCAACGGGAAGCTTAAGGGTTAGGTAACTGTAATTTACACTTCATTATCAGGACAAAGTAGTTTGGATCCTGCTTAAAAGCATGGCAAATTGTAGGAGTCAAATACAGTTTATATTTTGTTGATGGCAATATTAGAGTCTGGAGGTA
Organism: Hemitrygon akajei; assembly: GCF_048418815.1. Classification (NCBI taxonomy): domain Eukaryota; kingdom Metazoa; phylum Chordata; class Chondrichthyes; order Myliobatiformes; family Dasyatidae; genus Hemitrygon; species Hemitrygon akajei. Next base: position 154,150,610 of record NC_133132.1, read on the forward strand.
GAGCAGAATGTTAAGGGAATGCATATTTGCTATTAAATTCAATATATGTGAAAATAAATTCCGTATTGTGAAAAAGTTTTAGCAACATCCAAAAAAAATTCTGTAAAGCAAAGATGCTTTTCAAAAATAATGAATTGAACCATTTCAAAATAAAGAACAGTAAACAGTAAAAACCTAAATGAAATCAATACTTGAGGAGACTACCCTTTGCCTTTAAAACTGCATCAATATTTTTAGGTACACCATCCTGGAGTTTTATAAGAAAATCAGCAGGTAAATTGTTCTAAGCACCTTGGGGAGGTTGCCGCTGTTGCATGGAACGGGCAAACCCAAACGCAGGACACTAGCACGGAGATAGAGTTGGGATGGAGACGAGGGCGTGAGCGTGGCTGGAGCTGAACGGCAAACAGGAGGGTGATCGGAAAAGCAGGAGGCAGGCAAAACTTAACTTGAAAGAGGCGGTTGCTGGAGCTGAACGGCAAACAGGAGACAGGCAGCAGGCAATTCTTACCTTGACACGGAGTGTTGCTTAGCTGAACGGCAAATGGAAAGGCAAACGGCAGGCAATACTTATCTTGACACAGAGAGACAGATTTTCACAGGTAAACCTCGGTACTGAAGTAGAACTTAGAATTACACAATCCTAAGCGGCCGGGAACGTAAATTACCACACTGGCTAAAACAACGGTCTGGCGATGAGTGGATGAAAAGCTGGGATATTTATGCTGCAGGTTGAGATGAGAATCAGGCGTGCTGCAATCAAAGGGAATTAGGAGAATATGGGGAATTAACGGTCAGGATCGTGACAGCCACAGTTCTTCTCAGACTTTGGCTGTCTCGCTTGCTCTCTCCAGGTAATCAAGCCATCCTTCATGATGTTGATACCAGGGCTCTGCGGAGGCCATACAATTTGAAACCATTTAGAAAATCTAGTGTGCCTAAGACCTTCTCACAGTACTGTGTAAATTTGGGTCAGATGCACTAAAGTGTCCTGTTTTGGAAGAGCATCTTCAGCATGATAAATGAGTGCAAATGCAGAATGGTGAAATAAATTGAAGAATTATACCAGTTACCCTCTTGTCCCCATATACATCGGGTAATGTTAGTGTTGTAATGTGAACAAAGTCACTGGAGAGACACTGACACTAATGAATTCAGAAGTGTTTTATTCAACAATATGAGACATTCTTGGAGGAAGAGACCTGTTCGAACCGATATTACTTGATATTTTACATGCTAAAGATCAAAGGTGACAGCAGGACAACTCTGTGATTACAATACTTCAATTGAATTACATAAAATTTTCACACCTCCTTCCTCACACCGACATTCAAAAAATCCAAAATGAATGTTAATCAGCATTGCAACACACACAAAATGCTGGTAGAACGCAGCAGGCCAGGCAGCATCCATAGGGAGAAGCACTGTCGACGTTTCGGGCCGAGACCCTTCGTCAGGACTAACTGAAAGAAGAGATAGTAAGAGATTTGAAAGTGGGAGGGGGAGGGGGAGGGGGAAATGGGAAATGATAGAAGACAGGAGGGGGAGGGATGATGCTAAGAGCTGGAAAGTTGATTGGCAAAAATCCTCCCCCTTCTCCAGCTGTGTATCCCTTTTGCCAATCAACTTTCCAGCTCTTAGCTTCATCCCTACCCCTTCTGCCTTCTCCTCTTCATTCAGTTAGTCCTGACGAAGGGTCTCAGCCCGAAACGTCGACTGTACTTCTTCCTATAGATGCTGCCTGACGACCTGCTGCATTCCACCAGCATTTTGTGTGTGTTGCTTGAATTTCCAGCATCTACCAATTTCCTCATGTTTGTGTTAATCAGCCTTGTCTGGTTTTCAATCAATGGGTGTCCACAGCTCTAGGAAAACTATTGTTCAGGGCTGCATTTTAAATTTAATCTACAATCCATGTTCATGACTGAATAATGGCTGCTGTTGAACTTAATATTTGTTATATATCCTAACTCCAGAATACACCTTAACAGTTAGTACACATCAAATTAGGTCAAAATATCTTGCTTTTTGTTTAATTATTTAACAAGACAGCAAATATGTGGTATCTCTGTTAATGCTTTGTAGAAACTCGGGCATTAGATGATGTCACGTTGCTTGCTGGTGTCTCACTTTGGTGCTCTCGTCCTTTCAGAAATTTCGTATATGTCCTCTAAGGACGAGCTACTTCACAAATTAGTTCGTCATTAGAGTTCGCCAGTCAAATTGAAACCAGTGGCAACCACGAAAATTGCCCAGAGCCCAAGTTATTTCCTTTGGGCACAGTCCAAGCTATCTGTAAACTGAAATCATCCCCATGATCTGTCATGATGTGCATGTGCATGTGTATAGTAGAAATTATACCCTGCTTAAATGCTTAACACATACTTCCAATATCAATTTGTCTGCTATTGTAATAAAGTTGCTAACTTGTTAGAAAAAACTTGTTGCAGTGAGAATTTTGAGGAATGCCTAAATGTGGATTTCCGTCATTCAGTTCTTCGGGCAAAATATGAACCGCAAACTTTACATTCCCACAAAATAGCTAAAGCAAGAAGGAATCGTATCAGCATGAACACAATTGTGCTAAATTCAAGCTTCCTTAATTTTCTAAATGTCACTCACAAAAGGCACAGCTATTTTTATGTTTGTTTATTTTATTGTTCACAGCTGGAAGACAGTCACTAAACCTGCATAATAGCATCAGCATCTGTAGCCCAGGTCTTCCTGTTGGTGGTTGAATTGTGTAATCATGTACATAAGATCCAAGAAGTGCAAGAGGTCCAATATGAAATTCTCCTTGATCTTCCTACAACTTGTCAACAGATGCACACATTCTAGAGGCATATTCAGTTTCAATATTGTTATTTTATTTCAGAAATGTAAAAATTTTATACCAATACAGCAGTGATTGGGTCTGTGACTTAAGCCATCCTTCCCACTTTTGCCCTCAGACAGTCAGACTTTTTTTTTGGCTATATCCCATTTCACTCTTTCTCTTTGCCACCAACATCAAGGCAACATCTTTGCACAAAAGGTATCCAATTGCTGTCTTACTGCAAGTTGCACTTGCATTCATAACTCAATTTATAGTGTTTTAAAATTTTGCTTTCTGTAATTCTGTAATCAGAAAGAGTGATACAAACGTTATAGAGTATATAACACTTTTCTGCAAGTTCTTCACCCAGTATTGGCTAGGACAGGATGAATGAACTGTACATTACTGATGAATGTGCATATACTATGCAAAGTACAATTTCTGTCCTTGAAATTTAATATATTATTTTTTCAGGCTTCATAGAAACTATATAAATATTTTGGAATTTATGCATATTATTCAACAACTTTATTTGCCATATACATTTACAAGCATTTGAAATTTGCTATGGTGTGTTGATCAGAATGTGACATGCAACAAAAACCTTTCAAAAATTATAAAGATAAAGACATAGAAAAAAAAATTATATAAAACATGCAGGTGCAGAGACAAGGGTAATAGATATAGGGGGTAGGAGAAGAGTAACTAGAATATATGTGGAAATACCTGGTCTTTTTAATCACGGTAATTTACATTTTGAACTATAAATTGGGAATAGGTAGATTAAATGGTTGAGCATGGACTAGATGGGCTGAAGGGTCTATTTCTGTTCTGTACTTTTCTATAACTATGACTATGACTCTATAAAGTCCATTTAAAATATAAAGAATAACTATCAAAATTCAAAGTAAATTTATTATCCAAATACATATATGTCACTGTATAAAACCTTGAGATTCATTTTCTTGCAGGCATACTCAATAAAACCATAATAAAATACAGTAATAGCTATAATAGAATCAGTGAAAGACCACACCAACTTGGGCATTCAACCAGTGTGCAAAAGAAAACAAACTGTGCAAATGCAAAAAAGAAAGAAAGAATAATATTAAATAAATTTGTTATTGTTAACAAATTAAAATGTATCTAAAATGCTGAAAGTAAACATTGATCAACAGGGATATATTCGCGGGCTGCTGAATGGTAATTGGAAGCAATTCAGACTAATTGCAAGCCTGAAAGCAATATGTTTGTTGCAAGCTAAGCTAATCAAATTATGTCAAAAAAAGCTTTGTTCCATCTGTCAGCATCTATGTCTACTCGTCTTTAACAATGGAATACAGTTATTAGAATTTATAGTACATAAACAAGTTATTTAGATCACCATGTCAGGACTAATTTTCTCAAAGACTTGTCAATCTAATCCTGATTTCTTAATATTCCATGTACCCTTTTTAGCTTCATTGGCTGTATGTAACATAAAATGAGTAAAAGAAAGTACTCTTTTAGAAATAAGAAATCTGTCTTATTCATCAATAGATCCACAAAAGGCAAGTCAATAAGACTTGTGGTTTTGAAGTGACGTAGCAGGATCCCCTTGCATTACCATCAGATACAATTCAGTTGCCTGGAAATGTAGTGGAAAATGATGCTTTTTCAGCATCAAGTTCTTCAACATTGATTTTTTTTTTCTGGAGTGAAATATGATGACTATTCCTGTGTTTTTTTTTTGTCACTATGAAGATCTGACCTGCACTTGTCAAGCCACTATAATAATCCCAATGAGACTCCCATTTCAAAAAGCACGGAAGTTATTGTGCAACACAACTTTCAGTTGTTGACCTGGACTATGCTTCAAAAGATTAACTTTATTTGTCACACGCTCACCGACACAACGGAACAGCGAAGTGTGAAATGAGCTGCTAGATATGTAGTGGTAACATTTAACCGAAGTTTTTTGTCAGGCACATAGATGTGAGAAGTATGGAAGGCTATAGTATAGGTCCAGATAGATGGAGCTAGGCAGAAACCGAGCTGGTATGGACTAGATAGGCTGAAGGGCCTGTTTCTGTGCTGTAGACTCTACAGTGAAATGTGTCATTTGGGGTCTACGACCAACATAGTCCGAAGATGTACTGAGGGAAGCCCACTAGTGTCACTATGCTTCCCGTGCCAACAGCACGCCCACAGCTTACTAACCCTAACCCGTGTGTCTTTGGAAAATGGGAAGTAACCAGAGAAAACGCACATGGTCAGGGGCAGAACGTATAAGCTCCTTACAGATGGGAATTGAACACCAATCAGTGATCACTGTCATTGTAAAGTATTGCGCTAAATGCACTTTTATAAAGGTGTCCATGAAGAAATATACTTGGGACAAACCCAGCTCCACTTCTTGCATGCACTGTTATGCCCCTCAACATCTCCAGCCCAACCATAACACCAAAGTTTAAATTTTCTACCCTACCACTCCCTGACTCCAAACCCCGTAATTCCCTCAAAGAGACTGTTTTCTTCCCCTCCAATCCCTGATGAAGAATGATGCTCCTTCATTTCCACAAACTGATGGAGAATGTCAGACCTTCCTCTCTGATTCCCGGTGAAGAATGTTACACTGTCCCTCCAATTCTTGATGATGATTGTCAGTTCTTCCCCGCAAACCCTGCTGAACACTATTGATCCTTCTCTCTGATAAAATATGCCCTTTGTCCTTCCCAGTCATTGTTATGGCCAATACGTTTAGTCCTGCCTTTCACTTTGGTCTCAAATGAAGTTTCTTCTGGAGGGCCAATGACAAAAACTGTGGTCGTCCCACCACAGCAGGACCATTCATACACATGCTAATGGAAGCACGAGAATCTCAGGATCTAACCACAGCTGAACAAAACAGTTATGGTATCCATAGAACATGGAACATAGAAATCAACAGCATATTACAGGCCCTTCAGCCCACAATCTTGTGCTGACCATGACACCTACTCTAGAAAATGTCTAGAAATAACCTACTGCATAGCCCTCTATTTTTCTAAGCTCCATTTACCCATCTAAGAGTCTCTTAAAAGGCTTTATTGTATCCACCTCCACCACCATTGCCCACAGTGCATTGTATGCATCCACCACTCTCTGTGTGAAAAACTTACCCCTGACATCCCCTCTGTACCTACTTCCAAGCACCTTAGAACTGTGCCCTCTCATGTTAGCTATTTCAGCCCTGCGAGAAAGCCTCTCGCTATCCACATGGTCAATGCCTCTCATCATCTTATACACCTCTATCAAGTCACCTCTCATCTTCCGTCACTCCAAGGAGAAAAGGACAAGATCACAACCTATTCTAATAAGGCATGCTCTCCAATCCAGGCAACATCCTTGTAAATCTCTTCTGCACTCTCTCTATGGTATCCACATCCTTCCTGTAGAGAGGTGACCAGAACTGAACACAGTACTCCAAGTGGGGTCTGACCAAGGTCTTGTATAGCTGTAACATTACCTCATGGCTCTTGAACTCAATCCCACAGTTGATGAATGCCAGCACACCAGACACTTTCTTAACAACACTATCAACCTGCGCAGCAGCTTTGAGTGTCCTATGGACATAGACCCCAAGATCTCTCTGATCCTCCACACTGCCAAGAGTCTTACCATTATTAGTATATTCTGTCTTCAAATTTGACCTACCAAAATGAACCACTTCACACTTATCTGGGTTGAACTCCATCTGCCACTTCTCAGCCCGGTTCTGCATCCTGTTGATGTCCTGCTGTAACCTCTGACAGCCCTCCAGACTATCCACAACACCCCCAGCCTTTGTGTCATCAGCAAACTTACTAACCCACCCTTCTACTTCTTCATCCAGATCATTTTATAAAAATCAAAGAGAAGGGGGTCCCAGTACAGATCCCTGTGGAACACCACTGGTCACTGACCCACATGCAGAATATGACCCATCTACAACCACCCTTTGCCTTCTGTGAGCAAGCGAATTCTGGATCCACAAAGCAAGGTCTCCTTGGATCCCATGCCTCTTTACTTTCTGAATGAGCCTTGCATGGGCAACCTTACCAAATGCCTTTCTGAAATCCATATACACCACATCCATCGCTCTACCTTCATCAGTATTTTTTGTTTCATCCTCAAAGAATTCAATGAGGCTCATAAGGTATAATAGACCTAATCAGATTATGTCTCTCCAAATCCAGTCAAGGAAATTATGCTTGATGAGGCAGTGAGGGATATCTGTGGTTAAAATGGTCCAATAATTCAAAGACTAACTGGAAATGAATAGAAGACACAGCTTTATAAACAGTAGCAATGCTACTCATTCAGCATGTAAGGAGAAGTCTTCCTCTATCAGTACAATAATTAAAGATATGTTAAGTCTGATGTATAATAGAATTTCTCTGTTGTAAATTAGAAGATCACGTGAAAACTGAGAAAGGATTGAAATTCTGATACATGCTCATCAGCCTAAAGTATGGAATTTCATGGTCTTAATTCATATTAGCAAATAAACAGCTGTGATAGATACTGTAAAGTATATATTGTTCCCTGGAAATTTTGAATTCCCAGGTCATAGCCCCCAGATTTCACTCCCAGATGAGCTCAATCCCTTTAATCTTGCTTTGACTGACAAAACATGGAGACACCTTCCTGAGTTCCCACAGCCCCTGATGATCCTGTGATTTCAGTCTCTGAGGCTGACATGAGAACATCCTTCAGATGGGTGAACCCACAGAAAGCATCCGGTTCAGATGGGGTACCTGGCTGAGTACTAAAGAACTATGCTATTCAACTTGCTGGAGTGTTCACTGATATCTTTAACCTCTTGCTTTGGCAGTCTGAGGTACTCAAATATTTTAAGCAGTTTTCAATTATACCGGTGCCCAAGAAGAATGTGGTAATTTGTCTCAATGGCTATCGCCCAGAAGTACTTGCATCCACTGCGATAAAGTGCTTTGAGAGGTTGGTAATGCATTATATCAACTTCTGCCTAGGAAGTGACTTGCATCTGCTTCAGTCTGCCTACTGTGATAACAGGTCAACAGCAGATGCCATCTCATTCGCTCTTCACTCAATCCTGCAACATCTGCACATTATCCCCACCATCGTCCCCGTGCCGAAGAAGTCTTCATTTTCTTGCCTCAATGACTACCGTCCCATTGCACTCACATCCATCATCATGAAGTATTTCGAGAGGCTTGTCATGAGGCACATCAAGACCCTGCTGCCCCCCTCACTGGACCCCCTGTAATTCACGTACTGTCCCAACCGTTCAACAGATGACACCATTGCCACCACCCTCCACCCGGCCCTAACCCACCTGGACAAAAAAGACACGTACATTCGAATGCTGTTCATAGACTTCAGTTCAGCATTCAACACAATCATTCTTCAGAAACTGATTGGAAAGCTGAACCTACTGGGCCTGAACACCTCCCTCTTCAACTGGATCCAAGACTTCCTGACTGGGAGACCTCAGTCAGTCCGGATCAGAAGCAACATCTCCAACACCATCACACTGAGCATGGGGGGCCCCCCAGGGCTGTGTGCTCAGTCCACTGCTGTTCACTTTGCTGACCCATGACTGTGCTGCAACACACAGCTCGAACCACATCATCAAGTTCGCCAATGACACAACTGTGGTGGGTCTCATCAGCAAGAATGACGAGCCAGCTTACAGAGAGGAGGTGCAGCGGCTAACGGACTGGTGCAGAGTCAACAACCTGTCTCTTAATGTGAACAAAACAAAAGAGATGGTTGTTGACTTCAGGAGGGCACGGAGTGACCACTCCCCACTGAACATTGACAGCTCCTCAGTAGAGATCGTTAAGAACACCAAATTGCTTGGTGTTCACCTGGTGGAGAATCTCAGCTGGTCCCTCAACACCAGCTCCATAGCAAAGAAAGCCCAGCAGTGTCTCTACCTTCTGCGAAGGCTGAGGAAAGTCCATCTTCCACCCCCCATCCTCACCACATTCTATAGAGGTTGTATTGAGAGCATCCTGAGCAGCTGCATCACTGCCTGATTCGGAAATTGCATCATCTTGGATTGCAAGACCCTGCAGTGGATAGTGAGGTCAGCTGAGAAGATCATCGGGGTCTCTCTTTCCGCCATTATGACATTTACACCACATGCTACATCCAAAAGCAAACAGCATTATGAAGAACCCCACTCACCCCTCATACAAACTCTTCTCCCTCCTGCCATCTGGGAAAAGGCACCGAAGCATTCAGGCTCTCACGATCAGACTATGTAACAGTTTCTTCCCCCAAGCCATCAGACTCCTCAATACCCAGAGTCTGGACTGACACCAACTTACTGCCCTCTACTGTGCCTATTGTCTTGCTTATCATTTATTGTAATACCTGCACTGTTTTATGCACTTTATGCAGTCCTAGATAGGTCTGTAGTCTAGTGTAGTTTTTTGTGTTGTTTTTACGTAGTTCAGTGTAGTTTTTGTATTGTTTCATGTAGCATCATGGTCCTGAAAAACGTTGTCTCATTTTTACTGTGTACTGTACCAGCAGTTATGGTCGAAACAACTATAAAAAGTGACTTGACTTGACTTTAAAATGTATACATCAGGATGTTCTTCATGGGCTACAGCTTTGCATTTAGTACTATCATTCCATTAAAACTAATCAATAAGCTCTAAGACCTAGGCTGCAATACCTCTTTGTGCAATTGGATCCTTGATTTCCTTACTTGCAGACCCTTGTCAGTTCAAATCGGCAGCAATGCCTACTCCACAATCTCCAACAGCACAGGTGCCCCACTGGCTGCGTACTAAGACCCCTGCTCTACTCACTTTACACTTATGACTGTGAGGCTAGGAACAGCTCAAATGTCATATTTAAGTCTGGTGGCGATACCGCTGTTGTTGCCTGAATCAAAGGTGGTGATGAATCAGCATATAGGAGGGAGATTACAAATCCGGCTGAATTGAAACAACCTCTCACTCAACATCAGCAAGACGAAGGAGCGGATTATTGACTTCAGCAGGAGGAAACCGGAATTCCATGAGCCAGTTTTCGTGGGGGGACCAGAGGTGGAGAGGATCACTAACTTCAAATTCCTCGGGCCTATCATTTCAGAGGGTCTGTCCTGGGCCCAGCTCGCAAGAGCCATTACAAAGAAAGCTTGGCAGCACCTCTACCTTCTTAGACTTTGTGCAGATTCAGCATGTCATCTAAAACTTTGACAAACGTTTATAGATATGTGGTGGAGATTATACTCTCTGGTTGAATTAGAGTCTGGTACGGAACAATTCAGTCCATCCCGGGGAAAGTGCTTCCCACTGAGCACATCTACAAGGAGCACTGTCACAGGAAAGCAGCATCTATCATCAAGGATACCCACCGTCTAGGCCATGCTCTCTCCTTGCTGTTGCCATCAGAAAGAAGGTACAGTAACTTCAAGTCTCATACCACTAGGTTCACGAACAGTTATTATCCCCCAACCATCAGGCTCTTGGACCAGAAGGGATAACTACACTCACCCCCAACACTAACCTGATTCCACAAGGTCTGGACTCACTTTTAAGGACTCTACAACTCATGTCCTTGTGATTTGCTGCTTACTTATTTATTAGCATTATTACTTTTTTCTCATTTTTGTATTTGCACAGTTTGTTGCACATTTATTTTATCTATATTTGTTGGGCATGTTTTCATTGATTCTGTTGTGTTTTTTTGGTATTTGCTGTGATTGCCCACAAGACAATGAATCACAGGGTAGTACATGGAGACCTATACTGTATGTACTTCGATAATAAATTTACTTTGAATTTTGAACATATTGTTAGTAAATCAGCAGGGATTAATTTACTAACCTTGTAATTATCAAAAGTTTACCAGGAGTATTGTCCGTCTGTACTTTTCTCACCATTGGTCAAATATTAATATTTAAAGGGAACTTGAATAGCCAAAAGCACATACAAGTTCATTCATCAACATTTTCCCACAGGAAAATACACTTTAAAAATTATCAACATATGCCGGCTGTACTGAGTACACCTGCTGGTGGTGCTATATCTGGCTAACTTTTCCCTTTGGCAGAGACAGTGGGACAACAGGTTTGTGAGGTTCAGAAAGAGAAACACGGCAATCTTCTGGTGTTTCACTCTCCCTAAAGACCAAGAACTCTAAAATGATGTTAACGTTCAGTTATGAACATGAGAAGAAAATGTTCAGGATGAAATCCACTCCACGAAGGAGTTTGTATGACCCTTATTCTTAGGCAAGCCTGCACTGCCCACTGTATTTCAGCAGCATGCCATGTAGACAGCGTGTGGTGGATAGGACTAAGTCTTTCTTCTACGTTACAACTTTCGAGCTGCAGAGCTTTTCAGAAATTCATGCCTGAAATAGTCTTATTGGTAGTCTTTTTGACAGGAGTGAAACACAGGTGGTAGTGCACACAGAAGTTTTAGTTTCTATTTAGCACAATTGAACATTTATACAGTCACATTTTGTGCCCCAAGGAAAACCTCCAAGTAATGAAGAAATTTAATAGTAGTTCTTGACAGTAAGGCATTTGAAAACAAAAGAAATGGTTACATGCCATGTTACATTTTGTTAACATTTGCTCACTGAGTGGTTCCTTAAGTTTGTAATAACTACAGGGTGGTAATGGGGACAAGCTCCCACTACCTATTAAATACTCCCAATGGCGTGTGTCTCAAATAGCCTCTGACAACTAAGTCCAGCTCCTGGCCCTCACATGTGGCTTAGCTACTAAGCCCAGTGGGAACTGTTTCTACTGACAGGAGAAGGGACAAAGGCAGATTACTGGCAGCTTAAACCAGTCGCTTCGGGATCATCAGCCCCATTTGGTAGTTCACCTAGGAGAAGGAAATCTCTGATCTCAAACATTCACTGCCTTGCAGCTATACCTACTCATGGGGAAGGCTTCAGGAGTAAACCCCCAGGGAAAAATCCAGAGATGGAGTCCCTAAGGCAGTCTTACTTTGAATTCAATGCTGACTGGGAACTTGTGCAACACCGCTGATACCAAACTGTATCGGTCTCTGCCATTACTTTGGGTTCATCAGATGCATGGAGAGGAGAAGCTTGCTCTACATGTCGTACTACCTGGGCTTGCGTATCTAGACAGCTAGGACGCAACATCTATGGCTGACCCTGACTGATGGAGGCCTCACACACTCGCTGTTCAGTGAGGAATCCTATCAGATAGGATCATGTTTATGTTCATTATATTTTATAATATCATCGAAAACCAGTCACTGAATATGATTGGGTACCTGTCATATTAATAATGAAGTTTTAAAATTACTGCTAGGTTTTCTGTGAGTATGATTCACTAATACACAAAGAGCCAGAAATCTTGCTGTGCCCTTAGACAATAGGACCATGAGATATAGGAGCAGAAGTAGGCCATTCAGCCCATCGAGTCTGCTCCGCCATTCAGTCAGGAGGCTGATCCAATTCTTCCAGTCATCCCCACTCCCCTGCCTCTCCCCATATCCTTTGATGCCCTGGCTAATCAAGAACCTATCTATCTCTGCCTTAAATGCACCCAATGACTTGGCCTCCATGGGTGCTCACGGCAACAAATTCCACAAATTTACTACCCTCTGACTAAAGTAATCTCTCTGTATCTCTGTTCTAAATGGATGTCCTTCAATCCTGAAATCATGCCCTCTTGTTCTAGATTCCTCTACCATGGGAAATAACTTTGCCATATCTAATCTGTACAGACCTTTTAACATTCGGAATGTTTCTATGAGATCCCCCCTTATTCTCCTGAACTCCAGGGAATACAGCCCAAGAGCTGCCAGACGTTCCTCGTACCGTAACCCTTTCAGTCCTGGAATCATTCTCATGAATCTTCTCTGAACCCTCTCCAATGTCAGTCTATCCTTTCTAAAATAAGGAGCCCAAAACTGCACACAATACTCCAAGTCTGGTCTCATGAGAGCCTTATAGAGCCTCAACATCACATCCCTGCTCTTATATTTTATACCTCTAGAAACGAATGCCAACATTACTTTCGCCTTCTTTACAACCGACTCAACCTGGAGGTTAACCTTTAGGGTATCTTGCACAAGGACACCCAAGTCTCTTTGCATCTCTGCATTTTGAATTCTCTCCGCATCTAAATAATAGTCTCTCCATTTATTTCTTCCACCAAAGTGCATGACCATACACTTTCCAACATTGTATTTCATTTGCCACTTCTTTGCCCATTCTCCTAAACTATCTAAGTCTCTCTGCAGGCTCCCTGTTTCTTCAACACTACCCGCTCCTCTAACTATCTTTGTATCTTCGGCAAATTTAGCCACAAATCCATTAATCCCATAGTCCAAATCATTGACATACATCGTATAAAGCAGTGGTCCCAACACCGACCCCTGTGGAACTCCACTGGTTACCGGTAGCCAGCCAGAACAGGATCCCTTTATTCCCAGTCTCTGTATTCTGCCGATCAGCCAATGCTCCACCCTGTAATTCCATGGACTCTTATCTTGCTAAGCAGCCTCATGTGTGGCACCTTGTCAAAGGCCTTCTGAAAATTCAAGTACACCACATGTACTACATCTCCTTTGTCTAAGCTGTTTGCAATTTCCTCAAAAAATTGCAGTAGGTTAGTCAGACAGGATTTTCCTGTTAGGAAACCACGCTCATAATCTCATCGTTAACAATTGATTCCTTCACTTCCAGGATCAGCCTTCACTATGGAAACTTGGGTTGCTCTAGCAAGCCCAAACAACTGCAGTATGTTGCTAGGTACTGTCTGTTGTTGGTTTCTCTTTCAATCTAGAACATACCCCTCATTGTGGTTTTCTCTCATTTATCCTAGTCTGTGCAGAACCCCAGCTAATTCCCCATTAGCACCAAAGCAATCTCAAATCCCTATCATTGGATTCAAAACCTTGTCACACTCTAGCAGGGGACCATGGTGTTTTCTTCTTGATATCCACACTGAACCAGAGAGGTCCACACTCTCCTTTTCCTTAACGAGTGACATTGACTATCTGTCCATCCCAGTCTTCACTCATGGACCTCTTGCAACCTGAACTTGCAGTCTCCCATCTGCAGCAAACAATCTGTGACAGACAAGAGAAAATCTGCAGACGCTGGAAATCCAAACAACACACACAAAACACCGGAGGAACTCAGCAGGCCAGGCAGCATCTATGGAAAAAAGCACAGACGTGCTCCACCCTCACTGATCAAGCAAGAACATTCAATTCCTCATGCTCAAATGTATTTTACAGACAAGATCGCCCACATAAACAAATTCTGGCTTTCTGCACATCACCAGTTTAACACGTCTTCCCTGGTGTTCAAAAACTCCTGATCTATTGTATTTTTTTTGTGATTCATTCAATACCAAAGCACAAGCCATCCCAGAAGCATACATTTAATTGTGAAGTTCCTGTATTGGGATATTATATAAAAAAAATTAATTGTGAAAACATTCCTTATTTATCATAAGGATAAACTCCATACAGCCAATTTGTCCACGTCTGTAGTTTTGCAAATAGCAATTCTAAATACATACAACTGCAACTTGACGTAGATGTCAGTAAAAATGGGATACATTCTTTCCACCTCTACTCTGTCTAGGCCTTTCAACATTCGAAAGGTTTCAATAAGATCCTTTCAAATTCTGAGTACAGACCCAGAGCTATCAAACGTTCCTTGTATGAGAACCTTTTCATTCCCAAAAATCATCCTTGTGAACCTTCTCTAAACCCTCTCCAAAGCCAGCGCATCTTTTCTTAGATGAGGAGCCCAAAACTATCTTACAACAATTCTGTTAAGTAGGACTCTGATCTATTGTATTTTGATGAACACAAAACATAAAATAGCACAGCACAGTACCGACTCTTCAGCTCACAATGTTGGCCTGAAATTTTAATTATAATTTCAGTTTTTTTCTCTTTCGGTTTGTATTTGCATAGTTTGTTGTCTTTTGTATGTTGGTTGTCCATCCGGTTGGTGTGGTCATTGATTCTATTATGGTTATTGGATTCAATGAGTATGCCCACAAGAAAATGAATTTCAGTGTTTTGTATATAGTGACATATATATACATTGATAATAAATTTACTTTGAACGTTGCACTTTAATCTACACCAAGAAGATTCAAACACTGCTTTCCCACATAGCCCTTCATTTTCTTCTGTGTGCCTGTCTAGGAGTCTCTTAAATCCTCTAATGTAGCTGCCTCTACCTCCACTCCTAGCAGTGCATTCATGCACTTACCACTCTCTGCGCCAAAAAATACCCCCAATGTCTCCTCCTCACCCCTATACTTTCTTCCAATCACCGTAAAAATTATGCCGTCTTGTGGGAGAAAGGCACTAGTAGTCCATTCTGTTTTTGTCTCTTATCATCTTATACATCTTCGTCAAGTCAGCTCTTAGCCTCCTTTGCACCAACGAGACAAGCCCTAGCTTGCTCAACCTCTCCTCATAAGTCATGCCCCATAATCCAGGTAAATCACCTCTGCACTCTCCCTAAAGATTCCACATCCTACCTATTATAAGCCAAGAAGAACCTGAACATTTATTTATTTATTCAATATTTATTCAAGTGTGGTCTAATCAGAGTTTATGCAGCTGCAACATTAAAACACCATAAGACAAAGGAGCAGAATTTAGGCCATTTGGCCCATCGAGTCTGCTCCACCATTCATTCATGGCTGATCCATTTTTCCCCCTTCTTAACCCCATTCCCGGCCTTCTCCCTGTAACCTTTGATGCCATGTCCAATCAAGAACCTCGCAATCTCTGGCTTAAATACACCCAACGACCCGGCCTCCACAACTGCCTCTTGTCCTAGACTCTCCCACCCTGGGATATATTCTTTCCACCTCTACTCTGTCTAGGCCTTTCAACATTCGAAAGGTTTCAATAACATCCTTCCAAATTCCAAGTACAGACCCAGAGCTATCAAACGTTCCTTGTATGAGAACCTTTTCATTCCCAAAATCACCCTTGTGAACCTTCTCTAAACCCTCTCCAAAGGCAGTACATCTTTTCTTAGATGAGGAGCCCAAAGCTGTTCACAACAATCAAGGTGAGGCCTCACTAGTGCCTTATAAAGCCTCAGCATCACATCCCTGTTCTTGTATCCTGGACCTCTTGAAATGAATGCTAACATTGCATTTGCCTTTCTCACTACTGACTCAACCTGTAAGTTAAATTTTAGGGTGTTCTGCACAAGGACTCCAAAGTCCCATTGCCTGTCATATTTTTGGATTTTCTCCCCATTTAGAAAATAGTCTGCACATTTATTTCAACTACCATAGTGCATGACTTTGTGGCTCTTGAACTCAGTCCCTCAGCTCATGACGGCCAACAGACCATACGTCTTTTTAACCACCATTGGTTAAGAAATGGAAAGATAGAAACGCACACAGATACACTAATGCTTATTTCACATAAGAAGCTGACAGCTAGTTATTCTGGGAGTGACCAATGCTGAGCGCACCTCAGAACAATGTGTTTCCTGGGCAACAATCCAAAGACTTCTGCTTGGGGAATGTTCTCATGTCATGCAGAAATCTGATCAACTGCAATGGTATGTTGCAACTGGCCATTTCTGATCAAATTTCCAGTGGCTTGATACAACCTGCATTCAATTTCATGGCTATTGGCTGCAGAGAAATTAACTTAACAATAATATCTAAAATATATAAATATATTGTACATGTAATATATATTTCTTCATATTAGCAATCACATTTGCTGCCTATTTTCTTGCTATACTGCTTGTAATTTCTGAGAAAACATTAACAGAGATGATAATTGAACTTCAGAATTTATTAACACCCTTTTATAAAAATGGAGAATGATGTATGACGCATGTGAATGTATTTTACACGGTAGTTGCTGGGGGAAAAAAAACTTTATGATGGGATGGTGTTTCTCTTGAAATTCCTGTCTGCGGAATCCTAGTGATATCAGATTCCTCAGGTGAGACTGTCACATTGTTTGTGAATCGAGGGCATAAGGTGATCCTTTAATTATTTTTTCTTGATGCTATATTGTAAACTAAGAAGTTACAATTTAAATTTGGTCTTAATCCAATAGCTGGAGAGTATAGGGATCATTAAAAAGACTGCTGTCAGATTCTAATTGTTTCCTTGACTATTTTTATGGTGGCAGCACATTAACAGAGCCCTTATACAAATTGTAATACGTGCAGTGGCTGTCGAACAGGTCCTTTAATAATAGCTTGCCCATATCGATGTGTATTCTCAGTTTCAGTATATTATTCCTCTTGGGTAATGAATGCACAATGGCTGCAGACAGGCCAGTGTCAACATGGCTCTGAGGCTCAGCACAGGAGGGTTCAAAGTTCAAAATAAATTTTATTATCAGGGTACCTATATGTCACCACATACAACCCTGAGATCCTTTCTCAGCAAATCTACAGAATAGCGACAATAACAGGATCAATGAAAGATCAAGTAGAACGTAGAAGACAACCAACTATGCAAATATAAGTAAGTAGTAATACTGTAAATAACAAGAACATGAAATAACAAGATAAAGACCATAAGATCATAAGATATAGGAGCAGAAGTAGACCATTTGGCCCATCGAGTTGGCTATTCAATGCCATTGAAATGCTATTCAATCTGCCATGATTGAAGAGAGGCCATTTAATCATGGGCTGATCCCATTCTTCCAGTCATCCCCACTCCCCTGCCACACTTAGAGTATTGTCAACAGTTTTGGCCCCATATCTCAGAAAGGATATGTTGTCATTGGAGAGAGTCCAGAGGGGTTTCATGAGGATGATTCTGGGAATGAAGGGGTTACCATATGAGGAGTGTTTGGCAGCTTTGGGCCTGTACTCACTAGAATTTAGGAAAATGCAAGGGAATCTCATTGAAACTCACCAGATGTTGAAAGGACAAGATAAAGTGGACATGGGGAGGATGTTTCCTCTGGTGGGGCTATCCAGAACTAGAGGACAAAGCCTCAAGATTGAGGGGTGACCTTTTAGAACAGAGGTAAGGAGGAATTTTTTTTAGTCAAAAAGTGATGACTCTGTGGAACTCTCTGCCACAGACTGCAGTGGAGGCCGTCCGTGCGTATAATTAAAGCGGAAGTTGATAGACTCCTGATTGGTCAGAGCATCAAGAGATATGAAGAGGGCAAGTATATGGGGTTAAATGGCATCCGGGATCAGCCATGATGGAATGGCAGAGCAGACCCAATGGCTGAATGGCTTAATTCTGCTCCTATGTCTTATGGTCTTATGGACCCCTGCTCTTTGTCATGTATATAAATGACCTGGTTGAAAATGTAGATGGATGGGTTAGGAAGTTTGCAGATGATATGAAGACTAATGGTGTTGTGAGAAGTGTAGAAGGCTGTCAAAGAGTACAATGGGATATAGATCAGGTGTGGGTATGGGTGGAAAGATGGCAGATGGCATTTAACCCGACCTATTGTGAAATGTTGCACCTTGCTCGGTCAAATGTAAGGAGACAGTACCCTGTTAAGGGCAAGACCTTTAACAGTGTTGATGAGCAGAGGGATCTTGGGGTCGAAGTCCACAACTCCCTGAAGCTGATGACACAGGTGTTTAAGAAAGCATATGGCATGCTCGCCTTTATCAGTGAGGCAATGAGTTCAAAAATCAGAAGTTATGTTCCAGCCATTATTCTCCCTAAGCTGTGCCCCGGTGTACCCATGCAGAGGCTGAAATCCTCTTGTGCATCTAGCCACTGTTGCCAGGTAGCTGGAATTTTCTTTTATATATTGTTAATATAATTTTGAAAATATGCTAATATAATTTGGACATCTATATTAAAGTAATTGTGAAATGCCCTGTATTATGTACTAATGAACATAATCCATAAGTTTTCTAAATAATAAATGTAACACAACCTTTACTTTGAAACATTTTAGATCTTCATCATATTTATATCGCCAGTGTTTCAAATTACAATACTGTTACAAATTGTAACAATAAACACAGAATGGATGCTGGTAGCTCATCGTTAATAAACCGCCGGCCTGCTGAACGCCAACACAGTTACTCAAAACATTTTACTTTTGCCATTGTGCCTGTCAGTTACTTTGACTGCCCGACATTGTTGATTTGTGTTGTGGTTTGTGTTTCTTAAAAGATTAAAACAAAATCTATATTCTGATTTTTTTATTACCCAAAAAAAATCTAAAGTGTTGTGCAGTTTATAGACTGGGCAAAAATTTCCTGCTCAGAGCAATGCTTGGTTCTTTCAGCTGTTTAAAAAAAAAATTAGAGGAAACATTGTTTGCAGCTTTATAAAATGCTATTTGGGCCGCATCTGGAGAATTGCATACGGTTCTAGACTCCCTATTATAGGAAGAATGTTTACCAGGGTGTTGCCTGTATTAGAAGGCATGTGCTATAATGAGAGGTTGGACAAACTTGGGTTGTTTGTCCTGGAGTGGTGGAGGCTGAGGGAGATCCAATAGAGGTTTATAAGATTATATGAGGCATAGATAGGGTAAACATTATATCTCTCAAGGGTTGAAATGTCCAATACCTGAGGCCATACATTTAAGGAGAGGTGGGGCAATTTCAAAGAAGGTATGAGGGGCAAGATATTTTGCACAGAGAGTGGTGGGTGCCTAGAATGTACTGCCTAATGTGATGGTAGTGGCAGAAACATTAGCGATTTTTAAGAGACGTTCAGATAGGCGAATGAATGTGAAGGAAATGGAAGGATATGGACATTGTGTAGGCAGAAGAGATTAGTTTAATTATCCATTTGATTACTAATTTAATTGGTTTGGCACAACATTGTGGTCAGAAGGGCTTGCTCCTGTACTGTTTTGCTCTGTGTTCTGTCTGTTTATTTTGCTTCTGGCTTGCAATAAACAATGTGGCTTAAACTTCTGTAAAGACTGATGGGATTGATTTTCCAAAATAGGTTTAAGCCTTCCTTACTTTGTATACTGGTTTTCTTTCTGTTAACAAATTTATAACAGCTTGAAACATTTTATACTGACATAAATTAAATAATGATAGCTATATAAAATCCCAAGTTATAAGCAAATAACTTGTGTAAACATGGTCATTTGTTGAGAAGAACTGAACTGTTCCTCCTGGGACTGAATTGGAGGCAGGATCAAAAGTTCTACTTGAAATTATTTACATTGCCTTGACAAAATTTCTAAAAAGGTGATGGTAAAGTATTGAGCAGCAGGTAAATAAGTAACAGAGATAAAAGTGGAGAGTAAACTCTGAACTCATTTTACCACTGGTATGGCTTCTGTATAAGTTGCTGCAATGACCAGGTATATTGTCTTTCCTTTCAATCCTTTGGTCACCATCCGCTTGGCTTCTACAATATATGTCAAGGCATTTATTCATACTTCTCCGTTAATGCAATTTTCTCTCAAGCTAATGTTATTTCAACGTGCAAATTGTGCAAGGGTGGAAGCAGAGGTGCTGTTAAAAGGCAAACACGAGGAAATCTGCAGATGCTGGAAATTTAAAACAACACACACAAAATGCTGGTGGAACACAGCAG
This sequence comes from Hemitrygon akajei, assembly GCF_048418815.1. Classification (NCBI taxonomy): domain Eukaryota; kingdom Metazoa; phylum Chordata; class Chondrichthyes; order Myliobatiformes; family Dasyatidae; genus Hemitrygon; species Hemitrygon akajei. The sequence continues at coordinate 154,170,934 of NC_133132.1, forward strand.
GCCAGGCAGCATCTATAGGGAAAAGCATCTATAGGGAGAAGTACTGTCAACGTCAACAGTACTTCTCCCTATAGATGCTGCATGGCCTGCTGTGTTCCACCAGCATTTTGTGTGTGTTGTGCTGTTAAAAGGGATGCACTCAAGTTTTGATCTTGATTCTTCTACTTGGACTCCTTACCCAAAATGACTATTAAGACTGACATCTCACAAAATTTATTGATCTACTTTGGCTGATGTTTGATTTTTCTTAATTTTGTAACCATGCGACATAGACTCAGAAATACAAAGCTGTCATTTTGAATGGAAGTATAATAATAGATGAACGATGCAAATAGAATCATGCGAAAGCCATTTCAGTTCTCAAGCCCTCCTTATCATTCAATTTAATTCATCCCAGAACTACAATTCTGCCTACTTCTTGGAATTCTTAAATTGAGGAGGAGTTTCTTTAGCCAGATGGTGGTAAATCTGTGGAATTCATTGCATGGACGGTTTTAGCGGCCAAGTTATTTGGTACAATACTGTGCAAAAATCTTAGGCACATATACTGTATATATAGCTCGAGTGCCTAAGACTTTTACACAATACTGTAGTAATTTTGTGTATTGCACTGTACTGCTGCTGCAAAACAAGACAAATTTAATGACATATGTGAGTCTCTACTGTGATAGATATGCGTGTCTATTGTGGACTGAGACTGAGAAGGAGGCAGGGAGAAGGGAATTTATGTTGGGGAAAAGGGGAAGGGAGAGGGAGAGGGGAGAGAGTGGGAAACACCAGAGAGACATTCTGTTAATTATTTGGAATCGAGTGACCTTGCCTGCTGTCTCAGGGCTGGGTGTGTCTGCACCTGCGCTACACCGCACCCCTGCACTCCTTCTCTGCCACATGTCCTACACCTCTCCCGCGGCACTCCACCCACCATCTTCTGCTCCTGCCAGATATACAAACGCACTCTCTGCTGCACACAAATTAAAGCAGAAGTTGCTAGATTCTTAATTAGTAAGGGTGACAAAGGTTATGGGGAGAAGCCAGGAGAATGGAGTTGAGAGGGATAATAAACCAGCCATGATGGAATGATAGAGCAGACTCGATGGGCAAAATGGCCTAATTCTACTCCAAACAAGAAAAAATCTGCAGATGCCAGAAATCCAAACAACACATACAAAGTGCTGGAGAAACATAGCAGGCCAGGCAAAATCTATGGAAAAGAGTGCAGTAGATGCTTTGGGTCAAAATGTCAATTGTACTTTTTTTACATAGATGCTGCCTGGCCTGCTGAGTTCCTCCAGCATTTTATGTGTGTAATTCCACTCCCATGTTTTATGGTCTTATGGTCTTTTTTGATTCCTTGATGTTGAAAAATATATCAAATTTAGTTTTGAATATACTCAATTACAAACCAATCACACTATCCAGCATAAAGCATTTTAACGCATCAAGACCCTCTTAATAAAGAACATTTTCCTTATTTCAGCTTTAGATTATTATCTTGAAACTATCTTCTAGGCTCTCCAACCAGAGGAACATTTTACTATCTACTTTGACAAATCCACTAAAGCTATAAATATTTAAACATTTCTAAACTCCAGAGAAGTCCAATTCAATTTTTCTTCATAGGAAATTTCCTTTTTCCTCGGAACCAAACCACTGAACCTTTATTCCTCTCTAAAGTAAGTATATTCCTGTCACCATCCGTAAGGAATTTGTACCTTCTCCCTGGGTTTCCTCCTGGTGCTCCGGTTTCCTCCCACAGTCCAAAGACATACCGGTTCTTAAGTTAATTGGTTATTGTAAATTGTCCTGTGATTAGGCTAGGATTAAATCTAGGGGTTGCAGCTCCAAGGACCAATTCCTCACTGTATCTCAATAGATAATAAAAAAAAAATTCTTCCTCAGGTAAGGAGACCAAAACTATCTACAGTAGCTCAGTTCCTTGCAGTAAGGGCTAGCATTTCATTTGCAATGTCTCCAAATTTCTGTGAATACTTTTCAGACTCCATATCCCTTAACGTTAGTCATATCCCTCTAAACAGAAACATTATTTAACAATTTCTCTTTTGAAACTAAATAGTTTTTTTCTTCTTTCTCCTGCAGAGAACAACTATAAATTTTCTTGATCTTCCACCTTCTTGCTCAGTCACTTAATCAGTCCAGTCCTAATGCAGGGTGGCGCCTTGAAGTGGTAACACTTCCCTTCCACTGATGCTGCACAACCTACTGAGACTGTTTTTAAAGAGCAAACACAAGGAAATCTGCAGATGCTGGAAATTCAAACAACAACACACACAAAATGCTGGTGAAACACAGCAGGCCAGGCAGCATCTATAGGGAGAAGCGCTGTCGATGTTTCGGGCCGAGACCCTTGTCGGCCCAAAACGTCGACAACACTTCTCCCTATAGATGCTGCCTGGCCTGCTGTGTTCCACCAGCATTTTGTGTGTGTTGTCTACTGACACTGTTATTTGTTTTATATTTTTGGAGTTTCTTTGTGTTTCCCCTGGACGATCTGTTTAACTATTACATCTAAATGTGCATTCCCCTTCTTGTGGCAACGTGTGGGAGATGCAACACCTGGCCTTTCATCTCCTCTCCTCTCCTCTCCATTCAGGGGACCAAACACCTCTTCTGTGTAAAGCAGCTGCTTTAATTCTTCAAATTTAGTGCGCAACATTTGGTGTTCATGATGTAGTGTCCTGAAATGTGGGTTTGCAGAACACTTCCATTCAATATGCACGTCGACTCTAAACTTCAGTTTCCAGTCAGTTTAATTCTCTATCTCTCTCTCTCACAATTACCTCTCTGATACACTGTTCCGGTGAAATCCTTTATGAGCATATGGAATAGACTCAGGCATGTTGCAGCTTCCTTAACTTAACAATTCCATATTGTCAGCAATTTTGTATCTCATATTTCCAGCATACCATTTTATTTTCCTGTCATCTTCCTAGAATTTTAATTAGTTTCTTCTTATTTATAGTAGCAGTAGTATTAGTGTGCTCACTCAAGTTGAATTTGATATTCTCCTAAGGGGTTATTCCCTTAATAGAGAATGCCTGTGCAATACTTTGTTTAATGTGAGGGGGCTGGTGCATGGGCAGCCACAACACAGTCCTTGACAGATCCAGGTCGGGGTTCAGTGGCACAGAATCTAAGATGACCGGGTTCCCTTCACTGCTGTTGTGATGTGTCATCATTTTCTGCCAGCTCCACCTTTGAGGTCTTGGTTGAATCACTCTTTGTCTGTAATCTCTCCCTTGACCTTACCAACATGGGTGACCCTTCCAGGAACTAATGTCTTATTCTAGCTGGGTCAATGGTGTTCGTTGAATGTAAGGATATAATTATCCAAGGGAGGGGCTGTCAACCTTTTTTTATTGCATGGACCAATACCATTAAGCAAGGGGTCATTGGATCCCCCAGAGTGGGACCCCTGTCCTAAGGCACAAAAAGAAACCAATCATGCTTACATAGTTTGTTTTTATTTGAATATAACAGGGAAGGATGTTCTCCTTCTGTTGTACAGAGATTAAGTAACAACTCAGTTGGAGTGGCCTCCAACCTGATGGCATGAATATCAATTTCTAGTTCTCATTTATTTAATTCCCTATTCAAGTTCCTCTCCCATCTCCTCTCTTCTCCTTACCTGCCCATTACCTCCCTCTGGTACCCCTCCTCCTTTAGTTTCACTGTCTACTGTCCTTTTGATGCACCATCAATAACTCACGCTGAGACTTAGGAAGCGAGATATCGGCTTTTATTGACTGGAAGAATAAACAACACTACATCCTGGGGAAAATGAGGGAGAGCAGCAGCCCACAGTCGCCTTTATACAGGGGTCTGTGGGAGGAGCCACAGGAGCAGTCAGCAGGGGTCTGTGGGAGAAGCCACAGGAGCAGTCAGCAGGGGGTCTGTGGGAGGAGCCACAGGAGCAGTCAGCAGGGGTCTGTGGGAGGAGCCACAGGAGCAGTCAGCAGGGGGTCTGTGGGAGGAGCCACAGGAGCTGTCAGCAGGGGTCAGTGGGAGGAGCCACAGGAGCAGTCAGCAGGGGGTCTGTGGGAGGGGCCACAGGAGCAGTCAGCAGGGGGTCTGTGGGAGGAGCCACAGGAGCAGTCAGCAGGGGTCTGTGGGAGGAGCCACAGGAGCAGTCAGCAGGGGTCAGTGGGAGGAGCCACAGGAGCAGTCAGCAGGGGGTCTGTGGGAGGAGTCAGCAGGGGGTCTGTGGGAGGAGCCACAGGAGCAGTCAGCTGGGGTCTGTGGGAGGAGCCACAGGAGCAGTCAGACAGGGGTCTGTGGGAGGAGCCACAGGAGCAGTCAGCAGGTGTCTGTGGGAGGAGCCACAGGAGCAGTCAGTGGGGGTCTGTGGGAGGAGCCACAGGAGCAGTCAGCAGGGGTCTGTGGGAGGAGCCACAGGAGCAGTCAGCAGGGGTCTGTGGGAGGAGTCAGCAGGGGTCTGTGGGAGGAGCCACAGGAGCAGTCAGCAGGGGTCTGTGGGAGGAGCCACAGGAGCAGTCAGCAGGGGTCTGTGGGAGGAGTCACAGGAGCAGTCAGCAGGGGGTCTGTGGGAGGAGCCACAGGAGCAGTCAGCAGGGGGTCTGTGGGAGGAGCCACAGGAGCAGTCGTCAGGGGTCTGTGGGAGCAGTCAGCAGGGGTCAGTGGGAGGAGCCACAGGAGCAGTCAGCAGGGGGTCTGTGGGAGGAGCCACAGGAGCAGTCAGCAGGGGGTCTGTGGGAGGAGCCACAGGAGCAGTCAGCAGGGGTCTGTGGGAGGAGCCACAGGAGCAGTCAGCAGGGGGTCTGTGGGAGGAGCCACAGGAGCTGTCAGCAGGGGTCAGTGGGAGGAGCCACAGGAGCAGTCAGCAGGGGGTCTGTGGGAGGGGCCACAGGAGCAGTCAGCAGGGGGTCTGTGGGAGGAGCCACAGGAGCAGTCAGCAGGGGTCTGTGGGAGGAGCCACAGGAGCAGTCAGCAGGGGTCAGTGGGAGGAGCCACAGGAGCAGTCAGCAGGGGGTCTGTGGGTGGAGTCAGCAGGGGGTCTGTGGGAGGAGCCACAGGAGCAGTCAGCTGGGGTCTGTGGGAGGAGCCACAGGAGCAGTCAGACAGGGGTCTGTGGGAGGAGCCACAGGAGCAGTCAGCAGGTGTCTGTGGGAGGAGCCACAGGAGCAGTCAGTGGGGGTCTGTGGGAGGAGCCACAGGAGCAGTCAGCAGGGGTCTGTGGGAGGAGCCACAGGAGCAGTCAGCAGGGGTCTGTGGGAGGAGTCAGCAGGGGTCTGTGGGAGGAGCCACAGGAGCAGTCAGCAGGGGTCTGTGGGAGGAGCCACAGGAGCAGTCAGCAGGGGTCAGTGGGAGGAGCCACAGGAGCAGTCAGCAGGGGGTCTGTGGGAGGAGCCACAGGAGCAGTCAGCAGCGGTCTGTGGGAGGAGCCACAGGAACAGTCAGCAGGGGGTCTGTGGGAGGAGCCACAGGAGCAGTCAGCAGTGGGTCTGTGGGAGGAGCCACAGGAGCAGTCAGACAGGTATATCTAGTTCACCACACCTTTCCTATCAGATTCCTTCTTCCTCAGTCTTCTACTGCTCCCACCCATCGCATCTTCCACCTGTCACCTCCTTCCGATTTCGTTCCCCTTCCCCACCCAGCTCCACCTATCACCTGCCACCTTGTACCCCTTCCCCTCTTCCCACCCTCTTATTCTGGCTCCTCCCCACTTCCTTTTCGGTCCTGATGGAGGGTCAGCCCAAAGTTATGATCGTTTCTCTTCATAGATACTGCCTGACTTGCCGAGTTCCTCCGGCTTTGTGAGTGTGCACTGCTTACCAAATTCAATCTATCTTCTTTCCCATTCTAGCTTGCATTGTTCAAAGTTCATTTCAGCTATTTCCATTATTAATACATTGTTCCTGAATCTCTGAGTGTGTGCTTTTAAGCTCCTCTACCTTCTTCCTGATGGTAGCAATGAGAAGAGGGCACATCCTGGGTGATGGGGGAGGGGTGATAGATGCTGCTTTTTCAAGGAAAAAGTCACTTGAAAATGTCCTGGATATAACCAAGGCTGTGTTATAGGCTCCGGATGGAGCTGATGTTCATACTTGTTCTCATCTGCCAATTTGTTAACACCAGCTAATATTAAAAACCCTTCAGTGAACATTTAGCTGGTTGAGGATATGGATTTAAAATAAAATGAGTTCAGACAGGACATGTAGGATAAAGATTTATTTTATTTATTGAGTTACAGCATGGAATAGGCTTTTCTGGCCTTTTGAGCTGTGCTGCCCAGCAACCCCCAATTTAACCAGAGCCAATCACAGGACAATTTACAATGACTGATTAACCTATCAACTGGGACATCACTGGATTGTAGATGGATACCTGAGCAGCCAGAAGAAATCCAGGCAGTCACGGGGAGAACGTACAAACTCCTTACAGGCAGCAGCGGGAATTGAATCTAGGTCCCTTGTACTGCAAAGCATTGTGCTAACTACTATGCTACCAAGCCACCCTGTCTTTGTTGTAGGTATAGAAGCTGCTAGATGAGAAGCCAATTCAGAGAGTTGGAGTAGCTGATTCTGGAAATTACAGAAGCATATATATATTGTCCTTGGGATGGTGGTCACAGTGATGAAGCCAATAAAGAGGTAGATTTTAATATAAATAAATGAAAAGAAAACTAAAGATTCTTGAAGTCTGAAGTAAATACAGAAAATGCTGGGAACAGGCCAGGCTGCATCAGCAGAAGAGGAACAGATTTAATATTCAGCTGAAGAAGAGGTTGATTGGATGTCCAGAAGTTGAAGCCAATGGTCAAAGCTTGGAGACAGGAGACCCATCCTGGAGTTGGAGAACTGTACATGTGTGTGAGGAGATGAGGTGGGGAAGGGGCTTTTTTGTTGCTGTTGCGTTCTGCTGAACATTGAGGGCATGTTATGTCGCTGCTGGAATATGCGGTGACACCTGTGGGCTGCACCCAGCATATCCTTAGGTGTGTTAGCTGTTAACACAAGCAACACATTTCACTGCACATTGCCGTGCACATGAGATAAATAAACCTGAACCTCTATCTGAATCCCTGCTCATTTTAGATTCAGAGTGATCTCAAACACATTGCCAGCTGAGAGGTGCCAGTGAGAGAGAGCAGATGAATGATATACAGACAGACAGACATACTTTATTGATCCTGAGGGAAATTGAAATGTACTTCACTGGAGATCTGCTTTGGGTGTACTTTTCAGGTTCATTGCCTGCACTCAGCGCCAATGGTGGATGCGGGTTTGATTTCAACTTTTAAGAGAAATGTGAATAGGTGTGTGGATGGGAGGGTTGTGCAGTGACTATAGTCGATGGGACTAGGCAGATTAATAGCTCAGAATGGATTAGATGGGCCAAAGGACCTTTTTCTGTGCTGTAGTACTCTATGACTCAGCATAAAACCTCAACCCAATTTCATTCCCTGACGTCTAAACCTGGCCACAGATTCCTCGTCCCAATTTGGCATGCATTGGATCTAAAGTAATAATCCTTCCCAATGCTCTGGTTTTTGTCTGTTTAATACATCAGAACTGAGAAGCAGTGTTGGGCTCAACCAGACAAAATCAACCTTTGTGAAGGAAAGATCTTCCTTGTTATGTCGCAAAAGGCTTTCTAGGTAAATAAAGGAGACAATAGTTGATATTTCATTAAATGATTAGTTTGGCTGGTTTCATACTACTTCCTCCTTTGTGAAAGCGCAAAAAAATTCCCTTGCTTCCTTTTTGGCTGGTTTAGACAATTATTATTTTTGATACGTGTGGATTCTCAGTTGCATAACCGGACAGGGATACAGCAGGCTGACAGGTCCTTCTAGCCCAACAAAACTTCAGCATCCAATTACACCCACGTAACTAATTGACGTAAACCCACGTTGTCACAGGGTGAGCGTACAAACTCACTGCAGACATTGGCAGAATTGAAACTGAGTTGCCAGTGCTGGTACGGCAGGCCACTAACCATTATGCTACTATCCTGAGCAGCAACACTTTTGAACCACAAAGCCTTTAAAGATAGTGGTGTCATAATTGTGCAGTAAGTTTTATTTAATTATGTAGGCAGATGGACCATGATAAAAGCTTATTACCTGTTGCAATGTCTCCATAGCAAAAGTGTCTTCTACAAGTTAAATCCAGGGCTGCTTCAGCATATAGCATGCAGAGCAAACCTTAGCCATAACTGGTGAAAGAGGAGAACTCCTTTGTAGCTGCAGGAAAGGATTTATTACCACAGGACACTCAGTTCATGTGAAAATGGTTAATTTTCAGTCTGAATTCAGCATCGTATTTTAACGTGTAGGTAATTGAGGGGGTGTATAGAGTGTCCAGCAAGGGGTGGCACCTCTGGAGAAGGGGCTTTTCGTGTCCTTTCTGGGACAGCTTACTCATCCTTGGTCCCCTTTGCTCTCAACCACGGCTCTAAGTAGCTGTTTGCATGCCCCAGCTGTCACACCCCAGTACGCTGCTTTGTCAGATGGGCTAAACTAGTGAGGGCAGCCAACAGCCTCTCACCCTGGTGAGATAGGGACGTGCCTGTTCTAGCACGCAAAGTCAGCTCCAGCAGACTGGGTGGATGAGATCCGACAGCCAGGAAGGTGGTACTGCAGTGCTCTGTGGAGAGCGAAGTGCAGGACAAGAAGATGTCATGGACATCCACTGCAACCAAGGAAGACCCCAGTTTGTGACGCTTGCTCGTACGACTAAACCCAGACTTCAGAGGTTGAGAGAGTGGACCTGCCCCGTGCAACAGCTTTTTCACTTTAAAAACTTTCCCTCACAGGTATCCTGTCACTGTCAGACATGATGGACAGCCACCATCCTTAAGAACAATTGAGACCTTTGTTATTTATGGGAAGTTACGATTTTAAAAAACTGCACTTGGTTCTGGTTAGTTGTAACCAATTTGACACATTTTCCAAAAGTTTTATTTCTAAATCACCTTTGTCACACAGCCTTTGTTATTGGATATAAAGTTCCATATTATGTAGGAAATTACTTTGTTATATTCAAAAACAGAAAACATTCATAGGAATAATATTTTTAAAAAGATACATTACCAAGTTTGAATTTTGAATAGTATGCATTATTGGCTGAATAGTTACCAGCAATGCAGCTGCCAAAATGTACTTATGGTATCTGTCACAAGATTCCACATACCTTCAGGTCAAACATTTCAATTAACTTCATTAACCAACATCATGCTACCTCTGCTGAGAGATTGCATATGTTGGCTGCATATGGCCGGGAATGTAGAAAACAAATGTTATTAAAAAGAAACCCATTCAGTCTACATTGCAACCAACAGCTGTCAGTAAGTTTGAGGCTCTGATTCAACCTCAGGGGTTCTGCTGTTGATCATAAACCACTCAAATTTCACCTTCACTGTTTATGATGTCACAAGAACTCATTGATTGAATTACAGCCAAGGAGTTAACTGCCAGCTATTTATTATCCCATATTTAATTATAGCCTCTGGAAAGTTAACAGACTGATACTTGCTTTTTTGACATTATCTGAGAGAGAATATCTTGTAAGAAGCTGTGTGTTCAGTTAAATATACAAAGATGTTCATTCAAAGAAAAACAGCCCTTCCTTGCACATAATCACATGGGTGGGCAGCGAAGCTCTCTCTGCAATCACAACACAGTTGAACTCACAAACTGACAAGAGTGGCCTTTGCCCCAAAATTAAAATGTAAAAGAATTATCTATTTTTCAAATTTTGAAATCGAGATGAAGAAAATGAGGCAAAGTTCACGTGGCTCGTGTCTCTTGCTGTAAAAGAATAGAATTGCACTGCACAGTTTCATGAAAACATCACCTCTTGAAACCTTTTCTTCCCCCCTGTCTTCAAAATGTTGCTTCAAAGGGTTAATGTGTTAGCTTAAATATTTCACCTGAGGAACTCTGTTAACTCAAAACCTCCTCTTGACCCTTCTGTTATGTTTTCATTTCAAGTGTGGTATGTCTATGAATGTCAGCAAAACCGGGCAATTAGAAGTTTAAAAAGAGTTGTAACATAAACCATGATTGCTGTGAAATGGATACCTGCAAGAATTGCTGGGGACTTACTTAACACTGCATTAAGTTTTAAAGTGCATGCTGCCACGGTGGCCTGCCACTAGACACATTTGTCTATGGCCTGATCTGCTCTTTGCGATTTGATACAATGAAGTAATGCAGCATGCAAAGTACCAGCAAATGGTGATCAGCAAAGAGCAGACACAAATCTACAAGGATAAGACCTTAATTGCTGCCTCTACTTTGCCTTGAAACTTGATGCCATTATTTCATGCTGCTTCTCCCACCCTAATATTTCCCCTCTCTCCTGAAGGCATTGACTCTTGCTGGTATGTGGAAGGGGACACCAGCAGGGATGATGGCAGAGCAGCAATGGCTGGAGTTTATGGGGGGCCAATTCAGACGGCTCAGGATAGATACTTCCCAAATATGAAGTATACTACAGGGAGGATGAGGCAACAGTGGGTGACAAGGCAAGTCAAAGACAGCAGAAAAGCAAAAGAGAGGATATATACAAAGATGTTCAAAAGAGAGGTTAGTTAAGAAGGTTCAGTCGTTAGGTATTAATGCTGGAGTAATAAAATGGATTCAACAGTGGCTAGATGGGAGATGCCAGAGAGTAGTGGTGGATAATTGTTTATCGGGATGGAGGCCGGTGACTAGTGGGGTGTCTCAGGGATCTGTTTTGGGCCCAATGTTGTTTGTAATATACATAAATGATCTGGATGATGGGGTGGTAAATTGGATTAGTAAGTATGCTGATGATACTAAGGTAGGAGGTGTTGTGGATAATGAGGTGGGTTTTCAAAGCTTGCAGGGAGATTTATGCCGGTTAGAAGAATGGGCTGAACGTTGGCAGATGGAGTTTAATGCTGAGAAGTGTGAGGTTCTACATTTTGGCAGGAATAATCCAAATAGAACATACAGGGTAAATGGTAGGGCATTGAGGAATGCAGTGGAACAGAGAGATCTAGGAATAACAGTGCATAGTTCCCTGAAGGTGGAGTCTCATGTAGATAGGGTGGTGAAGAAGGCTTTTGGAACGCTGGCCTTTATAAATCAGAGCATTGAGTACAGAAGTTGGGATGTAATGTTAAAATTGTACAAGGCATTGGTAAGGCCAAATTTGGAATATTGTGTACAGTTCTGGTCACCGAATTATAGGAAAGATATCAATAAATTAGAGAGAGTGCAGAGACGATTTACTAGGATGTTACCTGGGTTTCAGCACTTAAGTTACAGAGAAAGGTTGAACAAGTTAGGTCTCTATTCATTGGAGCGTAGAAGGTTGAGGGGGGATTTGATCGAGGTATTTAAAATGTTGAGAGGGATAGATAGAGTTGACGTGAATAGGCTGTTTCCATTGAGAGTAGGGGAGATTCAAACGAGAGGACATGATTTGAGAGTTAGGGGGCAAAAGTTTAAGGGAAACACGAGGGGGTATTTCTTTACTCAGAGAGTGATAGCTGTGTGGAATGAGCTTCCTGTAGAAGTAGTAGAGGCCAGTTCAGTTGTGTCATTTAAGGTAAAATTGGATAGGTATATGGACAGGAAAGGAGTGGAGGGTTATGGGCTGAGTGCGGGTAGGTGGGACTAGGTGAGATTAAGAGTTCGGCACGGACTAGGAGGGCCGGAATGGCCTGTTTCCGTGCTGTGATTGTTATATGGTTATAATATAGCAAAAACTGATAGGAAGTTAGCGGATTGGGAAGATTTTAAAAACCAACAGAAAGCAACTTAAGAGGGGAAAGACAAAATATAAAAGGAAGCTAGCCAAAAATATCAGAGGATATGAAAAGTTTTTCCATGTATTTTAGGAGTAACACATTCACAATATCACTCATACACCACTGAAACATCAAATACACAACATTCCTCCCTGCTTAGCTATAAACTCCAGCACAATATACAATACACCTTAACTTTATATATAATGTATACTATATAACTACTATATAGACATCCATAACATAGTAACTTTTAAATTGTCCCATTCACGCCCAAAGATTTAATCGCTGTGGAAGATTTCTCACTCTTGTGAGGTAAAGTCTTTCCTGCCTGGTGAGTTGTTGGTTGTGGAGTGTGCTGCAACCATGATATGTCTTTTGGCCTTGGGGCATCTACTGCTGCTTGAATTTTCTCAGCCCATTTGTGTGACAATGGTGTGGACACAGTTAGTGATACCTTGTTTAAATATTTCACACTTGTTGTCTCATGCCTTGAGCCCAGAATCTTCTAATCTTTTTTTAACACCGTCTTGAAAATTTGGACATGTTTCTCCCTATCCTCACTGGTGATCAATGATGCAATCCAGGTAACACTGAGTGCCTGGGCAGCTTTCTGCCAGAGTGCAGATGCAGATGCTGCTCCAAAAATAAACCTATTATAGCGATAAAGCCCTTTGAGCGTTGATGGTGAGAAACGCTCTGGACTCTTCTCCCATCTCCAGCTAAGTCCACTTTGCTGAAGTGGTTCCCTCCAGAAAGGTTTGCAAAGATATCGTCTATCCTGGTATTGATCTACTTTCAGTACTGGGTTGATAGTTACCTTAAAATCACCACAGATTCTGTCAGACCCATCATTCTTGGCTACTGGCCCATGTACTCACCATAAAAAAGGATTTGTTCAGCCTCCAAGTAATCTAGCCCACTGGTTACTTTATCACAGGTGGTATGAAGAACCGGATGGGCTTTGTAAGACTTAGGTGTGGCATTTTAGTTAAACACTATTTTATCCTTAATATGTTTGATTTCTCTAATGCCATCCTTGAACACTGCTGTGGTATCATCAAGTACCTTTTTTAATTTGCTTTCTATTGACTTTATTGTAGGAGATGTGACAAACAAATAGTGGGTGGACCTCCAATCAAGTTGTAGTTGTCTTGGTCATTCACAATATTGGCCCTTCTGTTTTTACCACATCCAACCCCAATGTGGTGTGTTGGCTGGTGTATTTTGATCTCTCAGCGCATCATTAAGCTCACCACAGAACTGACAATGCTCAGACAACCTCTTCAATTCAGCCAAACTCAGCAAATTGCGTGCTGTCTCGCTCGTTGGTGGGGGAGAGTTTGTTGCCAATTCAAAAGTCAAAGAATTTGGGGGGAGAAAGAGCAGTGCTGCAGGCTTCATCATTGCAAATCAGTGAGTTGTTTTGTTTAGGTCTCCCCTCTCACTGAGTGACACCTCTCTGCCACGTTATTAAGGAGTGAGAGAGTCTGTGCTATGTTGAATTTGTCAGGTGAACAATTAGTTTTGGTTGTACTGCAGATCATGGCGAGAAGGCAGGGGTATGGGGTAGAGTGAGATCCGGGATCAGCCATGATGGAATGGTGGAGCAAACTTGAAGGGCTGAATGGCCTAATTCTGCTCCTATGTCTTATGGTCTTGTCATGGTCTTTCTTGGGGGCTTTTCCATTGCTTGCTTGGTAGGTGGAGGGTGCTGATGCTTTTTGCTGAAGTAAGTGGGGGAGGGGGAAGGTTGTTGCTTTGCTGCCTTGTGAGTGTAGGGTGGGGGGGAGTAGGGGAGCTTTGAGGTTCTAAAGTTTTAACTGTCACTCATTCTTCTGCCACTCTTCTGTTTCCATGGATGTCTGCGAAGAGCAAGAACTTCAGGATGTTTATTGTACACATTTTTATGATATTAAATGCAACTATTAAAATAAAACTATAAAACCTATCGAATATTGAAAGACTTAGAAAAAGCGGATGTGGAAATGGTTCTTCCTATAGTGTTTTCTATAATGTGGAAATTATGTTTCCTATGGTGGGGAAATCTAGGACCAGAGGGCACAGGCTCAGAATAGTGGGAAGTCCATTTAGAACAGAGATGTGAAGGGTGTTGAATCCGTGGAATTCATTGCCATAGACAGCTGTTGATTGCAATTAAAACAGAAGTTGAATCGAAGCTTGCAAATTTCTGCTTTCCACAACTTGGTTATACAGTGGATGGTCTAATTACTTATTAAATAACAGAAAGATTTAACAAAGCAGAACAGGCAAGTCAGGGATATGGTTTAGTTCAGAGAGAAAACAATTACTATAAGCATGAAGTGAATGCTGGACCATTTCCCCAGCAATGGAAAAGAGACTGGAAGCAGCTGAATTATGGTTCTACAGGAGAATGTTAAGAATATCATGGACCACACACATCAGATGAAGAAGTTCTCAGAAGAGCCCAAGCAGTTAGATCACTCCTACCAACAATAAGAGAAAGACAACTCAGATTCCTAGGACGCATCATGCGGAAAGATGAACTAAAAAAACTCATACTCTCTGGAAAGATCGAGGGGAGCAAACCTAGAGGAAGACCTCGGCTTGTGTACATCAAAAGACTAGCCAGGTGGCTACACATCAAGGAAATGGGAGTCATCCAAAGAACAAGGGATAGATCTGTATGGAAAACCAAGGTCACCAACGCCCGCATCGGATGTGGTACCTAGACAGACAGACATAAGCATGATATAATAGATACTGTACTTAATCAATTCGATGAATATTAAAATATGATAGTATCTTTCATAAACACAAGAGATTCTGCAGATGCTGGCAATCTAGAGATTCAAAGTATGTACAAACTACACAACCTTGAAAGTTGCCTGCTCACAGGTGGCCACAAAGCAAGAAGCCGAAAGAGCCCAATTAAAAAACAAAAGACCAACACCCAATGCGCAGTGAAAGAGAAAACACAAATCATGCAAACAATAGAAGCAAGCAACAGCATTCCGAACCAAATCCCCAGGGCAGCTGGGGCAGGCCCGAAGCCTCGGTCTCAAGTTCATCATACAGCGGGGAAAGCTGTCACAAAGCTTGCCCTGCCCGGCAGTATGATGAACAACACACACACAACATCCAGAGCAACACATACAAAGTATGTGTGTTTAACTATTTCATATTTCTCGTACATAATGCATTTCTAATGGTCCTGAATAAACCATTCAACTGTCAAACTAAATAACCAAGTAGAGTATTCACAAGCCTTTTCAAATCGTGGCACTTGTAAATAACTAAACTAAACTTCTTAATCTGCACAAAGAATACCTATCACTAAAAATCGGATCTTCTGTAAAACTAAAATGACAAATGCATAGAAATCAATGTATGCTTCGGAGGTATTAAGTAATTTACTCTGTGGAGTAGATTTAATGAAATTCTTTCCATTGTGTCAGAACCAACTGAAAAAGTGATACCCAGTTATCCAAATAATCAGCTCCTAATCTATAGTCCTGTAGGTTGGAGTACATCAAGATAAACATTGATGTGTCTCAAATGGAGTGAGGGGACTGACTCTACAGCCTTACAGCAAGTGAGTTCAAATCCTAAAGGACAAAATTTAGTGAAGAAAATGTTAACAACCAGAATAAGTCATATTTTTACATCAGGGAGGGATATGGGTAAGAGTATTAGTGTCATCCAGATGACCATAACCTTTAAATATCAAGCAATGAATCACAGAGCAATGAATTCTGTTTATATTTTCATTTACAAAAATCCCTAATATGGATTTCTGTACGGCTGGCCCCAGTTTTATTACTGACCTCTTAAAAATATTTTGCCATTGCCAGGATTTCTCCCATTTGGAATCTGCACTGAATTAATTTTTGGCATTATTCTTTCTACAATAAAATTAGCTTCTATGCACATCAGGTGGCTCAAGAAGTTAAGTGTAATGTTCGGCATTTCACTGAGTGAACACAGGAAACTCTACAGATCTGGAAACGCAAAGTAACACACACAAAATGCTGGAGGAACTCAGCAGGTCAGACAGCATCCATGGAAATGAATAAACAGTTGATGTTTCACTAAATACTTTAGAACACAATAATCTTCAAGGGACACTTTATAATGTCCTAATAAACTGGGACAGTGGCCACTGAGTGTATGCTCTAGAAATGAATTCCAACATTGCATTCACCTTCTTCACCACCGACTCAACCTAGAGGTTAACCTTTAGGACACTTTTCACAAGGACTCCCAAGTCCACTTGCATCTCTGCATTCTCTCCCCATCTAAGTAATAGTCTGCCCGTGTATTTCTTCCACCAAAGGGCATAACCATACATTTTCCAACATTGTATTTCATTTGCCACCTCTTTGCCCATTCCCCGAAACTATCTAAGTCTCTCTGCAATCTCTCTGTTTCCTCAACACTACCTGCCGCTCCTCCTATCTTTGTATCATCGGAAAATTTAGCCACAAATCCATTAATACCACAGTCTAAAACATTGACATACATCGTAAAAATCCTGGGAACACTCAGACAGCATCTGTAGCAAGAGAAACAGAGGCCAGGTTTCAAGATGATGACCCTATTTCAGAGTCTGCTACCTCTATGGAATGTAAATCTGGGGAAATAATACCTCAAGAAATGATTTCATACTGTGGGCTTCAACTCGGGAAGTTATGAATGGTCTGTTGTTGTGTAGGAACAGGAATTAGATTAACAGATACTTGGAAGCAAGGATCAGCCTTATATCACATGGTGTTGGAAATCATCCTGGGCAGGTAATTGACTTTTCAGTGGGAGAATATTTAGGAAACACTGTTTCAATCTCCTTATATTTCAAGATAGCAAAAGACCATAAGACATAGGAGTAGAATTTAGGCCAATCGGCCCATTGAGTCCGCTCTGCCATTTGATCATGGCTGATTTATTTTCCCTCTTAATTCCATTCTCCTGCCTTCTGTCTATAAACTTTGATACAATGTCTCATCAAGAACCTTTCAACTTCCATTTTAAATATACCCTACAACTTGGCCTCAGCAACTGTCTTTGACAATAAATCCCACAGATTCACTACTTTGGCTAAAGAAATTCCACTTCATCTCTGTTCTAAAGGGATGTCCCTCTAATCTGAGACTGTGCCCTCCGGTCCTAGACTCTTGATGTCCACTCTGAATAAGCCTTTCAGTATTCGGTAGGTTTCAACGAGATGTCTCTTCATTCTTCTAGACTCCTGTGAATATGGACCCAGAGCTATCAAATGCTCCTCATATGCTAACCCTTTCATTCACAGGATCATTCTCATAAGCCTCCTCTGGACCCTCTCCAAAGCCAGCATGTACGTTCTTAGATATGGAGCCCTAAAGATAAGTATGGATCTTGTGTGAGAGAGTATTAAATTGGAGCAGGGCAAATTACAGTAGTATTAGGCAGGGACTAGAAGAGTTAATTGAGAACAGCTTTTTTTTTGGCGCAAGTTCACATATGATGTGGAGGTTGTTTAAAGGCCAACTGCACAGAGTACAGAACAGGTATGTAAGAAGGAAGGAGACAGATAGCATGGCTAGAGAGGCAGTGACTTTAGTCAAGAAAAGAAAGGAAGCGTATGTAAGGCTTAGGGAGCTAAATTCAAACAGAGCCCTTTGAGATTACAAAGAAGCCAGGAAAGAACTCAAGAAATGAATTAGCAAAGCCAGGAGGGGCCATGAAAAGTACAAGGCAGAAACAGGCCCTTTAGCCCATCTAGTCCATGTCCAACCATTTAAACTGGCTACTCCAATTGACCTGCACCAGGACCACAGCCCTCCATACCCTTACTATAAATGTACCTATCCAAACTTCTCTTAAATGTTGAAATAGAGCTCACAGGCACTACTCGCTGGCAGCTCGGTCCACACTCTCACAACATTCTCAGCGAAGGAGTTTCCCTTTAAACGTTTCACCTTTCACCCTTAACCCATGACCTTTAATTGTAGTCCCACCTAACCTCAGAAGAAATAGCTGCTTGCATTTTCCCCTCTTAATTTTGTATACCTCTATCAAATCTCCCCTCTGTTTTCTACATTCCAAGGAATAAAGTCGTAACCTTTTCAATCTTCCCTTCTAACTCAGGTTCTCCATTTTTGACAACATCCTTGTAAATTTTCTCTGAACTCTTTCAACTTTATTTACATCTTTCCTGTAGGTAGGTGACCAAAACTGCATGCAATACTCCAAATTAGGAGTATTGGATTTAATCTGGAACAGTAAATTCAGGAACTCATGTGAATGACATTTTTATTTCACAACATAACAGCTTTAATGTAAAGTCAAAGCAGAATGCAAATAAACATTAGTGTTGTTGAAAGAGTCTTCTATGCCCACAATACTATTTTCTTCATAGTGACAGTATAAGTATTGCCTCTGGTCAGAATACTATCTCCATAATCCCAATGTGATTTGCATCCCCAGAATTTCTCCTTAGTGGAATCTGTATCAGATTAGTTCTGAAAGTATAAATGAAAAATGAGGCCAATTAGTGCAGAATACATGAATTTTAAGTCCAAACTAATTTAAGACAAGGTTCCTAATAAAATATTATATTCACTGATGTTCCATTTGATTAAAAAATAGCATTTTTAATGAAGAATAGTAACAACTTAACAAATTATTGGTACAATAAAATATTACTGCCACAATGTCCTGTTTAATTGTAATAAAATGTAATATTACAAAATTGAAATTTTATTAACTGTGCATACTGAAGCTGGTTAACCATATTATCTTGGCATCACTAAGTATTTTGAACTGTTTACAGTGATCCTTGTAAATACCCATGGAGAAAAATATAAATGTTTTTTTTATTGTTGACTTACGAAGCAAGTGTTTTGTAACATTAACAACCAAAGAGGAAACTTGTTATGTTTGCTGAGACCACATCTGTACCCTCTTCTCACCGAAGGAGCACATTACACAGAAAAGGGTTGAGAGGCAAAAATTCTGACTTTAAGGCAGTAAAACTGTCACCCAGTTCAGTCTTGTTGGTAAACTAGAGACATCTGGGTTCATTTCCTGCTGTTGTCTGTGAGGAGTTTGTACGTTCTCCCTGTGGCCACATGGGTTTTCTCCCACAGTCTAAATGTGTACCAGTCGGTAGGTTAATTGGTCGTTGTAAATTGACCCCTCATTAGGCTTGGATTAAATCAGGGCATTGCTGGGTGGCTTGACTCGAAGAGCCGGAATGGCCTTTTCCACGCTGTATCTCAATAAATCAATAATTCAACTTGAGATTAAGGACAATAAAAGGAAAATACATATAGATAGATAGATAGATAGATAGATAGATAGATAGATAGATAGATAGATAGATAGATAGATAGATAGATAGATACTTTATTCATCCCCATGGGGAAATTCAACATTTTTTCCAAAGTCCCATACACTTATTGTAGCAAAACTAATTACATACAATACTTAACTCAGTAAAAATATGATATGCATCTAAAATCACCCTCTCAAAAAGCATTAATAATAGCTTTTAAAAAGTTCTTAAGTAGTTTACTTAAATACATTGAGTCCTAACCCCGGCACTTTAACATATCTTACTCCTGGCGGTTGAATTGTAAAGCCGAGTGGCATTGGGGAGTATTGATCTCTTCATCCTGTCTGAGGAGCATTGCATCGATAGCAACCTGTCGCTGAAACTGCTTCTCTGTCTCTGGATGGTGCTGTGTAGAGGATGTTCAGGGTTTTCCATAATTGACCGTAGCCTACTCAGCGCCCTTCGCTCTGCTACCGATGTTATACTCTCCAGTACTTTGCCCACGACAGAGCCCGCCTTCCTTACCAGCTTATTAAGACGTGAGGCGTCCCTCTTCTTAATGCTGCCTCCCCAACACGCCACCACAAAGAAGAGGGCGCTCTCCACAACTGACCTATAGAACATCTTCAGCATCTCATTACAGACATTGAATGACGCCAACCTTCTAAGGAAGTACAGTCGACTCTGTGCCTTCCTGCACAAGGCATCTGTGTTGGCAGTCCAGTCTAGCTTCTCATCTAACTGTACTCCCAGATACTTGTAGGTCTTAACCTGCTCCACAAATTCTCCATTAATGATCACTGGCTCCATATGAGGCCTAGATCTCCTAAAGTCCACCACCATCTCCTTGGTCTTGGTGATATTGAGACGCAGGTAGTTTGAGTTGCACCATATCACAAAGTCCTGTATCAGTTTCCTATACTCTTCCTCCTGTCCATTCAGCGAACTTCTGCACATGGCAGGACTCCGAGTTATATTGGAAGTCTGATGTGTACAGGGTGAACAGGACCGGAGAGAGCACGGTCCCCTGCGGTGCTCCTGTGCTGCTGACCACCGTGTCAGACCTACAGTCTCCCAACCGCACATACTGAGGTCTATCTGTCAAGTAGTCCACTATCCAATCCACCATGTGAGAGTCTACTCCCATCTCCGTTAGTTTGTGCCTTAAGATCTTGGGCTGGATGGTGTTAAAGGCACTAGAGAAATCCAGGAATGTAATCCTCACAGCACCACTGACCCCATCCAGGTGAGAGAGGGATTTGTGCAGCAAATACGTGATAGCATCCTCCACTCCCACCTTCTCCTTATACGCAAACTGAAGAGGATCCCGGGCGTGCCTGGTTTGTGGCCTCAGATTCTGTATTATCAGCCGCTCCATGGTCTTCATCACGTGCGACGTCAAGGCAACAGGTCTGAAGTCATTCAACTCCTTTGGTTGTGGTTTCTTCGGTACCGGGACAATACAGGATGTTTTCCACTGTCTGGGTACTCTTCTCTGCTCCAGGCTCATGTTGAAGATGCGCTGTAGTGGTTCTCCCAGCTCAGTCGCACAGACCCTCAGTAATCGTGGGGATACTCCATCCGGTCCAGCCGCCTTGCTGGTACAGATCTTCCTCAGTTGACCTTCCACCTGTGCAGCCGTAATCCTGGGCGAGGGCAAGGTCTCCTGTGAGTGGCTATTTTCCTGTGAGGGAAGTAAGAGGGAGGACGAGTAGAAAGACAAGCCTGGTGTGGAGTTCTGCGATGACAGCAATGCAAGCACAAATGAGAGAAACCCTAGCTCTAACAAAACAAGCTAGATTGCAAGAGTGCCAAATTGCTTGTCCAATTTTGCTCCAGATGTGCCCACTCTTCTTGTTAACTGTCCTGAGGCACAGAGAAGGGAGAGGTGGGTTGCTTTAAAAGGAAAAGGAAAGTTCTCTGTCAAGATTTTGCCTCAGATTTAGTTTGTAAGTTTGTAGGGATGGGTTTGGGAACAGAGAGGGGATTTAAGGTTTCGGTTTAGGGCTTAGGAACCATGATATGGGGAGTTCAAGGTCTGATTTGAGCTTAGGGATAGGGATGTGGAAGAGTAAAAGGTCAGGTTTCTGCTCTGCACTCCGTGTTCAAAGGCCAGTGACGTGAATGGGTGACGAAGGACACCTGCAGTCTCGGCCTCCACTCCGCACACAAAAAGCCAACATGGGATGGAGGATGATGGCCAAAGCTGGAGACCGCAGGCCCAGAGGCCTGTCCTGAAGCTGGAGGACTGTCTGTGTGCGGGTGAGAGGGAGGAAAAGCACTTGTTTAGCTGTTGGTATTTTGTTCCATTTTGTTGTGTTCTGTGTGGTTCTGCTGACCATGACAGCATGCTTTGTAGGCGCTGGAATATATGGCAACACGTCGGCTGCCCCTAGCACACCCTTAGGTGTGCTGGTTATTAATGCAAGCAACACATATCTCTGTATGTTTCGATGTATATTTGATAAATAATAGATGTGAATCTGAACCGGAATCATATTTCATAGCCTAAATCTTAACTTTATACAGAAAACCTAACGTGGAAGGAAACTAATTAAAGGTTACCTTCATCTGCCAAACTATACAGCAAGGTTTGCTCAATGCTAAATTTTGAATGTTTGATTTCAGGAGGAAAAAATACAGGCCATCTAAATTCACATCTTAGCATGGTGACAATGCTTAACCACAAAAAAGAGGTTGATGATTTCTAAGGCAACAACAGAGAGACAGCATATCCAGGATGCAATACTGAAGTCAAAAAAGGTGTGGTGAGTGTTACATAGAACATTGAACATAGAAATCTACAGCACATTACAGGCCCTTCGGCCCACAATGTGTGCTGACCATGCAACTTACTCAAGCAACTGCCTAGAATTTCCCTACCGCATAGCCCTCTATTTTTCTAAGCTCCATGCACCTATCTAAAAGTATCTTAAAAGACCCTATTGTATCTGCCTCCACCACCTTTGCTGGCAGTGCATTCCACGCACTCTCTGTGTGAAAATCTTACCTCTGATACCCCGCTTGTACCTACTTCCAAGCACCTTAAAGCTATTCCCCCTCGTGTTAGCCATTTCAGCCCTGGGAAAAATCTTCTGGCTATCCAGAGTGTTAGGGTATATTCTGGAGTTAAGTTATATAAAGTATTAACTTCACCAGCAACTAATCTTCAGGCATGAACGTGGATTGTAGATTGAATTTACAATGTAACTCTGAGCCACAGTTTTCTTGGATCTGTGCACTAGTGTTGACTGCAAACCATTTGAATGTCTAGAGTGTGGGTGTGAAAAATGAGGTGCGTAAAAACTATATATAAGTCAAAGGAAGCATTGTAACTATGGAATTGTTCCGCTGTCCCCTTTGATCTTTAGCATATAAACTGCCATGTAATATTGAGTCAGGAGGCCTCTTCCTCCAAGACCACTCAATATGATGCCTGCTGCTCATTTTTGTTGATTAAAACACTTATATGCCTACTAGCTTCAGTATCTCTCCATTGACTTAGTTCATGTTATAACAGTGAGGACTGGAGAATTGATTTTGGATTACCCTACTGCCAGAGCCTGAATACCTATCTTAGCATTAGTACAGTAAAACAGTTTTTAAATAAACTTTTATTGGGCTCTAGGCAAAATTCCAAGTTCTGACTCTTTCATGTGTGCCAAAGAAACATTGGGCTGTCTAACGACTGCACTTTTGGGAATACTAAATGACTAGAGTTCCTGCCAACTAGTTACTCCAATATCCAGTTATTGGATGGGTATAGACCTAACCCTAAAAAGTGTTTTGGAGCTGGAGAGCATGGTCATGGTTTAGCATGTTTGGATTAGGCCTCAAATCTAGTTCTTCACAGAGACCCTCCCCCCCATTAATGTTGTGGAGGAACTTCACAGCAATTGGCAGTGGTTTCTGGCCACCATAAGTGCATCCATGTTCAGATTTTCCAGCTGTTTCTCTTCTACCTTTATCATTTTTCTTCCTACATATACTTGAAACATTAATTCTTTTGGACTATTTGTAATTAGAGAAAGACCAAAGAAGGCTGAAGAATTGATTACAAGTATGGTATTCCAGTTATTTATTTTGAGATACAGGACAGTAACGAGTCCTTCAGGCCCAAATGAGCTCATGCCACCCAATTACTCTGATGTGACAATTAACATACTTATGTGCACTTTTTGGAATTTGGGAGGAAACCAGGATGCTCGGAGGAAATCACACACATATGTGATGGATGTGCTCTCCAAAATGGATTTTGGGGAAAGAAATCAGAAATTGGATCCATCTACTTTACATAAAATACCTGCTTGCATGCTGAATAAGGATCTTTTACCTCTACAGCTGTAGTGTTCATGGGACACGTTCACAGACACATTTGGGGCTTGTCCATGATCGTCAGTGATGCATGTCCTCAGCAGTCTAAGAGGGTGAGCATGGGGTTTAGTATTTACGCACTCCCTATAATTAGATCTCTTCAGGCCAATGATCACATGGTCATGAATATCGAAGAATAGACTGAAGAGCTGGAGAGGTAGATGTGAAGTGTGGTTGTGTGTCCCCATGGTTGTGTAAGAGACAGCTGGTGTGATGCAGTCACTTACGTTCAGGATGCTGAGGACGTGTACGCTCATTCGCAGAACACTCACAACTGAGGAGGCTACTGAAGATGCTTGATAGTCTGTATACTACCATTTATGATGCCAGCAGGGTGAGTGTTTACTTGTTTGGGAGATCTTCACAGCAGGAATCTTGCTTGTCAGAGTGTGTGCCTTTAAGCGTGAAACAAGATCCTTGCAGTGGTCGGGGGGGGGGGTGGGGGGGGACTCATGTACTCTTTTGTTCATTCCTTTCCTCCTCCTTTGTTACTGATATGGAAATAGTTTCCGAAAGGAACTAGACTTTCAGGTACAATGTGAGCTACAGAAAGGAAGAGATGAATACAGACATCAGACAGTCTGCAAAGAACTAGATAGACATGTGGAACACACACAGAATGCTGGAGGAGCTCAGCAGGCCAGGCAGCATCTAGAAAAAGAGTACAGTCAATGTTTTGGGTTGAAACCCTTCGGCAAGACTGGAGAAAAATGCTGAGGTGTAGATTTAAAAGATGGGGGGGGGAGGGGAGAGAGAAACACGAGGTGATAGGTGAAACCTGGAGGGGAGGGGTGAAGTAAAGAGTTGGGAAGTTGATTGGTGAAAGAGACAGAAGGCCAGGGAAGAAGTCAGGGCCCTAAACAGTCCTTCCAGGTGAGGTGACACTTCACCTGTGAGTCTGTTGGGGTCATATACTGTGTTCAATGCTCCTGGTGCGACCTCCTGTATATCGGTGAGACCCGATAAAGATTTGGAGACCGCTTCACTGAGCAACTAAGCTCCACCTGCCAGAAAAAGTGGAATCTCCCAGTGGCCACCCATTTTAATTCCACTTCCCATCCCCATACTGATACGTCCATCCATGACTCTGACAGAATGCCTTTTACCCAGGGCGGAAATAGCTAATACAAGAGGGCATAATTTTAAGGCGATTGGAGAAAAGTATAAGGATGGATGTCAGAGGTAGGTTTTTTAGAGACTGGTGAATGTGTGGAAATGCTGCTAAGGGTGATAGTAGAGGCAGACCCATTAGAGGCATTTAAGTAACCCTTAGATAGGCACATGGATGACAGGAAAAAAAGAAGGCATTAGAATGACGTTGGAGGTGCTGGAACCTGCTGAAATAATCAATCTGCTGGAGGTCAAGATGCATCGGCAGGGAGAAAGAAAAAGTTTGTGATCAACATGAAATTTCAACCATTTCATTCCCCCACAAATGTTACTTGACCTGCTGAGTTCCTCCAGCATATTTTAAAAAATTTATTAGCTATATGAGTGGCTCTATTTTAGAAATTATCACATCTTAGAAAGAAATTGGCATTAAGGAAAATGATGATTAAACAGGGACTTTGAAATTGGTATTTTGATATAATTGAAATAGGGGACGAACTTAAATGTTTCTTTACTTAACAGGAAGGTTTTCCCCAGAAGTGCTAACAAGCAACTAGGTTTTAAGTCATTCCCACGTTCTAGAAAGTAGACGTGTGATGTGTTTGAAGTTCAGCATTTGTCTTATGGCATGCAAATGAGGGTTCAATTTAAGTCAGTGACTGGATCAAACAGAAATCCATTGCTGTCGGGAGAGAACCAAAGAGAGAAGGCAGATCAAGTGAGAGTTAGATCACTAACCACCTAGTTATAGAAAAACTAAGCAAAAAATGTACACTTCTGTTTCTCATCTGAGTGCTCCTAGTGGAAGCAAATCTGTAGGAATGCAAGTGTGAAGAACGCACACAGAGCAGGTTAACAAGCCATGAAGGAAGTATAAAAATGTAATGCTATTTCTGATAATTTCACTTTGCAATAAAGTCTGGTTCTAGACGTGAAATGTTCAGTGAGATACAAAATATAGGGGAAACAGACATAGGAAGGAATACAACTTCTGGCAAGAGATACCAGGTTGTATTAGGTTGAGGACCCATGAAGATCAAGCCAAGAGGGAAGAAAAATCGTGAGACTGTTTTGGCGCAGATGGTGAAGAAAAGTTGAAAGGACAGATGCCTATATGAGACCAGGCATACTCCTGTGTTCAACCAACTCCAATGAAATTGTGATGCAAAACTTCACAGAATGTCAGAAGCCACTCACTCCCGTGTGGATAGGAGTGAAACCAAATTTTAGAGTGGCATCAGCAAACGGCAGGGCTTATCAGGGGAGCCATTCAGACAGCTATCATCCTTAAACCTCTGTAGATGGGTCAATGGAGCCTATCAAATGACTTGTGGTTATCCATACCTGAACATCCCTCTGTCAAGACATGAACATAAACTATTATCGTTGATCCTCGACCAGAGGTAAATTAAGTTACCCAGCAGGTTCCCCTTTGCCCAGACAGCAACTACTGACAGCTTGGTTTCAAGGTAGTACTGAGATCAAATCAAATGTGAGAAAACACTGTGATATACAGGTATGTTGCATTGGGCCAGTAGGGTAGGAGATCGGAAAATGTGGTGACTGCCATAGTCACCATCTTCAGCACGGCACTATCAGCAGTACAGATCCGACATGGATAGACCATGTCCAGAACAGAGTGGCTGAAACCATCAAAAGCATGAAACACTCAGGAAGGGGGTGTGCTCAAACACCTGAAGTAACATGTCGATTTCTGTTATTTCCAGATATTCTTGTTGATAGTTCTGTATTGGTTCCATAAGGTTGTTATCACTGGGGGTGATAATGGGAATAAACTCCCACTACCTGTTCAATACTCCCAATGGTGTGCACCTCAAAGAGCCTCTGACAACCAAGTCCAGCTCCTGGCCTTCACATGTGGCTTAGCTACTAAGCCCAGTGGAACCATTTCTACTGACAGGAGGAGGGGCGAAGGCGAGTTACTAGTGCCTTAAGACCATTCGCTTCGGGCAGATGGGGCTCACTAGCTGTGGCTGGCAGGTCACCACGGTGAAAGAAAACTCTGATCCCAAACCTCTGCTGCCTTCCGGCTATACCCACACATGGGGAAGGCTTTGGGAGTAAACCCCGGGGGAACAATCTGGAGCTGGATTTCCTAAGGCAGTCCTACATTGAGTTCAATGCTGACTGGCAACTCCTGCGGTGCTGCTGGTACCAAACTGTATCGGTGACTGCCGTTCCTTTGGATTCATCAGTTGTGTGGAGAGGGGGAGCTTGCTACACGGGCAACAGCTTGTTCTCCACATTGTGCTGCCCAGACCTGCATATCTAGACATAGATGGTCAACTCTGACTGACGGAGGCCTCGCTCTGTTCTGTATTACACATTGTGCAGACATAGCTCACCATAGGGATATGCTTTGGTAGTACCCTAGGGACTTCTGTTATGGGGGGGTTCCTTGGTGAAAGTCCTTTGCACCTTACTTAAATAGCATTCAACCCCACACAGTAGGAAATAGAACACAGGAAGATTGTTATACCTGTTGGCAACAATTCTTTGCTATTGCCAGTGATTCATTAAGTACTTTTGAAAGGGTAGAAGTTTGTGGTGTGAAGCTTTCAAATGACTCCAATACATAACACATTGCCCTGGGAAAAGACCACTCTGTCTAGTCACTTTTTACGGCATTTTGCAGAGTGTGAAAGCTCAGCTCTCACAAAGCACAGTCTTTCAGATCTTCCTGAATGTATTGAAGCATCGTGAGACAAAAGTATTTTACAAATCAGTAATATGGTTGTCTACACTTTGTATGTATGTGACAATTTTGGGGGTAATTATTTCAAGGATGATGAACTTGCTGAAGTAAATAGACATTATTTATCTTGCATCAGTAATTATTTTATGTATCTTTTTTATGAGCTCATCTAGAAGGGCTTTCCAGGTATTAGTTCTGCATTTCTTGTTAACGAAAGCCAACTGTTGAGATGACGATGAATAATAAATGACCCGTCATAAAGAATTACAAGGTTTAAGTACTATTGTTAAGCATAAGCCCTTTGATAACTTTGTTCCTGTCTTCAGAAAATGTTAGGCTTTCACATGAAATTAAAATAAAAGGCTTCCAAATGGTAGTAATTTTTGCCATGTTATTGTTGTATGACATCTTGACCAGAATCTATGTCATAAATGTCATTTATGTCATGAATGGGTGAGTGGTGTTGCAACAACAATTTTGCATGTGATGTCAGCAAGGCCAATAAATTGATTGTGGATCTCAGGAAGGGAAAGTCAGGAGAACACACTCCAGTCGTCATTGAGGAGTCAGCGGTGAAAGGATGAGTAGCTTTATGTTCCTGAGTGTCAAAAGTCTTGGAGGACCTGTTCCAACACATTGATGCAATCATAAAGAAGGCTTTACTTGTGACGAAGGGTTTCGGCCCGAAATGTCGTCACTACCTCCTCCCATAGATGCTGTCTGGCCTGCTGAGTTCTGCCAGCATTTTGTGTTTTTATTTACTTGTTAGGAGTATGAATCAGAATCAGGTTTAATATTACTGGCAAATGTTTTGAAGTTTGTCAACTCTGTGGCAACAGGATGAATATAGAGAAAAAACTGAATAACAGTAATGTTTGTTAAATAGTTAAATTAAATAAGTAGTGCAAAAACAGAAATAAAAAGTAGTGAGGCAATGTTCAGGGGTTCAATGTCCATTTAGAAAGTGAATGGCAGAGTGGAGGAAACTGTTCCTGAATTACTGAATGTGTACCTCCTTCCTGATGGTATCAATGAGAAGAGGGCTTATCCTGGCTGGTGGGGGGTCCTTAATGATGGATATCGTCTTCCTGAGGCACCTCTCCTTGAAGATGTCTTGGATACTAACGGAGGCAAGTACCCATGATGGAGCTGACAAATTTTACAACTTACTTCGATCTTGTGCAGTTGCCTCTCCCTCCATACCAGACAATGATGTAGACAGTCAGAATCTCCCCACAATACATCTGTAGAACTTTTTGAGTGTTTTAGGTGACAAACCAAATCTCCTCAAACTCCTAATGAAATATAGTGGCTAAAGAGGTTTGGCATGCCACCAAAGACTTTTACAAATTTCTATAGGTGTAGGGTAGAGAACATTCTGACTGGTTGCATCACTGCATGGTACAAAGGCTCAAATACACAAGATTGCTAGGGACTGCAGAGGGTTGTAGAGTTAGTCAGTTCCATCATGGAAACAAAACTTCCCGCCACTGAGGACATCCTCAAGGAGGTAGAATCCGTCATTAAGGACCCTCATTATTTCTCATTACTTCCATCAGGGAGGAGGTACAGGAGCCTGAAGACCCATACTCAATGATTCACAGCTTCTTTCCCTTCACCATCAGATTTCTGAATGGCCCATTTTTCCACTTCATTGCGCTATGTAACTACTTTGCAATTTGTAGTAATTTGCAGATAAACTGCTTCTGCAAAACACCAAATGTAAGACAAGCATAGTAAATATAATTTGAATTTGGATTTTGATTATAGAATAAATGGTGTCATTTACAGAGTTCCCTTTTGCACTTCCACCCAAAATATGAAGAGAAAGCAAATACTCCATAATTGTGTTCAAAAATATAAAATGCAGGATTTAACTTTAATCCTGTAATAATATCCATGTGTGAAATTGCTTTAATTTAACTAATTTTACTTTGTTGGTGCTAGGGTTTCTCCATGACAATCTTCATCCAAATCCAGCAACACCTTCATTTCTTCCTTTGTGCTGCTCTAGCTTCTCTTCTATCTACTAAGTTCTACTTCCCTACCACTCCTCAGTAAAGAACTTTCTCTTGAATTTGGAAC
Organism: Hemitrygon akajei; assembly: GCF_048418815.1. Taxonomy (NCBI): domain Eukaryota; kingdom Metazoa; phylum Chordata; class Chondrichthyes; order Myliobatiformes; family Dasyatidae; genus Hemitrygon; species Hemitrygon akajei. The sequence goes on from NC_133132.1 coordinate 154,200,276, forward strand.
AGACCTTTTAAAAGATATTTTTCAGGACCTGCATGCAAGGCCCACATTCATTGCCATCCCTAATAGCCCTTGAAAAGATGATGGAGAGCTGCACCCATGAATGGCTTTCTTTAAACAAAGTGAACTTTGTTCAAAATAAAAATATTTACATGAATAAATCATACAATTCGTCTTAATTCTTTACATTCATAGTAAATGATTTCAGTACAGTTCTGTAGGGGAACACTTTACATCTAGTGATCATAATGCCATTAGTTTCAAGGTAATTATAGAAAAGGATAGGTCTAGTGTTTGGGTTGAGATTCTATTTCGGAGACAGGCCAATTCTGATGGTATCAGAAAGGATCTGGTAAGTGTGGATTGGTATAGGTTGTATTCTGGCTAAGTTGTATATGGTAGCTGGGAGGCTTTCAAAAGTGAAATTTTGAGAGAACAGAATTTGTAGGTTCCTGTCAGAATAAAGGGCAGAAATTGCAGGGGCCTTAACAGAAATATTTAAAACATCCAGTGAGGTGCCAGAGGATTGGTCGAAAGCTAATGTGGTTCTGTTGTTTAAGAAAGGCCATAAGAATAAACCAGGAAATTATAGGCTGGTGAGCCTGACTTCAGTAGTGGGAAAGTTATTGGAAAATATATTAAGAGACAAGATATGCTGAATTGAATTGACTTTATTTCTTACATCCTTCATATACATGAGGAGTAAAAATCTTTACGTCTAAATGTGTAATGTGCAATTTATAGTAATTTGTAATAAATAGTATGTACAACAAGGCAATCAATATAGCATAGAAATACAATTGTATCAGCATGAATGAATCAGTCTGATGGCCTGGTGGAAGAAGCTGTCCCGGAGCCTGTTGGTCCTGTTTTTGATGTTGCGGTACCATTTCCCGGATGGAAGAAGCTGGAACAATTTGTGGTTGGGGTGACTCAGGTCCCCAATGATCCTTTGGGCCCTTTGTATGCACCTGTCTCTGTAAATGTCCTGAATAGTGGGAAGTTCACGTCCACAGATCCACTGGGCTGTCCGCAACACTCTCTGCAGAGTCCTGCAATTAAGGGAAGTACAGATCCCATACCAGGCAGTGATGCAGCCAGTCAGATGCTCCCAACTGTGTCCCTGTAGAAAGTCTTTAGGATTTGGGGGCCCATACCAAACTTCTTCAACTGTCTAAGGTGAAAGAGGCACTGTTGTGCTTTTTTCACCATACAGCTAGTACGTACAGACCACATGAGATCCTCGGTGATGTGTATGCCAAGGAATTTAAAGCTGTTCACCCTCTCAATCCCAGATTCATTGACGTCTATAGGGGGTAGCCTGTCTCCATTCCTCCTGTAGTCCACAACCAGCTCCTTTGTTTCTGTGACATTGAGGGAGAGGTTGTGTTCTTGACACCACTGTGTCAGGGTGATGACTTCTTTTCTGTAGATTGCCTTGTTATTATTTGAGATAAGGCCAATCAATGTAGTATTGTCTGCAAATTTAATTAGCAGATCGGAGCTGTAGGTGGCGATACAGTCATGGGTATACAGAGAGTAAAGGAGGGGGCTTAGGACACAACCTTGAGGGGTGCCTATGTTGAGGGTCAGAGAGGCAGAGTTGAAGGACACCACTCTTACCACCTGCTGGTATATATAAGTATTTAGATAGACAGGGTCTAAGAAGCGATAGTTATTATGACTTTTTGCATGCTAGGCAATGTCTAACTGATCTTATAGAGTTTTTCAAGGAAGTTACCAGGCAAATTGATGAAGGCAAGGCAGTGGATTTTGCCCACATGGACTTTAGGAAGGCCTTTGACAAGGTCCGACATGGGAGAATGGTCAAGAAGGTTCAGGAAATTTGCCGATCCCACCAAGTCTGGGGGTATAGTGGACAGTGGGGAAGCCTATTAAATGGTTTGACATGGTCTAGATGGGCTAAAGGGCCCATTTCTGTGCTGTACTTTTCTATGACTCTATGACTCTTTGATGATCAAAGCTTGCAGTGGGATCTGGACCAGCTGGTGAAATGGGCAAAAAATTCCATATGGAATTTTATGCAGACAAATGTGATATGTTGCACGTTGGAAGAACCAACCAGGGTAAGTCTTACGCAGTAAGCGGTAGGGCACTGAGGAGTGCATCAGAATAATCAGATCTATAATTCCCAGAAAGTGACGTCACAGGTAGATGGGGTCATAAAAAAAGCTGTTGGCACATTGGCCTTTATAAATGAATGTATTGAATACTGGAGCTGGAATTGTGTTGGTGAGGCCTAACTTGGAGTTTTGCATGTGGTTTTGGTCACCTCCCTACAGGAAAGATGTAAATTAAATTGAAAGAGTGCAGAAAAAATTTACAAGGATGTTGTCCGAACTTCAGGACCTGAGTTATAGGGAAAGGTTGAGTAGGTTAGGATTTTAATTCTCTAGAATATAGAAGATTGAGGGGAGGTTTGAAAGAGATAGACAAAATTATGAGGGGTATAAATGGGTAAATGCAAGTAGGCTTTTTTCACTGAGGCTGAGTGAGACTTGAACTACAGGTCATGGGTTAAGGGTGAAAGGTAAAATTTTAAAGTGTGGAATGAGCTGCCAGCGCAAGTGGTAGATGTGGAGCCAATTTCAACATTTGAGAGAAATTCGGATACCTATATGGATGGTAGGGAAATGCTGGGCTACGGTTCAGGTGCAGGTCAATGGGACCAGGCAAATTAATGGTTTGGCATAGACTAGATGGGCCAAAGGGCCTATCTGTGCTGTATTCTATGACTCTGCACCTGGACCATTGTCAACTGTTGCCAGAAATGTGCCTAAGTCTGTCAAATGTTAATATATTACATGAAAAAGCAATGAGGACAATTCTAGCAATCTGCAAAACCTGTAAAGTTGAGGGATGAATGGCGAAAGATGAATATTTGAATATTTCCAAGGATGAGTTATCATATGGTGAAGGCTTTTGATGGAAGAAATGGCTCTAAGTGTTAGATTTGCAGCTAGAGGAGGCCAGCTTTCACTGCCATCAGTATGTTTAAAGTAGTAATAAATTAAAATGTAAACTCAAAGAAAAGGGATACACAAACAGCACTGATTACAATGAAAGATAAAACACAGAGGCATTTCATGCGCAAAACAAATAAAGCCTGAATCATGTTCAGGGTAATAGGAATGGTCTCATTTCCATTCTGTAATTCTTAGTGCCATCAAAGACATATTTTGGTTTCTTTATGAGACTTGCAGTGAATCATTTCAACAGCTCTGAAAAATACTATACGAAAAGCTGAATGCGATCGAAAGGTATCCAGGCAAGGAAACAGCAGCGAATAACCTTCTGTTGTAAAATCATGTGTGCCACTAAAACAGGAAAGATACCCATTTCTGATGAAAAATTATTCGATAGCTGCATGCATGCACAGATTTCATTTGGCAGCCGGAAAGGTGGCAAACAAATGAATTATGGCTGCCTATTAATCTTGTTCTGGAGTTGAACTCTCTGTTGAGCCTACGGGAGGCAGAGAGAGTTATGGACAGGAATTTTAAGGCAATTTCAATAGAAAATATAGAAAATACTTCATGAAATAAGCTATAGTGACACTGACAGCTTTGCCACTGAATACTTTAGTGTATTCTCTGGGATTCTTGTTAGATATGGGGGTTGTGATGTAGTTAAATTTTTAGGCTTATTGTAGACTTACAATACAGGAACAGTGATACTGCTGAAATTTAAACCACATTGTTTTAGCCAACTGAGTCACTAATATCCTTCTTGAGGAGACACAATCCAGCCTTTATGTGACATCAGGCCCTGCAAAGTGCTTCACTATTACATCTCTTCTGAAGTTGTGTCTGTTCAGGGACAAAAATATTCTGGTTTTGTTGGTGATGCCGAGACTTTGAAATAAGATTACATTTAAAAAGAGGCGGCACCATTTCATCGACTCATACCATTGCTGAATGCACTAAATAGGAATGGAAAGATTTTCACCTGGTGTGTCTGCATGCAATCTTCTAGGTTCTTGGTTACACGTGTTTGCAGCAAGATACCTCAGATTCCATTTTTTACGTTAATGGCTGGGAACAGTTTGTTCCAACAGCATAAGGTTTTGTGACAAATTGTTGAGTTGTTGGTTCAATATTGAGGCATTCCACATGCCAAGTGCTTGAAGCTTGAACAATACTGTTTTTCCACTACGGTCTGGTTTTGGATTGCTGTGAACCTTAAAACATTTTGAAGTCATTTGTTCCAGATTTTCAGTGTAGTGTCGAATTGTATTCTTTTTGAACTGTCTCTGTGGGGATCATATAGCATTTTAATTGTCAGACTGATGAATTGAAGAGACAACTAGTTTTTGGACACATTGCATTTGGGCATGCAACAGGTATTAAAATGTTTTATGTTGGGCATTTAACAACAGGGAAATAGTCTTGAAGATCTGTGCTGATGTTAGATGTGTGTTATATAAGCTCCCTATTCTCAAGTTTTCTTTATTTTATGCCAAGTCTGGTATAGGGTTTTGAATCTTCTGTTACAGGAGACTAACTATTTACCTAACATCTTTCACATATTCTGGATGCCCTGGAGTATACTGTACATAATAGTGTCTATCCTCACACCATGAAGAATGTGTCTGTTTGCCGAGATTTTCCATGCAGTTATCCACGATTCTGAAACCCTATCCCCCACACTCTTTGAACGCTTCCCAAGACCATACCGGTGGTCTGCTGTACATTAACGATGTACAAGCACAGGGATTCTTCTTACGCACTGAGCTGAATGATGCTGTTCTGGGTTTGACTTAACAGCCACCTACCTCTTCACAGAGCTGCATCGCTCCACCTCTGCAAATTGGTGTATGTGGAGTGGAAACACATTCACAAACGCAGATGGATTTTCACTGGAATCCTGGTGATGTTTCTGCAGAGTAGAATCCGTGCAGCTCTGAAAAACAGAACACAGATAAGGGGACCTTAAAGAGTGATTTTGTTCCCAAGTCCAAAGCAAAAGTGTGATGAACATATATTCAAGTTCAAGTTTATTGTTATTCAACTGAATGCATGTACATCCTATCCTCGTTATATGCTTCTTCGGACAATGCGGATCCACAGTTATGCGACGAACCTATTTCTACCAACATCTCCTTATATGCGTCCAAAACTCACAGTTATGCGAGGAGCACTGCTTTCCCGCCAGTACAAGTCATGTGCGCATGCCTCACAGTCTCACTGTTGGGACGAGAAGTACCGCTTTCCCGCCAATACAAGTCAGGTGCGCGCGCCTCACAATCTCACTCCCGCCAGTCACGCATTTGTTTTGGCAAGGTGTGGATGTGCAATTTTGTGCTCTGAAACTTTTGTTGGTTTTACCTACGGTGCAGTGATTTTGTGCTTGAACTATTTAACTATGCCTCCTAAGTGTCCGATGTCGTGTCCTGGGCTATCAGCTGAGTGCTAGAGAACCACTTTAACACTTGAAAAAAGTTGGAAATTATAAACAGTGCGGCATCAGGTGAAGGTAACACAGCTCTGGGACTCTACAGCTGGGAGCAGAATTTTGCCTTTAAAGTTCTTTTGTGGCTTGATATTACACCAGCCCATCCTAAACATTTGGACAGAATTCATCCTAACTTAACAGTGCGTTTCCTGCCACCTAACACAACATTGCCGATTCAACCACTGGACCAAGGTGTGATCCACATTCAGGGCGTGTTTTTTTTACGGTGAAGTATCTCTCAGATGCTGCAGGCAACAGATGATTTTGAAAATCCTGGGAGTTTACCAACGGTGAGGGAATGGTGGAAGTCGGAACACTTGGCACAAATGGTGATGGACGTGGACCCAAGTTTAGAACGGAGTCAGCAGTTCAGTCGTTCCCAGCTGTCAACCCTTCTTCCCTACAAGCAAATTTATGCTGAAAAACAAAATGCTGCCAAACAAACAACCCTCACCACTTTCTTCACGCCGGTGTCATCTCCTGCTGCTGTTCTGTGAGTGTTCCTTCACCCCTTGCTGTGCTTGATATGATCCTGTCGACCACAACCATCCACCTCATCTATGTAAAGCTGCCCGACACAACAACCACTCATCTCCCAGAGCGAACACACCTGCCACTGTTGATGAGTACTGTACACCCTAGTATGTTAACTTTCTATGACTTATTACATTGAATATTACCTTAAATTGATGAAATATAATACGAATGTTGCCTTGTGGTACTGCTTTTGTGTCGTATTGGTATGAAAATGTGAATAAATTACAGATAAAACTTATTTAGGAAACCCTCTGGAACGCATCCCTATTTTCTCCATTTAAAATAATTATTCACATTATGCGTCCACTGCGAGGAGCATATCCCCCACATATAACGAGAATAGGGTGTATACCCCAAACGGTACAATATTCCTCCAGACCAAGCTGCATAAAACAGTACATATAACTCATACACAACACATAAGGTAATATTACCACAAATAAATTAACAAATAATAAAATATATTCCAACAGATTGACACTTAGTATAAGGTGCATTTGGGCCACCAGTTGAAAAGTAAACAGTATAATGCTACCAACACTTCCTAAGTGATGAGACCTGGGTAGTGGCTGGGAGTTCAGTAGTTCCACGGCCTGGGGATAGAAGTTTCCCATCCTAACCGCCCTTGTCCCAATGCTATGATACCTCCTACCTGATGGGAGGGGGTCAAAGAGATTGTGGGATAGATGGGAGATATCCTTGACAATGCTAAGGACCCTGCATATGCAGCACTTCTGATAGATATCTCGGCTCAATACATCGGGTACTAAGGAGACATCACAAATAAAATGGTGTCCCCATATCCTACACATGACCAAGTAAGTCACTGATGATAAGGAACAGGTTTCAGGCCTTGAAGTACACAGATACCACTGTCATGATTTAGTTGCATACAATATATTCAGAATGTGTTCTGCTTCTTTTCTGTATTTCAAAATACGAGGGGTGATTAATAAGTTCATGGCCTAAGGTAGAAGGAGTCAATTTTAGAAAACCTAGCACATTTATTTTTCAACATAGTCCCCTCCTACATTTACACACTTAGTCCAGTGGTCATGGAGCATTCGGATCTTAGACCTTTAGAGAGTGTCCACAGCAGGGTTGATTGATAAGTCTGTGATCTAAGGTAGAAGGAGATGAGTTATACAGCTCTCGTTACATGCACATGCAGTTTAATTCTTTGAGTGATTATGCAGAAAGTGTGAAGTTAATAACTCATCTCTTTCTACCCTGGGCCACGAATTTATCAATGACCCCTTATTAACTGATGAGTTATTAACTTCAAACTTTCTGCATAATCACTCAGAAGAAGGGAAGGGGTAAGAGAGGAGCCAAAATGGGGAATGGAAAAAGAGAGAAGGGAGAGAGGGGAGAAACTAACAGAAGTCAGAGAAATTGATGACCATGCCCTCCGGTTAGAGGAAATGCCCAGCCTTCAGATGCTCAGAGCAAAGAGGAGAGCAGCCCATTTTTCAGATGGAGATTTGGATGTACTGGTGAGTGTGGTAAGCCCACATAGAGAAATGGCCAAGTGGAGATTCCAAGCTCACCCCAGCAACAGTACATTTCGAGAGTTAATGCAATTTACAATCTTGTTCCAATGAATAAACACTTTCCTTTTGAATCAATTGAACTCCAACTCAATCACCAACAAAAATTGCATCTTTTGAGATCCTTTGAGATAGTGCGGTTATTTACTGCTGGCATTTTCTCCCTGGAAGCACCAGATTTTCAATGTGCTGTTAACAGATGATTTTATTTGGATCATTGCAGAATAGCTTCATATCACCTCAAGTAGGCAAATGAATACTTCCAACCTGCCCACGCTTCTGTGGTTACTAATTGTAAAATAGCGAGAGTTCCACTGGAAATATGCCTCATATGCAAAGCTGAAATCAGAGCACTGATGCTGGTGTCTGTACCATTATTTTAGATTCCTAGTCAATTTTGCTGGTCAGTTACTGCGATGATCTTTGCTTCATGCTGCTTTGGATCTTTGCAAACCATACCTTCTGAAATCTCTCAAGTACAATGAAGTGGAGAAAAATTATGCAAGAACTTTGGTGAGGTACGGTATCAAATTAAAGGTCCTAATTGATTAAAGCTTAACTTTCACATTCGTATCCTGGAATAGAATCTGAATGGATTTTATCCTTAACCTCAACGTTTTGTGGCCAGAAAGGAACGCTTCTGGCAAACAGCATAAAGAATGAACATAATTAATGACATGAGGGAATCTATGCTATGTCAAACAATATGGTTTGTGATCTATGCACTTTCACATAGTGTATGCCTTGTTTCTCATGTTGTCTAATTCAAATCAAATACCAAAGCAAAACAAAATCATTTTTCTTAGAATAATTTTTTTGGCAATGAATGAGTTCACTTCTTTCAAATCCATCCACATTCTCTATCCTAAATTCTTAGTCTAAACTTGTGTTCCACAAGGACAGGGACTCCTAAGTGTTTTTATGCCCAAGGACCCCAGATTGGACACTGATCTAGGATATGTGCACTCTTAAATTTCTGGCACTTCAATCATTCACAGTTTGAATCCTCCATTGTTAGCAGCCATGTGTACTCACTCAAGTTCCCACCTCTGGAATTCTCTCTGTAAACGTTTTTGCTTCCCTAGTGACACACCCAAAGTGCTGTAGGAACTCAGGAGGTCAGGCAGAGGCCTCTTGTTTTTATTATGATGCCTGTGTATTTTCTCCAGCATTTTTGTGTGTGGGATTTTCAGCATCTGCAGAATCTCTTGTCTTTATTTCCCTAATTTTTTTTTCTTTCTTCAAAACATTTATCAAACCTATATCTGCAGCAGCATTTTTTTACTATTTAACCAGCTAGAATTACCACTTGCCATCCACTCACACTGGTGCTTATCTTGACTGGATCCGCGCGGACAGCACGCTCTGTTTGCTCTCCACGTTTTGTAGACAAGAGGTGCACTCTCGGTAGTGATGTTGCTCCAGCCAGTGCAGTGGGAAGGCCTCAAGCATATAAGCACTTTACAGACCTTAACAGCAGGTGAAAAGTCAAAGGTGATTATATCAGTAACTTACCTTTGCCTTCAGCTCCTGAATTGTTGTCTTCCATTGAAATCACTGGGTTTCTGGAATCTTAAGCAGGTCTATCTTCAAGAAGGATCTGAGAGCTTCCAGGGAATCCCAACAAATCTGGCTTCCGTTGCTGAACTCCTGAGCTTACTTCAGTTTCAATGGCTCAGAACTAACACTTCCAGTGTTATTCAGTCTGATGGAAGGAATGTCAATCAAGCAGCTGGCTTTGCCCCAAGAATATTAAAGATATGCTGTTGATTCCTTCTTTGTTGTAGACAGAACTGTTGGGAAAGCGCCCCTAGAACATTTTGCATGGCGAGCAACGAAGATGTACCGTGGAGAGCATTCTGACTAGCTGTATTTTGATCTGGTGTGGGGCTGCAATGCACAGGATCGAAAGAGACTTCTTAAGACTCAGCCAGCTCCCTCCCCAACACAATCTTCCCCATTACTGAGGGCATCTTCTAAAGGCAGTGCCTCAGGTTGGTTGCATCCATCTCGAAGAACCCTCACCCTGCGGGACATGCCCTTTTCCATTATTACCATCAGGGAAGAGCTACAGGAGCCTGAAGACTCACACTCAACATTTTAGGAACAGCTTCTTCCCCTCTAGCATCAATATTAACTTTATCATTTCTACCCATCAATGTATGCATATAACATCAAATCTCTCCTTTTAATAAAGGCGGAATGCAGATAAGAGTACAGATCCTCTCTTTGCTCTGAGCACTTTCACAGAGATTCTTCTGTGTGGGATCATAAGGTAACAAAGATAGATGCCTCATCAAATGTTGGCCTGCAGGAAACAATCAAGCACACAAATAGACTGCTGACAGTATCCAGTCACCACTTTGTTAAGTGCTGCACTACAGGCAGTGCTTAAAGCTGAGCATTTATCATTAGGAAGCAATTACTGGTACTTTTTTTCCCCCTCCGAGGCACTCATTGGAATTCAGAGACGATTTGTTTGTACTTTGTGAAGAAAGAGTTAACTGGGGTTGCATGTAAGGTGTGAAACAGCAGTGTGCACGTTATTTTCATAGTTTCTTGAACTGTGTACATTCCTGATTCCCAACACAGCCAGTGCAGCTGTTAGACAGACAACAATAAACCATTGTTGCAGTATCTTGGTGATGTAAACTGCACCTTGGCAGCTCTTCCCATATGTGCAGAAGAGCACACATAAAGAACTGTCATAAGAGGTGGATCATTATCGAGAGCACCAGTACTGAGGTCCAAGCCATGATAGTTGCTGATAGGATCAAATGGTAATGAACTTCCCAGATCTGAGATCCATCTCATGTCAAGCAAGTATTTTAACATCTCTTACATGAATTGGATGTCACTGTGCATTGTCCATCTTTGAAAAGTTGTTGGTAAGATAAAAAGATGTTACCTAAAATATTTAGTTAAATAGATCTTTTGAGCGGCCATTTAAAAGTATCAACTGAGTCTGCATTTAGTTTTAGGTATTGAATGCCACAGTTTAGGAGTGTATTTCAAAGAAGCTGACATGCCAGATATCTTTTAAGAGAGACTTTAAATTTAAGAGACTGGCAGCAGATCTGTGAGCTCGAGCAAGGTTATAAAGCAAAGTCAATTCTGTGATGCACACCAGTCCCAGACTATTCAAAAACAAGTAAGAGAACTTTAAAAACTTAATTCTATAAGTTACAGGGAAGCCAATGCGAAGTAGCTAAGACGGGAGTGATCTGCTCCCTCATGCTGCTTTTATTTAACAATCTAGCAGTGGCGTTCCAAGTGAGTTGAACTTTGTCAATAGATTGCTTTGGAAAGCTGCCTGACCTGCTGGGCTCCCCCAGCATTTTGTGTGTGTTACCTTGGATTTTCAGCATCTCCAGAATATATGGTCTTTACAACATTAACAAGAGAAAATCTGCAGATGCAACACAACACTTTACAACACTATCTTGTTATTTTCGCACTATTCATTCATTCACTTATTTATTTATTTGTTTGATTGTTTGTTTGTTTGTTTATTTATTTATTTTTGTAATTTATAGTAATTTTTTATGTCTTACACTGTGCTGGGGTTGCTGGGAGGAGAGTCATCTCTACCAAAGGAGGCTTAAGACGCTCCTTCCCTCTGCTAGCTGGCAGGTCACCCTTGGACAAGGCGTAGTACCTGCTTAGCCCTCTGATCAGGGCCGCGCAAAGTCATGGGAGCAGGCGGTGGACCGTCGTATGAGCGGCAGGGGCATATCTCAAGTCCTGGTTATGTGACCCCTGACACCAGGCAGACAACCTCCGAAGAGAATTGATAATGGGTGGGGTCACCCGTCTCGTAAAGGCCCTGCCTAGAAGAAGGTAATGGCAAATCACTTCTGTAGAAAAATTTGTCAAGGACAATCATGGTCACGGAAAGACCATGATTGCCCACGTCATACGACACGGCACATAACAAATGAATGAACGCTGTGCCGTTGCCACGAAACAACAAATTTCACAACACATGGCAATGATAATAATAATAAGCTTGATCCTGATTCTGAAAAACATTGTAGCTCATCCAAGAACATTCCATCATGCTCTTGACCTGTTCTCAGTATCTGATTGAAACAATCTGCTGAGACTGAAGGTGAGTCAGAATACTTAACCTCTGATCTAATCTCATGCTGCAGTATTCGTCTGGAAAATGCAGTTGAGATTCTAGTGACATTTGAGCCTTGGGACGGGGAGTGGGGAAGTGAACGCCTGCCATTGAATGCGAAGGGGAGGTGGCAGACACTCTACTGTGGAGCTGGTTATTGCCTGAGGTGTAGATGTTACAGTATCTGTAGCATATCAGTACAAGCCTGGATGTTGTTTGGGTCCTGCTGAGTATGCTTATGCTCTGTTTCATTAGCTATGGAGCAGCAAACAGAGCAGAACCTTGCAGAAATCATCAGGGAACATTCTCATCCTCAGCCTCGTGATGGCGTGATCATTAATGAAGCAGCTGACAGACTCGTGAAACAATGATTGAAGATCGAGGATTACAATCCTGTAGGCACACGGTTTTTTTTATGGCGCTAACCAATGAAGAGTTATCCCTGGTCCTCTGGGCCTCAGGAAGTAATGCTGCTGAGTGCCATAAGAGTGTAATATCTTCAGAAGGTCTTCTGAAAGTTCATATACCCAAAATCTTTTCTAAAACTTAAGTTTCCTGAATATTTAATTCTAATGTTAGTCATTTTGCAATCACCTCTCCATAATGGCCTTTACATCATTACCATTTATCTTCATTTGTGTCATTTATTAATGGGATAGTGACTTACATTATGCCATATAAAAATGTGCTTTTTTTTAACCTTTCTCTGCCCTGAAGCTACCTGGAGGTATGTCTACTGAATCTGCTGATCTTGATGTGGCATCGCATGTAGATAAGTGAAGCTACATGTCATTTCAGCTGCCTTTTCCATTCCTGTGCTTACACTCGGTGCCAACTTTATGAGGTTCCTCCTGTCAGCTTGAACATCCTGGCCATTCTCCTCTGTCCTCTCTCATTAACGGGGCATCTTCATCTACAGAACTGTCGCTCACTGGATTTTTTTGTTTCTCGCACCTTTCTCTGTGAACTCTAGAGAATGTTTTGTGTGAAAATTCCAGGAGATCAGCAGTTTCTAAGATACTCAAACTACCCTGTCTAACACCAACAATCATTCCACAGTCAAAGTCACTTAGATCATATTTCTTTCCCATTCTGGTAATTGGTCTGAACAACTGAATCTCATGACCTTGTCATGTTTTATGCATTGAGTTGCTGCCACATGATTAGCTGATTGTATATTTGCATTAATGAGCAGGTGTAGAGATATACCTAATAAAGTGTCCACTGAGTGTATCTGTCACTTTTCAGCCTTTTCTACAGGTGAAGTCAAACACAAGCTAGAACAGGGGTCCCCAACCTTTTTTGCACCGCGGACCAGTTTAATCTTGACAATATTCTTGCGGACTGGCTGATGGGGGTGGGGTGGGGTGTTAATCACAACCGTATTATAGGTGAAACTATGTCACTTATAAGTGACTAATACACTCAATTTTGTTTCTAAAAGGGTTTATGTAATGAATTTAATATTAAACACACAGCGCATATTTTCCTCGTATGGATATAGTGATAAGTCAATTTTAAGTCACTTATAAGTCAATAGCATCATAACATTTTAAGTAATGTTTGGATATTAAACACACAGCACATATTTCCCTTGTATGAACACATAAAATAATTGCAACACACCAATATCGCTGAATCAGTGGGAGTCCTGGGCTTGTTTCCCTGCAACAGGACTGTCCCATCGAGGGGTGATGGGAGACAGCGATACTCGAGGGGGGTTCTTTATGTCCAGTCTATCCCGTTTTTTACTCATACCGACTGATGACCTCGCATGTGTTCAAGTTCAACAGTGGGTGTGACAGGGAATGAGGAAAGGTGCAGCTGACTTACATCGTTTCATATCACCAAATCATATCGTTTCCTCACGGCCCGGTACCGGTCCACGGCCTGGTGGTTGGGGACTGCTGAGCTAGAAGAGCAACATCTCATATGACACCTGGGATGATGCACTGGTATGAACATCTACTTTTCCATTTTCAGGTAACCCAAATTTACTGCTATCCTTTCACTCTCCATCTAAGCCACTTGAGTTTTTTTCATCCTTCCTTTAAGTAAACCCGGTTTCCTCTGCTGTCTCCCATTACCCAGTTTTGTTCCCCTCCATCAAATGGATCCTTCTTTCCATCGTTTCTCCCATATCGGGTTCCATATTAGATTCCGGCACCTGCCTCTACCTATCACCTCCAGCCTCTGCCAATACATTCCCATTCCTCTCCACTACCAACCCCGCCCCCCCACTCAAACTGGCTCCAACTGTCCCTTCTGCTCTCTCTACCCACCGCACACCAGCTACTGTCTTGACAACTCACTCCTCCCCAATCTCCCTCCTAAATCCATCCACACATCATCCCCAACCTCATCAGGGTCCACACTGCCTCCTACTTCCCTCTCACCTCTTCATACAGGCTCTCTCCCCTCTAAGTCCTCAGTTCTGATGCAGTATCTCAACTTGAAATGTCTGCTATCCCCCTGGCTCTGCAGCTGTTCCCCAGTCAAGTCAAGTGAAGTTTATTGTATTTTAATGACATACATGTATATAATGTATATAGAAATGTTTCTTCGAACCAGGATGTAAAGCACAGCAGTACATATAACACACATAACATATGATAACTTATGAAGGTAAGAGTAAAATTTACAAATGAATCACACATAAACAACAAATTAAAGTGCATTAATATTAAATATTGTAAAGTACAGAACAGATTGACCAGTGACACTCTGAATACGATGCGGCGGGGAGTTCAGAAGCCTAATGGCTTGGGGGAAGAAATTGTTTCTCATTCTGACCATTCTTGTTTTTATGCATCGTAGTCTCCTGTTTGATGGTAGGAAGTCAAAGAGGATGCTGGATGGATGGGTAGGATCCTTAATATTATCTGGGTCCTGCGTACATAGCACTCCGGATAAATATCCCTGGTGGGTGGTAGGGAGACCCCTATGATCCTCTCAGCTGATCGCACAGTCTTTTGTAGGGACTTCTGCTCCGATGCTTGACTGCCGCCGTACCAGATGGAGATGCAACATGTCAGGATGCTCTCAATGGTGTTCCTGTAAAATGCAGTTAAGATGGGGGTGGGGAGCTTTGCTTGCCTCAATCTTCTCTGGAAGTGGAGACGCTGCTGTGTCTTCTTGTTCAGGGAGATGGTATTAAAGGGCCAAGTGAGGTCATCTGTGATATGAACTGCCAGGAATTTCAAACACTTAACTCCACAGAGGAGCCATGTATCCGCAGAGGTGGCTGGTTTGTCTCCACCTTCCTGAAGTCCACAATGATTTCCTTCGTCTTCGTCACACTCAGGCTTACGTTGTTCTTCTCACACCAATTCACCAGCCGCTCCACTTTCTGTCTATATTCTATCTTGTCATTGTTCTTGATAAAACCAACCACTGTTGTGTCATAAGGTCCCGACTTAGAGAATTCCTCCTGCAGTTCTGCCTTTGCTCTTGATTTCAGCACCTGCAGTCCCTAGAGTCACCTGGAGGTATGTCTTTATGTTTTAATGTTTAACCCCTTCCTGACAGAGACTGTTCTCCATTAGCTATTTTAATATCCTACACTCTCATCTTGTATTTTCTCTTTAACAATGTAAATTTTTCCTCTTTGAACTCTCCTTCTTTCCATAATAAACTTGAGAAACTCTGCAGATGCAGGAAATCCAAAGTAGCTGGAGGAATTCAGCAGGTTAGGTGGCATCTATGGAAATGAGTAAATAGTCGACTTTTCGGGTTTGAGGCCCTTTTTCTGGAAAGGAAGGGGGAATATGCCAGTATAAAAGGGTGGGGGAGGGCAGGGAAAGAGGATAGCTAGAAGATGATAGGTGAAGGCAGGTGGGTAGGAATGAGGGGCTGGAGAAGAAGGAATCTGATAGGAGGGGAGAGTGGACCCTAGGAGAAAGGGAAGGAGGAGAGGACCCAGGGGAGGTGATAGGTAGGTGAGAAGAAGTAAGAGGCCAGAATGGGGAATAGAAGAAAAGAGGAGGGGGAGGGAAAAATTCCCAAAATGTTCCTTCCCATAATGTAGGTTTGTCTACAGTCCTGGTTTTTCTTTTCACCAAAACACAAACTCCAACTCTGTTTCAAGTGAAGCATTTCTTAATGGAGTAAGTCCCTTTTCTGGAAAGTCTGGTGTTATTGCCCCTGAATGGGAATTACTTCTCCCACACCATACCGTCAATCCCTTGAATTTACTGGGATAATGCCAATTTTCATGTTATGGTGGTAATCCAGAGATTATTACCTATTTGGTTTCTGATTTTAATTTGGACCCAACTGCTCATTATTCTTCAGCAGAGTCTATTTCTTTGTTCTGCTAACGTTGTTCATACCGACGTGGATGGTGACGGTTGAATTTCAACACTTATGTGGTTAAATGATTCCACCACATGCAACCTCTGTGATATATTCTCTGCTACCTGAAATATTCTTGACACATTTCAATCCTCCTTGCAACAAGTTAACCCCTGTGATCTTGGCCCAGAGTTTTACCAGGTAAGTGCTGGTGTTTCTTAAAATTGCGACCATCAACAACTGCTTCTTCATCTGTAGAAAGTTCAACGATTCAGTTGCATATTTGGTATTGTGTCCTTCATACTGGATGGAGTATTGCCCAGTCAGGAAAAGGCCCGTCCGCCTTCTCAGGTGGATGGAGAAAGTTCCAAGGCTGTACTTGAGGAAGTGTAGGATGTCCTGTCCAACGTTGATCCTTTAACTAACATCACTGTAACATATTATTCAAGTTCTGTTTGAGGAAATTGGCTGCAGCCACTCCATACACTTCAAAGCCCCACGTTGGTTCTAAAGTGCATCTGAGGGCTCATGGTGAGAGCACGCTCTCTCTTTATTTTCTGTGATGAGGAATGATATCATGATTTTACTCATCATAATTCATACAGATGATACCAGAGGCAGCAAACATATTATTACATCAGATATTATTTCCCTCAAGGACAGCAGTACTTGGTAAGCCTCATTATTAGCTTGTCCGTGACAATTATGGATGGGCAATAGTTGCTGGCCTTATGGACAAAATCAATGACCTGAAAGTGAATAAGGAAAGATTCCTTGTGATGTTTGCTCTTCTCCACCTTAATTTTGTGGGTGGCGTGTCAGGAACCCATTTATATTCAGAGGTGGCACAGTAGCGTAACACTGTTACAGAGCCTGTGACCCAGATTCAGTTCCTGCCGTTCTCTGTAGGGAGTTTATATATTCCCGTCATAACCACTTGGGTTTCCTCTGGGTGCTCCAGTTTCCTCCTACGTCATGTCAAGTTTATTGTCATTTAACTACATACATGTACTGTATATAACGTAGGTAACCATATAATGTATATAGGAACTGGACAATGTTTCTCCGAACCAGCGTGTAAAGTACAGTAGTACACATATCATACGATAACTTATGAAGGTAAGGATAAAACCTACAGGAATCACACATAAATAGCAAACTAAAGTGCATTGAAATTAAATATTGTAAGGTACGGAACAGGTACGGAGATTGGAGGCAGAGTTAAGATGGCGCTAAACGGTGACTCCTTTGCTTGCATCTTCGGAAACAGCTCTATTTCCATCTTTAATCTCTTTATTTTTCCCTTTCAGAGTTATTTTGAAGACCCTGACCTGGAGCTACATACCGACTTTGGTGCTTTGCGGGAATGGGACCCGTGCTCGGGGTTTCAGGACCAGCCGTTGTTGTTCGGCCTGAGAGTCCGGCTCCTTTTTGGAAGCCTCAGATCTTGAGGCTCTGGAGACGAGTGGGTCGAGGGTTGGTGTCATGGCAGGAGACTCGTGTGTCATCAGGGAGGCCGGAAAATCTTTCACTGTGGACCCAAAGACCCGAGATCTTTGCGATCTTCAGGCACAGGGCTCGTAAAAAGTGACGAAACGGACTTTTTAACATTGTAAGTCAGCGGGCTGTTGTTATGTCTCCTACTTGCTGTGAAAATGGGGGACACTTCCCTCTCCCTCATCTTTGCTATCGCCTAGATCGCTCTTGTGCTCGGTAGCGGGTGTGCTTTTTTTTGCTGGCGGGGAGGGGAGATCATTGCTTGCTGCTGCTTATGTGCAGGAGGGGAGAGCTGGGGGGAGGACTTTGAGGTTCTCACATTTAACTGTTGTTCATTCTTTGGGGTACTTCTCTGTTTTCGTGGAAGTTTGCAAAGAGAAAGCACTTCAGGATGTATATTGTATACATTTCTCTGACATTAAATTGGACCTTTGAACTTTTGAGATTAACCAGTGACACATTGAAAACGATGCGATAGGAAGTTCAGAAACCTAATGGCCTGAGGGAAGAAATTGGTTCTCACCCTGACCGTTTTTGTTTTATGTATCACGTGATGAAGACCATGGAGCGGCTGATAATGCAGAATCTGAGGCCACAAACCAGGCACGCCCAGGATCCTCTTCAGTTTGCGTATAAGGAGAAGGTGGGAGTGGAGGATGCTATCACGTATTTGCTGCACAAATCACTCTCTCACCTAGATGGGGTCAGTTGTGCTGTGAGGATTACATTCCTTGACTTCTCTAGTGCCTTTAACACCATCCAGCCCAAGATCTTAAGGCACAAACTAACGGAGATGGGAGTAGACTCTCACATGGTGGATTGGATAGTGGACTATTTGACAGATAGACCTCAGTATGTGCGGTTGGGAGACTGTAGGTCTGACACGGTGGTAAGCAGCACAGGGGCGCCGCAGGGAACCGTACTCTCTCCGGTCCTGTTCACCCTGTACACATCAGACTTCCAATATAACTCGGAGTCCTGCCATGTGCAAAAGTTCGCTGATGACACGGCCATAGTGGGGTGTGTCAGGAATGGACAGGAGGAGGAGTATAGGAAACTGATACAGGACTTTGTGATATGGTGCAACTCAAACTACCTGCGTCTCAATATCACCAAGACCAAGGAGATGGTGGTGGACTTTAGGAGATCTAGGCCTCATATGGAGCCAGTGATCATTAATGGAGAATGTGTGGAGCAGGTTAAGACCTACAAGTATCTGGGAGTACAGTTAGACGAGAAGCTAGACTGGACTGCCAACACAGATGCCTTGTGCAGGAAGGCACAGAGTCGACTGTACTTCCTAAGAAGGTTGGCGTCATTCAATGTCTGTAGTGAGATGCTGAAGATGTTCTATAGGTCAGTTGTGGAGAGCGCCCTCTTCTTTGTGGTGGCGTGTTGGGGAGGAAGCATTAAGAAGAGGGACGCCTCACGTCTTAATAAGCTGGTAAGAAAGGCGGGCTCTGTCGTGGGCAAAGTACTGGAGAGTTTAACATCGGTAGCTGAGCGAAGGGCGCTGAGTAGGCTACGGTCAATTATGGATAACTCTGAACATCCTCTACATAGCACCATCCAGAGACAGAGAAGCAGTTTCAGCGACAGGTTACTATCGATGCAATGCTCCTCAGACAGGATGAAGAGGTCAATACTCCCCAATGCCATTAGGCTTTACAATTCAACTGCCAGGACTTAAGAACTTTTTAAAAGCTATTATTAATGCTTTTTGAGATAGTGATTTAGATGCATATCATATTTTTTTACTGAGTTAAGTATTGTATGTAATTAGTTTTGCTACAACAAGTGTATGGGACATTGGAAAAAAGTTGAATTTCCCCATGGGGATGAATAAAGTATCTATCTATCTATCTATCTATCTATCCTGTCTGGTGGCAGAAAGTCAAAGAAAATGCTGGATGAATGGGTGGGATCCCAAAGACGTTTAGGTACAATGTGGTGAACTACATATACCTGTCTGGACTGCTCCTGTGGCTCCTCCCACAGACCCCTGCTGACTGCTTCTGTGGCTCCTCCCACAGACCCCTGTATAAAGGCGATTGAGGCCTGAGCCCGGCCTCATTCTACAGGATGTAGTGTTGTTCATTCTTCCAGTCAATAAAAGCCGATATCTCGCTTCTTACGTCTCAGAGTGAGTTATTGATGGTGCATCAATTTTATTGACTGGAAGTTAAACCATGGAAACCGTTTTACATCTGGAAAGATTGGATTTGGACCCCCAAGACCCTGAAGCAGCTCTTGCCTTTGAACTCTGGCTTGCATGCTTCCAATCATACTTGGAGGAGGTTCGTGCAACTGACCCCGCTGTTAGGCACAGAATTCTCCTCTCGAGAGTTGCCCCAAAAGTTTATTCATTCATCAGGGACCTCTCGACCTACGAAGGGGCGCTTGACGCCCTCAAAATACAGTACCTGCGGCCGGTGAACGCCATCTACGCCAGACATCGCTTGGCCACGCGCAGACAGCGCCCTGTGGAGTCGACTGCCAAATTTCTCCGAGCTCTACAGGCACTCGTGCGGACTTGTGACTGCAAAACGCTCATGGTGGAACAGCATGCGGAACTCTTGGTACGAGACGCCTTTGTTACAGGAATCAGGTCAGTGTACGTGCACCAGCGGCTGCTGGAAAAGGCTGATCTTACCTTACGCTCAGCGATCGAGACGGCCGACACGCTGGAGGCTGCTCTGCATGACGCTGACGCTGTCCAGCCGCGCGATTCCCCGCCGGGTCCGTGGACACCTCCGACCCCGCCGCCACCGGTTCCCGCGAGCGAATTCGCCAACAAGGTCAGTTGTTCACATGTATGTAATTGAGTGGTGCAAAATCGCTGGGCTAGAAGGGTTTGTTACTGCGCTGCACCTCTAAATTGTAAAAACATAGTCATTATCATCATTCTGTGCTGTGTCATATGACATATGCAATCATGGTCTTGACCATGACTGTTCTTTACAAATTTTTCTGCAGAAATGGTTTGCCATTGCCTTCTTCTGGGTAGTCTTTACAGGACAGGTGACCCCAGCCATCATCAGTACCTTTCAGAGGTTGTCTGCCAGGCATCAGTGGTTGCATAACCAGGACTTTTGATATGCACCAGCTGCTCATATGACCATCCACCACCTGGCTTCATGTGACCCTGATCAGGGGGATAAGCAGGTGCCACATTTTGCCCAAGGGTGACCTGAAGGCTGGCAGAGAGAAGAGCCTTACACCTCTTTTGGTAGAGACGTATCTCCACCCTACCATCAATAAAAATATATATAGAGTCATATATTTTGACAAATTTCAGTGGTGGAACAGGAACAGTTTCTAGAAAATCCCTAAGCATATACTGTAGTTTCCTGCGTACTGTTCTTTTTTCAGTGTGTAGCAAATCAAGCTAGGTGGCTCAAGTATGAAGCTTGTGTTCATAACATTGAACTGTCACAAAGAGTATTTGCCTTTTATTATCCTGATTATATTATTGAGACCATTGAGTTATTATAAATAAAATTTATTGTGTTAATAAAAAATCTGACTTGAGAAAGTAGGATGGAATTTAAAAAGGTTCCTTCCAATGAGTGGAAGTATAGTCAGAACACATACAAAGACACTATGGACATCCTTAAAATCAATGTTATCGTTGAAACAATAAATAAAAGTTTTTTTTAATCTGCATAATTTGGAAATCTGAAATAAAAACAGAAAATGGTGGGAAGTCTCAATAGGTTAGTTAGCATCCAAAGCAAGAGGAACAGTTCATATTTCAGGTCAAACTGTGTCAGAGTTATTACATGGAGGTAGGTTGTTGGATTTCTTTTCTTTTAGTAACTTAAATCTGGGAACTACAATAATATATGATTGGACAAAATGGGATCATTTTATTTCAGATGGTGAACTTTTGTTCCATATAAGCTGTAATTTTGTGTAAGGAAACAATTGAAAATCTGTCTGAAATATGAATGATTCTGGGTCTATGATTTATGGATTGGACTTACTCAGTTTTATGCTTTTATATTCTGTGTTTGTTTTGCACGGGTGGGGTTGATGTTTTTCTTTGAACAGCTTCTGTGGTTTTCTTCGCTTTGTGGCTGTCTGGAGCAGACGAATCTCACAGTTGTCCTAATATTCTAATAATAAATGTACATTGAACCTGGAACACTCTCCCATCTACACTATTCCTATCTGCCAACATTAGGAATATTTCTGTGTAAGCTATGCCTATTTAAGGGTCTGTCTACATGTGTCTAAAATGAGGTAATTGTATTTGATTCTACTCCCTCTTCTGACAACATACTCCAGTTTCTAGAAATAGGATTTAAAAAGGAGAATGTACCAAAAGAAAACCTCCTTTGAGTAACACACACAAAATTCTGGAGGAACTCAGCATGTCAGGCAGCATCTATAGAGGGGGATAAACAGTCAACGTTTTGGGCTGAGACCTTCCATAAGGACTGGAAAGGAAGGGGGCAGAAGCCAGATAAGGAAGGTGTGGAGAGTGTCAGAGGAATACAAGCAGGCAGCTGAGGGGGATTGTGGGTGGGTAAGGAAGGAAGGATGAAGTAAGGAGCTAGGAGGGGATAGGTGGGAGAACTGAGGGGCTGATGAGCCTCCCGTTAGTTTGATGAACACTTGCTGGACCACGAGAAGCTTATAGACCCAACCTTCCAAATACTTACATGCTTACTACTTGTGTCAAACATGGGGAAGCTGGTAGTGTCCTCAACCTTTCCCTTGTTGTGGATCGATGACAGCCCACATTCATTAGTTTTTGATCTCCAGGCATTTGCTAAGATCCTGTTCCAATGTTCTTTTTTTTTGTAATTTATTTTTTTATTGAAGTTCATCATCAAACAAACATTTCCATAAGATGTATTTCAGACATTGTACATATATGTCATATAATCATATATGTCACAAATCTCCACAAAGTATTTATCTGAGGTATACACTTATTCAGTTTTCTGTGCCCTTGTACTGCAGACTAGTTTTTCACTCCCCTCTCTCTTAGTCTATCAATAATATAACATGGGTTCCCCCCTCCAACTTTCTCTATTCCCCATTCGGACCTTTAATCTCTTCTTACTTGCTTGTTACTTCCCCCTGTGTCCTCTCCTTATTCTCTTTCTCCTATTGTCCACTTCCCTCTCCTATCAGATTCCTTCTTCTCCAGCCCTTGACCTTTCCCACCCACTTATTTTCACCTATCACCTTCTGTCCCTCCCCTCACCTTTTTTATTCTGGCACCTTGCCCCTTCCTTCTCAGTCCTGAAGAAGGGTCTCAACCTGAGACGTTGACTATATTCATTTCCATAGATGCTGCCTGACCTGCTGAGTTCCTCCAGCATTTCGTGTGTGTCACATAGGTTTTCGATTCTATTTACTATAGAATTTCTAAATATTGCCAGTCATTTCTTACTTTATGTCTGTAATTAAATATAAAAGGTAAATAATGAATCAAAATATTCCTTTGTAGCTGAAAAATGAAAGTTGATAAACTCTGCACTTTGCGTACCTTTTACTTATACTGGGTAATAGCTAATTAATATAAAACAATAGCATAGTAATAGTATTGAAACCATTCCTTTCTCCATCAGATAAGATAGTCTGGTATTACAGCTACAGTAATCTGTCCTTAGTAGCTATTGTAAATCATGTTATAATGAGGAACATGCCTGGCATAGGGTCTTCATTTATTGCCACAATTCCTAACATGCCAAGTGTTCCCTCAACCGAGTACTTTATGTAATATGAGCCTGCAGAAATTGTCTTTACTGGGAAGCCGTTGATATTGCATCAATGCCACAGGCAGTAGAGGGAAAATGGAACCAGCCATGTGGTGCGCAAATGACTGACCAGCTGGCAGGATTCCTCTGTCGCAGAGTTTCATGGCATCCAGAGAACAAGGCTGTAAACTAGATGCAGATGAGCCAGAATGCAAGATTGAGGAATGTTTGATGTTACCATGTGGCTCAGCTTGCTTTTGAAAAAGGAAGCCACAATCTGCAATATATAGGCTGCACCAATGGGTAAATAGGTTGGTCGGCCCAGAATCAGTGTTACAGTGCAATTGGACTCTGTTTGAAACTGTAGCTGTAGCAAGTCACAAACATGAGAAAATCTGCAGATGCTGGAGATCACACGATATGCTGGAGGAACTCAACAGATCAAGCAGCATCTATGGAAAAGGGTAAACAGTTGATGTTTGGGGCTGAAACTCTTCTTTGGGTGTGAGACGGAAGGAGGAAGATCCCTGAATTAAAAGATGAGGGGAGGGGAAGGAGGTGAGCTGGAAGGTGATAGGTGAAGCCAGGTGGCTGGGAAAGGTGAAGGGCTGGAGAGGAAAGAATCCGATAGGAAAGGAGAGTGGACAAGAGGAGAAAGGGAAGAAGGAGAGGACCAGGGGGACGTAATAAGCAGGTGAGAAGAAGTAAAAGGTCAGAATGGGGAATAGAGGAAGGGGGGGGGGTTAATTTTGTTCACAGGAAGGAGAAATTGATATTCATACCAGCAGGTTGGAGGGTAGCCAGATGGAATATAAAGTGTTGCTCCTCCACCCTGAGGGTGGCCTCATCTTGGCACAAGAGGAGCCCGTGGATCGATACCCAGACAGAATATAAGGTAGCTGTGGTTACCAAACCTAATGTGTAAATATACAGAAACATAGATCCAGATGAGAGCAGATGGACTCCAGAGTTCATACATTGTTGCTCAGGTTATAACAAACAGAGCTGCAGCTCCGTTACAATTGAGATTTAGGCATAATGAACAAAATCCCAGCATTTGGTCAAAACCTCAAAGAGGGGCAGAGAATGATATAATGGCTGATGAAGTCCATTGGAGATTATGACAATAGATCGGTAGCGTATGAAAGTAAATTATTTTATGAAGTATATTTTTCTAGAACAGGGAAAAATACCAATGGCTTTGGCCAGTAGTGAAAAAAAACTGTCTGTAGGGCAGACTGAACCTGGTTCAGAAGTAGACTGGAATCATCCAAACCTTACGCTGACACAGTTATGTTACTAGCTCACAGTGCCCGAGATGTGTGTTCAGTCTTGACCTCGGGTGCTGTCTATGTGGGATCAGAATTAGAATCAGAATCAGGATCAGGATCAGAGTTAGGCCTAATTACTGGCATATGTTGTGAAATATTTTGCTTCTGCGGCAGCAGTATATTGCAATACATAATAAAAAAACTACAAATTACAATAATAAATATATCTATATAGGATATATACTTAAACTATATATTTAAAATCAAATAAGTAGAGAAAAAAGAGAGCAAAAAATAATGAGGTAGTGCACATGGATTCATTGTCCACTCAGAAATCTGAAGCCAGAGGGGATGAAGCTGTTCCTAAAGCATTTAATGTTGGTCTTCAGGCCCCTGTATCTCCTCCCTAATGAGAAGAGGGCATGTCCTATGTGACGGGGGTCCTTAATGATGGGTGCTGCCTTCTTGCATGATCTTCCTGTGCTGTATGGGTCTCTTCCTGTTGCTCTGGCTTCCCCTGCCCCCCCCCCCCCACCACATCCCAAGGACACGAGTTAGTAGCTTAATTGGCCACTGTAAATTGCCCCCAGTGTGAAGCTGAGTGTTCGAAATTGTCAGGGAATCGATAAGAATTTGAGGAGAATAAAATAATGGGTTTAAAATAGGATCAGTCTAAATGGGTGGTTGACGGCCAGTGCAGAATAGGTGGGACAAGAGCTGGTTTCTATGTTATGTGTCTCTATTACTATAATACCACAGTTCTGGTCTGTCCCAATAAGGTTTAGAAATTCCTTCCTTTAACTCCAAACAAAAACCAGTGCTGTATTGTTGGAAATCATTTAACCTGGGGTAGATAAACTTTATTTCCACTTCTGTGTGTCTCAACCCCCTGTGGGAAAGTTGACTGCTGAATTTTGTACAGAGGAGATTCACCAGGGTGTTACCTGGATGGGGGGACTTGAGTTTTGTGGAGGAACTGGACAGGCTTGGCTTGTATTTTCCAGAGCGAAGGAGGCTGACACTTTGGATGTCCAGAATCAGGCATGTAGGCTCTCATATTTTGCTGCTTTGGGAGTTGGGATGGGAGAAGTGTTCATCCAATCTTCATTGTCTTTGAGAGGAGACTCCATTTGCTTTTTCTTCCGCCTACAAGAGCAGGTAAAGTAGGCTTGGCAGTTTCTGGCACTATAGGCTCACTCAGAGTAAAACTGCTTAATGATTACAGTCATGTAGCGTTACTCCTCATTGAGAACTCCATGGAAACCCTTCTACCAGGACTAGCTGGCTCTATCCATTTATTGGCCCCTCTTGCTCCAATGCATAAAAGAACACAAGACTGGCTAGCTTCCATCTTATTCATGTCCCTTTTATCCCAAGGAACACACTTCTACCACCCTCACCTTGTTGTCTGTTCAATAGCGACGCTTACTAGCACTGGAATACTGCACTTCTATTGTGGTATGTGCCTTGAAATGTTGGCTCCAGAAACCTCAGCTTCAAAGCTAAACGTCAGCAGCTGTATAAAGTTGCAATAGGTTAACTAGAAACCACTGTGGAAACTGACAGAGCAATATTCAACTGAGAACCAAACAACACTATTCTGGGAAGTATAACTGAAGATTCTGATCTTCATTAGGGCTTCAGTAACAGGATTAGGGTGACCCATATCAGTGTTGTAATGCAAATTGAAACACCTTATAGGCTATCTTTTCATCAAGGCAGAAGAAATACTGCTCAAGTCAAACTATGAATTCTTTCATCCATATCCTGTAACTTCTAAAAAAGAAATTTTATTTTAATAGCCAGGAAACTTTTGCCTGTTCTCTACTTCTATATTCTCTTTTTTCATTTCCCATTAAATTTCTCCTCTTGCCGCTTCTCTTCTACTCACCTGCCATCACATCCTTCTGGTGCTCCCCGTCCTTCTCTTTCTCCCATGGTCCAATCTCTTCTCCCATCAGATTCCTTCATCTTCAGCCCTTTCCACCACCTCCCAATTTTTCACCATTCCTCCCTTACCACCCACCTATCTTCCCTCTCACCTGGCTTCACCTATCACTTACCGGTTTGGCCTCCTTCCCAAACCCCCACCTTCTTATTCTGGCTTCTTCCCTCTTCCTTTCCAGTCCTCACAAAGAGTCTGAAACGTGGACTGTTTATTCCTCTCCATTGATGATGCCTAACCTACTGAGTTCTCTCTGCATCTTCTGTGTGCTGCCCTATATTCTATGTTACATGTTTTTGTTCCTCTCTGCACCTTGCCGTTTCTTTAGCATTCGTCTGTTTTTTTACGAGGCCAGGTTGCTAGCTCGATGCTCACCCCAGCGTGGATGGAAAGCATGCAAGGAGCTGGCTGAATTCGAACCCGGGACCACTCACCTCAAAGTCCAGTGTGGATGCCAATACACCACCTACCGGCCATGTTACGTGTTAAAGCCACTTCATTTCAAGGCAATTGCTGAATTAGTAATGCGGGCTTCGCCATGGTTTTACCATTTTGCTCTTTACTTGACTTGCGTATTGGAGAAAATGGAGGAAGATTGACATCACAAGCTCTTTGGAAAGCCGTGTACAACTTCTGCCGAAGATGGCTATCCAGATGTGTGTCGAACTCTGGCAATACATTTTAGAACCAGAGTTCCATCTCAGATGCTTGCTGTGTGACAGTACTCCACAGGGCAGTCTGCGAAGCAGAAAGTGACCAAACAATGATTCTGAACAACTATGCCACAGGAATTTTCTGGGGAGACACAGGGAACACGTGTACACTATCTCTGCATGGTAATCTCCCATCCGGTAGGCGCTACAGGAGCCTCCGCTCACACACCAGCAGGCACAGGAAGAGCTTCTTCCCTGAGCCTGTGACCCGGCTAAACCTCACATCACAGCACTACGCAGTATTGCACCCATGTTGTACTGTCTCAGTACCTTTATATTTGTGTCCTGTAGTGCTTACTTTTTATTCCGTTATTTTGTAAATAACACTATTCTCTGCATTTCTGGTTAGATGCTAACTGCATTTCATTTGGCTTTGTATCTGTACTCGGCACAATGACAATAAAGTTGAATCTAATCTAATCTAAATTACCAGTGTTGCCAGGCAGACCAATAAATGTAATTTGGCAAGGCTATTGCACAGAGAGGGTATTAGGCTTTACAGAGCTATCAAGCTCTTCTGGCATATTGAAGCTGTTTACTACAACATTGTAGCATTGAGTTGCCCAAAAGTAAATAGTTATATTAACATGAACCCAATCATCATTTCTGACAACATGGTGCAGCAGAGTTGATGGGTCAAATGGCCTAAATTTGCTCCTATATCCAATGATGTTATGGCCTTATGGAACTCTAAAGCCTCAGAGCTTTTCTATAAACATTAATAGATGCAGCTTTTTGAATTCAGAGTCCACTCTGCTGTCATAATGTCATTAAACCTTATCAGTCCAGGGCCGCAGGTCTGTTTCAAGCAGGAGGTAGGAACAGGGAGGTTTGAAACTGATAAACTTTACCTACTGCTGCTATTGGCTCCAGCAATGGAGTGGGGGAGTTGTTGCATTAAAAAAAAGATAAATATTGAGCAAAGATGCTGTGATACTCAATAATTTTTGATGGTTTTGTAGATGCAGAGGAGCCTTTCAATTCATATCTCCAAAACTGTCCTAGACATTGGTATGTTGTAATCTTTTCAGTTTTGCTCTCAGGAAAGTGTTGATGGTAGATTCTTCAGAAGATGGTGGAAATGAAGACTTGGGCCTGTGAAGAGCAGGCAGAATGTGCTGTAGTAAAGGCAGTCAAACCTTTGCAAAGGCTCATTCAGAACAGCACCTCCAATAAACAGAGAACGCCAGCCTCCATGGATCCGAGCTGTCTCACCAAATTCCATTTGGCATGTGTACCCAAGCTTGTGTGCTTGGTTTACGTTTTCACTGAAGCAAGATACATCAGGCCAAAATTGTTTCCAACACAAGTGCCTATGGTGCAATCAGCAGGGCACACTCAATGACTTTGATCAAATAGCGTACAACATGAAGCTCAGATCCTCTCTCAGAATTTCTACAGTATTTTCCATCGCACATCAGCATCACACACAAACATCACATCACAAATATCACACACCATGTGAGATCCTCTTTCTGGCCTTGGGCCTTGAGCCTCATGTGCAGTGATTTTGGCCAATCATCAGCCTTTTAATCTTGCTAATGTTTCCTGTTTTTTTAAAAGATTCACCTGAAATGGATTAACTTGATATAGATGAAATCAGAATAAAACATAGTTGTAGAATTCTGTTCAGCTTATTTTGCTTTCTGTGGAGGACTGGTCATTGATGAAAATGAGAGTTAAATTGTCTAAAAGTATATATAGGTAAATGGCCACAATCTTGTATAGATTTTTTCAATGTCTTAGTTTCCTTTACCTCTGTGGATTCACAAGGGAATTGAAGAACACATGCAATGCGTACTGTACTGATATGGAACTATAATCACAACATTTCAATTCTCTCTTTAATTCTGCTTTGATGTTCTGCCAATTTACCAGATGGAAATATGCCTTTAACAAGAATGATGTCTCTTTGTACTTTTGTAAATTGCACACGAGGAATTCAAAATACCTAATGGCCCAAATAGGATCCAGACCTGTTCCTTTAACTGTCTGTAGCTATATGTACGTCTCACATATTCATTTCCAGGTTTCAAATCCACAATGGTATCCACATATTACACATCTCTCATGCAATTGTACAGTTATTTTTGCACAATAAAAGAAATTTTCAAAGAATAAAATATAATTTATCAGAAGGTAGACTATACATAATACGTTTTAATTACAAGGATTACTATTGATGGAATGGATTTATGCTTTAAGCTGATTTGGAAATAGATTAATAAACTCCTTGGCTTCAGTATCTTGTCATGTGATACCCAAAAGGCTAGTATGCGCGTGTGCTGAACAACAGCTTTACAGGAGGGGAAGGAATTTGTCCAGGAGTGCAGGGAGCTGCAGAAACTAAATGCTTCCCTGCAACTTAAATATGATAGAATTAATAATCTAACTATTGTGTTGAGGTACCTGAATGCAAGACTGAGGAAAATCATACAGAAATTTCCAGTTGCTAGAATTAAATCTTCCCTGGACAAACTAGGCATGTTACAAGTAATATCAGTGAACTTTAATTTGTTTTCTTCAAGGATGTACCTAGCACTGCTTCAGATTATTTTTAGGCTTTATTTTTAATTTTTGAGATAATGATAAACAGTTTTCGATTTAGCTTCAGTTTAGTCCAGGTGAAAGGTTAAAATTAGATCTTCAGATAGATCTTTCTAGTTCAATGAAAGGTCATCAACCTGAAATGATTCTCACTTCATAAGCACCACCTGACCTGCTCAGAAAATCTCACAATTTCTCTTTTTATTCTGGATTCCTTGCAAAATCAAAATCAAGTTTATTGTCACCAACATATGCTGTGAAATTTGTTGTTTTGTGATAGCAGGACAATGTAATACATAAAATATATTATAATGTACAATACGAAACAGATAAATGAAAAATTAAATTGTAGTGTTCAAGAGAGCAAAAATAGTGAGGTAATTTTCATTGTCTGTTCAGAAATCTGATGGTGAAGGGGAAGAAGCTGTTCCTAAAACATAGACTGTGTGTTTTCAGGATCCTGTATCTGCTGTCTAATGGTAGTAGCAAGAAGAGGGCATTTACTAGGTGGCTGTTGTATTTTCTGATGAACGGTCTCCACCCGAAACTTTGATTGTTCATTTCCATCCATAGATGTTGCCTGGCCTGCTGAGCTCCTCCAACATTTTATGTGTGCTGCTCAAAATTTCCAGCATCTGCAGAATCTTTTTTGTCTCTTTGTATTTGTATTTTTTGCTTTTTAATTAATTTCGTTCAATTTAAACAAGCCAACATTCATCCGAAAGAATAGTTAAATAGGAAAGGATGCCAAATTTCAAATGGGAATTCCTGTAAGTGATAACTTCTATTTACAAAGATTAATGCTGCTACTGATTAGTAACAATATGTTTTGATGAAATAGTGACGTTTTTCTTTGTGCCTGAATTTCACTAGAATTTCAATTGAAATCTGCAAGCCAGTGTAGGCCAAACCACTTACTAATAATCATTGTTTTGTTCATTAACTGCAGGGGTGGGACTTGTGAGCTTACTTTAATCCAAAAATCTACTTTGTTCATTAACTTTTCAATTGTAAGTCATGGACATAGCTTTGCTGACTTTCGCTATACCAAGCACGGCATGGCACCAATTTCACAGCTTGAAACGTCCCTTCAGTGAGAGTTTTGAGAGGTTCTTACATTAGCCCAGGCTGTTGGTGTCCAGTTATGAAAGGACTATCAATGTCAGCATTTCTTTGTAACAATTTTGTCGTCGTTTATCCATCTTCAGTATGAACTCTTGCACCTTGGAGTTTCCAGCAACAGTTATCATCTTGTAGTGGGAGACCAACAAATTTTGGACAATCTGAAATACTTCTTTCCCTGAATTCATGATCTTTCAGTACTAGTGTTATTGTGTACCTCTGAGCATACTGTGTAAAGCACAAAGTCTTGTGTTTCACATGAACTTTAACAAAGGTCTTGTTTAACAAAGGTCACAGCTTCCCTTTCCATACCTTCTTGGCAAATAGATGCCCCAGAAGGAAATGGATAGCCACTACAGTTACACTGCATCCACCTCAAGGCTGGTATCATATTGGACTAAGACTTTGGCTCTACATGTGGGATCGGAAGGCAGGAATCTTTCTCAATAAGTCCTGATGGTTGAAAATTCTGGTGATGGGATATTCTTCCAAATGATTGTGACAATCTGCTTGGGAAAATAGTCAATGAGGTCCATGGTCCCCTTGTCCCTCAGTGTCCTGAGGAGATGTGTGCAGACCATTGTCTAGTTCCTCCAAGAGGACCACAACCTTGCCATGGTTTGGAGGCTTGTGTGCTTCAGTGACCTGGAGAACTATGTCGGTTGGAGCCAGGGATTTATGCGCTGGATCTTGTAGGGTCCCCCATGCAAAATAGGTTTAAGGGTAAAGGCCAGATTAAGAATGGACCACCGGCCCACCAGGTTTGGAGATTCAGCTCAGTTAACAATCCTGACCGGTAAAACAAAACTGTAGCAATAAAGAATCCTTCTTCTTCTGAGTGCAATGTTAGCCCTGAGTCTCCACCTGGGACTTGCATGTCTGTCATGACGAAGGAAGCCCTGAACACTGCCAGAGATGGAGGACCTTCATTGCTGTCCTAAACGCCAGCAGCCTAACGGGCAGTAACATAACACTGTCTGATTATTTGTCATAAAAGGTGATACGGTGCTGTCTGCCTGAATATAACATTCCGCAGCACCATCATCCAGGCCTATCCTCCACAACACCGAGAACAGGCGGATCTCAGTATGACATGGCACTTGGTGGCTATGTATGCATGAGCTGATTTGATCATTGATCCTTTAACCACCAGGCTCCTGAACCAGTGTGAAAACTTCAACTCTGAACTGATTTCACAACCTATGTAACACACACAAAATATGCTGGAGGAACTCAGCAGGCCAGGCAGCGTCTATGGAATAAAGTACAGTGTAAGGGTCTCGGCCCACAACCTATGTACTCACTTTCAAGGACTCTACAGCTTATGTTCTCAGTTTTATTTTGTTTATCTATTTATTTGTCGTATTCATACAGTTTGTCTTTTGCATGTTGGTTGTTTGTCATCTTTGTGTGTAGTTTTTCATTGATTCTATTATATTTCTTTATTCTGCTGTGAATATCTAAAAAATGAATCGCAAGGTACTGTAGTATATGGTGACTAACATTATATGTTCTTTGATAATAAAATTACTTTGAAATTTGTCACAACTTGACTTGAACTGCTTCCTGCTCTTCCTCTACACACGTCACTTAAGAGTCGATGTCAAAGTCAAGTTCATTGTTATATGCACAAGTACATGTACGTACAGGTGCAATGAAAAACTTACATGCAGCAGCATCACCACCACAGCCTCAGGCCCAGTGACAGTTGTAAGAATGGCCTGATGGTGGGGGTCTTTGATGACGGATGTAGTCGTCTGAAGACACTGCCTCCTGCATGTGACTAATGGTTTTTCACAAGGGTTCTTTTGGTGAAAACTCTTCATTACTAACTCTAGTGATATGAGAGAAAGCCACATATTTCTTCTCATGCTTTCTTCATACCTGTCCAGGCATCCACCACAGACATATTCCTACAATATTTAATCGCTCAGCCTCTCTTTTCACAGTACTGTGCAAAAGTCTCAGGCACTGTATGCTGTGATATTTGTTGCACTGTGGCAGCTCTATGTCGCAATGCAAAATAATTTTTAAAAACCCTATATTACAATATGAAATATATATACAAAAACTAGTGCAAAAAGAGAGCAAAAGAAAGATGCCGAGGTAGTGTTCATGGGTTCATTGTCCATTCAGAAATCTGATGGCAAAGGGGAAGAAGCTGTTTCTGAAACATTGAGAGTGTGTCTTCAGGCTCCTGTACCTCTGCTGTGATGGTAACAATGAGAAGAGGGCATGTCCTGGGTGGTGGGGGTCGTTAATGATGGATGCCACCTTCTTGAAGCATCGCCTTTTGAAGTTCAGGCCTAGATAACTTAGTTCATTGGGATTGTAATTGGAAAGGCGTGGATCTTCATTTTTCTATCCAATGCAGCCATAGTCTGACCTGGTCTGGAATGTATTGGTAAGACATTGTAAATTCCTGTCAGTGTCTCTGGCAACTGGCGGGAACACAGTTTCAAAGATCAATTCTGCTCTTTCTGCACCAGGTGGGCTGGTGTGAGCAGGTTCAAAGTTCAAAATAAATTTATTATCGAAGTACCTAGATGTCACCACGGAGTTATTTTCTTGCAGGCCTTCACAGTAGAAACAAAGAAATATAACGGAATCATTGAAAAACTCCACACGAAGACAAACAACCAATGTGCAAAATTAGACAACCTGTATAAATAGAAAATAAACAAATAATGATAATAAAAAGTAACAATGAG
This sequence comes from Hemitrygon akajei, assembly GCF_048418815.1. Classification (NCBI taxonomy): domain Eukaryota; kingdom Metazoa; phylum Chordata; class Chondrichthyes; order Myliobatiformes; family Dasyatidae; genus Hemitrygon; species Hemitrygon akajei. The sequence goes on from NC_133132.1 coordinate 154,233,771, forward strand.
AACTTGAGTTTTAGAATTCTTGAAAGTGAGTCCATAGGTTGTGGAATCTAGTTCGGTGCTGATGTCACAATGTGTGCTGGCAGCATCGGAACCCAAGAGCGGAGGAAAGTCAGACTCCCATGTAGAAACGGCGACCAGAGTTTGCTCATAAAAATGCCAAAAAAACATCAGTGGCTCAGCCGAGTAATACCGCAGGGCGTAACATTCTCAAAAATAGGATCTGTGATCAGCACTAATTAGTAACATGGAAATCCCGAGCCTTTCAAAATAAACTTCACAAGTTTAAACAGAAAGCACCAGCAGAACACATTACAAAGAGTGAATCACTCAGGAAGAAACACAAGGAACACTAAACAATTAATGACTCTCGTTAATTAACAATTAACCAATTCAGTTGCTCTGAAAACCTCGGAGCCCAATACTCTCTCACTCCCCGCACAGGCCAGAAGAGCTCATTACAGTTGAGGTGAGCTGGTCCAGGAGCATGATGGCGTGTGACCTCAGGCTCCTGTATCTCCTTTCTGATGGCAGCAGGGCGAAGAGAGCATGACCCGGATGGTGGGGGTCCTTACTGATGGTTCTGCTTTTTTTTTTGTGGCAGCCCTCCTTGTAGATGTGCTTTACCTGTGATGGACTGTTATCTACTACATTTTATAGGCTTTTCTATTCTTGGGCATTGGTGTTTCCTATTCAGGTCATAATGCATATAGTCAGGCAACTCTAATGTGTATGTATAGAAATGTAAAGAGAGTTAAAGGTGAAAGAAAGACCAGCGGTTGTAAAGATTTTCTGAAATCAGCAGAGCAATGGACTTAATGCTAGATCTCTGGGACCTCTGGGAAAATAACTGGAGAAATGACCACACAGGCATATGGGATACCCTGCGAAGGCCTTGCTGCCTGACATAATTTGTATATGGCAGGTGGGCGCCATTACAGGCTTAAGATGTAGCGTGAGGGAAAAGGTAAACTTAGCAGAGAGGCAGCATTAGGGAACACCATCGCAATCTTCCCTGCCATTTTGGGTCAGCACTGTGCAAGAAAATCTCAGTGACATCTGTGAAGCTGACTTTAATTGCGATGGAGAATAGAACTCTCCACCTACAATTATGATATCCTGTACCGGCCTGGCAGGCTCAATGAACCCTCTGATGCCCTATCCCGGGGAGCGTGTGCTAGTGCCCAGCTCGACCAGCTGTATGCCCTTCATGCCCAACTTTGCCACCTGGGGGTCACCCGATTTTACCATTTCATTAAAGCCCGGAACCTGCCGTACTCCCTGGAGGACATCAGGACGATGACCAGGGACTGCCAGATCTGCGCTGAGTGCAAACCGCACTTCTACCGTCCTGACACTGCGCAGCTTGTCAAGGCCACCCGCCCTTTTGAGCGACTGAGTGTTGACTTTAAGGGCCCCCTTCTCTCCACCGACCGCAATGTCTATTTTCTCAGTATTATTGACGAGTACTCGTGATTCCCCTTTGCCGTTCCCTGCCCCGACACTACTACCACGTCGGTCATAAAAGTCCTGCGCCAGCTCTCACTCTGTTCGGATATCCCTGCTATGTCCACAGTGATAGAGGGTCCTCCTTTATGAGTGACGAGTTGCGCCGGTTCCTGCTAGCTAGGGGCATTGCTACTAGTCGGACCACGAGTTATAATCCCCGGGGGAATGGCCAGGTGGAGAGGGAGAATGCCACAGTGTGGAAGGCCACACTTTTAGCCCTTAAGTCAAAAGGGTTGCCGGTCTCCCGATGGCAGGAGGTCCTCCCTGAGGCACTCCACTCTATCCGCTCCCTGTTGTGTACGTCCACTAATGCCACCCCTCACGAACGCCTATTCTCTTTTCCCAGGAAGTCTGTCAGTGGGACCACCCTACCAGTTTGGCTGACGTCCCCGGGGCCAGTGCTGCTACGTAAACATGCGAGGAGTAATAAGTACTCACTGCTGGTCGAGAGGGTTCACCTCCTGCATGCTAATCCCCAGTATGCCTACGTGGTCTTGCCTGATGGGCGGGAGGACACGGTCTCTGTCCGCGACCTGGCGCCCGCCGGAGCAGCAGACCACTACCCCGAGCATTCCACGGTAACTATGCACCCTGTACCCGAGGTGTAAAGGAAAAAGAAACTCCCATCATTATCATTTTGTCTCTCGCCTTACAGTTGCCTGATTTGTGGATTGAAATGGCAGCCTATCCTGGCATTCACGGCCTGCAGGCCTGACCTGCCAATCTTTATCCCTCTGCTGCAGTCGCAAAACCAGCACTTCATTCTGATTCAAACTAGATTCAAGCAGATTGTAAGAAGAGACAGAGCTTCATTACACAGAGCTCCAGGCTCCCATGTCAGTTTAATCCTTTCAATGTGTTGGCTTATTTGATATAATGAATTTGTTGTGGCACTAAATAAAAACATAATTTACCTTAGTAATAATAAAACCCAGAATAATGTGAATATATTTACACAAGAGATTCTGCAGGTACTGAAAATCCAGATTAGCATGCACAAAGTGTTGGAGAAACTCAGTGGGTCGGGTAGCATCTATGGAGAGGGATAAAAAGCCGATGTTTTGGGCCAAGACCCTTCATCAGAAGTACGCACATCAAGAATATATACAAAATGTTTCATAGCTTCTTCCGATATAATGAAAACTGATAGGTAAATTCATCAATCACCTGCTTGTAGCAAGAAATTATGTTCGTGAAAGCATACTAATGCCTCCCTCTCTAACTTAGCCCGTACCATTATAACAGTCAATTGAGTTATTTACCTTGTGGCTACCTCAGCAATCTGGCTCTGCACAGACTGACTTCTGGGTTTCATTAGAGTACAACAGTGATTATGTTTATAAAATTAAGTAATTTAGTATGGAGTGGTTTGGGGCATTATGAAAGATAAGATACAAAATATTTCCAACAAGTTAAATTGGCCTTTCCTCATATCACTGCTCATCAGCCAGTTTTGCTTTCTTTTAACTGATTGGAAATAAAATTCCAAAGCAACACTTGCTGGCTAAGGTTAGAAAATATAGCAAAGTTTCAGCCTGGCAAGACTTTTTACTTTCATAATATAACTGTTTCCAATATTCCTCCTTTCCCATTTTAACACATGCAAAACAGTTCAGTTAATCTGATGTTCTTACAAACAATATTATCAGTTAACTAAGTACATTCAGTGGGCATTTTATTAGGTACCTCCTGTACCATTGAGTGTACTGTACATTCATGGTCTTCTGCTGCTGTAGCCCATCCACTTCATGGTTTGATGAGTTGTGTGCTCAGAGATGCTCTTCTGCAAACCACTGAAGTAATGTGTGGTTATTTGTGTTACTGTCACCTTCCTGTCAGCTTGAACCAGTCTGGCCATTCTCCTCTGACCTCTCTCATTAACAAAGCATTTTCGCCCACAGATCTATCACTCACTGGATGTTTTTTTTTGTTTTAACCTCCAGCTGTAGAGACTGTTGTGCGTGTAAATCTCAGGAGATTCTAAGATACTCATACCACCCTGCCAGGCACCACGGTCAAAATTATTTCACATTTCTTCCCCATTCTGATGTTTGCTCTGACAAACAATTGAAACTCTTGAGCATGCAAATAAAAAATAACCTAATAATAATAACAATAATAAATAAGTAAATAAATGATATTGAGAATGTAGAGTCCTTGAAAGTGAGTCCATAGGTTGTGGAATCAATTCGGTGTTAAGGTGAGTGAAGTTATCCACGTTAGTTCAGGAGCCTGGTGGTTGAGGGGTAATAACTCTTCCTGAAGCCTCTGGTGTGGGACCTGAGGCTTTTTTTTACCTCCTTCCTGATTGCAGCAGCGAGAAGAGAGTATGGCCTGGATGGCGGGGGTCCTTGATGATGGACGCAGCTTTCTTGTTGCAGTGCTGTAGAGTTAAGAGAAGACAGTTCCTAAACTGAATTATAAATAATCCTATTACAGATAAAATGGGAGGTTGGCTAGGTTGACTGTCCCAGAAGAAGTGGGGCTGAATGTAAGTACAGCTTTTGCTGTATGTACAAAGCTTGGAGACATGAAATAAAAAGTATTATTAAATAAGAACACTGGATGAATGACACGTGTGTAAATATCCCTTCCCCATTTCATCACAGCAGCCATGATATCAGTGGGATTGAGTTTAAGAGCCGAGAGGTAATGTAGTGGGATTGAGTTTAAGAGCTGAGAGGTAATGTTGCAGCTATATAGGATCCTGGTCAGACCCCACTTGGAGTACTGTGCTCAATTCTGGTCGCCTCACTACAGGAAGGATGTGGAAACTATAGAAAGGGTGCAGAGGAGATTTACAAGGATGTTGCCTGGATTGGGGAGCATGCCTTATGTGTACAGGTTGAGTGAACTCGGCCTTTTCTCCTTGGAGCGACAGAGGATGAGAGGTGACCTGATAGAGGTGTACAAGATAATGAGAGGCATTGATCGTGTGGATAGTCAGAGGCTTTTTCCCGAAGGCTGAAACGGCTAGCACAAGAGGGCACAGTTTTAAGGTGCTTGGAAGTAGGTACAGAGGAGAGTCAGGGGTAAGTTTTTTACACAGAGAGTGGTGAGTGCATGGAATGGGCTACCGGCGGCAGCGGTGGAGGTGGATACGATAGGGTTTTTTAAGAGACTCCTGGAGGGTTACATGGAGCTTAGAAAAATAGAGGGCTATGGGTAAAGCCTAGGTAGTTCATGTTCAGCACAGCTTTGTGGGCTGAAGGGCCTGTACTGTGCTGTAGGTTTTCTATGTTGCTATGTTTCTATCACTTTCCCTGCAATTGCTAATACTTGTTTCAGTTAATTGCCAGTTAACTGTCAGCTAACTATTACTTGGATTGCACTACCTGTATGTATAATCTATATTTTCATTTATATTTATCATTATTATTGTTATGAGCAGAGAGACAACATCTGCCAGAAGTAAATTCCTTGTATGTGCATAGGTACTTGGCGATTAAAGTCTGATTCTGATTCTGATGTTTAGGGGATTATGCTTGTGAGGCTATCATTGAAAGACTGATGACCGTCAAAATGTTGACCAAGAAGGCCTGTGTCAAGATTTCAAGCCAGCACAATGCTTAAGTGCTATTCTAGTTTTAATTAGTATATTGACACATGAAGGGAGTTCTGCAATTTGTTACACCTTTAACAGCAGGATACAGTTTTACAGAGATGCAAAAAAAAAGACTGGTAATGAGTGTTGAGAAGATCCCACTTGATTGTGTAAATACAAAGTACACTGCAGATGCTGTGGTCAAATCAACACATACAAACAAGCTGGATGAACTCAGCAGGTCGGGCAGCATCCGTTGAAACGAGCAGTCAACGTTTCGGGCCAAGACCCTTCGTCAGGACTGAAGAAGGAGGGGGCAGGGGCCCCATAAAGAAGGTGGGGTGAGGGTGGAAAACCAATCTGATGGAAGATCAAGGGGTGGGGGAGGGGAAGCAGGGAGGGGATAGGCCGGAGAGGTGAAGAAGGAATCTAAAGGGAAAGCACTATGGGTGGTAGAAGAAGGCAGAATCATGAGAGAGGTGATAGGCAGCTAGAAGAGGAGACAGTGAAAGTGGGATGGGGGAAGGGAGAGGGAGGGAATTACCGGAAGTTGGAGAATTCGATGTTCAAATTGATTGTGTTCTGTGTGGTGATTCATTCATCAGATGTAGACTGCATTCCTTTCTGTCGAAACTTGAAGTGCAACAGCAGAAGATAGTGTAGATGGTATAGAAGGTAAAAATACAGGGGGATCTTGATTATTTAGGTATGTGGGCAAAGGATTGGCTTTCAATCCAGATAAATATGAAGTATTGTATTTTGGGAGATAAAATGAGGAGAGGACTAATACAGAGAATACATACTTACCCTGGGGAGTATTATGGGACAGAGGCACTCAGGAGTGCAAGAGTACATTTCACTGGAAGTGGTGTCACAGGTGGAAAGCTGATGAAGAATTGGTCAGGCTGCTGAGTACTGGAGTTAGGAAGTTATGATGTGGTTACTGTTGCTGAGGCCTCTCCAGTGTACAGTTTTGGTCACCTCATGATGACCAAAAGATGTTATTAAACTAGAAAAAGGGCAGAAAAGATTTTCCAGAACCTTGCCTGGACTGGGGGTCTTGAGTTACAAGGAGAGGATGCGCACATTAGGACTTCATTCCCAGGAACTGAGCGGATTGAGGAGAGGCCTGATGCAGGTACCGTATCTCACCTTGCGTATTTGGGCGCCACAGTAGCAGAGTGGTTAGGGCGGCGCTATCACGGTTCAGGGCATGGGAGTTCAGAGTTCAATTCCAGCGCTGTCTAAGAAGTCTATGGATTGCTTCCCCTGTGGAATGCATGCGTTTTCCCCCAGCACGCCAGCTCCCTCCCACGGTCCAAAGACATACCGAGTAGGTTAATTGGCCATTGTAAATTGTCTCGTGGTTAGGTTAGGGATAATCGGGGTTGTTGGGGGTTGCTGGGGCTTGAAGACCTGGAAGTGCATACTCCACCCTGTATTGCTAAATGAACAACTAATTAACAAGTAAATGTTGAGGGAGCAGGCCATCAGGTCTTAATTCATGCCGACGCAACTGTATTTTGAAGCTATACTGACTATCCTGTTGTACAAAATATTTATTATAAATTACTATGATTGCACATTGCACATTTAGATGGAGACGTAAATATTTTTACTCCTCATGTATGTGAAGGATGCAAGTAATGAAGTCAATTCAATTCAATTCAACTCAAGGCGAAAGCACGTAGTCTTTTTCTCCAAGGGTGAAGGACATAAAGTTAAGATCAGAGGCAAGAGGTTTAAAAAAGACATCAGGGGCAACTTCTTCACGCAAAAGGTGGTACATATTTGGAATGAGCTGCCAGAAATAGCGGTAGAGGCAGGCACGTTAGGAATATTTAAAAGCCATCTAAATAAGTGTATGAGAAGAAGCTGAGAGGGAGATGGGACAAGTGTTGGCAGATGGGACTAGCTCACTGGGGAACACAGTTAGCATGGATGAGTTGGGCCAAAGGACCTGTTTCCTTGGTGTGTGACTCCATGACTCTATCATAAATAGTTAACAGCATCTGACTCATGCAAAGACAGGCAAAGTTATGCGCATTTACACAATGCATTCCACTTCATACACAATAATATAGTGTAAAGATTCAAGATTCAAAGTACATTTATTATCGATGTACGCAAGCGTGCGTAGGGAGGGCCGCTGTTAAAAGCAGTGTACAACGTGCTGAGACAGCAAGGACCAACGAGAGAGCCAGATGAAAAGCCAGCACAGCATCACCAGCAGCCGCTGCGAGAGGGACCGACACTCTCGAGTGGGGCTCCGCGGAAAGTGCAAATAGCCCCAAGTCTACAATCCCAAGGATCATTAGAAAAAGTGTCACACCGCCGTCTCTCGAGACACACGGATGCCGACTGCGCACGCAGTACACGCGCCTGAAGTTCGTCTTCCCCAGAGTCAGGCACGGAACAAAGAGAACCATGGAACCCGTTCAAAGAAAAACATCAATCCTCACGCGCAAGCAAACAATAAATCGCGCAAGTGGCAGCAAAATAAAAACAAAACAAAACAGAAAGAACCCAGGCATGTTCAGTTCGGCTCTGTTCATTATCCGCAGGACGTCCCCGATCAAAATCACCTAATGTAGCAACTAAAAGAGGAGTGACCAGAAACCAGACACACACCAGAGTCCAATCCGCATAACATGTTGATTAAACCTTGGCCAAGGCCCTGAGCTCTGGCACCATCCTCTGACAGCATCAAGAGAGAGAGACATTGTGTACCGTAGATTATTGCTGTTTTATAGAGGAAATTCATAATCGATGGGGCTTACTCAGTTACTTAACATCAACTAGCTTGCATTTTGCTGAACACGTCCAACACACAGTCCTACCTTGGGGTGCAGTCTATATGAGCAACTTGCTCTTGACTTATATTTGAACTTTAAAGCTTGATGCAGCCAACGTGAAGAATTTGTAGGAAAGGACCACAATCTAGGCTCCTTCTGCTGCTGGACACGGATGGATGAGTTCGTTGTGGAAGCCCTCAGTCATTGAAAGCCTGTATCGCCCCAAGGTGCCAGTGGTGCTGTGGTTTAAGGTGATAATACTATACTGAATGTATCAACCAAGTGACACAAGAATGTAAAATGTTTGACTCTTTTATTCTTATATTTTATGACGAATTAAGTTTATACTTGAAATTAAAGAATGCCCAGTTAAAGATTGAAGAATCGCTTTAGGTATCGCATATGAAGTACATTGAAACTTTGAGACATGCAGTGAAATACATTGTTTGCAATGCGCTGGGGATGGCACGCATGTGTCCCCTCGCTACTGGTGCAAATATAGCATTCACAATTCACTAAGCCTAACCGTACGTCCTTGGACTGAGGGAGGAAACCTGAGCACCCAGAGGAAACCCACGCAGTCGTGACGAGAATGTACAAGCTCCTTACAAACAGCAGCAAGAATCGAACCCCAGTCAGTGATAGTTGGTGTCATAAAGCAATTGTGCTAACCACTACACCAGGGGTCACCAAACCTTTTTGCACTGCAGACCGGTTTAATCGGTTTAATATTGACAATATTCTTGCGGACTGGCCGACGGGGGTGGTGGGGTGGTGGTGGGGGTGTTAACCACGACTGGAATATAGGACCAATATTATAGGTGATAAATCAATTATAAGTCACTTATAAGTGGCTAATACACTCAATTTTGTTTCTAAAAGGGTTTATCTAACAAATTTAATATTAAACACACAACGCATATTTTCCTGGCATGAATATAGTGATAAATCAATTATAACTCACTTATAAGTAAATAGCATCATAACATTTTAAGTAATGGTTGAATATTAAACACACAGCGCATGTTTTCCTCGTATGAACATATAAAATCATTGCAACACACCAGTGAGAGGACAAGGTAAGGGCCAGAGGTCCCTGTGCTGGGGCCGCGGCAGTCGCAGTCTGGAGAGAGTGACCGACCGAACGAGGAGTGCGTCAGGACACGTGCCCATCCCCCTTGTAGGTAGGTAGGATCTATCAGCCAACAGAAGTTTGGCTTGAGGGATGACTTTCAGTAGATTGCAGTGAGGTAGCTGCTTTGCTGCTTACGAAACCCTGAGCCCGAATTAGGTTGTCTGCGACTATTTTAGCGCCGGGTTCCCCACAAACATTCGGTGTGGTGAACAGCTTTAGAGGCGGTGCCCATCTGTCCGCACTCCAAGCCAGTAGCAGTGGCACTTCTCACCGGCGCGGTTACCCGAGGCCAACCAGTGATCCCTGGCGCGAGGGTATCACTGCGTTTAGGCGACTGATGACCTCGCGTGCATTCAAGTTCAACAGTGGGCATGACAGGGAATAAAGAAGGGTGCAGCTGACTCATATCATTTCATATCGTTTCCTCGTGGCCAGGTACCCGTCCGTGGTCTGGTGGTTGGGGACCACTGCACTTACACTACCATGTCAACCTTCTTAATTTATTTATTGAGATGCAGTGCAGGAACTGAACCCGGGTCACCTGCACTGTAAAGCATTGTGCTAACCACCACGCTACTGTGCCGCCCTCTTAATAACTTCTTCAGTCATTTGTCACTGTTGGAATTTTTAAAAGTTGTTGGTTTCTATTCGCTCATGTTAGTAAAATTTTCAAGACTCGAAGAAGACAAAGAAAAAAAAGACGTTCACACCATGACAGAAACATTCCACAGTTCCAGAGATCTAAAATTGCTTTTTAAATCAAGTATTGTTAGGAATTTGGGATAAATATCTTACTGAAAAGTCTTCTTTACCTCACTCTTCCAGAGAGGCCCTGTGGGGATGAAATAGCAGTTTTTTCTCTTTGAATATCATTAAGGTGTTGTACCATCTGTTTACACACAATCATCAGCACTTGTTCCCTTTGATCATTCTAGCCAGTAAGTGTCAGGGACACAAATTGAACTACAAAAGGGCAAGACATTTTGCTCTCAGGGCTGTTTTTGGGTGCATACGAAACTATTTTGTCTTTTGAGGATGGTGTGAAGCCAAAGATTGTGCTGTTGCTTGTTGAGACAGGAGCAGTCAATGATAAATGGTGTATTCGTTACTAGCCTAGAGGATGTGTTTGTGTCAAGCCTTGAATACTTAAATTCTTTTACAACCGACTTCACAAAATGACAAGAATTCTGCAACTGTGCTCTCGAAATAAGTGAAATTCCTACTCAATTGGATGCACATGAAAGACGGCAATTAAATAATCAGCTAATGAGTTAGTTTATGTGCAAAAACAAGAAGGTAGCACTGAGTTTTTTTACAGACTCCCTGTTTTGAATTAAGTTCTGAGAAAACAGAACGAAGCTGACGTTCCTTGTCATCTTGCATGGTAAAAATAGGAGGAAGATTTGTAGTCTTTGACAAATCTTTGTTTATATTCCCAGCTGCATGCAACTCCTGGAGATCCCCAACACGGTCATGTTTCTTCTATGTTTAACACTGAGAAACTGAACATAGTTTTCAGTAGTGAGGTTAGTCCAGTGGAAATGAGGGTGGGGGGGTTGGGAATGGGGCATCGAGTGGAGCTGCTACGGGGATAGATGGCAGCACAATAGCGTAGCGGTTAGCATAACACTTTACAGTAGTAGTGATCAGAAGATCGGGGTTCAAATTCCCACTGCTGTCCGTAAGAAGTTGGTACGTTCTCCCGATGACCACGTAGGTTTCCTCCGGGTGCTCTGGGTTCCTCCCAGCTTCCAAAAATATACAGGTTAGGGTTAGTAGGGTGATTCTCACAGCCTGCCCCAAGCTCATCCTCAAACGGTGTTGGCCATTAATGCAAACAACACGTTTCACTGTATGCCTCAACATTTCAACGTATATGTGACAAATAAAGCTAACCTTCAATCTTTATATCTTCAATTACCTTTGGAAACTTGATGAAGATCGGCTCTCCTGAATCTCTGTGATGTTTTTGTTAAAAGTATTCCCACGCAGTTTTGGGGTATGTAATATCAGCAGCGAGATTCAGTGATGATGAAGAAATTACAATATGTTTCCAAATCAAGATGGCGTGTAACTTGCAAGAGAACCTGCAGGTGGTGGTGTTCCTTCTTGATAGTAAAGATTGTGGTTTGGTTTAATTCTTTTCAAATGACAGTGATCTTGATTGGGAAGAAATTTCTCTCTGCATTACCTCACTACTCTTTGAATGGTTCTGCAAGGCCTTTACCTGAATAGATGCTTTTAGAAACGCAGTCCTTCGAGAAATCATTGATGTACATGTATGAAACAATGGCTTGGCCCCAACTGGTGTACTGAATTCAGTTCTGTGCACCACATTTTACAAGAGACGTAAAGGCTTTAGACCGCAGGAAGGAATTCCAGGCACGACGGACTTTAGTTTTGTTGACTGACTGGAGAAGTTGCAGTCCTCTGAACTGGAACAAAGGATATCATGAGAAGGTCTTTAAAATCATGAAGATTTCACACAAAGGGGCTAGAGAGAAACTGTTCCTCTTGGTGCAATGGGTCAAGCACCAAACATCTGTAAATACCACAAGGGACAGTTTCACAAACATGAGAAAGTCTGCGGATGCTGGAAATCCAAAGCAACACACACAAAATGCTGGAGGAACTCAGCAGGTCAGGCAACATCTATGGAAATGAATAAACAGTCGACGTTTCTTCTGAAGAAGGGTCTCTGCCCGAAACGTCGACTGTTGCTCTTTTCCATAGATGTTGTCTGGCCTGCTGAGTTAGTCCAGCATTTTGTGTGTGTTACAAGGGACAGTTTTAAATTTGTAAAGCGAGGGATTGTAACAGGCACAGATAGGAAAAAATAATCATTGCCCTTTTCTCCTCATAAAGGTTTCAAAAACAAGAGTATATAGTTTAAAGGTGATAAGAAGGAGTTCTAAATGAGATTTGAGGGATTTTGACATAAGGAGTATCTGATATCTGGAACTTTTTTGCTAGAATAGGTGTTGAAATCAGATGCAATCACTCTGTTTAAGACAGGCAACGGAATAAGCAAGGCATAGAAGGATATCAATATAATTTGGACAAATAACCTTAGTGTAGATGGGTAACAAAGTTTGCATAGATGTGATGGGCTGAAGGGCCTGTCCCTGTTCTGTACCACTCTGACTCTGAAACTATTAGTGCTATTTTACATAGGAGGGAACGGGAAAAGCAAGCATAGAGTGAGAATGATGAGGTCTCCCTAAACTCTAGAGATTGTTGTGTGTGTGTAAATCTCCAGAGATCAGCAGTTTCTGAGATACTCAAGCCACCGGGTCTGACACCAACAATCACTCCACGATCAAAATCACTTTGATCACACTTCTTCTCCATTCTAATGTTTAGTCTGACAAACATTTGAAGCTCTTGACCATGTCAGCAGGCTTTTCTGCATTGAGCTGTTGCCACATAGAATATTTGACTGAATAATGTTTGCATTAACAAGCAGGTATATAGGTATACCTAATAAAGTGGCCACAGAGTGTGTTTTAGTACATCTACAAATTTGCTAATCATGCTTTGTACATTCTCATCCAAATTGTTATAAAATTATGAAAAACAAAGGTCCCAGCACGTGCCCTCTGGCTCACCAGTGGACAAGGTCATTCAGAGACCTGCACCATCACCCTCTGCTTCACAATTATGAATCTAATCCCCTATCACCCCCGGGATCCTATGTGATTTGACCTTCAACACTAACCTGCCATAGGGGATGTTCTTAAAGGCCTTGCTTAATTCCAAATAGACAATATCTACAGCTCATCCTCATCTACCTGTTGGTTACCTCCTCAAAGAGCTGCAGGAGATTTTTCAGGAACAACTTCCCATGCCCAGAGCAATGCTGACTGTCCAAAATCAGACCCGGTCTCTCCAAATGTTTGTTGATCTTGTCCCTTAGTATCCCCTCCAGCAATCTACCCTCCATCAACGTCAGGCTCACTGGAAGGAAGTTTCTTGCATTGTTTTTGATACCCTTTTGTATACAATGGCACCACCCTTAGCTGCTCTTCTAGAACCTTACTTGAGGCCAGAGATGAAGCAAGAATGTCTGCAAGAGTCTCTGCAATTTCTTTTCTAGCTCCCACAAATATAGAAAATCTACCAGATCAGGCCATGAGGATTTATCTAACCTAATGCACTTTAAGGCCTCCAATACCTCCTCCCTGCTGATGCATATATGGTCTAACTTATCACACTTCTGATTTCCCCCGTTTCCTTAATGTCCATCATTTTCTCCACAGTAAAAACTGATGAGAAATATTCATTAAAAATCTCACCCGTTTCCTTTGGTTCCACAAACAGATGGACATGCTGTTTGTTGTGACTTGTGATCAAATCACCAGAGAGACCCTGAAGCTGGTGATATTTATCACAACAGGTAGGCATCCTTTTAGAAACACTCAGGTAGAGGCTCACCAGCCCAAAAGTGCATCACATTTTTATATCCTTAAGATCAGTAGGTGGTTCAATGTAGTTTCAAAAGTTACAATGACATTGTTAACTTCAGTAGAACCATAGAACCATAGAACACTACAGCACAGTACAGGCCCTTCAGCCCTCCATGTTGTGCCGACCCATATAATCCTTAAAAAAAAGTACTAAACCCACACTACCCTATAACCCTCCATTTTCCTTTCATCCATGTGCCTGTCCAAGAGGTTCTTAAATACCCCTAATGTTTTAGCCTCCACCACCATCCCTGGCAAGTCATTCCGGGCACTCACAATCCTGTGTAAAAAAAACTCACCCCTGATGTCTCCCCTAAACTTCCTTCCCTTAATTATGTACATATGCCCTCTGGTGTTTGTTATTGGTGCCCTGGGAAACAGGTACTGACTATCCACCCTATCTATGCCTCTCATAATCTTGTAGACCTCTATCAAGTCCCCTCTCATTCTTCTACGCTCCAAAGAGAAAAGTTCCAGCTCTGCTAACCTTGCTTCATAAGACTTGTTCTCCAATCCAGGCAACATCCTGGTAAATCTCCTCTGCACCCTCTCCATAGCTTTCACATCCTTCCTATAATGAGGTGACCAGAATTGAACACAATACTCTAAGTGCGGTCTCACCAGAGATTTGTAGAGTTGCAACATGACCTCTCTACTCTTGAACTCAATCCCCCTGTTAATGAAGCTTAGCAACCTATAGGCCTTCTTAACTACCCTATCAACCTGTGCAGCGACCTTGAGGGATGTATGGATTTGAACCCCAAGGTCCCTTTGTTCATCCACACTCTTAAGTATCTGACCATTAATCCTGTACTCAGTCTTCTGGTTTGTCCTTCTAAAATGCATCACCTCACACTTGTCCGGATTGAACTCCATCTGCCATTTTTCTGCCCAACTCTGCAGCCTGTCTATATCCTCTTGTAACCTTCGACAACCTACAGCTCCATTCACAACTCCTCCAATCTTTGTGTCATCCTCAAATTTACTCACCCATCCTTCCGCCTCTACATCCAGGTCATTTATAAAAATCACAAATAGCAGGGGTCCCAGGACAGATCCCTGCGGCAGTCCACTAGTCACCGACCTCCAGGCAGAATACTTTCCTTCCACAACTACCATCTGCTTTCTTCCTTTAAGCCAATTTTTTATCCAAACAGCCAAGTTTCCACTTATCCCATGCCTCATGACTTTCTGGATGAGTCTCTCATGAGGGACCTTGTCAAATGCTTTACTAAAGTCCATGTAGACCACATCCACTGCCCTACCCTCATCAATTTCTTTTGTTACCTCTTCAAAAAACTCAGTCAGGCTCATGAGGCACGATCTTCCCTTCACAAAGCCATGTTCACTATCCATGAGTAGACTTATGGATTTTGGGTAACCCAGTAATTTGGGTTGACAATGTTTCTTGTGAATTGCATATCAACAGTGGGAGACATCTCTGAATGTTCAAACACCTTTGTCACAAGGTAATTCACAAATTGTCTAAAAGCTTCTGAAGACCAGAGAGCCAGACACCTAAAATTAGTGCCAGTGCTGTTTCTGAGTACACTACACAAGTATCAACTATTATAATTGTGACCAAGTTTGATATGCTATCATCAGTCTGGTCTGTCAGCTTGAACTCAAGTCAGAATGATGCAAATAACAGCCCAAGTTACCAGGATTCATGCAGACTAATTAAAATCGACTTAATATTTGGAGGATGCATATGCAAATATCTCATGGCCACCATTTTGCAAACCATATCTCTCGGTCTGTGAGCCAGCCTGCTTATTTGAAATCTATGCTTTTAGCTTCAATTTACTGCCTGTAATTTACAGTACACATTAAGAATTGAAGAATGGTTCTTCTTCTCCATTAGGGAGGAGGCCACATAACATCCATGGCAGGACCACCAGACCCTAAAATATTTACTTTCCCCAAGCAGTAAGACTGGTCAACACTTTCACCCATTATCTGCACCAGTGCTTTATTATTTCCTATTAATCACCTTATGTAGAGCCTAGTATCACTTTATGTACATATAATCAATCTATGCATGTAAGATATCGTATGTATTGTGTATTTTTAAAAAATTATTATTGTCTTCTTTATCTTTTGCGTTTTTTGCGATGCATTGAATCCAGAGTAACAATTGTCTCATTCTCTGTACACCTGTGTACAGGAAATGACATAAAACAATGTTGAATCTTCTTGGATATTTTTGTCCTCTCAATGTCAACCAGTCTTCAAAATGCAGCTTTATCTTTCATGCGCTTGTTGCCTGCATCCCTGGTTGCCCATTGCGGTTTAATCACATCCTCACTTTTGCCCCTTTATTCCCTGATAGCTGAAACTCTGCAGTGGCTATCTGTGGATAGAGGCACCAGTAAAGTAACTGTATCAGGTTACAGGCAACAGTTCACATTCCATGCTCTGACAGTGGATTGTTAGAAAGATCTGACAAGTCCCTCAGTCCCTTTGATTGAGGTTTAGGGGATTTGAGGTGGTCTCTATTTGAATGGCTCCAAGGGCCTCACCCTAGTGGCACCCCCTCCTGGACCGTCCCTTTGATTGCTAGTCCAGCCACTGAAAGGGTACCACCCATTTATTTCCACTCTGATTCCAGGCTGGAGTGTCTGCCTTTAGTCCCTGAGTGCAATTTCTTCTCTTTCTCAGTCTGCCTTGCCATCAAGGTTGTGGAACTTGTTGTTTCTGCCATAACTCGGATCCCTTCCAGTCTATTTTCCTCAATACCTTTCTATCCTGTTCTATATAACTAATCATCTAACTTGCAGAACCAGCCTCCATTTCCGTTACACTTTGACACTTCATCCATGGTTTGCTGACACATTTCTCTGCGTCTTCTGCATTCATGTTTCCGTTCTCTTTCATCTGTGGGTCTACGTCTATCAGGTGTGGGCAGATGTGATGCAACAGGGACCACTGAGATTCTTTGCAATGACATTGTTCCTGGGTGAACTCGATCCCTTGTTCTGTCTCTGACAAGAAGGTGAGTCTAACAGTTTAACCAGAGTCCAATGCTTCCAACAGCTGCCTCGCCGGGCCTGCACACAGACACAGGTGCCATTTGTCAGGAGCACCATGTCTGGTCGTACCCATCTGGGAGTAAACCCTATCCTTCCTGGCAGCTCCCTTACCAAGACTTGTTCAGCTGGCTAGCTTATCTCTCTCAGGCTCTGTCCAACCAGCAAAACGTTGCTGCTGCTTTCCTCGATCCCTGAACACACTAACCAGGTTACAATGGCCCTCCTCATCTCTGTGCCCTCTTATTAAAATGGCCCCAGTATTTTCTTCCTGTACACTTTCAATCTCTATCGACTCATGTTCCTTCTTTCTCTTTGCCCTATGATCTGAACAGTCATTCCCCTTCCGTACCTTCCTCTCCCCTTTTTTTGTGTGTTTTTACTTCAATTGCTGCTACCTCTTCAGGCATCTGCACTCTTTCTAACAGTTCTTGACTGTGTTTAACCTTTGGGACCTCCTGATATTGTTCATGAACATTGTCCCATCTCCTACCCCTGTCTGGGGCTGCTGTCTCTCTGTGGTCATGTTGTCTGCTCTGTGGGTAACACATGTTCTCTGTCCCCATCTTGTCCATGTGATTTCTCCTTTGCCTGAATCTATGATAGCACCTGCCTTACTCAGCATGCCTATCTCTCAATGTTTCAGTACACCCACGATTCTGCAGGAAGCTGCACTCCCTCAATCTCAAGCATCTGGCGCTCAATTCTCTCTGCTGTTGTAGTATCACCGCCTGCACCGGTAATGTAAATCACCTCTCCAGTCGTGGGCAAGGGCAGGTCAGTTATTGACACTGAGGTCTCATGTCCACTAACATATCACGTTGCTGGCCGCCAGATAAAATCTTCTGTGTACATCCGTGGGTGACCAGTAAAAGCCGTTTGTCTGACCTGGATGCTGACCTTACCAGGTCCGTAATGTGGTCAGGCAGAGAAGGCATGGCTGTCATTTCTGCCTGTTTTGGTGGGTGACTCTCACACCTTTCGTTTTAGGACATTGCGCCCAACTATGACCCAATGGGGTTCAGATGTAACATGTCATCTCCCTTACCTTTCTACTTCTATTCTGGCACTCGCTTGCTCGGTGCCCTGGTTGCTAGCACATGAAGCATGTTCTCTGCATCTTCACAGCAGCTATATCCATTACAGTCACTTAATGACTTCTCTTGCCCCTCCTCTGGTCTATCCCACTGGCCCATGATAGCATAGCTGAGTAGGCCGATCCCACTGCTAACCCTAAATCTAAAACGTCCTGGTGGACTGAGCTCAGGCCTTCCTTCAGGATTTTCAGGAAGACTGGATCTTTCCTCTCTGTATCGTCCAACCCTGAATACTCCTCATACGCTCGATATTTACACTCTGCATATTCCATGGCAGGTTCATCAGCTCTCATGATGATTTTCCGATTACTCTCACTTCCCTCCGTTGCTGCCTCACTTCCCCCTTAAAGAAGCGATATCTCTCTTCTTTCCAGGCATTCCCAGTAGTTGCTCACGTACCATCCTGAACTCACTAGGCTATACTGTCTTACATATTCTTCAGGCATTTCGCTTCCACCAACACGTGTACATCTTTAGGGTGCATCTGGTGAATCTCAATCATTTCTTCAAGCTTGTACCAGAATTATGAATCTCCACAAGAAGCTTTAATTGAGGGCAACTCTGACAAAATTCTCTGCTCCTCCCCAGGGGTGAAGGATCTGCAAATGGTGGTATTTCAGTTTTAAGGGCTGGCTCAGGTTGTCAGGATCCTCCACCTGCAGTTGCCTGAACTCAATAGGTGCCATGCCGACAGAAACACCTTGGTATAACCTCTCCCTAAAATACCTTCACACTAATCCCCATACTAAACAAAATATAAGGGATGGATAGAAATTAAACAGTACTTACTTAAAACCTCAGAATACTTTGCAATCTTCCACTTATATACCCCTGAACTCATCACACTTGTTGTATTCCCTTTCATATTCAGAAGTCTGTTACCCCAAAATTTCTAAATTATTCTTAAAACATTCACACTCCTAAGTATCCGGAATGAGTGACATACCCCCTGGTGTCTTGAACCATCTTTTGCAACTGGTGGCCCTATCTCACCAAACTACTCAAAACTGTCTTATAGCTGGTCCCTTACACAAATACACATGTACCAGCCTTTTGTATCTATCAGTTCAGCTCTCTGTGTTTTTCGGTACTTTGTGATCCCACGGTGGTTGGCCTGAACAAATCTAAGCGAGGGGTGCTACTCTTAAAAATTCTCACCCCCTTCGACTGCTTGAGTCGCTGGCCATATATGTATCCCAGGCAAACCCCCAAATTCTGTGACGTGATCGATGTCACCGGAGAAACACTGAAGCTGCTGATATAGAAGTCTTTATTCACCACAACAAGCAGGCATACTCCTATAGATGCTCTAGGTAGAAGCTCACCAACCAAAAAGTACATTTTTAAACCTTTAAAGATCAATAGATGACTCAAAATTGATTCAATATTTACAATTACATCGTTTACTTCAATACTTTGGTCAACAATTCTTCTTTTGAATGCTATATCTACAGTGGGAGAGGTCTCTGAATGTTCAAATACATTTGTTGCAAAGTAATTCACTCAGATCGTCTAAAATCTTCTAAAGACACAGAGACAGACACCCAAAATTAATGTTGTCAGGGCTCTCTCTGAGGACACAAGGATCATGAAAATGTAAAAGAACTACTGATTGCCTATTCCTGTGACCAAGTTTGATATGCTAAGTGACAACATCATCTAGACAGATTATTGGTGTGAATTACTTGATATTTCTCTCTGAATGACTCTCATGTTCTTTCTTTGCTTTGTGGCTATCTGGAGAAATGCAAATTTCAGAATTGTATATGGATACATGCTTTGATAATAAACATTCGTTTGAACCTTTGAACTTGGCCAATGTGACCTGGTGTGATGCACGCCAATTAACACAAGCCTTTTGACTTAGTGTTTGGCTGATGCATGTGCAAATGTATCACAAACACCATTTTACAAACCATATCTCTTAGTTTGTGGACCAGCCTGTTTATTAGCAATTTACAATCCATATTAAGAACTGAAGACTGGTTCTTCTTTAAAATATTATCTGCTATATTTACATCTTGGGAGGTGGGGTGGCAATATGTCTCTAGCAAAGGAGGTGTAAGGTGCTCCTTCCCGCCACTAGCCTGCAGGTCACCCTTGGACAAGGTGTAGCACCTGCTTAGCAACCAGGTAGGGTCACGTGAAGCCATGGGAGCAGGTGATAGATGGCCTTATGAGCAGCTGGTGCATATCACCTGTCCTGGTTATGTGACCACTGATGCCAGGCAGACAATCTCTGAAGAGTATTGATAATGGCTGGGGTCATCTGTCTTGTAAAGACCCTGCCCAGAAGAAGGCAATGGCAAACCACTTCTGGAGAAAAAATTGACAAAACCATCAACCAGGGCTTCCTAAACCTGCCTACCTTATCCTTCACCCTAACAGGAACATACAGGACCTTCACTCATGACATCACACTTATAATGTACTTGGCAGGGACTCCATTCCTTGCAAGCAATCTTGCCCAATCAACAAGACATTGTCTAATAATTCCAAAGTTTGCTCTGCCTCAGTTCAGGACCTTAATCTGTGAAGTTATCATATTCTATGGAAGTTTTCATGAAATAAATAATTTAGTTTTGTAATGAATAAGGACCACTGGTGTACTCGGACTATTTATGTAGATTTGCAGCAGCAATGTAAAAGGTCAGAAATATCATAAATCTTACAGTTGTCACAGAAATGCCATACTTTTCAGAGCTTTGCCAAATTTTAAACAACAGCAAAAGAGCTTGGGTTCAGTCAGTTAATGTAGTGTGGAGTATATAAAAAAAATCTGTTCGAAATGAAAAATGGTCAATGGGACAATATCTTATTTTCTGTAAATAATTGCATTTGCTGAGAAACAACCAAGCCAATGTTTCTCTTAATGAATCTTTTCACCAGTCTGGTGGTAAGAGTTAGCTGATCCCAACCAAAGTGTATTTATGAGATGGCTTCCTGTCAAAATGATTCATACATTCTTCAAAATTATTTGCATCTGTGACAAATCTTAAGTGCATTTATTAATGAGGATTGAAGTACACTTTTGGCACACTGATGCTCCAGTTTATTAGTCCCCTGTATGTCTTTTCCTCCAAGAGAACCACAATCTTGCCATAGGGTTTGGAGGCTTGTGTGCCTCAGTGACCTGGAGAGTTATGTTGGCTGGAGTCAGGGCTTTATGTTTTTGCTGTTGGTAGAGTCGTCAATGCCAAACAGGTCAAAGGGTCGAGGCCAGACTATGAGTGGTCCACTGGACCTCTAAGTTTTGGGGTTCAGCTCAGGACTAACAGCCCTGACTGGTAAAACAAAATTATTACAGAAGCAGCAATGAAGAATCCTTCTACATCTGAGTGTGATGGTATTCCTGAGTCTCTACCTGGGACTTGCATGACTGACAGTAGGGAAAACTGATGAAGCTACTGACATGCTGAAGGAAGCCCTGAGCACCACCAGAGATCAAGGCCCCTCATTGCTGCCCTAAATACCAGCAGCACAATGGGCAGTAAAATGTTGTGTTCAGTTAGTCATGTTGGTCTTCTACCTCTTCAAGTGACTTTGGGTGAAATGCCACAGGGTGGCACGGGTACGAGGGATCATGACCCCATATGTCTCATTTCCACGGATCAAACTGCAGAAGAAACATTATGGGCAAGGTTTCCTGCAGATGTGCTCTCGCACCACCTCTGTATCTTCACCATGTGTGTAGCAACTCCAAGCTGCCAACACGAATATCCACTTGTCTCACTTTCAAGGAGTCCACAACTCATGTTCTCACTATTATCCATTTACTTACTTGTTATTAATTATGTTCAGCACAATTTTGTGGGCCGAAGGGCCTGTATTGTGCTGTGGGTTTTCTACGTTTCTATGTTTCTATCATTTTTTGTATTTGCACAGATTGTCCTCTTCTGCACATTGGTTGTTTGTCAGTGTGTAGTTCTTAATCGATTCAATTGTATGTCTTTGTTCTACCTTGAATTTCTGCAAGAAAATGAATCTCAGGGTAGCATACGGTCACATATAAGTAATTTAGTAGTACAGTCGGCCCTCCTTATCCGCGGGGGATTGGTTCTGAGACCCCCCCCCCCCCCCGGCGGATACCCAATACCCAGAGCGGTGGTCTTTAGGACCCAGCGGAACCCCGGACTTTATTTAATATGTCTCAGTGCGCTGGACGTTAGGACCCAGCGGCGCAGCTCTGAATCCGCAGTGTTTCTCTTCACGAAAATAATCACGATCACGACTGAAAATAAGGTGGAAGTAATAAAGTGATCAGAAAGAGGTGAAACGCCATCGGTCATTGGAAAAGCGTTAGGCTACAGTCGGTCAACGATCGGAACAATTTTAATGGAGCATATGAAAGGCCCTGCCCCGATGAAAGCAACAATTATTACTAAGCAACGCAGTGGTTTAATTATTGAAATATGTATGTTTCTTAAGTGTTTTATATGCATTGAAAGGTAAAATATGTACTATATACTAAGAAAAACGTTTGACTAACTGACGCTAAATACTGGATGTACCTGTTTCGACTTCAAATCCGACTTATAGATGGACTCAGGAACAGAACTCATTCAAAACCCGGGGACTGCCTGTACTTTTAAGTCATTTCTAGATTACTTATAATACCTAATACAATGTAAATGCTATGTAAATAGTTGTTATACTGTATTGTTTGGGGAATAATGACAAGAAAAATAGTCTGTACATGCTCAAACAACGAGTGCTGGAGAGAGAACTTCCGGGATTTCCCAATCCGCGGTTGGTTGAATCCGCTGATAAGGAGGGCCAACTGTAAATTTACTTTGAACCACCGAAGCACAAGGATGGTACTTTTTCAAGTGTGAATCAATAAAATCATGATTTTTTTTCCTGGAAGAGTTTTATCGCCGATGGCCTTATCAGAAAGTATGAGACGGCCAAGACTTCTTCAATTCTTTTGCCATTTCTGATCATTAGAGACATTAAAGTTCAAAGTTCACAATAAATTTTATGATGAGAGTACATACATATTGCCACGTGCAGCCTTGAGCCTGCAGGCATTCTCAGAAAATCTATAGTATAGTAACTATTACAAAGTTGAACAAAAAAATTAAGTAGAGTGCAGAAGACAACAAACTTTGCAAATGCAAATATAAGTAAATAGCAATTAATAGTGAGAACATGAAATAACAAGATAAAGAGTCCTTAAAGTGAGATCATTGGCAGATGAGTGTAGTTATCAATATTGTTCGGGAGCCTGATGGTTGAGGAGCAGTAACTGTTCTTGAACCGTCTGGTGCGAGTCCTGAGGCACCCGTACCGTCTACCTGATGGCAACAGCAAGAAAAGAGCATGGGCTGGGTGGTGAGGGTCTTTGATGATGGATGCTGGTTTCCTATGACAGTGTTACATCTAGATGTGCTCAGTGATTGGGAGGGCTTTACTCGTGATGTGCTGTGCCGAATCCATACCTTTTGCAGGATTTTCCATTCAATGGCATTGGTACTTACATGTCAGGCTGTGATGCAGTCAATCAACATACTCTCCACTACTCATCTATAGAAGTATTTCAAAGTTTTTGATGTTACTCCAAATCCTAATGAAGTAGAGGCACTGTTATACTTCCTTGCTATTGCATTTACATGCTGGGTCCAGGACAGGTCCTCTGAAATAGTAACACCCAGGAATTAAAGTTACTGACCCGCTCCACTCTTGATCCTCTGATGAGGACTGGCTCAGTGACCTCTGGTTTTCCTCTCCTAAATGGAACACACTTTCAGCCCAGGGCACCATTAGTTCTACAATCTGAAATAAATGTGCCCCATGTGAAGCTCCCCTCTCCAAACCGTTTTTGTAGGTGCAACATTATGGTTATAAATCCACTCTTGATGAGATCAACTAACATCAAGTCAAGGTCAATGTAAACTTCCAGTTCAAGTTTAATTGTTATTCAAATGTCCATAGGAGTACAGCCAAATTAAACAGAATTCCTCTGGGGCCATTTCACAACACACAGTACCAACAGTCAGAAACAACACAGAGCGCATATAGCATATATAATTGTGATAGTAGAAAAACGTACAATTACAAACAAAATGTAAAAAAATAATATAGCCCAAGTCCCTGATGTCATGGCCTGTAGATTGATGGGGCAAGGATGGTATCCTGAAGCCATGTTCCTGCAAGAACAAGTCGCAGCAGTTCCTCATTTCGAGCAAGTGCAGCTTCGAACAAACGGAATCTAGCTTGTCTTCCTGAGAGTGAACATTGGAGGGCAGCACTGATAGGAGGGTCCAGTCACCAACCCAGTACGGATTCCAGTGGTACACAGTCAACTCTGGTGTCTCCTTCACTGGTGACCAGAACAGGCGATCCCAAGACAACAACAATCAAGGCGTCGCAGCTCCCTGCCATCGGTCTCACCACTGAACCAGTGAATTGGACTTGTAGTATTCTAAATTACCAATGTCTAACTGTGATCACAAGAAAAACATCCAAGCCAATAATTTCCACCATTTGTTGGATCATGCACTGCTTGGGTAACTGAAGTAGGCTGCAACCAGGTGCACAACAAGTCCAGTTCCATCACCTTCCATTGAAGTACGTATATGTTACTATGTACTGCCTTGAGATCTACTTACAGGAAAATAAAGAAATAAAATTGAATTTATGAAAAACTACACCTGACCAAAGACTGACAAACAGCTAATATGCAAAAGAAGACAAACTGTGCAAATAAAAATGAATAGCACTGAGAAGATGAGTTGTAGAGGCCTTGAAAGTGAATCTGTAGGTTGTGGAATCAGTTCAGATCTGTGGAGAGAGAAATTATCAATGCCTGGTTCAGAAATATAATGATTGTAGGGTTTCTGAACCTGGTGGTGTGGGACCTAATGCTCTTGTACCTTCTGTTGGAAGGTAGTAGCTTATCACACTGGTCAAAAGGTTTATTTAAAGAAGATTAAATAAACTGTAGATTCTGGAGCTCGGACCAGCAAACAACATGCAGGAGGAAATCAGCAGGTCAGGAGGCATGGAAGGAGATTGCTGATATTTTGGGTTAAACCCCTGCATCATGAGGGGCAAGATGGCCGGCATAAAGATGAGATGAGGAATTGTGAGAAAGGAATCTGAGGCAATTGAACATAAAACAATACAGCACAGTACGAGTCCTTCTATGCACAATGTTGTCATAGAACACTACAGAACAGAAACAGGCCCTTTGGTCCATCTAGGCTGTACCAAACAATTAATCTGCCCAGTCCCATCGATTTGCACTGGGACCATACCCCTCCCATCCAGGTACCTATCCGAATTTTTCTTAAATGTTGAAATTGAACCCGCATCTGCCACTTTTGCTGGCATCTCTTTCTACACTTTTATCACCCTCTGAGTGAAGAAGTTCCCCATCATGTTCCCCTTAAATATTTTACATTTCCCTCTTAACTCATGACCTCTTATTCTAGTCTCACCCAACCTTAGTGGGAAAAGCCTGCTTGCATTTACCTTATCTATACCCATCATAATTTTGTATACCTCTATCAAATCTCCTCTCAATCTTCTACGTTCTGGGGAATGAAGTCCT
Source organism: Hemitrygon akajei (assembly GCF_048418815.1). Classification (NCBI taxonomy): domain Eukaryota; kingdom Metazoa; phylum Chordata; class Chondrichthyes; order Myliobatiformes; family Dasyatidae; genus Hemitrygon; species Hemitrygon akajei. The sequence continues at coordinate 154,258,898 of NC_133132.1, forward strand.
AACTTATTCAGACTTGCCCTATAACTCAGGTCTTCAAGTCCTGGCAACATCCCTGTAAATTTTCTTTGCATTTTTCAACCTAATGTACATTTTTACTGAGGGTAGGTGTGGTCAAAAGTGCACATAATACTGCAAATTAGACCTCACCAACATCTTATACAATGTCAACATCACACCCCAACTTCTGTTCTCAATCCATTGACTTATGGCCAATGTGCCACAAGCTTTCTTTACAACCTGTGAAACCACTTTTTATATATTTTTATTGAAGGAATGGCACAATACAGAATACATAATGGATTACATTTTCCACCACTTTTAAGAAGTTATGGATCTGTATTCCTGGATCCCTCTGATCTACTAAACTCCTCATTGCCCCACTGCTCACCATGTAAGACCTATCATGGTTGGTTCTCCCAAAGTGCAACATCTCACAGTTGTCTGCATTAAATTTCTTCTGCCATTTTTTCAGCCCACTTTTTCCAGCTAATTCAAATTCGGCTGCAAGCTTTGATAGCCTTCCTCACTGTCCATACACCCCAAATTGTGGTGTCATCCACAAATTTGCTGATCCGGTTAACCACATTATCATCTAGATTGTTGAGATAGATGATAAACCACAATGGACCCAGATCGATCCCTAAGGCACAGGCCTCCATTCAGAGCAACGACCATCTACAGCCAATCTGGTTTCATTCACAAAGCCAATGTTTAATTCGATTTACTACCTCATCTTGAATGCTGAGAGTCTGAAACTTCTTGAACAACCTCCCATGTGGGACCTTCTCAAAGGGCTTACTAAAATCCATGTAGACAGCATCCACTGCTTTGTCTTCATCAACTTTTCTGATAACTTCCTTGAAAAACTCTATATGATTGCTTAGACACGGCTTACCAAACACAAAGCCATGTTGACTATTCCTTATCAGTTCCTGTCTACCCAAATACTTACATATCTCATCCCTTAGAATATCTTCCAATAACTTTTCCACTGTTGATATCAGTCTCACCAGCCTATAAATTTGCAGGCTTATTCTTAGAGCCTCTCTTAAACAATGGAACAGCATTAGGTAACCTCCAATCCTCCAACATCTAACCCATGGGTGTGGATGTTGTAACTATTTCTGCTCGGTTCCTGCAATTTCTGCACTATCCTCACACAGGGTCTGGAGGAACACATTGTCTAGCCCTGAGGATTTATCCACTCTAATTTGCCTCAAGACCCTATAGGGCCCATGTTCTTGCTTCTGCATTTCCTCACATCTATAGACTCTACGTCTGTCACCCAAGTAAATACAGATGCAAAAAAAAAAAATCCATTTAAGATCTCCCTCATCTCTATCTGGTCCACACCAAGATTACTGCTCTGATTCTCCAGGTGAAAGATTTTGTCCCTTGTAATCCTTTTGCTCTTAATGTATCTGTAGAAGCTCTTAGGATTCTCCTTCACCTTGTTTGCAACCTCAGGTCTTCTCTTAACCCTCCTGATTTCCTTCCTAAGTGTTCTGTTGTATTTCTTATACTCTTCAAGTACCTAATTTGTTCCTGCCTGTCTATACCTGCTCTCCACCTCTTTCTTTTTCTTAACCGGACTTCAGTATCTCTTAAAAACCAATGTTCCATAAACGTGTTACCCGTGCCTGCTATTCTGAAAGGAACATACATCTCTGTACTCTCAAAATTTCACTTTTGAATGCTTCCAGTTACCCTGTACACCTTTGCCACTAAACAACCAATTCCAATCCACACTTACCAGATCCTTTCTGATACCATCAAAATTGCCATTTCGCCAATTTAGAATCTCAACCCAAGGACCAGAACTATCCTTTTCCATAATTACCTTAAAACTAATGATCACTAATTGCAACGAGTTCCCTAAACAAACTTCTGTCACCCTAATTCCCTCCCATTCCCTAATTGGAGATCTAGTATTGCACTCTCTGCAGTTGGGACTTCTATGTACTGATTAAAGAAACTTTCCTGAATACATTTGACTAACTCTTTCCCTTCCAACCTTTTTACAGTGTGGGAGTCCCAGTCAATATGTGGAAAGTTAAAATCACCTACTATCACAACTTTATGCATTGTGCCATGTTTCAACCATGATTGAATGGTGGAACAGACTTGACAGGCCAAATGGTCCAATTCTGTTCCTGTCTTAAGGTCTTGCAACAGTCTGTGATTTCTCTACAAGTTTGTTCCTCTAAGTCCTGTGGATTGTTGGGTGGTCCATAAAATAGTCCCATTAACGTGGTGATATCTTTCTTACTCATCAATTCTACCCATAAAGCCTCACTAGAGGAGTTCTCCAGCCTGACGATCAACACTGATGTACCTCAGGTGTGTGTGCCGCTGAAAATTTGCTGTTCATTCCCAAACCAAAAACCATGGGTGAACCAGGAGATTTGTAGTCTGCTGAGGGCTAGATCTGTGATCCAGGTCTGTACAAGAAAACCAGGTATGACTTGCGGAGGGCTATTTCAAGAGTGAAGAAACAATTCCAAGTGAGGTTGGAGGCGACAACGGATGCACGTCTACCTTGGCAGGGTTTGCAGGACATTACTTCCTACAAAGTGAAACCCAATTACATGAATGGCAGTAATGCTTCACTACCAGATGACCTCAACACCTTTTATGCTCGGCTTGAAAGGGAGAACGTAACTACACCTATGAAGATACCTGCAGCATCCGGTAACCCTGTGATCTCTGTCTCAGAAGCTGATATTAGGCTGTCTTTAAGGAAGGTGCAGGCCCTAATGGAGTACCTCATAAGGCTCTGAAAATTGTGCCAACCAACTGGCGGGAGTATTCAAGGACATTTCCATCCTCTCACTGCTACGGTTGCAAGTTCCCACCTGCTCCAAAAGGGCAACAATTATAACAGTGCCCAAGAAGAGTAGTGTGAGCTGCCTTAACGACTATTGTCCAGAAGCACTCACATCTACAGAGATTAAATGCTTTGAGAGGTTGGTCATGGCTAGAATGAACTCCTGCCTCAGCAAGGACCTGGACACACTGCAATTTGCCTTTCGCCACAATAGGTCGATGGTAGATGCAATCTCAATGGCTCTTCACATGGCCTTATATCACTTGGACAATACAAACACCTAAGTCAGGATGCTGTTCATTGACTATAGCTCAGTGTTTAACACCATCTTTCCTGCAGTCCTGATTGATAAGCTACAGAACTGGGCCTCTGTACCTCCCTTGGCAATTAGATCCTCAACTTCCTAACCGAAAGACCACAACCTGTGCAAATTAGTGATAATATCTCCTTCTCGCTGACAATCAACACTGATGCACCTCAGGGGTGTGTGCTTAGTCCGCTACTCTACTCTCTCTGTACCCATGACTGTGTGGTTAGGCATAGCTCAAGTACCATCTATAAACTTGCTGATGATACCATTGTAGGTTGAATCTCAGATGGAGATGAAAGGTTGTACAGGAGCGAGATACACCAGCTAGTTGTGTGGTGTTGCAGCAATAACCTCGCGCTCAGAGTCAGTAAGATGAGAAGGCTGATTGTGGACTTCAGGAAGGGTAAGACGAGGGAACACAAACCAATCCTCATAGAGGGGTCAGAAGTGGAGAGAGTGAGCAATTTCAAGTTCCTGGGTGTCAAGATCTCTGAGGACGTAACCTGGTTCCAACATATCGATGCAGTTATAAAGAAGGCAAGATAGCAACTAAACTTCATTGAGTTTGAGGAGATTTGGTTGGTCACCTAAAACACAAACTTCTATTGGTATACAATGTAGTGCATTCTGACAGGCTGCATCACTGTCTGGTATGGCGGGGCTAATGCACAGGACTAAAAGAAGTAACTAAGTCAGAAACCTAATCAGCTTCACCTTGGATACCAGCCTCCTTCAAGGAGCAGTGCCACAGAAAGATGACGTTCATTATTAAGGACTCCCATCACCCAGGGCATGCCCTCTTCTCATTGTTACTGTCAGGGAGGAAGTACAGAAGTCTGAAGGCACACACTCAGTGATTCAGGAACAGCTTCTTCCCCTCTGCCATTTTAAAATATAGATTATTTCTGTTTTTGCTCTATTTTAATCTATTCAATATACGTATATACTTACTGTTATTTATTTATTCTTTCTACATTATCTTGTATTGCATTGAACTGCTGCTGCTAAGTCAACAAATTTCTTGACACATGCCAATGATAATAAACCTGATTCTGATTGTAAATATGGAATTGTCCTTTGATGTTCAGCATATATACTGTTGGGTAGCATTGGTCAAGCCAGACCTTTCCATTGAGAGCGTCACAATGTGATTCCTGCTGTATTTTGATTTGTCAAATAAAGAGGCTGTTTCATATCTCCCAGTATTTCCTTTGGTGACTTAATTCATGCAACAACACACTGCAAGGCATAATGAGTTAGTAGAAGTGAACAGAAGAAAGAAACTAAATGGAGCAAAAGGGGGATAGTGTTAATGAGGCCATTCAAAATCTGATGCCGGAAAGAATAAAGTTGTTCTCAAATTTTTGATTGTGGGTCTTCAAGCTTCTGTACCTTCTGCCTGATGGTAATACGAAGAAGAGGGCATGTCCCAGATAGTGTGGGTCCTTAATGATGGGATGTTGCCTTCTTGAGGCATCACCTTTTCATGACATCCTCAGAGGCTTGCATCATTAATGGAGCTGGCTGAGTCTACAACCCTCTGCAGATCCCGAAATCTTCCTGTTCCTGCACACTGCCAAGAATTCTGCTATTACTGAGTCACTAGGTACCTCTGGAGCTCTATAAAACTCTGGTCAGATCACTGTGTTCAGTTCTGCTGGGGAGGGATGTGCCCATAATGCATTGGGCAGAGTCCACTACTCTCTGCCACCTCTGTTTTTCCTGAGTATTCAAGTTACCAAACCAGACTATGATGCAGTCAGCCAGAACACTTTAAACACAACATCTGCAGAAGTTTGGATCTCCTTAACCTCCTAAGAAAATAAAGACGCATGTGCTGGGCCCAGGACAGGCCATCTGATATGTTAACATTCCGGAATTATAAAGCTGCTGACTCACTCCACCACCGATCCCTCAGTGTAGACTACTGCATGTTCAGCCTCCTTCCCCTTTCCGAAGACAACAACCACTTCTTTAGTTTTACTGATGCTGTGAGAGCTTTTGCTATGGCATTATTCAGCCAGGTGTCCTATCTCATTCCTTTACACTGACTCATCATCATCTGTGATTCATCCAGCAACAGTGATGTTATCAATGAATTTGCAGATGGAATTGGAACTGTGCTTAGTCAGGTGTGTATAGACAGTAGAGCACGGGCCCAAACACACTGCCATGAGGTACTCCTGTGTTGTTGGTCAGCGAGTTGGTAACGCTACCAATCCTGACTGACTGTGGTCTGCCAATGAAGAAATCGAGTTACAGCTGCAGCGGCGGGTACAGAGGCTCAGGTCTTGAAGCGTGATGAGGAGTCTGGATGGGATGAATCCCATCGCTGTCTGTAAGGGTTCTCTCCATCGCCGACAAGCAGCAAACATTTCTGTTGTCCAGATGGTGCAGAGTAGAGTGAAGAGAGAGGCATGGTGACCTAGTGGTTAGCACAATGTTTTACAGTACCAGTGACCCAGGTTCAATTCCCATTACTGTCTGTAAAGAATTTGCATATTCTCGACATGACAGCATGGGTTTTCCTCCGGGTGCTCCAGTTTCTTCCCACAGTCCAAAGATGTACTGGTTGGTAGGTTAGTTGTTCATTGTAAATTGATCTGTGATTAGGTCAGAGTTAAGTCATAGGATTGCTGTGCAGCAAGGTTTGAAGGGCCGGAAGGGCCTAGTCCAAGCTGTATATCAATAAATCAATTAATTAATCACATCTGCCGTTCACCTGTTGTGGTGTGTTCTTTCTGCTGTTTATACCATGTTTCAGCATGGTCCCTTATCGAAACATATAGTGAAATGCATCGTTTTGAATCAAGGACCAACACAGTCCAAGGATTGTATTGGGGGCAGCCTGCAAGGGTTGCTGTGACAGAGTTCATTTGGAGAGGATGTTTCCTCGAGTGATTAATAAGGGGGTCAAAGCTTCTGGGAGAAGGCAGGATTATGGAGTTGAGAGGGATACTAAATCAGCCATGATTGAATGGCAGAACAGACTTGATGGAGTGAATGGGAACTTTTGTTTTACAGATATTGAGTTTAAGGGTTATTGTCTCATAAATGCATTAAAGATGATCTTGCCCTGTGAATATGTGCTTTCTGCATACTGCAGTCAGATTATCGAGATTGGAGGGATGTTGATTCTCAAATGGAGGGAAGCATTTTCATTAGTCTTGTAGGGAAATTCCACTCTGATGGAAGCTTATTGGAAGAAAGGTGCAGCATTTCTGTAAAAGAGGTTGGTAAAACAGTCAGGAAAATGACACAACTTTGCTTGATATCCAACGGCACTGAGATGGGATCTGTTATGGACTCTTTGGTTAGGAATTGGAATTGGAATCAGAATCAGGTTTAAAGTCACTGGCATATGTTATGAAATTTGTTGTTATGCAGCAGCAGTACATTGCAATACATAATAATTTTTTAAAAACTGTAAATTTCAGTAAGTATATATATTTAAAAAGTTGAAATAAATATGTAGTGTAAAAAGAGGGAAACGAAGTGAGGTAGTTTTCATGGGTTCACTGTCCATTCAGAAATCTGATGACAGAGGGGAAGAAGCTATTTGTGAATCATTGAGTGTCCGCCTTCAAGCTCCTGTACCTCCTTCCTGATGGTTGCAATGAAAAGAAAGCATCCCCTGAATGATGAGGGTTCTTAATGATGGAATCTGCTTTTTTGAAGCATTGTTCCTTGAAGATGTCCTGGAAGCTGGGGAGACTAATGCCCAAGATGGAGCTGGCTAAGTTCACAACTTTCTGCAGCTTTATTTCTATTTTGTGCAGTGGCCCCTCACCCCCTCACCCAAGTTAGAATGTTCTTCACGGTAGAAATTTGCAAATGTCTTTAGTGACATCCCAAATCTTCTCAAATTCCTAACGAAATATAGCCATCATGAGAAATAAACATTGGCATTAACTGACCTATTCTTATATGCAACTCTTTCTCTTTCTTCAGTAATAGCTCAGCATCTTCCCGAATGCTTTATTACATATTCCCACAAGTCTGAGCACTTGTGCTGAGAAATAGATCCTAGATTTTTTGATGTGCAGATTACTGACTCAGTCTTTACATGGATCACTTCACAACTCCATTTCGCCTTGCATCAGATGTTGATGCATCACTGGGAGTCACACAGCTTTTGAAGTGCATCTTCAAATGACCTTAGACATCCTGGAGCCAGTCCTTCACAGGCACTTGCAAATGCACCTGGGATGTTTTATTATTGTTTTTATTTATGGTGCAATTTAACAAGTGCCAATTTCTATCTGCTATCTCCTTGCTGAATTTCACACACTGCAGTCAATGATTGCTAACATCAACTGTAGTCAACACCCATCACCAAAGTTTATGTTTAAGACTGAAGCTGATGGTAGAGTCCTTTTCAGAAACTAAAATTAGAACCATCTGCCCAATAAATCATTATTCTGGCAGCCGCAGGGACCGTCTTCACAAATAAAGTGACTCACTAATATAAATTCAGCCTGACATTGAATAGAGAGTGACTCTGGGCTGTCAGTTGGCCTGCCCCTGTCTACATTGCAGAAGATTCATATGTGGCTCTGTTTATAATATTAGGGTCCAGTGTTAACAAGTTAATGTCCTAATCTGGTGCGTCTTCCAGTCAGCTTCCAACAATTCAAAATAAATAGATGGAATTTGTAGGGAGCCGACATCTTAATACCCAGTGTACAACAATGGGATCGCTACAGCCAGGCAGCATGATATTGTAAAACTTATCTTTAGACGTATTGCCTATGTTAGCTTTCTATAAGGCTTCAAAAAAATTTGCTATTACACATTAGACTAGATATGTTGTGTAATTTACAGGTTGAACTGCATAGCAGAGGCAACAGATTTATGAATATCTGGTTATAAGCAGCTGTGTAGAAGTTGGATCAGTCTTGCTGGCTGTGAAATTTCTAAAGTTCTTTTATAATCAACACTGAAATTCAGTGCTTCGGAGACCAGCAGGGAGCCACAGCTTCCACCGTCTTAGTCAGATCTTATGAGATTTTAAAACTGCTGCCTCTCATGGTTCAATCACAACACTGATGTTTTTCAGCATTATGCGATTGAAAATTGACAGCATGCAATGATGCATTATCACAACCACTTCTGGGCTGCTTTATCTCACTCTCAAAGTTGGGCATGTCACTTCCCAGCTTTGGGCAACTGGTGTGATTTGAGTCTCACCTGGGAACTTAACTCCATGTTATCTCAGAAGCAACCGTCTTCATCAGAACATTTGTGTTTTCAGTAGATTAAGTCTCAAGTAATGTAAATCCTGTAATGTAACACCTTCTATCATTCTGCTGTCCACATCCCTCCTCCTCCAACACAGTATTAACCCATATGACCCCTTCATATCATCAGTGACACGTGAAGTTTATGCCACAGCTTCTCTGCCCTCTACTGCTCTGTTCCCAGGTATCCTGATATTTCTGGCCAGTACCCCCTGTCTGGGGGTATGAGTGGGTGGGGTGGTGGAAAGGGGCTTGTTTTGCTGTTGCTGTATGTGTTCTGCTGAACATTGTGGACATACTATATTAGCACTGGAATATGTGGCAGCACACGCAGGCTGCCCCAGCACATCCTTGGGTGTGTTGGTTATTAATGAATATGACACATTTCACTGTATGCTTTGATGTACATACTCGATAAATCTGACCTTGAAGTTTTCCTCCTCCCTCAGTGACTCAAACCTTGTCCACAGGCTATCACTTGTCAGCCCAGGGAACCGCAAGCCCACATCAGTGATATGAAAATAGCTGGAGGGGATTCCAAAGGGCATGATTCACTTTTACCTGGAAAGGCAAGAATGGATTCCAAAATCATCCTCTTTTATCATCTCTTCCCCATCACACAGATCACCTTCTGAAAATCTCAGTGATGTCTTTGCTTACACCAATGTCAACCATTCATACTCAACCCTCCATAATATTCAGCTCACCAAACCATCTTTCTAGAAGTAAAGGCCATGCTTGTCTATCGTTGTTGTGATAAGTGAGGTTCTTGGCATCTCAAAGTCAAAGTCAAGGTAAGTCTATTATCAAAGTATGTATATATCCTCCAGAAGGAGTACGACTTTGCCGTGGTTTGGAGGCTTGTGTGTTTCGATGACCCTGACTGGTGTTAAGGCTTTATGCTTTGGCTCTGGGTAGGGTCACCCAATGTCAAACAGGTCAAAGGATAGGCCAGACTAAGAATGATTCATTGACCTTCCAAGATCACGGGATCAGCTCAGGACTAACAACCCTGACTAGTGAAACAGAACTGTTATGGAAATAGCAACGAAGAATCCTTCTACACCTTTGCACAACGGTACTCCGGAGTCACCACCCGGGACTTGCGTGGCTGGAGTTAGTGAAAGCTGAGAGGAAGCTATTGGCATGATAGATAGATAGATAGATAGATAGATAGATAGATAGATAGATAGATACTTTATTCATCCCCATGGGGAAATTCAACTTTTTTTCCAATGTCCCATACACTTGTTGTAGCAAAACTACTTACATACAATACTTAACTCAGTAAAAAAAAATATGATATGCATCTAAATCACTATCTCAAAAAGCATTAATAATAGCTTTTAAAAAGTTCTTAAGTCCTGGCGGTAGAATTGTAAAGCCTAATGGCATTGGGGAGTATTGACCTCTTCATCCTGTCTGAGGAGCATTGTATCGATAGTAACCTGTCGCTGAAACTGCTTCTCTGTCTCTGGATGGTGCTATGTAGAGGATGAGGTGGAGGGTCTTCCTTGCTGACCTAAACACCAGCAGACAACCGGCAGTAAATAAAAATTGTAAGTACATACAAACGTATATGTCACCATATACTACCTTGAGATTCATTTTCTTGTTGGCATTTACAGAAAAATAAAGAAATAGACTAGAACTTATGTAAAACTATAAATAGCAAAGACTGACAAACAACCAATGTGCAAAAGACAAATCATGCAAATAATTAAAAAAAAATACTGAGAACATGAGTTGCAGTGTCCTTGAAAGTGAGTTATACGCTGCAGAGTCAATATAGTGCTGAGCTGTGAGACTTAGCCATGCTGCTTCAGGAGGTAGATTGATATAGGGTAATAATTGTTTCTGAGCCTGGTGGTGTGGGACCTAAGGCTCTTGTACCTCCTGCTCAATGGTGAGGAGAGAGCATGACCTGGATGATGGGGGTCGTTAATGATACCTAGGTAAAATCACAGCCTCATGCCTTTTGAGAGTGGAAGATTAAGTGTGGTATAATGAATCAGTACTTTACTGGAAAGGGTTAAGTGGGTTATCAGTGCATTGAAGAAACAAGAGTTATGAGAAGCAGGCAGCAAAATCAACTTGAGACCAAGATCAAACTAGTCCTAGTCTAGAATGGATGAGCATGGTTGAGGGATTACCTGTCCACACCTTCTTCTATTTCTTATGAGGAAATCCCCATGGAGTGGTAGTCATGACTTGTGTTAATGCGGTTAAATTGTTAAGAGGAAACATAGCATTGGAATTTCCTCTAGGGATTCCCAGTTTCCTGCTGTCATCATAGCAGAGATTAATGAAAACCTTGGAAAAATTACGTAAATGGGATAATAGAAAAAATTCAATTGAAATTCCAGTAACTTGTTTAAAAGAGGAAATGAATTAAAGCAGGGAACAGCTTGGCGAGAGAAAAAACCCAATACCTCTCTGGCTCCAAACTTCTAAACATCCTGCAAAGAGATTTTAAAATGGAACTGTCCATGCTTCTTGGAAGAGGACAATGTACAATGGAATCTGTAGCCATGACGGTAAAATAGTATCACTGCCAGGCTTCGCAAATCACAAACAAAACTTCTCACACTCTTCTGGCTCAGATATTCTTCACTTCTGTTCACATCAGTTGCTGTATCCTTAAAATATCGGCCGAGTTAGCAGGACTGTGGTAGGGGTATGAAGGGCCATGGCCAATAATAACAAAGGAAATTGAATTGCTGACATGCTACAAAATTCCACGCTTTTTAAATTCAGAACCAGAAGCAGGTTTATTACAATACGTTACAGTAAGAAATATATTTAAATTGTGCAAAAAAAGAGCACAATATAAGGTAGTGTCATTGGTCCTTTCAGAAATCTGATGGTGAAGGGAAGAAGCAGTTCCTAAAATATCGAGTGTGTATTTTCAGGCTCCTGCACCTTGCCCTTGATGGCAGTGAAGAGAAGAGGTATACTTTGGGTGACAGGGGTCCTTAATGATAGATGCCTTCTTGAGGCACCACCTGTTGGAGTTATTGTCAATGGTGGGGAGTCTTATGTCCATGATGGAGCTGGCTGAGTTTACAACCCTTTTAGCTTTTACTAGCTTTTACTGATCTTGTGCACTGGCACAATCATATTGGATGTTGAGGCAACCGGACAGAATTCATGGTACTTCTGTAGAAATTTGCTTTGGTGACAGACCGAATCACCTTACCCTCCAAACAAAATATAGCCACTGCTGTGCCTTCTCCATACTTCAAAGTAAAATTTGACTATTAAAGCATCAGGAATGGTTAGGTGTAAATAAAACATGCAACTGCAGATATAAATAAATGGCAATAAATAACGAGCATGAAATAACAAGATAAAAGAGTGCAGTTATCCCCTTTCATTCAAGAGCCTGATGGTTGAGGGGTAGTAACTGTTCTTGAACCTGGTGGTGCGAATCCTGAGGCACTTGCACCTTCTACCTGATGGCAGCAGAGAGAAAAGAGCATGGCCTGGGTGGTGAGGATCTTTGATGATGGATGCTGCTTTTCTACAGCAGCGTTTCATGTAGATGTGCTCAATGGTTGGGAGGGTTTTACCCATGATGTACTGGGCAAACTCCACTACCTTTTGTAGGACTTTCTGCTCAAAGGTACTGGTGTTCCCATACCAGGCCGTAATGCAGCCAGTCAGCACACTTTCCACCACACATCTATAGAAGTTTGCCAAGGTTTCTGATGACAAGCTGAATCTCCGCAGACTCCTGAGGAAGCAGAGGTGCTGTTGTGCTTTCTTTGCAATGATATTTATCTGATGAGTCCAGGACAGATCTTCTGAGATAGTGGCATCAAGGAATTTAAAGTTACTGACCCTCTCCACCTCTGATGCTCTGATGATTACTGGCTTATGGACCTCTGGTTTCCCACTCCTGAAGTCTACAAACAGTTCCTTGGTCTTCTCAACATTGAATGAGAGGTTATTGTTATTAAACACCCTGCCAAGTTTTCAATCTCCCTCTTGTATGCTGATTCATCACCTTCTTTGACACAGCCCATGACAGTGGTGTTGTCAGCAAACTTGTATATGGTGTTGCATCAATATTTTGGGTCCAGGATAGATCTTCAGAGATGTTGGCACCAGGAACTCGAAACTACTCATCTTTTCCATTGCTCAGCCCTTGAAGAGGGCTGGTTGTGTTCTCATAAGTTCCCCTTCCTGAAGTCCATAATCATTTCCTTGGTCTGACTGACACTGAGTGCAAGGTTGTTGTTGTGACACCACTTAACCAGCAGATCTATCTCACTCCTGATGACAACAATGGGAATTGAACCCTGAATGCTGATTGCTGGTACTGTAGATTGTTATACTAAGGATTTTGCTGCCATGGCGCTCCTGTTATCAGTAAAGATGCAGGTAGATAATGCGTGTTGGTAAAAGGAACAACAGTGTGGATGATTATCTAAATGGGGAGAAGGATCAAACATCAAAAGGACTTAGGGGTCCTTGTGCAAGAGTGTCAGAAGGTTAATTTACAGGTAAAGAAGACAAATGCAATGTTGGCATTTATTTCAAAGGGAATTGTGCTTTTCAATAACGTTATCGCGGAGTCGTTTGAGTGTTCTTTTGTCTTCGCGGTGTAGTTTTTGCCAGGATACTGACTGACCAGCAATTGGACCTTCCAGATACAGGTATATTTTGGCTACAATCAATTGAAACACCTTGACTGCACACTGGTCTACAAAAACATATCTCCATTTAACTAATTATGTGACTTCTAAAGCCAATTGGCTGCACCAGTGATGATTTGGTGTGTCATATTAAAGGGAGTGAATACTTAGGCAATCAATTATTTTGTGTTTTATATTTGTAATTAATTTAGATCATTTTATAGTGATCTCTTTTTCTGATGATCATGTTAAAAAAAGGCCAAATTAAATCCACTGTGATTCAATGTTGTAAAACAATAAAACATGAAAACATCTGGATGGTGGGGTGTGAATACTTTTTATAGGCACTGTGTTAAGTGTAAAAGAGAGTAAAGAGTAGCTATTGAACTGCTGGAAATTGAAGCTGGAGAAGTAGTAATGGGGTACTAGGAATGCTGGATGATCTGAGTAAGTATTTTGTTTCAGTCTTCACTTTGGAAGACACCAGCAGTGTGCTGAAGTCTGAGCATGTCAGGGGGTAGTAGAGTGTGCAGTTGTTATTATGAGAGAGAAGGTTCTTGGGAAACTGAAAGGACTGAAGGTAGATAAGTTACCTGGATGAAATGGACTACACCCCAGGATTCTGAAAGAGGTAGCTGAAGGAATTGTGGAGGCATTAGTAAAGATCTTTCAAGAATCAATAAATTCTAGCATGGTTCCAAACAATTGGAAAATTACAAATGTCATTCAAAGGGAGGGAGGCAAAAGAAAGGATGGCTTTGTTACAAAGTTCGTGATGATGTGAAGATAGCTGGAGGGGCAGGTAGTTTTGAGGAAGTAGAGAGGCCACAGAAGGACATAGACAATTTTAAAGAATGGGCAATGAAGAGGCAGGTGGAATACAGCATCGGGAAGTGTATGTCATTCACTTTGGTAGAAGAAATAAAAGAGTAGATTATTTTCTAATTGGAGAGAAATTTCAAAAAGCTTATGCGCTAAGGGACTTAGGTGTCCTTGTGCAGGATTCATTAAAGGCCAATTTTTAGGTTGATACTGTGTTGAGGAAGGCAATGCGATGTTAGCATTCATTTCAAGAGGAGTAGAATATAAAACTAAGAATGTAATGTTGAGGCTTTATAAAGCACTGGTGAGGCCTCACTTGTAGTATTGTGAGCAGTTTTGGGCCTCTTATCATAGAAAGGATGTGCTGATACTGGAGAGGTTTCAAAGGAGATTCACGAAAATGATTCCAAGATTGAAAGGCTTGTAATATGAAGAGAGTTTGATGGCTCTGGGACTGTATTCACTATAATTAAGAAGAATGGGGGTGACCTAATCGAAACCCATCGAATGTTGAAAGAACTTGATAGAGTGGAGGTGGAGGTGGAGAAGATGTTTTCTATGGTGGGCGAGTCTAGGACCAGACGACACAGCCTCAGAATTGAGGAGCGTCCTTTTCAAATGGAGATGAAGAGAATTTTCTTTAGCAGAGACTAGAATTCGTTGCCAAAGTCAGCTGTGGAGGCCAAGTCTTTAAATATTTTTAAGGCAAAGATTGGTAGTTTCTTGATTGGGACTAAACTGCTAGACATCAGAGCATGGAGTGGGTTGGAAGGTAAGCTACAGAAGCCAGAAAGCGGTAATTGATGGCTGCCTCTCTGACTCAAGGCCTGTGACTAGTTGTGTGCCACAGGGATCGGTGCTGGGTCTGTTGTTGTTTGTCATCTATATCAATGATCTGGATGTTCATGTGGTTAACTGGATCAGCAATTTTGCAAATGACATCAAATTTGGGGTGTAATGGACAGCGAGGAGGGCTATCATGGCTAGCAAAGGGATCTGCATCAACTGGAAAGATAGGATGAAATATGGCAGATGGAATTTCATGCAGACAAGTACAAGATATCATACCAGGGTAGGTCTTACACAGTGAACAGCAGGGCACTGGTAGAACAAAAGGATCTGGAAATATAGGTCCACAATGCAATGAAAGTGGCATCACAGGTAGATAGGACCATAAAAAAGACTTTTAGCACATTGGCCTTCATAAATCAAATTATTGAGTACAGGAGATGGGATGTTTTGTTGAAGTTGTATATAACATTGGTGAGGCCTAATTTGGAGTACTGTGTGCAGTTTTGCTCACCTATCCACAGGAAAGATGTAAATAATGTTGAAAGAGTACAGAGAAAATTTACAAGGATGTTGCTGGGTCTAGACGACCTGAGTTATAAGGAAAGATTGAATAGGTTAGGACTGTATTCCTTAGAATATAGAAGATTGAGAGGAGATTTGATAGAGGTATAAAAAATTATGAAGGGTATAGATAGGGTAAATGCAAGCAGGCTCTTTCCACTGAGGTTGGGTGGGAGTACAACCAGGGGTTATGAGTTAAGGGTGATAGATGAAAAGTTTAAGGGAACCATGAAGGGAAACTTCTTCACTCAGAGGGCCATGAGAATGTGGAACGAGCTGCCAGCACGAGTGGTGCATGTGAGCTCGATTTCAACATTTAAAAGAAGTTTGGATAGGTACATGGATGGTAGAGGTATGGAGGGTTATGGTCCCAGTGCATTTCGATGGGTGTGGGCTGTTTAAATGGTTTCAGCATGGACTAGATGGGCCAAAGTGCCTGTCTCTGTGCTGTACTTCATGAATCTATAAGCATGCATCATGCAGGTCTTCTTTTGTTAATTCACCGATGGTCACACTTGTACTGCAGCTACCTTGCTGCCCTCAAGATGGCTGCAGTCCAATGATATGGTCATAGAACCTTGAAGAACCTATGTTTGCCAAGAAGGTCTGGAAAGAAATGCAGTGCTCTTTCTTGAGGTTTGTTCTAAGTGTAGCAAAGGATCCTGTGCCTTGCTGGCAGCTCCCAGAGATGTATACTGATTCAAACTTCGACTGGTGGTGGTAGATCACACTCTGGTGATGAAAGCAGTACTCTAGTTTGCCTGAAACCTATTGGTCTTTTAATGCGAGGAGATGCCCACAATGGAAGGCTGCTGACTGAAGCATTAGGAGGTTCAGGGGTACATACTGAGAAACATACTGGAGGTCGGTGCAGATGCCTCAAACATTCTGTGGAGAAGGACAATGATCTGATGTCCAGGACATTGAGGAGCTGAGCCCTGTGTAACAGCCTCTCAAATGTTCCAATTATTCTCATGTTTATGAATGAAAAATCAGTGATGTTGACTGTATTTGTAAGTTGACTGTAAGTGAATGTATTTGCCTAGTACACAGAACACAGACTGTCTGAGTTGTATTTTTGTATATATTTAGAAAAAAGTATAATTTTGGGAAAAGAAAAACTTAATTATCCTTTGCCTAGCAACCACCTTTCTAAACCCTGCCCAACCAACCATCTTGAAATCAGCACAACTAACGTTCTTGTTTCAGCCCACCCATTCTTCTGATCCTGGCCTCATCCTCGCGTGTGGGATCCCAGGTGGAAGGACAGAAGAATGGCCTTTCCTAGTGCAAAGGCGAGTCTGTTGGCAGAAAGTGACTTAGGCCTGAACACTCCTGTGTTTTTCCCTTCCATGGAACTTCAAACAAGACATTCTTTTGGCAGTTGCACACTGGAAGATTTAAGCCCCCGAACATGCACTTGCGCTTTTTTGGGATATAAATAGAGAAAAGTAGGAGCAGGAGTGGTGCATCAGCCTTTTAGATTCTTTGCCACAATTTAACATTGAAGATTGATCTTCTACCTTAATACCGTATTCCTCTGCTCCTCCCATACTCCCTCATGTCTTTTAGGCCTGGAAATGTTATCTGCCTGCTTCTTAAAGTGATGATCCCCGAAGCCATTAGTGATAGACAGTTCCACATGTTCACCACCCTCTCTAGAAATCTCTTCTCATTCAGTTTTAGATGTCTTACCTCTGAGACCATAAATCCTGGTTCTGGACACACCATCGCCTCCTCCCCAACTCCGAACCCCATCTGCCTTCTAAAACTTGTGTTAATAACAACATATCAATCTGATCTCTTCTCTTATAACACTGCCACTATCTCAGGAATTGGTCTGGTAAATCTTCACTGAAAATGTTTTATGGCAAGTAGACACTTTCAATGTCACCAAGACCAAGGAGATGGTGGTGGACTTTAGGAGATCTAGGCCTCATATGGAGCCAGTGATCATTAATGGAGAATGTGTGGAGCAGGTTAAGACCTACAAGTATCTGGGAGTACAGTTGGACGAGAAGCTAGACTGGACTGCCAACACAGATGCCTTGTGCAGGAAGGCACAGAGTCGACTGTACTTCCTTAGAAGGTTGGCGTCATTCAATGTCTGCAGTGAGATGCTGAAGATGTTCTATAGGTCAGTTGTTGAGAGCGCCCTCTTCTTTGTGGTGGCGTGTTGGGGAGGAAGCATTAAGAAGAAGGACGCCTCACGTCTTAATAAGCTGATAAGGAAGGTGGGCTCTGTCGTGGGCAAAGTACTGGAGAGTTTAACATCGGTAGCTGAGCGAAGGGCGCTGAGTAGGCTACGGTCAATTATGGAAAACCCTGAACATCCTCTACATAGCACCATCCAGAGACAGAGAAGCAGTTTCAGCGACAGGTTACTGTCGATGCAATGCTCCTCAGACAGGATGAAGAGGTCAATACTCCCCAATGCCATTAGGCTTTACAATTCAACTGCCAGGACTTAAGAACTTTTTTTTTTAAAGCTATTATTAATGCTTTTTGAGTTAGTGATTTAGATGCATATCATATTATTACTGAGTTAAGTATTGTATGTAATGAGTTTTTGCTACAACAAGTGTATGGGACATTGGAAAAAATATTGAATTTCCCCATGGGGATGAATAAAGTATCTATCTATCTATCTATCTATCTATCTAAGATGAGGATAGCAAAACTGCACATAACACTCTACACTACGTGTAGTCTCAGCAAGACCCCGCCCAAGTGTAGTAGGGCAACCTTTTTCTATACCCAGAACCTCTTACAATGAAGGCCAATATATCACTTGTCTTCTTAAAGAACTGCTTGTTTGCTTTAGAAATCTAGATCCGATCATAAATGAATGTTTCCCAATATATCATTATTTTAATAATATTCTGCCTTTCTGTTTTTCCGAAGTAGATAATTTCCCTTTTAATGACGTTACATTCCATCTGTCACTCATTCAATTTGTCGAACTTCTTGATTCCTATTCGCATCCTCCTCACACCTTACATTATTGGTAAACTCAGAAACTTTATATGCAATTCCCACATCCAAATCATTGATGTACAGTACTATCCAGAAGTCTTAGGCACATATTTATATATATATAGCTGGGACTTTTGCAGTGGAGAGTGAGTTTAAAAATCTGCTGGGAGTAAAGACTGTTTGGAATGGCGAGGATGGAGCGACATGGGAGGAGTGTGGGACGGAGAGTGAGTTTGTAAATCTGGCAGGAGCAACGGCTGTTTGGAATGGTGAGGACGGAGGCCATGGGAGGGGTGTGGGACACGTGGCAGAAGAAATGCAGGGGCAGTGTGTAACATGGGTGCAGACAAACCCAGCCCTGAGACACCAGGCACGGTAATTTGATTCCCAACTATTGTTTTGTTGATCATTACAGTATGTCTTTCTGGTGCTGATTGCTCTCTCCCCTGTCCCTTCCCCTTTTCCTAACCATGATTCTCCTCTCCCTGCCTCCTTCCCACTCCCAGTCCACAATAGAGACCCATATCGGTATCAGGTTTATCATCACCCACATATGTCATGACATTTGTTTTATTTTGCGGCAGCAGTACAATGCAGTATATAAAATTACTTCAGTATGGTGTAAAAGTCTTAAGCACCCCAGCTATATCTATGTGTGTGCCTAAGACTTTTGCACAGTACTGTATATTTAAACAACTGTGCCCCAAATGTACGTTAACCTCTTATGTGGGACTTGATCAAAAGCGTTCTGAAAAACCAAATGTATCATATCCACTGACAGTTGTATGCTCCAAAAACTTCCAAAATGTTTATCAGAAACAATTTCCCTTTAATAAATCCATGTTGATTTTGGCTTATCATATTGATAGTTTCTGAGCATCTTGTCACATCCATTATAGCAGACTCCAGCATCCTCCCTTGTACTAATGTGAGGAGATGAACTGCAGTTGGTAAGAGGGATCAGGGGACTACTGACTGGAGTATGCTGACATCTCTTACTCCTTTTTCAAACAGTGGGGTTACATTTCCATTCACAAGAAACCATTCCATAATCTATTGAGGTTTTGGAAGATAACTAATGCTAAATTATATCCTTTACACTGAGGATTTATTGGCTGTCTGTCCCAGTGACAAAACTTTGCCATTTTTGTTCGTGTTCCATCCAAGATCCCTGCGTTATTACTTTATTTTATTTTAATTTGAGAAAGAGTGCAGTATAAATTTTCTGGCCCAAAGAGCTGCAGTGCCCAGAAACCCACCAATCTACCCCTGGCCTCATCACAGGATGATTACAGTGACCAATTAACCTATTGCTTTCTACTTTCACAGTACTTTCTGAGGAGGCTAAAGAGAGCTGGACTTTGCACATCCGTACTCACATCATTCCACAGATGTGCAGTAGAGATCACTCTAACCTGCTGCATCAGCGCTTGGGTCAGAAGCTGCACTGTGGCGGGCAGGAAGGCTCCTCGACAGGTAGTCAAAACTGTCCAATGCATCATTGGCACCAGCCTACACGCCATCAAGGACTTATATAGAAAAAGATGCTGGACAAAGATGAACAACATCACGAAGGATCCCACAAACACTGATCCTGGACCGTTTGTCTCACTCCCATCAGGGAGGAGGCTATGTAACATCCACACCAAGACCACCAGAATTGAAGACAATTATCTTCCCCAAGCAGTAAGATTGATCAACACCTCCACCCACTAACTCCATCACTACTTTATTAAATCCTTTCAGTTACCTTATGTGCCTTAAGACTAGCATCACTTTATGGATATACAATAATCTATCTTGTATATTCATATTTATTGTGTTATTTTATTATTATTATTATTATTGTGTTCTTTATCTTCTGTGGGTTTTGCGCTGCTTCGGATTCACAGTAACGATTATTTTGTTTGCCTTACACTTGTGTACAGGAAATGAGATTAGAAACATAGAAAACCTACAGCACGATACAGGCCCTTCAGCCCACAAAGTTGTGCTGAACATGTCCCTACCTTAGAAATTACTAGGCTTACCTATAACCCTCTATTTTTCTAAGCTCCATGTACCTATCCAAAAGTCTCTTAAAAGACCCTACCAGTGTTGCTGGCAGCCCAATCCATGCACTCACCACTCTCTGAGTAAAAAACTTACCCCGATATCTCCTCTGTACCTACTCCCCAGCACCTTAAACCTGTGTCCTCTTGTGGCAACCATTTCAGCCCTGGGAAAAAGCCTCTGACTGTCCACATGATCAATGCCTCTCATCATCTTATACACCTCTATCAGGTCACCTCTCATCCTCCGTCGCTCCAAGGAGAAAAGGCCGAGTTCACTCAACCTATTCTTATAATGCATGCCCTCTAAACCAGGTAACATCCTTGTAAATTTCCTCTGCACCCTTTCTATGGTTTCAATAGACAATAGACAGTAGGTGCAGGAATAGGCCATTCGGCCCTTCTAGCCAGCACCGCCATTCACTGTGATCATGGCTGATCATATACAATCAGGACCCCGTTCCTGCCCTCTCCCCATATCCCTTGACCCCACTATCTATAAGAGCTCTATCTAACTCTCTCTTGAATGCATCCAGAGACTTGGCCTCCACTGCCTTCTGGGGCACAGCATTCTACATATCCACCACTCTCTGGGT
This sequence comes from Hemitrygon akajei, assembly GCF_048418815.1. Lineage (NCBI taxonomy): Eukaryota > Metazoa > Chordata > Chondrichthyes > Myliobatiformes > Dasyatidae > Hemitrygon > Hemitrygon akajei. Next base: position 154,279,713 of record NC_133132.1, read on the forward strand.
GAAAAAGTTTTTCCGCATCTCTGTTCTAAATGGCCTATCCCTTATTCTTAAACTGTGGCCTCTAGTTCTGGACTCACCCATCAGCAGGAACATGCTTCCTGCCTCCAGTGTGTCCAATCCCTTAATAATCTTATATGTTTCAATCAGATCCCCTCTCATCCTTCTAAATTCCAGTGTATACAAGCCCAGTCGCTCCAATTTTTCAACATATGACAGTCCCACCTTTCCGGGAATTAACCTTGTGAACCTACGCTGCACTCCCTCAATAGCAAGAATGTCCTTCCTCAAATTTGGAGACCAGAACTGCACACAATACTCCAGGTGGGGTCTCACCAGGGCCCTGTACAGCTGCAGAAGGACCTCTTAACTCCTATACTCAATTCCTCTTGTTATAAAAGCCAGCATGCCATTAGCTTTCTTCACTGCCTGCTGTACCTGCATGCTTGCTTTCATTGACTGATGTACAAAAACACCTAGATCTCGTTGTACTTCCCCTTTTCCTAACTTGACTCCATTTAGATAGTAATCTGCCTTCCTGTTCTTGCCACCAAAGTGGATAACCTCACATTTATCCACATTAAACTGCATCTGCCATACATTTGCCCACTCACCCAACCTGTCCAAGTCACCCTGCATTCTCATAACATCCTCCTGACATTTCACACTGCCACCCAGCTTTGTGTCATCAGCAAATTTGCTAATATTACTTTTAATCCCTTCATCTAAATCATTAATGTATATTGTAAACAGCTGCGGTCCCAGCACCGAACCTTGCAGTACCCCACTGGTCACAGCCTGCCATTCCGAAAGGGACCTGTTAATCGCTACTCTTTGTTTCCTGTCAGCCAGCCAATTTTCAATCCATGTCAGTACTCTGCCCCCAATACCATGTGCCCTAATTTTGCCCACTAATCTCCTATGTGGGACTTTATCAAAAGCTTCCTGGAAGTCCAGGTACACTACATCCACTGGCTGTCCCTTGTCCTTTTTCATAGTTACATCCTCAAAAAACTCCAGAAGATTAGTCAAGCATGATTTTCCCTTCATAAATCCATGCTGACTCGGACTGATCCTTCTACTGCTATCCAAATGTGTCATAATTTCCTCTTTTATAATTGACTCCAGCATCTTTCCCACCACTGACGTCAGGCTAATCGGTCTATAATTCCCTGTTTTCTCTCTCCCTCCTTTCTTGAAAAGTGGGACAACATTAGCCACCCTCCAATCAGCAGGAACTGTTCCTGAATCTATAGAACATTGGAAAATAATTACCAATGCGTCCACGATTTCTAGAGCCACCTCTTTCCATGTCCTTCCTATAGGGAGGCAACCAGAACTGAGCACAGTACTCCAAGTGGGGTCTGACCAGGGTCCTATATAGCTGTAACATTACCTCTCGGCTCCTAAATTCAATCCCATGATTGATGAAGGCCAATACACCGTATGCCTTCTTAATCACAGAGTCAACCTGTGTAGCTGCTTTGAGTGTCCTATGGACTCGGACCCCAAGATCCCTCTGATACTGCACACTGCCAAGAGTCTTACCATTAATGCTATATTGAATAATCTTGAATATTAACTGGTACACCTTTGGGCTGTGGGAGGGAACTGGAGCACCGGGGGAAACCCACGCATTCAGGGGAAGGACGTACATACTTCCAGCAGGCATCGGAATTGAACTTCATACTCTGACGCTCTGAATTGTAACAGCACCACTACTTCTCCAGGTAGAGGCTTGCTGTGTTATCTGAGGAAAGAAAGGAAGTACTCAATCCGGCACTTATTCTCGCTGCACAGCGCTCAGCTAATAGACAATAGACAATAGGTGCAGAAGTAGACCATTCGGCCCTTCGAGCCTGCACCGCCATTTTGAGATCATGGCTGATCAATTCCTTATCAATACCCGGTTCCTGCCTTGTCCCCATATCCCTTGATTCCCCTATCCATAAGATACCTATCTAGCTCCTTCTTGAAAGCATCCAGAGAATTGGCCTCCACTGCCTTCCGAGGCAGTGCATTCCAGACCCCCACAACTCTCTGTGAGAAGAAGTTTTTCCTTAACTCTGTCCTAAATGACCTACCCCTTATTCTCAAACCATGCCCTCTGGTACTGGACTCTCCCAGCATCTGGAACATATTTCCTGCCTCTATCTTGTCCAATCCCTTAATAATCTTATATGTTTCAATCAGATCCCCTCTCAATCTCCTTAATTCCAGCGTGTACAAGCCCAGTCTCTGTAACCTCTCTGCGTAAGACAGTCCAGACATCCCAGGAATTAACCTCGTGAATCTACGCTGCACTTCCTCTACAGCCAGGATGTCCTTCCTTAACCCTGGAGACCAAAACTGTACACAATACTCCAGGTGTGGTCTCACCAGGGCTCTGTACAAATGCAAGAGGATTTCCTTGCTCTTGTACTCAATTCCCTTTGTAATAAAGGCCAACATTCCATTAGCCTTCTTCACTGCCTACTGCACTTGCTCATTCACCTTCAGTGACTGATGAATAAGGACTCCGAGATCTCTTTGTATTACTCCCTTACTCAACTCTATACCATTCAGATAATAATCTGCCTTCCTGTTCTTACTCCCAAAGTGGATAACCTCACACTTATTCACATTAAACGCCATCTGCCAAGTATCTGCCCACTCACCCAGCCTATCCAAGTCACCCTGAATTCTCCTAACATCCTCATCACATGTCACACTGCCACCCAGCTTAGTATCATCAGCAAATTTGCTGATGTTATTTTCTATGCCTTCATCCAAATCGTTAACGTAAATGGTAAACAGCTGTGGTCCCAATACCGAGCCCTGTGGCACCCCACTAGTCACCACCTGCCATTCCGAGAAACACCCATTCACCGCTACCCTTTGCTTTCTATCTGCCAACCAGTTTTCTATCCATGTCAATGCCTTCCCCCCGATGCCCTGAGCTTTGATTTTACCCACCAATCTTCTATGTGGGACCTTATCAAATGCCTTCTGAAAATCGAGGTACACTGCATCCACTGGATCTCCCCCGTCTAACTTCCTGGTTACATCCTCAAAAAACTCCAACAGATTAGTCAAGCATGATTTGCCCTTGGTAAATCCATGCTGGCTCGGCCCAATCCTATCACTGCTATCTAGATATGCCACTATTTCATCCTTAATAATGGACTCTAGCTTCTTCCCCACCACCGATGTCAGGCTGACAGGTCGATAGTTCTCTGTTTTCTCCCTCCCTCCTTTCTTAAAATGTGGGATAACATTAGCCATTCTCCAATCCTCAGGGACTGATCCTGAATCTAAGGAACATTGGAAAATGATTACCAATGCATCCGCAATTTCCAGGGCCACCTCCTTTAGTACCCTAGGGTGCAGACCATCTGGACCTGGGGATTTGTCAGCCTTCAGTCCCATCAGTCTTCTCATCACCGTTTCCTTCCAAATGTCAATCTGTTTCATTTCCTCTGTTACCCTATGTCCTTGGCCCATCCATACATCTGGGAGATAGCTTGTGCCTTCCTTAGTGAAAACAGATCTAAAATACTCATTACATTCTCCTGCCATTTCTCTGTTTCCCATAACAATTTCACCCAATTCATTCTTCAAGGGCCCAACATTGTTCTTAACTATCTTCTTTCTCTTCACATACCTAAAAAAGCTTTTGCTATCTTCCTTTATATTCCTGGCTAGCTTGCGTTCGTACCTCATTTTTTCTCCCCGTATTGTCTTTTTAGTTAAGTTCTGTTGTTCCTTAAAAACTTCCCAATCATCTGTCCTCCCACTCACCTTAGCTCTGTCATATTTCCTTTTTTTTTAATGCTATGCAGTCTCTGACTTCCTTTGTCAACCACTTAGGCCCCTTTCCCCCCTTTGAATCCTTCCTTCTCTGGGGGATGAACTGATTTTGCACCTTGTGCATTATTCCCAAGAATACCTGCCATTGCTGTTCCACTGTCTTTTCTGCTAGGCTATCATGTTAGTTTCTTTATTCTGTTTCATGAGTAGTTAGAATAATTCTGATGCACATGGGCATAATTAATTCATCCCTCATTGGGAATGAAATTGTCTGCGAAGTGATTTTAAAATTAGAAGCACTCAGAAAATCACCATTTAGCCCAAAACATTCATCCCTTTGACAGATTCTTTTCTCTCATTAATACAGGTATTATTAATCATTTCATCTGTTCCCTATAATGGGGATGTAACTATTCTCTGTAGAAAGATATTGCCTCTAAATTCATTACTGCAATGAGTAGTGTCTTTCTTATATTTACAGTCCTTAGTTGCTGTTGCACTTTAATGCTTGAAGTAATTTTTTTATATATCAAAGCACACATACATATGTGCGATTGCCCCATGGAGAGCATTCTAACTGGCTGCATCACTGTTTGGTATAGTGGGGTGGGGTTGGGCAGGGGCAACTGCACAGGATCGAAGTAAACTGCAGAGAGCTGTAAACTTCATCAACTCCATCACGGGCACGAGCCTCTGTCGTATGCGTCTTCAAGGAGCAATGCCTCAGAAAGGCGGCATCCATCATTAAGGACCCCCCCCCCCCCCACATCATCCAGACCATGTCATGTTTTCATTGCTACCATCAGGAAGGAGGTATAGAAGCCTGAAGGCACACACTCAGGATTCAGGAACAGTTTCTTCCACTCGGCCATCCAATTTCTGAATGGACACTGAACCCATGAATACTGCCTCACTGCATTTTATTTCCATTTTTGAACTTCTTATTTAACTAACTGTTTAATATACGTGCACAAACACTTACTATGATTCATGTTTTCCCATTATTATGTATTGCATTGTACCGCTGCCAGGAAGGTAACAAATTTCATGACATATGCCAGTGATATTAAAGCTGATTCTAATATATCTCCATATACAACCATATTCAGCATGCCAGTTGAAACATCTTCATTGTTCCGTTTAATTAGATCCTTCCATTCTTAACATTGTTGTAAAGTTACTGTCAGACATTTCATTTTTCCTGAAGAAGTATAGAAGTATATTCATTCTTTTGAGTATAGTATCAATAATCTTTCTTTTTGACTCCATGTAATATGAAAGTTAGAGCTCCCAAGTAATCTGTGCATAGTCTAAGCAAAGTTCTGGAACACTTTAATGTAATTCCCCAACTTTTATATGTCATCCTCTACAAATGAAGCCTTAAAATTCATTGTTAGACTTTCATTGACTAAATTACTATTGTTTCAATTATTTAGTCATTTGTTCCAGAGACAAATTTTTCAAGGAGTGTGTCCATTCATATTTCTTTCTATTGAGATTATATAGTCAACTGTAGTGAAGCTTATTGGTTCACGCAGAACCTTTCAGCAAAATAAATGGTCTGCAATGCACTCAGTTCAGTATGTCACACTGTCATCCCCACACATTCCTCATAATGTACTTAGCATCTGCGGCTTTGTGGTTAGAGTTGTTAATTCATCTGCCTATGGGCTATCTTGTGAGTGGCAGTTGGGCTGCAGAGAGTGGTTATTCAGTGACATTTTCAATTAGCTCAAGTAAGTAATAGAACATTGAACATAAAATCTGCAGCACATTACAGGCCCTTCAGCTCTCAATGTTGTGCTGACCATGTAACCTTCTCTAGAAACTACCTAGAATTTCCCTATCACATAGCCCTCTATTTTCCTCTGTACCTACTCCCCAGCACCTTAAACCTGTGTCCTCTTGTGGCAACCATTTCAGCCTTGGGAAAAAGCCTCTGACTATTCACACGATCAATGCCTCTCATCATCTTATACACCTCTATCAGGTCACCTCTCATCCTCCGTCACTCCAAGGAGAAAAGACCAAGTTCACTCACCTATTCTCATAAGGCATGCTCCCCAATCCAGGCAACGTCCTTAAAAATCTCTCCTGCACTCTTTCTATAGTTTCCACATCCTTCCTGTAGTGAGGTGACCGGAACTGAACACAGTACTCCAAGTGGGGTCTGACCAAGGTCTAATATAGCTGTAACATTACCTGATGACTCTTGAACTCAGTCCTATGTTTGATGAATGCCAACACACCATACGCCTTCTTAACAACCTTGTCCACCTGTGCAGCAGCTTTGAGTGTCCTGTGGACACGGACCCCAAGATCCCGCTGACCCTCCACACTGCCAAGAGTCTTACCATTAATATTATATTCTGTCTTCAAATTTGATCTACCAAAATGAACCACTTCACAATTATCTCGTTTGAACTCCATCTGCCACTTCTCAGCCCAGTTCTGTATCCTAATTAATTTCAAATATTTCTAAAGTTGCTTGAAATGAATTACAAACATTAAAATAAAGTGAAGAAAAATAAACTACCGTAGATTCCGGATTATAAGCCGCTACTTTTTTCCCACATTTTGATCAGCTTTGAACACTGCGGCCTTTACTACGGTGCGGCTAATGCATGATTTTTTTTCATGCCGCCAAAAACATTTTGCCTCGAAACAGTAGACCAATAAAATTGATGAGTAGTTCACAGAGGTCCAATGAAATTGTACGATAAATCAAGCGCACTTTCACAATTAAATTATTGTAAATCAGTCATTTGTACTCACCCTCATCAACATGGAAAACACTCGAAGAAAAGCATTGTGCTGCCTTTATGGCAGTTATTTAGTTTATAATATTTTCACTTAGTAATTCATTTGTTAGTATGTTTTCTGTACTACAGCCCGGAATGCTAGACGTCACATCCGGTTTCGCCGCGTCTTGTGGGAAATACCGGTTTGCGATAAACGGGAAGGTGGGGGGGGAGCGGCGGAGCCAAAACGCTGCTTTTAAGTTAAAGGCGATCAATAACTTTTCCTGGTAGGCTGCAGTATATATATTTTTACCAGTCGCTAGGAGATATTGGAATGTATATGCAACGTAATGTGTGTGTTACCGATACGTATGTATATTTAAAAGTAGCCGTATTACAGGCACGGTTCGAAAAAAAGCATTTGCAATATGTATTTGTTTGTTACCATATGGATTTAATTAAAAGTTAAAAAATCCTCACGTGTAATATCTTTCTGTGTAAATATCTCATATTACAACGTGGGACACCTGCGGCCTAAAATCCGGTGCAGCCTGTACAAGTACAAAATTGATTTTCTTTCTAAAATTAGAGCCAGCGGCTTTTAATCAGGTGCGCTCTGTAGTGCGAAATCTACGGTAACCATTCCTAACTCTAATTAGGCAAACTGAATATCTGATATTTCCACTCTAATTCCCACGTGAAGCAAAATATAAAGGATGGATAAAAATTAAACAATACAAACTTAAAACCACATTGTCAGTATTCTGCATTCTTCCACTTTTTGGTGCTGGACTCATGAGCATGTTGTATTCCCTTGCATTTAAACCTCTTGCCACCAGATGCAAAGCTCAGATGTTTGTTCTGTTCCTCTGGACCTAGTATTCAGAATATGACCTACAGCTCAACTCTGATTTCTGCATTGCAGTACACAAACTCACATATCAAACATTAACCCCTGCATACAAGACAGAACTGATTGATTCCCAAGGTGCTATCAGCTACAGGTGAACGTGGTCTGGCCTACTCATTTCCTCTCTCAATTTTTCACAAACTTCTTCTGGATTAACTATGCTTTGCCCAATCTGCTGTCATCCACAGAACTTTTAAATGGTGCTCCCATTTACTAAGAATTACATCAGTTCCTACAATGTTTCAACTTTTATTTCCTAATCTCCCTTTTCTCTTTTTTAACCAGCCAACGAACAGTTGAAAATCGGAACATTTATTGTTTATTCAAAATATAATATCCCAAAATTTCTCACTAAATCCAAATGTGAGAATAAGTCTGAACAGTGCTATAATGTAAAGGTGTTATGCATACAGCTGGGCATACCATTATCTGACAAAGTCACTATTGGAGAGCACGTTCTACTTACCTGCTTGTATAAACAATTTAAGATCAGACTTACCTCCTGTACCTAATAAAGTGATCACTGAGTGTACTTTTGTGATCTTCTGCTGCTGTAGCCCATCCACTTCAAAGTTTGATGTGTTGTGCGTTCAGAGATGCTCTTCTGCACATCACTGTTGTAACACGTGGTTATTGAGTTACTGTTCACTTGCACTATTCTCACCATTCTCCTCTGACCTCTCTCGTTAACAAGGCATTTTCCCTCACAGAACTGCCACTCACCAAATGTCACACACAAAATGCTGGTGGAACACAGCAGGCCAGGCAGCATCTATAAGGAGAAGCACTGTCGATGTTTCGGGCTGAGACCCTGACGAAGTGTTGTTCGTTTGAATTTCCAGCATCTGCAGATTTCCTCGTGTTTACTCACCAAATGTTTTTGTTTTTAGCAATATCCTTTGTAAACTCTGGAGACTGCTGTGTGTTGAAAATCCTGGGAGACCAGAAGTTTCTTAAATACTCAAACCATCCTGTCTTGCTCCAACAATCATTCAATATTCAGCATCACCTGGATCATATTTCTTCCCCATCCTGATGTTCGCTCTGAACAATAACAGAACCTCTTGACCATGGTTGGCTGATTAGATATTTTTATTAACCTACGTACCTAATAAATCGGCCTCTGACTGTATGGCCAATTATAACAGAAAGCAGAAGCACAAGCAAAAATGAGTAAAATGGATAACTCAAAAAGGGCAAAAGGACAGAAAGATTATTGATAAAATAAGAGGAGTTAATTTTTATGATTAATACTCCAAAGTACATGGTTATAATATGCACAAATATACATATTTCTAAATACAACTGAAACAGTGAGAATCAGAGGTATATGAGTTTCATTCCGGGTAATCTCTGCAACCATCTAGATTACGGTATTGGAACATTAATATTTTTGGCAAAAATTGGGCAACATTAACTGCAGTTTTCCATGTATTTTTATCTGTTTGGTATTTCTGTAAGCTGCTGGAAAATCTGGGATGGATACATTTTGGTTCCTGTCCAAATGGATTATCTGCTTCCAATATCTTAAGGAAAATAAACACACATTTTGTGGTACGTACGTAGTCTGGATAGTTTTGAAGATTTCCATTGGATTCATGAGATTTTCCATTTTATAATACCTTACACACTCTTAAACCTTTCACCACTTCAATATACAGTATTTGTGCTATCATTGACCCTTACCATAAGAACATAAGAAATAAAAGCAGGAGTAGGCCATCTGGCCCGTCGAGCTTACTCCACCATTCAATAACATCATGGCTGATCTGACCATGGACTCATCTGCCTTTTCCCCATAACCCTTAATTCCCCTACTATGCAAAAATCTATCCAACCTTGTCTTAAATATATTTACTGAGGTAGCCTCTAATGCTTCATTGGGCAGAGAATTCCAGAGATTCACTACTCTCTGGGAAAAGCAGTTCCTCCTCATCTCCATCCTAAATCTACTCCCCCAAATCTTGAAACTATGTCCCCTAGTTCTAGTCTCACCCAACAGTGGAAATAACTTTCCTGCCTATATCTTTTCTATCTCTTTCATAATTTTATATGTTTCTATAAGAACTCCTCTCATTCTTCTGAATACCACCGAGTACAGTCTCAGGCGACTCAATCTTTCCTCATAGTCTAACCCCTATCACCTCTGGAATCAACCTGGTGAACCTCCTCTGCACCGCCTCCAAAGCCAGTATATCCTTCCTCAAGTAAGGAGACCAAAACCACATGCAGTACGCCAGGTGCAGCCTCACCAGTACATTTGCAGCATACCTCCCTGCCCTACTGTCCGACAATGCTTCACGCTTCGTATATCACTTGATGTTTTATTGATGCTACTTTTACAATTACATATTTAGTCACTTTAATTTAAAAACCCCACACCAGCAGGTTCAAAACTTCCAATCATTTGATTCTTGAATCAACAACATGACCACTTTGATCATGCTGCATTGAAGATGTCTTATTTTTATTTCAGAATCAGAATCAGGTTTATTATCACTGGCTCGTGATGTGAAATTTGTTAACTTAGCAGCAGCAGTTCAACGCAATACATAATCTAGCAGAGGGAGAGAAAAAAATAATAAATAAAATAAAACATAATAATAAATAAACAAGTAAATCAATTATGTATATTGAATATACATTGAAAAAAATTTGAAAAAATAGTGCAAAAACAGAAATACTGTATATTAAAAAAATAAAGTCCATTTAGGAATCAGATGGCAGAGGGGAAGAAGCTGTTCCTGAATTGCTGAGTGTGTATCTCCTACCTGATGGTAACAGTGAGAAAAGGGCATGCCCTGGGTACTGGAGGTCCTTAATAATGGACGCTGGCTTTCTGAGACACTGTTCCCTAAAGATGACCTGGGTACTTTGTAGGCTAGTGCCCAAGATGGAGCTGACTAGATTTACAACCCTCTGCAGCTTCTTTTGGTCCTGTGCAGTAGCCCCTCCATACCAGACAGTGATTCAGCCTGTCAGAATGCGCTCCACAGTACAACTATAGAAGTTTTTGAGTGTCGTTGTTGACATGTCAAATTGCTTCATACTCCTAATAAAGTATAGCTGCTGTCTTGCCTTCTTTATGACTACATCGATATGTTGGAACCAGGTTAGATCCTCAGATCTTGACACCCAGGAACTTGAAGCTGCTCAATCTCTCCACTTCTGATCCCTCTATGAGGATTGGTACGTGTTCTTTCATCTTACCCTTCCTGAAGTCCACAATCAGCTCTTTCGTCTTACTGACGTTGAGTGCCAGGTTGTTCCTGAGGCACCATTCAACTAGATTGCATATTTCACTCCTGTATGCCTCTTGTCACCACCTGAGATTCTACCAACAATGCTTGTATCGTCAGCAAATTTGTAGATGGTATTTGAGCTATGCCTAGCCACACAGTCATGTGTATATAGAGAGTAGAGCAGTGGGCTAAGCACACACCCCTGTGGTGCGCCAGTGTTGATCGTCAGCGAGGAGGATGTGTTATCACCGATCCGCACAGACTGTGGTCTTCTGGTTAGGAAGTCAAGGATCCAATTGCAGAGGGAGGTACAGAGGCCCAGGTTCTGCAACTTCTCAATCAGGATCATGGGAATGAAGGTATTAAATGCTGAGCTATAGTCAATGAAGAGCATCCTGACGTAGGTGCTTGTGTTGTCCAGGTGGTCTAAAGCCGTGTGGAGAGCCATTGAAATTGTGTCTGCCATTGACCTATTGTGGCGATCAGCAAATTGCAATGGGTCCAGGTCCAATCGCTCCAATAGAGCTCTTTCTTTTAAAATTTGTGCATAATTTATGCTTTTTTTTGTTCTATATATGATGCTAAGTGCCTGTGATACTGTTGCAGATACATTATTCATTGCACCTGTGTATACATATACCTGTCCATACGACAGTAACCTCAATTTTGACTGGCTCATATTTTTATACATACAGGGCCAAAACGATTTTCTTTCGATCTGTTCTACTTTTGATGCCCCACTGTTGTGTCTCCTCACTGGTAATGTTAGTTTTCAGGCCTGTCTGCTATCATTCAAAAGAACATTATTTTGTTACAATTTCAATGCTTCATAGATTAGATCAGAGTGTTTACTCTAAGTGTTTGCAACAGCAAACCAAACAACTAGTTGTGAATAACATGACACAGCACCAACAGGGATACTTGTATCAGCTCCTTTGTACAACTATCCAGTTATCCCCCAATTCCAATTTCCTCCTCATAGCCCAGTAACTTGTTTTACTTCAAAGTAATTGGCCAATTTTCTTTTGAATTAGCAGGCATCTCCTTTTGAATCTGTTGTCACCTTTTAAAATCTGTGTATTCCAATAGATGATAGGTGCAGGAGTAGGCCATTCGGCCCTTCGACCCAGCACCGCCATTCACTGTGATCATGGCTGATCATCCACAATCAGTACCCCGTTCCCACCTTCTCCCCATATCCCTTGACTCCACTATCTATAAGAGCTCTATCTAACTCTTTCTTGAAAGCATCCAGAGAATTGGCCTCCACCGCCTTCTGAGGCAGAGCATTCCACAGATTCCCAATCACCTTAACTCATTGCGCGAAAATACATTTCACTGCGTTGCCTTTCTTAGAAAAAGGAGGAACAGTACATGGGTTCATGCATATTTTTTCTAACCTTCTCAGTTCTAAAGTGAACAACCCTACTTTCCCAAGAATCTCCACATTGCCAACATCTTTCGCTGCTGAATGCAATCTTTCCTGCATTGTTTCCCAGTCTGTGACATACAGTACACTCAGTTTCAAAGGTTCCAAATGTACATTTAATGTCAGAGAAATGTATACAATATACATCCTGAAATGCTTTTTCTTCACAACCGTCCACAAAAACAGAGGATTGTCCCCGAAGAATGAACGACAGTTAAATGAACTGTCCCTCCCTCCCGTGCATAAGCAGCAGCAAAGAAACTATCCTCTCTCCCCCCCACCAGCAAAAAATAGCATCGGCACTCACCACCGAGTACTCAAGCGTGCAGCAAAGCAACAGCAAAGACACAGAGTTGCAGTACCCCAGAGAGTACTCATTCATCTGATATTCGACATACCACAGGCTCTCTCTCTCTCTCCCTAATAAAGGAGAAAGAGATGTCTCTATTTCACAGTGAGAGGGGAGACATAACAAACAACTCACTGGCTTATGATGTTAAAATTCCGTTGCATCACTTTTTCTGAGCTCTGTGCCCAAAGTGCTCGGGTTTCTGGCACATGGCCGGAGATCTTCCAACTCCCGTGACACATCAATTTCCTGCCGGGACATCGACCTTCAATCCGCGCATCTCCAAGACACCAGGCCTCCAAAGGTGAGCTAAGCTCTTAGGCCGCATCCTTGCCATGTCAAATAACAGCCAGTTGCGAAACATCGAGAGCGGGTCCCGTTCCCTGCAAAGAACCGAAGTCAGCGTGTAACTCCAGGTCAGGGTCTTCAAGAGAACCCTGAAAGGGAAGTATAGAGATACCAAAAATGGAAATAGAGCTGTTTCTGATGATGCAAGCAAAGGAGTCACTGTTTAGCACCATCATAATTAAGCTCTGCCCTCTATACTCCTGATAATTGGTCTCAGCCCAAAATGTTGACTGTTTACTCTTTTACATAGATGCTGCCTGGCCTGCTGAGCTCTTCCAGCATTCTGTGTGGGCTATTTTATTAGGTACACCTGTACACCCCCTCAATAATGCAATTACATCATCAGACAATCATGTGATAGCAACAAAATGCATAAATGCATGCAACATTGTCAAGAGGTTCAGTTGTTGTTCAGACCAAACATCAGAATAGGGAATGATTTAAGTGTCTTTGGCCTTGGAGTGATTTTTGGTGTAGACAGGGTGATTTAAGTATTTCAGAAACTGCCGATCTCCTGAGATTTTCAAGCACAACAGTTCCTAGAGTTTACAGAGAATTGGGCAAAAACAGAAGAAAAACGGCATTTCTGTGGGCAAAAAGTGCCTTTTTAATGAGAGAGGTCAGAGGAGAATGGCCAGACTGGTTCAAGCTGATAGGAAGGTGACAGTAACTCAAATAACCATATGTTACAACAGTGGTGTGCAGAAGTACATCTCTGAATGCTGAACGCATTGAACCCTGAACTGAATGGGCTCCAGCAGTCCCATGAACATAAACCCAGAGCCACTTTATTAGGTATAGGAGGTATCCAATAAAGTACTCACTGAATATGTTTCCAAAAGTATAATATTCAGAGTTGAACCTGATTATTCCAGTTGAGGAATAACTTTGTTGCATGAGTGCTCTCATCTTCAGTTCATGAAACAAAATTTTGCGTTCACTTTTCTAACAGCTTTCTCGATTGTTCTGCTGCCTTCGAATATCTCTCTGTAGATTTCAAGGTCCCTGAACCTAACTTACAAATGATTCAGAAGCAGGTCGATATGCAAAACGAGTCCATGTTGATGTCTGTGCTCCATTGCCTTTCCTTATCTAGATCTATCAATGAAGTTCCTGTGTGGTTGTTTAGCATCTTGGCTTCAAATTTATTTATCACCTGTAAATCAAAACATAGAGTAAAACGTGTTGTTTGTGTTCACAGCCAACACACCCAGGTTTGTGCTGAGGGTAGCCTGCTTATCCCATTCAAGTGCATCCATTCTATTTGCTTTAACCACATGCAACTCTTTGGGGAGAGTTTAATTCCCTCTTGGAGTTGTGGTGATAGCCTCAATTTATGGTGGAAATATTCTTTCTGTATTCTGGACAATGTTTCTCACCCTCTGCATGCAGCCTTGTTTGAACAGAGGAGTGCTTTTAGTAATAGGCTAAGACAACTGCGCTGCTCCAAAGAACACTATATGAGGTCATTCTTACCTTCGGCCATTAGGTTCTAGAATGAGAAGTGCTGACCCCCTCCTGCTAGACTGTTTGTGATAAGTTATTTCTTATTCTTTATACTTCTCTTCTAATATTTATATCTGAGCACTTGTAATGCTAATGTGACACTGTAATTTCCTTTGATAGATAGATAGCATCTATCTCTTAGAACTTAATTTTCAAGACCACATCCCCCAACAATCTTCGTTCAAGAGAAAAGAGGCTGTTCACACTTTCCTAGTAAGTACATCCTTGTAAACCTGCCCTGTATCCTCCTCAATGCGTCTTCATCCCTTATCATGATGAGGTAAGCTCAAGTGAACACTGAAGACTGTGTTTCGTGTTGCCAAGTCTCAATACTGGCTTGGCAATAATGTTCCTTCTTTTCAGTTGAACCTCACCAGAAATAGATCCCAATGCTTGCCTTATTTTACTTGTGATCTGTCTAAACTGCAGTGCAGTCTTACTCCTCTGCTTCGCCTGGATATGCACCTTCTCAGTAAGGTCCCTTCCCCCCCCCCCAACAATTTGGATACTTCACTCTTTATTGTTATTGAATTCAACCTTCAGATTATTTTCCCATTCTGCAAGTTCACTAAGATTGTCTTATAATTTGTTACAATTCTCCTCAGTACTGATTATTCCAAATAAGTTTGATTATCTTCAGCAAACATACACTCAGTGTCACCTTTATTACATATATCCTGAACACCACTGTTGTAATGTATAGTTATTTGAATTACTGTCACATTCCTGTCAGTTTGAGTCAGTCTGGCCGTTCACCTCTGACCTCTTTCATTAACAAGGCATTTTCAGTCACAGTCCAGTCGCTCACTGGATGTTTATTGTTTTTCACACCATTCCCTGTAAACTCTAGAGACTATTGTGCGTGTAAATCCTAGGAAATCAGCAGTTTCTGAAATACTTAAACCACCCTGTCTGGCACCAACAATCATTCCATGGTAAAAGTCATTTAGATCACTTTTCTTCCCCATTCTGATGTTTGCTCTGAATAACAACTGAACCTCTTGACCATGTCTGCGTGCTCTTATGCATTGAGTTGCTGCCATGTGATTGGCTAATTCGATATTTGCATTACCAAGCAGGTGTACCTAATAAGGTGGCCACTGAGAGTATAAATTGTAATTTTAATTCCAAAATATAATTATTTTAATATGGTCAGAGTACTGATCTTGTGGTATGCTATTTTCCACCTTTTTCCATTGTGAATAGCTGCTCTTAAAACTGCTCTCTGCCATTTCTTCATTTTGCGGCTAGTTTTGTGTATAAATTTGCATCATTGTTCATATTCTTCATTATATGGTACTAAAATGTACCACTTCTCATTCCTCTGAATGGAATTATATCAACTGCATAATCATTGCAATAATTTTTTTCATGCTCCTGGTCTAACTGCTTCCTCATTTACCATATTCTGAAGTTTCAGTTCATCTGGTAATTTTGAAATTATGCCCTTTATACTCACATCCATCTGTTAATAAATGCCAAATAGAGCAGTGTTCCTAACTCAGCACTGCAAAATACTCACCTTTGGCTCAGGAGCCATCTGCTTTCTAGGATGCGTGCTTAGCCCACTGCTCTACTCTCTCTACACCCATGACTGTGTGGCTAGGCATAGCTCAAATGCTATCTATAAATTTGCTCAGGACACAACTATTGTTGGCATAATTTCAGATGGTGAAGAAAAGGCATACAAGAGTGAGATAGATTGAGTGGCGTCACAACAGCAACCTTGCACTCAGTGTCAGTAAGACCAAAAAATTGATTTTGGACTTCAGAAAGGGGAAGACGAGGGCATACACTCCAGTCCTCATTGAAGGATCAGAAGCGGAAAGAGTGAGCAATTTCAAATTCCTGGGTGTCAACATCTCTGAAGATCTATCCTGGGCCCAACATATTTATGCAGCTACAAAGAAGGCATGGCAGTGGCTATATTTCATAAGGAGTTTAAGGAGATTTGGTATGTTACCAAAACACTTGCAAATTTCTACAGATCTAGCATGCAGAGTATTTTAACTGGCTGCATATGTTGGGGGTGGGGGTGTGGAGGGGGGGTCTCTGTGTGGGATTGAATTAAGCTGCAGAAAGTTGTGAATTCACACTACTCATTCATGGGCATTAGCCTCCCCAGCATCTAAAACATCGTCAAGAAGCAATACCTCAAAAAAGGTGGCATCCATCATTAAGGACCCACATCACCCAGGACATGTCCTCTTCTCATTGCTACCATTAGGGAGGAAGTACAGGAGCTTGAAGGCACACACTCAGCGATTCAGGAATAGCTTCTTCTCCTATGCATTCAGATTTCTGAATGGACATTGAACCCATGAACACCACCTCACAATTTTTTTCTCTTTTTGCACTACATATTTAACGTAACTTCTTAAATATACATGTAACCCTCTCACTGAGGTTTGTACACAAGCTTGGCTCATTAGCTAACTCTGCTAACAGCCACAGGACTCAGCAGTGAGAAAGTCACCTTTCAAAAAACAATATACATCTAGGGTCCGTATGATTTGAGGTTCAATTAAACAAAGTTAGGATTTTCCAATTAAGGAACATAGGTTGTAGAGAATGCTGTGTAATTACTGCCCTCACATTGTTATCGGCAGCCTAGAAATGACAGATTGTACACCAGCATAAAGTTATAAAGAAAGTATATTTACCAAATTTCAACTTTATCAAGCAGTTACTAGGAAATGAAAAGAAAAAATATTAAAGGGCCCATTACAATTAAACCAGTCTAAACCTGCACTTAAATGTTGGAGCTCATGTCTGTGGTGGTTGGATGTACTGCTTTATTCATGGTGCTGAATTCTCATCACCAACCACAGGTAGAGCTTCCCTCCCCTGACTCCTTCATCTCGCAAAGCACTTCTTGCATTAAGGTCTTCCCTTTGGAGAGGATCCTCCAGGCACCTTCTCTGATCCGCTTCTGTCCGCATCTCCTGCCAAAAGACTACAAGTCCATCAGAAATCTCTCTCCACCCAGCTCTCTCTAGAACTTTCTCTCCATCCACCAACCTGATTGGCTGACTCAACATTCCTAAGTTGAACAACATGGCTCCTTATCTTTAGCCAAAACCAAAACACTCTACCAGTAGGACATACTGTTTTTACAGCAATCTGCTGAAATAAAATACCTCACAGCATAGCAGTAGAAATCTTGACCAGGATATTACACATATATTTACTCTGATTTATAATTAATATTATGTATTGCAATGTACTGCTCCCCTGTAACAACAAATTTCATGACATTTGTGGAACCTGATTCTGAACTCTTTCCTTTTATTTCATAGAACAGTGAAGGTTAAAAAGAGATTTGAGAAAAGTATTCTGGATCATGAAGGCTCTAGAGGTAATTAAAAGAAGATATTTCCATTGACAGATGGGTAGAAGTGTAGAAAATTCAAATTTAGGATGACTGGGCAAAAGAACCAACAACCCCTTAATTCAATTGGTTTTATATTTATTTATCTGGTACTTAGTCAAATGTTCCTTAGATATCATATCCTGAATCAACACCCTCATCTAACCTTCCTATTATTTCAATAAAGAGCTCAAACAAATTAACAAAACATAATTTGCCTTTAAGGAATCCAGACTGACTTTTATTTAATAACATAAAAATTTCTAATCTGTGCTACTGTCTCTAAAATTTTCACCACCACTTCTGCTAGGCATGAAATTTTTAGGTTGATTGCTGAGCAATTTGGCTTTCTGGTCATTCTTGCATTCCTTCCTGATTATCTTGCTCATCACTTTATCTATACAAACAACACTTGAAAAGAAATTGCTGTTAGAAGTGTCTTCTTTTTAAATCAAAATCTTCAATTCCATAAGTAGACTAAATAAGATGTTTAGAGAATAGATAGATCTTTGTTTTGAAATATGTTGATCATTTCTCCAGATTTTATCCAGCTAGTCAAAAGTACATTGTTCTGCAAACTCTGGCTGCTGACATCAATGGCATAATTAACATTGAAGTATCTCCCAAACTGCTTTACAAATGTGCGGAAAGGAATGTAAGGAAGTGTCAATTACAGTTTTGCTAAATACAAGGTTACGAAGGGTGTATTAAAGGCAGAGGGTGTTATAAAAATGGGGAAGCAGTTCAAGGTTTAGGTGACTGAAGGTAATTCTGAAACGAAGGAAGAATAGATCCAGAATACACCCATGTCTTTGAAATGAAGAGCAGTATTAGGAGAATTGTTGGATTCATTGAAGGGATAGTTGAACATGGAAGCAACAAGGGGAAATTATGGGAAGAGGGACTTTGGGGCAAGGATGACAATTTGAATTCCAAAGTTACACATACAAAATGTTAGAGGAACTCAGCAAGTCAGGCAGCATCTATGGTGGGGAATAAGCAGTCAAGGTTTTGGGGTGAGACCCTTCATCAAGACTGGAAAGGAATAGGACAAGAGTCGGATTAAGAAAGTGGAGGGGTGAGGGAAAGGAATACAGGCTGGCAGACGATAGGTGAGACCAGATGAGGGGTTAGTGGGATAAAGAGAGAAGCTGAGAGGTAATAGGAAGGGCTGAAGAAGAAGGAATCAGATAGGAGAGAACAGCGGACCATGGAAGAAAAGGAGGGAGAAGGGGAACCAGAGGAAACTGGTGGGCAGGTGAGGAGAAGAGATGGAGTGAGAGGGTAACCAGAATGGGGAGTAAAAACAGAGAGAAGGAGGGATGTGGGGAGAAAGAACAGCAGAAGTTGGAGAAATTGATGTTCATGCCATCCAAGGTGAAGAGGCCCAGTAAACATAGAGAACTTAAATAATGAAATAAAAGCAATAAATAAAAAAACTTGTTCTCTCATCTGTTGTGTGAGCAAATAGGTTTTTTAACAGAATATTGCCAGGCAGTTTAAAAGAAATGTCAAGCAGTGTCTATTTTACTGTTGACATGTATAACAATAATGATTGTCCATGATGACTTGTTCTGTATTGAAACAACTATTCCAGTTCTGTCAATAGTGACAAATCATAAGAGATGATTGGATTTTAGAGATGTGTCTGGAAAATTTACCCTTTTTATGCATAGCCTTATACAAAATAATTTTAAACATTTTATTGTCTGTTTTTGTTTGAAATCCCACTCTTTGAGAAATTAGACCTGCACTTCATGCTACGTTCAAGACATGGTTCCCTGGTCTTCCACACCACATTTTCTGTTACATGTGGGCCAGCCATATGCTACTGTGCAGTGGCTGGCATGGAACATATACTTTAAGGATCTAATCCATATAATGCAAAGGCAGCATTTCCAAGAATGAAGGAATGTCTAGAGCAGCTAGAGTTTTTAAAACTGCTCAGTTAACTTAGCAGCCTTTTTTTGTGGGTCCCATAACATGTACAAGGGGCCATGGCACAGATGTCAGAGTAACAAAGGATTTTCAATTTAAAGATTAATAATTATAAATTCCTTGTTTTATGGATCTGTGGAGACATAGAGTAAATAAGTACAGAATCAGGCTCTTTGGCCCAGTGCTGGATAAATTGACTTCCTGGGCTAATCCCAGTTGCCTGTGTTTGGTCCATAATGCTTTAACTTGTTGCTATTTATGCACCTGTCCAAATATCTTTTAAACATTATAATTGTACCTGTCTCTATTACTTCTCCTTGAAGCTCGTTCCATATACCCACCACCCTCTGTGTGAAAAACAAGTCTCACAGTTCCCCTTCAAACCTTTCCATTTTCATTTAAGCCAATGCCCTCTGCCCTTGGAAAAGGATGATGACAATCCATAAGGCCTAAGACATAGGAGTAGGATTAGGCCATTTGGCCTATCGAGTTTGCTCCACCATTCAATCAAGGCTGACCCTTTTATTTAGATAGATAGATAGATAGATAGATAGATAGATAGATACTTTATTGATCACTGGCTCCATATGAGGCCTAGATCTCCTAAAGATTTCCCCTTCTCAGCCCCAATCCCCGACCATTGATGCCGTGGCCAATGAAGAACCCATCAATAACCTTAAGTACATCCAACAAACTGGCCTCCACAGCTACCTGTGGTAACAAATTCCACAAATTCACCACCCTCTGGCTAAAGAACTTTTTCCGTATCTCTGCTGTAAATGGATGCCCCTCTATCCTAAGGCTGTGCCCTTTGTCCTAGACTCTCCCACCATGGGAAACATCCTTTCCACATCTAATCTGTCTAGGCCTTTCAACATTTCAAAGCCAAATTTAAGTACAAGTCCTGAACTCTTTCAGTATTTAAATTGCCAAAATGTATCTAACTCAAAGTCAAATTTAAGTACAAGTACACATTGCAATGAACCACAGGTACATAGTATCATACATTCAATGCCCACTGTATTAGGTACCTCCTATAAAGTGGCCACTGGGTGTATACACAGCATTCACAAGAAAGAAGCATAAATTAAACATAAATTATTCACATTTTTTACAAGAAATAGCACACTTAGAATGAAAAAGGTCCAAGGAATTTGTTTGAATTTGCTTGCTAAGCTCCATGTTACACTCCTATAATGGATAAGAAAACTAATCCACTTTTAGCTTTTGAAAACTTCTCTCTCTCCAAATCAAGCTCACGTCTTTTTAGGTTTGTGTGTACTGGTTGGGGGTGCTGCTAGAAACCAGGTGACAAGACAGATCCCTGCTATTTTCCAGGCCATCAAACTAATAATCTAACCTCCACTTTAACACAGAATTCTACTTCGTCACAGAGCTCTTAACATTTCAGTATTTCATATGAACTGCATAAACACTGTCAATGCAAATCCAAATCATGGCTTTCTCAAAGAAACTAATGAGAAATTCACTTTTATTTATTTGAATCTTTTTAAGTAATATTGTACAGTGCATGTATTTGGTAACTATAAAATCTGTTTCAAAACTCAACATGCTTCTCAATCACTTCCTGGCCATCAGTTTTACAAAGCTATTCTAGCTAATCTTTTTTTTATCATTACCCATGGATAATCACAGGACACACTATCATTATTCTGTATTTCACCTTCCAAAAGACTGCTAATCCTGACTGCACTGGGACTCAGCCGATGATCTCATATTGGAGAGCAGCCATTTTATCTCGGAGACACATTTCTACGTTTTTAAAAGATTATACTTAAGTCATGAGTTTATTTAAATTTATGAATGTATAAGTATTCATGAACTGAAAATGTAAAAATCAAATATTAAAATGAAATTATATCAATTAATTGGAATTATTTTAAATGGTTTTTACCTGTTGGGAGTGATTACATGGCCTGAATGGTTTAAAATATAAAGCAAAATTCACTAAATGAATTTTAAAGAATTATGATCAAATAAATATGGCTTGATGAAACAAGGGACAATATAAAATGATTATCCCTCACGCGCAAATGAGCGTGTGCAGGTGAACCGTAGAATAAGCTCTGGACCTCCTAGTAGGCAGCAGAATCAGGTTTATTATCACCGGCATGTGTCGTGGAATTTGTTAACTTAGCAGCAGCAATACAATGCAATACATGATAATATAGAAATAAATAAATAAACAAGCTAATCAACTATAACATTTGGGGTGATGTTCGATGGGATCATTCTTCAAAAGGTATCAAAGATAACTAAAAATTGAGTAAAACAAAACAAGTCTGTAATAAATTAAATAATAACTTGCAAAAATCCTAGCCAAAAATAATGTTATTATTTATATAAATTGAAATAGATGATGGACATTATTCAAATAGATTGAAAGACAAGCCTTAGAGACCTGTTGGGAAAAGATTTGTAATGGGCAAAATGCAAAATTATAAAGAAATTAATTTTAAAATATGAACCATATGAAGTCAGAAAAAATTTGGAAGTGCCAAGTAATTGATAAAGATTTACTCTAGAAGCTGTATAGATTGCTTGAATGGTATCTGATCAGTAACCATATAAACCATATAACAATTACAGCACGGAAATTGGCCATCTCGGCCCTTCTAGTCCATGCCGAACGCTTACTCTCACCTAGTCCCACCTACCTGCACTCAGCCCATAACCCTCCATTCCTTTCCTGTCCGTATACCTATCCAATTTTACTTTAAATGACAATACCGAACCTGCCTCTACCACTTCTACCGGAAGCTTGTTTCACACAGCTACCACTCTCTGAGTAAAGAAATTCCCGCTTGTGTTACCCTTAAACTTTTGCCTCCAACTCTCAACTCATGTCCTCTTGTTTGAATCTCCCCTACTCTCAATGGAAAAAGCCTATCCACATCAACTCTATCTATCCCCCTCATAATTTTAAATACTTCTATCAAGTCCCCCCTCAACCTTCTACGCTCCAAAGAATAAAGACCTAACTTGTTCAACCTTTCCCTGTAACTTAACTGCTGAAACCCAGGAAACATTCTAGTAAATCTTCTCTGTACTCTCTCCGTGATCAGTGAAGACTTTGAGCCTGGATAGTGGTGGTAAACTGTCATTTCTGAAGTCCAGTCTGATGGTAGCAATACAGCTTGTGTCAAGTTTTAGAAAGCATACCTAGCCGCTATGTGGAAATTTTGGAAACAGTAATAACTATATGTACATGCTGGCTGCTTGAGTGTGATGAATATGGAGAGCTAAAAGGAAAGAAACAAGAGCAGTTATTAGACATCAAGGTGCATTTGAGAAGTTCTCCTTTAGGTAGGAGATAGCATCAACTCCTGCTAATGATGATGTAAAATGCACATCCAGAGACCTTAAAGGGGTGTAATGACAAGCATAGTAGCAATGGTGAGTCTTTTAGGGCATATTCTGGAGTTATGGTATTTAGCCAATACTAATTTTAATAGCAGCCAGTCTACCTGAACATGCATTGTAGACTGAATTTAAAATGTAGCTCTGAACAATGGACTTCCTGAAGCAGCATTTTGGGGGCTGATTGCAAACAAGGAAACAGTCCATTTGATTGCAGAAGCCTGCATACGCATAAATGTGTCCAAAGTCAGTGGGAACTACATCCATTTTGGGTGTCTGGAGTGCGGGTGTGAAGATGGAGGTGTTTGAAAATTATATACAATTCAAAGGAAGCATTGCAGATACATTGTAACTACAGAATTGTCCTACTGTTACTTTTGATCTATTGCATATAAAAATGTCATTTAATATTGTGTCAGGCAGGCCTCTTCTTCCAAAAGTGTCTCAAATGCTGACTAAAGACTTCTATATCCACTAGCTTCAGTGTCTTGTTCACAGTCTAGGGAGTATTTTCTCTGTAATGGTTGATGTGAGCGGTTGAATTGGAACAGGTAAGCAAACGTGGGTGAAGTGGAGGAAGTAGTTAGAGATTTATAAAGTTCTGGGTGGTCAAGACGTAACCATAGAAATGGAAGCATGATATATATTGTTGAGCAATGAGGGTAAATGGCAGTTCCTCAGTAGGTCCATACATTCTGTCTTCATCCACAGTTCTACATAATTGGATAGAATGTATATTAGCAATAAGTACCTCAATTTTTGTTCTCTCTGATTCAGGAACAGCTTCTTCCTCTCTGCCATCCGAATTCTGAATGGACGTTGAACCCATTGAACACTACCTCACTACTTTTTTTTATTAATTTTACTTTTGCATTACTTATTTACTTTAACTGTTTAATGTATATATATATACATATATATACTTACAGTAATTCATAGTTTTCTTTCTCTATTATTATGTACTGCTTTTCTTGTTGCCCGCAAAGACATCGAATGTCATGTCGTATGCTGGTGATACTAAACCGGGTTCTGATTCTGATTCTGAAGTAGCAGGGAATTTTTTTCATCTTCAAATTTTGTTGAACCGGATAATAAGTATGATGAGCTATGACCTTCACAGATCGGTAGCGTAGTGGTTAGCACAATACTTCACAGTACCAGCAAACCGATGAGTTCCACCCCTGCCTGTAAGGAGTTTGTTCATTCTCCCCGTGACCGAACAGCTTTCCCCCAGATGCTCCAATTTCCTCCCACGGTCCAAAGATGTATTGGTTAGTAGGTTAATTGGTTGTTGTAGGGTCCCATGATTAGGCTAGGATTAAATTTGGGGATTGCTGGGCAGCGCAGCTCGAAATGCCAGAAGGGCCAACTCCATGCTGTTTTTCAATAAAATAAAACAAAAATAGAAACATAGAAACATAGAAAACCTACAGCACAATACACGCCCTTTGGAACACATCCCTACCTTAGAAATTACTAGGCTTACCTATAGCCCTCTATTTTACTAAGCTCCATGTACCCATATAAAAGCCTCTTAAAAGACCTATCATAACCGCCTCCACCACCGTTGCCGGCAGCCCATTCCATGCACTCACCACTCTCTGAGTAAAAGACTTACCTCTGACATCTCCTCTGTACCTACTCCCCAGCACCATAAACCTGTGTCCTCTTGTGGCAACCATTTCAGCCCTGGGAAAAAGCCTCTGACTATCCACATGATCAATGCCTCTCATCACCTTGTACACCTCTATCAGGTCACCTCTCATCCTCCTTCACTCCAAGGAGAAAAGGCCGAGTTCACTCAACCTATTCTCATAAGGCTTGCTGCCTAATCCAGGCAACATCCTTGTAAATCTCCTCTGCACCCTTTCTATGGCTTCCACATCCTTCCTGTAGTGAGGCAATCAGAACTGAGCACAGTACCCCAAGTGGGGTCTGACCAGGGTCCTATGTAGCTGCAACATTACCTCTCAGCTCCTAAATTCAATTCCAAGATTGATGAAGGCCAATACACCATATGCCATCTTAACCACAGAGTCAACCTGCGCAGCTGCTTTGAGTGTCCTATGGACTTGGACCCCAAGATCCCTCTAATCCTCCACACTGCCAAGAGTCTTACCATTAATACTGTATTCTGCCATCATATTTGACCTACCAAAATGAAGCCCATCACACGTATCTGGGATGAAATCCATCTGCCACTTCTCAGCCCAGTTTTGCATCCTATCAATGTCCCGCTGTAACCTGACAGCCCTTCGCACGATCCACAACACCTCCAACCTTTGTGTCATTAGCAAACTTGAAAAATCCCTCCAGTTCCTCATCCAGTTCATTTATAAAAATCACGAAGAGTAGGGGTCCCACAACAGATCACTGAGGCACTCCACTGGTGACTGACCTCCATGCAGAATATGACCTGTCTACAACCACACTTTGCTTTCTGTGGGTAAGCCAGTTCTGGATCCACAAAGCAATGACCCCTTTGATCCCATGCCTACTTACTTTCTCAATAAGCCTTGCATGGGGTACCTTGTCAAACACCTTGCTGAAATCCATATACACTACATCTACTGCTCTTCCTTCATCAATGTGTTTAGTCACATCCTCAAAAAATTCAATCAGGCTCGTAAGGCATGACCTGCCTTTGACAAAGCCATGCTGACTATTCCTAATTATATTATACCTCTCCAAATGTTCATAAATCCTGCCTCTCAGGATCTTCGCCATCAACTTACCAACCACTGAGATAAGACTCACTGGTCTATAATTTTCTGGGCTATCTCTACTCCCTTTCTTGAATAAAGGAACAATATCCGCAACCCTCCAATCCTCTGGAACCTCTCCCATCCCCATTGATGATGCAAAGATTATCGCCAGAGGCTCAGCAATCTCCTCCCTCCCCTCCCACAGTAGCCTGGCATACATCTCATCCGGTCCCAGCTACTTATCCAACTTGATGCTTTCCAAAAGCTCCAACACATCCTCTTTCTTAATATCTACATGCTCAAGCTTTTCATTCTGCTGCAGTTCATCGCTACAATCACTAAGATCCTTTTCCATAGTGAATACCAAAGTAAAGTATTCATTAAGTACCTCTGCTATTTCCTCCAGTTCTGTACACACTTTCCCAATGTCACATTTGATAGGTCCTATTCTTTCATGTCTTATCCTCTTGCTCTTCACATACTTGTAGAATGCCTTGGGCTTTTCCTTAATTCTGCCCACCAAGGCTTTCCCATGGCCCCTTCTGGCTCTCCTAATTTCCTTCTTAAGCTCCTTCCTAGTAGCCTTATAAAATAAAATCTATTTGTCTTGACCTTGTCTCAGTATAAATGCCAGTTATCATTAAGAGTGCTGCTAAAGTTCCCAAACTAAGATTGTATTGGCCAGTCCAATCTAAATGCCAACATACTGGAACACTGCTCCACGTCACTCCCCAGTTATCTGGAATTATCGATCTGACCTCTGGTCTCATAGGTTCATTACTGTTTAAAGATGACACTGTGAAGCTCACTCATGGTTCTAATAACATGGTATACAAATCTTACGGCAGACTGATTGGCAAGATTTCCAGAGAAAGCAGAGTCCTTCTAGTACAACCTCCAAAAAATTGGTATCCCTTTGAGATGGGAGAGAAGGGAGTAATTAGGTGGCCTTCCCCCGCCCACCTTCTTACTCTGACCTCATGTTATTTCCACTCCTGATGAAGGGTCTCGGCCTGAAACGTTGACTGTTTACCCTCTTCCATAGATGCTGCCCGGCCTGCAGAGTTCCTCCAGCATTTTGTATGTATTGTTAGGAGGCAGGAGGCGGGGATAGTTTCGGTGCCCTAACACTTCCATTGATATGGATCCTGAACGAGACAGAAACCTGACAGATACGATTTCTGACCCACATTCCTGCTGTTGCCTTCTCACTATGTATAAGCCAGGTCCCCTAAAATCCTCTGGGCTATTATTATGTATAAAGGACTCA
Source organism: Hemitrygon akajei (assembly GCF_048418815.1). NCBI lineage: Eukaryota > Metazoa > Chordata > Chondrichthyes > Myliobatiformes > Dasyatidae > Hemitrygon > Hemitrygon akajei. The sequence continues at coordinate 154,306,688 of NC_133132.1, forward strand.
AAATTACACCATGGAGCCTCATTGCAGCTCTAGTGTTAAATCCTATCTTGGATGCTGGTAAATGCTTGCTCACATTCCTTTCAAGTAGAATGTTAACCAACCAAGCACAGTATTACAAAACATGTAGCTACATATTTTAAAGAGAAGGCTGACTTTTTAAAACAAGATTGAAGCTCCCTTTTTGTTTAGGGAAGAAGAGATTGGCTTGCAAAACAATGGTGCATTTGAACACCAATTGTTGGGTCACATATTCAAAAAGTACAAAGCAATTTGCTATATTTCTAGTATAAAAATTCATCGTCATTACTTCTTCACCCAGCGGTTCATTGCTATTCTAAAGTAGAGCTGCAGATTCTACTGAGCCAAATGGAATCAATTCAGAATCAGATCTACAACTCTGAGGGTAGGTTTTAGACCATCTATCAAGTTTGTTGCTTAAACAACTATGAATATTTCTGTTGAATTTCCCACTTCATTGAAAGTTAGAAGGAGGCTGTAGGAGAGGAATTCAGGATGAAATGAAAAAATATATACTTTTTCTCTATTTTATGAATGCAAATTCTTTAGGCTTCACCAAAAGAGTGAGAAGCTGGGTGAGGAGAAAATTTTCACTCAAGTGTCTAGAACTACTTTACTAGAAACATTGCCAAAGCTAGAATTTATTACTTTTAAAAAGGGAAGTGAATGCATGTTGGAAATAAAACTATTTTAATGGCTTTAAAAGAAAAAAGGGATAGGCTTTAATGAATAGACACAGGGAAAACTGCTGAATCATTCTGTGCTATTAAAATTCCTCCTCAGTGTTAATTTTACATCACTATAACATTTCTTTTCTGCAGCCATTCACTTTATGTTACCAGCACCCAGAATTTTCTGCACTATTAAACAGAACTTCTGTAATGTTAGTCAGAATTATAACAGAATTTCTTTTAAAATGTTCATAATATCCTTTGGCAGGAGCAGTTGCAAGGGGAAGATCCATGCTGCTGAGACTCCATAGTCAGCTTGCTCATGATAATCAGATATATTATTGACACTCATCTGCAGCAAATAACGAAGGGCATGTGATACTTTCATTACCTCTATAAGTCTTATGGAACCGATATTATACTCATTTTGCTATGGTTGTAAGTGCAGTAATAATACTTAAATTTAGGGCTGCTGGAGTTATAATAAGAGGTGGATATTTCATATAAATCTGCTTCAAGTTTGGCATGATATTGTGGGGCAAATGGCCTGTCTGGTGCTAATATGTTCTATAATGTTCACCACCATGATAACAGGAGTATAGCAGCACTCATTTCTGAAACAATGTGATGTCGTTCTTTAGAAACAACTGAATATCAGATTGGAATATTATTATAATTCAGATAATTTATCATCTATCAAATGCTGAATGATTTAGATAGAGAGGAGGTGGAAAGGCTGTTTCCTATTGTGGGGAGTCCAGTTCCTGAGGGCACAGCCTCAGAATTAAGGGCCGTCCATATAAGTCAAGTCAAGCCAAGTCACTTTTTATTGTCATTTCAACCATAACTGTACAGTACACAGTAAAAATAAGACAACGTTTTTCAGGACCACGGTGCTACATGAAACAATACAAAAACTACATTGAACTACGTAAAACAACACAAAAACTACACTAGACTACAGAACAGAGATAAGGAAAAATTTCTTTATCCAGGAGGTGGTGAATCTGTGGAATTCTTTGCTACGGATGGCTATGCAGGCCAAGTCTTTGGGCATATTTCAGGCTGAGGTTGATAGGTTCTTGATTAATCAGAGCATCAAAGATTACGGGCAGGAGGCAGGAGAATGGGATTGAGAGAGATAATAAATCAGACATGATGGAAAGGCAGACTCAATGGGCTGAATGGCCTAATTCTGCACCGTCTTATGTTCAGTGTATTGATGACCTGCATTCTATGTATATACAGAAATTTCAAGTAGTTCATCAATTTTGATGCCAATTTTTCAGTTGTGTTGTAATTCAGCAACCTTAGCCACATAGTTTCTTGGAGTCATAAGAACATAAGAAATAGGAGCAGGAGTCGGCCATCCGGCCCATCGAGCCTGCCCCGCCATTCAATAAGATCATGGCTGATCTGTCCGTAAACTCAGCTCCATCTATCTGCCTTTTCCCCATAACCCTTAATTCCCCTACTATGTAAAAATCTATCTAACTGTTTCTTAAATAGATATATTTAGTGAGGAAGCCTCAACTGCTTCCCTGGGCAGAGAATTCCACAGATTCACCACTCTCTGGGAAAAACAGTTTCTCCTCATCTCCGTCCTAAATCTTTTCCCCTGAATCTTGAGGCAATGTCCCCTAGTTCTAGTCTCACCTACCAATGGAAACAATTTTCCTATTTCTATCTTATCTATCCCTTTCAAAATTTTGAATGTTCTATAAGATCCCCTCTCTTTCTTCTGAATTCCAGAGAGTATAGTCCCAGGTGACTCAATCTGTCCTCATAGGTTAACCACTTCATTCCTGGAATCAACCTGGTGAACCTCCTCTGCTCTGCCTCCAAAGCCAGTATATCCTTCCTCAAACCACACACACAAAACGCTGGTGGAACACAGCAGGCTAGGCAGCATCTATAGGGAGAAGTGCTGGACAAAGGGTCTTGGCCCAAAACGTCAACAGCGCCTCTCCCTATAGATGCTGCCTGACCTGCTGTGTTCCACCAGCATTTTGTGTGTGTTGTTTGAATTTCCAGCATCTGCAGATTTCCTTGTATATCCTTCCTCAAGTATGGAGCCAGAACTGCACTCAGTACTCCAGGTGCGGCCTCACCAGTACCCTGTACAGTTGCAGCATAACCTCCCTGCTCTTGAATTCAATCCCTCTAGCAATGAAGGCCAACATTCTGTTTGCCTTCTTAATAACCTGTTGTACCTGCAAACCAACTTTATGCGATTCATGGACAAGCACTCCCAAGTCCCTCTGCACAACAGCATGTTGCAATCTTTCACCATTTAAATAATAATCTGCTCTTTTATTATTCCTTCCAAAGTGGATGATCTCGCATTTACCAACGTTGTATTCCATCTGCTAGACCTTGACCCACTCACTTAACCCATCTATATCCCTCTGTAGACTCTCCACATCCTCTGTACAATTTGCTTTTCCACTCAGTTTAGTGTCATCAGCAAATTTTGCTACGCTACACTCAGTCCCCACTTCCAAATCATCAATGTAAATGGTAAACACCTGTGGGCCCAGCACTGACCCTGCGGCACCCCACTCACCACTGACTGCCAACCAGAGAAACACCCATTTATACCAACTCTCTGCCCTCTATCAGTTAACCAATCCAGTATCCATGCCAATACACTTCCTACAGCACGAGAATTGGCTCTTCTCCCCAAATGGTCCATGTTGACTAAGATTCCCATCTAAGCTAGTCCTGTTTGCCCACATTTGGCCTTCTAAAACTTTCCTATTCATGTACTTGTCCAAGTACCTTTTAAATGTTGTTAATGTACTGTAACGGTTTCAGCCACTTCCTATGGCAGGTCATTCCACAGACTGACCTCTCTCTGAGTGAAAAAGCTGCCCCTTAGGATCCTATTAAATCTCTCTCCTCTCACCTTAAACCTATGCCCTCTAGTTCATGACTCTTCAAACCTGGGAAAGCTATTAAGTTCATTTGGCACATTTGGGGCAGAGTCTATAGATCCCACATCAGTCAGTGCAGAAACAAAATGGAGACAAGTTGCTCCAACCTCAAAAAAGCTGTAAGGAAAATAACTGGATTTCAAAAATAGGATTTTGAAACTTATCTCTCTAGAACTCACTTCTGGTAAAACTTCAAAACTTTTGTTCATTTAATTGAAGGCATTGATATCCGTCATAGAGGGGTCAAAAGTGAAGAGAGTGAGCAGCTTCAAGTTCCTAGGTGGCAAGAGCTCTGAGAACCTAACCTGGTCCCAACATATCGATGTAGTTAAAAAGAAGGCAAGACAGCAGCTGTACTTTATTAGGAGTTTGAAGAGATTTGGCATGTGAACGAATACACTCAAAAACTTCTATAGTTGTACCATGGAGAGCATTCTGACAGGCTGCATCACTGTCTGGTATGCAGGGGCTACTGCACAGAGTCGAAAGAAGCTGCAGAAGGTGTCTCAGAAAGGCAGCGTCCATTATTAAGGACATCCAGCACCCAGGACACGCCCTTTTCTCACTGTTACCATTAGGAAGGAGGTACAGAAGCCTGAAGGCACACACTCAGCGATACAGGAACAGCTTCTTCCCCTCTGCCATCCGATTCCTAAATGGACATTGAATCTTTGGACACTACCTCAATTTTTTAAATATATAGTATTTCTGATTTTGCATGATCTTTTAATCTATTCAATATATGTATACTGTAATTGATTTACTTGTTTATTATTTTTTTCTTTCTGCTAGATCATGTATTGCATTGAACTGCTGCTACTAAGTTAACAAATTTCATGTCACATGCCGTTGAGAATAAACCTGATTCTGATTCTGATTCTGATTCTAATATTAATGTTAACCAACAGTGAAAGTACTTGAAAAGGGCTGAGATGTTTCCTTTATCTAGAGTTCTGCAATATTTATGGAGATACAATATTGCACATTCTTTGGCACATATATATCTATATATAAGACTTTATCACAGTACTGTAGTAATTTTATGTATTACACTGTACTGCTGCCACAATAAATAAACAAATTCTGTTTCAGCAGACACAATAACAGTCACTGTCAGCTTAACCACCCCTTCATATATCAGTCAGGCCCAATATCTGTGCCTGCAGTTATGAGTTCAGTGTTTTCAATTGATTTTTAAATTGATCCTTAGATCTGGTTTGAATATAGGAATGGCAATGATGATGAGGGGCAGAGAAGCCGCAAAGCAGATTATAATAAGGAAATATAATTAATTAACTATACAGTATAATGAATGAATGAATTAATTCTTTTTTTTAGAGAAACGGCACTGAACATGTCATTCCAATCCAACAACCCACCAATTTAACAGTAACTAATCACAGGACAACTTACAACCACCAGTTAGCCTACTAACCAGCATGTCTTTGGACTGTGGGAGGAAACTGGAGCACCCGGAGGAAACCATGCAGTCATGGGGAGAACGTAACTCCTTACAGACTGCGCCGGAAATGAACTCTGAAGTCAGATGACCCAAACTGTAATAGCGTCGTGCTAACCACTATGCTATCGTGGCATCCCATTTATTTTCAATCCTTGCAAGAAGTACACTGTGCAGAAGTTTCTCACGTAAGTTATGTGGGTTAACTGGATAAAGATGGCTTTATGGAAACAGATGATTCGATGACTGGGATACAAGATGTCCTACTAGGGAATGAGACAGGGCAGCTAACAGAAATTTGTGTTGGGGTACACTTTACATCTAGTGATCATAATGCTATTAGTTTCAAGGTAATTATGGAAAAGGATAGCTCTAGTCCTTGGATTGAGAATTTCCACAGAGATCGGGTGAGACTACAACTAGAGGTCATAGGTTAAGGATGAAAGGTGAAAAAGCACGAGAGGAATTTCTTCATTCAATGGGTAGGAGAGTGTGGAACAAACTGTCAGGGCAAATGGTGTATGTGGGGTCGATTTCAATATTTAAGAGAGGTTTGGATGGTTACATGGATGAGGGAGGTCTGAAGGATGATGGTCCGGGTTCAGGTTGATGGAATTAATGGCTTGACATATATTGGATGGGCCGAAAGGCCTGTTTCTGTGCTGTAGTGTTTTATGACTATGACTCTATAATGTGTCAAGATGTGGCTGATTTTGGAAGGGTTGAAATGATCAAGGCAGCAGAAAAGAATGAGATGTAGAACAAGATCAAAAAAGTCAAAGTCAAAATTTAATTTTTTTTATCAAAATACGTAAATGTTACCACACAGCACCTCAAAATTCCTTTTCTTGCAGGCATTTACTGAGAAGTAAAGAATTACAAAAGAACTTATTAAAAATGATACATAAAGATTGACAAAAGAAGGCAAAGTGCAAATAAAAGACAATACTGAGATCATGAGCCGTAAAGAATCTTTGAAAGTGAGACCGTAGATTGTAGAATTAGTTCAGAGCATTGGTCCACATCAGTTCCAGAGCGTGATGGTTGAAGAGTAATAACTGCTCTTGAACCTGGTGGTGTGGGACCTCCTGCTGCCTGATGGTGGTAGTGAGAAGAGAGCATGTCCTGGATGGTAAGGGTTGTCGATGATGACTGAAGGGAAGAATACCAGCGTCAGTTCTCAGAGCAATCCTCTTCCATCACTTACTTCCTTGCAAACTATTGTCCCTCAATCCATTCACTCCACCCTCACCCACAATTCTGCTCTAAACTTATAAGCAGGAAGAAACTGGAGCATCTGATAGAAACCCACAAAATCACAGGGTGAATGTGCAAATTCCACTCTGACAGCGCTGGAGATCAGGGCTGAACCCTCGTCACTGGAACTGTGAGGGCAGTATCACTACCTGCTGTGCTGCTATGCCACTGGCTGCACTAATACTTTGTGAGAATTGTTCTTTTTCACATACAGGGTAACTCTCCCAGGGGAAGTTCCTCAAAGACACCTCTGTAATACAATAGTTTGAAATTGAGGATAGCAAATCTCAATTTGCTGGGAAGCAGAGAGAAAAATAGAGCAAAACGAGGGGATGGCACAAGTAAGGAAGGTCAGATATCTCGGACAAGATGAAATATTGGAATTCTTGTCGGAGTGCTTTGAGCCAAAAATACTGTATATGGTAAGGGTCAATGATAGATACAGAAAATTTAATATGGACTACATAGTGTCTGGCCTGGGTGCCAGTGAGGATAGAACTGAAGAGGGTCAGAGATTTGTGTTACATGATCACCCTGTGGTGGTGGTTACTGGAGAACTAAAACCCATCTAAAGGGAGAAGAAGGCAAACAGCCCAAGAGCTGTCATGGGAAGCTCTGGGAAACAGAACCAATCAGCTTCACTGGCATCTGAAACGAATGCACAGGAAGTTACAAATCATTTGAAATGCTGAGAAAACCTTAGAGAATTACTAAATCTGAAATGTTGAAATATGTAGTTGTATCAATGTGCGCTTGTATGTAAAGACATTCTACTATTGTACAGTGTTGTTCATTTCCTTTTTTGTGTGGTATATGGTCACCAGTGCAACACACACACACAAAATGCTGCAGGAATTCAGCAGGTCAGGCAGCAGCAAATGGAGGGGATAAACAGATGACATTTCAGGTGAAGATCATTCATCAGGACTGGAAAGGAAGGGTGAAGAAGCCAGAATGAGAAGGTGTGGGGAGGGTTATCAGTGCGAAGTCTTGCTTTCATGTTGGTGGGATCGTCATTAGCATAAAAAACTATTAATATAACAGACATACAACAGGTTCTATCAAATACTGAATACTAGTTCAAAGTAAATTTATTATTAAAGTCCATATATGTCACCATATACAACCCTGAGATTCATTTTCTTGTGTGCATACTCAATAACTCTGCAGTAGAATAATAACCATAATAGAATCAATGAAGGACTGTAACCAGTGCGCAAATGACAAAAAACTGTCCAAATACAAAAAAAGAAATAATAATAATAAATAAATATCAGAAACATAGATGAGGAGTCTTTGAAAGTGAGTTCATTGGTTGTGGGAATATTTCAACAGTGGAGCAAGGGAAATTGAATGAAGTTATCCCCTTTGGTTCAAGAGGCTCATAGTTGAGGAGTAATAACAGTTCTTGAATCCTGAGTGTGAGTCCTGAGACTCTTGTACCTTCTTCCTGATAGCAGCTGCAAGAGGAGAACACAACTTGGGTGGTGGGGGTCCTTGATAATGGATGGTGCTTTCCTGCGACAATGATTTCATGAAGATGTGCTCAATGGTGGGGTGGGCTTTACCTGTGATGGACTGGGCTGTATCCACTACTTTTTGTAGGATTTTCCTTTTAGGGGTATTTGTGTTTCCATAATAGCCTGTAATGCATCCAGAAAGAACTTCTGCATGTATATAGAAATATAAAAATTCAAAGTGTAAAAGCCTCTGTGGTTGGTCTATCAGAAGCTATCTCCTCTGAAGGTATTTCCACTGTGATATTTCAGTTTCAGCCAGTGTTCTCATCTTCATTAATCAAAGTTTAGGAAGTTTACAACTACATTCCTTATTAACAATATGTTTTTAGTGTTTGGTACTGGGCCATTTCCTTCAGTGTACAGTAAGTAACCAATTACAATGGGATGCATTAGAGAGTGTAATTCTCTACACCCTTGTCAATATGCAGCTCCAGGAATATTCCAGGGAACTCAGTTTGTTTGTTTTCTTTCCTTTGGGTTCTTAGTTTAACAAGTAGAATATTATTGAAGATTCAGTTTAGTGTTCTGATTCTTTTGCTTCAGCTTTATCAACAACAATAAGCTCTATTTATATTGCATCTGTAACAAAGAAAAAGGTACCTACCAAAGGCAGAAATGTTACAAAACAAAATTTAGCACTGAGGCATATAAGAAAAGAGATCAGAAGTATAAATTTAAAAAAAACTATGTTATAAACATTATCTTACAGTTGGGGGGGGGGGGGGGAGAGAGAGAGATTGATTGATTTCAGGTGAGAATTTCAGAGCTCAGACTTTTGTAGTTGAAGGAAGCTACTGCCATGAAAGGTGAAGCACTTAACTGTAGGGATGATCTAAAGTTGGCCAGAATTGGAGATACACAGATAACCCCTATGGTTCTAAAGTGGGGTGAGATTGCATTGTTTAATAACTAAACAAGGCAGCACAGTGGTCCATTTGGCCAAGCACAGCACCAGTGGTCTGGGTTCAATGCTGACCTCTGGACTAATCTGTAAGGGATTTGCATGTTATTCCTGAGACATAGTTTATTCCAGGTGCTCTGGTTTCCACCCACGTTCAACAGACAATTCTCCTTGCTTCAACGCACATGCGCAAATTACTGGAGGATCTCTGCAGGTCAGGCAGCATCGATGGAGGAAAATGAAGTGTTGGCATTTAATTTGCCCCGTTCTGATGAGGGATCTAACCTGAAAGCTCACTTGTTCATCTTCCTTCATAGATGCTGCCTGGCCTGCTGAGCTCCCCCAGCATTTTGTGTGTGTGTTGCTCAAGATTTCCAGCACCTCTTCTGTCTCAGTTTTCATGCTGGCAGATTGGTAGTTCATAGAATGTAAATTAACAATTGTAAATTGCCTGTTGTATGTAGGTAAGTGGCATAATCTGGATGGAATTGATGGGAATGCGTGGAGAATTAAATGGCATTAATGTAGGATTGAAGCAGAAAGGTTATTGGTGGTTGGCATGTATTCAGTGAGCCAAGGGCCCATCTCCATGCTGCATGACTCCAGAAAGTGATTTTTAAAAAAGCAAATGTGAGAATTTTAAGATTGGTGATTTAATTATTAGTAATCACGACATATCAGTATGGGGATTAGTCAATGGAGAAATGTAACTTGGTGCAACATAGAACACAGACAATAGAGTTTTTGATGACAAACATACAGGGAGTAGGAGGAGAAAGCCCTTCCAGGACCATATGGAACAGCCAGATCCAGAGGTAACAAAGGCTTTTAACAGGTCATGAGTTGAGACTAGAGAAACATATTAATGTGTCTGAGAGTATTTGTACATTTTTTTAAAATTAGGATACATTTAGAAAACTTGTCCTGCATTTTATTTTTGATTTTAAGTAAAATAAAAGTCTACTTACCATTACTTATGAAGGTATTTTCAAATTCTTGTGCTGCTTTCTTTTTTTATTGGTTGTACTATGGTTTCATTAATGTCACTAATTTTTGCTGAGTTTATGTATAAGGGCTAACCGCATGCAAACAGTCGCCCTGCTTCTTCCTTGAGCACATCTAAAACAGAGCCAAGTCTAAACATCCTCAACATATTCCAGAGGGGGTTAGAAATGAAGATTGAATGCAACTGGCTGTGCTGTCAGACCAAAGAATTGAGGCAGGTTTTGGCCAAGCCCCAGGTGACCACCTAATGAAAATAAAGTCAAGCCTTTACCAAAACAACAGCAATTTCTGATGCTGAAATTGTATCTGGCCTACACGGTAAGACCTTGGGAATGCGGTAGGCTCAGTTGGGATCTACATATACCTGACCCTAAGACAGCAAATCCAAAATAAGGCCTGACCTTAAAATTCTGTGAAGCAGTACAAATGAAATTTAAGAAGAGTAACAAGGCAAGTCCTTTGGAACATAAATTAAATAAATCAAATATAATTACTATTTAATGACACATCTTATTGAAATCTCAGAAAGAATCTGTTTTTATTCCTAGAGATACATTTTATTTTCATTACTGAATTAGTCTAGTTTTTTTTCTTGTCAATTTTCTTTTATATTAGGAAACTAATTTTAATCAGGAGGTTTATCTTTTATCTTCTGCTTAATATCTGAAACCGAACACACAAAATGCTCAGTGTATATTTCAGAGTCGGGTTGTAGGGATGAGGATGTTTGCAGGAGATATCTGACTAATTTTAAAAAATTACAGGTAAATAAAATTTACAATTAAATCTGTAACCAAGTTTGCACATCTTCATGAATAATTTAGTCTAAAGTGTAGCATCTTTTTCACACCCTCCTCCTCTGAAGAAAATGACAATAGATCAGTACTTGACAATGCTGAATCAATAAACACATTTAGACTCATAAAGGAAGTCATTACTGCAGACTTCTCAGACCCTACTGTGGATAATTGAACAGACAAACTGAAGGAACTAGTCTCTTGTTTAAGACACTACAATACATTCTTCATTACCTCTAAAACCTGACACCAAGTGTCAAAATAAATAATGACATGTTGATGGCAAGAATGCTTAAAGGAGAGCTAAATCAGTGAACATAAGCCGTTTTTTATTTAACATTTTACCTGATGTGATTACTTGAGACAGAATGAAACACTAGATGAGAAAATGGCTACATTTAAAATCTCATTATTATTTGTAGAAGAGGATTATGATTTCTAGTTAAATAAAAGGAATCATGCACAATAATTGCTGTGAGTTTCAAATGTTTATGAAATTGAAATAATTGTATAAACCTATGAAGTATTGGGAAAATATTGGAATTGGAATTGTTGTATTATTGTCACATGCACTGAGATACAGTGAAAAGCTTGTATACTGTTCATGCAGATCGAATGCATTGAGGTGGAAGAAGGTAAAACAATAAAAATGTAGAATAAAGTGTAACAGCTACACTTCATTCTGCATTAAGTGCCAACCAGGCAAACAATAAGGTACAATTGCTTAACGGAGGTAGATTGTGTGGTCAAGAGTCAATTTCATCATTCTAAGGAACCATTTAATTGTTCTATAACAGCAGGGCAGAAGCTGCCTTTGAGACCGGTGGTATGTGCTTTCAGGCTTTTGTATCTTCTGTTCAAGGGGAGGGGGGCGGTGGGAGAAGAGAGAATGTCTCAGGTGGCTGCATTACTGAGGCAGTGAGAAGTATAGGCCGAGCAGAGGTTCGACATGTCATCGAAAACCTTGGCAACCTTCTACAGATGTGTGGTGGAAAGTGTGCTGACTGCCTGCATTAGGGCCTGATATGGGAACACCAATGCCTTTGAGCAGAAAATGCTATGAAAGGTAGTGAATTTGGCCCAATACAACCCTCCCAATCACTGAGCAAATCGACATGAAATGTTGCCATAGAAAAGAACCATCCATCATCAAAGATTCTTACCACCCAGGCCATGCTCTTTTCCCTCTACTGCCATCAGGTAGAAAGCTCAAGTGGCTCAGGACTTGCACCACCAGGTTCAAGAACAGTTACTGCCCCGCAACCATCAGGATCTTGAATGAAAGGGAATAACTACACTTATTTAAGGACTCACTTAAAGACTCTGTTTTATTGCTATTTCATGCTCGTTATTTATTTATATCTGAATTTGCACAGATTGTTTACAGTTACTGTTCTATAGATTTGTGAAGTATGCCAGCAGAAAAAGAATCTCAGTTTTGTATGTGGTGACATGTAGATGATATATATTTGGATGATTCCAGGGATGTAAGGGTTATCATATGAGGAATGTTTGATAGCTCTGGGTCTGCACTCACTGGAATTCGGAAAGATGAGGGGGGATCAAATTGAAACCTTTCGAATGTTGAAAGGCCTAGACAGAGTAGATGTGGAAAGGATGTTTCCCATGGTGGGAGAGTCTAGGACAAGAGGGCACAGCCTCAGGATAGATTTCAAAACCAAGATGCAGAGAAATTTCTTTAGCCAAAGGGTGGTGAATTTGTGGAATTTGTTGCCACATGAAGCTGTGGAGGCCAGGTCGTCGGGTGTATTTAAGGCAGAGATTGATAGGTCTTTGACTGGACATGGCATCAGAGGTTACGGGGAGAAGGCTGGGAACTGGGGTTGAGGAGGAGATAGAAAAAAAATCAGCCATGATTGAATGGTGAAGCAGACTCGATGGGCCAGATGGTCTAATTGTGCTCTGTCTTATGGTCTTCTGTATATACTCTGATAATAAATTTTACTCATAGAGTGGAGGGTGGTTTTCGTGATGTGCTGAGCTGTGTCCACAACACTCTTATTAAGGCTTAGATTTACCTTTGTTGTAACAGTCAAAGTGCAGTAGATTTTCCTTTCACTGCAACACAAAATAATAGTAAATTATATAAATATTATCCCTCAACCATCAGGCTCTTGAACAGAAGGGAAAACTTCACTCATCCCATCACTGAACTATTCTCACAATCTGTGCACTCACTTTCAAGAACACTTCATCTCATGTTCTTGATATTTATTGCTTATTTATTACTTTTTTTCTTTTTGTATTTGCGCAGTTTGCTGATTTTTGCAGAGTTCAAATACATTTATAATCAAAGTATGCATAAATTATACAACCTTGAGATTTGTCTGCTTACAGGCACCTACAAAGCAAGAAACCTAAAAGAACCCAATAAAAAAAAAGACCAGCACCCAATGTGCAGAAAGAGAGAAAGAAAACACAAATCATACAAACATTAAAAGCAAGCAACAGCATTCAGAAACAAATTGAGTCCAAAGACCCAGAGTCCAGAGCAGCTGGAGTGGATCCATCGCCTTCGTCTCAGTTCATCACACAGCAGGGTGAATCGCCACGAAGCTTGAAGCATGGAGGAGCTGAAGCCAGTCTCACAGCCCCAGCACCACACAGAGAGGGGTGGAAGAGGGAAGAGAATTAACCTGACCCTTGTCTCCAGTCCCAAAACTCTACCTTTTCCGTCTATTTGGGCTGGCATTTAAATTGTCCAAAAACTGGGCCGTTCCCTCCATGAGGACCTGGGCCCAGCTGCAGCGAAACACTCGGGGCCTGTACCCCACCGCCCAGTCCAAGGCTGTAGTCGACCTGTCCAAACCAGCTTGGTGCTCAGATCGATCCAACCTTGCTCCAGCTTTAGGTGGATGGGCTCTAAACCTCTGCACTGACTCCTTTCCGATTTGCTTGCTCCAACTCCATCTCTGACTCCGTCTCTGTATTACCCTTCAGCAATCAGGCTCTGGGACCAGCCTGGATATCTTCACTCATCACAACACTGAACACAACCTATGGAATCACTTTCAAGGACTCTACTACTCATGTTGTCAGTATTAATGAATAAGTTCATTTATTTGTTAGTTATTTTTTATTTACCTATCTATTTGTTTATTTATTTATCTATTTCCTCTTTTCGTATTTGCGCAGTTTTGCTTCGTTTGCACATTGGTTACTTGTCAGTTTATGTGTGTAGTTTTTCACTGATTCTATTGTGGTTCTTTGTTACTGTGAATGCCTGCAAGAAAATGAACCTTGGGGAAGTATCTGGTGACATATGTATATACTTGGATAATAAATTTACTTTAAACTTCAATACTTTCTTTGGAGACTGAATGATGTCAGAAAGAGGAGTAGCTAATTTACCTCTTGTGTCTTGTCTATCTACAACCACATCTTTCTATCAGTATCACTTTACTGTATTAACTTCCTGTCTCCTGATCCCCTTAATATATGGAAATTTAGCAGCACATTCCTTGAATGTAGTGACTGAAACTCCTGAGCCTTTTTTGCAGTGAATCCCAAAGATTCACTTCCTTCTTCGTGAAGAAGTTTCTTCCTATTTCAGTCTCAGATGGTCAACCCTTTATTCTGAGCATGTGACCCGCACTGATAGCTACCTCTATCAAGTGCAGTAGGAATTCTGTGTACTGCCACAGGATCGCTACTCACCCTTCTAGTGGATGTAATGATTTTCATCTAGCAAATTCTCATATTTTCCAGAATGCTTCCCATATATTGGAAAGCAACAAATGTAATTCCACTATGTGAGGAGGGAATGAAAAGAATACACAACCACAGACCTAGCACAAGCAAAACCACAGTTAGCTGGAAGCCAAGAGCTGTGAAAATGCTAGAAGCAATTTTCAAGGAAGTGGTAAGTAATAGTTGGAAAATAATCACTGGATCAGACAAGCACAACATGCTTTTATGAAAGAGATATCAAGTTTGACAAATATATCAGAGTTCTTTTTAGGTTATAACTACAATGCCCTGGTTAAGTTTTTTACTGCTAATGCTGCAGGGTATTTCATTTAGTGGCTTTTTGTGGAAGCAGTGTGTCCTGCTGATGGCATGTTTGGGTTTTCAGCTAAAGATAAGGGGATATGATGTTCAGCTTAGGAATGTTGTGTCAGCCAGTCAGGATGGTGGAATTGGAAGAAGGTTCTAGAGAAAGCTGGATGGAGAGAGATTTGTGATGAACACTTGGGGGGGCAGTGGTGGTTATGGCCAGCAAGGTGAATATCAATGTATGATGGTTACAGAATCAAAAAGCATAGCATATACGGTACTCAAAGTGTTATATCTCAATGCATGGAGTGTAAGAAATAAGGTGGATGATATTGTTGCACTATTTCAGATTGTCAGGTATGATGATGTGACCAACACTGAATCATGCCTCAGAGAGTCAGGAAAACCCTAGCTAGGCTGACACAGGGAAACAAACTGTTATGTCCACTCCTATGGTGAGATATGCTGCTTCCATTTACAAATGAACTGGGAGTCCTAAAACCATGAAATTCCTTTGAATACTGTGTTATTAAAAATGGTGTGATAGATTTCAAATTCATGAGGACAAGACTATTTTTGGTCGGCGAGGGGAGAATGTAATGGCCTGGTTATGATTTTTACTGCTAATGCCTTAGGGTATTTCATTTAGTTGCTTTCCGTAGAAGCAGTGAGAGATTTGTGACGGACACTGGTGGGGTTTGTGGTCTCTCTGGCGGGAGCTATGCAGAGGACAGGAGGGGTGATGGCTGAGGATGCTGTGGGAAGGACCGTCCCGGTTCATAAGGTGCACAAGCTGAATGGCTCCAAGGATGAAGGGCCAATACTCCTGAGAGAGTGCCCATTTGATCGAGATGGATTTGAAGCGAAATTTGGAATGTGCTGTGTGCTTTCACGCAGATGATGGGTCCAGCACATGAGTAAAAAGACAACTTCAAGATGAGATGCAATGATGTGCACACTTAGACTGGTTTACTGTAATGGGCCCTTTTATATTTTTCCCTTTTCTTTGTCCTACTGATGGTTTGATAAAGCTGAAGTTTGCAAATATACTTTCTTTAAAATTTTATGCAGTGTATGATTTGCTATTACTTGCCAATCAACAACTGTGTATGGGCAGTATCTATACAGCATTCACTCAAATTGAGGTTCCTGTTTGGTTGAACCCCATAGCATACTGACCCCAGATGCATATTGTTTATGCAAGGTGGCTTTCTCAATGCTGAGTCCTGTGGCTGTTAGCAGGGCTAACTAGCTATTGAGCCAAATTTTAATAGAGCCAGGTAAGTGGGGGTGGGGGGAGGCTGCATAACTCAGAATCAGATTCAGGTTTAATAATATTGGCATACGTCATGGCATTTGTTAACTTAGTTTGCAGCAGTACAATGCAATACATGATCATACAGAAAAATAAATAAATAACTGAATTGCAGTAAGTTTATGTATATTTAATAGCAAAATTAAAATAGTAGTGCAAAAACAGAAATCATTTTAAAAAATGAGGTAGTGTTCATGGGTTCAATGTCCATTTGGGATTCTGATGGCAAATCAGAGGGGACGAAGCTGTTCCTGGATCACTGAGTGCGTGCCTTCAGTCTTCTGTACCTCCTTCCCGATGGTAACAATGAGAAAAGGTCATGGCCTGGGTGATGGTGGTCCCTCATAATAGATATTGCCTTTCTGAGGCACCACTCCTTGAAGATGTCTTAGATGCTACAGACACTAATACCCATGATGGAGCTGACTAATTTTACAACTTTCTGTAGCTTCTGTCAATCCTGTGCAGTAGACCCCCTCCTCCATTATGTAATGCAGCCTGTCATACATCTATACAACCACCCAGTACATCTATAGTTAATTCAAATGTTTAGGTGACAAACCAAATCTCCTCAAACTCATAATGAAATCTAACTGCTGTCCTGCCTTCTTTATAGCTGGATTGATTTATTGGGACCAGGTTAGATTCTCAGAAATAGTGACACCCAAGACTTGAAATTGCTCACTCTCTCCACTTCTCTGAGGATTGGATTGTGTTTCCTCGTCTTTCTGAAGTCCACAATTAGCTCTTTGGCCTTGCTGATGTTGTTAAAATAAATAACTGAAAAGCAGTACATTTGGTGTTATTAGACTTTCAATAGGCTTTTTCAGAACTAGAACAGTACAGGACCAGACTGTGCTGACTGTGATCCATATTGGACCTAATCCTGTCTGTTTGTACCTGGTCTCTGCCAGTTCATGTGTCGGTCTAAATGCCTTTTAAATGTTGCTGTTGCAACTGATTCTACCACTTCCCCTGGTAGTGCATTGTAGGTTCCTATTGGAACAAAATTTGCCTGGTAAACTTGCCTTTAAACTCCCCCCTCTTGCCTTAAATTTGTGCCCTTTACTATTCCACCCTGAGGGAAAATAATTGCTGCATATCTACCCTACCTACAGCCCTCGTATTTTTATACACATCTGTCAGGTCGTCCCTCAGCCTCCAACACTCAGAAAAAGCAACCTAAGTTTGCTCAACCACTCCTTATCTCCTATACATCCAATCCAGGCAACATCCTGGTGAACGTCTTCTGCATTCATAGCCTTCCTTTAATGTGGGCTACCTCAACTGGACTCGATATTCCAAAATAAGGCCTAACCAACATTTTATACACCCACAACATGACTTCCCAAGTTTTATACTCAACAATCCAACCAGTGCAAGCAAGCATGCTATCTTTACCATGGTATCTACTTCCGTAGCCACTTTCAGGGACCAGTGGACTTGCACTCCATGATACCTTGAACCTCAATGCCTCAGGGTCCTGCCATTTACTTTACATTTGACCGCTCAAATTAAAATGATGCTTAGGAGATTCAACATCATTATCATCATGTACCATGTCATATTTGCAGGCAATCACGTTCTTTGCAAATTTTTCTACAGAAGTGGTTTCCCATTGCCTTCTTCTGGGCAGTGTCTTTATAAGGCATGTGACTCCAGCCACTATCAATACTCTTTAGAGGTAGTCTGCCTGGCATCAGTGGTCGCATAACCTGGACTTGTGACATGCACCAGCAGTTCATATGACCACCCACCTCCTGCTCCCATGGCTTCATGGTGATGTCAGGGGTAAGTTTTTTATGCAAAGACTGGTGAGCGCGTGGAATGGGCTGTCGGCGACGGTGGTGGAGACAGATACGATAGGGTCTTTTAAGAGACTTCTGGATAGGTATATGGAGCTTAGAAAAATAGAGGCTACGGGTAACCCTAGGGAACTTCTAAGGTAAGGACATGTTCAGCACAGCTTTGTGGGCTGAAGGGCCTGTGTTGTGCAGTAGGTTTTCTACGTTCTATGTTTCTATGATCGGGAGGGCTAAGCAGGTGCTACACCTTGCCCAAGGGTGACCTGCAGACTAGCAGAGGAAGGAGCACCTACAGCTCCTCTGAACATGAGGAAGACAAAGGAAATCATTAGCTTAGCAGATTTGTACTAATGGAGTGTCAGAAGGACGTGTTTTGACCAGAAATGCTCACAATTTATATTAATTATCAGAACGAGTGGATCAATTGCAATATATATATAAATTTGCTAATGATACCAAGACCATGTGGGTCCAGGAGAGAATGCAGAGAGTCTTCAGAAATATACAGACAGTGAGAATGTAATGTGGGAAAAGTGAAGTTAATACTCTGAGTAGAAAATATGGAATAGAGGAATGTTTTGTCAATGCTTGGAGATTGAAAGGTGATAATGTTCAGGTATCCTTGAATCCCTGAAAGTTGGCTGTCAATTAAAACAAATAATTAGGAAGACAAACAATATGTTGACCTTTAATGCAAGTGGATTTATGTACAAGTATGAAGATGTCTAATCGTGATTACATCTGGAATATAACAGTGTTGAGAATTTTTGGAATTCATTGCCCAAGAAAGCAGTGGAGTCTCAATGGCTGAGTAAACTCAAAACAGAGATTGATAGATTTTAGATATTAATGGAATCAGTCCATTTTTGCAGGCAAGTGAGAATGAAGTTAAAGATCTTAGTGAATAGCAAAGAAGACACGAGGAATTGAACAGGCTTTTCTGCTTGTATTTATTCTCCTCTTCTGATCCATCACCTTCTCAGCACGTGCATTACTTGTCGTACATTATACCCACAATGAGCACACCACTATGTGGTACACAGTTGCACATGCCATTGATGGTACCATATTGAGTAGGTTTCCCTTTCATTCTGCAGGTAATGCTGCCATTCAATGCTAATGCAACAAAGTGAATAGATTTGGAGGGAGCTTCCAGAAGGCGTTCGATAAGGTGCCGCACAAAAGACTTATAAATAAGATACAGATGCATGGAGTTGGAGGAAGTGTATTGGCATGGATAGTGGACTGGTTAACCAATAGAAGGCAGAGAGTTGGTATAAATGGGTGTTTCTCCGGTTGGCAGTGTTACGAACCCCGTAACTGGGTGTCTTACCAGCAAAGATACAGGTGTCCGTTGGAGTCTGGTGATACTATTTTCAACAGTATGTATTAGTAAAAATACACAAAAATAATATCAATGCAAATATACAGATAATAGATAGATAGATAGATAGATAGATAGATAGATAGATAGATAGATAGATAGATACTTTATTCATCCCCATGGGGAAATTCAACTTTTTTCCAATGTCCCATACACTTGTTGTAGCAAAACTAATTACATACAATACTTAACTCAGTAAAAAATATGATATACATCTAAATCACTATCTCAAAAAGCATTAATAATAGCTTTTAAAAAGTTCTTAAGTCCTGGCGGTAGAATTGTAAAGCCTAATGGCATTGGGGAGTATTGACCTCTTCATCCTGTCTGAGGAGCATTGCATCGATAGTAACCTGTCGCTGAAACTGCTTCTCTGTCTCTGGATGGTGCTATGTAGAGGATGTTCAGAGTTATCCATAATTGACCGTAGCCTACTCAGCGCCCTTCTCTCAGCTACTGATGTTAAACTCTCCAGTACTTTGCCCACGACAGAGCCCGCCTTCCTTACCAGCTTATTAAGACGTGAGGCGTCCCTCTTCTTAATGTTTCCTCCCCAACACGCCACCACAAAGAAGAGGGCGCTCTCCACAACTGACCTATAGAACATCTTCAGCATCTCACTACAGACATTGAATGACGCCAACCTTCTTAGGAAGTACAGTCGACTCTGTGCCTTCCTGCACAATACTAAACCTAAAAGTGCAGGTATAATAATAATCAATAAGAAATAAGCTCTATTGTTGTCTAGGGGATAATGAATTGTCAGATGGAAGTATAAAGTTCAGTTCAGTTCATGCAGGCTGCGGTAGTTGTTGGTCGCGGTGTTTCAATTGTTGGAGAGAGAGAGAGAGAGAGAACAGTAACAGCTATTGACTTGCCGACTTTCCTTTACGATCTTGATCCGTCGATGCGTTGTTGTTGTGGCCATTCACGTATGACCCCTCCGTCCTTTAGCTAGACCGTTCTTCCGTGGTGGACTCATCACCCAGGCAAGGGTAGACACACACTCAAGCCCCCACCAGTCTCATAGCGTTTCTCCTGGTGACCTCACTTTTATCCCTACTCACAGGGTCTCAGGTGTCAATCAGGATGAGATGATGCAACCCATCAAACCAGCCCACTCTGGTTGCCCCCTGAGGGATTTCAATGAATAGAACAGTACCTAGTACACAAACCTTCTCCAAAAGACAATAGCAGTAATCAATGGTTCAATTCTTTTTTGTTAGCTGGAGACATTCCACCTTAGCTGTGCCTCTCTCTCATAAATTTGTATGAGCTGTTATTAATAACAACTGTCTTGGCAGCTTTCCTGTGTCTCTCTCATCTCCCTTGATAACAGCATCGGAATAGTAGCGATTTGTGATTCTCCAAAAGGGGGGGGGCGACTTTGCACCCTTCTGCCCATCAGAGTTGCTCCTCATTTGTAACAGCAGTCAGTGGTGAGTGGGGTGCCACAGGGGTCAGAGTTGAGCCCGCAGCTATTTACCATTTACATTGATGATTTGGAAGAGGGGATTGAGTGTAACGTAGCAAAATTTGCTGATGATACTAAACTGAGTGGAAAATCAAATTGTACAGAGGCATAGAGCATCTGCAGAGGGATATAGATAGGTTAAGTGAGTGGGCGAAGGTCTGGTAGATGGAATACAGTGTTGGTAAATGTGACATCATCCACTTTGTAAGGAATAATAGAAGAGCCGATTATTATCTAAATGGTGAAATATTGCAGCATGCTGTTGTGCAGAGGGACTTGGGAGTGCTTGTTCATGAATCACAAAAAGTTAGCTTGTAGGTACAACAGGTTATTAAGAAGGCAAATGGAATGTTGGCCTTCATTGCTAGAGGGATTGAATTCAAAAGCAGGGAGGTCATGTTGCAACTATACAGAGTACTGGTGAGGCCGCACCTGGAGTACTGTGCGCAGTTCTGGTCTCCATACTTGAGGAAGGATATACTGGCTTTGGAGGCAGTGCAAAGGAGGTTCACCAGGTTGATTCCAGCGATGAAGGGGTTAACCTATGAGGAGAGATTGAGTCACCTGGGACTATACTCTCTGGAATTCAGAAGAATGAGAGAGGATCTTACAGAAACATGCAAAATTTTGAAAGGGATAGATAAGATAGAAGTAGGAAAATTGTTTCCATTGGTAGGTGAGACTAGAACTAGGGGACATTGCCTCAAGATTCGGGGAGAAGATTTAGGATGGAGATGAGGAGAAACTGTTTTTCCCAGAGAGTGGTGAATCCGTGGAATTCTCTGCCCAGTGAAGCAGTTGAGGCTTCTTCATGAAATATATTTAAGATACAGTTAGATAGATTTTTACATACTAGGGGAATTAAGGGTTATGGGGAAAAGGCAGGTAGATGGAGCTGAGTTTGTGGACAGATCGGCCATGATCTTATTGAATGGTGAGGCAAGCTCAATGGCTGGATGGCCTATTCCTGCTCCTATTTCTTATGATCTTATGTTCCATTTGGGTACTGTTACGTACCCGTGACACGTGACAGTGGTACTCTTGTCCCGTGACTGGGGTTGAAGCTATACTGGACTTGAGGTAATGGTCTTGTGATGGTGGAGTGACGTCATTTCCCGCCAGTAGAGGTCATGTGACAGGTTTTTTTTTACAGGGTATAAAAGGAGGACCCCTCCCTGTGAGGAGGGGCAGTTCGTGGCTGGATTTGCCATGTTGACTTCATGCCACTGCGTGATTTAATGTTATGACACAGTTTAGTTGAAAGATGAAGTTTTATCTAATGCCTAAAGTTTAAAAGGTCATTGCCAGCAGTTTCTTTACAATACTGCTAGTTGAGAATCAGTGGAGAGTGAAGATCGGAGTTCGGGAGTTAAAGATCGAGGAGAATCGATTTCGACGGTGAAACAGGTTCAACCTTGTTTGATCCTTATTTGGAAGAAATTCGTTGACTGTTCTCGTGTTAATCCCTGTGAAATAGCAGAAAGGATTGGGAATAGTTCTGTAAAGGAAAGGTCAGTGCCTTTAAGCCGTTTCGTTTCGTTACGTAAATTCTTCGTGGGAAAAAGTTCGATCTTGGGAACCGAAGCAACACGACGTGAAAGAGAACTTAAATCATCTTAAAAAGTCTCTCCCTTAAATGGACTGTGAGCATTCTGAACTTTTGGCAATACTACTTTGAAGAACTGTTTTTGCAACATGCTTTAAGAACTGTTTAAGCTTCATTACTTTAAGAACTGTTTAAGCTGCTGCACAGCAGCTGATTTCCGGTTACGTTAGTGTTTTGTTTACTTTTGGGGGGGTTTGTTTTCAGTGTTTAGTAAATGCGTTATTTGTTATAAAAACCCCTGCCTAACTCATATATTTATTGTTGCCTGAATCCGTAACATAAATATGGGGGCTGCGTCCGGGATCGGATCATTTGAGTTTAAATGCTTGTTAACTTTCGAGTTGGTGTTTTGGAAACGGGGAATTCTCGATTATTTTGTTTGATTGGCTTGTGTGTGGTATTCGGCAACAATGAATATTGATGAGTTTCTGGTTTCGCCTGGCGCGGAGTTGTTAGTGAAGGCGAAAAAAACTGAGGTGTCTGAGATAGCTAGTAGATTGCAACTTAAAGGTATTTTGAAGACTACATCAAAGGCTGTAATACAGAGAAAAATCACGTCACACTATGTGGATTCGGGTGTTTTTGATGATTCGACTTTAGAGTCGTTTCCAATAAGTAATCTGGAGATACAGTTGCAAATTGAACAAATGAAGTTGGAGCACTGTAGGTTAGAAGCTGATCAGAAAAAAAGGGAATTTGATTATGCAATGGCGGAATTAAGGTCTGGGAATCAGTCTTCTGGTTCTAAAAAGCCATTTGTTGCTAGTCAAGAAATTAAATTGGTTCCTCCATTTAGTGTAACAGAAGTGGAAAGATATTTCCAACATTTTGAAACAATTGCTCGGATGTCAGAGTGGCCGAAAGATAAATGGTCAGTGTTGTTACAGAGTGTAATCAAAGGCAAAGCACAAGAAGTTTATACAGCTTTAACTGCTGCGCAAGCATTAGATTATGATATTGTGAAAATGCATATTTTAAAGTCATACGAATTAGTCCCAGAAGCGTATAGAGAAAGATTCAGAAGTTTGAAGATGTCTGTGGAAAAGACTTATGTGGAATTTGCCTATGATAAAGCTATGTGTTTTGAGAGATGGGTTTCTTCTAAAAATGTAAATGAGGACTATGGTACATTGAAAGAGCTGATTTTAATGGAGGAATTTAAAAGAAGCATTCCTGTTGAAGTAAGGACCTACTTAAATGAGAGGGATACTGATAAGTTGCAGGACTGTGCTAGATTAGCTGATGAGTATGTTTTAATCCATAAGAATAAATTTCCTCAGGGCAGAATTTTTAAGAGGAAAAATAACACGGAGACTCAAGGTAAATCAGAAATTAAATCAGAAGTTAATGAGAAAGGTAAGGAGGAAGGTAAACCTGTGAAGGAAAGACAGTTTGGTCTTATTTGTAACTATTGTAAGAAACCTGGCCATGTAATAGCTAACTGTTTCAGATTGAAAAAGAAAGAGAAGGAAGCAGATCCAGATGCTTGCGTGCAACATACTGAAGCACCTGTAAAATTACAGGGTTTGGTAAACACAAATGAGGTTTTGTTAGAGTCTGACCAAGTTAAAAAGGGATATGATCATTTTATAACTGAAGGGTTTGTATCCTTGAAAGAAGGATCTACTCTGGTGCCAATAAAAATCCTTAGGGATACTGGAGCTTCTCAATCACTGATGTTAGACAGTGTATTGAAGTTTAATGAAGAGTCTGATACTGGTGAGGTAAATTATATAAGAGGTGTTGGGAGTGATTTTATGCCTGTACATTTACATAAAGTAAATTTAAAGTCAGGGTTAGTTACAGGATTTGTTAAAGTAGGATTACAGCATAGCTTACCTGTGAAGGGTATTTCTTTATTGTTAGGTAATGACTTGGCAGGTGGACAAGTTTTTCCTGAAGTGCATTTGACAATGGAGTCTAAGGAACCAGAGATGAATTCTAACACAGATTCTTCCTGTGTTGTGACTAGAGCTATGGCTAAAAAGATTGATGTGTAGAATGAGGTTGTTACTCATGACTGTTCAACTCAGGATTCGAGTTTTGAGGATGTGTCAGAGACTTTCTTACCTTCGTTGTTTGAACAAGATTCTTGGAGTAAGTCTGACTATGAAGATTTATCTCTGTCTCAGAAGGAGATGATAGCAGAGCAGAATAGAGACCCTGAGATTATAAAATTAAGAGAACAAGCTTTACTAGATAGTGAAATTGAGAAGGTGCCAGTAGGATATTACTTGGAAAAAGGAGTGCTGATGAGGAAGTGGAGATCACCTACAATTCCTGCAAGTGAGGAATGGAATATTGTTTATCAGGTAGTTGTCCCTAAAGTTTATCGAAATGAGATTTTGACTTTAGCTCATAGTGTGCCTTTAGGTGGACATCAAGGGGGAAGGAAAACTGTGGACAAGATTTTAAAACATTTTTACTGGCCTGGTCTAAGAAAAGATGTGGCGATGTTTTGTAAAACATGCCATACTTGTCAAATTGTGGGTAAACCAAATCAAGTTACACCAGTAGCTCCATTACAACCTATTCCAGCATTTGGTGATCCATTTTCTAAAGATATTGTAGATTGTGTTGGTCAATTACCAAAGACAAAAACTGGTTATCAGTACTTGTTGACTATCATGTGTACTTCGTCTAGGTTTCCAGAGGCAGTACCACTTAGGAATATAAAAGCTAAAACTGTGACAAAGGCCCTTATAAAATTCTTTACTTATTTTGGATTACCTAAGGAAATATAAACTGATCAAGGCAGTAATTTTATGTCTGGATTGTTTCAACAGATAGTTTATAAATTGGGAGCTAACCAAATCACTTCGTCTGCATACCATCCGGAATCGCAAGGTGCCTTGGAGAGGTTTCATTCTGCCCTCAAGAATATGATTAGGACATATTGTGTGGAAAATGAAAGTGATTGGGATGAGGGCATAAACTTACTTTTATTTGCAGTAAGGGAATCGGTACAGGATTCTTTAGGTTTTAGTCCATTTGAACTTGTGTTTGGGCATAGAGTTAGAGGACCTTTAGCTTTATTAAAAGAACAGTGGATTAGTAAGGAAATACACACTAATTTGTTGGACTATGTTTTGAAATTTAAGGACAGGTTACATAAAGCTTGTAGCTTAGCCAAGGAAAATTTAAAGTTGGCTCAGGAGAAAATGAAAACTTGGTATGATAAAGAAGCTAGGATGAGGATGTTTAAGTCTGGAGATAAGGTGTTGGTTCTTTTCCCAGTGCAAACGAATCCTTTACAAGCTAGATTTCATGGTCCTTATGAAATTATGTCTAAAATCAATTATGTGGATTACGTGATAAAAACTCCAGATCGTAGAAGGTCAACACAACTTTGCCATATAAATATGATAAAACCATATTTTGAGAAACAATCTGATACTGTGACTGTTGTGGTTAGTGAGAATGAGTTTGATGTAAATAGGAATATGATAGATGATTCATCTGAATTTCATTCTAAATCCAACATTGTTTCTGTTAGGTTACCAAGTTCAACCATTCTGGAAAATATTGATGAGAAACTAGCACATTTACAGCTAGAGCAGAAACAGCAGATGAAGGAATTAAGTTTTTAAATATAAGGATTTGTTTCCAGATGTTCCGAGAAGGACTACTATAGCTTCACATGATGTACATGTTGGAGATGCCAAACCTATCAAACAGCACCCATATAGGATGAACGTAGAAAAATGTGAACTTACTGAGAAAGAAATTAAATATATGTTAGAGAATGATATTATTAGACATTCTAACTCGAATTGGAGTTCACCATGTGTTATGGTGCCAAAACCAGATGGTAGTATTAGGTTTTGTACGGACTACAGGAAGGTGAATGCTGTAACGAAATCAGATGCATATCCAATTCCTAGAGTAGATGATTGTGTAGATAAAGTTGGAAAAGCAAAGTTCCTTACAAAGATTGATTTATTGTAAGGGTATTGGTGTGTTCCATTAACGGACAGAGGTAGAGAGATTTCTGCATTTGTAACTCCATCTGGGTTATATGAATATAATGTTCTTCCATTTGGGATGAAGAATGCTCCAGGTACTTTCCAGAGGATGATTAACTCTGTGATTCAGGGATTGAAAGATACTGATGCTTATATTGATGATTTAGTGACAGGAAATGATACTTGGGAAGCACACATTATTGTGGTGGAGAAATTGTTTGAAAGGCTTTCAAAAGCTAACTTAACTATTAATTTAGCTAAGAGTGAATTTGGACATGCCACTGTGACTTACCTTGGTTATGTTGTGGGTCAAGGTAAGGTAGCTCCTATTCAGGCAAAAGTTCAGGCAATTTTAGAGATTCCAACTCCAACGGGGAAAAAAAACTCTCAGAAGATTCTTGGGAATGGTAGGATATTATCGAAAATTTTGTAAAAATTTTGCTAATGTTGCCCTTCCATTAATTAACCTTTTGCAGAAGAATGTGAAGTTTGTGTGGACAGTGCCTTGTCAAGAAGCATTTGAAAAATTGAAAACAATGATATGTCAACAACCTGTGCTTAAAGCACCTGACTTTGAAAAACCTTTTTCATTAGCTGTAGATGCTAATGATGAGGCTGCAGGAGCAGTATTAATGCAAAGGAATGAGGGTGATGAGGTTGATCATCCAGTAGCTTACTTTTCTAAGAAATTTAATAAGCATCAAAGAAACTATTCGACAATAGAGAAGGAATTGTTATCTCTTGTTTTAGCTTTAGAATATTTTGAGGTATATGTTGGTACAACTCAAAAACCACTTATTGTTTACACTGATCATAATCCGTTAGTTTTTCTGAGTAAGATGAAAAACAAAAAACAGAAGGTTATTAAATTGGAGTTTGATGTTACAAGAGTACAATATTGTGATAACTCATATTAAAGTTAAAGATAATGTGGTTGCTGATTGTCTATTTCAATGTTGAATGTACAATGTAATTTTTTTTATTGAGTGGTTTTGTTTTACAATTGTAACACTCCTACTGTATTGTGAGTTGTAAGATGTTATATGATGGTATTGTATATTGTGTATGTTATATAATTTATACATTTGTTTTTCTTGTAAATAATTGTTAAAATTTTTGTTCTTGTCAGACCAAAAATGTTTTTTTTGGAGGGAGGTGTTACGTACCCGTGACACGTGACAGTGGTACCCTTGTCCCGTGACTGGGGTTGAAGCTATACTGGACTTGAGGTAATGGTCTTGTGATGGTGGAGTGACGTCATTTTCCCACCAGTAGAGGTCATGTGACAGGTTTTTTTTTACAGGGTATAAAAGGAGGACCCCTCCCTGTGAGGAGAGGCAGTTCGTGGCTGGATTTGCCATGTTGACTTCATGCCACTGCGTGATTTAATGTTATGACGCAGTTTAGTTGAAAGATGAAGTTTTATCTAATGCCTAAAGTTTAAAAGGTCATTGCCAGCAGTTTCTTTACAATACTGCTAGTTGAGAATCAGTGGAGAGTGAAGATCGGAGTTCGGGAGTTAAAGATCGAGGAGAATCGATTTCGACGGTGAAAAAGGTTCGACCTTGTTTGATCCTTATTTGGAAGAAATTCATTGACTGTTCTCATGTTAATCCCTGCGAAATAGCAGAAAGGATTGGGAATAGTTCTGTAAAGGAAAGGTCAGTGCCTTTAAGCCGTTTCGTTTCATTACGTAAATTCTTCGTAGGAAAAAGTTCGATCTTGGGAACCGAAGCAACACGACGTGAAAGAGAACTTAAATCGCCTTAAAAAGTCTCTCCCTTAAATGGACTGTGAGCATTCTGAACTTTTGGCAATACTACTTTGAAGAACTGTTTTTGCAACATCGCTTTAAGAACTGTTTAAGCTTCATTACTTTAAGAACTGTTTAAGCTGCCGCACAGCAGCTGATTTCCGGTTACGTTAGTGTTTTGTTTACTTTTGGGGGGGTTTGTTTTCAGTGTTTAATAAACGCGTTATTTGTTATAAAAACCCCTGCCTAACTCATATATTTATTGTTGCCTGAATCCGTAGCAGTACTCATTTCCAAAGAGAAGGGATTCATAGTCACGATGGGCAGATGCTTTCTTTGCAACATACATTTTGGAGAGTTGGGAAGGGGAATAACCTACAATACCTATGGCATTCCAAAGGGGGAGGGAGAACAACCAGAAGTCTTGGTACACTTTGGCAACAATAACATAGGTAGGGAAAGGGAGAGAATTTGGGGAGTTAGGTAGAAAGCTGAAAATCAGGTAGCAACCTCTGGATTGCTGCCTGTGCCACGTGCCATTGAGGGTAAGAATAGGATGAATGCATGGCTGAGGAACAGGTGCAGGGGGCTGGGTGTCAGATTTCTGGATCATTTGGGACTTCTTCCGGGGAAAGCGCGACCTGAGCAAAAGCAGTGGGTTACAGCTGAACCTGAGGAGGATCCATCTCATTATGGGCAAATTTGCTGGAGCTGTTGGGGAGGGTTTAAATTAAATTGGAGGGTCTGGAAATTGGAGTGATAGGGTTGAGGACAGGGCAGCTGGTGTACAACTAGATGCTAGATGCAGTGTGCAGTGAGACTGTGAGGAGGAGCAAGCAGATGACAAGGCAAATTTGCAATCGGGCGATGATTTGCAGTATAACTTGGGGACAAAATCAAAAAGGGTAACAAATACAGGACTAAGCATGTTATATTTGAATGCACACAGTATACAGAATAAAGTAGATGAACCTGTAGTACAGTTACAGATTGGTAGGTATGACATTGCGGGCATCACTGAGTCATAGCTGAAAAAAAATTATAGTTGGGAGCTTAACATCCAAGGATTAACATTGTATTAAGAGGATAGGTAGGTAGGCAGAGGGGGTACTGTGTTTGGTGAAAATGAAATCAAATCCTTAGAATGAGGTGACATTGTTATGGTCCGGTCCGGTGCCCGCATTCCGGGTCTTGGTCCGGTCCGCAGACTTCGGACTCCGGGTCTTGTAGCTGTCCCTCCTTTCGCCCTTGAGCCCAATTAATCACACCTGTGGATCATCATGGCTTGTTGGGGCTCAAGGAGGCGCACCTGATGCCCATTGGCAGGCGGTTTATATAGGAGGCTCTGTGACTGGGGTGGGGGGTTGTCCTGCTTATCCTGTTCCTCTGGTTGCCCTGGCTTGGAGTTCCCCTGGTTAAAGATGAGTTCTTTGAATAAGTCTGGCAGTCACCCTGGACCTAGTTCCCTTTCTATCCCTTGCCCCTGTTGGGCAAGCCTGGCTGGACTGCTGTTGCCAGGTGGGGGACTCTGCCCCTTTCCATCCCTTGCCTCTGTTGGGAAAGCCTGGCTGGACTGCTGTTGCCTGGTGGGGGACTCTGCCCCTTTCCATCCCTTGCTGCTGATGTGTTGTGCCCTGCTACCTACCCAGGTGCCCTATGACCTGCTTAGGCCCCTGTGTTCCTGCCTGGGAGGTCTGGGCCCTGCCTAGGAGCTATGTAGCCTGCCCAGAGGTCTCTGCCCCTACCTATCTCTTGTTGTTGATGGGTTGTGCCCTGCTACCTACCCAGGTGTCCTGTGACCTGCCCAGGCCCCTGTGTTCCTGCCTGGGAGGTCTGGGCCCTGCCCAGGAGTTATGCGGCCTGCCCAGTGAACTCCGGGATCCTACCTTGCCCGAACTTTAGGATCCTGCCTTGCCTGAACTCTAAGACTCTCCCGGAACCCCAGAATCACCTTGAATGTCACGTCCCTCTTGCACACCATGGTCAGCACATCTTGTCTATTGTTTAATTGTTCCTGTCCTGCCCCTAGTACTTCAGTGCCTGTGTCCTGCACTTGGGTCCAGCCTCCTGTCCCCTTATGACAGAGATAGGATTGGAAGATGTAGAATCCTTGTGGGTAGATTTAAGAATCTGTAAGGGTAAAAGGACCCTGATATGAGTTATATACAAGCCTTCAAACAGTAGCCAGGATGTGGATATAAATTATACCAGGAGATAGAAAAGGCATGTAAAAGGGGCAATATGAAGATAGTCATGGGGGATTTCAATATGCAGGTAGATTGGGACTGTTAGGTTGGTACTGGAAACAAGAGAGAGAATTTGTAGAATGCCTACAAGATGGAATTTTAGAGCAGCTTGTGATTGAGCCCACTAGGGGAAAGGCAATTCTGGATTGGGTAATTAACCGGATTTGATTACGGATCTTAATGTAAAGGAATCCTTAGGAGGCAGAGATCAAATTATGATGGACTTCACCTGTCAATTTGAGAAGTAGAAGCTAAAATCAGATATATCAGTATTATAGTGGAACAAAGGGAATTATAGAGTCTTGAGTGAGTATCTGGCTAAAGATGATTGGAAGGGGACAGTAGCAGGGATGATGGCAGAACTGCAGTGGCTGGAGTTTCTGGGTGAAATTTGGAAGCTGCAGGATAGATGCATTTCAAAGAAGTATTCTAAAGGCAAAATGATGCAACCATGGCTGACAAGGAGAATAAAAAAAACATAAAAGCAAAAACGAGGGCATATAATAGAGCAAAAATTAGTGGGAAGTTAGAGGATTGAGAAACTTGTAAAAACCTACAGAAGGAAACTAAAAAAAAACTACAAAGAGTGAAAAGATGAAATATGAAGGAAAGCTAGGCAATAATATCAAAGAGAATACCAAATGTTTTCTCAAATATATAAAGAGTAAAAGAAAGGCCAGTGTGGATATTGGACCCGACCCAACCCAACTTAAGAACAGCCCCTACACATCAATGGGCATTTGGGATGCTATTAGGATGGATTTGCTGGCTGCTGTGAAGCTGCAGGAATTTACTGCCTCAAAAAAAACTCAGCTTGTGGGTTACAAACAGTTCTCAGGAGTGGAACGTTGTCATAACCGCGGAGTACCTGCATTCAGAAATCCTAGAAAAATGAGCAAGATGCATCATAGATATCCTGCTTGATGGTGGACAGAAACTCCAAAGCAGGGATCATTGACTCAACTACAGAAGAAAGGTGTACAGAGTGTTAAGGTTTAATTACTACACAAGGCAGGCTTAAAGTCTCGAAAGAGCTGCATGGCGAGATAATCGCTAAATAAATTATGCTTAAGTTAATGAGTCAATGGAGGATTGCAAATTTGATGTAGTAGAGTAAAACTCTGCTAATCTGCTACCCTCGAGACTTTGGTGGCATGAATGTGTTAGAATGTCAATAGAAATAATATCCAAATGGATATTACTTCTTGATATTTCAACACATTTTTCTTTTCCTTCTTAAATGCTACACAGTTATATAATAACACTTGTAGTGAACTTTGTGAGAGGTAAGGAGGACTTTTTTTAGCTAGAGAGTAGTGAATCTGTGGAATGCTCTGCCACAGACTGCGATGGAGGGCATGTCCATGGGCAGAAGTTGACTGTTTCCTGATCGGTCAGGGCATCAAAGGATACGGCGAGAAGGCAGGTGTATGGGGTCGAGTGGGACCCGGGATCAGCCATGATGGAATGGCGGAGCAGACTCGATGGGTTGAATGGCCTAATTCTGCTCCTATGTCTTATGGTCTTATGGTCTTATCAGACGGAATGAGGGAAGGAGAAACTACTGAGCCAAATGCCAAACCATCAGGTTTTATGAACAATTGGATGGTGGATTATCAGACTTTTATTGGAATTTGTTTTTTATCTCAGCAATTCTGAAAATTGATCCACTAAACTGGGTGTTCCTTCCAGAATCCCATATTAACTAATGAGGGAGAAGATAATGTGTCATCTTAGGAGACTCTGGGTAATACAATTTGTAAAAACTGTGAAGTGAATAGCGTATAGAGAGTGCTTGTCTGTTCAGATAGTTACTTTTGGTGGGCTAACTGGTTTCTTTCCCAGTCTGATTAGGTTGTAACTTTGATTACGATTTACTGCCCTATTGCTCTATTACACATGATCCTTTAAAAATAACACTCAGGAAATTTTCTGGATCAATTATGAGTAATTTAACAGCATCGACTTGGGACTTCAGCCTGAAGAATCTCATCAGGGATCTGAGATCTTGCATAGTTGAATAATGATCCTGCTAATTACATAACAATGGTTTTCCTGTCTAAATGGCAGAACGGTAAGATTATAGAACCACAGTTTTCATCACTCAGGTTTTGGAATTGCAGTCATATGTGAACAAACATGACACTGCAAGGAGCACTCAAGGCAAGCGCAAGACATCAAATACCAGACATACCTCAGTGATTTGAAGGTGAAATAATACCTTTGAGTAGGTGTCAGTTACCACTGCTAGTTGATCTCTTCTAACCATCAGTCCTTATTTGCACCTGCAAGCTAAACACTGTCTCACTGTTCCAAAAAATATCTCCCAATCTCTTCGATACAACAAATAAGAATTGTAAGGGGGAAAGAAAAGCAGACTTTGAGTTTGGAAAGTTGGACAACAATAGCCTGGAAATGGACAATGCAAAACACTCATTTAACTAAATGGGCACAAATAATTGGCCATGAATCACAATCAGCTTTAATGCCGTTGGCATATGTCATGAAATTTTTTGATTTTGCAGCAGCAGCACAATGCAATACATAACAAGAAAAATATGTAAATTACAGTAAAAGAAATACATATTATTTTATGTATTATATATTATTTTACCCTGCTAATATGATGAAATTGAGAGTGAGGCTTGGCTTACTGCTCTGTGGTGCCGAACTAAGGACTCAACCTGGTTTGGAATGCTGTTATTTGCGTCTATTGTTTGCATGATGTATGCTCCTTTTTCCCTTTCTCTGTGCAGTGGTTGTGCTCTTCCTAATTTTTTTAATTGGTTTCTTTGCCTTTCTTGCTTTGTGGCTGTCTGTAAGCAGACAAATCTCAAGGTGTATAATACGTACATTATTTGGTAATAATTGCACTTTGATTTAATGACTTGATTGATCAACTAGTTAAATTAAATAAGTAATGCAAAAATAGAAATAAAAAAGTACTGAGGCAGTGTTCATGGGTTCAAAGTCCATTCAGAAATCGGATGGCAGAGGGGAAGAAGCTGTTCCTGAATCTTTGAGTGTGTGCCTTTTTACACTTTTGTACCTCCTTCCTGAGAATGTTGCATATTTAATATTTCAGTAGTATTTGAGTAATATTGTAAATATATTGTTTAAGCATTCTTGATCGCTTAAATAATTCCTATATGTAAAAATAAGTGAAAGACATACGTCATGACACTTTCATGTGATACATGCGGGCCTTGCTTAAAATAAACACAAGCTTAAACTCTCATATTGGACTCCTATGTCTCTCTTTTAATTAGTTTAGTGTTCTGGAGTTACAAAGCAGAACAGTGGTGACGATTTACTATTAAAACGAACCAGAGATGAAGAGCAGTGAGGCATTTGAATTTAAAAAGGTGCAGAAAAATGGTCAAGTTTAAAAGAAAAGCGGCGCAGCATGTGTTCTTCAGAAGGGAAGACTGGATTGAGTTTAAAAATAAAGGCAGAAAATGGAAAAATACATTAATTTATAAACAGTGTGTAACAACTATCATAAAAAAGCAGAATTGGCTGCCTACATCGGAAAGATAGACATGTTCCATTGCATTACAGATAACTCAATTTTATACACTGAATGGATTGAGCAGTATTTTAAAAGAAATGGAATATCTGATGAGAAGTGAGTGCCAATTTTGCTGAGTGGATTCAAATTAAAGGCTTGCAGTTTGCTTCAAAGTTTAACTGTTCCAACCAAACTCGCTGAAATGAGCTTTGCTGATATTGTGAAAGTAATGCAGAAACATTTAGAACCCAAGCCATTGTTGATCGCAGAATGCTTTAGTTTCATAAGCAGAATCAAAAGGAAGGGAAGTCCATTTCGGCATATATGGCTGAATTGAAGAAGTTGTCTAAACATCGTCAGTTTGGTAATGGGCTTATGATTCATAGAAACATAGAAACATAGAAAATAGGTGCAGGAGTAGGCCATTCGGCCCTTCCAGCCTGCACTGCCATTCAGTATGATCATGGTTGATCATCCAACTCAGAACCCTGTACCTGCTTTCTCTCCATACCCCCTGATCCCTTTAGCCACAAGGGCCATATCTAACTTCCCCTTAAATATAGCCAATGAACCGGCCTCAACTGTTTCCTGTGGCAGAGAATTCCACAGATTCACCACTCTCTGTGTGAAGAAGTTTTTCTTCATCTCGGTCCTAAAAGGCTTCCCCTTTATCCTTAAACTGTGACCCCTCATTCTGGACTTCCCCAACATTGGAAACAATCTTCCTGCATCTAACCTGTCCAATCCCTTTAGAATTTTATACGTTTCAATAAGATCCCCCCTCAATCTTCTAAATTCCAGTGAGTATAAGCCCAGTCAATCCAGTCTTTCTTCATATGAAAGTCCTGCCATCCCAGGAATCAATCTGGTGAACCTTCTTTGTACTCCCTCTATGGCAAGAATGTCTTTCCTCTTTTCGCTGAGAGATCATTTAGTTTACCTTCAAAAACAAAATTGCAACTTCTAAATAGAAACCAGCCTGGCCAAACAAATTGTGTTACCATTGTTGTAGGGGTCCACACACACAAGACCAATATGGTTTAAAGGTGAAATTTGCAGAAAATTCAGCAATGTAGGGCACATACAAAGAGAATGTCCAGCGGACAAAAAATGGACTGCACAGGGAAGAGAAAAAGGTGAAAGGTTAATCTGCAGATTCAAAAAGATCACTAATCTGCATGCTATTAATAAAAAACTGATAATGACACATGACTGAGCAGTCTTGAGATTTGCAATGTATAAACTAACAACAGACAAGAAGTATGTCTTACACCAGAAGTGAACGGCACTTTCTGTAAACAGAACTTATACTGGAGAAAAGATCACTCCTGTGGAAATGACATTAGTAACAGTGAAATACAACAAACATCAAGCACCTTGGGCTTGCATGTGGGTTAAAACGGGAGGGCCTGCATTGTGGGGATCCGAGTTGCTGAGACAACGACTACTTGATTAGAGATCAATTAACCATTTGCATGCCACATGCCTTGCAAGACAGTCAAGTGAAAGCAAATTAAGAAAGTTACTGGATGATGCCAGAACTGACTCCAAGCTGTACATCATAAACCGTTGACCAACAAAGGGCAAACAGGTATTGGTGCCAACCTCTGTGTCTCAGGTTTTAACGCATACTGGGCCAAGAAAGGACCACCCTGCTCCGAGGGATCATGAAAATGACGAAAGCAGTGGTCCCACTACAATAGTTTTTGTAGGAAACATTTCTGAGAAAGCTTCCGATATGTTAATAAGGCTTGTGAAATGTGACTTGGTTTTAAGTTGGAAGAGGGTTCAAGGAGCATCAGGAAAGTTGCAAGCATTCAGCTTGTGTGGGTATGAAGAACCAGAATCAACTCTGCATCCATTAAGGTTGTTGCATGAACTTGAAGTGGGAGACAAAAAGCTGCTTGTAAAAGTAGGTGCAAAGAGCAAAGCCAAACTGGATGAATGGAAGGACAAAGAGAAAGCAGACAATGGAGATGTGAAAACAGGATTCGTCAGATGATGTTGCAAATGAGGAAACCAAGAGGAGAGATTATATTGTAAAGGGAGCAGTAGAAGGGTTAATAAGAAAATACTCCAGTGAACTACGGTAAATGCACCTTCCTAAGATTAAGATGCACAAGCTAGAAGAATGAAAAGGAAGGAGCAAAAAAGATGTACAGAGCTTCAGAACCACTTCCTGGAGTCTGAGTCAACTCCTGCAAACAACAGGGAGGATGCCCCAGATCCTGAGATTGTTTTCACTGTCACCAATTTCACCTGCCGAGCAGAGTGACTTCTCTTGTCAGGAAAGGCACTAACCCACAAGAGTAAAAAGCCTCTACAGTGGTTAAATCTTTAGACCTGAATGGGACAATTAAAAAAATTACTATGCTGTGGATGTCTGTATTGTAGTTGTATTATATAGTGTACAATGTATATTGTTGAGGAGCATTCTATATTGAGTTGGAGTTTTCAGCTAAGCAGGGAGGAGTGTTGTGCATTTAATGTATTTGAGTAATGTTATAATTCATATTTATTAATTAAGCATTCCTGTTTGTTTAAATGATTCATTATGGGTTCTATGTAAAAATAAGTGGATTGCATATATTAAAATGCTATCACGTGATATGTGTGCATACCTTGCTTAAAGTAAATACAAAGTTCGACTCTTATTTCAGACACCTGGGGCTTTCTTTTAATTAGCTTAATTTGGAGCTACAAAGCATAACAGAGGAGACTGGAGCGAGCTGGACTTTGCACATCTATACTCACGTCATTCTACAGATGCACAGTAGAGAGCATCTTAACAACCTGCATCACTGTATGGTACAGAAATTGCACTGTGGTGCAGAGTAAGGCCCTGCAACGGGTAGGCAAAACTGCCCAAGGCATCAGTGGAACCAGCTTACCTACCATCAAGGATGTATATACAGGAAGGTGCTGGAAAAGGGCCAATAATAGCATGAAGAATCCCACACACCCTGATCATGGACAGCTTCTCCTACTCAGTACTCAGGGCTGTGTACCAAGTCCCCTCCATTACCCATGACTGTGTCGCCACCCCACAGCTCTAATCTGCTAATTAAATTTGCCGATGACACTACATTGATTGGCTTAATCTCAAATAATAACAAGGTGGCCTACCTGGAAGAAATCATCTCTCTGACACAGTGGTGTCAAGAAAACAACCTCTCCCTCAATGTCGCAGAAACAAAGGAGCTGGTTGTGGATTACGAGAGGAATGGAGACAGGCTAACCCCTATTGATATCAATGGATCTGGGGTTGAGAGGGTAAACAGCTTTAAGTTGCTCAGCATCCACATCACTGAGGACCTCGCGTGATCTGTATACACCAGCTGTGTGGTGAAAAGGGCACAACAGGTTCTCTTTCACCTCAGATAGTCGAGGAAGTTTGGTATGGGCCCCCGAATCCTAAGAACTTTCTACAGGGACACAATTGAGAGCATCCTGACTGGCTGCATCACTGCCTGGCATGGGAACTGTACTTCCCTTAATTGCTGGACTCTGCAGAGAGTGGTGCGGACAGCCCAGCACATCTGTAGTTGTGAACTTCCCATGATTCAGGACATTTACAAAGTCAGGTGTGTAAAAAGGGCCTGAAGGATCATTGGGGACCCGAGTCACCCCAACCACAATCTATTCCAGCTGCTCCCATCTGGGAAACAGTACTGTAGCATAAAAGCCAGGACCAACAGGTCATCAGTCTGATTAACTCAGGCTGATTTGAGTGTATTCTATGTCATACTGACTGTTCTATTTATTATAAATTATTATAAATTTCTATGATTGCACATTGCATATTTAGACAGAGACATAACATAAAGATTTTACTCCTCATGTATGTGAAGAATGTAAGAAATAAAGTCAATTCAATTCAGTTCCCATCAGGGAGGAAACTACACAGTATCCATGCCTGGACCACCAGACTCACTAGTTACTTTCCCCAGGCAGTAAAGCTGATCAACACCTCCACCCTCTAACCCACAACACCACCATCACTACTTTATCATTTCCTGTCAATCACTTTATTTACAGACTTTCCTGTGCCTAGCATCACTTTATGGACATGCAATCAATAGATGCATACATATAAGCTATCTAATGTATTTATATTTGATGTATTTATACTTATGTTGTTATTTATCTTATTGTGATTGTTTTTTTTTTGGTGCTGCATTGGATCTGGAGTCACAAATATTTTGTTCTCCTTTACCCATGTATATCGGAAATAACATTAAACAACCTTGAATCTTGGAATCTTGAACTGAGGAGAGGGTGCTGAAGAAGTTTTCCAGGAAAGATTGGACAAATTTGTGTTGCTTGCCCTCAAGCATCACAGGTTCAGGGGAGACCTTAGGTTTCTAAAATTATGAAAGGCAGAGATAGGGTAGACAGTCAGAATTTTTTCCTCAGTGGACATTCTTTTAAATTTCAGACCATAATGTATAAGACCATTTGGCCCATCATCTGTTCCGACATTTCATCATAGCTAATCAAATATTCCTCTCAGCCCCAATCTCCTACCTTCTACCTGACTCGTTCATGCCATGACCAATCAAGAATCTATCAACCTCTACCTTAAATATACATAAAGACTTGGCCTCTACAGTTACCTGTGGCAAAGAATTCCACAGATTCACCACTCTCTGGCTAATGAAGTTCCTCCTCATCTCCATTCTAAGCAGACACCCCTCTATTCTGAGGAGTGTCCTCCGGTCTTAGACTCTCCCACCATAGGAAACATCTTCTCCACATCCACTTTATCAAGGCCTTTCACCATTCAATGGGTTTCAATGAGGTCACCCATCATTCTTCTGAATTCTAGAGAACACAGGTCCAGAATCATTAAACACTCTTCATATGACAAGCCATTCAATTCTGGAATCACTTAATGAACCTCCTTCGAACCTTCTCCAATTTCAGCACATCCTTTCTAAGATAAGCTCAAAACTACTCACAATTCTCCAAGTGAGACCTCACCAGTGCTTTAAAAAGTCCTTGCATTACATATTTGCTTTTATATTCTAGTCCTCTTGAAATGAATGCTAATATTGCATTTGTTTTCTTTACCACAGACTCAACCTGCAAATTAACCTTTCGGGAATCCTGCACAAGGACTCCCAAGTCCCGTTGTGCCTCAGTTTTTTGTATTTTCTCTCCACTTGAAAATAGTCATCCTTTTCATTTCTTCTACCAAAATGCATGACTATACACTTTCTGACATGCTATTCCATCTGCCAGATCTCTGCCCATTCTCCTAATCTGTTTAAGTCCTTCTGTAAACTCTCTACTTCCTCCAATC
Source organism: Hemitrygon akajei (assembly GCF_048418815.1). NCBI lineage: Eukaryota > Metazoa > Chordata > Chondrichthyes > Myliobatiformes > Dasyatidae > Hemitrygon > Hemitrygon akajei. The sequence continues at coordinate 154,345,633 of NC_133132.1, forward strand.
TACCTGTCCCTCCACCTATTTTCATATTATCTGCAAATTTTGCAACAGAGCCATCAATTCCATTACCTAAATTACTGATATATAATGTAAAAATAATCAGTCCCAACACAGAACCCTGTGGAAAATCACTAGGCACTGGCAGCCAACCAGTAAAGTCTCTCTTCATTCCCACTCTGAATCCGGGGTGGGAGAAGTTCAAAGGTGATGTGATGAGCAAGTTTTTTTTAATGCAAAGATTGGTTGGTGCCTGAAATAGGTTACCAAGGGTAATAGAGGAAGCAAAGAGTTTGGTAGAGTTTAAGAGGCTTTTAATAGACATATGATCCACGATACAGGTCATGTACTCCTCTCGCTACTGCCGTCAGGAAGAAGATACAGGAGCCTCAGGACTGGCACCAGCAGTTTCAGGAACAGTTATTACCCCTCAGCCATCAGGCTCTAGAATCAGAGGAGATAACTGCACTTAACTTTGCAGTCGCATCGTAGAACTGTTCCCATAACCCTTGGACTCACTCTTGGCTTGCCTGCAGAAGGCAGAGGGTCGTGGTGGAGGGAGTACATTCATATTGGAGGGTTATGACTAGTGGTGTCCCACAAGGATCTGTTCTGGGACCTCTACTTTTTGTGATTTTTATTAACAACCTGGATGTGGGGATAGAAGGGTGGGTTGGCAAGTTTGCAGACGACACAAAGGTTGGTGGTGTTGTAGGTAGTGTAGAGGATTGTCGAAGATTGCAGAGAGACATTGATAGGATGCAGAAGTGGGCTGAGAAGTGGCAGATAGAGTTCAACCCGGAGAAGTGTGAGGTGGTACACTTTGGAAGGACAAACTCCAAGGCAGAGTACAAAGTAAGTGGCAGGATACTTGGTAGTGTGGAGGAGCAGAGGGATCTGGGGGTACATGTCCACAGATCCCTGCAAGTTGCCTCACAGGTAGATAGAGTAGTTAAGAAAGCTTATGGGGTGTTAGCTTTCATAAATCGAGGGACAGAGTTTAAGAGATGCGATGTAATGATGCAGCTCTATAAAATTCTAGCTAGGCCACACTTGGAGTACTGTGTCCAGTTCTGGTCGCCTCACTATAGGAAGGATGTGGAAGCATTGGAAAGGGTACAGAGGAGATTTACCAGGATGCCACCTGGTTTGGAGAGTATGGATTATGATCAGAGATTAAGGGAGCTAGGGCTTTACTCTTTGGAGAGAAGGAGGATGAGAGGAGACATGATAGAGGTATACAAGATATTAAGAGGAATAGACAGAGTGGACAGCCAGCGTCTCTTCCCCAGGGCACCACTGCTCAGTACAAGAGGACATGGCTTTAAGGTAAGGGGTGGGAAGTTCAAGGGGGATATTAGAGAAAGGTTTTTCACTCAGAGAGCGGTTGGTGCGTGGAATGCACTGCCTGAGTCAGTGGTGGAGGCAGATACATTAGTGAAGTTTAACAGACTACTAGCCAGGTATACGGAGGAATTTAAGGTGGGGGTTATATGAGAGGCAGGGTTTGAGGGTTGGCACAACATTGTGGGCCGAAGGGCCTGTAATGTGCTGTACTATTCTATTTTCTATGTTCAACTTATGATCTCTATATTTACTGCTTATTTATTATTATTTTTTTCTCTCTTTCTGTATTTGCTATTCTTTGTTTATATTTTTGCACATTGATTGTTTTTGGTCTGTTGGTTGCAGTCTTTCATTGATTCTATTGTGTTTCTTGTATTTATAGTAAGTGCCCACAACAAAATGAATCTCTAGGTTGTTTATGGTGACATATATGTACGTCGATAATAAATTTACCGTGAACTTTGAGCGTGAACAGAATGGAGGTATATGGATGAACGCAGGAGGAGGATACTTAGTATAAATTGGCATCAAGATCGGCACAACATTGGGGGCAGAATGGCATGTCTAGTGTTGTACTGTTCTATGCTCTAATTTCCATGTTCTGTTCAAGAAATGCTATTAGTGTAAGTGAATAGCTGATAGTGGCCTGGACATGTTGTGCAGAAGAGTCTGATTGAATGCTATATGACTCTGATTTCTTCAATCCTATAATATTTCATAATTTGATTCGTTGGTGGTTCCAGCCTCCATTTTTATGTTGATATAATTGAATCAATAATTAATACAAGAAAATGTAAAGATGGCAAACTGTTCACAAAATCTTTAATTATCCACCTAGTTTCTGTGATAAAGGGATACATTATTTGTGTGTTGTTTTAGCATGTTCCATCTCTGGCATTCATGGCTCACGCTGCACTTTAACTGCAAGTTAATGTTGCTTTCTGGTTCAAGTCAAGTCAAGGTTATTGCCATTTAATTATATACAAGTACACCATTAAATGAGATAATGTTTCTCTGAACCAGTGTGTAAAGTACAGTAGTACATACTGTATAACACATGGAGGGATAAAATCTATAGATAGATTGAAAAAAATACACAAACTACAGTTCATAAATTAAATATTGTAAGGAACAGAACAGATTAATCAGTGACACGTTGAGTGCAATAAAGCAGTGAGTTCAGAAGCCTAATGTCCTGAGGGAAGAAACTACTTCCCACCCTGACTGTTCTTGTTTATATGCATCTGAATTTCGTGCACGATGGTAGAAAGACAAAGAGGATGCTGGATGGATGAGTGGGATCCTTAATAATACTAAGTGCCCTGTGAATATCAACAACATATTAACAACAGCAAAGAAATGCACAAAAAAATTAGGGAAATTACTGGAATTATGAAAACCCCCTCTACGGGATGCATCAGATCAGCAGATGGATCCATACTAACAGATCCAGATGAAATATGTGAGAGGTGGATTCAGTATATACAGCAGCTTTTTGAAGATATTAGAGGGGAACCCCCAGATATTAGTCACCCTAATTCTGGCCCACCTATTACCAAAGAAGAAATAACTGAAGCAATGAAAAGCATGTAACATGGTAAAGCCACTGGACCTGATGAAATTTCAGTGGAAACGATACAAGCCCTAGAAGATCTGGGCATAGGTATTCTTTTTGAACTGTTTAATAGCATATATGAGACTGGTGTATAGCCTGACGATCTCTTGAAATCAGTGTTTATAACTCTGCCAAAAATTCCTGGAACTATTGGCTGTGAAATTATAGAACAATCAGTCTTATGAGTCACATAATAAAGATTTTGTTGAGAATTGTTCTGAGTTGAATTAAAAACAAGGCCAGATACTTCTAAACTGCAATATGAGTTTATTGAGGATAAAGGAACTAGGAACGGAATTTTCATGCTACGAATGCTTTCAGAAAGGGCAATTGAATATCAAAATGATGTCTTTTTATGTTTTATTGATTTCACTAAAGCATTCGACAAAGTGCAACATGAAAAATTATTTCAAATTTTCGCTAAACTAAATATTGACAGAAGGGACTAACAACTGGTTTAAAATTTATATTGGAATCAAACAGTGTGGGTAAAAATTTATGATAATATAAGCAGTTGGACTAAAATTCGAAGAGGAGTTAGACAGAGATGCGTTGTCTTACTGGAATTATTTAATATCTATAGTGAAATGATTCTCAGAGAAATAGAAGACCTAAATGGAATAAAAATTGGAGGTGTTAACATCAACAATATAAGATATGCAGACGATACCACCCTAATAGCAAGTGCTGCAGAAGACCTACAGATCCTCGTAGACAAAGTAATACAAACAAGTGCCGAATTTGGTCTAACCATCAACTGTAAAAAAAAACAAATGTATGGTAATATCAACACTGCAGGATACTCCCAACTACCAATTGTAAATCGGTAACCAAGAGATTGAACAAAAGACTAGCTTTAATTACCTTGGTAGCTTTATATCACAAGATGCTAGAAGTAGAAATAAAAAGAAGAATTGCCATTGCCAAAACCAACTTCCAAAAAATGAAACCTATTTTTACCAACAGACACATTTCTATGACAACAAGGCTTAGGCTACTAAAGTGTTACTCTGGTCAATCTTGCTGTATGCTTCCGAAACATGGACTATAACACCTGAACTGCAAGGAAACTTAGAAGCAATAGAAATGTGGTTTCTTAGAAGAATGCTGAGATTATCATATAGACATAGGGTAACTAATGAGACAGTACTCCAACGTGCCCATACAAAAAGATCTTTCATGAGAACATTAAATGAGAGGAAACTTAATTTCATGGGCCATGTCATCAGGAAGAGAGAAATAGAATGCCTTACATTACAAGGCTGTATGCCTGGGAAACGCGGAAGAGGAAGGCAAAGAAGAAAATATATGGACACTGTGAAAGAACCAACAAATCTAAATGTGCGGGATATCATTGACGCTGTGAGGGATCGTTCAATGTGGAGAGCCATGATCGCCCAAGCGTGTAACATGCGAGGCACTTGAAGAAGAAGCCCTGTGAATGCAGTGCCTCTAATAATTGCCCTGGTGGAGGATAAGAGGCCCCTTATGATCCTCTCAGGTATTCTCACAGTCCTTTGTAGGGACTTCTGCTCCAATGCTTGGCTGCTCCCATACCAGATGGAGATGCAACTTGTCAGGATGCTCTCCATGGTGCTCCTATAAAATGTAGATAAGATAGGCGAATGGGGAGTTGTTGGGGATATGGAGGTGAGAGCCTTGCTTGCCTCAATCTCTGTAGGAAGTGGAGATGCTGCTGTGCCTTCTTTTTCAGGGAGGTGATGTTAAAGGACCAGACAAAGGTCATCCATGATGTGAACTCCCAGGAACTTGGTGCACTTAACTCTCTATGGAACAGCTATGCATAGAGAGGGATGGTTCATCTCCAAGTTCCTGAAGTTCACAATGTTTTCTTTGGTCTTCTCCATGCTTTTATTCTTCTTTCTTTTGAGAATACACTCTGTCACTCTGGGGTAAACTGGCATGTGTTACATGTGAAGGTCAACAAATGGGATTTGGAGAAAAGTTGAGTGCTTGAAGATATGTTTTAGAATAGTGGAAAACTGGGTGGAAATGATGGAAATTTCAGAATTTTTTTTCCATTTCTGAAAATGGATGGAAAATCAGAAGGGCTCCATTACGGCTGTACAATGCTTTCCACTTGATATTCCTCTCGGTGACTTATTCATGAATCAGAAACATTTTTATTCAGTTTTAATTCTTTTTTTCCAACAAAATATTACTAAAGTCACACAGATCACTAGAAGCTACTTCATCTGCTCGCAAAGAGGTTAGAAGCCTCTTTGAACTACTGTCCTGGAGTATATGATTGCCTAAATATTATTAGATAAGTTTTGCTCTAATATGCCAATTATTACTCAATATATTGGCAGATGCTGGAAATAGAGAGGAACACATGCAGGATGCTGGGGGATCTCAGCAGGTCAGGCAATGTCTAATGAGGGGAATAAATAGTTGATGTTTCAGCTGACACCTTTCATGAAGGATCAGGTCCTGATGAAGTGTCTCAGCCCAGAATGTTGGCTTTTCATTCCTTGCCATAAACACTGGCTGATCTGCTGAGGTCCTCAAGCATTATGTTCGTGTTGCGCTAATATGCCATGGAAGGTTAAAATACAGCTGGGAGTGTAAATGGTGTAGATATGACATTATAGAGTTGGATATGAAAGTTCAGTGTGGGTCATAGCAGTCAGTCAAACAGGAAGGTGAGGAAGCAAGCTGATGACCTGTTGACCAGAGACTGACAGCATAAAACACATTGGCACCGTTAAGATTTGAATTGATGTGGCATGTCTGGTGTCTCAGCGACTGACCACTGACCCAAAGCAATGTTGACACAAGGATGATGCTTTTGTTGGCCTGTATATGTTAGAAGTGCAAAATTGCACGGAAGAGTTAGAACTTTTAAGGAAAAAAGAAACAAAGTCAAAGTGCATTTAACATCAAAGTATGTATGTTACATACAAACTTCAGATTTCTACACTTGCAGTTTCTTAAATTCACCAAAGGTTCAACATTCTCTGACCCTATGTCTCCTTTTTCTAAAGATCTAATTCCATCTCTTACCAACAGAGCCACACCACCGTCTATGACTTCCTGCCTGTCCTTTCCATCCAAAGTATGTCCTTTGATGTTAAGCTCCTAAATATGCCCTTCTTTCAGCCACGACTCAGTGATGCATAAAAGTCAGGAAGAGGGCACACCCATATAAGGTAGCAAAAGTGAGTGGGAAGTTGGATGATTGGGAAGTTTTCAAAATCCAACAAAAGGCAGCAAAAAAGCTACAAGGGAAAAGATGAAAAACGAGGACAAACTAGGCAATAATATAAAGCAAGATATTAAAAGTTTTTTTAGTTATATAAAGAGTAAAAGGGAGGTGAGAGCTGACATAGGACCATTGGAAAATGGTGCTGGTGAGGTAGTAATGGAGGACAAAGAAATGGCAGATGAACCTAATGGGTACTTTGCATCAGTCTTCTCCGTAGAAGACACTAGCAGTGTGCCAGAGGTCCATGAGTGTCAGAGAGTAGGAGTGAGTGCCATTGCTATTACAAAGGAAGAAGTGCAAGCCAAACTCAAAGGTCTTAAGGTGGATAAGTCACCTGGGCCAGATGCACTACATTCTCAAGTCCTGAGAGAGGTTGCTGAAGAGATAACGGATGCATTGGTCATTATCTTTCAAGAATCAGTTGAGTCTGGCATGGTCCTGGAGGACTGGAAGATTGCAAATGTCACTCCTCTCTTTAAGAAGGGAAGAAGGAAAAAGAACAGAAATCGGCCATTTAGCCCAACCTTGGTGGCTGGGAAAGTATTGGAGTCTATTATTATGGATGAAGTTTCAGGGTATTTGGAGACTAATGATAAATTAAGTTAAAATCAGCATGGTTTCTATAAAGGGAAATCCTCCCTGACAAATCTAGGACAAGAGGGCATGACTTCAGGATTGAAGGACATCCATCTAGAACTAAGATGAGGAGAAGTCAGAGGGTGGTAAATCTGTGAAACTTGTTGCCACAAGTGACTGTGGAGCCTAAGTCATTGGGTGCATTTAAAGCAGAGATAGATAGGTTCTTGATTAACCAGGGCATCAAAGGGTATGGGGAGAAGGCAGGGGAATGGGGATGACAGGAAGAATTGGATCAGCCCATAGTTGAATGGTGGAGTAGACTCAATGGGCCAAATGGCCTACTGTTTGCTCCTATATCTTATGGTCTTATAAATCTGTGAGAGTTCTTCAAGGAGGTAATGAGCTGGATAGACAAAGGAGAGGCAGTGGATGTCATTTACTTGGATTTTCAGAAGGCATTTAATCAGGGGTCACATTTGAGGCTGCTTAACAAGCTAAAATTCTATGATGTTACAGGAAAGAGGCAGTGAGTGAGAATAAAGGTGGCCTTTTGTGGTTGGCTGCCAGTGACCAATGGTGTTCCTCAGGGGTCAGTATTAGGATGCTACTTCTCACATTGTTTGTCAGTGACTTAGATAATGGAATTGATGTCTTTGTGGCAAAGTTAGCGGACGATACGAAGATAGGTGGAGGGAGAAATAGTGCTGAGGAAGCAATACAATTGCAGCTGGACAGATAAATTGGAAGAATGGGCAAAAAAGTTGCAGATGAAATCCAGTGCTGGGAAATGTACGATTATGCATTTTGGTAAAAGGAACAATAGTGCAGAATATTATCTAAATGGGGAGAAGGTGCAGAGGTGAAAAATTCAGAGGTGCAGAGGGATTTAAGAGACCTCGTGCAAGATTCCCAGTAGGTTAATTCACAGGTTGAGTCTGTGATAAAGGAGGCAAATGCAATGTTGGCATTTATTTCAAAGGTAATAGAATATAAGCAAGGAGGTAATGCTGAGCATTTATAAGACACTAGTCAGGCCACACTTGGAGTCTTGTCAACCATTTTGGGCTCCATATCTCAGAAAGGATGTGTTATCTTTGGAGAGAGCCCAGAGGAGGTTCACAAGGATGATTTTGGGAATGAAGGGGTTAACATTTGAGGTACGTTAGGCACCTTTGGGCCTGTATTCACTGGAATTATGAGAATACAGGGGGGATCTCATGGAAACCTACCGAATATTGAAAGGACTAGGTAGGGTGGATGTGGAGAGGATGTTTCCTATGGTGGGAATATCCAGAACTAGAGGGCACATTCTCAAAATTGAGGGCCAACCTTTTAGAACAGAGGTAAGGAGGACTTTTTATAGCCAGAGAGCAGTGAATCTGTGGAATGTTTGGTCACAGACTGCGGTGGAGGCCAAGACCGTGCGTATATTTAAAGCAGAAGTTGATAGTTTCCAGATTGGTCAGGGCATCAAAGGATATGGCGAAAAGGCAGGGTAATGGGGTTGAATGGGATCCAGGATCAGCCATGCTAGAATGGCAGAGAAGTCTAGAAGGACTGAATGGCCTAATTCTGCTCCTAAATCTTATGGTTTCTTGAGAGGTAGCCACAAAACAAAGACACCCAGTAGAACATATTTAAAAAGACCATCAAACACTCAATGTGCAGGAAAACAAATCGTGCAGACAATAAAAGCAAGCAAACAAGTGAAGTTTACAAAAGTGAGTCCAAAGCCATGAAATCAGCCATCACTGCATCTGGTTGAGTAGAGACGAGTAAACCTCGCGGAGGGGTGAGCTGAACCAGCCTGTTCCTCGCCACCATCCCTGACACCCTGACCACTTCAATCTGACTCAGCGCATCATTCGTCCAAACTTGGACCGGGGCTCTGCCATTTTGTACAAAGTCACAGGGAGAAATTAACCTGTGGCAAAGCACATTAAAAACCACAGATACCAGAAATGTGAGAAGTTTAAACAATATCCCAAGTATACAGACCACCATACACACAACTACATGCTAATTTAAAATGTTGTATTATGTTTTCTAATTAGAATAATTTAAACAGCAAAATAGGCCTGGATGAAAATGACACAAGAGATGACTGGGCAAGTACTGTGCTGGTCAGATATCACGTCAGTGGTAGATCCACTCTGCCTCCCTGGTTTATTACTATGTGTACCAAGATATTCATTAACCTCCCTTACCATCCACCATCACCACCATATACACATCACCTAGTGCCATTGTACGTACATACAATCAGGCTAAGTGTATAACAGTTACTAGGACATTACGGTTAATATAATCGGTTTCATATTTATATTTACTATGTTATTTTATGCTACACCAGACCCTTAGTACCAATTATTTTGACCTCCTTTATACTAGTAAACTAAAATAATCTTGAATACAGTGAAAACTTTTGTTTGCATGCCATAGTGTCTATGAACTTACATAAACGGTAGATGTTTTCTTTGAGGTGGGAAAAGAAAACCAGAATGCAGAATATAGTATTGCAGTCACAGAACAAGTGCAGTGCCAGTAAGTGAATAAAGTTCGAGGGTCACAAGGAGGTAGATTGGGAGATCAACAGTTCAAGAGTTTTGCTCTTGATGGTAGAGCTTTAGATATTTCAGTTTTGTGTCTCAGCAATTCTCTGATAGCATCTGGTCAAGATGTTTGTTCACAACACAAATCTATAAAAGCACATTTGCTGTCCTTCTGCCAGGGTAAATGCCAGAAACCCAGCAGTGGACCTGCTGAACCTGGGCCTCTGTACCTCCCTCTGCAATTGGATCCTCGACTTCCTAACCGGAAGACCACCAGTGGATTGGTGATAACATACCCTCTTCACTGGCAATCAACACTGGTGCACCTCAGGGGCGTGTGCTTAGCCCACTGCTCTACTCTCTGTATACACATGACTGTGTGGCTAGGCATAGCTCAAATACCATCCACAAATTTGCTAATGATACAACCATTGTTGGTAGAATCTCAGGTGGTGACGAGAGGGCATAGAGGAGTGAGATATGCCAACAAGTGAAGTGGTGCCTCAGCAACAACCTGGCACTCAACGTCAGTAAGACAAAAGAGCTGATTGTGGACTTCAGGAAGGGTAAGATGAAGGAACACATACCAATCCTCATAGAGGGATCAGAAGTGGAGAGAGTGAGCAGTTTCAAGTTCCTGGGTGTCAAGATCTCTGAGGATCTAACCTGGTCCCAACATACTGATGTAGTCATAAAGAGGGCAAAACAGCAACTATACTTTATTAGGAATTTGAAGTGACTTGGCATGTCAACAAATACATTCAAAAGCTTCTATAGTTGTACCGTGGAGAGCATTCTGACAGGCTGCATCACTGTCTAGTATGGAGGGGCTACTGCACAGGACTGAAAGAAGCTGCAGAAGGTTGTAAATCTAGTCAGCTCCATCTTGGGCACTGGCCTACAAAGTACCCAGGGCATCTTCAGGGAACGGTGTCTCAGAAAGGCAGTGTCCTTTATTAAAGACCTCCAGGACCTAGGCCATGCCCTTTTCTCACTGTTACCATCAGGTAGGAGATACAGAAGCCTGAAGGCACACACTCAGTGATTCAGGAACAGCTTCTTCCCCTCTGTCATCTGATTCCTAAATGGACTTTGAAGCTTTAGACACTATCTCACTTTTTTATACATTATTTCTGTTTTTGCACATTTTTAATAATCTATTCAATATACATAATTGATTTGCAGTTGTACAGGGCCCTGGTGAGACCACACCTGGAGTATTGTGTTCAGTTTTGGTCTGCAAATTTGAGAAAGGACATTAAGATTATGTATTGTGTTACGTATCCGTGGGTATCTTGTACTTGTCATGTGACAGTGGTGTTGAAGCTATACTGGACTTAAGGTAGTGGTCTTGTGATGGTGGAGTGACATCACTTTCCTGCCAGTAGAGGTCATGTGACAGGTTTTTTATGGGGTATAAAGGGGCAGTTCGTGGCTGGATTTGCCATTTTGACTCCATGCCACTGCGTGGTCCAATATTATGATGCAGTTTGGTTGAAAGGTGGAGTTTTATTTAATGCCTAAAGGTTAAAAGGTCATTGCCGGTAGTTTCTTTATAGTACTGCCAGTTAAAAGTCAGTGGAGAGTGAAGATTGGAGTTCGGGAGTTAAAAGATCGAGGAAAGTCGATTTCGACGGTGAAACAGGTTCGACCTTGTTTGATCCTCATTCGGAAGGAATTCGTTGGCTGTGCCCATGGTAACCCCTGCAAATAATAGCAGAAAGGGTTGGGTACAGTTTTGTCAAGGAAAGGTCAGTGCCTTTAAGCCGTTTCATTTTCATCTTCGTAAATTCTCCAGGAAAAGTATAGTTCGACTGGGAACCGCAACAACACGACGTGAAAGAGAATTTAAATCATCTAAAAAGTCTCTCCTTTAATGGACTGTAAGCATTTTGAACTTTTGCAGTACTACTTTGAAGAACTGTTTTTGCAACATCGCTTTAAGAACTGTTTTCGCTTTATTCCTTTAAGAACTGTTTAAGCTGCCGCACAGCAGCTGATTTCCGGTTACATCAGTTGTTTGTTTACTTTTGGGGGTTTCTTTTTCAGTGTTTAATAAATGTTTTATTTGTTATAAAAAAAACCCTGTCTTACTTATATATTTATTGTTGCTGAATCCGTAACAATTGCATTAGGGAATTTCCTCCCTAACATCACTGTGGGTGTACCTACACCTCAGGGACTGCAGCGGTTCAAGAAGGCAGCACATCACCACCTTCTCACGGGCAACTTGGGATGGGCAATAAATGCTGGCTTAGTTGGCGATGCCCACATCCCATAAATGAATAAATAAAAAACAGGAAGTAATTGGTCATGTGGCAGATACCCTTGATTCATTTTGATCTCCTTTTTCTTTCCTACACTGGCTTAGCTTATTTGTATTTTATCATTTCATCACTCTTGTTTGTGTGGTTTAATTGAAAGTGCAATCTTTTCCAGCAATCTGCTACTGTTACAATGTAGATTTTCAATCAATCATTATGGCATTATAGAGCAGTATTGTGACAACAACAATCCAAGCATTCTAACTTATATAAAATAAATCATTTAGAAATGGAAACATTTAATAAGAGTTACATATGATTTACCAGCTTGGCATTGCAGTTTATAGTCCTGGTGGACATGCTCTCTCCTTGTAAGAGTAGGGCTTTAAACTCTAGAGAGGGTAAGAAAACAGACATGTGAAATTTAAAAAAAAATGTTTTTCTTTGAAAATTAAGAAGGAATGCTTCCAATTAATCATAGGATATGTTTACTAAACTTGATTTTTTAAAACTTTTTTTTTGCATGCAAAGAATAAAGAAGCCAAAATAACTATTTTAACAAAACTTTCCTTACAGATCAAATATTTTATAATAAAACTGAAACCAGATGGCTAAGAACTGAAGATATTAAAACCAGGTGAAAAAATGTCTGAAGACTGTAAAATACCCCAAAATGATGGTTTTTCATGTTTCTCTCACTTTTTAATGCACATTACATTTATCTCTGCTGACTACTGTTTCAGTTGCCATCCAATAAATACAAAGCAACCCAGATTATGCTACAATAATTAAAAAGACAAAGCTGATAACATTCCATTAAGTGTCTGCAAAGAAGATCTCTTCCCCACCCCTAGAACTCTGGTCTCAATATGAGATAATATCAGTTGTTAAACAAACACTTGCATCATCTCCTTAGCAAAATCATCACCAGATAAAACAGCCTTCGTAGCAGTGTGTGACCAGAGCTAAGAGCGAAAATAGGAAGTGAGAATCTCACAGTCTCTCACATCACTCATCATATTTTCTTCCCTCAACTGGAACACAGCCTTTGCATTTAGCTGATTTAAACACTTACCGTAGTTATTTAAGCAGAGGTGTAACATTTCCTCCAGTAACTCTTCATGTTAGATCTAGTTTGCTCACTTCCTTCATCATTTGACATTTGCAAAATAGAATGCAACTTCTCGAGAAGAAAAAAATGGAATTATTGTCTGAAGCTTCTCCAAGTCCAGAGATGAAAAAGCTAGAAGTTAACTGGATGTATTTGACCAAGACAGAGAGAAGAAAGAACTCAATACAGGATTAAAGCTTTCTATTCAAAATTAATTACGAGAAAAAAATATTGTATATAAATACGCTTAGCATTATCATGAGGTGTGGGGAATCTGGCAACAATCTTTCTTTATGCACATCATATGTGGAAGTTTGATGTTCCTTCCACAGTGTTAAATAATCCCTTTGAATTGTTATCAGAAATCTGTGAACATAAACAACTAGCTCAGGTTCTTTGGAAAAGAAGTGACTGAGGAGTGACTTAATCCTGAACTATGTGATTATGAGTTAAATGTAATTAAAGAGTTTAAAACTATGAGAAACCTAAATTGAGTAAATAGGCAGAACCTACACCCATTCGAAAGGGGTTTTAAATCAGGGATGTGCATTTAAAGTATGTGGTCGAAGAACTAGCAGAGAGCTGGTTCGAATCACTGCCCTGGCAGAGGCCACTGGCTCGTGTCACAGCCCTCGGAGGGGCCATTGGTTCATGTTGCTGCACTCGGAGGGGCCACTGAGTCTTGATGCTTTTGGAACGGCCGTGCATCCCGACGCTATCGACATTCTGGTCTGTTTTGTGCTTTTTCGTGATATCATTCCGGAGAACGTTGTCTCATTTTTTAACTGCAGTGTATTTGTAGTTTATAAATGACAATAAACTGAATCTGAATCTGAATTCTGAGATTTATGGATTGGACTGTAGTTCATATTGGCTTCTTTCAGTTCCATTTTTATTGTGTTTTCGCCCTTTCTTTCTTGTTGCCGACTGGTGGGCTGGGGGTTTGAGTGATCTGTTAGTTTTTGTGTGAGGGGAAGGGTTGGGGGGTGGTTTGGGGTTTGTGAGCTTTCGTTACTTTTTTTCATTGGGGGTGGTTTGATGTCTTTCAACTGCTTCTAGGGTTTTCTGTATTTTACGGCTATCTTGAGTAGACAGATCTTGGAGTTGTATTCTGCATACATACTTTGATAAAAGTTGAACCTTTGAACTTTTGGTAGTGTTCAGGGCTTCCTTTTGGTTTTCAGTATTGTCAGTCACACAATCCCCAGGTGGAGACTCAGGAATATCGTCACACTCAGATGAAGAAGGATACTTCATTGCTGTTTCCATAGCAGTCAACTTACACACACACACTCAGCTGAACACCACTCCACTCCCTTTGCAATTTTTGCTCATTTCTTTCTCAATTCCTGCTAAAACATTGTATACATTGTTTACGTTTATATTTACATCATTTCTTATTATATTGTAATGTGCCCTTTACTGTGCCTATTGTCTTGTTTATTAATTATTGTATTGGCTTGCACTGTTTTGTGCACTTTATGTAGTCCCGTGTAGGTCTGAAGTCTAATGTACTTTTGTGTTGGTTTCACGTAGTCTAGTGTAGCCTTGTGCTGTCTCACATAGTCTAATGTAGTTTTGTGTTGTTTCATGTGGCACCAGGGTCCTGGAGGAATGTTGTTTCGTTTTTACTGCGTACCGTGTCAGCATTTATGGTTGAAATGACAATAAAAGCGACTTGACTTGACTTGACAACTGGTTACAAGGAGAATACACAAGCTAAGGATCGAAGGTGCATCTCTAATACTGTAAGGCAGTGACTCTACTAGCTGTGACACCAGCTGTGACACTTAGACTTAAAAACTCCTCTGAAACTTTTAATACATTTTAAAAACTAATTAGTTTTTGTAGATAGCATTATTAATAGCTTTTTATTTGAATGATTATCTTATGTATATACAGATACGTGTACATTGTGTTTTATGCAGTTGCTTTTATATTTCTATTTATTGTGTTTGTTATGCTTATTGAGCTTTTTGCTGCATCGGATCCAGAGTGACAATCATTTTGTTCTCCTTTACGCATGTCCTGAAGAATGCCAATAAATAATTTTGAATCTTGATATGGAAGTACTGTAATAAGTTTTAGCTGTAGGTAGTAATAGCTTGCAGTAATATTTTATAGTTTTCTTTATTAATGCGTAACAACGGAGGAACCTTCACAAACTCCCAGAGCTCCCGGAGACAATGTGATCTCAGTCTCTGATACTGGCATGAGAGTATCCTCCATGAAGTCAAACTCATGGAAAGCAATTGGCCCAGACAAGGCGCTGCTCAACTGGCTGGAGCATTTACTCATGCCTTTAACCTCCCACTTCAGCAGTCTGACATACCCACTTGCTTCGAGCAGGCGTCAATTTTACCGGTGTCTAAGAGGAGTGTGGTAACTTGTGTCAATGTCTATTGTCCAATAGCACTTATTGTACATCCGCTGTGATGAAATGCTTTGAGAAGTTGGTGATGAGACGTATCAACTCCCTCCTGAGAAGTGGCTCGTATCCATTCCAATTTGCCTACTTGCACAATAGATTCTCAGCAGGTGCCATCTCATTAGCTTTTTAATCAACCCTGGAACATATGAAGAGCAAAGGTGCATATGTCAGGATGCTTTTTGTCAACTACAGCTTGGCATTCAGTATTATCATCCCCTCAGAAAATAATCAGTAGACCTCAAGACATTGGCTTCAATACCTCCTTGTGCAATTGGATCCTCAATTTCCTCACTTGAAGATCCCAGTTAGTTCGAAGTTCAAACAACTTTTCCTCCACAATCTCCATCAGCACAGTTGCACCACAAGACTGTGTATTTAACCCCCTACTCTACACGCTTTACACTTACAACAGTGTGGCTCAGCACAGCTCCAATGCCATATTTAAGCTTGCCAATGACATCATCGTCATTAGCTGAATCATAGATGGTGACGAATCAGCATATAGGAAGAAGATTGAAGATCTGACTGAGTGGTACCAAAACAACAACTTCTCACTCTATGTCAGCAAGACCAAAGAGCTTATTATTTACTCCAGGAGGAAGAAACGAGAGGTCCATGAGCCAGTCTTCATTGGGGGTCAGAGAATTCAAATTCCTCAGTGTTACCATTTCAGAGGAACTGTGCTGGGACAAGATCATAAGTGCTACTATGAAGAAAGCATGGCAGCACCTCTACTTTCTAAGAAGTTTGCAAAGATTCAGTAGATCATTTAAAAGATTCAGTGTGTCATTTTGGTAGGTCAAATATGGTGTCAGAATATAGTATTAATGGTAAGACTCTTGGCAGTGTGGAGAATCAGTGGCATCTTAAGGTCGGAGTCCATAGGACACTCAAAGTTGTTGCACGGGTTGACTCTGTGGTTAAGAATACAGTGCATTGGCCTTTATCAATCGTGGGATTGTGTTTAGGAGCCGAGAGGTAATATTGCAGCTATATAGGACCCTGGTTAGACCCCACTTGGAGTACTGTGTTCAGTTCTGGTCACCTCACTACAGGAAGGATGTGGAAGCCATTGAAAGGGTGCAGAGGAGATTTACAAGGATGTTGCCTGGATTGGGGAGCATGCCTTATAAGAATAGGTTGAGTTAACTCAGGCTTTTTTCCTTGGAGCGAAGGAGGATGAGAGGTGACCTGATAGAGGTATATAAGATGATGAGAGACATTGATTGTGTGGATAGTCAGAGGCTTTTTCCCAGAGCTGAAATGGCTAACATAAGAGGACACAGTTTTAAGGTGCTTGAAAGAAGGTACAGAGGAGATGTTGGGGGTAAGTTTTTTTATACAGAGAGTGGTGAGTGTGTAGACTGGGCTGCTGGTGATGATGGTGGAGGCGGATACGATACGGTCTTTTAAGAGACTTCTGGATAGGTACAAGGAGCTCAGAAAAATAGGGGGCTATGGGTAACCCCAGGTAATTTCTCAGTTAAGGACATGTTCGGCTCAGCATTGTGGGCCGAAGGGTCTGTATTGTGCTGTAAATTTTCTCTGTTTCTATGCTTCTATGTTCTATGTTTCTAAAATTTTGACAAACTTCTATAGATGTGTGCTGGCTGCATCACAGTTTAGCATGGAAACACTGATGTCCTTGCATGGAAAAGCCTACAAAAAGTAGTGGATACATTATGGGTAAAGCCATGATTGAGCTCATCTGCACAGAGTGCTGTCACAGCATCCATCATTGATCCCCATCACCAGGTCTGATATAGCAGTATTTCAGTGGAGTAAGAGAAATGAGAGAGGAGTTGGCCAAAGTAAATTGGAAGGAGCTGCTGGCAGGGATGACAGCAGAGCAGCAATGGTGTGCGTTTCTGGGAAAAATGAAGAAGGCGCAGGACATGTGTATTCCAAAAATGAAGAAATACTCAAATGGTAAAATAGTAGAACCGTGGATGATAAGGGAAGTCAAAGCTATTGTAAAAGCAAAAATTAGTGGGAAGATAGAGGATTGGGAAGTTTTTAAAAACCTACAGAGAGCAACTAAAAAAATCATGAGAGAGAAAAGATGAAAATTGAAAGCAAGCTAGCAAATAATATCAAAGTGGATAGTAAAAGATTTTTCAAGTATGTTAAAAAATAAAAGAGCAATGAGAGTGGATGTAGGACCACTAGAAAATGAGGCAGGAGAAATAATAATGGAGGACAAGGAGATGGCTGGTGAACTAAATGAGTATTTTGCATCAGTCTTCACTGTGTAGGATACCAGCAGTACGCCTGATGTTGTACTGTGTGAAGGAAGAGAAGTGGGTGCAGTTACTATTACAAGAGAGAAGATGCTCCAAAAGCTGAGAGACCTAAATTTATACAAGTCACCCAGATCAGATGAATTGCACCCTAGGGTTCTGAAAGAGCTAGCGTTAGAGTTTGTAATGGCATTAGAAATGATTTTTCAAAAATCACTGGACGCTGGCATGGTGCCGGAGGTTTGGAAAATTGCAAATGTCAATCCACTCTTTAAGAAAGGAGGAAGGTAGCAGAAAGGAAATTATAGACCAATAAGCCTGACCTCAGTTGTTGGGATGATGTTGGAGTCAATTGTTAAGGATGAGGTGATGGAGTGCTTGGTGACATAGGACAATATAGGACAAAGTCAGCAGGATTTCCTTCAGGGAAAATCCTGCCTGGTGAACATGTTGGAATTTTTGAGGAGATTACAAGTAGGATAGATAAAGGGGATGCAGTGGATGTTGTATATTTGGACTTTCAGAAGGCCTTTGACAAGGTGCCACACATGAGGCTGCTTACCAAGTTAAGAGCAGGAAAGTTACTAACATGGTTAGAACACCTGCCGATTGGTAGGAAGCAGTGAGTGGGAATAAAAGGATCCTTTTCTGGTTGGCTGCCAGTGACTAGTGATGTTCCGCAGGGGTCGGTGCTGGGACCACTTCTGTATATAAATAATATAGATGATGAAGATCATGGCTTTGTTGCCAAGTTTGCAGATGATACGAAGATTGGTGGAGGGGCAGGTAGTGTTGAGGAAACAGGTAGGCTGCAGAAGGACTTGGACAGATTAGGAGAATGGGCAAGAAAGTGGCAAATGAAGTAAAATGTTGGAAAATGCATGGTCATTCACTTTGGTAGTACAAATAAATGTGCCGACTATTTAAACGGGGAAAAAATCCAGGAATCTGAGATGTAGAGGGACTTGGGAGTTTTTGTGCAAAACACCCCGAAGGTTAACTTGCAGGTTGAGTCAGTGGTGAGGAAGGGAAATGCCACGTTAGCCATTTCAAGAGGTCTAGAATACAAAAGTAGGGATGTGATGCTGAGGCTTTATAAGGCACCGGTGAGGCCTCACCTTGAGTATTGTGAACAGTTTTGGGCCCCTCATCTTAGAAAAGATGTGCTGGCATTAGTGAGCTTCCAGAGGAGGTTCACAAGGATGATTCCAGGAATGAAAGGGTTATTATATGAGGAACATTTGATGGCTCTGGGTCTGTACTCGCTGGAATTCAGAAGTATGAGGAGGATCTCATTGAAACCTTTTGAATGTTGAAAGGCCTAGACAGAGTAGATGTGGAAAGGATGTTTCCCCTGGTGGGAGAGTATAGGACAAGAGAGCGCAGCCTCAGCATAGAAGTGGGCCCTTTCAAAACAGAGAGAAATTTGGAGAAATTTATTTAGCCAAATGATGGTGAACTTGTGGAATTTGTTGCCACATGCAGCTGTGGAGGCCAGGTCGTTGGGTGTATTTAAGGCAGAGATTGATAGGTTCTTGGTTGGACATGGCATCAAAAGTTACAGGGAGAAGGCTGGGAACTGGGGTTGAGGAGGAGATAGAAAAAGGATTAGCCGGGATTGAATGGCAAAGCAGACTGAATGGGCCAGATGGCCTAATTCTGCTCCTGTGTCTTATGGTCTGAATTTATTATTACTATTTGTTTTATTTCCCTCTCATTTGTATTTGCTATTGTTCTCTTTTGCACATTGGTTGTTGTCCATCATAGTGGGGCAGTCTTTCATGAATTCTACTGTGCTTCTTGTATTTACAGTGAATGCCTGCAAGCAAATGAACCTCAGGATTGTTTAAACTGACATGTATGTAATTTGATAATAAACTTACTTTGAACTTTGAAGAAAGACTTGGCACTGATGCTATATTAGTAAGTATGTCTTCTTAAATTGAGTAACCATTATATCGTTTGATATGAATTAATAGCATGTAGTATTGCTATGATCATATAATATTAATCAATTTTTTTTCTAGAATTTGGTTGGATAACATTAGACAAAATTACAAACAATTGCCCACATATTTCTTAGTTGAGGAAAAATGATTACAGTTAGAACTGGATTGAACCCATATTTTACCAGCTATTCCTCCATTCATGTTACAGTGATACAATTTTAACTCGGGTTTTCCAGTCATTTTAGCCTTGCCATTTATTTCCATTAAAAATTGTTTCCATGCTGTCCGAAGGATGCAACTGCTGTTTTACCCGAGGCGTTGGTAAATGAGATTAAGCTGGTGTTATGGAAATGGGATAACCAGTGAGAACAAAAACCCTGCTTTATTGTCTCTGCTTTACTGTACACCAGCATCTGTTTTGTATAAAACTGTTGATTCCAAAATCTATTCATGGCTTAAAGAACATTGTTGGGCAAGAATTAATTTTTTTCTTTAAAATAAACATGGAGAGTACCTTTTTAATTAGACCTTAAATAAAACCAGACCAAGCACCATTTCTGCTCATAATTGGGACTCATAACTACTGCATTTCAACTATTGCCAGGGATGACTTTCCATTTTCAAAAACCCTGAAAAACAATGCAACTTGACAGATTACTAGACTCAGCTGATAAAGTTAAACTTCCTCTCAACTAGGAAGCTGGCTCGATTTCCAAAGAAAAACAACAAAGGCTTTGGTGAAGTAAGTATTGTACAAGCCCAATATACAGTTTCACAAACCAGTATTACTTTGTTTGTTGCTATCAAATTTGCGTAAGATAAAGATGAGCTCCCTTATAGCTTCCGATGGCCCAGGATGATTCGGATGGGTCTGGTGGAACTCCTCAATAAACGATGGATGCAAATGGACAGAATCCAAGATCTCTCCTCTGGGTCGTACCCTTCCTAGTTAACCAGGTACTGCACACCCCATCCACGATGACACAAATTCGTCAACTGATGAACCTGATACACTGGACCACTTTTCGCCACTCTGGGGTCTGGAGGTGCAGTCTCAGGTGGGTTGTGTTGTCCATGGACATCTGGCTTGAGGCAGGATACAAGGGACAGTAGGTGTGATCCTGAGGGACAATGGCAATTGGAGATGGTAAGTGACTAGACTTACGAGATGGGTAATCTTGAAGGAACCAGTGAACCGGGATGAGAGAATATGGGAGTCAGTGCGCAGGAACGGATCTCAGTTGGACAGCCATTTACAGTCCCCAGGCTGTTGTCATCTTGCTGGGCATCAAAGGCAGTTAGCCTGGCGGCAGTAGAAGTGGATGGCAGCCAGGATGGCCCTCTGTGCCCTCGTCCAAGCACTCCAGCATCAGCAAAACAGGAGGACAGGGCCCCTGCGAGGGAAACAAAGTGGGTTGGTAGCCTTGAACTATTTCAAAGAGAAACATACTTATTTCAGAGGCGCCATGTAGATTGTGGGACAGATTGGCCTAGAGCAGATATCTCTTGCATGTGGAAGAGTTAGAGACAGCGAAGCATCGCAGAAAATTCTCCACTTGCTGATTGGCTCTTTCAGGCCTGCAGATGATAGAGGAAAAACTCACTGAAGCGCAGAGGAGGGGATAGAAGCGAGAGAAGAATTGTAGGTCCTATTCCAACACAATGTCCTGAAGGATGCCATGGAGGCAAACTACATGTTGGAGAACCAGGGTCCACCATCTGAACAGTTGACAGAAGTTTGAGGGCACTGCAGTGGGCTGCCTTTGAAGATTGGTTTATAACTGCCATAATCATCATAGCTCCATCAGAAGGTGGCAAACTTGTGATGAAATCTATGGTGCTGAGTGAGTGGTCGGGCCTGCAGGAGCCCAGAGGCCCACTGGTTGGAGGAACTGGACTTGGCACATTGAGTGCAGGCAGCAACAAACTGATGTACATCTGCGATCATGGTGGGCCACCAAAACTGGTGTCATAGGAAATCCAGGGTCCGTCACACACCTGGATGGCTGGGGAAGAGTGAGGAGTGGGCCCACAGGAGTTCCTTAGAGCG
Source organism: Hemitrygon akajei (assembly GCF_048418815.1). Taxonomy (NCBI): domain Eukaryota; kingdom Metazoa; phylum Chordata; class Chondrichthyes; order Myliobatiformes; family Dasyatidae; genus Hemitrygon; species Hemitrygon akajei. Next base: position 154,366,994 of record NC_133132.1, read on the forward strand.
CACAGCCATTGGCACATACATATGATTCTCAGGCTGGAACATGCTCATGCTGTAGGGCATGGTGGATCTGGTTCTCAGATGATCAGAGTGAAGACGTGGGAGGATGTAATGATGGGCTGAGGGTCAGTCTCCATTTCAGCTGGGTCGAACTATCATGACAGAGCATCCACCATATTGTCTTTGGAACTGGGTAGGTAGGATAAGAAGTTGAATTGCTCACAGAAGAGGGCCCAGTGAGTTGGTCGGTCTGTTGTATGGATATGAGGTTCTGGCGGACAGTCCAGATCAGGAAAGGTTTGATGTTTCCCATCAGTCAATGTCTCCATTTCTCCAAGGCCCATTTATTGGTGAGTATCTCCCTGTCTCCTACTCAATAGCAGCACTGCGGAGTTGAATTTGCAAATGAAGAAGGCACAAGGTTATGTCTTCTTGTCTGATCCTAGCTGGGAGAGGATGGCCCCAGTGTCCATGTCAGATGGGCCACCCCTAACACAAAAAGTCTTGAGGGGTTCAGACGGCAGATAATTGAAGCAGTGGTGAAGCACCTCTCGAGCTCCTTGAAAGCATGGTCTGCAGCAGTAGACCATGTTATCCTCGAAATAGGCAACTTGATGACGGAGGTGAGAGGAGCGGCGATTTGACTGTAGTTACTGTGAAATGACAGTAGAAGTTGGAGAAGCCCAAGAAATGCTGTAGCTGTTTGAGGGACCACAGTCAGGGCCATTCAACCATGGTGTGCATTTTCTCTGGGTCCATGATTATGTCTTGGGGTGAAAGAACATAACCCAGGAAGGAAATGACTGGGATATCGAACTGGCATTTCTCTAACTTGCAGTATAGTTGATTCTCGCATTCGATAAGGTGTACAGTTCTGGTCTCCATACTTGAGGAAGGATATACTGGCTTTGGAGGCAGTGCAGAGGAGGTTCACCAGGTTGATTCCAGGGATGAAGGGGTTAACCTATGAGGAGAGATTGAGTCACCTGGGACTATATCCTCTGGAGTTCAAAAGAATGAGAGGGGATCTTATAGAAACATACAAAATTTGAAAGGGATAGATAAGATAGAAGTAAGTTGTTTCCATTGGTAGGTGAGACTAGAACTAGGGGACATTGCCTCAAGGTTCGGGGAGAAGATTTAGGACGGAGATGAGGAAAAACTGTTTTCCCCAGAGAGTGGTGAATCTGTGGAATTCTCTGCCCAGGGAAGCAGTTGAGGCTTCCTCACTAAATATATTTAAGAAACAGTTAGATAGGTTTTTACATGGTAAGGGAATTAAGGGTTATGGGGGAAAGGCAGGTGGATGGAGCTGAGTTTACGGACGGGACAGCCATGATCTTATTGAATGGCGGGGCAGGCTCGATGGGCCAGATGGCCTACTCCTGCTCCTATTTCTTATGTTCTTATGTTCTCAGGGAGACGGGGTCCTTGGAGAAGATTAGGATGTCATCGAAGATGAACATATACTGTCCCGGTGTAACATGTCTTGGAGGATCTCAGTAATGAAAGATTGGAAAACAGCTAGACTGTTTGAAAGTCTGAAAGGCATCACTGAGTATTCATAGTTGCCAGTGGGTGTGATGAAATCCATCTTCTACTCATCCCCCGGCAGATGCGCATCAGGTTGTAAATGCTCCATAAATCTAATTTGGTGAAGATCTGGGCTTTGCAAAGAGTTTCGAATGTACTCTCCATCAAGGGGAGGGGGTAGCTGTTCTTTATGGTGATTTTGTTGAGTCCGTGGTAGTCAACGTAGGGATGAAGACTCGTATCTTTCTTTTTGGCAAAGAAGAAATCTGCACCAGCTGGGGACTGGGTTGGTTAAATGAAGCCATGCTGCAGTGATTCAGTGATGTAGTGATTCATTGCTCGTTTCTCAGGATGGAAGAGGGATAAGACACAGCCTCAGGGAGGGGTGGCATCCAACTGGAGGTTGATCACGGAGCCACGTGATCTGGGAGGTGGCAGGGTGCTGGCTTCCCTTTAACTGAAGGCAATGGCTAAGTTGTGGTATTGGTGTTGGAGTTTAGTGAGATGGAGGGTTTCCTCTGTCTCTGTGGATTTATGGGCTGGTCAACCGGGGTTGCAGACAGATGGTCGGACAGGTGCTTCCCCAGCTCAGCAGTGAAGCGAGTGACCAGGTGAAGTGAGGGTTGTGAGTGGCGATCTATGGGTAGCTCAACACGACAGGACTGTTCGATCAGGAGGAACTGGGTGGACTCGTAGTGCTCTCCAAAGCTCCTGTGCATGGGGCAAGTACACCCTTGGCCATTTCAGTCCACAAGGGATGTCTGTCAATGGCTATGATGTACAAGAGTTGAGAGATAGGCTTGGTGGGGAGTCCAAACTGCATAGACATATTCCACACTAGAAAGTTGTCAGTTGTACTGGAATCCACAGAGCCTCATGTGTGTGTAGAGTCATCAGGATTTGGAGGAGGATAGAGAGCGAGTTGAGCTATGGGGCTGGACAAAGGTCCTGGGAGAGCTTGTCAGAGAAAAGGCTCCTTGTCTCTAACTGGTGGTGCCATTTGCCATTTAATGCAGCTCTGGAGGCATTGATGAGGGTCCTTACAGCCTGACATGGTTCTGGGAATGGAACTGGGGTCCTGCATGATGATCTGGATGGTCGTTCTATAAGGTGCATGTCAATTCAGAGGGCCAAAATGATGAATGAGGATTTCAAGATCGTTGGTTATCTTCCAGTCAGACAGCTTGTCTTTCAAGTGCTCAGAGAGGCAGTGATGGTAATGTGCAAACAGCCCTTCCACATTCCAGCCACACTCCACTAGGAGGATCCTGAGTTCCACCATGTAGTCCAGCACTACTTGTAGGCCTGGACACAGGTGAAGTATCTGATCTGCTGTCCCTTTCCACTTCCCAGATAGTTAAAACCCGGTGTGTCTCAGTGGTGAATTCCTCATATTTTTATTGCAAATGATTGTTTCATTGTCTTAGTTATCAGTGGCCCAGGTCAGAATGACCCTGTCAAGAGAGAGATGATAAAGATAATCTTGGCTTGGTCCATAGAATACAGAGATGGCTGGAGTTCAGAGTGGAAGATACACTGGGACAGGAAGCTGTGGCATCGAGTTGGGGATCTGTTGAGGCATTCGGGCACAAGAATCCATGGCACAGAGGGAGGAGGCTGACTGTTGTTGGGTTGCTCTATCGAGGCAGAGAGTTGGAAGAGAGTGGCGTGCAGATAGTCAGTGGTTTCCTGCTGCTTCCCTGACTTCCTTTAGGTGAGCATAGTTTGCAGGGTCAGTTGATAGTTCGCCCATCCTGTGAGGAAATGTAGAGGAGTTAGAAACAAGTGACAGGTGACTCCTGTTAGCTGGAGGACACTGGGAGAAACAATCCCAAACAGATGTATTTCACAAAGCAGATCTTTTCTCCAATAAAAATTGCTTCATCAAAATCGCTTTTATCAAAACATTTCTCTTTTGGATTGTTGTACTGTACCTCAGTGTAAATGCTCTATGCAAGAAGAAACTACAACACAATGAAGTATTTAATAAATCATTTTAAAATTTGCTTAGAAATGTAGAAATTCATTATGATGTAACTTGTGAGTTGTATCGTGATGTAAGAACTTACAAACTCCTTACACACTTGAGTCTCTGACACTGTAACACTAGTTGCTATTCTTTCATGCCACCCTAGCCGTTAGATCAGCTAGATTAATTTTTTGCAAAAATATGATACTTCCCAAGGTAAAGATGAATCTTCAGTAAGGTAAAGGATGAGAGTAAACCCACTCATGCTTTTAATGGTATAAATCAGGTGATAATATAACCCTGCACAGTTAAATTTGGAAACCCTGGATTCACCATGAACAATAACCAATTCATCATACATTTGCAGTTGACTATGAAAAACTCAGCAGTGAAATAAAGCCAATAACATGAAATTGATGTACTTGCTTACAAAACGAGCAGGAAGAAATCGGGGCAGATTCAACAGCATTAGACAATGCAATGCTAGATAACAACTCACCAACAGCTTCTGTAGCTCTGAACATTTAGTTCTATTATTGTATATCCCAGTTCCTTGGAAGAGGTTAATTCATTTAGTTTAGGAGAATTAAACAATATTTTTAAGCTTTCCTGTCACTTATTTTTCACCTTTAGTCTATTATTCATTTTGCTTCCTGTACATGATTTGAATTGAATATACAGTGTATTTCCTGTTTTTACTCTGTGTGTCTCAATAAGGATTTGTTAATGCATTGAATAATCAGAGTCCACTTGCAGATGCAGTGATGTCATGGAGAGGAGAATATACCTGAACAGTCACAACACTAAGTTAAACAGGATTATCATGTCTTTGGTTTCCTAATGTGAATTCCATATGCAGGACAACTGGCTTGATGGAATTAATCTTCTTCTGCTTTATCATTGACAAATCAGAAGGATTAAAGTTGTGTAATATTTTCCATAGGTAAATTTTAAGACTGTGATGTAAAAATAAATATTCCCAATTGAGTACAGCTTTCAAGCTGGCTTAATTTCAGTATATTTCCACTTTCATTCTGAATTTGATTAGCTTAAATGTCACTAGAGTTTAAATGTGTCTCTTTGGATGAGACAGGGTTTTATGTGAGTCGTGGGCGGGTTATTGGATTTTAAATTAGTTGTGTTTTTTTTTAAAAGAAAATATACATGAAACACCTAAAGTTAAAAGACTATGATGCAGATGATTGCAATAAAATCCCATCACAATTTTTTCTAAAGCTAGGAAGCTCTTTCTGGACATTTTAACTTGGCTGTTGTCCATGACCATAATTAAGGAAAGGTTTTATTTTGGCTGCAGACCATGCATTTTGTACTGTTTAGGCGTGTAAAAACTACACAATAACTCACTAAATGGAAGAAAAATCAGGAATGATGGAATACAAGAAGCATGTTTGACACCCGGTTACGATTCTCAAGTCTATTTTTAGAGTTTAAACTTAAAAAATCTTCACAGCTCCTTTACAAAGTGTGTGTCATTAAGGCAGCTGTTGACCATTCTTCTCAAAGAGCAGTCTGCCAATAAAGACTTGCTGAGAGGATACCAATTATCATGACATGTATCATAATTATAGACATTTCTGTGGTCTTTATCGCGTACACAGTTCAGTCCATTCTGTAACTTTAAGGTAATATATATAAATTATTATTCAGCTATCACTTACAAAGTTACGTCCAAATAACAGACTTCCTATTCATTTGAGGAGAAAGCGTACAAAGAAGTAATTAGCCAAGATAATCCACTTCATGCAATTAGAAATGACAAATGGCTGTGGGGAATTAGAACCCTGGCATAGGAATAATCCCCAAGCAAGTCAGTATCACACTTTCTATAATGTAAGGTATAGATAGATAGATAGATAGATAGATACTTTATTCATCCCCATGGGGAAATTCAACTTTTTTTCCAATGTCCCATATACTTGTTGTAGCAAAACTAATAGCATACAATACTTAACTCAGTAAAAAATATGATATGCATCTAAATCACTATCTCAAAAAGCATTAATAATAGCTTTTAAAAAGTTCTTAAGTCCTGGCGGTAGAATTGTAAAGCCTAATGGCATTGGGGAGTATTGACCTCTTCATCCTGTCTGAGGAGCATTGCATCGATAGTAACCTGTCGCTGAAACTGCTTCTCTGTCTCTGGATGGTGCTATGTAGAGGATGTTCAGGGTTTTCCATAATTGACCGTAGCCTACTCAGCGCCCTTCGCTCAGCTACCGATGTTAAACTCTCCAGTACTTTGCCCACGACAGAGCCCGCCTTCCTTACCAGCTTATTAAGACGTGAGGCGTCCCTCTTCTTACATGGTACATAGTACATGTTATCAGCTTCCCTACTGGTTTATTTGGTAAGTGGCAGATGTGGAAGGACTCGCTCACGTCCGGGTGACAAATTAGCTGATCTCCTTAATGGAAACAGTAGGAATACTCCAATGGGACAAACATGTCATTTAGGGAGGAAAATAAATCACCAATGTTTCCTGCCTCTAAACATTAACCAATGAATTGACCTTGAGACCTTATTAAGCTGGATGGCTCCATATCAAGCTTCCAAGCCAATGGAAATGTCCAGCCTATGTTTACTTAAACAGAATTTTTTTTTGAATTGCCTTCAAAACCATAATATAACAGATTATTGGAAGGCAGATCCAATAAAAGTAGGAGTCAATTGGATCATCCAGTATGACTAAATTCTTCCAACATTACCAGAATTTAAAAATGTTTGAAAGTTGCTCAATTTGCAATGAAAATATTTATTCCATGAAATAGAATATTACATTCACAATGTGTTTGCTTAAAGAAATTTTTAGTCTATTATAAATGTTCTCATAGAGGGATCAGAAGTGGAAAGACTGAGCAATTTCAAATTCCTGGGTGTCAATATCTAAGTGGACCAAACATATTGATGCAGCTACAAAGAAGGCACGACTGTGCCTATATTTCATTTGGTATTTGAGAAGATTTGGTACGCCTCTAAAAACCCTTCATTTCTACAGTGCAGAGCAACCTAACTGGATATATCACTATCCGTTATGGGGGTGAGGGTCTACTGCACAGGATCGAAGTAAGCTGCAGAGAGTTGTCAACTCAATCAGCTCCATCACGGGCACTAGCCTCCATAGTATCCAGGACCTCTTCAAGGAGCAATGACTCAAAAAGGCAGCGTCAATCATTAAGGACCTCATCTTCGAGGTCACGCCTTATTCTCATTGCTATCAACAGGTAGCGGGTACAAAAATGTGAAAGCTCACATTTAGCGATTCAGGGACAGCCTCTTCCCCTCTGTCATCTGATTTCTGAATGGACATTGAACCCATGAACACCTCCTCAGTAATATTATTTCTATTTTCAAGGATTCAAAGACCCAAAGCACGGTTATTATCAAAGTACGTATAAATTATACAACATTGAGATTTGTTTGCTTACAGGCAGTTGCAAAGCAAGGAACCTGAAAGAACCCAATTAATTATTTTTATATATATATTTGCAGGTTTTTTCTCTATAATTATGTACTTCATTGTACTACTGCCCCAGTCCACAAATTTCCTGACGTGTGTCGGTAATATTAAACCTGATTCTGATGTGCTCCAAGGTAAGGATACTTCAATTCCAGAGGTTATAAACCAAGTAACATCAGTACAACATACGATCTGGAAGAATATCTTTAAACAAAATGTCATCAAAGCAATGCTACCACTGCAACACCCCATCAAGTGTTCTCCTGCTTCCCTTCCCCCTCTTCATTGGAGTGACATAATTCTATATGGAAAATTGGAAGCTGCCTATCCTAGCATCCATCCCTGTCTCTAAACGGCAGCCCTCCTGCACTGAGAGATATGGGCAACTTAGGTCAGGTACCTTGGATAGATATTAGGGATACTGTCGATCCAAAATCTCCCCAAGCCACCAGTAGATCAGGTGAACCAATGTCAAAATCTTCTCCCTATCCAACCTTCCAGAAGGGAGGATCAGATCATCTTGGCCAGCCCTGGAGAGTGAGACACATTGTCAGCGGACTCGGATAAAACATTCAACTTTGACTTCTATCATGGTAAGAAATGTCCAGGACAGGAAAATGCCTCAGGAACGTTCTCTGAGCCTCCTTTAAAAATCCTTTTCTTACCAGTGTGTGAGAATCCCTGGCCCAAAGTTTCAAACTGGCAGTAAAGCACCCAGAGAGACACCAAAACATAAGACATAGGAGCAGAATTAGGCCATTCAGCCCATCAAGTCTGCTGTGCAATCATCATGGCTGATCACAGATCCCACTCAACCCCATACACCTGCCTTCTCGCCATATCCTTTGATGCCCTGACCGATCAGGAAACGATCAACTTCCACCTTAAATATACCCACAGACTTGGCCTCCACCGCAGTCTGTGGCAGAACATTTCACAGATTCACTACTCTCTGGCTAAAAAAATTCCTCCCTACCTCTGTTCTAAAGGGTCACCCCTCAATTTTAAGGCTGCCCTCTAGTTCTGGATACCCCCACCATAGGAAACATCCTCTCCACATCCACCCTAGCCAGTCCTTTCAACATTCACAAGTTTTAATGAGATCCCCCACCCCGGCATTATTCTAAATTCCAGTGAGTACAGGCCCAAAGCTGCCAAACTCTCCTCAGATGTTAACCCCTTCATTCTTGAAATCATCCTCGTGAACCTCCTCTGCACTCTCTCCAATGATAATGCATCTTTTCTGAGATATTGTGCCCAAAACTGTTGACAATATTCTAAGTGCAGCCTGACTAGTGTCTTATAAAGTCTCAGCATTATCTCCTTGCTTTTATATTCTATTCCCCTTGAAATAAATGCCAACATTGCATTTACCTTCTTTACCACAGACTCAACTTGTAAATTAACCTTCTGAGAGTCTTGTACAAGGACTCCTAAGACTTCTCCCCATTTAGTTAATAGTCCGCACTATTGTTCCTTTTTACCAAAATGCATTATCGTACATTTCCCAACACTGTATTCCATCTGCCACTTTTTTGCCCATTTCACCAAATCTCCCCAATAGCACCATGTGAAGGAACTTACAATGTCCCAAAAATTCCACACACACACTGTCGAGCTCCACCTACCTCGCGTCTGGCATGATCTGCAGATCCCACATAGAAATCTTTGGCATCTCAGCATTTACGGGACTAGAGTGGAAGCAAGTTACCCACCTAATGGGGTGATCTTATCATAAAATTTTTGCAAAAAGTTAAGTTTAATAACTGTGACAAATAATGTAAATGTATCTATGATTTTCTGCAAATTAATCTTTGTCTGGTAATATGTGAAAGCTGAAAAGGAGATATTCCTCGAGAGCCATATTTCAACTTAATTTGGGATTTATCCATATTTTAGATACCTTTCAGTGATAAGCTTTACATTACCGTAATTAGGACAGGTAGGTACAAATCCAGAAAGTGCTTAATACAAAATGCTGATTCTAAACAGAAGAAAAAGTTGTTTTTTTAAAAATGCAGAACTTAACACTTTATAAGTTAAAGTATCACCCTAAACTGGCAAGAAACCTGAAGACCTTATTGTTCATTTGAAGGGAAACACATCTTCAAGAAATCCAAAGCAACACACACAAAATGTTGGAAGACATCAGTAGGTCAGGCAGCATCTGTGGAAATGAATAAACAGTTGATGTTTTGGGCCGAGACCCTTCTTCAGGACCAAGAAGGAAGGGGCAGGTGACAGAATAAAAAAGGCCAGGGGATGGGAAAGGTCAAGGGCTGGAGAAGAAGGTATCTGATAGGAGACGAGGATGGACAATAGGAGAAGGGGAAAGAGGAGGGCACACAGAGGAAGCAAAAGGCAGAAATGTCAGAATGAGGAATAGGGAAGGGGGGTGTGGGTGGAATTTGTTCACCAGAAGGAGAAATCGATATTCATGCCATCAGGTTGGAGGGCCCCCAGATGGAATATAAGGTGTTGCTCCTCCACCCTGAGATGAGGAGATTGTCAATGGGTTTGGAGATGCTTCTGAAAGAATATTAATTTCCTGTGTTAACATAGCGAACAACATATAAAAACATCAGAAACAGATGCAGCAGGAGGCTATTTAGTTCCTTGTGTCTTCTCTACCATTCAACAAGATAAGAGCTGATCTTCACTGGCATCCCTTCCCTGTACTAACCTCTAATCCAAAAATATCCTACGTCTTGATCTTGAATTGGTCTTGAGTGTTCTCAGCAGGTGAGTCTCCCAAACATTATTGGCCACAGAATTTGAAAGATTCATTATGCTGTTAGTGATGGAATGGTTAACACCTTAACCTGAAATGGTGGCCCTTGATACTCAGCACCTCGCTGTCTAAATCTATATGCTTCGATGAGATCAACTGTGATGGTTCAGTGCTCAAGAAAGTATAGACACAGTCTGCTTAATCCCTTCTAATACAACAAACCTGCCATTCCAGAAATCAACATGATAAATTGTTGCTGCATTTTGTCTATTGTACGTGTATCTCCCATAGCGAGAGAGACCAGAACTGTACACAGTATTTCCAGGTGTGTTCTTACAGAGTGCCTACATAAATAAACAAGATGGTTCTACCCTTGTACTCAAATCCTTCGTTTTCATGGCCAAGCTGCACGAGGATTCAGCAATGAATCTTGTGACTGAAAATGAACTTGAAAAATGTATGGGTTGTTTCATTAGCACTTATAAAACAAGGTGTAGTCAAAACTCTTCCACGCATCACTGACACTAGCCTACCTGCCATTAAGGACATATATACAGAAATGTGCTCGGAAAGTAACGTCATGAAGGTACCCACCCACCTTACTCATGGATAGTTTGCCCCACTCCAATCAGGGAGGAGGCTAAGTAGCCTCCACGCCAGACCGCCAGACTCAATAACAGACAGACAGACACACTTTATTGATCCCGAGGGGAATTGGGTTTCGTTACAGCCACACCAACTAAGAATAGTGAAGAAATATAGCAATATAAAACCATAAATAATTAAATAATAAGTTAATCATGCCAAGTGGAAAAAGGGAGGAGTTGTAAAGTTTGATGGCCACAGGTAGGAATGACTTCCTATGACGCTCAGTGTTATATCTCGGTGGAATGAGTCTCTGGCTGAATGTACTCCTGTGCCTAACCAGTACATTATGGAGTGGATGGGAGTCATTGTCCAAGATGGCATGCAACTTGGACAGCATCCTCTTTTCAGACACCACCGTCAGAGAGTCCAGTTCCACCCCCACAACATCACTGGCCTTACGAATAAGTTTGTTGATTCTGTTGGTGTCTGCTACCCTCAGCCTGCTGCCCCAGCACACAACAGCAAACATGATAGCACTGGCCACCACAGACTCATAGAACATCCTCAGCATCGTCTGGCAGATGTTAAAGGACCTCAGTCTCCTCAGGAAATAGAGATGGCTCTGCCCCTTCTTGTAGACAGTCTCAGTGTTCTTTGACCAGTCCAGTTTATTGTCCAACAGAATTTAGAATCTTTCAGTTACTTTCCCCAAGCAGAAAGGGTGATCAACACCTCCACCTACTAATGCACCCCAGCACTACTTTATCATTTCTCGTCAGAGTCTCCCTATGTAAGACACTTCTGTGTGTCTATTGTCACATTATGGACATACAACCAATTTATGCATATAAGCTATCTTATGTATTTATATTTATTGTGGTTTTTTTTTACTATTGTGTTCTTTATGTTATTGTATTCTTTGTGTTGTATTAGATCCAGAGTAACAATTACTTTGTTCCCCTTTACACGTGTGCTGGAAATGACATTAAACAACCGAGAATCTTGAATCTTAAACCCACTGTGAAGTAATTAGGCCTTGGCTATTTGTTTATCTGTGATGTAGTTTTGCTCTGATGGTCTATTTTGGTTGGTTTAAAGTTGATGCACACCATAAAGACACCAAAATGCATCACATGGCTTTGCAACTGGTTAACTATTTTTCTTTGATGTTCTACATGGTATTATTTCTTCATGGTAGTTGGCTTGGTAAAGCAGGATTAGACTATTAACGTGGTTCTGTGAAATGTTACATAGAATAATTCTGTTGAGCCAAAATGTAAAATTTGTAGGTTTACTTAAAAGTACCTTGAAATACTGAGATGAAATTAATGATCCCAAGGTCCTCTGCTGAATCACTCTGGCATGCTAATTAAAAATCAGTGAGGAGCTTCGGAATTTGATAGCATCCACCACCTGGAATGTGGAAGCATTAAGAGAAATAACAAAACCACTGAGCTGAGACATGGGGGATTTACTGAGTTAATGGGAGAGACAAGTTATATCTAAGGCCATACAAGATTAGTGCCACCAAATAGTACTTACCTGCACCGCACTCTAGTGTCAGTAGGACCGGCTGCAATTCATAGGGACATGTAAATGTATTTGAATCAACTCCCATGTTTGCTATCTAGCATAAAGACTAATCTTGTTACAAAAACAAGTTATCAAATGAAGGAAATTTGCACATAGCTAACTTTGTTTTCTATTATCGAGACTCTCTCCCTCTCACTCTTCACCATTGTTTTCTCTTTGTCTCCACCTCTCTCTCACACTCTGCGCCACTGTTTCTTTCTCTCTCCCTTTGTCTCCCCACTCTCTCTTTATCTCTGTCTTTGTCTCCATCTCTCTTTCTCATAGATTCACTCTGGACCCCTCTCTCACTCTATTTGTCTCCCCATCTCTCTCTTTCTCTCTAACTTTGTCTTAACCTCTCTCTCTCTCACACACATTCACTCTGCACCATTCTCTTTCTCTCTCCTTTATCTTCCCTTCTCTCTTTCTCTCTATCTTTGTCTCTACCTCTCTCTCTCACACACACATTCACTTTTCATCATTCCCCTATTTTCTATCTCCCTTTGTCTCCATCTCTCTCGCTCACACACATATTCACTCTGTACATCTCTCTGTCTCCACCTCTCTCTCTCTCTCTCTCTCTCTCTCTCTCTCTCTCTCTCTCTCTGTCTTTCATTTGCTATCCATTTACAGTTACTGGGGTTTTGGAAACAAATCATTTTTACATTCATGAAAAGAAACTGGTAGCCTGCAATTCTTGCAGGGAGGATTGATTCAAAGTAGGAAAACGGCTTTTAACTTCAGCACTTCCATTGCTGTGTGTAAGACACAGCGTTTTTGTGGACACATTGGCTCAATCACTCAGGACTGAAGGGCATACTGAACTAGAATTCGTTTCTAAATGGAGTGATATGAAGTGGCCACAGAATCTGCCAATTTCGAACATCTGGAAGCCGTGTGCACGTTGCCAGGAGAGGGCTGTTTGCAGCCACCAGGGATAAATGTTCCCCACTTCTCAGTTTAAAAGATCTGTCAACATTTGAGGAGATCATTCTGGGTATTCTTGGCCAGAATCTGTTGAAGGATTAAGGAAGGGAGGGTTTGGAGAGATGCCATTTCTCTTTTCCTGTATCTAATTGTCCGCCTTGCACGCACTTAAGCTTGGTAACTCAGTGACATCACCCTGATGTGGTTCTGTGGTACACTGACAGCTTACCTCATGTAAAACTCACTCCAGTTTATTTCAGGTGAAAGCAAGTCCTCAGCACCTACCATGCTTAGAAGTAAGATGTGTCTTCCTGAAAGGCAGGATTTAGCCTGGAACTTTGGGGCTGATTATTGAACCATTTAAATTTACACCTGCATGCTTAATATATTAGCGCACTTCCACTGAGGGACACTGATAGACAGACAGATTAATCTTTTGAACTGGCCCAAAGACTGTATGAGAAGTACAAAGCTACATGGACATGGTGCCGTTAGAAGAGACTGGGAGAAGAATGATGTCATAAGCCCACAGAGAGAAAGAAGACATCCTTATTGGGGCACGAGAGCCAGTGGGGATAGCATTAACATCTTCACCTCCTAACAATTCATGGATGTGTGCTCAGCCTCTGGTCTACTTTACATTCATGACTGAGTGGTTAAGCACAGCTCAAGTGCCGTCGATGAATTCACTGACGACCGTTGTCGGTAGAATCTTGAATAGAAGTGAGGAAGCTTACAGGAGCAGAATAGACTGGCTCGCTGCTACGCGAGATTCACTCGGCTCTTCGCTGCACTGAGGCTGAGGCCGTGGGCCTGCTCCGGTGGCTCTGGGCTTCGTGTCTGGAGGCTCAGTAATGTTTACTCCGCTAGGTGCTGAACTGAGGTTGAGACTGTGGGCTGCTCCTTGCTTCGCGTCTGAGCACTCACTTTCATTCTAAATGCTCTTTGCTAACTTTTATTGTTTACACGATTTGTTTTTTTCTCTCTCTGCACGTTGGGTGTTTGTCGGTCTTTTTTTTAATGGGTTCTTTTGGGTTTTTTGTTTTGCGGCTGCTTGTAAAGGAAACAAATCCGAAGGTTGTATAATGTATACATACTTTGATAATAAATATACTTCGAACTTTAAACCTCGCACATAATGTCAGTAAGACCAAGGAACTGATAGTGAATTTCAGGAACCAGCAGTCAGACAATGCACACCAGCTATTGTTGAGTGAACGGTGATGGAAAGGATGAGCAGCTTCAAGTTCCTGGATGTCGACATCTCAGAGGATCTATCCTGGGTCCAACACATCGATGCAGTCTTGAAGAAGGCATGGCAGCAGTCGTACCTGGTTGGGAGTTTGAGATTTGGTGTGTCACCATAGACATTAGCAACTTTCTATTGATGTACAGAGAAGAGCATTTGGCCTGGTTACACCATAGCCTGGTGTGGAGCTTCCAATGCAAAGGACCTCAAAAGACCACAGAGCTCAATTATGGGTGCAGCCCACCCCACCATTAAGGACATCTTCAAGAGGTGGCGCCTCAAGAAGATTACATCCATCATTAAGAATATGCTCTCTTCTCATTGCTACCATCAGGGAGGAGGCACAGGAGTCTGAAGACCAACAATCAACAGTTCCTTCCCCTCTGCCATCAGATTTCTGAGTGGTCCATGAATCCATTCATCCCTTTTAGACTATTTATGTAATTTTGTAATTCATAGATTTTTATGTCTTGCCCTGCATTGTTGCCTCAAGACAACAAATTTTATGTCGTATGTCAATGATAATAAATCTGATTCTGATCCTGGCCATGGATTCACAAATGGTGATGGTGGCAGATAATGACTGAAGTCACTGCCAGAGATTCTGACACTAAGGATTAAATCCAGTGTATCAGAAACTCTGATAATGTGATGATTGTAACATAATATACTGCCATTGCAAAAATAAAATCATGCATTTATACTCTTTGTAGGTATGTCCTAAACTCGAACTACATGAGTATTGTGGGCATGCTATGTTGGCACCGGAAGGTGTGGTGGCACTTACGGACTACCCCCAGCACACCCTTGGGTATGCTGCACCAGGGCTCAAGCCACAAGGATTAGGAACAGTTACTAACCCTCAACCCTCTGGCTCTTGAACCAAAGGGGATAACTTCACTCAACTTCACTTGCCCCATCGTAGAAATGTTCCCACAACCAATGGACTCATTTTCAAGGATTCTTCATCTCATGTTCTCAATAGTCAATGCTTTTTATTTATTATTATTTTTTTTTTTCTTTTTGTTCCTCCACAGTTTATCGCCCTCTGCACTCTGGTTGAGGGCCCAAGTTGGGTGGTCTTTCATTGACTCTGTTATAGTTATTATTCTATAAATGTATTGAGTATGCCCACAAGAAAATAAATCTCAGTGTTGTATATGGTGAAATATATGTACTTTGATAATAAGTTTACTTTGAACTCTGTTAACAGAAACAACACATTTCACAGTATCCTTTGGTGTACGTGTGATAAATAGAAGAATCTGAATCTGAACTTGAATAGTCAAGGCATCTTACAATTAGTCAAAGCATAATTTACAGTTACAACACCTTGGTGTTATTGTTCCTTTTTGTACCTCCTGGCGCATCAGGCGGCACTTTTGCCGCTTCCTCAGCATTTATCTGTTTTTTACGAGGCTGCCACTCAACCCAGCATAGATGTGTAGGAGCTAGTTGGATTCGAAGCCAGGACTACTCGCTTCGAAATCTGGTGCTGATGCCACTACACCATCAGCTGGTTAATTGCCACACCTTTGCCATAATCAAAACATCATTGTACCGTGACCAGCATCTATCTGTGCACTGATATTCACGTTATCCATGACGTTGCATTCTTCACAAGCATTACTCACATCTCTGATACCTCACCCAACTCTCCAGTCATGTTAGGTAGGACTTACACCAAAATATGCTGCCCAGTAAGCTTATTGGCCAGTGGTATAGTGGCATCCGTATTGGACTTCGAGGCAAATGGTCCTGGGTTCGAATTCGACTGGTTCCTTGCACGCTTTCCATCTGTACTGGGTTGAGTATCGAGCTAGCTACTCAGCCTTTTGAAAAACAACCAAATGCTAATGAAATGTCAAAGTTGCCATCTGATGTAACGCAAGGTGCAGAAAGGAACAACAATAATAAACTCACTCAACATTGCCACACTTTCATCTGAGACAAAATATTGTATTCCACCTGACTGGGACAGGAGAAGCAAAACTCCTCAAGGAAGCAGGAGCAAAACGTGTTGGAAATGCCCAACATGTCAAGCAGCAATGGCGAGGGATAGAACAACTGAGCTCATGTTTCAAATCATTTATTCTTCATTTTCAGCTTTTTCTGAGTTTCTTTTGGATTTCCCAGTACTGTTGTTTGGAGATTTTCTGTACATTGTTGACAGTAATTGGGAGTATTGCAATACACATTGGGTCCACAGCAGAAGCTGAGGGCTTGGCTATTTATTTACTTATTGAGATATAGTGCAGAATGGGACCTTCCGGCCTTTCAAGCCATGCCACCCAGCAACCCCCAATTTAACCCTAGCCTAATCACGGGACAATTTACAATGACCAATTAACCTACCAACCGGTACATCTTTGGACTGTGGGAGGAAACCGGAGCAAGTGGAGGAAACCGGAGCAAGTGGAGGAAATCAACACGGGCACAGGGAGAACAAACAAACTCCTTACAGGCAGTGGCAGGAATTGGACCCAGGTCACCTGTACTGTGAAGTGTTGTGCTAACCGCTACGCTATTGTGCCACCTTTCTTTTATGTTCCTCCTTCCTTAAGGAGTTTTGCTTCTCCTGTCCCAGCCACTTGGAATGCAATATTTGATCAGCTCCAGCTTCTTACCATATCCATTCCTGGTCCTCATGCTGAATCACCCAAAA
Source organism: Hemitrygon akajei (assembly GCF_048418815.1). Taxonomy (NCBI): domain Eukaryota; kingdom Metazoa; phylum Chordata; class Chondrichthyes; order Myliobatiformes; family Dasyatidae; genus Hemitrygon; species Hemitrygon akajei. The sequence goes on from NC_133132.1 coordinate 154,383,703, forward strand.
CTCTTTTCCATGATCTCATTGCAGTAGTGATCCAATAGGTGGGGGGGGGGGGGAACACACCAGTGGCAGTATCATTGGAGACCTCTAGGAGCAAGATTCACCTTCTTCCCAGGAGAAATTAGAAATGGACGAAGGGTCATCCCTCCCATGTCTTCCCAAGGAAGAGGAAAACCAGGAAGAATAACCTGCATTGACGCTCACTGTGGTTGCAAACACCTTTTCTTAGGGTTTATAGAAGAACAAAATAGAGTAAAAAAAACATAGTTGTATTTGCAGGGTGATTCATCAGGTTTACAGGGTGCTGCAAAATGTTTTACAAATACTGTATGACTGATGCAATAGTAAAACGCAGGCTGTACTGGTTAGAAGTGAACGTATATAAGAATATTTGTATAATTGGCACCAGAGTGTAGTAGTTCAATCTATTTTTTTTTCCCTTTTCCCAAATCTCTCTCTCTACTATTCTAACATGACATTGACAATGTTAATATTGTCAGGGGATGAGCTGGGCTGCTGAGCGAAGAGACTCCAGTAATCTTGGTTCAGACAGGCAGTGGTGTGAACGGTGACCACTTAAATGTCAGGGTCATTCTCTTCATGTTTTTGGTGACTAAACATTTTGTTTACCGGTTTCTTCGAGCTCTAATCTTCTCCAGAAGTTGATCCACATTTCTTACAGTTAGCCTTCAGCTTTCTCAAATCGCTTGCAAAGATAAAGATTTCAACCCAGAGGTTTTAGAACTGTCACTGACTGCTTTAAAGCTGTGGAGAAGCAACACATTCGTTGTCTTTTGCTGACTCGCAGGAAACACCAGATTAAATGTTACATCTTTTGTAAAAGCTCGTTTTGTTTGGAATTAATGTCAAAACATCCGGCTGAATAGAAATGGAATTGGAAATAAAAAGCAGAAACGGATGCTAAGTACAATTAATATGTTATCTCACAGTGTTTTCTGCTCATTGACTGATTTCCGCATTAAAAGTATTATAGCTTAACAAAACTGTGGAATAAGGAAAGGCATTCCTTGCAAAAACCCAACTCCTGAGCTATGACTGCAATGTTGAAAGGACTGGATAGGGTGCATGCGGAGAGGATGTTTCCTATGGTGGGGGTATCCAGAACTTGAGGGCACAGCCTCAAAACTGAAGGGCAACCCTTTAGAACAGAGGTAAGGAGAAATTTTTTAGCCAGAGAATAGTAAACCTGTGGTACTGCTCTGCCACAGACTGCAGTGGAGTCCAAGTCCACTGAGTGGACTTGGTTAAATATGGCCCTTGTGGCTAAAGGGATCGGGGGTATGGAGAGAAAGCAGGTACAGGGTTCTGAGTTGGATGATCAGCCATGATCATACTGAATGGCGGTGCGGGCTCGAAGGGCCGAATGGCCTACTCCTGCACCTATTTTCTATGTTTCTATGTTTCTAAGTCTGTGCGTATATTTAAGGTGGAAGTTGATCGTTTCCTGAACAGTCAGGGCATCAAAGGATATGGCGAGAAGGCAGGTGTATGGGGTTGAGTGGGATCTGGGATCAGCCATGATGGAATGGTGGAACAGACTCAATAGGTTAAATGCTCTAATTCTGCTCCTATGTGTTATGGTCTAATGGTCTCAGATTTGTAAGATCTGCCCATCACCTGTGTAATCATGAAGTGACATACAGTAGGATTTTCTGCTAATTATACAGCAATCAAACATAACCCTAACCCTCAGGGGAACTCCAAGCGATTGGGTTGACTGACTGTTCTAATTCTACTCTGGAATCAAATGTGGCACAAGTAGGTAAACAACCCTAGGTAACTAAACTCATTAAGGACCCTCATCACCCAGGACATGGGCTGTTCACATGCTATCATCAGGAAGGGGGTACAGGAGCTTGAAGGCACACACTCAGTAATTCAAGAACAGCTTCTTCCTCTCTGCTGTCTGATTTCTGACTGGACACTGAACCCATTAACATTACCTCACTAATTTTTTTAAAATTTTGTACTTTTTAATTATATGCGTGTTTATATATATACTTACTGTAATTCACATTTTTTCTCTATTATTATGTTTTGCATTGTACTGCTGCCGCAAAGACAACAAATTTCACGACATGTGCCGGTGACATCAAAACTTATTTTGAACTTTTTACCCAGGTTTTAAGTGAATTGACCAAACTCCAGGTACTAATTTAAGCCGATATGTCACACTTCTAAATGTGCATTCCTTTGGTGACGCATTTGCAGTTCTGGCAGTGCATGAATCATGCAGCAATGAGAGGCGGGTGTACTGAACTCACATGGATCTGCTTTGCACGCTGCCAATTTAAAGGTCATCTTGATAGGTTGCAGGAAATGCCACAAGCTTGTCTCCATTTGCAAGGGAACGACAGAGCGGAAAACCAGGTAGACACAGTTTATTAAAAATAGCTGTCGAGGATATCATGTTGCATCCCCACCTGAGGTTATAGGACTAGAAGGCTAGAAGAACTACGGCTAATAGAAATAAACATGACTGAACAAAGCAAAGCAAATGCATAAAATCATCAAGGGCTACATTTTTGATATAGCTTACTCTATTTTTGATAATTACTTCACCAGCAGATTGAGATGCTCTCTTGTAAAAAATTAATTTTATTACTGAATATTATGGATTAGCCTGGTTATTTCCCAGAAATCCCACAGCCAGTTATTGTAAGAATGCCTCATAGGAAGGTCCAGACTTTTCTTCTTTCCATCCAGGAAAAGCTCCACTTACCAATGCAGATCCTCAGAAAAAGAGCCTCAGGATTTTTTACATTCTGAGGTGATAGAAGGGCCCCTCAGCCTGATGCCTCATTCAGAGTTAATGTCGTACTTCATATACAATCACCAGGATTCTATTGAAGCATCTGCCTACATCAACCATTCCTGTCCCAGAACTTCCTAATCCTGAAATCATTGATAGCCACCTCTACCAGGCTAACTCTCGGAGCTGCGATTGCTAAATGTGTAAGTTGTTTTATTATTGACACATGGACCGAGGGACGGTAAAAACTTGCAAACCATCCACACAGATCACTTTATTGCGACAGTGCATTGAGGTAGTACAAGAGAGGGCAATAATGGAATGCAGAATTAAGTGTTACAGTTACAGGGAAAGTGCAGTGCTGGTAGGCAAACAGGTAGAAGACCATAATAAGATAGATTGTGAGGTCAAGAGACCACCTTATCGGACTAGGGAATTATTCTGTAGTTTTCTAACAGTGGAATAAAAGCCGCACTTGACCTGGAGGTACGTGCTTTCAGGGTTTGATATCATCTGCCCAATGGAATGGGGAAGAAGAGAGAATGTCAGGGGTAGGTGGAGTCTTTGATCATACTGGCTACTTTACCGAGGCAGGGAGAGGTATGGACAGAGCTGATGGAGGGGAGGCTGGTTTCCATGATGTGCTTAGCTGTGTCCACAATTTTCTGCAATTTCATGTGATCACAGGTAGAGCAATTACCATACCAACCTTTGATGTAGGATGTTTTCAATGATGCATTGATAAAAACTGGGGGGGGGGGGCTCAAAAATGTTATACCAAATTTCTTTAGCCTCCTGAGGAAGTAGAGGTGCTTGTGCGCTTTTCTAGCCATAACATCCATGTGATTGGACTAGGCCAGGCAATTGGTGATGTCTCCGAAGAACTTGTAACTCTCTCCACCTCAGTACCACCACTGTAAACAGGAGCAGCTGCTCTGACACTAGGGGAAAGGTTGTTGTCATAACACCATGCCAATAGGCTCTCTACCTCCTTCCTCTACTCTGTCTCATTGTTATTTGAGATGCTGCCCACTATGGTGGTATCATCTGCAAACTTCTAGATGGAGATAGAGCAGGATCTGGTAACACAATCATGAGTGTACAGAGAGTTGAGTAGAGGGCTGAGGACACAGCCCATGGGCCAACAGTGTTGAAAATAATAGACAATAGACAATAGGTGCAGAAGTAGACCATTCGGCCCTTCGAGCCTGCACCGCCAGTTTGAGATCATGGCTGATCAACTACTATCAATACCCGGTTCCTGCCTTGTCCCCATATCCCTTGATTCCCCTATCCATAAGATACCTATCTAGCTACTTCTTGAAAGCATCCAGAGAATTGGCCTCAACTACCTTCCGAGGCAGTGCGTTCCAGACCCCCACAACTCTCTGGGAGAAGAAGTTTTTCCTTAACTCTGTCCTAAATGACCTACCCCTTATTCTCAAACCATGCCCTCTGGTACCGGACTCTCCCAGCATCTGGAACATATTTCCTGCCTCTATCTTGTCCAATCCCTTAATAATCTTATATGTTTCAATCAGATCCCCTCTCAATCTCCTTAATTCCAGCATATACAAACCCAGTCTCTCTAACCTCTCTGCATAAGACAGTCCAGACATCCCAGGAATTAACCTCGTGAATCTACGCTGCACTTCCTCTACAGCCAGGATGTCCTTCCTTAACCCTGGAGACCAAAACTGTACACAATACTCCAGGTGTGGTCTCACCAGGGCTCTGTACAAATGCAAGAGGATTTCCTTGCTCTTGTACTCAATTCCCTTTGTAATAAAGGCCAACATTCCATTAGCCTTCTTCACTGCCTGCTGCACATGCTCATTCACCTTCAGTGGACATGTTATTACCTGTCTTTACAATTGCATTCTGTTGGTTGGGAAGTCATGGATCCACTTGCAAAAGGAGGATTTGATTCCCAGTTCTAGGAGTTCGGAGATAAGCTTTCTTGAAATTATAGTATTGAAGACAGAGCTGTCGTCAATAAACAGAAAGGTCTAGTGTCAGTGCCTTTATGGTCTAGGTGCTCCAGTGATGAGTATAGGGCTAGGGAGATGGCATCTGGTATTGACCTATTCCACCAGCAGTAGAATTACAGTGTGTCGTGATTGTCTGGGAGGGTGAAATTAATGTGTGCTGCAACCAGCCCTTCGAAACACATCATGATTGACACAAGATCCATGGGCAGTAGTCATTAAGGCATGTTACCTATTGGGATGATAGTGGTCATCTTAAAGCAGTTGGGAACCTCAGATGGAAACAGGGAGAGGTTAAAAATGTCTGCACATACCCCTGCCAGCTGAACAGCACAGGATTGAAGGGCAAGGCCAGCAACACCATCTAGGCCAGAAGCTTTCCATGCCTTCACTGTCTGGAACACTGATCTTACGTTCACAATTGTGACCGTAGGCTCAGGTGCTTTAGATGCTGTTGAGGTGTGTGGTGCCATTCCACTCTCCTTCTGTTCAAAATGACCATGGAATGTGCGGGGCTCATTAGGAAGGGACGTGCTGTTGTCAGCAAAGCTGCTTGACTTTGACTTGTAGCCCGTTATAGTGTGTAAACCCTGCCACAACTGATGGCTGGTCTGGGTTTCAACTTCAGACTGGTATTGTTTCTTTGCATCCATGACAGCTTTACAGAGGTCAGACCTCAATTTCTTGTACAGGTCAGGGTCAGCTGATTTATATACTACAGTAGACCTGGACTTCAGTAGGCAGTGGATCTCCAGATTGTCCTCTTTGGTACACTGTCTTCAACACGCACTCTGATAAAGTCTGTGATAGTTCATTGAATGCAGGCTTCACATCAACCTGGAGTGGTATGCAAAGTGCTGTTAGAGCAGCAGAAGTGAACTCCCGTGCAGGTGGTATAAGCATTCACCATTAGATGGTGCAGGCTGGGTGGGGAGGAACACATGAGCATCATAAGGAGTTGACTCAGAAGCAGGCTCTTCTGCCTTTATCTTTGTCCAAGGACACCATATGATCCATCTGTGAACTATGAAGCATTCAGGTTGGATGGGGCTGTCAGATGAAGCAGGCAGAAGGCATGACTCAGTGCAACATGGCACACAGCAGTCCCTCAGTTCTTTTTAAAAGTCAGTTTCATTTCTTAGTTCATCAACTTTGTTCGCATATGATGTTATTATGTTTCACACATGCAAATATAATTATGATTCAGAGCTATCACTGTCTACAATTTGCTATATGTATCCCTAGTATCTCTCACAGGATCCCTAGTATCCTGTCTCTCTGACGGTGGTGTCTGAAAAGAGGATGCTGTCCAAGTTGCATGCCATCTTGGACAATGACTCCCATCCACTCCATAATGTACTGGTTCGGCACAGGAGTACGTTCAGCCAGAGACTCATTCCACTGAGATGCAACACTGAGTGTCATAGGAAGTCATTCCTGCCTGTGGCCATCAAACTTTACAACTCCTCCCTCGGAGTGTCAGACATCCTGAGCCAATAGGCTGGTCCTGGACTTATTTCCACTTGGAATAATTTACTTATTATTATTTAATTATTTCTGGTTTTATATTGCTATATTTCTTCTCTATTCTTTGGTGGTGCAGCTGTAACGAAACCCAATTTCCCTCGGGATCAATAAAGTATGTCTGTCTGTCTGTCTGTCTGTCTGTCTGTCTGTCTGTCTGTCTGTATACATACAGCAACTTATAGACAGAAATGTCTGCTATGTCCTCATGGAAATTTATAAGACTATAAAATATAGGAGCAGAATTAGTCCATTTGGCCCATTGAGTCTGCTCCACCATTTCATCATAGCTGATCTAATTTTCCTCTCAGCCCCAATCTCCTGCCTTCTCCCCATATCCCTTCGTGCGCTGACCGTTCAAGAATCTGACAACCACAGTCCAAAGATGCACCGCTTGGTAGGTTAATTGGTCATTGTAAATTGTCCCGTGATTAGGCTAGGGTTAAATCGGGGGGGGGGTTGCTGCGCGGTGTGGTTTGAAAGGCCAGAAGGCTGTATCACAATAAATAAATGAGGGAGAGGGGAACAGAGGGCTATATTGCCAGAGTGAGATAGGAAAGACAGGAGAAGATGCATATTGTTAAAGAACAGATCGGTTGGGCTGTTCCTTTGTTGTATGCTCTTAGAATCATAGAGTCATAGTAAAGTACAGCACAGAAACAGGGTCTTCAGCCCATCTTATCCAAGCCTAACTAGTTAACGTCACTACTCCCATCGATCTGCACCGGGACCATAGCCTACCATACCCCCACCATCCATGTACCTATCCAAACTTCTTTTAAACTTTGAAATTGAGTTTGCATGCACCATTTGTGGGGGCAGCTTGTTCCACACTATCACAACCCTCCAAGTGAAGAAATTTCTTCTTTTGGTTTTCATGCAGTTTCTCCTCTTTTACTGCTATCTCTACTGGACAATTAAATTCAAAATAGGAGTCTACTTACCACTTGCTGATTTAATTATATTCCTTCAGTGCTTTTCAGCCTTTTGGGTGTTTGGTTTCCCTTTCATAGGCCATTAAAACTTCCACTCAGGAGGCCATTTTTCATGCCATGTTTTTCGATGGGATGTTGAATGATTAGTTGTGCTTTATCTCTCCTCTCCCATTTAGATTTTTTCCTAACAATTTTAAGTTCCTAAGTCTTTGGTTATTGGCTGTCTCGCCATATGGAATAGTTTTGCTCTATCAAAACCCTTGATCACCTAGTTAACCTCTTAACCTTTCTGATATAACAATTTCAGCTCTTTGAAACTTTTCATTGCTGAAGTCTATCATCCTTGGTAAAATGTTGGTAAATCTCCTCTGCTCCCTATCTGAGACTATACATCTTTACTGAAATACGTTGCTCAGATATTTCCACATTATCTCAGCTAAGGCCTAGCCCGTGATTAATGGCAAGATTTCTTTGTTTTTACTTTCAATGCCTTTACTAATTAACCCACTTAACCCACGTGTTTTATTTTAGTTTCCTTATCAATTTGTTCAGCCAGCATTAAGGACTTGTGCACATGAAGCCCAAGTTCTCGATGTAAATTTACACTTTACAAAGTCTTCATTTCTCAATAGAGGTGGTGGCTCAATGTTGTTTAATAGGTCAGTTGTAGAGCCACAGAGTCCTCTGGAGACGTTGGCACTGTAAGGGTTAACAAATTCTGCTTTTTAAAGCAGAATCTAGAACAGCTAGCTTGCAAAAGTGATACCAGCTATTTAGTTTCAGTCACATACAAGGCACTGCGTTGTTAACAGTGTTTGATCAGGACCTGAACCACTAGCCTTGTTACAGTTGCCACCCATGTGCAGAAATGTTCCTTTTAGTATTCCCAGGATTAGACCTACACCACACTTTAATGAAGAAGTTGATTGAGTGATGGGGGCATCCTGTGTTGCTGATTTTCTTATCTCACTGCACCTTCCTGTGAGACGTGGGTGCCCAGATCCCAACAGCTGCTGCTACATGTGAGAGACTCATCCATCAATTAATGCCTTATTCTCCCCACCTCTGTTCACACACCCTCTGGCAGCAACAAATATGCTTGTCTGTCAGTAACTCTGTAATGAGACCCAGGTTACTAGGTCACTTAATCCTGCCTCTTCAGGAAGAAGGAATGTATTGCATGAGGAGCAAACCTGATTGACCATTATTTCTCAGGGCTGCTTTAGTCAATGAGCACATCACCAGGCAACACTAGAAGTGCTGTTTAACCTAATGACTGTCATTGCACGACATAGGGCACTGGTGAGGCCTCACTTGGAGTATTGTGAGCAGTTTTGGGCCCCTTCTGCAAGAAAGGATGTGCTGACATTGGAAAGGGTTCAGAGGAGGTTCACCTGAATGAATCTGGGAATGAAAGAGCTATCATATGAGGAGCATTTGAATGCTCTGGGCCTGTACTCACTGGAATTTAGAAGAATGAAGGTGGGGGAGGATCTCATTAAATTCTATCAAATGTTGAAAGGCTTTGATAGAGTGTATGTGGAGAGGATGTTTCCTATGGTGGGGGAGTCTCAGCCTCTACTCTGAGGAACATCCAAGGTGAGAATCAATTTCCTTAGCCTGTGGGTGGTGAACGTGTGGAATCCATTGCCATAGGCAGATGTGGAGGCCAGGTCAATGGGTGCATTTATGGTGGAGGTTGATAGGTCCACAAACAGGAGAAGATCTGCAGATGCTGGAAATCCAAAGCAATGCACACAAGATGCTGGAGGAACTCAGCAGGTCAGGCAGCATCTACTGAAAAGATAAATAGTCAATGTTTCATGCTGAGGTCCTTCATCGGGACTGGAAAGAGAGAGGAGAAGTCCGAGTAAGAAGGTGAGGGGGGGAGAGGAAGAAGTACAAGGTGGCAGGTGATAGATGAAACCGAGAGAGGGTGAGGGGGTGAAGTAAAGAGCTGGGAAGTTGATTGGTGAAAAAGATAAAAGGCTGGAGAAGGGGGAATCTGATAGGAGAGGATAGAAAACCATGGAAGAAAGGGAGTAGGCTAGGAGCACCAGAGGGAGGTGATGGGCAGGCAAGGAGATAAGGTGAGAGAGGGAAATGGGAATGGGAAATGGTGAAAGGGGGGCATTACTGGAAGTTTGAGAAATCAATGTTCATCCCAGTAGGTTTGAGGCTACCTAGACAGAATATAAAGTGTTGCTCCTCCAACCTGAGTGTGGCCATATCACGGCAGTAGAGGAGGCCATGGACTGATATGTTGGAATGTGATTGGGAAGTGGAATTAAAACGGGTGGCTACTGGGAGATCCCACTTTTTCTGGCGGATGGAGCATAGGTGCTCGGCGAAGTGGTCTCCCAATCTACTTTGAGTCTTGCCTATAAACACGAGGCTACACTGGGAGCACCAGATACAGTAGATGATCCCAAGAGACTTGCAGGTGAAGTGTCGCCTCATCTGGAAGGCCCTGAATGGTAGTGAGGGAGGAGGCATAGGGGCAGGTGTGACACTTGTTCCGCTTGCAAGGATAAGTGCCAGGAGGGAGATCAGTGGGGAAGGACAAATGGACAAGGGAGTCTTGTAGGGAGCGATCCCTGTGGAGAACGTTGTTTCATTTTTTAACTGCATCGCAGTTGTGGTTTCTAAATGACAATAAACCAAAATTCAATTCAATTCAATTCAAAAAAGTGGTGTCTGGTAGTGGTATCTTGTTGGAGATGGCAGAAGGTATGGAAAATTATGTATTGGACGTGTAGACTAGTGGAGTCAAAGGTGAGGACAAGAGGAACCCTATCCCTGATGCAGTGAGGGCAGACGTTCACGAAATGGAAGAGATGTGGGTGAGGACAGCTTTGACTGTGGAGGAAGAGAAGCCTAATCTTTGAAGAAGGAGGACATCTCAGTAGTTCTGGAATGAAAAGACTCATTCTGAGAGCAGATGCAGTGGGGATGGAGGAACTGAAGGAAGGAGATGGCATTTCTGCAAGAGATAGGGTGGGAAGAGGTATAGTCCAGGTAGCTGTGAGAATCAGCGGGTTTATAAAAGATATCTATAGATAAACTGTCTCCAGAACAGGAGGCAGCGAGACCAAGAAAGGGGAGGGAGGTGTCGGAAATGGACAAAGAAAATTTGAGGGCAGGGTGGAAGTAGAAGGCAAAGTTGATGAAGTCGACAAGCTCAGCATGGGCGCAGGAAGCAGTACCTATGCATTCATTGATGAGGCAAAACTTCTACATGCACCCAAGGGCATGCCCTCTTCACATTGCTACTGTCGGGAAGGAGGTACAGAAGCCTGAAGACATACACTCAGCGATTCAGAAACAGCTTCTTCTCCTCTGCCATCAGATTTCTAAATGATTATTGAATCCTTGGACAATACTTCACTACTTCTTTTTGTTTCTGTTATTTTGCACTACTGATTTTATCTTAACTATTTAATAGACATTTATATACTTAATGTAACTCAGTTTTTCCCCTCTATGTTTATTTATAATATATTGCATTGTACTGCTGCTGTAAGTTTAACTAATTTCATGACATATGTCAGTGATATCAAACCTGATTCTGATAGGTTCTTGATTAATCAGGGCATGGAATGTTACAGGGAGAAGTCAGGAGATTGGAGCTTGAGAGAGTTAAAATGGATCAGCCATGATGAGATGGCAGAGCAGATTCGATGGACTGAATGGCCTAATTCTGATCCTATCTCTTAAGGTATCACATCACTTTGTTTACATGGCACAGTAAAGCTATAACATTCACTTGTCAAAGTAAAAGAAATAACTGTGTCCTTTTTTGCAGATGGAATAACAAAGAGAAACATAGCTGTTACAGATCAGTTTGTAGTAGCAAGAAGACATTTAATTTATATTTATTTATATAGAGGTACAGTGTGGAACAGCTGCTTCCGGCCGAACCAGCCGCACCTAGTTAACACTAGCCTACTCACAGGGCAATTTACAATGACCAATGAACTTACTAACTGGTATGTCTTTGGAATGTGGGAGGAAACCACAGCACCCGGAGGTAACCCACACGGTCATGGGGAGAATGCAAGAATTCCTTACAGATAGTGTTGGAATTAAATTCCAAACTCCGATGCCCCAAGCTGTAACAGTGCCATGATAACCGTTACTCTACCATTGTGTCCTAATAGGCACGTTAGTTACTTATTCAAAACATTAATCGTTCTGTGGCCTCTGTAGGTCAAGGTCGACTATGGATGTTGCATCCTAGTGGTCTATATTCACAGGCTAGGACAGCATGATATGGAGAGCAAGCTGTTGGCCATGTTCCCTCTCCATGCATCTGATGAACCCAAAGGAACAGCAGAGACCAATACAGTTTGGCGGCGGCAGTGTCGAAGGAGTTGCCAGTCAGCATTGAACTCAATGTAGGACTGCTGTAGGGACTCCAGATTCAGATTTTCCTTGGGGTTACTCAAAGCCTTCCCCATGGGTGGGTATAGCCACATGGCAGCAGAGGTTTGAAATCAGAGTTTTCCTTTTCATAAATGAGCCACCAACCAAGCTGATGAACCCCATCTGCCCGAAGCAACTGGCTTTAAGGTGACAGTAACCCATCTTTTCCCCATCTCCTGCCTGTAGAAATGGTTCTGCTGGGCTTAGTAGCCAAGCCACACGTGAAGACCAGGAACCGGACTTGGTTGTTAGAGGCTATTTGAGGTGCATGCCATTGGGAGCATTTAATAGATAGTGGGAGCTTGTCCCAATTACCACCCCTGGCTATAACAACCTTAAGGAGCCATTATGTTTCAACAATCAAATTTAACATCTCATAACAACAGCTTTTATACTTCTGTAATTTATAACATTTATACTTGTAATTTATTGCAGTTATTGCACTTGCCATTTATATTCACCACTGTATGTATGTAGCAAGGCTGCGCCACGATGATCATTGAAAAGTGACTGCATCGAAGGATCATTTTCTGCCTTGTGAGTAATGCTATTCACCACATCAAACCAGTGCTTGTTCATCCAGGTAACAATGGACCTCGTGGTAAGGGAGCTTCCAACAAGATGGCGCCAGTGACTAATGGTGAAATGTTGCGGACAGCTCACAAAACTAGTAGGTTCTTTTCTCTGAATGCATGACTTCTTCTGAACGGCAGTCAACAGCAGCCTGTCATTTCCCTTTTGAGCTGACTAAATGTAATGGTGCTCTGGGATCTCCAGGAGAGTTTGCTGTGGATAGGAATGGAGAGTGTAGCTATGGTCATTGCTGGGGCTGTAAGTTGCATTGGTTCCTAATGGCGACAGAACATGAACCCATGGTTGTCTCCATTACTCCGTGCCGATTAAAGTGTCAAACAAGATTAAAATTGTCAATGAACGGGTGTTCAGCACCTGTGTTTGATCAGCCTCTTCTGGCTGCTGCCATTGGATGGAAGGTGCAGGAGTGTTGGGCCTCATGTCATTGGATTCATGAGTGGTTGTTACCCTGCATCCATCAGGCTACTGGATGGGCTTCATTCGCATCTGCACCGAAAGCGTACCGCAGCTGTGGACTTGTTTTCGGGGACTCTGCAGTTCATATTCCTTGTGTTTTTATTTACTTCTATTTTTACTATTTGCGCGATTTGATCAGGGTGCTTCAGCGGTGAACTGATCCTGCAGCCATCGGGCTCCTGGATCGGTATCACTTGCCTCAGCGGGTCCATGGCTGTGGACTCACTTTCGGGGATAGTGGGTTCTATTGTGTTTCTTTGTTTGTGGCTGCCTGCAGGAAAATGAGTCTCAAGGTTCATTGTATACTCTATAGGTTCACTTTGATAATAAATGTACTTTGAAATTTAAACTTTACTAGTTCAGGTCAATATATTTTGAGTAGCATATCTAAGAAAAGAACTGTCCACACATATAAAATTAGTTGTTTAAGACCAGAGAATCTGCTAAGCAATTATCAATGCTTCACGCTGCAACTTGAGATGCACAAAATAAAGCAAAAATCATAGTATATTTTAAAGGAAGAATAGTTGATTAATATCTAAAGTTCTTTTCAACTGACAGATCTCTCAAATTATACTGGATCAAAGTTCATTTATTACCAATGTATGTATTCTTCTTTTGCCCGTTATGCCGCTGGTGTTTGGGCAGCAATGAAAGTCCTCCACCTTTGGCTTCCTTCATCGTGCCAGTAGCTTCCCCTAGGTTTACTGTCAGCCATGCAAGTCCCAGGTGTTTATTGCTGTTTCCATAACGGTTTTGCTTGACCAGTCAGGGTCGTTAGCCTTGCGCTGAAAATCTGAACTACCCTTTGAGTGTACCAAGAGCCAAAGCATAAAGCCCTCATTCCAACCAGCATAGCTGTCCAGGTCATTAAGGCACACAAGCCTCGAAAGCCTATGACAAGGTTGTGTTCCTCTAAGAGGAATGCACATATATGTCGTCATATACTACCTCGAAATTTATATTCTTCTGGGCATTCAGGGTAAAACAAATAAATAAAATAGAATCATTGTAAAACTACACACAAACAACCAATGTGTGCAAACAAAAAAAAACATAAATAAATAATATTGATTTGGAGAACCCTTGAAAGTGAATCCGTAGGTTGTGGAATCAATTCAGTGTTGAGGCTTGTCCATGCTGGTTCAGGAGCCTGCTGGTTGAAGGGTAAAAACTATTCCTGAGCCTGGTGATGTGGGACCTAATGCTCCTGTATCAGAGCATGGTCTGGAAGCACTGCAGCCTCGGGAGGAGCAATGTACACTGACAGCAAGTTCTGGATCCTGTTTTCAGCTGGGCTCAGTTTCATGGTGCAAGGATATGAAAGCACAAAATCTTCACCATCAGTACCATTACAAATCAGTGCAAATGTTGTCAATTGATGGTTCTAGCAATAATCAGCCAAATCAAAGCCACAGTGAGGCAACATTTGGTAGTCTGACAAGAAGGTTGCCTCATGATCTTGCAAAACATCTCTGGCCCAGTATTACTTCCATCTCAACATGCTGGCCAACACTTTTGTCATTTTGGCCAAGGGTCACCATTTTCCATATGTTTACTATATTTATTTAGTGAGGAACTTAGCAAAATATTTGTGGTAAGTCTTACTTTCCATTACCACAAAGCCATTCAATTCTACCACTAATTTTTTGAGTCTAAAAGTCAATCTGCCTCATCAGAGAGTCTGGGATTTGAGGCCTTGAGTTCAGGGTCCTCATTTTTCATCATCAGTGAGTCCTGGGTCCATGCTGAAGGTCGAAGCCCAGAGAGCAATCTGAAATCCAGAAGTCGAGGCCTCATGGCTGGAGCCCTGGGCCTACAAATTTGAAAGTCCACTGGGAAAGTCAAAGGGCCAATGTCTGCAAGTCTGTGAGTCCACTGGAAGCTGAAGAAGATGACCAGTCCTGGAATTGGAGGACTAAGTGTGTGTGTGGGTGGTTGGACGGGAGGGAGGGACGGGGTTTATTTTTCTGTTGTTGTTTTGCTGCTGTTGTTCTATTGTAGTTGTTGTTACTTGTGTTGTTCTGGGAACATAGTGGACATGCTATGCTGGCGCCACAATGTGGGGTGACACTTGCAAACTGCCCCCAGCGCATCCTTAGATTGTGTTAGTTGTTAATACAAATGACACATTTCGTTGTATGTTTCGATGTACCTGTGATAAATGAATGAGTCTGAATTTGAATCTGCTGCATACACTAAAGGCAAAACTGGAACTGATTCCTACAAGAAGATTGTTTCCAAGGAACTGCATTCAACAATGAAAGTTTATTATGCAGTACAGGCAGTGAAACTAAATTCTAGTTTATTAGAAACATGTTGGAAAAACACCACCTATAAGGAACACTTTGAAAACATTGACTGAATCCATTAATATTGACATTTTTAGTCATTCATGTAGACTCTTGCAAAACATCTTGCAGAAAGCAAGTAGCCAGGCATACAGGAATAGACCATCATTTATCACCTACGGATTCACCTGGATCAAGTTACTGGGAAGAAACCTTAGTTGAACTTTGTGACCCAACCTCTTCTCAAAATCTGTTTGATAAATGCTCTGTCACAAAACTCTGCTTGTAACCACACATCCCCTCAATAAAAATGAGCCTAAGTGGTAACCAGTGAAAGAACGTAAGTAGAATCTAATGAAGTATTTGCAGGTGAGGGGAAGCTGAGAAAGCAGACATTATGTTATTTCTTTAGGGTATTATAAAACCAGCGATGGCCTCACATTTTGTCTGTCGAAAACATCTCAGGTTAAGGGTGGGGATGTCACGTTTTCAATATAATACAGGGTTGTTACTAAAATTAATTCACAATAAAAATGAACATCCAAGAAGCTATTATGCAGTTTGAAAAAAAAATGTAAATCACAAGAGATTCTGCAGATAACCAGCACACACGAAATACTGGAGGAATTCAGCAGGCCAGGCAGCATTGATGGAAAAGAGATGAAGTGGGGGGAGGGTGAAATAAAGATATGTCCTTCCCCTTTCTCAAACTCTCTGACTCAGACAACCTATCTACTGACATCTTTTATTATTATCTCTGCTGCATCTGTTCCCAGGATAAAGCTTTCCTTTCCAGGACATCAGAAATGCCCCGCTTCTTCAAAGAACAGGGTTTCTAACCTCCACCATTGATGTTGCCCTCACCCACATCTGCTCCATTTCTCGGACATCTGCAATCACCTCTTCTTCCTGTTGTTTTATCAGTGATAGAGTTCCTCTTGTCCTCACCTACCATCCTGTGAGCCTCTGCATCCAACTCTGTATTCTTCACACTTCTGCCATCTTCAATGGGATCCTGCCACTAAATACATCTATACTTTCCCCAGCCCCCCACCCCACACAGACAGACAGACATACTTTATTGATCCCGAGGGCTTTCCACAGGGATTGCTCCCTCTGTGATTCACTTAACAATTCGTCTCTCCCACACTAATCTCCCTCCTGGCACATATCCCTGCAAATGTTACACCTGCTGATTCACCTCTTTGCTCACCTCCATTCAGGGTCACAAACAGTCCTGTAAGGTGAGGCAGCACCTCACCTGAAGATCTGCTGGGGTTATTTATTGTATCTGGTGCTCCCCATGCCGCCTCCTCTACAGTAGTGAGACCTAACATAAATTGTGAACCACTTTGTCAAGCACCTCCACTCCATCTGCCAAAAGTGGAATATCCCGGTGACCAACCATTTTATTTCCTTTACCCATTCCCTTCTGACATGACAATCCATGGTCTCCTCTTCTGCAATGACGAGGCCACTCTCAGAGTAGAAGAAGAACACCTCATGTTCCATCTAGGTAGCCTCCAACCTGATGGCATGAACATTGATTTCTTCTTCAGTTATTTTCCCTTCCCTCTTCCCTCTTTTTCTATTCCCCACTCTGGCCTCTTACCTCTTCTCCTTTCCTGCCTATTACCTCCTTCTGGTGCCGCTCCTTCTTCCCTTTCTCCCATAGTCCACTCCTATCAAATTACTTCTTCTCCAGTCCTTTACTTTTCCCACCCACCCGGCTTCACACTATCATCTTCTAGCTTGTCCTCTTTCCTCTGCCCCCCATTTTTTTATTCTGGCATCTTCCCCCTTCCCTTCCAGTTCTGATGAAGGGTTTCAGCCAGAAATGTCAACTGTTTGTTCATTTTCATAGGTGCAGCCTGGTCTGCTGAGTTCCTCCAGCATTTTGTGTGCATTAGTCTGGATTTCCAACATCTGCAGAATTTCTTGTGTTTATTGATATCTTTTCTGTAAGATCTTGAAACATGAGCCTCTGCCTGGCCTGAGCACGCACATGACTCTCATTTTCCACCAGCTATCAGGAATTACCTGCACTTGTTTCCAACTCATCATCTGCAGCCTCTTGTAACCCAGCTCTCATCCACAGCCTTTGTTCACTCATTGAACCAGCCAGCCTCAAACAGTTGCTCCTAGCCTTCAGTCACCTTGTTACTCTCTTGTTTTGTAGCTTGTAATTTTGTAGCTTATTGGTAAAGGATTGTTTACTGCTCTGCTTTAGAGACAAGCCTCCTCTACAATTTCTGACAGGATCAGTGAACCCACAATTGCCCCATCAGATTTTTCTTATCTAAAGGAACTTGTCCATTGACATGAGCATATGATCCAGAAGCAGCAAGAAACGGTTGACCATCTGCTTGCCACTCTCAACCAACTCTCCATCTCAATACAACAACCCTGTGCCGGTCAACTTCTTCCCTTGGAGCCCCAGTTTCTGATGCCTGAATGCTTTGATGGATCCTCAACCTAATGCTGCAACTTCTTGTCCTTTGAAATTTGAAACACACTATGGGGCCCAGGTCCTTATGAGACTGGATCTATGGAGCGCATACAACCTGATTCACATCTGCCCGAGGGAAGAGTGGAAGAAGGCGTTTATAACACCTACTGTACACTGCAAACACTTAGTGATGCCTTTTGGACTTTCCAGCAGTCCAACCATTTTACAAGCCTTCATTAATGAAATACTCGAATGTGCTTCACAGGTTCATCTACCTGAACAACATCCTCAACTTCTCCAAGGACTCTCAAGACCATGCCTGTCATATCTGTTCAGTCCTTCAGTGTCTCTTAGAAAACCAGCTGTACTGCAAGTTAGAGAAATGCCAGTTATACACCCCAGTCATTTCCTTCTTTACGTTCTTTCACCCCAAGGTATTGACATGGATACAGAGAAAGTGTGCTGAGGTTGAATGGGCCCGGCTGCGCTCCCTCAAACAGCTACAGTCCTTCTTGGGTATCTCCAGCTTCCACCACCGCTTCATAGAAAATTCAGCCAAATTGCCACTCCTCTCGCCTCCTTCATCAAGTCATCTACCTCAACGACCACACTTTTGAGAAGTTCTAGAGCTTAACATTTTCTGCCATCTGAGCCCATCTGCTTTGGTGGTAGAGGTGGGTGCATCTGACATGGGTGCCAGGGCCATCCAGCAAGGACTGGATGGGAAGCCACACCCTTGTGCTTTTTTCTCACGCAAGTTCCACTCTACACAGTGCTGTTATGGAGCAAAAGACAGGGAGCAACTTGCCAATAAATGGGAAACACTGAACGCTTCTAGACCAGGACTGACTACCAGAACCTCAAATCCATACAATAGATCCACCAGCTCAGCCCATGGTCCTGCATCGATATGGTCCCACATCACAGGTTTGCCACCTTCCAATGAGTTCACAGTGTTCATGACAACGGTGCACGGGTACTTCACCATGTAGTTTGTCTCCATGGCTTCCCTCAGGACATTGTGTTGATCCAGGGCCCACAATTTGTCTCCCGCTTCTGGCGAGCCTTCTGTTCCCTCCTCTGCAACTTAGCGAGTTTGTCTGCTGGTTGTCATCTGCCGTCCAGTGGGCAATCAGAAAACCAATCAGCAAGTGGAGAGGTTCTACAATCCTTTGCTGCCTCTAACCCTTCCACAAGGAAGAAGTATCTGTTCTGGTCTGAGCTCTCCCACAATTTACATACCTCTTCTGAGGGCTTCATGGCTATCAACCCCAGTTCTTTGGTCCCTTCAAGATTACCCATTGCATCAATCCAGTCACCGACCATCTCCAACTGCCACCATCCTTCAGGATAACACCTCCCTTCCATGGGTTCTGCATTAGGTCCGTTGTTCATGGACCATTCAATCCACCCTAACTGCCCCTCCAGAACCTAGGACGTGATGGGCAGTCCAATGTACATGTTTCACTGGTTGATGGATTCATGGTTGGAGTGTGCAATACTTCATTGACTGATCCAGAGGAGAGGTCCAGTTTCATCTTGGATCCATTGCTCAATGATGAGTTCCAGTGGGCCCACCTGAATTTCCATGGGCCGTCAAGTCGTCAAGTGCTGGCCATATGAGTTGGTGGAGGGGTGGGTGGGTGGGCGGGTCCTGTCAGGCAGGCACTTCGTAGACTCTACCTTGCTAACAGCAGTCACCTGCCACTCATTTCCAACTCATCACCTGCAGCCTATTTAAACCCAGCTCTTGTTCACCCATCAAAGCAGCCAGCTTTAACCAGTTGTTCCTAGCCATCAGTTACCTTTTTACCTGTGGTGTTTTGTACCTGTTCTCTCTTGTTTTGTGGGCCCTTGTAGCTTGTTATTTTGTAGTTTATTAATAAAAATCGTTCACTGCTGAATTGTCGGTGCTCTGCTTTTGGGTCAAGCCCCCTCTACATTTCCTAACAGCCTCTTTGGGAAAACTCATGTGGTTACAGAGGGAGCATGCTAACTCCACACGGACAGCATTGGAGAAAAAGAACAACCCCGGGTTGGTGGGAACGTGAGGGAGCAGTACCACCAGCTATGCCACAGTGATTGTGTACCTTCAGGCCAGGATTTCAATAAAGCACCAAAGGCATTATTTTAAAATCCGTGATTTACATTCATGATACTGATTTCCAATAAAATAATTTTTTTTTAAATCAGCCATTTGATACAGTATCTGTGACTACTTGATTGCAGTCGTCCCATTTGGCTGTGACATCTAGTGGTAATATTATGATCTTCTCTGAGGATTATCACCTTGTTGTAGTGGAGAGGCTTTGATGCTATCTGGAATTTAGTTCCATGTAGGGTCACCCATGGCGGTGCAATCAAGGGGGTGGTTCCACACAAATAGCAATCCAAAGCGGAGCTGGCGGAAGGTGATGACACGTCACAACAGCAGTAAAGACGGAGGAAGGCTGCTGTAGTGAATGATCCCCCAGTCATCTTGCACTCTACGCCACAGGACCCTGACCTTGGTCTGTCAAAGACTGTGTGGTGGTTGCCCATGCATCAGTCTCCCCTCGTTAAACAAAGTCACGCACAAATTTTCTCCATTAAGGGAATCCACCCCAACATCCCAGTTATGTGGATACCAGATGGGCCTCTACAGCCACCTGAGGCCCCACCAATAGAGAATGTCATACTCGACTCGAGTGATAATAATACCATTGTGAACTCCTTAGTGTAGAGATAATGATCCTGACCGTGCAAACAAGTCTTGTACACTCAGCACCCAGACTGGACATTAAGGCAACTGTTGCACCCTTCTAATTAATTTATTTAAATGGGTAAGATATTTCAAATAAACAGAAGAACCCAGACATATAAAGCAAGGGAGTTTCAATTCTTAAATGCACTATGTGCCTATTTGTAAGTACTATGCACCGATTTACTACTTGGATAAATGGCCCTCTAAGGATCACATTTCAGGCTCACTACTTTTAATACACTGTATATTATTGCACTTTTACTGATTTTATCACCGTTTAAGTCTTTTAGTCATTCTAGTAAAGAGACTAATGCATACCTGGGATTGATTCCAAATTGGTTTCCTGATCAGATGATTTCTATATAATTGAAAGTGCAAACTTAAGCATATTATTGCACTTGTCTTGATATCATTACTGTGCCAGATTCTTAAAATAACTCTTTGTCACTTGGTGGCTCGAAAGAAGAAAAATCCATGTAATGTCCAGGTTTCCACTTTGGCTTCGCAGAATATGAAAGTGGTTACGACATTTGAACATTCCAGTCTACAGCTGCTCTACGTCAGAGCAATGAAGCTTATCCCAATGTCTTGCCCTATCCCCATTTTCCTGCAATTTTCTTTCCTATTGATCTAGCTCTTTTGAATAATCTAGTTTAACTAGCCTTCAGAATCAGATTTATTATGTCATAAAATTTCAAAACGTAAGACATAGGAGCAGAATTAGGCCACTTGGCCCGAGCCTGCTCTACCATTTCATCATGGCTGATCCACTTCCCTCTCAATCCAATTCTCCTGCCTTCTCCTTGTAACATTTCATGCCCTGACCAAACAAGAACTGATCAAGCTTCTCCTTAAATACATCACCACGGCCACCTGTGGCAAAAAATTCCACCGATTCACCGCTCTCTAGCAAAAGAAATTCCGCCACACCGCCGTTCTAAATGGACATCAGTCTATTCTAAGGCTGTACCCTCTGATCCAAGAGTCCCCCACGATCAGAAACATCCTCTCCACAACCACTCTATCTAGACCTTTCAACATTTGAAAGGCTTCAATGAGAAATCTCTCCCTCATTCTTCTAAATTCCAGTGCGTAAAGGTCCAGAGCCATAATTTGCTCTTCATATGATAAGCCTTTCGTTCCTGGCATCATTCTCGTGAACCTCCTCTGAACCCACTTCAACGTCAGCACATCCTTTCTTGTATAAAGGACCCAAAAGTGCTCACCATACACCAAGTGAGGCCTCACCAGTGCTTTATAAAATTTGTTGTTTCTAAGCAAACATTGCAAGATGTAAAACTAATATGAGTTGCAAAAATAACTAGTGTAAAAGGTACATTTATGGGTTTATGCACCATTCTGATGATGGAGAGGAGGAAGCTGTTTCTGAAATGTTGAGTGTGGATCTTCCAGCTCCTGCACCTTCGCCGCTTCCCCCCCCCGCACCCCCACCCCACATCCTGATGCGAAGAGAAGAGAGTATGTTTCCCTGGGTGCAGGGGTGGTCCTTAATGATGGATGTTGACTTCTTGAATGATTGCTCTTGTAGATGGTGGGGAGGGTAGGTGCCCATGACGGAGCTGGCTGAGTCTACAACCCTCTGCGACCTCTTGTGCTCCCGTGCATTGGAGTCTCCTCACCATGCTGTGATGTAACGAGCCAGAATGTCTCCATTGTACATCTACAGAAACTTGCAAGAGCCTCTGGTGACATCCCACATCTCAAACTCTTAATGAAGTAGAGCTACTGGTAGGCCTATTTCATGATTACATCAATGTGCTGAGCCCAGGACAGATCCTCTGCGATGCTGACACCCAGGGACTTGGAGCTGCTCACCCTTTCTGCTGCCGTCCTTTCAATGAGAATTGGTGTGTGTGTTCTGCTGTCTTGTCCTTCCTGAAGTTCACAATCAGTTCCTTAGTCTTGTTTATGTTGAGTGTGAGATAGTTGTGACACCACTCAACCAGCTGATCTATCTCACTCCAGTATGTCTCCTTGTCATCATTTTTTTATTCGTTGAATGAAAAAAAATTTGTCACATTTATTTTGCTTTTTTTGCTAATTACTTACATTCATATTCAGATTAGTTTATTGTCACGTACACATGAGTCTGACTGAGTATATGTTCCCTATGTTGTGACTCTGCTAAAAGGAATGATTTATTTCTATTTTAATTATATCCTTCTTGATTTTGCATCCTTCACATCTCTTAGCAACATCTTCTGTTCTACAAAATAAATCCTAACTCGTTTAAAAGGAGAGCTTTGCGGGCATTTGGTGAAATTCCAGCTGCCCTCTCAGCAGCAGGAACAGCACAAAGAGGAGCAAATACAAGTACAGAAGGGACAAGCCGAGTGGCCATTGTTGGAAGGGGCCAGTGGTGAAGGTGGGTGTGTTATGCTTTGGCTCAAAGGTGGTGTCAGCTCAGAAGAGGCGTTGGCTCTGGGGATGTTTCTATTAAGTTTCCCTTTCTTCCTATTGTGTCAGGGGTACATTGTGCAGTTTAAATGGTCATTGTGTATTCTTCATGCTGGATGTTGGAGACCTGGGAGACCCAGGGAACTATATCTGCATGAATTGCATCCAGCTGCAGTTCCTTAAAGACTGTGTTAGGGATCTGGAGCATCGGGTGGATGACCTTTGGCTTGTACGTGAGAATGAGGAGATCATCGATCGGAGTTACAAGGAAGTAGTCAACCCCTAAGTTGTAGGAGTTTTGAAATGAATTGAATTGAATTGACTTTATTTCTTACTTCCTTCGTATACACGAGGAGTAAAAATCTTTATGTTATGTCTCCATCTAAATGTGCACAGTTTTAACTATGGCCCCCTCTTGTTTCAGCAAGATGGAGGAGTGATCTGACTTCCCAAACTGCAGACGGAGGAGCGCTTTGTAAGTGTTGAGAAAGGGAGAGCAGCAGTGGTCGAGTATGCTATCTCCACATGTGCTCACCTGGATGTGTTGACAAAACTTCAGAGAGACTTTAGACAGCGACGGTCAATTAAAGTCTCCGGCGATGATGAAAGCAGCCACCAGGTGTACAGTCTCCAGGCTGCTGAGGGTCACATACAGTTCCTTGAGAGCCAGGTCAGTATCAGCCTGCGGCGGAATATACACAGCTGAGGTAATAACAGCTCTAGGCAGCCAGAGAACTCTACGCAGCAGCACAAGGTACTCCAGATCCAGGGAAACAAAAGGATTTGAGGGCATGCACGTTCCGGGGGTCGCACCAAGCATTGTTGACCATGAAGCATGCCCCACCTCCTTTACTCCTCCCAGAGAGGTTTTTAGGCCTGAACAGGGAGAACCCAGAGGGCGGGTAGCTGAGTGACTGCAAGGAGAAGGAATGGGAAGGTGAATTGGCGGTTAGCACAGAGCACCCCTGTGGCTATTCCCCTCAATAATAAGTATACCGTTTTGAATACTCTTCTGGGGATGTCTTCACAGTGGAATGCCACGTTACTGGCCTGGGTCTATGGTGCAGAAAGGAAAAAGGGAGAAGAAGGGAGCAGTAGTGATAGGGGACTCAATAGTCAGAGGAACAGACAAGAGATTATGTGGACATGAACGGGACACCCTGGTGGTATATTGCCTTCCAGGGGCCAGGGTCAGTGATGTCTTGGATTGCATCCTCAGCATTTTGGAGGGGGAGGGAGCGCAGCCAGATGTCTTGGTACATATTGGTACCAATGACATAGAAAGGAAAAGCAAAGAGCAGAAAGCTGAGAAGCAGGACATCCAGGGTAGTAATTTCTGAGTTGCTGCCTGTGCCACACACCAGTGAGGGTAGAAACAGGATGATTTGGCAGATCAATTCATGGCTGAGAAGCTGGTGCAGAGGGCAAGGCTTGAGGTTCTTGGATCATTGGGATCTCTTCTGAGGGAGGTATGACCTGTACAAAAGGGACGGGTTGCACCTGAATGTGAGGGGAACCAATATTCTCTCGGGCAGGTTTGTCAGAGCTGTTGGGGAGTGTTTAAACTAATTTGGCGGGGGGCTGGGAAGCTGAATGAAGGGTCTCAGCATAGGACCAACGGTAAAAAATCAATCACAAAAATAAAAACAAAGAGAAAGAATGAGCGACAGCACAGAATATAAAAACCATAAGGTTGAAAAGGTCCATAGTCCATTGTCCAAATCCATAAACGCGGAACGTCAGTAACAATCTCTGACATCATTGACAGAGAGAGAGGGAGGCACTGCTCAAGCGCAGAGGCCTACCCTCCAGGCAGAGCAATAGGCCACACAGGCTCCTTCTCTGGCAGCAGTGGGACCTCATCAGTGATCAAAAGGCACTGAACCCTCGCTTACCTACCGCATTTGCCTCAATGTTTCAATCTTCCTCACTCCTTTAATCAGCGAATAATGGAAGCTTTAGTCGACAAATTGGAGTCAAACATCGCTCACACCCTATCTTGTAATTTCTTCACTTCAAGGTTTGCGCTCGCTTCCTGGAATCATCTTGGAGACAGCAAAGTGCTGATCATTCAATCGAACTCAAACTGTAAATTGCAAGCTCCAACAGCTCCAGAAGCACGTTGAAGATGAAAAACAGAGGTAAAAGAAGTGAAGTAAACAGTTTCACATTCTATCGAAAAGATGTTGACGGGGGAGCATTTTTCGCAGGTGCCATCTTGGCCGGGAGTGCAGCAATGAATGAAAATGACTAGCAATCAGGAGCTCCTACCTACTTTACAGGTGGAATGAAAGTGTTCCCAAAGCAATCAGCTAACCTGTACTTGGTCTGTCCAAGGTAGGTAAGCCTGCACTGCAAGCCACGAATGTAGGATCGTAAATTGAACATAATCGGTTAGTTTTTTTGATCTGGCTATTTTCAGTCCATGATCAGAAACTGAATTGAGGGGAAAACTTATACTGGAGAATGAAAAGGAAATAGACATGGACTTGGAAGGGTTCATGCATTCAGGAACTTCATGAGAGCCACAATATTGTGGATAGACTAACCATTTGCATGGACAGATTATTGAAATTAGTTTTTTAAATGATGACAATAATGAATCTCAATTAGTTTTCAGAGCTAATAGTTTATTATCAGAGATTTTGCAACATTTTAAATGTGTTCTTAATTTGGATTGAGAGAATGACACAGCATTTCAGACGACTTAAAAATAATCATGCAATTACTTTGAGGAATGACTTGTAATATTGGTACGTCTAGCATTCATTGTTACAAAGCCACTGATCCTTCTAAAGTACAACGATTAAATAAAATACTTACGAGATGTAGAAATGTCCACATGATTTGTTTACAATTCCATTTCTGCTTAGGCAGCATGTCCGAGCCTAAATGGACTCAGGTTTACAATGAATCATTTCTGCTCTGAATTAGAGGACATAAATATAGGGTATTTGAATATGTAAGTACAGAGACAACTTAAACCAACACAGTTGGCTGAACTTGCCAAGGGTCGACCAAAAGGTGATGGATTTGGCCCAGTACATCACTGGTAAAGCCCTCTCAGCCATTGAGCACATCTGCATGAAATACTTTCATAGAAAAGCGGCATCCATCATCAGAGATCCCCACCACCCAGGCCATGCTACCATCAGATAGAAGGTATAGGACTCTCAGGACTCGCACCACCAGGTTCAAGAACAATTACTATCCCTCAATCATCAGACTCTTGAATAAAAGGGCATAACTACTCACTTGCCCCATCACTGAAATGTTCCTACAACCAATGGTCTCACTTTAAGGACTCTTTATCTCATTATCTCATGTTCTCGTTATTCATTGCTACTTATTTATATTTGCATTTGTACAGTTTGTTGTCTGCTGCAGTCTGGCTGATCTTTTATTGATCCTGTTAAAATACTTGGATAATAAAATTTATGTTGAACTTTGAAAGTGATGAAGTTTGCACAAGCTAATGCTTTGGTACCTTGGATGGTCCTTGGTAAAGGTAGACAGCTGATGTGATTTCCAATGTTTCTTCCAGCAGATCTTTCCTAGAGGAAGTGATGTTGCTTTACTGGTTTGGGAAAGACCTACTGGAAGAAATTGTGAAAATGAGAATTGTTTGCTCAGAGTACAATAAAGAAGGCATCCAAGTACAAAACCACTCAGAACATAACTCACCTTTTCAACAGAACCAAAGGGACATTTCTTTCTCTACTTCATGAAAGAAAGCAACAGCACATAACATTCTGTCAGGAAAGAAATGTAACAAAACCACGAGAAAAGGATGGTGATAAAAAGTCATTGCTGTCACCCTCATGTTATTTTGACTAAAGAGGAATTAGAGATCCTAAGTATCAGATACAAGACTTTTTCTCAGCAAGAACCAACCCATCAGGTTATTATTGTAAACATTTTGATTTACATTAATGGTGACAGTTGCATTTTTCCAGACCAGGAAATTTCTTCATCAACAGTTACTATCTTCAAAGCATCCAACTTCAAAGTAAAGTGATATCTAAGGATGCAGCGAGCTTCTTGATTATGATAGTCTTCTTCACTCCTGATGAAGGGTTTCGGGGCAAAACGTCGTCACTACCTTCTCCCATAGTTGCTGTCTGGCCTGCTGAGTTCTGCCAGCATTTTGTGTTTTTATTCTCCGCAATTCCTTGTGGTCTGGGGCGGAGCGATTGCCATACCAGGCTGTAATGCTTCAAGACAGAATATTTTTGCTGGTGCATCTGTAAAAACTGGTGAGAGTCATCAGGGATATGTTGAAAATTTTTAGAAGTGTGCTTTCTTGGGCACAGCGCCCACATGGCCAAACACTGAGAGAATGCAAAGTGCAAGGCCATAACCAAGGCGTCTGTGAGATCAGCAGTTTATCTTTTCATACTAGTGGACCATTCAGTAATTTATAACAGAGGATAGAATCCATCTTTGTGTCTGGTTGCACGCGCTTTCAGGATTTTGTATCATTTGCCCAATTGGGGGGGGGGGCGGAGAGGAGAAAGAATGTCTGGGGTGGGAGGGGTCTTTGGTTATGTTGACTGCTTTACAGAGACAGTGACAAGTGTAGACAGAGCCTATTTAGGAGATGTGGTTTACGTGATGTGTTGAACTGTGTTCACAACTCTGCTGATTCGTTCAGTCTCAGTCAGAGCAGTTGCCGTACCAAAGTATCTAGACCAGGGGTTCCCAGTCTGGGGACCACAGACCTCTTGCTTAATGGTATTGGTCCATGGCATAAAACAAGTTGGGAACCCCTGATCGAGACAGAAGGCATAATGTAGATGCTGGAAACCTTAAACAACATACACACAAAATGCTGTGGAACTCAGCAGGTCAGGCAATGTCTATGGAGGGGAATAGACAGTTGATATTTCAGGTCGAAAACCCTTCATCGGATCCCTTGGTGCATCAAGATAAGATGCTTTCTACATTGTATTAATAAACATTAGTGTGGGTCAAAAGGGACATACCAAATTTATTTCATCTCTTGTGGAACTAGAGACACTGGTGAGCGTCCCTGGCCACGCCATCTATGTATTTGCATTAGGACATGTTATTGGTGATTTTCACTCCTAGGAACTTGAAACTCTCATCAATCTCCATCTCAGTGCCATTGATGCAGACAGGGCCATGTCCTCCACCCTGCTTCCAGAAGTTAATTACTGGCTGTTTTCTTTTTCTAACATCAAGGAAAAGGTTGTGCCTGGACACTGTGCCACTTAGGCTCTTGACCTCCTTCCTGTAATCTGTGTCATCGCTCTTTCAGATTCAACCCACTATTGCGGTGCAACATACATAAAATGCTGGAGGAATTCAGCAGGCCAGACAGCATCTATGGTGGTGCCATTATTAACCTTGTCAATGGGATTAGAGCAGAATTTGGCCACACTGTCTTGAGTGTAATGGGGGGCAAACTAAGAGGAAAACTTCCCTGTAATGTAGCTATCATAAAATTCCTAATTTGCATTCAGACAAAGAATGGTTTAGGCAATAATATTAATCTAACTACTAAGTATGTTCTCTGAAGTTCTCCATCATTCACACTTTCCTTAAAGAATATGTACTGCCAACCTCAGCCTTCCTTTGGGCTGAAGTATGTTCTGAAAATGAGACAGCAATCACCAATCAGAAGTGCAAAGGTTGAGTTCCTGGGTGTCAACATCTTTAAGAATCTATCCTGGGACCAACATATTGATGCAGCTACGGAGAAGGCATGACTGTGGCTATATTTCACTTAGATTTGGAATGTTACCATAGACAGTTGCCGATTTCTCCAGACGTACTGTGCAGAGCATTCTAACTGGCTGCATCACCCTCTCGTATGGAGGTGCCACTGCAGAGAATCGGAAAAAGCTGCAGAAAGTTGTGAGCTCAGTCACATATACTAAATATTAAAATATAGTTTTGTATGCTTAAGTACCAGTGGGTTTTCTGTGTGTTGAAATGAGTTGGCAATTCACGATGGCAAAAAAAACTTCCATCACTATACTTAGCTCTGTATACTCCATGTGAGTGTTGTTAAAAAAGAGATAATATCAGATAATCTGACATTTCACTGACAGCTTTAACTAAATTATCCCTTATAATAGGCACTAGACTTCCCTTTTTCCACCTACGAGCTGTACCAATTTGATTCTGCTTCAATATAAACAATAGTAACAAGATTTCTCTCCACTCGGCTGAATGCCATGAATGCCGAGAGGACACTTGAAAGAAACTAAGGATGTAACGAGCCTCTTTATCAGCGGTCGTTTTAAGTTAGTGTAATGATAATACTACTCTTTGTTCCTGTACGATTCCTCACTGAGCCTTAATTGTTGGCACACATGCTGTATCATCAGTTGTGGGATG
This sequence comes from Hemitrygon akajei, assembly GCF_048418815.1. NCBI lineage: Eukaryota > Metazoa > Chordata > Chondrichthyes > Myliobatiformes > Dasyatidae > Hemitrygon > Hemitrygon akajei. Next base: position 154,412,662 of record NC_133132.1, read on the forward strand.
GCTGCTTAGTTCTTGACACTAGTGGTCTGAAAACAAGTTAATTATAATGGGAAATAGCAACGTTTCAATGCATAATGACTACTTTTCATTTTTTGATTGAAGTATCTTGTTCAGCAAATTGAGGGACAAAACTGTCCAAAGGGCAAACACGAGGAAATCTGCAGATGCTGGAAATTTAAACAACACCCCACACAGAATGCTGGTGGAACACAGCAGGCCAGGCAGCATCTATAAGGAGAAGCACTGTCGACGTTTCGGGCCGAGACCCTTCCCGGAAGGGGTGGGATGAAGCTAAGAGCTGGAAAGGTGATTGGTGAAAGTGATACAGAGCTGGAGAAGGGAAAGGATCATGGGACGGGAGGCCTCGGGAGAAAGAAAGGGGGGGAGCACCAGAGAGAGATGGAGAACAGGCAGAGTGATGTCCAAAGGGACTATTTCTGTGCTGTAGTATTCTATGTATCTATGACATGTTAATATCTAGGAAGGGACATGAAAAAGAATATAAATTCCTAGTAACATACTGACTTCATAACTGCTGTAAGAAACTTTACTATTCACATTGTAAATTCAGGCACCAGTTACACTGTGATAGATTGGCTAACTACTTGGAACTGATGAAAAAAATCATATACAAGACATGCTAAATTTCAATCAGATTGGCAGCTCAGAGCAAAAATGGTATTCATAATAGATAATAAATACAATTGTAAGGAAGTGAGATAGATGGGTTCAGAGGCAGCCAGTGTTTGAAAACCTGCTCCCATTTATTGTAGTCAGAAGTTGAAGGAGTTGAATTTGTAGAGAAAATTATATTTAGCCATGGTTAGAGATTCAATGAAAAGTTTGAATAATCTCAAAAATGGATTCATCAGGTTTTATTTATGAAAGTCAATTAATGGAAACTCATGCTCAATTACACTGGAGGCTCTTCACAGTGTAAATATTTAACCTTCAATCAATTGTGATTAATCAACAGAATGAACAGGGAAATTTTGAAAAATACAATAACATTTGGCAAATTTGAGCTCATATGTAGATATAATAATCATCTCTTGGTTCTCTTTAGGAATGAATGTACCTCTAAGTGGAGGTTCATGGACTCAACATTATGGAATTGCTCTGCCTTTCAGTTTCATCATGCTAATCTTGGCCTCAGCTCCACTTTCCTGCCTAATCTTCATCCCCCAAAGTGACCCTATACATCAAAGAAAATGGTATATCTAGGCATTGATAACATTCAATGACTCCCCCTCGACAATTCCCTGGGATAGATTATTCCAAAGATTAATTAGTCACTGAGAAATTAAATTCCTCTTCAATTTCATCTTCTTCTGAAACAATGCCCACAAGGGAAATCATCCATTCAGTGTCTATCTTTATATATCCTCCAGAATCTTACATACCCTGCTCTGTTTCTGCTCAATATTGACCCCCAGATATCAATGATTGGTAACTAGGCATCGAAAATTCAATTGAATATTGCAGGCTTTGTTGGAGATGGCTTTTTACTGGCATCTTTGATGCACACATGCTAATTGCTACTTATTAACCATGTTTGAATGTTATCTAGATCTTTCTTCTTGCTGAGGACTTATGAATGGAACTGAATGTCATGGAATCATTAGCAAAAAGTCCCATTTCTGGCATTATAGTGGAAGTAAGATCATTGATGACCAGTTGAAGAAGATTGGGCTTTGGATATTACCTTAAGGAATTCCTGTTGTCATGGCCTTAGGCTGAGATGACTGCCATCTAACAAGCACAACCATCTTAACTCTCTGGCTGTAAGAAGAGGTGTGCCACAGGGATCGGTGCTGGGCCTGTTGCTGTTTGTCATCGATCTGGATGATAACGTGGCAAACTGGATCAGCAAATCTGTGGATGACACCAAGATCAGGGGTGTAGTGGACAGCATGGAAAATAGGGTCATAAAAAACTCTTTAGGCACATTGGCCTTCATAAATCAAAGCACTGAGTACAGGAGTTGGGATGTTATGTTGAAATTGTATAAGACATTGCTGGGGCCTCATTTGGAGCATTGTGTGCAGGAAAAAGATATAAGTAAGGTTGAAAGAGTACAGGCAAAACTTACAAGGATGTTGTTGGGTCTGGAGAACCTAAGTTATAAGGAAAGATTGAATAGGTTATGACTTTATTGTGTTGCATGCTATACATACAAATCATTTCATTACAATAGGACATTGAAATAGCACAAGGGAAACCAATAACAGAGTGCAGAATAAAGTGTTACAGTTACAGGGAAAGTGCAGTGCAGGCAGCCAATAAAATGCAAGAGCCATGATGAGATAGGTTGTGAGGTCAGGTACATCCTATCAGAGTGGGAACCACTCAATAGTCTTATTAGCAGCAGGGTGGTTGCTGACTTGATTCTAATAGTACGTACTTTCAGGATCTTGTATCTTTTACCTGATGGGGGAGGGGAGAAAGAAGAGAGAGTGACATGCCTGGTCCAATGCTGAGTGGAGAGGAAGGGGTGAGGGATACGGTCAGGGCAGTCCAGACAAATGTATTAAGGGAACAGAAGGGATGTTGGGTGCTGGGATTCCTCCATCCCCATCACAAGACCCCCCCCCTCGCCTGCTCACAAAGCTCTCCATTACACCGCGTAGCTGACACCCCCTGGCAGCAGGCTGTGAGTTGAAGTTCAGGGCAGACGTTTGCGGGACAAGCCGAGGGTGAGGAGCATCTCACAGTTTCGCTCCATCCAGCTCATTGTTGAAGGCCAGATTAGCAATTGGCACATTCTATGGCAAGCAAACATGTCTCTGATTAGACTGACTTCTATAGATCTGTGGTGGCGAATATATAGACTGGTATGGAAACTCCAAGCCTTTGCATGGAAAGGACTACAAAATGTAGTGGACTGGACAAAATGTACTAGACAGGTATATGAAGGAATTTGTAGATGGTACTTTAGCTATGCCTAGCCACACAGTCATGGGCATAGAGAGAGTAGAGCAGTTGGCTAAGCACACACCCCTGAGGTGCACCAGTGTTGATAGTCAGCGAGGAGGAGATGTTATCACCAATCCGCAGATTGTGGTCTTCCAGTTAGGAAGTCGAGGACCTAGTTGTAGAGGGAGGTACAGAGGTCCAGCATTCTCACTGGTTGCATCACAGACAACATTTATCATTAACAACTCTTTGATTCGGGACGTGCCTTCTTTGCATTACTACCATCGGGGAAGAGTTACAGGAGGCTGAAGAATGGCTTCTTAATGTTTTAAGAACAGTTTCTTCCTCTCCACCATCAGATTTCTGAATAGTCCATGATCCCCAAATCATTATTTGACTTTTGCATCTGTTTATTTATTTACTTTTGTAACCTGTAATATTTTAATGCATTGGAGTATACTGCTGCTACTAAACTAAAGTTTAATGGCATATGTCTGTGATAATAAAACTGATTCTGATAAATAAGGTGGATAACAGGTTAATGTTTGCTCGTGGCAGAGGGCATTGTTTCAAGGTGAAGGGTAAGGGACTGATGGTGTGGTTGGAATGCTTCCTGAGTGGATGACGGAGGTAGACACTATCACTCCATTTGAGAAATAATTGGATGAGGATCCGATTGTATAAAAGGCTGGAGAATGGCGTTAGTGTACAAAGGTTTGATGGTCAGTCTGGACAGGGTGGGCCGAAGGGCCTGTCTCTGCGCTATGCTTTCTTCACTCTTTGAAGGAACCTCACAAACTGTTCAGTTTTACCAGACTGACTAAGTTACTGGACTTGTATTTAGTGGATGGGATTGAAGATCTCGATCCAAGAATGAGACCATAAGACGTTGGAGTAGAATTAGGTCATTTGACCCATTGAGTTTGCTCCGCCTTTCCATTATGGCTGATTTATAATCTATCTAAATCCCATTCTTCTGTCTTTACACGTAGCTTTTGATGTCCTGACTAATCAAGAAACTATTAACCTCAGTTTTAAATATATCCAGTGACTTGAACTCCACAGCCATCTATGGCGATGAATTCTACAGATTCACCATAGAACCATAGAACACTACAGCACAGTACAGGCCCTTCAGCCCTCCATGTTGTGCCGACCCATATAATCTTTTTTAAAAAAGTACTAAACCCACACTACCCCATAACCCTCCATTTTTCTTTCATCCATGTGCCTGTCCAAGAGGCTCTTAAATGCCCCTAATGTTTTAGCCTCCACCACCATCCCTGGTAAGTCATTCTAGGCACTCACAACCCTCTGTGTAAAAAACTTACCCCCTGATGTCTCCTCTAAACTCCCTTAATTTTATACATATGCCCTCTGGTGTTTGCTATTGGTGCCCTGGGAAACAGGTACTGACTATCCACTCTATCTATGCCTCTTATAATCTTGTAGACCTCTATCAAGTCCCCTCTCATTTTTCTAGGCTCCAAAGAGAAAAGTCCCAGCTCTGCTAACCTTGCTTCATATGACTTGTTCTCCAATCCAGGAGAACCACCCTCTGACTAAAGAAATTCCTTCTAATCTTTTTTGTAAACGGATGTCCCTCTATTCTGAGTCTGTGCCCTCTGGCCTTAGACTCATCCTCTACAGAAAACATCCTCTCCACAATCACTCTATTTCAGCCTTTCAATATCTGATAGGTTTCAATGAGATCCCCCTCATTCTTCTAAACTGCAGCGAGCAGAGGCCCAAAACCATTAAATGCTCCTCATATGTTAATCCCTTCATTACCAGAATCATTCTTGTTAACCTCCTCTGGACACTGTCCAGTGCCAGCACATCTTTTCTCAAAACTGCTCACAATACTCCAAGTGTGTTCCAAAGCCTTATAAAGCCTCAGCATTACATCCTTGTATTTATATTCTAGTCCTCTCAAAATTAATACTAGCATTGCCTTCCTTTCTACCGACTTAACCTGCAAGTTAACCTTCAGGGAATCTTTTACAAGGACACTCAAGTCCCTTTGCACCTCTATTTTTGAAAATTTTCTCCCCATTCAGAAAATCATTTATGCCTTTATTCCTTCTACCAAAATGCTTGACCATACATGCCCTGAAACTATATTCCATCTGCCATTTCTTTTTCCATTCTCCCAATCTGTCCAAGTCCTTCTGCAGGCTCCCTGCTTCCTCAACACTACCTAGCCCCCCAATTAACTTTGTATCATTTGCATTCTTGACCACAAAGCCATCAATTCCATCATCCGAATCATTGATATATAATGTGAAAAGGAACAGTCCCAGGACTGATCCCTGCAGAACTCCACTGACTGCCAGCAGTCAACCAGAAATTCCCTCTCTTTGCCTCCTGCCAGTCTTCTATCTATGCTAGTATCATTTCTGTAATACCATGGACTCTTACCTTGTTCAGAAGCCTCATGTGCAGCACCTTAATGCCAGCTTCATGGGCTTCAGGTTCTGATACTCTTTTCTGGCCTTCCGCAGGTACAGGCTGATGTTCCCTGTTGACAAGGTCATTCAGCTTGCGACTGCCATTTTAAAATCTTGGCACTTGTTGTGCATGTATGGCAGTACACCCCTGACCAATGACATATAGTCACCTTCAAGAGAATGGGAGCAGTTTTCACATCTACCTCTATCCTTGTATGGCTAATTATATCCCCACTCACCTGGTGAGGTAACATAGCTGTCACCATAAAATTCTTCATGTGATCCATGACCAGCTAGTCTTTTAGGAAATGGAAGACCTCTCTCAAAACGCTGATAGCCAGGTCTATTTGGGTACATCCATTTGATTACTTGATGGCTAACTATATTTGTGAGAGGCCTGCCAAGTCATTTTGCCTGTGATGTCATTTTCTCTTCACTGAAACCTAAATCAAAACACAGTTGTTTCTTCATGAGGAAAGAGCTCCAGTGATTTCTCTGATGTTTTGGTGAATGGAATGTATCAAGGATTGTCTTAAATGATCCCATACTCAAAAGTTTCTATGACTTAGAGCTCCACAGAGATCTGATGCTTGGTTTTGACCCAAAACATTGACAATTCCTTCCCCTACAGATGTTGACCCACTAAGTTCTTCCAGCAGATTGTTTGAAACTACTAAATTTTGCAGTACAAAGAGGCTGCAGATTCTCGTAGATGAAATACACAAGGTTAGCTTGCAGATACGGTGCTTACTTGGGATGATTGATGAAATGTTGGCCTTTATTGCAAGAGATATGGAGTAGATTGTAGTTAAGCTTGTAGGTAAGTTTTTACACAAACTTATCAGGTGCTGATGTGACCATTTCTGATGCTGAGATACATCCTAGAATGTGCTGGGACATTGTGAAGGTCCTGATGGCTATTTTCTTTGCATCCCCCGTATTACCAAGGAGAGAGTAGGTTCGGCACAGCGGGCAGCCAGTAAAACCACTATACTCCACCTCTTTAGGCTCACATTGTGCCCTCCACCCCTGTCTCTGGCACTGCTCTATCAGCTCCTGATATTTGGCTTTCTTATACTCAAGCACCTCCTTAATCTTGTCTTCCCAAAGAACTGTACCACGACCATCTGCTTCGAGGAATGACTACGTCGGGCCTCAGGGATGATATCTGGAGAACTGTATACAAATTTGGCTTCAATCTTTGAGGAGTGATTTGCATGTCTTGAAGAAGTTTCATTTGTTTTTTTCCTGGAAAGCAGGGTTTATGTATGACGGAATGTTATGCAGATTAGACCTATACTCATTGTGGTATTGAATAATGAAAAGGGAACTAAATGAGATAGTGATTCTAAAGGGTTTCACTGCCTGGACGTTGAGAGCACAAGAGATTCTGTTCAAGGCCAAGTTTAAGTACGTTGTCATTCAACCATATACATGTATTCCCCCAAATGAAACAATGTTCACAACACAGTACATACCACTCACACACAACACATATAGTAATATTACCACAAATAAATTAACAAATATAAAACATATTCCAGAAGTCTGACATTTCATATAATGTGCATTTACAACACAAGTCAAAAAGTACAGTACATCACTACCAGCATTTCATATAGATGAGACCAGCTGGGTGGAAGCGAGTTCCGTTGTCTCGTGGCCTGGAGCTGTTTCCAATCCTAGGATTCCTTGCCTTAATGCCATGGTACCTTCTGCCTGATGATAGGGTGTCAAAGAGATTGTGGGATGGATGGAAGGATCCTTGACTATGCTAAGGTAGCGTTCCTGATCACTGTCTCAGATGGGCGGATGATCCTCCTAGCGTTCCTCACAATCCTTTGTAGGGAACTGTGGTCAGATGCCTTGCAATTCCTGCACCAGACAGTGATGCAGCCGGTCAGGACCCTCTCAGCTGGGTCACTGTAGAAGTTATTTAGAACAGGGGAGGGAGTCTCACTCGCCTCAACCTCTGCAACACACGCAAAATACTGAAGAGAATAGACAGTCCTGATGAAGGCCTGAAAACTCGACTGCTTATGCTCCTGCATAGATGCTGACCTGACCTGCTGAGTTCTGCTGAGGACGTTGAGAGGATATTTTCCCTAGTGTGGGGTATCTGGAACAATGGCATTGGAATAAGGAGGTGAGCATTCCAGACAGAGGTGGAGGAATTTTCCTCCCCCTCAGAAGGACGTGAATCCTTGGAATTCACTGCAGCTATGGTGGCAAAGTCACTGAATATATTGAGAGCAGAGACTGACAAACATTTAAACTACAAGGGAGTTAGGGGAAATGGATAAGAAACCAAGAAAGTGGTGTCAAGGGGAAGGTTGCATCAACGATAATCTTATTGAATGGCTGAACAAGCTCGAGGAGCTGACTGGCCAATGCCTGCTCCTGTTTCTTGTGTTCTTATGCTGTGACTAATGAATGCTGAAAAGATTCATTTCCTTCATGACTCCTTTCCTGAACTTGTAATTCAGTGCAGTACTTCACAATCTCTCAATCAGTGGGCCCGAGAACACTATTCATTATTTATACTAGCTTACCACCTGGTTAACTGAGGTTCAAAGCAAGGCATTTGAGAATGCTCCGATATGTTCTGTAGCTTGCAGACATTGTAAGTGTTTGTGTATTTAACAATTAATGTAAAAAGCTTCATTGAGTGATTACATTGTCTGTGGGGTCATCTGTGGTTGAAAACTGTATATTTCTGTGTTACTTTCCACAAGTGATGACAAGCATAGTAATTGCTAGCAGATAACATCTGCTCCAGCAAAATTCAAGTTGCAAATTTTTTGCTCAGTTGTCGATGTTGGTCTCAAAACCATATCTTGAAGACGGCTGCAGAGCTCGGGAGTCTCCAGGCAGCTGGAGTGCTCTCAGTTTGTTGAGAATATTCCAGCAACTGTAACTGAATCTGCCAGGAGTTTGGGGTCACTGCAATGTCTCGCTTCCAGCACCGGGCTCACCTTTGAAGCCCTATGACTTGCACTGACCATGAAGTCAGAGTGTGCTCTGGCTGAAACAAATTCAGCATGATCTGCCAACGGCCCTGCATCAGGGCTCCTGTGATTCGCTTTTTTGTTTACAGTTCAGAGGGGTTTTTTTTCCCCCCAGCCCTCAGAGAGAGCCTGGCAAATATAACTTGAAAATTAAACAAACCCACATTCACTAATGGGCTGGTTTAAAATTTCAATGAGCATACAGACTGATCTGTTAGTTTTGATGATGCTGAAAATGACCACTATTGGTAAGGGTCACTTCCGAATGTCTACTCTCATTTTATGACCTTTTTTTCTTGTAAAATCTATTACAGCTGCTTTTAAACAATTGAATCTTTGATTCACTTTCCAAGAATATCTGTTTTCAAAGAGGTAATTGCACAACGGTTGGACACACTTTTTATATAGTTCAGAACATTCTTCAGGCATTCTCTATTGTCAAAGTGTTTGGTGTAGGGCGATTAGAATGTTGTCTGAGCAAAATTAAGCAAAAACAGGTATTGGGAAAATCTCCACAACAGGATAATGGCTGCAAGAGGTTTGTTTACCTTGGGGCCAATTGCCTGAGCAACGTTCTGGCCAATAGCACACTTAAACCAGTCAGAGGACAAAGGAGGAATTTAAATCTAATCTTTGCAAAGTAACAGTGATAGGTAAAGACTTCTATTTAGTCTGTGCTAAATTAGCACAGATGGCTATAGGTCTTCAAGAGGAAAGATTTTCACCAACAAGACAGATACTATATCACATGGAGTTTATTACAGGTTTTGCTCTGCGGAAATGATAGCAAAACTTTGTGAACTTTGATTATCATCATTACTATACAACCATCGTGTTTTTTGGAAGGTTAAAAACACACGCTTTCCTTGCTAAAACAAAAGAAGCTAAAATTTAGGGAAACAATTAGCAATTTTTTACTTTTAATTCGTGAGATGACAAAATATTTTCTCCACTCTGATCAACTGCTTTTATTTTATGCACGTTTACAAATCCTTCGCATGTTCAGCATAAGCTGAAAGCTGAAATTTTAAACAGTAAAGCTCTTGATGTACTGAAGGTCTCAGTCATTTCCTTAACTAAATTATTTAATTAAAATAAGGAGAGGTACACATGTTGGGCTATTGCACAAGCACAACCAGCTGGTTCCTTTCTGCACTCAAATCAGAGGAGATACTATCATCAGGTACAAAAATAGAGGCCAGACTTCAGTCATGCTCTGACTCACTGCTGCACTTTGCCCTCTACAGAGACACACACATAAAAAGTCAATAGGTTCAACATGCAACAGTGTCACTCTGAATTTCACCTTTCACTCCGATATCCTGAACACTTTCCCCCTATTATGGTGGATTCAGTTTTGAGACTGAATGACTTGTTGGCCAGATACATAAGCGCTGGACGATGTTAAAAGTGGCAGATTTCAAGTTCAAGGGATTCTTGCTTCTTTCCATCTTCAGAATATTCAACTATTTATTTGTATTTTGAATAGTAATCCTCCTTCTCTGACTCATAACAAGAGAAGGAAGCACTGGTCAGACTCACCATTTTCCAGCCATTTCTATGAATAAGCAGAAAATTATCCCATCATTGTGATATGTGGATACAGGACGGTTAACTTGTGAAAGTGAGGTCATTATTAATTTATTTATTGTATGTCTTGCATTTTTGTTGGTAGGGTTGTTCGCAGAGCCTGAAAGTTAGGTCATAAACATTTTGTCACCAAGTCAAGTCAAGTTTATTGTCAATTAAGTATATGCATGTAAACCGCCAAACAAGACAATGTTCTCTGAACCAATGTGTAAAGCATAGTAGTATACTTAAAAAAACATAACACGTAATATGTAGGATGAAATCTACAGATGGGTTACACTTAAGTAAACAAACTAAATTGCATAAATTGAATATTGTTAGGTAAAGAGAAGATTAACTAGTGACACTTTGAATGTCATGCAGCAGGCAGTTCAGAAGCCTGATAGCCTGAGGGAAGAAACTGTTTCACATCCTGACCATTCTTGTTTTTATGTATCGGAGTCTCCTGCCTGATGGTAGAAAGTCAAAGAGGATGCTGGATGGATGGGTGGGATCCTCAGTAATACTAAGGGCCCTGTGTACGCAGCGCTCCTGAAAAATGTCCCCAGTGAATGAAAGGGAGGTCCCGAAGATCCTCTCAGCTGTTCTCACGGTCATTTGTAGGGACTTCTGGTCCGATGCCCGGCTGCTCCCGTACCAGGTGGAGATGCAACTTGTCATGATGCTCTCAATGGTGCTCCTGGAAAATGCAGTTAAGATGTAGGGGTGGGGGGAGGGGATGTGGGTGGAGCCTCACTTGCCTCAATATCTTTAGGGAGTGTAGACGCTGCTGTGCCTTCGTGTTCAGTGAGGTGATATTAATGGACCAAGTAAGGCCATCCGCGACGTGAACTCCCAGGAGCTTGGTGCACATAAATCCCTCTATGGAGGAGCCAAGTATTCGCAGAGGGGGATGGTTCATCTGCACCTTCCTGAAGCCCACCATGACTTCCTTGGTCTTCTTCATGTTCGGATTTAGGCTGTTCTCCTCACACCAGTGCAGCAGCCGCCCCACTTCCTCTCCGTACGCCGAACCGTCCTTGTTGTTGATTGAGACCAGCCACTGTTGTGTCATTCGCAAACTTGATGGCGCAGTTTGAGCTGAATCCTGCCGTACAGTCATGCTGCATCGGCGGTGTGAACAGCAGCAGGCTGAGCACACAGGGCTCAGTGTAATGGGTCTAGGGATGTCACTGCCCACAGGGACTGATTGTGGCCTTTCTGTTAAGAAGTCTAGGATCAGTTGCAGGGGAATGTGCTGAGGCCTAGCAAGGATGGTTTCCCCACCAGTTTCTGGGGTATGGTGCTGTTAAACACTGAAATTAAATCTATCAACAGCAGCCTGGCATGTGGGACTCCATTTTCCAGGTGGGGCGAGAAAGAATGGAAGGCGGAGGCTATTGCATTGAGCTATTGCAGTCGAGGTGATATCACCAGCGCACAATTGAGTGTTGTTTCTGTCAAGCGCATGTTTTTATATTGGTCTGACTCGTTATTCTGATCGGTTGGCTGTTGCGCTGGCCACGAGTCACCTTTGGGTCCTGGCCCACAGGATAGTTGAGAGATCTCCACTGGCCCATATTGCATTTTTGTCTGTCTTTAGGCTTTTACTTGCATCTGTGTGATCTCTTAGCCTACATGGGACCACAGGTACAACAGAAGGCCATTTGGTCCTTTTCATTTCTTCTGTATTTCATTTGGTGTCTGGTGATAGTAGAAGTGAAATCAAGTATAAATACTACACTTGATCTTGGCCAAAATGCCGAGAATTGGGAAAATTATCTAAATAAAAGTGCAATAAAAGTTTAAGTACTTAAATGTACGGATTTTGTAGGATGTAAACTCAGATTCGCAAACATACCCAAGTGTATAATCACAAATATGAGCATGTATGCTTCTGAATTTACAAGAGACTCTGGAACTGGTCAGGAGAAGATATTACAGGCAATAATGCTGAGGGTAAAGGTTGAACTAGCAGCTCCATTTGCCAGTTTACCCGACCAAATAAAACAAATCAGATTTACTTCTGGTTTCTGAAGAGATGGATAGATGCATTTTGCAATAACTTTTGGCAATTTTGAAGTGATCTCTGGTAAAAATTCACCAAAAGCATCACCCCAACATTGAGGGCAACAGTCTTCAAGTACACAGCGTACTGTGTGTACTCATTCATAGATAAAAAACATAATGATATGTTTTATTTATTGTTCCCAGAAGTCCCAAAATATTAGTGCATTTGATTCAATTACTGCTCTACATGTAGCAATGGCACTGGATATTCCAGATCTCTTTGGTCCTGAAACATACATACACAAACAAACGATAATATGATACTCAATGTTCACCAACACAACTCAATAATATTTCAGGAAACACCAGTATATCCAAAGGAAAATTTGCTTTGGTGTTTACTCATTGGAAGTGTTTCAATTGTCTGGATGGTATGTACTTGGATTGAAAGCACCTCTGGGGAAGGGGAAGTACAAATATATCTATCAATTTTAATTTACAACGTAGCAAATGTCTGCAAGCTCACATTTCCAGAAAGCGAGAGCTGGTTATCTGACAGATTCATTCTCCATTGACAATCAATGGAACTTGATAAATTATTTAAACAATTTTCAGGTATAGATTCACAACTTGTCAGCTCCATCGTGGGTACTAGCCTGCAAAGCACCCAGGACATCTTCAAGGAGCGGTGTCTCTGAAAGGCAGTGTCCATTATTAAGGACCTCCAGCACCCAGGGCATGCCCTTTTCTCACTGTTACCATCAGATAGAAGGTACAGAAGCCTGAAGGCACACACTCAGCGATTCAGGAACAGCTTCTTCCCCTCTGCCATCTGATTCATAAATGACATTGAATCTTTGGACACGACCTCACTTTTTTAATATATATTATTTCTGTTTTTTGGGCAATTTTTAATCTATTCAATGTACGTATACTGTAATTGAGCTACTTATTTATTATTATTATTATTTTATTTTATTTTATTCTCTCTTCTGTGTTATGTATTGCATTGGACTGCTGCTGTTAAGTTAACTAAATTAACGTCACATGCCAGTGATAATAAACCTGATTCTGATTCTTTTTTGAGAGATACAGCACAGTAACAGCCCTTCCAGTCAATTTCCCAGTTACACCTATGTGACCAAATAACCTGTAAACGTGCATGTCTTTGGAATGTGGGAGAAAAGCGATGCACCCAGAGGGAGAATGTACAAACTCTTTACAGACAGCGGCAGGATTTGAACCTGGGTTGTTGGTGCTGTAATTGCATTACGCTAACCGATATGCTCAATAAAAACACCCTTATACATCTCAGGTGAGAAAAATAATAATAAGTAGCATCAAGCCAGTCAGGTATTTCAGGAGAATCAATGGGCTGGGTGTGGGTGGATGCAAAGTGTCCTGGTGAAGGGTCTCGGCCCGAAACGTCGACTGTTTACTCTTTTCTACAGATGCTGCCTGGCCTGCTGAGTTCACCGGCATTTTCTGGGTGTTGCTAGGAAAGGGACAGAAATGGTGATGGCCAGAAGTTTCAAAAGGGAGCAGGCAACAATGAGGCAGGTGACCTAGCTGAGCACAAATGCACTGCAAACGTTGTGATAGGCGCCAGAACAAGAAACAGAATGAGAGCTTGTGCATCTTTTGGAGCCCTGCACTGCTTCCATTTCATCCAAGTGATACGTGCCACCCAATTGAATTTCTAGATCAACATGGCCAGCCTTGAAAACTCATTAGTGAAGGCACCCTACAAAGTCATCTGTGAAGGAAAGGTATACTTCATTCTACCTCCAATTTATACTCCAGAATGTGGTTCATCACAAATAGTATTTATAACTTTATATTTATTTAAAGCTTGTTAAATCATTTAGAAGTCCATAAGATATCGTCAGACAGGGTGTTGGGCGTGGGGCTAGCAAACCTTTCCCATTGTTAGGGCATCTTCTGGACTTAGGGTATACAGCTAAATATTAACTTAAGACCATAAGACATAGAAGCCGAATTAGGCCATTCAGTCCATCGAGTCTGCTCCGCCATTCCATCATGGCTGATTCCAGATCCCACTCAACCCCATACACCTGCCTTCTCAACATATCTTTGATGCCCTGACCGATCAGGAAACAAACAGCTTCCACCTTAAATATACCCGTGGACTTGGCCTCCACCACAGCCTATGGCAGAGCATTCCACAGATTCACAACTCTTGGCAAAAAAAAACCTTCTTGCCTCTGCTCCAAAAGGTCATCCCTCAATTTCGAGGCCGTACACTCTAGTTCTGGATACCTCCACCACAGGAAACATCCTCTCCACGTCCATCGTATCGACTCCTTTCAACATTTGGTAGGTTTCAATGAGATCCCCCTGCATTCTCATAATTCCAGTGAGTACAGGCCCAAAGCTGCCAAACGCTCCTCATATGTTAACCCCTTCATTTCTGGAATCATCTCTTCTGGACTCTGTCCAATGACAACACATCCGTTCCGAGATATGGGGTCCAAAACTGTTGACAATACTCTATGTGCGACTTGACTCATGTCTTATAAAGGCTCAGCATTATTTTCTTGCTTTTATATTCTGTTCCCCTTGAAATAAATGCCAGTGTTGCATTTGACTTCTTTACCACAGACCTAACCTGTGAATTAACCTTCTGGGAATCTTGCACAAGAACTCTTATGTCCTTCTGCATCTCTGATGTTTGTACCTTCTCCCCATTTAGATAATAGTCTGCACTATTGTTCCTTTTACCAAAATGCATTATCATACACTTCCCAACATTGTATTCCATCTACCACTTTTTTGCCCAATTTGTCTAAGTCCTGCTGCAGTTGCATTGCTTCCTCCATCTATTTTTGTATCAAATGCAAACTTTGCCACAAAGCCATGAATTCCATTATCCAAATAATTGTGAAATGTAATGATCCCAATACGGGCCCCAGAGGGACACTACTAGTCACTGGCAGCCAACTAGAAAAGACCCTTTTTATTCCCACTCACTGCCTCCTGCCTGTCAGCCATGCCAGTATCTTTCCTGTAATGCCATAGAATTTTATTTTGTTAAGCAGCCACATGTGTGGCACCTTATCAAATGCCTTCTGAAAATCCAAGTAAATGACATCCACTGCCTCTCATTTGTCCATCCTGCTTGTTTCTTTCTTGAAGAATTCTAACAGAATTGTCAAGCAAGATTTCCCTTTACAGAAACCATGCATACTGTGATTTATTTTATCATTAGTCTCCAAGTACCTCAAAACCTCATCCTTGATAATAGACAAACACTTTCCCAACTACTGAGGTTAGATTAACTGGCCTATGATTTCCTCTCTTTTGTCTTACTCCCTTCTTAACGAGTGCAGCGACATTTGCAATCTACCAGTCCTTCCAGACGATGCTGGAAGCAAGTGATTCTTAAAGGAACATGACCAATACATCTGTTATCTCTTCAGCAACTTCTCTCAGGACTCTGGGATGCAGTCCATCTGGCCCAGGTGACTTATCCACCTTAAGACCTTTGAGTCTGCCTTGCATTTTTTTCCTTTATGATAGCAATGGTACTCAGTTCTGCTCCTTGATACTCATGGACCTCTGACACACTGCTAGTGTCTTCCACAGTAAAGACTGATGCAAAGTACCCATTAGGTTCATCTGCCATTTCTTTGTCCTCCATTACTACCTCACCAGCTTCATTTTCCAGTCCAATATCAATGCTCACCTCCCTTTTACTTTTTATATAACTGAAAAATCTTTTAGTATTCTGCTTTATATTACTGGCTAGTTTGCCTTCATATTTCATTCTTACAGTTTTTTTAGTTGCCTTTTGTTGAATTGTAAAAGCTTCCAAATCATCTAATTTTTCACACTTCTGCTACCTTATATGCCCTTTTCATAGTTTTTATGCAGTCCTTAACTTCCCTCATCAGCCACGGTTGCCTACACCTGTCATCTGAGAACTTCTTCTTCTGTGGGGCATATCTATCCTGCACTTTACGAACTATTCCCAGAAACCTCGGCCATCTCTGCTCTGCCGTCATCACTGCCAGTATCCTCCTCCCATCCACTTGGACAAGTTCCTCTCTCATGCCTCTGTAATTCCCTTTATTCATTGCGATACTGATTCAAATTCAGCAACCAATCTTTAGACTTGAATGTGGACTTTAGATTAAATTTAAAATACAGCTGTGGACAATAGATTCCTGGAGCTTTGAACAGCAGTTAAATGAAAATCCAGCCAATGCTGATTAACATTCATTTTGAGTGTCTGGTGTGTGGGGGCGTGAAAGTTATGTGTAATTCAAATGAAGCATTGCAGATATATTGCAAAGACAGAATTGTCATTTGATTTTTAGCATATAAGATGTGATGTTATATTGGGTCAAAAAGGTTTCTTGCTCGAAATGACCTCAATATGATGCTTGCTGCTCATATTTGTTGAATGAAACACTAGTTTCATTAGTTTGTATTCACTAGTTTCAGTCTCTGTCTGGTGACTTTGTTCACTTTACAACACAGGAAGAATTCAGAGCTACAGGAATGCCAAGTTGAAGCTCCAGCGGCCTTATCCCTTGGAGAAGAAATGCACACCAAGAAGCTGGGCTACTCCTGGAGACAATGTGAAAGAATGGCTCGGGACTGAAACTCCAGCGAGCTACTGTTGGTAGCCTATACCCCAAATGGCCAGTTCACAGCTGTATAGGAAGAGGATGTTATTAATAGGGGGAAAAAAGCAGTCAGAGTTAGGATAGATGCCACTTGCACTGAAATCCATGGGAGATGAATAAACTAAATGTCTATTGACCTCAATCCATAGACCAGGGAGACAGTAAAAAATTGTAAAACGTTTTAGAAGTGGAAATAATTGGAGCCACACTTTAGGAGTGGAATACTGTATGTAGACGATGTCATGGTTACTGTTCTTGACAAAATTCTTTACTGAAGATGTGAGGTAGCTACCATATAAGAGCTAGCTAAGAAATATTTTCCAGGAAACAAATTTCAAGATATTCCCATTAAATCTGATGGCTTTTGGAAGCACATAGAAACCCAATTTAGACTGTGGGTGGACCTCATACCGAACCAACTATTTGTAGTTGAACATTTAGATCTCACATAGGCAACGTCAGTATGTCATAATCTACAGAATTGGAGTGAAAGCAGGTTATCTTCTATCTTCAAGAACAAGTATACAATTATCTGCCAAAAATGTTAAATTAAACCTGTCCTTAAGCAATTCATTACATTTGCCATATCATAAAAAGAGTGCAATAATTGCTTTCAGCAGCTTCAGGCTGGTTCTTGCTCAATGCCAGTGCTGAAACTTGGACATGGTGGCTTGACAAAATGAATTTATTGCTGTTTCTGTGTACATCTCATCCAGAACAATATCTGTTATAGGGCAGAGAAGCAGCAACAGGAAGAAGAAAAAGAAAAATTAGCTTTATTTGTCATGTATCTGGCGCGTTGAAACATCACAACATGCAGTGAAGTGCATTGTTTGCTGCCAATGATGAAATTAGTCCAAGGAAATTCTGAGGAGCAGCCCACAACTGCTCCATGTTTCCAGCAACAATATATCATGCCCACAACTTACTAATTATTTCCCATACGTCTTTGGAATGAGGGAGGAAACTGGAGCACACTGAGGAAACCCGTGAAGACATGAGAAGAACCAGCAGACTGCGGCGAGAATTGAACCTTGATATTACAGGCGGTTCTGTAAAGAATTGCCCCATCTGCTACACTACCATGCCGCCCGGGGGACTGGATTTTGGCTAATTGTCTCAATCTCATCTGAAGGGGAAGGTCTAATGATGTCCTTCTACGATGACAATTTATATCCTAATTTGGAGATCCACCTCACTGCATCTATTAAGAATTCATTTACCAAATGTAGTCAACTGATTTGGTATGCCACAATACACCGTACAATCAGGAGTTAAAAAATTACTTAAAACCCAAAATGGAAAATACAACAGCAAATAGAAATGGAGGATTGATACGGAACTTACTGGAACTACTTAAAAGATAAGGTAATGAACTTGAACTGAAGAATTTAGAACTACTGCTTCAGGGAATGTTGTGGATTATTCCAAGTTCCAAAAAACTAAAGGGATTTGCTTTAGGAGTCAGTGTTATAAATGTAATGGATCCCAGAAAACCCTGGTCTGAACAGCCAAGTCTTCCACAGACATTCTCATGTAATTTCCAGTTTCCACTGGGAACACTGCTCATTAAATCATTCTATTATCTATTAATACTTGAGCTTTGAGGATTAATTCACAGACAGTTATGAAGTGCTATTATGTATTTGATGACTTAGACTCAGCAGAAGACGTGGATGCTAATCACATATCACTATTACAACCCTGTTTCGTAGAAACATAGAAAATCTACATCACAATACAGGCCCTTCAGCCCACAAAGTTGTGCCAAACAAATCCTTACCTTAGAACTACCTAGGCTTTACCCATAGCCCTCTATTTTTCTAAGCTCCATGTAGCCATTCAGGAGTCTCTTAAAAGACCCTATTGTTTCCACCTCCACCACTGCCACCAGTAGCCCATTCCATGCACTCACCACTCTCTATGTAAAAAACTTACCCCTGACATTTCCTTTGTACCTGCTTCCAAGCACCTTAAAACTATGCCCTCCTGTGCTAACCATTTCAACCCTGGGAAAAAGCCTCTTGACTATCCACACGATCAATACCTCTCAATATCTTGTACACCTCTATCAGGTCACTTCTCATCCTCTATCGCGTTTCCAATTGAATGTTCTTGTTCTCCATTTTGTGAGCATAGCCATCACTGGCCCACATCTTCCACTTTCATTCCTGCTATTGTTTAAAACTTTAAATTTACTCAAACACTGAAACACTTGAAATGTGGCAGAAGATCAGGCGTACAGGGCAGCACGCGCACACTTGCACATTCTAGATGTTTAAAATACTAGATTTAAGCAAATGCAATGATTTTACACACAGAAGTAGACCAGTATAAACACTAAATTTGTGAATCATTTCAATAACCACAGCCGTTTTTAAAACTAAACAGTAAAAATGGTGATGTTCAGCTGGCACAACCCTCTCGTCTAGCTGAAGGAGACCGACCTGCTAAACAGGCTGCTTACTCCACCTGGAAATAATGCTGATGAGGGACGTTCTGAAACACAGGCCAACAGTAATGATTTCCTAATTAAGTTTGCTTAGCTTGGTATAAGGTTAACAGTGTTTACAAAACAACAAAACAAAGCAGTAATTTTCAGCTGCAGGCTGTAAGTAGATTTGGAAGGTGTTATTTTCAGGAATTCTTTTCTTTGGCTGACCCTGTGGATAACCTTGAACGAATCTATCAACAGCGTGCCGACCAGCGTCATCGAATTACATGCCAGGTTCAGCGCCGCTTGCTGAGCACAAACAGTTAATCCAAATTATTCACAGGTACGAGACCATGGAAAAGACACATGCCAAGAACATCCAACAAGATAGCAATCGCCTCAGCTTTTCCTCAGGTAAGTGCATTTTGGAAATGAAAAATAAATTGAAGAGCAGAACTAAACAGTGATGACCTGACAGATAATTGCGGTGATTCTCAGCTATTTCCAGAGTGGAAGAGCATTAAAAGCCATGTCAATACTTCCTCCTGGTAAAATCAGTGGAAAACTGAATGATAATTTGAATATTTTTGGAGATGGTTCTTTTGATGGATGGTATTTGCACCACCCCCCAACCTGCCTACTGTCCATTATGCTGCTGGCACTTAGGGCAGCAATGAAGGTCCCCCTTCTCTGATGGGATTCAGAGCTTCCTTCATTATCTCACTAGCTTGGTTTTCACTACTGTCAGTCATGCAAGTCCCGGGTGGAGACTCAGGAATACCGTCACACTCAAATGTAGAAGGATTCTTCATTGCTGTTTCCATAACAATTTTGTTTGACTAGTCAGGGCCGTTAGCCCTGAGCTGAACCCCTGAACCTGGAGAACCGGTGGACCACTCTTAGTCTGGCCTTGACCCTTTGACCTGTTTGGCATGGGTGACCCTACCAAGAGCCAAAGCATAAAGCCCTGACTCCAGCCAACATAACTCTCTGGGTCATTGAGGCACACAAGGCTCCAAAACCTATGACAAGGTTGGAGGATTTGCCCTCCCATGCAAACCTTTCCTCTGCAGAAAGTAATAAGTTTATAGCCAGCAAAGAATTTAATATTTTCACTCCATTTGTAAAAGCAGGTGCTCTGTTCTTATCAGCTCGCTTCATATGATAGGCTTAGATTTCAGGTTTGCTTAAAATAAAGAGAAGATCTTTAGGCATAAGCAGCCACTTTCAAGTCTCATTGGCCTTTGTATTGTGAATCATTTGCTCATTGCTTGAGCAAGGAAAGCAAACTTATATTAATGAAAAAATATTGCAACAAACCAATTTTTTTTTAACAGACACAGACCACATTAGTTTTGACCATGGTATTCCTATTTTGAGAGATGTCATTACAAAGAAAATGCTGCAGAGCTCTTTCCAAGGAAGAAATTTCTAAGGCACATTTCAAACCCATTTTTGGCTGAAAATTAGCACCGGTTTGTCATGCACAAGTTGCAGGCACACTGCATTTGGCACAGGAACATATGGGACAGGGGTGAAAAATCATTAGAATTCATACCTGTCATAAAATGTCCTAGGACAAGCTACGCACCATTCACACCCAGTTAGAACTCATTTTCCTCTTGGGATTTGCACAGCTACTGATGTCATAAAATGGTGGGGTGGAAGTACCTCTTTACCAAAGGAGGTGTAAGATGCTCCTTCTGCTGGTAGCCTCCAGGTTACCCTTGGGCAAGGTGCAACACTTGCTAAGACCCCTGATCTGTGAAGCCATGGGAGCAGGTGGTGGATGGTCGGATGAGCAGCTGATGCATATCACAAGTCCTGGTTGTGCAGCCACTGACACCAAGCATACAACCTCTGAAGAGTATTGATCATGGCTGGGGTCACCCATCTTGTAAAGACACTGCCCAGAAGAAGGCAATGCCAAATCACTTCTGCAGAATAATTTGCCGAATCATGGAAAGACCATGATTGTCTACGTCATATGGCACAGCACATAATGAATGAACAAACTAATATCATCACCCTGCGCACCCTTTGACAGCTGAATCATTATAAATTCACCTTAATGGGTGTGATTTGCCTCTTTCATGATACAGTCACAGTTTCCCCTTTATTGGGCAAATATTTGTGTTTCAGTGCTTGATCTCTGAGTGGAGATTGTGGCATTAAAGTACTTTGGGAGTGGGTGACGCTGCTGCAGGGAAGTGAGCAACTTATCAAGGGTTGCTCCAGGATATACTGTCGTCGTGGCTATCCCTCGAGGTCGAGGTTGATGGTCTTCGTTCTGTTGATCTATTTATGGGCTCTCAAGTGGCTTATGAGTCCAATCTTGGCTTTGAAAGTTCTTCTGCATTCAGCACAGGTTGTTCCACATGGCAGATCGGGAATATACTGTAGGGATTGTCACTATAACACTCTACTCATGGCAGGCCTGTTGGGGCATCCATTCCCCAGGACACAGGACCTCCTGCCTCAGAACCAAGGCATTAATTGCCTCTTGTGTTCATAGAGGTAGAACAAGAGGCTCTCTCCTCTTCCCCACAGCCTCTCTGTTCTTGCCTTCTCGCTGTCTGTGTGTGTTACTGTTATCTGTGTTTGCTGAGGAGAGTGTATTTAAAGACAGAAGTCCTTGTCTTTGTGTGTCGCAGTGTTCCAGTGCATTAGATTGGGTAGGCCCTGTTTCACTGCATAACTCCACATGTAAATCACCCCGACACTGCTTAAAAATGTATTTTCTACTTGCTTTTCAAAACTGCAGCACCCATTTAGTGTCCCAAACATGCTTAAAGCCCAATTCCAAAGGAACTGTTTATTATGATTTTCCCTCCAGTCGAAGCTGGAGGGAATTTAGCTCAAAGGAGCTGAATTTAGAACTTGAGTAGGATGAGGAGCGAGAGGGGGATGAATTTCCAAAGAGTTGGGAATGCTGACAGCTTAAGTTACGAAGTTGTCATAGGCTTATAATGGGGATGGTTCTTAAGTGATTAACTTGCTGGGAACTGTGGCAACTGAAGGTATTAAGCAGCCAGTTCAAGTTTTCCATTTGGTCTACAGTATGTGTGGCAACAGCTCCTAATGGAGAGTAATGAGATGTAACCCGAACTCTTTGATCTGTCCACCTCACTGAAAACATTAAAAACCTTCACAAATGCAGTCCCTTCAACCAAGCTTCCCTGGTTAATCTCTCACTTCCTGGCTCAGTGTCCAGTTTGGAATTTTGGAGAATTTAAATGAAAATAAACTCCGAGGCCATCTCTGTCTTGTGGAATTACATAATGCCCAGTTGGCCTAAATGCAGACTCAGCAACATTTACAGTATTGTGCAAAAGTCTTGCTTGTCCTAAAACACAACAGGAGACCCAGTCTTGAAACTGTACAGCACTGTGCAAAAGTCTTTGGCACAGATATATATAGCTAGGGTACCTAAGACTTTTGCACAGAGCTGTAGGAATTTTATGTTTTGCACTGTACTGCTGACACAGGAAAAAAATCATGACATATGTGAATGATGATAAACCTGATTCTGATATGGGTCTCTATTGTGGACTGAGAGTGGAAAGGGGGCAGGAAGAGGGGAATCAAAGCTGGGAAAAGGGGAAGGGAGAAGGGAAGAATTGGGAAGCAACAGAGAGACTTTTTTTAATGATCACCAATCATTTGCTTGGAATCAAATGACCTTGCTTAATGTCTCAGGGCTGGGTTTGTTGGCACTTGTACCATCCTCCCACTACCCCTGGCAATCTTTCTCTGCCACCTGTCCAACACCCCTTTCGCAGTGCACCACTCTCACCATCCCCAAAACATCCTTTGCTTCTACCAGACTTACAAACACACTTTCACTCCACATTGAGAAATACAGTACTGTGCAAGAGTCTCAGGCACCTTAGCTATATAATAGTCTCTTCTATTATTTTGCACATTAGCAAATTAATATTATGTACATTATTATTCTGTACTTTATTATTAGTTAAGTCTGCACACGGCTAAGCATGTTTTTAAATGTTGCTGGTGTAACAAAATAATTTCCACCTCGGGATCAAAAAAGTACTTATTATTATTATTATAGTAGAAGAAGAAGAAAGCCCTTAACTCCGAGTGGAGTCATCAGGACGCCGTCGTGACAATGTTTTTTTAGCAGGCTTTTTTTATGAGGCCAAGTTGCTAGCTTGACGCTCAACCCAGCACGGATGGAAAGGGATGAAAAGCATGCAAGGGAGCCAGCTGGATTTGAACTCAGGAACCTTCACTCCAAAGTCCAGTGCTGATGCCACTACGCCACCAGTACTGTATATAAATTCTATGTAGGCTACTATGTATGTTTTATTAAACAAAGAAAATGAAATAAACACAATTCCTGTGCTGTCCCCCAATACCTAGAATTTGTCCTATACAGACTTGGGAATCAATCTTGACCTGTATCAGAATAAATGGATACACTTCAGGTTTATTTCCCCAGTATCAGTGGGTGGATAACTGGTGGGCATCTATCACTCTTTGCTCCTTCACGACACATGCCAGCGATGATAAACCTGGTTCTGATTATGACTTGTGACATTCATAGGAATGGATTTATTGCCTTGAAGCCCACGGCCTTGCTGCACACCTGGAAAGCCAAGCCAAGGACTGCTTGGTCACACTATGCACCCACCGGATCTCAAGCGGTGTGGACTGCTTTCAGAGTTCCAGCTCTTTGAATAGGAGGTGACGCTTGGTCCCACTCCTGATGGAAGTCACTGCACGTCGCCTCAAACATTGTGCAACTCACAGACTGCACGGGAGTTAGAATAGAGAGAAGAACAGGCAGTGGCCTTAACCCTGGCATCCACTAGGTTGACAGCAGGGGGGTGCCGTATATCAGGGTCGCAGGGGGACCTAAAGAAGGGCCTCAGCCCACAATATTGGCTGTTTATTTCCCTCCATTGATGCTGCCTGACCTGCTGAGTTCCTATACCATTGTGCATATGTTGTACAAGTGTTGCAGTTTCTATAGATTGAGTTATGTATTGGAGGGATTGTCTACTGAGTCAGTGTGGGTGGAAGTCAGAAACAGGAAAGGGGCAATAATTCTACTGGGTATTTTTTATAGAGCCCCCAGTAATAACAGGGATATCGAGGAGCAGGTAGAGAGGTAGATTCTGGAACAGTGCAATAATAATAGTGTTGTTGTGATGGGAGATTTTAATTTTCTTAATATTGATTGGCATCTCCTTAGCACAAGGGGTTTGTTTAGATGAAGTAGAGTTTGTTAGGTGTATTCAGGATTGTTTCCTGATGCAATATGTAGACAAGCCAACTAGAGGAGAGGCTGTACTTATTCTGGTATTGGGAAATGAACCTGGTCAGGTGTCAGATCTCTCTGTGGGAGAGCATTTTGGAGGTAGTGACAACAAGTCTATCTTCTTCACCATAGCGCTGGAGAAGGATAGGAGCAGAAAATTTGGGAAAACATTTAATTGGGGTAGGGGGAAATATGTTGCTATTAGGCAGGAACTTGGGAGCATCAATTGGGAGCAGATGCACGGCAGAAGTATGGCAAATATTCAGGGGACATTTGCATGGAGTTCTGCATAGATATGTTCCACTGAGGCAGGGAAAGGATGGTAGAGTTAGAGAACCATGGAGTACAAAATATGTACAAAATCTAGTTAAGAAGAAAGTTAACTAGGTACTGATGGAGCTCTAGAAAATTACAAGGTTGCTAGAAAGAGGCTTAAGAATGGAATTAGGAGAGCTAGAAGGGGCTATGGAAAGGTCTTGGTGAGTAGGATTAAGGAAAACCACAAGGCATTCTACAAATATGTGAAGATCAAGAGGATAAGACGTGAGAGAATAGGACCAATCAGGTGCGATAGTGGAAATGTGTGCATGGAGTCGGAGGAGGCAGCGGAGGTACTTAATGAATACTTTGCTTCAGTATTCACCAGGGAAAAAGACCTTGGCAATTTTGGGGATGACTTACAACTGACTGAAACACTTGAGCATATAGACATTAAGAAAGAGGATGTGCTGGAGCATTTGAAAAGCATTAAGTTAGGTAAGTCACCGGGACCGGATGAAATATACCCCAGGCTATTGTGGGAGGCAAGGGAGGAGATTGCTGATCTTTGCATCATCAATGGGGACAGGAAGTGAGGGAGGAGATTGCTGAGACTATTGCAATGATCTTAGTGTCAACAATAGGGACAGGAGAAGTACTGGAGGATTGGAGGGTTGCAAATGTTGTTCCCTTGTGCAAGAAAGGGAGTATAGATAACCCAGGAAATTGTAAACCAGTGAGTCTGACTTCAGTGGTGGGCAAGCTGTCGGAGAAGATCCTGAGAGCCAGGAATTATGTGTATTTGGAGAGACATAATCTGATTAGGGATAATCAGCATGACTTTGTCAAGGGCAGGTCGTGCCTTACGAGCCTGATTGAATTCTTTGAGAAAGTAACAAAACACATTGATGAAGGTAGAGCAATGGATATAGTGTATTTGGATTTCAGTAAGGCATTTGATAAGGTTCC
Source organism: Hemitrygon akajei (assembly GCF_048418815.1). Taxonomy (NCBI): domain Eukaryota; kingdom Metazoa; phylum Chordata; class Chondrichthyes; order Myliobatiformes; family Dasyatidae; genus Hemitrygon; species Hemitrygon akajei. The sequence continues at coordinate 154,438,212 of NC_133132.1, forward strand.
CCATGCAAGGCTCCTTCAGAAAGTAGTGAGGTATGGGATCCAAGGAGACCTTGCTTTGTGGATCCAGAGCTGGCTTGCCCACAGAAGACAAAGGGTGGTTGTAGATGGTTTGTATTCTGCATGGAGATCAGTGACCAGTGGTATTCCATAGGGATCTGTTCTGGGACCCCTCCTCTTTGTGATTTTTATAAATGACCAGGATGAAGAAGTAGAAGGGTGGGTTAGTAAGCTTGCTGATGATACAAAGGTTGGGGGTGTTGTGATTAGTCTAGAGCATTCTCAGAGGTTACAGTGGGACATCAATAGGATACAGAACCGGGCTGAGAAGTGGCAAATAGAGTTTGACCCGTAAGTATGAAGTGGTTCATTTCGTAGGTCTAATTTGAAGACAGAATATGATAGTAATGGTAAGACTCTTGGCAGTGTGGAGGATCTGGGAGAGCTTGGAGTAAAGCTGCTGTATAGGTTGCCAGTGTTGTTAAGTAAGCATATGGCGTGTTGGCATTCATCAACCATGAGATTGAGTCCAAGAGTCATGAGGTAATGTTACAGCAATACAAGACCTTGGTCAGACCCCACTTGGAGTACTGTGTTCAGTTCTGGTCACCTCACTACAGAAAGGATGTGGATACTATAGAGAGAGTGCAGAGGATATTTACAAGTACGTTGCCTGGATTGGAGGGTGTACCTTATGAGAATAGGTTGAGTGAACTTGGCCTTTTCTCCTTGGAGCAACAGAGGATGAGAGGTGACCTGATAGAGGTGTATAAGATGATGAGAGGCGTTGATTGTGTGGATAGCCAGAAGCTTTTTTCCAGGGCTGAAACGGCTAACACAGTACCGAGTGGCTGTCAGAGTTAAGTTTTTCACTACCAGTGGCAGTGGTGGAAGCAGATACGACAGGGTCTTTTAAGAGCCTCTTAGGTAGGTACATGGAGATTAGAAAAATACAGGGCTATGCGCTAGGGAAATTCTAGGCAGTCTCTAGAGTAGGTTACATGGTCGGCACAACATTGTGGGCTGAAGGGCCTGTAATGTGCTGTAAATTTCTATGTTCTATGTTCTATATACCTTGCAGAACATTGCAGGTATTGTTTTGCTACATATTTCCAGGTAAAAAATGTGTCTTCTCCTAGTTTTGCCTTTAAGTCTTAGTCCAACCGAAGGCTCCCCATTAAAACTGTAAAATTTAATTACTCTTTTAAATAGCACAAAATAATTGTACTTGATGTAAAGGCTAGGATTGATGTGCAGGAAGTACACCTCCCTGATGGAGTTTCACAGGGGAACTTTCAATTGCACATTGCACAAGAATTGACTTCAACCATCTCTTTGCTCCATGTCTAAGCTCATCATTTCCATGGAAATGTCAGAACAAAGCCTCCATTACGTACAATGTGTGATATTTAACTACATTTGTGGGTCACATTTGATTAGTAGAATAAATTGCTTGCATACAACTTAGACATCGGATGATTACTGATAGAATTTCTACCCTGTTCTGTTTTTCAATCCTATACAATTTATAAAATGGTCGGTTAATACATTGACAACAATCTAACATAAGGCAATGATTACCAAAAGGGTATTGGAATTATTTTCTTGTTTAAGGTGGCAATGACTGATCTGTTTCTAATTTAGCTTGCTTTGGTTACTCCTTTTTCAACTCGTAATAAGCTTATTTTGTAATTTTTAAAAATATAAATGGTTGCTGAAGTAAAGCCATATACAGTATAATGAATGCCAGTGATTGTGTAGTAGTTATTCTGGTTGAATGAGGTACAAGGTAGGACAATAGACAGCGGGGGTATAATCTACCTTAGTAATTATCTGAAACATATTTAAGGTGATGCAATGGGCACCCACATGTGTGCTTTCTTCTTCCCTAACTGTAAGGAAAGCAAGTGCTGGTGCCCTGCCAAAAGATGGTAAATTTAAAGCAATACACAAAAAGCTGGAGGAATCAATGGGTCATAAGACCATTGGATATAGGTGCAGAATTAGGTCATTTGGCCCTTCAAGTCTGCTCCCCCATTTCATCATGGCCATTCCATTTGCCCTCCCAGCCCCAATCTCCTGCCTTCTCCCCATATCCCTTCATGCCCTGATCAATCAAGGGTCTATCAACCTCTGCCTTAAAATATACCCAATGACTTGGCAACATCAATGAGGGTAAGTGGATAGTTGACATTGCGGGTTGAGACCCTTCATCGGGACTGAGAGATGGAGAGGAAATAGTCAGTGTAAAGAGGTGAGAGAAGGGTGGAGCAAGAGCTGGCAGGTGATGGGTGGATCCTGATTAGGGCGGAGGCGATGATAGTACCAGAAGTTGGGAGGTGAAAGGTGGAGCTGACAAAGGACAGAGGTTAATGAAATCTGATAAGAGAGGGAAGAAGAGCATGGAAGCAGAGGAGGAAGGTGGAGTGGAGGGAAGGGAGTGGTGAGGGAGGGAAACCAGTGGGAGCATTGTGTGCGTGTTGGTAAGATGGAAGAGACAGGGCAATGAGAGTGACAGAGACCAGGAGGAGAGAGAAAAGGGACCAAACAGGAGCAGTTACTAGAAAGTTCAAAGTTCAAAATACATTTATTATCAAAGCATCTCTACTAATATAACCTTGAGATTCATCTCCTTACATGCATCCACAAATCAAAGAAATGCAGTAGAACCCAGTACAGAGAAAGACAGTCAAAGTCAGTGTTTCTACCACAAGGTAAATCTGAAGCTCAGCACACACACCCATTCTGATAACAAAAGATATTTTTTCCTACAGAACGATGTTATTATTCTGGATGGGTATTATATTCTCAAGTCCGGGAGGCACGTTGAAGCTGATGATGCTGTTGCATCAGCAAATTGTAAATTTGTTTGCCAATAGTGGGCCTTTCCATGGGGTTAGTGAGGTTCAGATGCTCAGTAGCATGAAGGCACATTGTCATAACTTCAATTCTTATTCAAGCAGAGGCTGGCCAACAGTCTCAAAAAGATTGAGGCAAACTTTAAAGGAGCCCGAAATGTAGCATTCTTAACATTCAGAAGGCAACTTGCACCTTTAGTTTTATTGTCAAAAATCATCATTTGCTCTTCATTTGTTGAAAAGGCCTTATTGATTTGTGCAAAAGTCTTCAGTCTTATAACCATATAACAATTACAGCACGGAAACAGGCCATCTCGGCCCTTCTAGTCCTTGCCGACGCTTACACTCACCTAGTCCCACTGGCCCGGACTCAGCCCATAACCCTCCATTCCTTTCCTGTCCGTATATCTATCCAATTTTACTTTAAATGACAAAATCGAACCTGCCTCTACCACTTCTACTGGAAGCTCGTTTCACACAGCTACCACTCTCTGAGTAAAGAAATTTCCCCTCGTGTTACCCTTAAACTTTTTGCCCCCTAACTCTCAAATCATGTCCTCTTATTTGAATCTCCCCTACTCTCAATGGAAAAAGCCTATCCACGTCAACTCGATCTATCCCCCTCATTATTTTAAATACCCCTATCAAGTCCCCCCTCAACCTTCTACGCTCCAAAGAATAAAGACCTAACTTGTTCAACCTTTCCCTGTAACTTAGGTGCTGAAACCCAGGTAACATTCTAAAACTAGGTAACATTCTATTTTGCTACAGACTGGATTGGACAATGTTGGAACTAACAAGCAGGCCATTATTACTGGAATCACTGAAAAGAAGACCATAACACCCTAAGATATAGGAACAGAATTTGGTCATTTGGTCCATTGAGTCTGCTTCGCCATTTCATCATGGCTGATCCAATTTTTCCTCTCAGCTCCAATCTCCCGTCTTCTCCCGTATCCTTTCATGAGCTGACCCATCAAGAATCTATTAACCTCTGCCTTAAATATATGTAAAGATTTGGCCTCCACAGCTGCTTGTGGCAAAGAATTCCACAGATTCACCACTTTCTGGTTAAAGAAATTCCTCCTCTTCCTTGTTCTAAAAGGATGCCCTCTATTCTGTGGCTGTGTCCTCTGGTCTTAGACCCTCCAATCATAGGAAACATCCTTTCCACATCCACTCTATCAAGGCCTTTCACTATTTGACAGGTTTCAATGAAATCACCCCTCATTCTTCTGAATTCTAGGGAATACAGGCCCAGAGCCATCAAACTCTCTTTATATAACAAGTCAGACAAGGCAGACTTTTGTTGTGAAATAATTCATGAGGAGAGACTAATAAAAATGGCAGCAATTTTATTTGTTGCAGGTACATCAAAACATACGGTGAAATGTGTTGTTTTCACATCAAATCAAATCAGCAGGGGTTGTGTTGGGCAGCCCACAAGTGTCCCCACACTTCCAGCGCCAACGTAGCATGGCCACAATTCACTAACCCTAACCATACTTCTGGAATGTAGGGGATAACATGAGCACCCAGAGGAAACCCTTGCAGTCAAGGGGGAACATACAAACTCCTTATAGGCAGCAGCAGGAATAGAAGTTGATCTTTAAGTTTTCGCTGTAAAGCGTTGCTCTAACTGCTACACTACCGTGCAGCCTAGTGTCCTCTTGACAAGCTTATCGCTTACAAGATTAACTATCAGGTGGCACCATTAGTGTCATCCTTAAGACTCTTGGAAGAAAAATATTTGATGAAAGCCATCTCTGTGGTCTTCCAGAAGCAGAAGTATTTTTAATATATACATTGAAACTCTTCCTTGGCTATTATTGGAGAAATATTGCAATAATGGGCATCAGGCACAAATTGTGCAGCAAAGCTTAGCAACCCAGCCAGAACCAGTCAAATCAACAGCAAAACATGATTACATTATTATTGTGGTGACTTTGAATTGCAATTTTCCTACAATCCTTTAGGTGTTCAGCTGAAATCTATTCATGATACTTAACTCCTGAAATTTTTGAACTGTTTCAATAAATCATTCACGTATAGAGCCAGTGCAATACTGAAAAAAATCTTAATAATCTTTTAAAAATCAAAGTTTGTTATGTAACATCTGTTGGATAATTTTCAGTCAAATGTATAGATCTGAGCATTACAGAAGTTGTTTTGTGTGAAAATAGAAACCACATTTCAACAGTCACTGGAATCTCAAAATAAACCAAAATTACTATCCTGCTACAGCTTCGATTCTGAAATTCTATTCTTCAAAGAGAAGTTGGATTACAAAAGGTAAACATTTTCCAATGAAAATAAGTATTGAGAATTTCCAGTTCTGTTTCAAATAGAAAATGTTTAATTATATGAAAGCAGGAAATAATTTGAGAAAATGTTTGTCACTTTTAGACTGACTGGGCTTGATCTGCAGTGGGTAAATGCAAACTACAAACTGAAAGTGTCACCCAAAATTAGACATGCATGTAATATACTGTGCATCTGTCTAAATTATGTGTAACCCTCTCACCAGGGCTCATATACGAACGGCTTGTCGCTAACTCTGCTAACAGCCACATGACTCAACAAGATGAAAAGGACACCTTTGGTGAACAATATACATCTAGCATCAGTATGATTTGGGGTTCAATCAAACAGCAAAATTGGGATGTTCCGATTAAGGAACATTGATTGTGAGAAGTGCTCTGTAAATATTGCTCACACACAATTATTGGTCGCCAAAAAATGACGGATCGCACACCAGCATAAAATTATTAAGGAAGTATATTTACCAATTTTTCAACATTATCAAACAGTTAACAGGAAAAGAAAAGGAAGATAAAAGGACCCATTATTGTTAAACGATTCTAAATGTGCACATAAACATTGGAGCTTGTCTCTGTAGTATCTGGGTGTATCGCTTTACTCATTATGCTAAATACCCATCACCAACAACAGGTAGAACTTCCCTTCTTGGAATCCTTTGTCTGACAATGCACTCCTTGCATTAGGGTCTCCCCTGCAGATGGGACCCTCCAGGAGTCTTCCCTGGTGTCTCTCTCTCTTTCTCTCTGCACCTCCCACAAAAGACCTCAAACCAGAGTACTGTCCTTCAGAAAATCTCATCCTGCCCAGCTATCTAGAATCCTCTCTCACATCCCACTGGGCAGAAAGTTACAAGTACCCAGACAGTCCTGATTGGCTGACACATCATTGCTAAGTTGGGCAATATGGCCCTTATCTTTAGCGAAAGCCAAAACACTCTGACTAGCAGGATATACTGCTTTTACAGAAAACTGCTAAACTAAAAATACCTCATAACATAGCAGTAAAAATCTTATGTAGGGCATTACGTATGTGAATTGCTAAAGGGATATAATCATTCTCATTTTAGTTAGACTGGTTAAAATGGAGAAAACATTTTCCAATAACAATGTGTACAATGTACTGTGTATGTTAATCAAAATGGCTTCTTTGTTTTGTTAAGAGTAGGAATGCTTCTTTGTATGATAAGTGCTTTCTCTCACAGTTGTTTAGCTTTAGACTTGCTGATATCGGGATTGTATTCATTTGTTGACCAATGGGGAATGTTATTTTGTCTTGTGAACCTGGGAGCTTGGGGGGTTTTCAGGAGAGTCGGGAAGAAGACGCCCAGGAAGGTGGACGTGCGCTGCACTACTCAGTCGACCACCCGGGTGGTCCCAGGTGCGAGGACGTGGAGGTCGGAGGAAAGTGACGAGGGGTCGAATGGTTCGATGGTTGAGCTCCAACGATGTGCACTAAACTGACTGAACTTTGATAAGTTGGCAACTTTTACTTTATTTTCTTTTCCTTCATATATATTGTATTGCACAGAACTCTTTTAGTTTTAGTAAAATCTTTCAAGTGTGTTCCATAACGGTATCTGGTGTGAGTTTGATATTGTGTGTGTGCGCACGGCATAAACTGGATTCTTACTGCACCTGCGTGTATGGGAGGTGGGGTTGGTGAGTGGCTGGATCTCCTTTTCCCCTAGACATATACCAGCCTGTTGGGTAAGTATTACAAATGTATTTGTTGAGTTGTCAGTAGAACAGCACGTTTCATTCTATTTCTCATTTTAATTAGACGAGAATGAAATGTGTTGTTCTATTGATAACTCATCAAATACATAGGTATTGGAAATAGTTTTCCCCATTTTTTAAAATGGGCAGATATTACAGTGAAGACTAAATAACTGGCAAGGCGTTTTATTTAAAGAGTAACACACACAAAAGGATGGAGGAACTCAGCAGGTCAGCCAGCATTTATAGAAAGGAATAAGGAGTCGATGTTTTGGGGTGATACCCTTTTTCAGGAGTGGAAAGGAAGAGGGAAGAATCCAGAATAAGCAGGGGGGAAAGGAGCACAAGCTAAAAGATGATGGGTGAAGGCAAATGAAGGTAGTTAGGTGGGGAAGGGGTGTGTGGCGACCCACTTTCTGCGCAGGCGAACTGGCTCACAAATAGCCAGCATGCGGGGGGAGACTTTGGTAATGCACCTCTGACATCATTTCCGCCCGGAGAGGGCAGGCGCTAGGGATTTAAATACCTGCGCCGCGAAGTTTGAATAAACTAGTCTCGAAACGACTTACCGACTGCATATCGTTATTTCAGCGCTGTGTGTAGCACATCGCTACATTGGTGACCCCGACGGTCCAAACGGGATTTGGACCAAAGATGACCGACTCTTCATCTGTTCACGCAGTTTTGCTAAAACTGCCGACTTTCTGGACGCTGCGACCACGCGTGTGGTTTAGCCAAGCAGAAGCCCAGTTCCAGATTCGGCAGATATCCTCTGATTCCACGCGTTACTACCACGTGGTGAGCGCCCTTGACCAGGAGACGGCCGCCCAGGTTGTGGATTTCATACAGTCACCCCCGGAAGAAGGCAAATATGAAGCATTCAAAGCGCTGCTCATTGGGACCTTTGGCCTCTCACGGCGTGAGCGGGGTGCCCGCCTGCTTCACCTGGACGGTTTGGGAGGCAGACTGCCGTCAGCATTGATGAACGAGATGCTGGCACTGGCTGACGGACACAAGCCCTGCCTCATGTTCGAGCAAGCGTTCCTAGAGCAACTGCCAGAGGACATACATCTGCTGCTGGCCGACGCAGATTTCGGCGACCTCCGGAAGGTGGTGGCCAGGGCAGACGTGCTGTGGAAAGCCAAGAGGGAGAGCGTGGTGTCTGTCGGTCAGATTACCAGGCCATGCGCCCAACAGCAGACCAGACCAGGCCCGGCAGGGGGGCGCACACAACACAGAGACAGGAGTGAGGAGGCCAGTGAACAGCGGTGTTTCTACCACCAGCCGTGGGGCACAAAAGCCCGCCGTTTTCCCCGCCCTGCAAGGGCCAGGGCCAGGGCCAGCTGCCACTAATGACTATGGCGGCTGGCCACCAGGACAGCCTCTTGTACGTCTGGGACAAACAGTCGGGACGCCGCTTCTTTCCACGCTGACACCGGAGTGGAAATCAGCGTCCTGCCCCCGACGGGGTACAACACCCGCAACAGGAAACCAGGACCCACCCTGAGGGCTGCAAACGGCAGCTCGATACGGACCTACGGCACCCGCACAGTGCAGCTGCAGTTCGGCGCCAGCCAGTTCACGTGGGACTTCACACTGGCTGCCGTGGCCCAACCGCTCCTGGGGGCGGACTTCTTGCGAGCTCACAGCCTGCTGGTCGACTTGCAATGGAAAAGACTGGTACATGCCGAGATTTTCCAGACGTTCTCCCTGGGTGAATCCAAGTTGCCAGCCCCACACCTGGACTCCATCACGCTGTCGGACAACAAATTCACCAGAATCCTGGCAGACTTTCCATTGATTCTGGCACTGCAGTTCACGGCAGCCATGTCCAGACATGGGGTACAGCACCACATTCCGACCCAGAGACCACCCCTCTACGCCCACGCACAAAGGCTCCCCCCGGAAAAGCTCTGCCTGGCGAAGGAGTTCAAGAGGATGGAGGAATTGGGGATCGCACGGAGGTCCAACAGCCCATGGGCCTCCCCCCTGCACACGGTGCCCAAAGCAGCCGGGGGTTGGAGACCATGCGGTGACTACCGCAGACTGAACGAGGCTACAACTCCAGACCACTACCCCGTGCCACACATACAGGACTTTGCAGCAAACCTGCATGGGGCAAGAATATTTTCCAAAGTAGACCTCATCCGGGGATACCATCACATCCTGGTGCACCCTGAAGACATCCCCAAAACAGCACTCATCACCCCGTTCGGCCTGTTCGAATTCATCCGAATGCAGTTCGGCCTGAAGAATGCTGCACAGACGTTCCAGTGGCTAATGGATGTGATGGGACGCGACCTGGACTTTGCGTTCATCTACTTGGACGACATCCTTATAGACAGCGGTAGTCGCCAGGAGCATCTGTCCCACCTCCGCCAGCTCTACTCCCGCCTGAGTGATTTTGGTCTCACGATCAACCCGGCCAAATGCCAGTTCGGTCTCGATACCATCGACTTCCTGGGCCACAGGATTACCAAAGACGGGGCAACACCTCTGCCCGCCAAGGTAGACGCGATCCGCCACTTTGCCTGGCCCAACATGGTCAAAGGCCTACAGGAGTTCATTGGTATGGTGAACTTCTACCACCGTTTCCTCCCCTCAGCAGCTCATATCATGCGCCCTTTGTACACCCTGATGTTGGATAAAGGCAAGGACATTACTTGGGACGAGGAGGCCGCGGCCACTTTTGTTAAAGCCAAGGAAGCTTTGGCAGATGCCATGATGCTGGTGCACCCCAGAATAGATGTTCCGACTGCACTCACAGTGGACGCATCCGACACAGCAGTCGGTGGGGTGCTGGAGCAGCTCATCGAGGGGCGCTGGCAACCCCTGGCGTTCTTCAGCAAGCACCTATGACCACCCGAACTCAAGTACAGTGCTTTCAACCGGGAGCTGTTTGCACTGTATCTGGCAATCCGGCATTTCAGGTACTTCTTTGAAGGCAGGCTGTTCACCGCGTTCACGGACCACAAACCGTTGACCTTCGCGTTAACGAAGGTGTCCGATCCCTGGTCGGCTCGCCAGCAGCGACATCTGTCCTACATCTCCGAGTACACGACGGACACCCAGCATGTCTCAGGAAAGGACAACGTCGTGGCAGACACACTCTCCAGACCAGCTGTCCAGGCCCTGTCACTGGGGGTGGACTATGCAGCACTGGCGGAGGCACAGCAGGCAGACGACGAGATGCCCAGCTACAGGACCGCAGTCTCGGATTTGCAGCTGCAGGACTTTCTCATAAGCACAGGTGATAGGACCCTCCTGTGCGACGTGGCTACCGGCCAACCTCGCCCCATCGTCCTGGCAGCCTAGAGGCGGTGAGTTTTTGACTCCATACATGGCTTGGCGCATCCATCAATCAGGACAACCGTCTGGCTGGTCTCCAGCAAGTTCACGTGGCACGGACTTCGCAAGCAGGTCAGTGAATGGGCCAGAACGTGCGCGCAGTGCCAAACAGCCAAGGTGCAGCGGCACACTAAAGCCCCGTCGCAGCAGTTCGAACCCACCCACCAGAGGTTCGACCACATTCACGTGGATATCGTGAGCCCCCTACCAGTGTCCCGAGGAGCGCAGTTCCTCCTAACCATGGTAGACCGGTTCACGAGGTGGCCAGAGGCGGTCCTGCTCACCGACACATCTGCTGATTCCTGCGCCCGAGCACTGATCGCAACCTGGGTAGCACGCTTCGGGGTACCGGCCCACATTACCTCCGACAGAGGCGCCCAGTTCACCTCCAGCCTGTGGTCAGCTGTGGCCAACCTGTTGGGAATGCAGCTACACCACACAACTGCCTACCACCCACAGTCGAACGGACTATTGGAACGCTTCCACCGTCACTTGAAGTTGGCTCTCATGGCCCGCCTGAGAGGACCTAACTGGGTGGACGAGCTTTCCTGGGTCCTGCTTGGAATTCGCACAGCGCCCAAAGAGGATCTGCACGCCACGTCGGCCGAGTTCGTGTATGGCGCACCCCTGGCCATCCCAGGAGAGTTCATACCAGCCCCAAGGGGGCAAGAAGAAGAACCCACAGCAGTCCTGGACAGACTACGCGAAAGGCTCGGCAACCTGACTCCTGTACTGACTTCACAGCACGGACGGACCCCGACCCATGTACCCAAAGACCTGCAGGACTGTAAATTTGTGTTTGTACGAAGGGGCGGACACCGGGCTCCGCTACAGCGGCCGTACGAGGGGCCGTTCAAGGTGATCAACAACAATGGGTCCATGTGCATTCTGGACATTGGGGGGAGAGAAGAGGTTTTCACGGTGGACCGACTCAAACCGGCCCATGTGGACTTGGCGCAGCCGGTCGAGGTTCAGGCACTGTGGCGCAGAGGCAGACCTCCCAAACAGAGTCCGACCCAGACTGTGGACATTGGGGGGTGTATCGCCGGTTCTGGGGTGGGGTTATGAGGCGACCCACTTTCTGCGCAGGCGAACCGGCTCACAAATAGCCAGCACGCGGGAGGAGACTTTGGTAATGCACCTCTGATGTCATTTCTGCCCGGAGAGGGTGGACGCTAGGGATTAAATGCCAGCGCCGTGAATAAACTAGTCTCGAAATGACTTAGCGACTGCGTGTCGTTATTTCAGCGCTGTGTGTAGCACATCGCTACAGGTGATACTGTAAATTAGCTTTTTTGTCACAGGTTCATCAAAACATACAGTGAAGATTCAAATCAAATCAGTGAAGATTCTGCCAGGCAGCCAACAAGTGTCACCACCAACCTAGCATTCCCACAATTCACTAACACAAACCATACCGAGTTACAGGAAGGATATTGATAAGGTTGAAAGAGTGCAGAGAAGATTTACAAGGATGTTGCCAGTACTTGAGAAACTGAGTTCCAGAGAAAGGTTGAATAGGTTAGGACTTTATTCCCTGGAGCGTAGGAGAATGAGGGGAGATTTGATAGAGGTATATAAAATTATGATGGGTATAGATAGAGTGAATGCAAGCAGGCTTTTTCCACTGTGGCCAGGGGAGAAAAAAACCAGAGGTCATGGGTTAAGGGTGAAGGGGGAAAAGTTTAAAGGGAACATGGGGGGGGGGGCTTCTTCACACAGAGAGTGGTGGGAGTGTGGAATGAGCTGCCAGATGAAGTGGTGAATGCAGGCTCACTTTTAACATTTAACAAAAACTTGGACAGGTATATGGATGAGAGGTGTATGGAGGGATATGGTCCAGGTGCAGGTCAGTGGGACTAGGCAGAAAAATGGTTCAGCACAGCCAAGAAGGGCCAAAAGGCCTGTTTCTGTGCTGTAATTGATGCACCATCAATAACTCACTCTGAGACGTAAGAAGCGAGATATCGGCTTTTATTGACTGGAAGAATGAACAACACTACATCCTGGAGAATGAGGCCAGGCTCAGGCCTCAATCGCCTTTATACAGGGGTCTGTGGGAGAAGCCACAGGAGCAGTCCAGACAGGTATATGTAGTTCACCACATTCACCACAGTAATGTTCTATGGTTCTATACATATTTGGAAGGTGGGAGGAAGCTTGAATACCTGGAGGAAACCCATGCCATCACGGGAAGAATGTACTAACTCCTTACAGATTGCAGCAGGGATCAAACCCTGTTCTTACAGCTGATGCTGTAAGGCATTACGCTGACTGCTCTAAGTCGCCATACTGTCCCTCTGTCGTTGTCTTGCTGCCAGTGGTGGATCACTGCATTTATGTACAGCTGCCGTTTACAGAAGCTTCAAAGCTGCAGCTCGGTTAATGGAGATCAGCCTTTCGAAGCAGTCTGCAAAGACAGTATTGAATGGTGATCTCACAGAGAATGAAACTCAGCTTAATAATACCCACTCGTTCATTACGTGCCATGTTGTATAACATGGGCAATCATGGTCTTTCCATGATCAGGATCGTTCTTGGCAAATTTTTCTACAGAAGCGGTTTGCCATTCCGCCTTCTGAGCTCTGTGTTTACAAGACGGGTGACCCTTGCCATTATCAATATTCTTCAGAGACTGTCTGCCTGGCTTCAGTGGCTGCGTAACCAGGACGTGATATGTACAAGCTGCTCATATGACCGCCCGCCACCTGCTCCCATGGCTTCACGTGACCATGATCAGGAGGCTAAGCAGATGCTCCACTTTGCTCAAGGGTGATTTGCAGGCGAGCGGAGCACCTTCGATCTTCTTTGGTAAAGATGTGTCTCCAGCCTGCTACCCTTTAATAACACTGGAAGATGCTTTAACCAAAACAGTGCAAATTTCATTTACCCCAGCTTAAATACACACCTCAAGATCATCTTTAAAACTTATAGTTTCGTAACAATGATTTTTAGATTGCCGAATTATCATGGAGGAAATATCTTCAGGATTTTTGGAAGCCCAGAGTGATTAATATAAGAAATTACATCAATGCTCCAGTAGATGAGAATTTTGAACAAATTGTAAATTGGGACAGGGCATATAAATTAGGATGACCCAAACCACCCTGTATATTTAATGTCAATGATGAATTAACAGTATAACAGCACATTCTGTTTACAAGCTCCAATTAAGTAACTACAGCCGAATAGTGATGGCTCTTTAATCCCCAGGATATGAAAACGGAGGACATAATTCAAAGGCTTTCGCCATCCTTGGCAAGCAGGAGTCAGAGTAAAATATGAAAGAAAGCTGTGGAGAGCTAAACTTTAGTTGCAAAGAACTAGGCAAGCCTCCAAGTCCTCATTTAGGAGCCTTCTGGAGAATTATCACTCAAGTCCTGGAAAATTTGTTTGCACAAAACTTTGGCTGGCTGAAACTGTTTTACATTTACCATTTTATTTTGTTAACAATTTGTACAAAATTACCACCCGCTCTGTAAAAGCTGGGCTGCTAGCCACAGGCACACTCCCAGACTAACCTTGTCAGAGCCTGCAGATTAACAGAGAGGCCCCCAATTAAGAAACAAAGGAACAGGGACAAACCTGCGCATTTCCTTCGAGACAGATCTTCTATTTATTTGATCGTGGGTGATTGTGATTGAAACTCCATTTATTGAAATTGGACCCATAAATCTTATTCCAGAAAAATCTATCAATTTCTATTTTGACGGCCTAAATTGCACTGGCAGCCATAGCTTTCTAGGTTACAATATCCAGCTCTCAATGATACTTTGTGTAGGCAAAGTATTTCAAGATTTCACTCCAGATTGTGCTGCATGGTAGTGTATTGGTTAACACAATGCTTTATAGTACAGGCGACTTGGATTCAATTCCTGTCACTGCCTGTAAGGAGTTTATTTGTTTTCCCTGTGATTGCATGGGCTTCCTCCAGACACTCCAGTTTCCTCCCACAGTCCAAAGACCTACTGGTTGGTAGGTTAATTGGTCATTGTAAATTTCCCCATGATTAGGCTAGGTTTAAATTGGTTAGTTGCTGATCAGCATTGCTCAAAGGGCCAGAATGGCCTATTCCACCATCTATCTCAGTAAAATAAATAAGATCATCAATTTTATGATTGTATAAGCTTTTTTTTATTCTTTCACCAGAGAAAAGAAGATACTTGTATTTACTCTGTAGAGTCCTTTTATCATAACCAGATCAGAGGCATGGTGTCATGGCAACATTCTTTCCCTCGACGTCAGCAGAAGAACAGAGCCGGTCATTGAGTTCAGAAAGGGGACAGTGCACGCACTCCTCTTTACATCAATCGTTCTGAGGTGAAGAGGGTTGAAAGCTTCAAGTTCTTAGGAGTAAACATTGTCAACAGCATTTTCTGGTCCAACTACTACCATGGCCAAGAAAGTACACGAGTGGCTCTGCTTCCTCAGGAGACTAAAGACATTTGGCCTTCCTCTGTAGTTCTCACTACCTTGATAAAGCCGCCAACATAATTAAAGACCCCAACCACCCTGAGCATTTCCTCTCCTCCCTCCTCCCATCAAACAGGAGACACAGAAGCCTGAAAGCACATATGACCAGACTTCTTTTTTTGTAATTTATTTTTTTTAATTGAAGTTCATCATCAAACAAACATTTCCATAAGATGTATTTCAGACATTGTACATATATATCATATAATCATATATGTCACAAATCTCCACATAGTATTTATCTGAGGTATACACTTATAGAAAAGAGCGGAAAGAAAAAACAATGAAAATTTCTATTCCACTGTTATAAAACTATTGAATGGTCCACTAAGTATAATAAGATGGATTCTTGACCTCACAATCTACCTCGTTATGGCCTTGCACCTTATTCACCTTATTGTTTGTCTGCACTTCACATTCTCTGCAACTGTAATACATTATCATGCATTCTGTACTGTTTTCCATCAAAGTTCAAAGTACAGCATCTGCAGATTTTGTCTTGTTTGTGATTCAAACACCATACCAACTTGTGTGTGATCAATCACTTTGCAAAAGACAACTTACTGTGCAAATACAAAAAGAAAGAAACAATAAATAAATAAATACATACATAAATAAATAAATGGATAAATAGATAGATAAACAAACAAATAGATAGATAGATAAGCAGGCAAGCAATGAATGTCAAGTACATGAGATGAGGAGCCCTTGAAAGTGGGTCCATGGGCTGTAGAACATTTCACTGATGGGGCAAGTGAAGTTATCTCTTTTGGTTCAAGAGCATGATTGTTGAGGGTAATAATTGTTCCTGAACCTAGTCCTGAGACTCCTGCATCTTCTTCCTGATGACAGCAGTGAGAAGAGAGCATTTTCTATGTGGTGGAGGTTACTGATGATGTATTGAAATTATCAATGTGAATGGCATATAAAGTTTTTCACTGAACCTCGGTGAAAAATTTCAACCTACTAAATGCTACAAAATACAAGGATTTATGAAAACAGGCTTCAAAGTATAATCTATAAAGCTCTGGTTTGATAATATTGAAATTGCATCTATCTCCTTCATTTGGTTGATATTTCTTACCTGTGGATGGGATCTTAAATATTAATATGTATTTAATATTAAATAATTATGTGAGGGATACGGGACAAAGTGGATGTACGAATGGATTAATGTGGAACGTAGGCACCAGCATGAGGCTGAGTGGTCTGATTGTCTGCTCTTCATTCTATGTAATTCCAGCTATAGCAGTTAATTGAGAAACTATGAACTAGAATCTGTTTATTAAACAATCACACCATTAATATTTCCTTATTAATCAGTAATGAAACATGGTCTATATATTAATACAAACAATCAAATATTTTATAATTCAAATTTTCAATGTAAATATTTTGATGGAAGATCAAGAATAAATTAGCAAATGCTTATATTAAAAAAATCAGTCCAACTGATTTAAGCAACCTACAACGAATTATTTCCAAAATCACTTCTTTAAAATGTGTTTTCAGTTTTTGATTTTCTTATTTCTTTATTACGCTTGTCATTGTCAGCTTTGAGGATAACTCTTCATAAAAAGAACAGTTTTTAAATAATTAAGCTATTCTTACGTGAAGTATTATCTACTAATTAGCTTTTCATTTTGCTCCGTGAATCTTACCTGGTAGTCGGGACATGAAAAAGGTTTTCTTTTGAGAACACAACATTTCACTAAATATCACTAAAAATGCCTTTTCTGTGGTAAATCATGTTTAATTATTACCACAAACAATGAAGGAGCAAGCAATGGCAAGGTGAGTTTGGGGGATGAATCGATGCAGATGGAGTTCTGATGCCTGCACAGTTGGCCCAGGAGCAAGGCTGGATCACTCGAGGCACTGTAAAGAGAAGTTAGGACTGGATAGAGGAGATGTGATTTTCATGCTAATACAGCGGGCCCGGGTGCAAGGTTGGATTGCTCTGGGTGCCGAGCGGATTTGTAGAGCTTGAGTGTGGCTTCAGGCTGAGCGATGAAATCTGGGTCCGAGCAAGTCACTGGGCTGCGTGGTCTAGGCCCGGGGCCTTTTGCAGCTGCAGTACCTGGGTCCTAGTGCGAGGTACAATGCGTTGCTTTGACAATTTAAATGCCAGCCCAGATAGACTGAAAAGACAGGGTATCGATTTTGCTGATTTTGCTCGTTTTCTGAGATGGTTATCTCCACAGCTATGAAGACTGCCCTGGCTGCTGTGCTCGATTCCCACTAATATGGTGAACTGATAAGCAAGGCTTTGGGCCTACTCTAAGCTGCTCCAGGGTTTGGATCTAAGGACTCAATTTTGGTTCAGAATGCTGTTGTTCGCTTCAATTGCTTGAATGACATGTATTATTTCACTTACTCTTGCGCATTGAGCGTTGGTCATTTATTTTTATTTTTTTTCTTTAAATTGGGTTCTTTCAGGTTTTTGGTTTATGGCTACCTGTGAGTAAGCAAATCTTAAGGTTATATAATTGATACACTCTTTGATAACAAATACTCGTAAATCTTGAATCGTTTGAGGTAAAGAAACTAGCTCGTTTTTTAAATATAAGAACATAAGCTAAGACCATAAGATATAGGAGCAGAAGTAGGCCATTCGGCCCATCAAGTCTGCTTCGTCATTCAACCATGGGCTGATCCAATTCTTCCAGTCATCCCCACTCCCCTGCCTTCTCCCTATACTCTTTGATGCTTTGGCCAATCAAGAACCTATTTATCTCTACTTTAAATGCACCCAATGACTTGGCCTCCACAGCTGCTCGTGGCAACAAATTCCACAGATTTACCACCCTCTGACTAAAGTAATTCCTTCGCATCTCTGTTCTAAATGGACATCCTTCAATCCTGAAGTCGTGCCCTCTTGTCCTAGACTCCCCTACCATGGGAAATAGCTTTGCTATATCTAATCTGTTCAGGCCTTTTAACATTTGGAATGTTTCTATGAAATCCCCCCTCACTCTCCTGAACAGGGAATACAGCCCAAGAGCTGCCAGATGTTCCTCACACCATAATCTTTTCATTCCTGAAATCATTCTCATGAATCTTCTCTGGATCCTCTCCAATGTTAGTTTATCCTTTCTAAAATAAAGAGCCCACAACTGCATACAGTACTCCAAGTTTGGTCTCACGAGTACCTTATGGAGCCTCAACATCACATCCCTGCTCTTATATTCTATATCTCTGGAAAATGAATGCCAAAATTGCATTTGCCTTCTTCATCACCAACTCAACCTGGAGGTTAACCTTCAGGGTATCCTACACAAGGACTCCCAAATCTCTTTGCATCTCTGCATTTTGAATTCTCTCCCCGTCTAAATAATAGTTTGCCTGTTTATTTCTTCCACCAAAATGCATGACCATACACTTTCCAACATTGTATTTCATTTGCCGCCTCTTTGCCCATTCCCCTGAACTATCTAAGTCTTCTGCAATCTCTTTGTTTCCTCAACAGTACCTGCTCCTCCACTTATCTTTGTATCATCGGCAAATTTAGCCACAAATCCATTAATCCCATAGTCCAAATCATTGACATACATCGTTAAAAGCAGCGGTCCCAACACTGACCTTTGTGGAACTCCACTGGTAATCGGCAGCCAGCCAGAATAGGATCCCTTTGTTCCCACTCTCTGTTTTCTGCTGACCAGCCAATGCTCCACCCATGCTAGTAACTCCCCTGTAATTCCCTGGCTTTTATCTTGCTAAGCAGCTTCAAGTGCAGCACCTTGTCAAACGCCTTCTGAAGATCCAAGTACACCACGTCTACTGCATCTCCTTTGTCTACCCTGCTTGTAATTTCCTCAAAGAATTGCAGTAGGTTTGTCAGGCAGGGTTTTCCTTTCAGGAAACTATGCTGACTTTGGCCTATCTTGTCATGTGCCTCCAGGTACTCCATAATCTCATCCCTAACAATCGATTCCACCAACTTCCCAACCACTGATGTCAGGCTAACAGGTCTATAGTTTCCTTTCTGCTGCCTCCCACCCTTCTTACAGTTGCAATTTTCCAGTCATCCGGTACAGTGCGATTCTATCGATTCTTGAAAGATCATTGTTAATGCCTCTGCAATCTCACCATCCACTTCCTTCAGAATCCAAGGGTGCATTCCATCAGGCCCAGGAGAATATTTTCTGATATTGTGCATATAAGTACAACAGTAATGCAAAGCCATGCCAAGAGAAGAGCTGGGATATCTTGGGATGCCACAATAGCATCTCAATTGGTGTAACACTTTACAATGCCAGCGACATGGGTTCAATTCTTGTGGCTGTCTGTAAGGAGTTTGTACATTCTCCCCATGACCACATGGACTTCCTGCGGGTGCTCAGATTTTCTCCCACGTTCCAAAGACACATAGCTTAGTGGGTTGATTGGTCACTTGGGTGTATTTGGGTGGCACTGGCTTATTAGGCTGGAAGGGCCTGTTACTATGCTGCATCCCTAAATAAAATACTAAAATTAAAATAAAGCACTAGACCATAAAAATTACATTTGATCTGCACAACACAAGTGAAGCGGTATCTGCGTAATAATCTGGCCCAGGTGCACCTCAAAAGCATTGTCTAATAAAATTAAAGAAACAAAAGACTTGCTATGACAAAATTTGAGAGGTCTGTGGAATTAGAAGGCACTACCTAAAATACAAACACCAAAAGGACAGGGGTAGGGGGTAGAATTGAGGGAAATCCACTTAGAATGGACGTGAGGGGAAATTTCTTTAGCCAGACAGAGGTGAATCTGTGGAATTCATTGCCGCAGATAGCTGTGAAAGCTAGGTCATTGGATATATTTATAGTGGAGGTTGATAGGTTCTTGGTTAGTAAGGGCATCACAGGCTACAGGAAGAAGGCAAGAGAATGTGGTTGAGAGGGATAATAAATCAGCCATGATGGAATAGTGGAGCAGACTCAATGGGTCGAATGGCCTGTGTCTCATGGTCAAACAGTCCTGCTCGCGAAACTCAAGTTGGAGAATACCTGTTTATTTCAGATGTTAGTAACCCATCCACCGCACTCCACCACGAGCAGTTCATGGTTGCAATGTGAAACATCTACAGATAAGCTGCGGTTGATCCTCTAGGCTGTCCTGACAGAACCTCTTATTGTGTTGTCAGGAAGAACAAAGCAGCAAGTGCATGGAATGTGTAGGTTGTTCTGCAGGGCATTCAGTGAATGAATAAGCAACACAATTAATAACAGATTGACTTGTTATTCTCAGATTTAAAAAAATTTACAATTGTTATTTCCATTGAATTCAACATCCCTGTATTGAGAAAACATATTTCAAATGAGAGCTCTCCATTGGAAATACTGTGTGCTGCATTTTAAAATGCTCTGTTACTTTTAACATGTTCTTTATGTGTGGACTTGTCCACAATTAGTGCAATTACAGTGGAGGAATAAGGACTGGTAATGATGCAATTTGATTCAAAATATTTTCAGCTTTAACTCATCGGGTCGTGAGGAAGTATCCCTCATTATTTTAGTGCATTGCAATATTTACTCAACTGCCCCATTATGTGTCACATCTGTGTTGAGAAACTGCTCTTCATCATCAAGGGGAAGTTAAAAGCATCAGTTGGAGGATAAAGGGCAAAGTTTAGACCAACTTAGGGATAATTGGCTGAATTGTCTAAATGGAGAAACAGTAATTAGAAGAACAACCTGCAGACTGCAGATTTCAAATCTAATCGACACTGCAAACATTTCAGAGAGAAGTATCTTAACAGCCAGAGTCCTCGAAACTTGATTATACCAGACTTAATTTTACAGACACAAGTGTACCTTACTAGGGTTGAAGTTGCATCCCCTGCCAATTCATTTATTTACTTATTTATTTTATTTCTATTTAAAGATACAGCACATTAACAGACCCTTCCAGCCCAACAAGACTCCACCACCAAATTACACCCATGGCACCAATTAACCTGCTGCCCCACACGTCTTTGGAATGCAGGAGGAAACCAAAAAACCCGGAGGAAATCCATGCAGTCACAGGGCGAATGAACGAACTCCTTACAGACAGTGGCAGGTGCTGAAGTGACACTGTAATACCGTTACACTAACCGCCATGCTACCGTGCCGCTCCCAGATTTATACTGAACTTTCTGTAAACGTTTCAGGTATGGACCAGAAGGATTACAAGACTGGAGCTTGTTCAAAGAAGTTAACCAGCCCCAGCACCTGACTCATCACACAATAAAAGCCATTCAGCAGTGTGAGGAACTATATGGGCCCTGGAGGTGTGCTGGGCTGGATGTTGAAGTGAGCTGGTATAAGGGCCCTTTATTGGTACACGTTCCAAGGTAGTGTTGCAATGGGAATGATACTACATTTGACACAATTGGTACTAATGTCGATGATAACTTTCTATAGAAAATAAAGGACACAGACCTCTCCACCACTGAGCCCATTTACAAGGGGCACTGCCACAAGAAAGCAGCTTCCATTAGCAAGCACCACCACCATCCAGGCCATGATTTCTTCTTGCTACCACCATTGGGCAGGAGTTACAGGAGCCTTATCTCATGCCACCAGATTCCAGAGCAGTTATTACCCCCTCAACCATCAGGCTCCTGGACCAGCATGGATAACGTCACTCACCACTAATCTAAACGGATCCCATATCCTACAGACTCACTTTCAAGGATTCTGCAACTCATGCTCTCAGTATAGTTTTATTTACCCAATTTGTCTTCTTCTGAACATTGGTTGTCTTCTTCTACCCTGGGTGAAAGGTGCTGGCTGTTCACACTATCTATGCCTCTCATAACCTTATATACTTCTATTAAGTCGTCGCTTGGACTCCTCACCTCCAAAAAGAAAAGCACAAGCTCGCTCAATACTGATATTACCCTCTGTCTATAACTATAATTTAACCCTTCCTATGTGTGCCTTGACCACCTGCCCTGGAACTCTTTGGCTTTGATCCTGCTCCATGGAAAGAAATACTTCCTGGTGTCTTGTCCTGGGTTAACTTTGCATGTTTCCACCCTTGTGCCACCTCGTTAGATTACTGTATTTATATTGCCTGGAATGCTGTGGACTGCTGTTCATTTTGCATGTAACACTTCTAATTTTACTGAAAGAAAGTTATCTTCAGGTTGTATTTGATAAATACATCTGGAGGGGGCGTCCGTTTAGAACAGAGATGAGGAGGAATTTCATTAGCCAGTGAGTGGTGAATCTGTGGAATTTGCTACCACAGGTGGGTATGGAGGCCAAGTCTTTGTGCATATTTAAGGTGGAGATTGATAAATTCTTCATTAGTCAGGGCATGAAGGGATATGGGGAGAAGGTAGGAGATTGGGGCTGAGAGGGAAAATGGATCAGCCATGATGAAATGGCAGAGCATGCTTGATGGGCCAAATGGCCTAATTCTGTTCCTATAGTTTATGGTCTTAATACAATTCTATATAGTTGAAGTTAATAGAATCATAGAAAGCCTACAGCACAATACAGGCCCTTCAGCCCACAAAGCTGTGCCGAACATGTCCTTACCTTAGAACTACCTAGTCTTACCCAAGGCCCAAGGCCCTCTAATTTCTAAGCTCCATATACCTGTCCAGGAGTCCCTTAAAAGACCCTATCATTTCCGCCTCCACCCCTGCCGCTGGCAGCCCATTCCACGCACTTACCACTTTCTGTGTAGAAATCTTACCCCTAACATCTCCTCTATACCTACTTCTAAGCACCTTAAAACTCTGCTCTCTCGTGCTAGCTATTTCAGCCCTGGGAAAAAAAACCTCTGACTATCCAAACGATCAATGCCTCTTATCATCTTATACACCTCTATCAGGTCACCTCTCGTCCTCCGTCGCTCCAAGGAGAAAAGACCGAGTTCACTCAGCCTTAATCATGGACCAACTCCATTCTACAATTCCCAAACCCAAAACTTTCTACCTTGCATTCTATAAATGAGCGGTATCACCACTATATAGTAAATGTCAATACTACGTTCTATTTCTAATCGGCCAACATGTCAAAAACTATTTGCCAAATTGTCATCTGCTAATAACGTTGGAATGGTTTGGGGTTATTGTTGGTAATTTATACAGCTTTCAGCCCCTGCATTCGTTTCTACAACAGACGCCGTGCTGCCCTGATTCATTCACATGCTCAGCTGCTCAATGAACAGACTCCCAAGCTCCAGATTTGTGTTTTGTGTACACCTGTTTGTGAAAACATCTGTTTCTTTTCAAGTTCAGATTCAGCATAACTTCTGCTGTTCTATTAATCAGATCCTCTTGCAGTAACAGTTCTTGTCAGTTGAAATTCAGTGCGTTACCTACAATACTTCTCTACTGATTCAGATTTCATTAACTCTCCCATTTAGTCAATTCAATGCCACATTAAATAACATATGACCTGCCCCTCCACTAGACTAGGTTTTATTTATGTGATGGAACCAAGCTCATACATTTGTTAATTATTTGGTAGGCAAAACAACCAGCAATTTAAATACTAATTGTGGGTGTATTTGCATATTAATGCAGATAGCTGCTTATTCAAAAACCCAACTCATTGCAACAATTTAACAGCTATTGTTAGCAAGACTAGCTTTAATTGTATCAGTGGCATTAATACTAAGTATTAATTAGTGAGATCAGATTCATAACTGCAAAAATGTTTCCTGTTGTTGGCATGAATTATTTTATAATGAAGTCAGATTATCATTGTCATACAGTTCAGGAAGCAGAGGCAAGGCTGCGTCACAGGAGGTTGGTGGGAGTGGTCACACGAGGCCTAGCTGGGCTAGGATCCTTTCCATCTCCTCAAATGGACACCATCAGAGGGAAGGAAAGGCGCCGCCTAGTTCAGGAGGAGGTGAGAGCAGCAGTGGAGGAGACGAGAACCTGCAAGGCGGTGCGAATGAAGCAACAGGGAGCTTGGACAAGATGGGAGAATGCGGTGGAGAGGAAAGTGACCTGGGCTGATCTGTGGAAAGCCGAACCACACCACATCCAATTTCTCACCCGGGCAGTGTTCGATGTGCTTCCAAGCCCATCAAACCAGCACACATGGGGCAAGGCAGAGTCATCAGCGTACCCACTGTGTTCCAAGCGAGGAACCCTGGAGCACATCCTCAGCAGCAGCACAAGAGCACTTGGGGAGGGACGGTACTGATGGAGGCATGATCAGGTCCTGAAGACCATCGCTGAAGCTATCAGCGCAGGAGTGGAGTGGGCGAAGCGGTCCTGACCCTCTAAGTAGGCCTTTGCCTTTGTCAGAGCTGGGGAGCAGCCAACACCCGCCAAAAGAACATCTGCAGGCATCCTGACCTCTGCAAGGGACTGGCAGCTGTTGGTGGACCTCGAAAGGCAGCTGAAGTTCCCCAACCATATCGCAGCCACCACCCTGCGACCAGACATTGTCCTTGTGTCTGAGTCTAGGAGGCAGGTGGTGATGCTGGAGCTGACAGTCCCATGGGAAGATCACTTGGAAGAGGCCTTTGAAAGGAAGCTATCTAAGTATGCAGGACTGGTCAGCAACTGCCAGCAGGCTGGATGGTGAGTGAGGAGTTTCCCAGTGGAGGTTGGATGTAGGGGATTCACAGCCCATTCCTTAGCCAGAGCCTTCAGCAACTTGGGCATGGAGGGAGAGAGGAAGAGGAGAGCCATCCGCAGTACCACCGATGCGGCAGAGAGGGCCTCAAGATGGCTGTGGCTCAAGAGAGGGGAGCCATGGAGTCATGTGTAGCTAGCCATCTGGACACAAGCTGGGGTCTGATCAGCCCCGGCTGGGTCACCTGGAGAAGGGTGTATGACGTTGAAAGACCTGAAACTCCTGATGATTCCAGGAACATCACTGAAGATGTGTCCAGAGGCATCAGTAGATGTACGCACACAGTGTGAAAGTCTTAGGCACATACATATAACTAGGGTTCCCAAGACTTGTGCACAGTACTGTAGTAATTTTATGTATTGCACTGTACTGCTGCCACAAAAAAACAAAAGCATATCTGGGTGATGATTAACCTGATTCTGATGTGGACTGAGTGGGAGGGGACAGGGAGAGGGGAATCATGTTTGGGAAAAGAGGAAGGGAGAGGGGAGGGAACAAGAAGCTCCAGAGAGATATACTGTATTGATCAATAAACCAATTGTTTGGGAATCAAATGACCTTGCCTGGTATCTCAGGGGTGTGTGCGTCTGTACGCATGCCACCACCAACCCCCCCTCCCCCCCCCCACCGGCCTTGGCACTCCTTCTCAGGCACCTGTGTCACACCCCTCTCACGGCGCTCCACCCCCGCCATTTCCAACATCCTTTGCTCCCGCCAGTTGTGCAAACTTGCTCTCCGCTCCACGTTGAGAAATACGGTACTGTGCAAACGTCTCAGGTACGCTAGCTATGCGCCTAAGACGTTTGCACAGCACTGCATGTTGTGAAAATTGTTGTTCTGTAGCAGCTGTACAGCGCAATATATAAAAAGTACTACAAGTTACAAAATAAGTAATAAATAAATAAACAAATAAATAGGTAGGTATGTAAGTAAATAAATGGACAGATAATAAATAAGCAAGCAAATAAATAGATAAATAACTTCATAGATAGTGCAAATGCAAACTATGTTACTTCAGCGAGTAAGACCACAATTAAGACTAATAATATGCATGGGGGCAAATGGCAGAACGTAGAGTTCTGAAGCAATCCACATATCATTATAAAATGTTAAAGGCAAAATGTTATAGCTATATACTGGCTAGAGCAACACTTTACAGAGCCAGAGATTGGGGTTCAATTCCCACTGCTCTCTTGGGAAGTTGTACGTTCTCATTGTAACCAAGTAGGTTTCCTCCGAGTGCTCCGGTTTCCTCCCACATTCCAAAAACATAGGGCTTAGTACGTTGCAGGCATGCTATGTTAGCACCAGAGGCATGGTGACACTTGTGTCCCCAGCATATCCTTGGACCGTACTTGTCGTTGATGCAAATGATGCATTTCTCTTTGCGCTTTGATGTTCCAGTATACATGTGACAAATAAAGGTAATCATTATCTTTATGATCCATGTGATGGGAAATGTGATATTATACAGTAGATAGGTATTTGTGATAGAGAACGCTCAGTAAACGCACTCCTTACACGCACACGCACACTTGCCATTTACTGTCATCACACTGGGTGTACACACTTCAGTGCTTTCCCCAGTATATTCTCATAATGGGTCCTAAAGCAAGCTAGTATACTCAGGTTGGCTTTATGGTGCTTCATGATGAAATATTCCATTTCTTTAGCAATGGCATGTGTAAGTGTGTACATGTTGCTTGTATTCTGTATTTAAGGTAGAAACTGCTGTTAATTTGTAAAATGATTGTAATTACATTGTGGGGTGTATCATATTCCAATTCATGTGTAGTCTTAAGTTAACTTTGTAGGTGATTAAAGGTGGTATGTCCTAGTACCTAATAAATGGGGCTCATTGCTCTTACTGGGAGAGAGGGAGATCGAATACCTATGAATAGAGCCAAACAAAACAACGTTACTCCAGGGTCCAGGTGAAAACCAATACTATAGTCAAACACACAGCACAAGGCACATATAGCACACGTATTAAAAGTATACACACACCCCCCCGGAGGCTTTCATTTTTTATTGTTTTACAACATTGAATCACAGTGGATTTGATTAGGCCTTTTTTGATGCTGATCAACAGAAAAATACTCTTTCTTTTCAAAGTGAAAACTGATCTTTACAAAGTGATCTAAATGAATTACAAATATAAAACACAAAATAATTGATTGCATAAGTATTCACCCACTTTAATATGACACAGCAAATCATCACTGGTGCAGCCAATTGGTTTCAGAAGTTACATGAAGTTACAGTTAGTTAAATGGAGATCCACCGGTATCTAGCCAAGGTATTTCAATTGATCATAGTAAAATACACCAGTACCTAGATGTCCAATTGCTGTGAGTCAGTATCCTGGCAAAATCTACACCAATCTGAAGAACTCAGAGCAAGATTGGTATACCAGAGGGACATCAGGGACTGCTATGTACTTTGCTTCATGGAAACGTGGCTCATTCCCAACATTTTAGACGAAGTCCAATGGCTTCACCATTCTCCACAAAGAAAGGATGGCTCAGTCTTTTAAAGGTAGAGGTGGAATATACTTTACGATTAACCCATCGTGGTGTGCAGATGTGGCAGTTCTGTCTAAGTCCTGCTCACGTAAAGTGGAACATCTGGCGTCCTTTTTACTTGCTGATGGACGTTTCCTAGTTGCAGTGAACTTTCCAACCCAGGCCAAATTCAGACAGGCACTGGAGTAGCTGAGCACTGTAATAAGCAGTCATGAAACAGCACACTCTGATGCTTTCCTTATCATTGAGGAGGATTTCAACCAGGCCAGCTACCAACAACATATCAACTGTGGAACCAAATGAGCCAACTCACTTGACCACTGTTACAACACCAGCAAGAATGCTTACCATGCTGTTCCACGCCCCACGGTTTGTAAAGTCTCATCACCAGGCTGGTTTCTACTCCCAGAGACTAAAGACCTCAGTACCAGTGGTGATGACCAAGAAGGTATGGTCAAGGGAGGTGGAGAAGCATGTACAGAACTGCTTTGATTCGGTAGACTGGACGATATTCAGGGACTCGTCCTTGAATCTGAATGAATGCACCATAGTCAAGACCTATATGGATTATTGTGTGCCTCTGAGAACTTACCAAACATACCCAAACCAAAAGCTATGAATTAACCAGGAGGTATATAATCAACAGATGGCTAAATCTATGGAAGGCTACTTTATTATGAATTATGAAAGTATTATGAACAAAGTGGATGAGCTTGGAGCATGGATCAGTACTTGGAGCTATGATGTTGTGGCCATTACAGAGACTTGTATGGCTCAGGGGCAGGTATGGTTACTTCAAGTGCCAGGCTTTAGATGTTTCAGAAAGGACGGGGGAGGGGGAGGCAAAAGAGGTAGGGGTGTGGCACTGCTGATCAGAAATAGTGTCATGGCTGCAGAAAAGGTGGACGCCATTGAGGGATTGTCTACGGAGTCTCTGTGGGTGGAAGTTAGGAACAGGAAGGGGTCAATAACTCTACTATGTGTTGTTTTATAGACCACCCAATAGTAACAGGGACATTGAGGAGCAGATAGGGAGACAGGTTCAGAAAAGGTGTAATAATAACAAGGTTGTCGTGGTGGGAGATTTTAATTTCCCAAATATCGATTGGCATGTCCCTAGAGTGAGGGGTTAGATGGGGTGGAGTTTGTTAGGTGTGTTCAGGAAGATTTCTTGACACAATATGTAGATAAACCTACAAGAGGAGAGGCTGTACATGATCTGGTATTGGGAAATGAACCTTGTCAGGTATCAGATCTCTCAGTGGGAGAGCATTTTGGAGATAGTGATCACAATTCTACATCAGCAAAGCTCAAGGCAATTAAACAAGAACTCTCACCCCCAAAAACTTCTGCTGCCTTCCTGTCTGCTTCGAAGAATAAGTTGAAATTTCTCCAAAAAGAAAGCACATCTCCTGGACAATTTTAATTTTAATTTACTAGAGGAAGCACTGGAAATTAACATTTTCACTGCCAGTGATAGCTTTGCCTTGAGAGCAGCCTGCTCTTCATACAAAGCCAGAAGCACATCCAGTAGCTTCTGCTGGCCACTGGGTGAAGTAACGAATGTTCTGACCGCTTCATGATCAGTCACTCACCTGAGCAGACACAGAGACATCGACACTCTCTGATGCAGCCCCGGCAAGAGAAACTGAGGGTCACCTTAACTGGTGCTGCCAAGTGAAGTTGGCTTAGGCCCTTGTTACAAATGGGACTTATCGTCATAGATACGGCATAGGTTCCTGATGTTTGTGCTCTATGCACAGTAACATTTACTCCTTCTTGCTTTGCCTTCTCTACAATGGGTCATATGTGGAACCTAAATGCAAAAATTGCTGTAATCTTTTCCCTGCAGCTGAAACCATCTGCTCCTCCCCCTCCCCCACGGCCCGCTTTTCATCAAACAGCTTCCCTGCAGTTTTTGACCCAGTCTCAGTGAAATACAGATCATCTAGCAGTCAGAATATTCACTTCAAAATTAGTTTAAAATAGCAATGCTAGTTGTTTCCCAACTGTTCAGTCCTTGGAAAGGCAAGAGTTTTAATCAAACCACAAGATCAATTGCTAGCACTTGTTTTGTCATGAATATTGATACTAAAGTTCTTGAGAATTACCATACACAATTAAGTGGAAGTTAAAAAATCTGTCTTTGTCTTTTTTGTCAAGAGGTTCCGAACATTCTGGCACGAACAAGAGATAACACAGCTCCATTGTAGTGCTTTGTAACACATTAGATGTTGATTTACACAGAACTAGAAACATGACAGAATAGTACTCTGTAACTAACTCATCCCATTTGGCACATTTGTTATGTGGAGACTCATTTCCTGGATCAGTCCAACTTCCTTCTGCTTCTCATTCTGAGGAATGAGAGGTGATCTCATTGAAATTTAGGCAGTTCCTATGGGTTTGACAAGAAGAATGAGAGTTTGATGTTTTTCCTAAACTGGGCATTCAGAACTGGTGGCAAGAGTCTAAAATAAGGGATCAGCCATCCAAGGCAGAGACAGAAAATTATTTCTTTATCTGGAGCCTCATGAATCTCTGTAGTTCCATGCTCAAGAGAGATGAAAAGGCTCAGTCACTGAATACGACAAAGATCAACGGATTTTTAGATTTTAATGGAATCGAGGCATAAGGAAGTGAGGTAAAAGATCCCCACGACTTATTTGAATAGAGAAACAGGTATGAAGGGTTGAGTGACGAACTTCTGTTTCTAATTCGTATGTTGGTAAGGGAAGAATGCTTTGCTTTCACTTCAGGCATCTTCCCCTTTACACTCAGGTCTAAGCAGTTATTTTGATGGACTTCTACCTTTCACTCAGAGTCAGAATAGAGACAACAGGATCTTTTTCTGTAGACAGGACCCTCTCACTTGCTATAAATACTTCATTCTTATCAGAGAAAATAATATATTTAGCATGCTTGATTGTTATAGCACATGCCCCCTAATCAAGGCAGCATCTTCTTCGGCATCCTCTGCAAAGCCTTGGCATACTTCCAGTAATGGGGTAATCAGAACTGAATGCAAAACTCCAAATGTGGCCTAGGCAACATAACTTCCTAACTCTTGAACTCAGTACCTTGTCTAATAAAGGCAAGCACACCATTCCTCTCTATCTGTGCATCCACTTTCAGGGAACTATTGACTTGGACCCAAAGACCCTTCTGTTCATCAACACTTTATTGTCCCTTTATGTTTGATCTCTCAACAGGCAACATGTCACTGCTTGAACTCCAGGTGTCATTTCTTTGCCCATATTTGCAACAGATATGAATTCTTGGGCATTTAGCCTCCATTTCAAAACTAATTCATTCGTTTTTGTTTATTATTCTCAGTAAATTCTAACCTTTGTCCTTTTCTGGTCTACAAACTTCACAGACTGGAAAGAGCAGGAAGTGATGATGAAGCGAGGCTTGACAGCAGAGACGATAGCACCTTGCACAACTGAGAGAGTAGAATTCTTGGGCTGCTGAGAACTACTGTGAATCCTTGTTCGCCAACTGCACAAAGTGCAAAGTATGAAGTAAATTTATCATCAAAATACTTATATATCACCATATACAATCCTGAGATTTGTTTTCTTGCAGGAATACTCAGTAAATACGGGAACCATAAAGGATCAATGAAGGACCACATCCAACAAGGTAGAAAAGCAACCAAAGTGCAAAAGACCACAAACCGTGCAAGCACAAAAGGCGAAGAGTGGTTGTAGACCGGTCACATTCTGCATGGTAGCCAGTGACCAGGGATGTGCCTCAGGGATTTGTTCTGGGACCCCTTCTCTTCGTGACTTTTATAGATGACCTGGACGAGGAAGTGGAGCGATGGCTTAGCAATTTTGCCGATGACACAAAGGTTGGAGGTGTTGTGGATAGTGTGGAGGGCTGTCAGAGGTTACAGCGGGACATTGATAGGATGCAAAATTGGGCTGAGAAGTGGCAGATGGAATTCAACCCAGATAAGTGTGAGGTGGTTCATTTTGGTAGGTCAAATATGATGGCAGAATATAGCATTAATGGCAAGACTCGGCAGTGTGGAGGATCAGAAGGATCTTGGGGTCCGAGTCCATAGGACACTCAAAGCTGCTGCGCAGGTTGATTGTGTGGTTAAGAAAGCATACTGTGCATTGGCTTTCATCAACCATGGGATTGAATTCCAGAACTGAGAGGTAATGTTGCAGCTATCTAGAACCCTGGTCAGACCACACTTGGAGTACTGTGCTCAGTTCTGGTCACCGCACTACAGGAAGGATGTGGAAACTATAGAAAGGGTGCAGAGGAGATTTACAAGGACGTTGCCTGGATTGGGGAGCATGCCTTATGAAATTAGGTTGCGTGAACTTGGCCTTCTCTCCTTGGAGTGATGGAGGAATAGAGGTGAACTGATAGAAGTGTATAAAATGATGAGAGGCATTGATCATGTGGATAGTCAGAGGCTTTTTCCCAGGGCTGAAATGGCTAACATGAGAGGACAGAGTTTTAAGGTGCTTGGAAGCAGGTACAGAGAAGATACCAGGGGTAAGTTTCTTTTACATAGAGAGTAGTGAGTGCGTGGAAAGGGCTGCCAGCGACTGTGGTGGAGATGGATACAATAGAGTCTTTTTAGAGACTCCGGGATAGGTACATGAAGCTTAGAAAAGTAGAGGGCCATAGGTAACCCCAGGTAACTTCTAAAGTAAGTACATGTTCAGCACAGCATTGTGGGCCGAAGGGCCTGTATTGTGCTGTAGGTTTTCTAAATATCGAGAGTGTTTGAAAGTGAGCCCATAGATTGTGGGAACA
Organism: Hemitrygon akajei; assembly: GCF_048418815.1. Taxonomy (NCBI): domain Eukaryota; kingdom Metazoa; phylum Chordata; class Chondrichthyes; order Myliobatiformes; family Dasyatidae; genus Hemitrygon; species Hemitrygon akajei. The sequence continues at coordinate 154,469,810 of NC_133132.1, forward strand.
GTTCAGTGATGGGGCGAGTGAAGTTATCACATAAATTCAAGTGTCCGATGGTTGAGGGACACTAACTGTTTCTGACCCTGGCTGAGTGCGTCCTGAGGCTTTTATACCTTCTTCCTGATGGCAGTGATGAGAAGAGAGCATGACCTAGGTGGTGGGAGTTCCTGTTGATGCATTCTCCTTTCCTGCATCAGCGCTGTCTGCAGGTGTGCTCAACGGTGGGGAGGGCTTTACCCATGATGGGCAGGGCTGTATCCACTATTTTTAGGAGGTTTTTCCCGTACAAGGGCATTGGTGTTTCCATACCAACTGTATCCACAGTTCTCTGACGTGATGTTAGCAAAGTATTTTGCAGCTTTCCTGTCTGGAGTTACAGGCAGAAATCCTTTATAAAGTTCTTACTTGGGACTCACTATGCCCTTACTATGGATATAATGCAGTAAATTTAGCCATGCAACTCAGTTTTAACATAGAAGAGTGATGATGCTGGCTGGTTCTTCACTTGCGAAGATCAGGAGGGACAAAGAGACCTCAGAAGCAACGGCATAGTCGTTGGTGACTGTGGAGGCCAATTCTGGATCTGCAGACTCTGGAGCAGTGGGGACATGGGAACAGCTGGGATGTGGGCGCTTGGCTAGTAGGAATCTTCCTGCGCCTGCTCTTCTCTTCAGCAGTCGTTCTTCTAGATTCCTCAGAATTCTCGGCTGCTCTGTGGATCAGCTTTCTCCAGCGGTCCCTGTCACAAGCCAGCTGCTGCCACTCGTTGACCTCGATATTTACCTGAGAGAGCTGCTGCTTAAGTTGGTCTTAATACCTCCTGTGTGGGTTACCGCACTCTCTCTTGCCCTGAGAGAGTTCTCAGTAGAGAACTGTTTTCAGTTACCTGGGGAGTTGTCCGTGTGAGACATGTGGCCTGACCAGCAGAACTGCTTGGGCAGTTCGATGCCTTCTCCAGGACCTCGATGTTAGAGACATGACCCTGCCAGCTGATACCCACGATGGAACGGAGGAAATGCTGATGGAAGTGTTTGCGCAACCGGATTTGCTTGCAGTACAAGACCCAGGCTTCGGAGCTGTACAACAGTGTTGTGACAATGGCAGCCCTGTACACCTGGATTTTTGTGGACAGACACAGCTGGTGGTTCTGCCACACGTGTTTCTGGAGGCGGCCGAAGGCACTGCTGGCTCTGGCGAGTCGATTGTCAACATCCCTTACTACAGTAGCATCGTTAGAGATGATGCTACCCAGGTACGTGAACTGCTCAATCATGGTGAGAGAGTGGTCGTCAGTGGTGGTTTGAGGTGGGTTGTAAACACCATGAGGGGGCTTCTGATGGAAGATCATTGTTTTCTTCAGACTGACCATTAATCCAAAAGCCCTTGCAGCCTTGGCAAACTGAGTGACTGCAGCCTGTAGGATGCCCTCTGTGTGTGTGAGAGGAGCACAGTCGTCCACATAGAGTACATTGAACATAGAAGAATAGAGCAAAGAAACAGGCCTTTCAGCCACATCACGTTAGCAGACCGATATGCCAACCTAACCTATACAATTTACCTGCACAAAGTCTATATATATCCATTCCCTGTGCATGCTGGAGTTCATGCCAGTTGCTTCAGTGCGGCTCTACCAGTAGTTAACCAGCAGGGGGAGTAAACAACAGAAAAATAAAGATGGCTGCACCCAAAGAGACAGCATGTCTCAGGCAACTTTTCTGTGGTATCATCACGAAGGTCATTACAGACAAAAATTAAAGAAATAAGCTGTCCCTTTGTAGAATCTTTCTACCACTGTGCACAGAATTCTTAGCTGATGTTTGTATAAAAATGATATTAATGGGCATAGAGAGAGTGGTGCAGGATCTCAGCCTGAAATGTCAAGTGTTTTTTTTCTCTCCATCTCCATAGATGATGCCTGACCTGCTGAGTTCTTTCAGCATTTTGTATGTGTTCCTCAGGATTTCCAGCACCGTCTCTTGTGTTTATAGATGATTGGGCAGCCAGAGCCTTTTTTCCAAGGTGGCAAAGGCTAATATGAGAGGTCATAATTATAAGGTGATTGGAGGGGATGTCAGAGGTCATTTCTTTCTTTTTTTTAAAAAACACAGAGAGTGGTAACTACATGGAACGCACTGCCAGAAGTGGTAGTAGAGGCAGATGCATTAGGATCGTTGAGAAGACTCTTAAGATAGGCACACGGATAAAAGAAAAATGGAGGTCTATGTGGGAGGGAATGGCTAGCTTGACCATGGAAATAGGTTAAACAGTCAACTCAACATTGTGGGCCGACGAGTTTGTACTTTGCTGCTCTAAGTTCTTAAGTTGCGGGCTTGCTTTCTGCTGCAGTCCAGGTGAGAAAACACTGGAGGCAGTGTAGCGTGGTGTCCAAGCTCAGTTGGGAGCCGGCCTCTCCCATCAGTGCTGCCCCCAGTGTTCAACCAGTGGAATGACAGGCTGGATTGCTGGGAGCTGTACCATCAATTCACATGTTGCTCAGGGGCATCGACTGTACGTGTGTTTTCTTGCATTAAGATGCGTGCTTTTTTTCCCTCTCTCGCTATTTTTAATGCATGTTAGGCACCTTGGCCCCAGAAGAACGCTGTCTTGTTCAACTGTATCCATGTATGGTTTGAAGGTTAATTAAACTTGATTTGATTTTGATATGATTTATTTCAGAAACGTTTGTTTGAAGTGGCAAAACCTCAGAAAGAATCTATCTGAAATCCTAAACCCCTTTTAAACATGAAAATAATAATCGCCAGACCATTTAATTTCATTTAACATTGTGATTTTAATGCACACGCACATAAACACATATCCATACAAATGGGGACTTTAGTTTGTCATCTGTCTACCACTCACCCAGTGAAACACGTACTAACTGGAGAAGGGAATTCTATTACTACAAAAGAATTAATATAATTGTTGTGCAATACATAAAATCTACCAAGATATATTCATTCAAGTTATGTGACACAACTTCTGTCGAAAGTTGAACCCAATAGTTACTTTTAATTGGGAACACTGGCAGTCACTGAGAAATTCAAGTCACGATCTGCAGACTGCATCAACTATTTTCCAATTCAGCTGAGGTAAGTGACAGAGAAGACTGCAAGTTTCCTGCCAAGATAATGGGGTCTTAGCTTATCAGACTTAAGTTAGTTTGTGATTAACGCAAAACTAACACATTTTAGCCTCTATTTCAGAACTAACTCATTAATTTTGGTTTACTTATCCCAGTAAATTCTAACCTTTGTCCTTTTCTGGTCTAGAAACTTCACAGATTGGATAGAGCAGAAAGTGATGATGAAGTGCGGCTTGATAGCTGAGCGGTTGGCACCTTGTATAACTGAGAGAGTAGAGAAGATCGGTTAGCATGTGAGGACGTATCAGATTTGAAAGTACAAGGGAGGGCTAGTGGGGGAAGGGAAGGATAAGTCTAGAAAGCAGCTTGCCTAAATGAACACTAGCATTGAAGACACACCCCACACAGAAGACCCATAGCAATCCACAGAAAACTTGCAAATGTTCTAATCATTTCCTCATGAAGCAAAATGTATGTAATGCCGGCACACATGAAATCAATGCCATGCAGTCAAATATTCTGATGGCATTTTGGCAAGGAATGCCACGCACTGAAATTAGCTTTGGTATTTTTTGTTGCAGACCACAAAATTGTGCAAGATGTATCTAAAATTCTATGCAAGATAATAAACCTAAAAGAAACCCATCAGATTATTCATCTAGTTCCATTGAAAATGTACTCTGAAGTTCTCTAAGCCCTCTTTTATCCAACCATCTTTTCTCACCTCTCTTTAAGGTTTTCACCTCAAAATAACCCTGAGATTTAATTTTAGTGTAAGTGCAGCTTTTCCTAATGGTTTTGCGACAGCTGCTCCAGTGCCATGCAAGGATTCCACCAGCTGTTTCCATTTTCAAACTTAATAAACTTTTGTATTTAATCCCAGAAGAAGATCATAATTTTGAACTGAATTTTGCATTAATTGAACAATCCACTAATCATTTCCATGCTCACTCAGTTTTCTGGTCAATTTCCCAAAAAGAGTACTGCAATCTCAGGAGTCATTCCTTAACCACACACATAAATAATGTGAACATCCAGTTTGTCATCTGCACACCACTTGCCCAGTGATTCAATTTCTTACTGGATAAAAAGAAAAATAAGCAACATTAACTCAAGAACTATGATAATAATAACAACAACAACAGATAAAAACATAGGTGGGTTGTGATATAATCATCAAAATAATGTCATGCAGAAATTTTCTTTTTTTGCCAAAATTGGCAATAATAATAATTTTTGATGGGAACATTGACACTGAGAATTCTAATTAAGTTTATTAAATTTATCTTGGAATAGTTGCAGGACAGACTGAAAATAATGGGGTTGAAATAATCGATTATTTAATCTCCCCATTATTTAATTGGGAGAGCGCTACAGCAACCTTGCACTCAACACCAGCCTGACCAAGGAATTGATTGTGGACTTCAGAAAGGGTAAGTCAAAGGAATACACACCGGTCTTCATCAGGGATCAGCAATGGAAAGGGTTAGCAATTTCAAGTTTCTGGATGTCAACATCTCTGAACATCTATCCTGGGCCCAACATATTGATGCAATTACAAAGAAGACACGACAGCGGCTATATTTTATTAGGAATTTGAGGAGACTTGGTATGTCAACAAAGACTCTCAAAAATTTCTACAGATGTACTGTGAAGAGCATTCTAACTGTTTGCATCACTGTCTGGTATGGAGGGGCCACTGCACAGGATCAGAAAAGCTGCAGAAAGCTGTAAGCTCAGCCAGCTCCATCATGGGCACTAATTTCCCCAACTTTGAGGCTAGCTTCAAAAGAAAATACCTCAGAAAGGTGACATCCATCATTAGATAGATAGATAGATACTTTATTCATCCCCATGGGGAAATTCAACTTTTTTCCAATGTCCCATACACTTGTTGTAGCAAAACTAATTACATACAATACTTAACTCAGTAAAAAATATGATATGCATCTAAATCACTATCTCAAAAAGCATTAATAATAGCTTTTAAAAAGTTCTTAAGTCCTGGCGGTAGAATTGTAAAGCCTAATGGCATTGGGGAGTATTGACCTCTTCATCCTGTCTGAGGAGCATTGCATTGATAGTAATCTGTCGCTGAAACTGCTTCTCTGTCTCTGGATGGTGCTATGTAGAGGATGTTCAGAGTTATCCATAATTGACCGTAGCCTACTCAGCGCCCTTCGCTCAGCTACCGATGTTAAACTCTCCAGTACTTTGCCCACGACAGAGCCCGCCTTCCTTACCAGCTTATTAAGACGTGAGGCGTCCCTCTTCTTAATGCTTCCTCCCCAACATGCCACCACAAAGAAGAGGGCGCTCTCCACAACTGACCTATAGAACATCTTCAGCATCTCACTACAGACATTGAATGACGCCAACCTTCTAAGGAAGTACAGTCGACTCTGTGCCTTTCTGCACAAGGCATCTGTGTTGGCAGTCCAGTCTAGCTTCTCGTCTAACTGTATTCCCAGATACTTGTAGGTCTTAACCTGCTCCACACATTCTCCATTAATGATCACTGGCTCCATATGAGGCCTAGATCTCCTAAAGTCCACCACCATCTCCTTGGTCTTGGTGATATTGAGACGCAGGTAGTTTGAGTTGCACCATATCACAAAGTCCTGTATCAGTTTCCTATACTCCTCCTCCTGTCCATTCCTGACACACCCCACTATGGCCGTGTCATCAGCGAACTTCTGCACATGGCAGGACTCCGAGTTATATTGGAAGTCTGATGTGTACAGGGTGAACAGGACCGGAGAGAGTACGGTTCCCTGCGGCGCTCCTGTGCTGCTGACCACCGTGTCATTAAGGACACCCATCATGTCCTCTTCTCATTGCTACCATCAGGGAGGAGGTACAGGAGCCTAAAGACACACATTTCAGGAGCAGCTTTTCTTCTCTGCCACCCGATTTCTGAATGGACAATAAACCCATGAACACTACCTCTATTTTTTTCTTTCTTTTTGCACTATTAATGCGATTTGTAGATTTCTTATTACTGTTATCTATTGCAATATACAGGTGCAGCAAACCAATAAATTCCATGTCAGTGAGCTGGTAGGTTAATTGGTCATTGTAAATTATTGTGTGATTAGGCTAGGGCTAAATTGGGGGTTACTGGGCAGCACAGCTTGAAGGGCTGGGCAGGCCTACTCCATGCTGTATCTCAATAAATAAATAAATTACTATTTAACATGATTTTAATTCTGATTTTGTCAGGACTTTGTACACCCACAAGAAATTGTGATAGAAGCAAAATCCGCAACAAGCAAAAATTGAAGCAAATTTTATATGTAAATGGGTTAATGCATGCAGGTGTTTTCCCCTCAGGCTGGGTGCCACCAGAAATAGAGGTAATAGGTTAATTATGAAAGGTGAAATAGTTAAGCGGAATCTGAGGGGAAACTTCTTCCCGCCGAGAGTGATGCGAGTGTGAAATGATGCTGGACATGAGTTCAATTGTAAAATTTAAGAGAAGTTTGGATAGATACATGAGTACGAGTGGTTTGAAGGGCTATGCTTTGGGCGCAGGTACATGGGACTAGGCAGAAAATCAGGTCTGCATAGATTGGATGCAACAAAGTGCCTTTTACTATGGTACAGGACTCTATAATTGATTAAATCAATACTGAGAAAAATAAATAGTTTATAAGTTTATGACCAAGGAAATGAGATCAAGTAGTTGTTTTCTCCTCTAGGGAGACTGCACAGATATAATGGATTAACTGCTTCTCACCTTATTGTAGTAATATATGCAATCAACAACTTTAATAAAGTCCACAGTAGTTTTGTGAGTTCCACTCTGAAGGCTGTCTTCCCAATCACATGGAAGTGACTGAAAAATCTAATTAAATTCCTGCAAATATTCTCCCAGCTTCCTAGTCTAACTTCAAAGATAGCTGAAAACAATGTTGGTCTTCATTAGTTAGTGGATTAAGTTCAAGAGCCGTGAGGTAATGTTGCAGTGGTTTAAAACTCTGGGAGACCACTTTTGGATATTGTGTTTGATTCTGGTTTCCTCATTATAGGAAGGATGTGAAAAGTTTAAGGAGGATACAGAGGAGATTTTCCAGGATAATGCCTGATTAGAGAGCATGTCTCATGAGGGTAGGTTGAGTGAGCGAGGGCTTTTCTCTTTGGAGAGAAGGATGAGAGGTGACTTAATAGAATTATACAAGATGATAAGAGGCATGGATCAAGGGAACAGCCAGAGACTTTGTCCCAGGGTGGAAATGGCTAATACAAGGGGACATAAATTTAAGATCTTGGGAGGAAAGTATAGGGAGGATACAAGAGAGAAGGTTTTTACAGAATGGTAGGTGCATGGAATGGACTGCCAGGGTTGGTAGTAGAGAGAAACATTTAAGAGACTTTTAGATTGGCACATGACAGAGAGAGAAATGGAGGGTTCTGTGGGAGGGAAGGGTGTGATTGGTCTTGGATTTGGTTTAAGGGTCAACACAACGTCATGGGCTGAAGTGTCGTATTGTTCTACGTTCTAGAGGTAGAGAGAGAGACTGTTACAAGCAGACGCCAGCAGCAAGTGAGAGGCTGGTAGACGGCACTGAACACTGACTTGCCTTCTGCCCTCGCCTCGATGCTTTAATCTGCAAGATCGGTAAGAAATGGAGTCAATCACGGGCTCGCACCCCCTCTCCAGGCTGCTTGGCCTCGAGGAGACACCCGCTTCCTGGAACCCTCTTGGAGACCAAATCAAAAAACATCACATATTAGAAAAATTCAGTTTTTTTCCTTATTAGAGCTCAGTTCTATGGTGAAGGTGACAAAGAAGCAAGAGAGAGCCTCTCATGAAAAGCCAAATTGCTCACGTACATAATTGTAGGATGAGCCAGGCAAGCATATTGTAAAGAGGATTTATCCACTGCTGCAGGTATACAGAGTGCACAGATTGTAATGTCAGTCCATGTGCTATACTATTGTGACCCCAGCATTAATAAATTGGAGTGCATTGTTCCAGCTAATTCCTGCTCTTAACCTCACATGGTTGAACAAGCTATAGCAGCAGATTGAAACCCATAACAAAACTATTATCTGAAACTGGCAGGTTAATTGCTGATGGAAACCTGCTAGCTGTTGCATGTCATAAGTGCAAGAGATTCTGCAGACACTAAAATCTTGAGCAACACACACAAAATGCTGGAGGAAATCAGCAAGTCAGGCAGCATCTGTGAAGGGGAATAAACAGATGGGTTTGGTACTTTCTAGAGCTTTAAAAGTTTTAAAGTCTTTGAAAAGCATTATACCAAATGCCGAATGAATTTGTCTTACCCTGAAGCTTCTGAACAGACCAGTCTTTGTGTTAGTAGATATTCCTCAGACAATGCTTAGAAGGATGAGTAGAGGCCGCCAACAGATAAAGCTGTTACAAGAGGAAGGAGAAGTTAATGGGCTCTAAACAGAAACAAATTATCATGAGCCCTTTGGGCCTGTGCAGCTAATCATATAGCATTGGGCTCCAATGTTTCTAGAGGACCTGCATTTGTTAATTGTTGTCTTAACTAGAATTGTTAAGTGCTTGTGCCTTCTGTTTAAGCTCGTCAAGTTAATTTTGACTGATGGGTTTTTTGCGTTCTGTGATTATTTAAAGCAGACTCCTGATTGGTGCTTGTCGGGGCTCCTTGCTTTGAAATGGATTCATGTTGCTCGGTCAAGCCACTGATATTCAATTGGAATCCCTAGGTATAAACTCTTGTGTCTCTCTCTACATGGGAGTCTGTCATTTCCTCCGCACTTGGGTTCAGTCGTTGCCAGCGCACACCATGATAGAAATTCCACAAATAGTCACAGCTGAACTTCCACCTAATTCCCAGCATGGAACTGTACATGAGATACCTGTACTTCAAACAGACATCTCAAGTGAAAAGCAGTTTCAGCCACAGATGTACTCTGAAAGCAGGGCATGGATCACACTTCCAATGGCTGTCAATATCATACATGTTTGGAAGCCACGCTAGTGTAGCAGTTAGCGCGATGCTATTACAGCTCAGGGCGTCGGAGTTTGACGTTCAATCCCAGCATCCTCTCTGAAGAGTCTGCATGTCCACCCTGTGGAATATGTGGATTTTCTCTGGGTGCTCCAGTTCCCCTCCACAGTCCAAAGATGTACCAGGTAGGTTCATTGGCCTTTGCAAATTGTCTTGTGATTAGGTTAGGGATAAGTTGGGGTTGATGGGGCAGCACTGCTCAAAAGGCCGCAAGGCTTACTCGCACTGTATCAGTAAATAGATAAATAAACAAGTAACTCATAATGGCCATTGAGCATACAATCCTCCCAGGCTGAAACTGGCAATATTTGAAATACCCAGCATTTTGACACTCAACTTATTACAGCTTGAGGTGTCAGAGTTCAGAGTTCAATTCTGTTGTCCTCCATAAGATGTCTGTTTCTTCTCGTAAGCGTGTGAGTTTACTCTGGGTGTTCCCGTTTCCTCCCACAATCCAGACACATGCCAGTTGGCCATTGTAAATTGTCGCATGATTAGGCTCGGTTTAAATAGGTGGACTACTGGGCTGTGCGACTCGTTGGGTCTGAAGGGCCTGTCCCACACTGTATCTCTAAATAAAATAGATCAAGCAAACAGGGAGGTAGGTCACTCATTTTCTCTATTCCAAAACGGTGAGCAACATCAGCTTCTTCCTTCTCCAAGACAGCAAGGATGCATGATTCTGTTAGGATTGTAGGCCCATTAGATAATGCCGTTGATTCCATGCATATTGCTTTGCAGGTCCCCATTTGACAATTCCCATGGCCTGCCATACAGGTGATTGGATCCACTTACTGCCACATGGGTGATGGTAAACACCACCTGGGTTAGAGACAGTATCTTACGGGTGGGTGGGCTGAGGCTTTTCTCTTTAGTGCGAAGGAAGATGCTGGTAACTTGATGGAGGTGTACAAGTTAACAACAAGCATAGATCAGGTGGACAGCCAGAGATTTATTGCTAGGGCAGAAATGGCTAATACAAAGGGGCATAACTTTAATGTGATTGGAGGAAAATATAGGTGGGATGTCAGAGGTAAATTTTTTACACAGAGTGGTGGGTGCGTGGAAGGCTCTGTCAGGGTGGTGGACACCATCGTGGGTCAAAGGGCCTGTATCATGTACTGTGCTCTGTGGATCTGGTCTAGGAAGCTACATTGTGCTTTCCAGAGTGAATGTCAGAATCACGGGCCAACAGGCAACAGCAAAGGTGTAAGAATTACAGATCAGCTTCACTGAACCAATGTCCCTGGAATACTTCCGCAGTCTGCTTCCTTCCTGCCCTGGCATCTTTTATATACATCGCAGCCTGCAAATAAACTTCTAAATTATACAGTGTCTGCAATTAAAGAATGAAGGTGTTTGTCCTGAGCACCTGTATTAACTAATCATTCTCTTAACTTGAGCTGTTAAGCCCTTGTGCTTTCAGTTCAATCATGCCAAGTTAATTATGACTAGCTCGTGTTTCCTGCGTTCTATAATTATTTATAGAGGACTCTCATTTAGTGCCTGAGCAGAGTCATTGTGTTGGAGAGGATGAATTGTTGCTCAAACTCTCCTCCGAGGCTCCGTTAGTATTGCTATGTTTAAACCCTAGTTTCCGTCTCTTCATGGGGACTCTGCCGTTCTTGCATTCTTGGGTCGAGTTGTGAGCCTGCCATCCACGACTCCTGGGTTGAGTCAGTGCCAGAGACCCCCATGACAGCTAAAGCCTACTGACCCTCCACACTTGGGTCCAGCCTTCCGGGAGCACGCCGTGACCGTGTTAAACTAAGTGTGCCTTCATACTCACTCTCTTCTGCACGGTGTAGTCAAATGTTAATCGCTTTGTCATTTGGCTGGAGAAAGAGTGAAAATGGTAGGGTATAGTGAGAAGTGAGATCAAATGGATAAGGTCTGTGTATAATCTAAAACTTGTAGGCCAATAGCTAATTAAGTAAGTGAGAGATTATAAGTTATGTTATATATACAGGACTGTGCAAAAGTCTTCGGCACCCTAGCTGTATATAGATGTGCCTAAGGACTTTTGCACAGTAGTGTATGTTATATAGCAACATGCTATTAATATATTATATAAAACCATATTGTAAGAAGTATTATTAAGTACAACATAATTATCATCATTAGGTGCCATGTTGTATGATGTAGGCGATCACAGTCTTCTGTCTGTCTTTAATCTGGGAAGATTTAATAAGATTTTCAAAACTTTTGCCTGTCCATCCTTTGACGTACCTCATGAATGTCGTGTGATTCTTCCATTCATTGCAGGAAGTTGGAGCTTCTCTTTCCTCAGTACATGCCCCAGGTTGAGTCAGTGGTGAAGAAGGCAAATGCAATGTGGGCATTCATTTCTAGAGGTATAAGAGCAGGGATGTGATGTTGAGGCTCCATAAGGCACCCGTGAGACCACACTTGGAGTATTGTGTGCAGTTTTCGGCTCCTATTTTAGAAAGCATATACTGACATTGGAGAGGGTTCAGAGCAGATTCACGAGAATGATTCCAGGAATGAAAGGGTTACTGTATGAGGAACGTCTGGCAGCTTTTGGGCTGTATTCCCTGGAGTTCAGGAGAATGAGGGGGGATCTCATAGAAACATTCCGAATGTTAAAAGGCATGAACAGATTGAATATGGCAAAGTTACTTCCCATTGCAGGGGAGTCTAGGACAAGAGGGCACAAATTCAGGATTGAAGGACGTCCATTTAGAACTGAGATGTGGAGAAGTAACTTTAGTCAGAGGGTGGTAAGTCTGTGGAATTTGTTGCCACGAGCTGTGGAGGAGAAGTCATTGGGTGCATTTAAGGCAGAGATAGATAGCTTCTTGATTAGCCGGGGCATCAAAGGGTATGGGGAGAAGGAAGGGGTGTAGAGATGATTGGAAGAATTGGATCAGCCCATGATTGAAAGACAGAGCAGACTTGATGGGCCGAATAGTCTACTTCTGCTCCTATGTCTTATGGTCTTATGATGTAAATTCCAGCTGCAGTTTCCTGATTGATGATATCAGCTCGCTTCTTATTCTGGCTTTTCACAACATTTCCTTATTTGTTGCTCTATGCTTCCACGATATTTTCATCATTCTCCTCAGGAACCACATTTCTGCAGCTTTGAGTTGATGCACCATCAATAACTCACTCTGAGACGTGAAGGCGAGATATCGGCTTTTATTGACTGGAAGAAGGAACAAGCAGTGGTTGACCACCATACTACATCCTGGAGACTGAGAGGCCGGGCTCAGACCTCCATCACCTTTATACAGGGGTCTGTGGGAGGAGCCACAGGAGCAGTCAGCAGGGGGCGTGTCCAGACAGGTATATGTAGTTCACCACATGAGTCTTCCCTCATTTTGCTTTGATATTGTCCAACATTCACTTCCATTATGTTAGTGTGGTCTTGAGGCCTCCGTTGGTCAAAGTTGACCATGGGTATTGCGTCTTAACAGTCTAGTTCTTCTGGCTATCTGTCCCATAGGACGATGATGGCTGCTTTCAGTCAGTTAGTGGGGTTTGAGGATACCCCACTCCTCAGAAAGGAACACCGTGTGCGTGAATGGATTTTAGGCGAGTACGGGGTTGCACAAGTCCAGACCCACCCTCTCGACATCCCCTGACGGATCCAGCGGCACGGTGGGGTCCGAGACGGCTGGGGGAAGTTCTTTTGCAGTGAATGGCCAGACCGAACTTCGATGCAAGGGATGCCTTTTCTGTGCTTCACGGCACATGTTTGCTAGATGGCCGTCGACCCTACAAGAGGGGTCATCCGCCCTTTGATAGGTCTTATTTCTCGTCCTGCCGGGTGTCTAGCCACCCTCCTCACCAGGCAAGCCTATCAGTGGCACTCAGACGAGTGACCTGACCTTGTCTAGTCTAGTTACACAAGCCAAAGCAGTACGATATGGAGAGCCTGTGTAGCAGGCTCCACCTCTCCACATAGCTGATGAACCTAAAGGAATGGCAGAGATTGATACTGTTTAGCACCAACAGTGTCAGTCAGCTTTGAGAATGTAGTACTGCCTTAGGGACTCCAGCTCTGGAAGTTTCCCTCGAGGTTTACTACTGAAGCCTTCCCCATGAGAGGGTATAGCCGCAAGACAGTGGGTGTTTGAGGTCAGAGCTTTTCTTCTCCCAGATAAGCTGCCAACCACAGATAACGAACCCCATAAACCGTAAGACAAAGGAGCAGAAGTCGGCCATTCGGCCCATCGAGTCTGCTCCACCATTTTATCATGAGCTGATCCATTCTCCCATTTAGTCCCACTCCCCTGCCTTCTCTCACCGTAACCTTTGATGCCCTGGCTACTCAGATACCTATCAGTCTCTGCCTTAAATACACCCAATGACTTGACCTCCACTGCCACCTATGGCGACAAATTCCACAGATTCATCACCCTCTGGCTAAAAAAATTTCTTCGCATCTCTGTTCTGAATGGGCGCCCTTCAATTCTTAAGTCATGACCTCTCGTACTAGACTCCCCCACCATGGGAAACAACTTTGCCACATCCACTCTGTCCATGTCTTTCAACATTCAAAACGTTTCTATGAGGTTCCCCCCTCATTCTTTTAAACTCCAAGAAATATAGTCCAAGAGTGGTCAAACATTCCTCATATGTTAACCCTCTCATTCCTAGAATCAGTCTAGTGAATCTTCTCTGAACCCTCTCCAAAGTCAGCACATCCCTTCTTAAATAAGGAGCCCAAATCTGCACACAGTACTCAAGTGAGGTCTTACCAGTGCCTTATAGAGCCTCAACATCACATCCCTGCTCCTATACTCTATTCCTCTAGAAATGAATGCCAACATTGCATTCACCTTCTTCACCACCGACTCAACCTGGAGGTTAACCTTAAGGATATCCTGCAGGAGGACTCCCAAGTCCCGTTGCATTTCAGAACTTTGAATTCTCTCCCCATTTAAATAATAGTCTGCCTGTTTATTTCTTCTACCAAAGTGCATGAACATACACTTTCCAACATTGTATTTCATTTGCCACTTATTTGCCCATTCCCCCAATCTATTGAAGTCTCTCTGCAGACTCTCTGTTTCCTCAGCATTACCGGCCCCTCCACCTATCTTTGTATCATCAGCAAACTTAGCCACAAAGCCATCTATTCCATTATCCAAATCATTGATATACAACGTAAAAAGAAGCAGCCCCAACACGGACCGTTGTGGAGCGCCACTGGTAACTGGCCTTACCTACCTGTGGCGCCAGAGTTAGCAGCTTCCAAGGCATTCAAAATACCAGCTAACTGGGTCTAATTATACACGAGTCTAACTTGCCAACCTCTCACTTGCTGGGCTTCACACCCAGATAGTCACCACTTAGACAAGGGAAAAGAACATGCTTTAAATCTGTAGAACCATGTTCCACAAAAAACAATGCCTCTTAAAACAAAGCCACAAGACAAAAAATTTAATTGTTTAGGAATAGCAATCTATGGACCTAAAATAGGGTGAGAATAGGTAGGTACAAAACCTAATACACACAAGTTAGACTGAAGTTTTTCCTTTCAAGCAGTTTGGTGCTTCCATACCAGGCCGTGATGCAGTCAATGAATATACTCTCCGCCACACATCTGTAGAAGGTTGCCAAGGTTTTGGATGTCACGCTGAACCTTCGTAGACTACCTGGGAAGCAGAGGTGCTGCAGTGCTTTCTTCGTAATTGAACTTCCATGCTGGGTCCAGGACAGGCCCTCTGAAGTAATAACACTGAGGAATTTAAAGTTGCTGACCCTCTCCACCTCTGATCCTCCGATGAGAACTGGCTCACGGATCTCCGGTTTCCTACTCCTAATGTAATCACTCCTCGGTCTTGCTGACCTTGAGTGAGAGGCTGTTGTTATGGCACCACTCAGCCAGATTTTCGATCTCCCACCCATATGCTGATTCGTCAATGCCCTTGATTGGGCCAGCAACAGTGGTTTCGTCGGCAAACTTGAAAATGGCATTGGAGCAGTGCTTAGCCTCGCAGTCGTAAATATAAAGCAAGTAGAGCAGAGGGTTAAGCACACAGCCTTGTGGTACACTGGTTCTGATGGAGATCACGGAGTAGATTTTATTGCCTGTATCAACTTATACAACTTCAATGTAAAATCCCATCTCTTGTACTCAGTACTTTGATTTAAGAAATCAAGAATCCAGTTGCACAAGGAGGTACTGAGGCCAAGGTTGATTAATTTTGAGGGGATGATGATATTAAATGCTGAGCTGCAGTAAATAATGAGCACCCTGATGTATGCATCTTTACTATCTGGATGTTCCACAGTTGAATGAAGAGCCAATGAGATATCTTGTAGTGTGGACCTGTTGCTCTGAGATCCTCCAAAGTGCTGCCCAGCCAGTGACATACTCCTGAAACATACTGCAAAAGGTGCAGTAGATGTCTCCATACAACAAGCTCCTACTAGCAGACCCAATAATTTGTTTTACCAGAATTGTTGAATCAGCAATAAGTACTGGCCAGAACTTTAGAAATAATAACCCTTCTCCTCTCTGTGGCATGGTATCGTTCATGTCCACCTGAACAGACGGTTTAACATCTCACCAGAAAGCTGGAACTTCTAAAGATGAAACACCCTTCAATATGACAGTGGATCAGGAGGCACAGAAGCCTTAGGTCCCACACTAATGGCTTCAGGAAGGGTTGTCACCCTTCAACCATTATGCTCCTGAACCAATGTGGATAACTTTACTCACCTGAACTCTGAACTGATTCCACAACCTATGCACTTACTTTCAAGGACTCTTCAAATCATGTTCTCATTATTATTTATTTATTTATTTACTTATTTATTATTATTATTACCACATCTTTTGTATTTGCACAGTTTATCTTCTTTTACACATTGGTATTTTGCCCGTTTTTGCTGGGTGCAGTTTTTTCATTGGTTCTGTTGTGTTTCTTTGTTCTACTGTGAATGCCTGCAAGAAACTGAACCTCTTGGTGACGTACTTTGATAATAAATTTACTTTTGAACTTTGATAGATGAGGAACCCTGAGTAGAAATGTGAAGACAGAATCCTCCATCTAAAGAGGGTATGTTAGCAACATCTATCTGGAACATACAAAACAAAACAGATTATTTGGCCTGTGTGACTTGTGTTACGAAAACCCCGTAACCAGGTAACTTACCAGCAAAGATAGATGGATCAGCTGAGTCGGATGCTACTATTTTCAAACGTTTTATTCAACAAGGGCACAAACGTATGGTTAATACAAAACATTCAGATCGTCAAAACTCAATCTAAAACACCGGTGTAACCATAATCAATCAGAAATAAGCTCTACAGTTGTCTAGGGGGTAATACTGAGTCCAACGGAAGTCTAAAGAGTCACTCAGAAGTTTGCAGGCTTTTTCCTTTATAGTTTAGAAAAGATGCACACTTGCCCGTCGTCTTGGCAGAGCAAATCCTTGGAATCAGGGGAGCAGACTTCCCCGTTGTTATTTTAAAAGCAGTCTTTCGTTGGTTTTAGCCACAGATTCAAATTCGGAATCTAGCGTACGTGGCTTCCTTCAAAATGGCGTCCCGCTCCCACGGGAATCGATCTCGTGTCTCCTGGGTGCTTCTGAGGTGCATCTGAGGGTCCTCCCCTCAGACCCGCCTTTATACTTCTTCACGGGATCGCAGGTATCAATCAAGTTGCAGGTAATGCGATCTTTCTCTCAACCAGCCCACTTTGCCCGAGGGCTTTTCACGTGGTCTCCATGAGACAATAGTCAAAGTCACCTTTATTCTGCTTCTTGGGAGAACGTGGTCTTCCGCACATCTCTCTCTTTTGGGTCAGCTGACCCCCCCTTAACTAGAGTTCTTGCGATTTTCACAAAGGAGGGGGCCAACGGCATAACACCTCCCCCCATAATGGTTTTTAACCAGCGGTTAAAAACAGGTTGACACCGGATTTTTTTTTTCTCTCTCTTTTTTTTGAATCTACATACTACACAAGCTTTTCTCTTCACAGAGTACTACTGTTATACATTCAAGTCAGTATCTAAACAGGTAACAAGTACAGTGCCCCTTTTCTTTAATACCTTACCCTACCGTGCCATACATCGTATACTTAATTCAGCACCTGGATAAACAATCCGCTAGCACATTATCACTCCCCTTTATGTGCTGGATCTTAATATCAAATTCTTGTAGCATCAGACTCCAGCTTAATAACCTTCTGTTTTTATTTTTCATATTGTCCAAGAATACCAGCGGGTTGTGATCGGTATAGACCACTAGGGGTCTTTGCGCCGGACAAATGTACACTTCGAAATGTTGTATCGCTAACACAAGCGCTAACAATTCCTTTTCCACGGTAGAGTAATTCCTCTGGTGTCTATTGAACTTCCGAGAGAAATATGCTACCGGGTGCTCCACTCCATCCCCCGCTTGCTGCAATAGGACTGCTCCTGCCGCCTCATCGCTGGCGTCCGTGGCCAAGGAGAAGGAGGTTAACAGATCGGGCGCTTTTAACACCGGGTCATGGCACAATACGGCTTTTAACTTTTCAAAGGCATTCTGACAAGAATGACCCCACTCAAATTTTTCCTCCTTCTGCAGTAATTTTGTAAGGGGGAGCGCAATGTCCGCAAAATTTTTACAGAATTTCCGATAGTATCCCACCATGCCCAGAAACCTCCTCAGGGCCCTTTTATTGGAGGGTACCGGGACCTCGGAAATAGCCCGGACCTTCGCCTGCACAGGGGCCAACTGCCCGTCTCCCACCACATACCCCAGATAGGTGATCGTGGCATGACCAAACTCACTCTTGGCGAGGTTTACAGTAAGGTGGGCTGCCGACATTCGGGTAAACAAACTTTCTACAGCCCCCAGATGCTCCTCCCAGGTGTCATTCCAAACTACCACATCGTCAAGATAAGCCTTGGTGTGGGTTAACCCCTTTATCACAGCGTCTATCATCCGCTGAAATGTCCCTGGGGCATTTTTCATCCCAAACGGCATAACGTTGTACTCGTACAACCCAGACGGGGTGACAAAGGCTGAAATCTCTCGAGCCCTGTCCGTTAAAGGAACGCACCAGTACCCCTTTAGCAAGTCAATTTTTGTGATGTACCTTGCCTTCCCCAGTTGATCAATGCAATCATCCACCCGGGGAAGAGGGTAAGCATCGGTCTGGGTAACCGCGTTGACCTTCCGATAATCGGTACAGAATCTTATGGTCCCGTCCGGCTTTGGGACAACCACGCAAGGAGAAGCGGATTATCCCAGCAGCTAGCATATGTTCAATCTCCTTCTCTACCAGCTGGCTCTTTTCAGGATTCATCCGATAAGGGGCTTGTTTAATAGGTTGGGTTGAGGTAGCTATCACATCATGTTGCGTCCCATTACACCTTCGGGGAACATCTGGGCATAAGTCTGCATGCCGGTTAACGAGCTGTATTACCTGCTCCCGCTGTTCAGGCTTTAAGTGGCCAACTTTACCCGCAAGATTCGCCAATACGACAGAGTTCTCTAATCTGGTAGGGACTATACCTATCTTGTCGAACCGCTCTGGTTCCTCCTTACCATCCCCCTCTACCTCATCGGCTTTCATGGCCGCGCCAACAACCGTGGGGGTGGGTTCGTGATACCCTTTTATCATGTTCACGTGAACTAACTGGGTCGGCTTTCGTCGGTCGGGGGTTTAGATCACGTAATTCAGCGAGTCTATTTTCTTACGCACTGTATATGGTCCTTGAAACCTCACCCCCAGGGGGTGAGTAGCTACCGGGAATAGGACCAGGACCCGGTCGCCCACGTGAAACTCTCGTTCTCTCGCTCTCTTGTTTTCTTTTTCCCTCTCAGCTCTCTTGTTTTCTTTTTCCCTCTCAGCTCTCTCGGCTTCTTTTTCCCTCTCAGCTCTCTCTCTCTCTGCAGCCTTCTCAGCTGCTTCAACTTCTAGCTGCTTTATTTTAAACTCATGTTCCAGCCTTGCTTTCTCCAACTCTGCCTGATTTGTCCCACTCACTAATCTCCTTTCGGGAATATTTTCCAAATCCTCAGCTGCAAACACCTTCTTCCCAACGTAATGCTGTTGTATGACCCTTCGCACTTCCTGCTTTTTCATTGCTGGCTTCACCGCTGTGAGGTCTAATGCCTGCGCCAAATTTACCAAGTCTGATTTTGTAGCCTTCCCTAGCGCCTCTACCGTCGGGTTTCTCCTAAATTCCTCCACATCCATCTTTGCTGGTTTCCCGTCTGGCTACCTGCGTAACCAGATTTAAGTTTGGACTTACAGCCCGATTCACTGACCCTCCCGTTTGGTTTCAAATCCCGGACGAGCCCCCACTTGTTACGAAAACCCCGTAACCAGGTAACTTACCAGCAAAGATAGATGGATCAGCTGAGTCGGATGCTACTATTTTCAAATGTTTTATTCAACAAGGGCACAAACGTATGGTTAATACAAAACATTCAGATCGTCAAAACTCAATCTAAAACACCGGTGTAACCATAATCAATCAGAAATAAGCTCTACAGTTGTCTAGGGGGTAATACTGAGTCCAACGGAAGTCTAAAGAGTCACTCAGAAGTTTGCAGGCTTTTTCCTTTATAGTTTAGAAAAGATGCACACTTGCCCGTCGTCTTGGCAGAGCAAATCCTTGGAATCAGGGGAGCAGACTTCCCCGTTGTTATTTTAAAAGCAGTCTTTCGTTGGTTTTAGCCACAGATTCAAATTCGGAATCTAGCGTACGTGGCTTCCTTCAAAATGGCGTCCCGCTCCCACAGGAATCGATCTCGTGTCTCCTGGGTGCGTCTGGATGCTTCTGAGGTGCATCTGAGGTGCATCTGAGGGTCCTCCCCTCAGACCCGCCTTTATACTTCTTCACGGGATCGCAGGTATCAATCAAGTTGCAGGTAATGCGATCTTTCTCTCAACCAGCCCACTTTGCCCGAGGGCTTTTCACGTGGTCTCCATGAGACAATAGTCAAAGTCACCTTTATTCTGCTTCTTGGGAGAACGTGGTCTTCCGCACATCTCTCTCTTTTGGGTCAGCTGACCCCCCTTAACTAGAGTTCTTGCGATTTTCACAAAGGAGGGGGCCAACGGCATAACACTTGTGGCTTCTCTGTCATCGAATAAGATTATGGCTGATTTTGTACCTGACTTACTTTCTTGCACTCAAGCCATATGTCAAATTCTACCTTGACCATACTCAGTTACAGCCTCCACCGCCTCTTTAATAGACCCTTCCTCCTCATAGCCACGTCACATCTTCAGCAAACTTGACCCTATTGCACTTGATCCACTCAGCCAAATAATTAATATAAATTAATGCAACACACACAAAATGCTGGAGGAACTCAGCAGACCAGGCAGCATCTGTAGAAAAGGGTTAACAGTTGACATTTCGGGCCAAGACTCTTCATCTGATGAAGGTTCTCAGCCCAAAAAGTTGACTGTTTACTTTTTTCCATGGATGCTGCCTGGCCTGCTGAGTTCCTCCAGCATTTTGTGTGTGTTACTTGGATTTCCAGCATCTGCAGATTCTCTCTTGTTTGTGGATCACTACAAATTGTAAACTTCGATCAAAGCAAAACTCTGAAGGTGCTGGAAATTTAAAAAAGAAGCAGGAAGCGCTACAAATATTCAGCAAGGTCAGTGATATCTGTGGGGAGAGGAATATAGTGAATGATTCAGTTCAGTGAACTTTCATCAGTATTGAAAAGTGAAGAATCAGTCAGTATCTGGTTTATGATCACTGACGTGTGTTGTGAGGCAGCAGCACAGTGCAAGACATAAAAATCATAGCAAATTACAAAAATAAGTAGATAATGCAGAAGCAGAACAGTGAGGTTGTGACCACGGACGGTTCAGAAGTCTGATAGCAGATGGGAGGATATTGTTCCTACAAAATTAAGTGTGGGTCTTCACGGTCCTGTACCTCCTCCCTGATGGTAGTAACAAGAAGAGACAGTGAGGGTCCTTAATGATTGATGATGACCTCTTGAGGCATTACCTCTTAAAGATGTCCTCAGTGGTGGGGAGGTTGCAAAGAGGGATGGTAGCTATTTTAGCCCTTCCTCCAAATATTTGAATATTATTGCCCTTGCTAAACAGGTGAACAGAGTGTTTCCTACATTTGGAGCTTTTGTGCACTCAAAGGAAGATATTTTTCAGTATAGATATGTACCAATTATATTAAAAAGTAATTGGAAACAATTAATTTACTATTAAGTGACCTTTAAAATGTGCTAAATAAATTACTTTCTAGAGGGGTTCTGTCCCTTTGCAATATTTCTCTTTTATGTAATTTTCATTAATTGTAAGAGACATTTTGCTTTTAAGTTTGTTCCCGTCTTTGTTCCATTCACATGTAAGATTGTCTTCTGGACGAAGAAAGCTATCTCGTGCTTCTTCAATTTCGTAAAGTTACGCTCTGCAATGGAATTTTGGTTGTGCTGCCGAAACTACTTCAATCTGAAGTCCCACAAATGGTCATTGATCCATGAAACATTTTGATTTTCTTTCACGGAAGTGAGTGTGATTTACGCCCCTGCTCTTTTCTGCTTGCCAGTCTAATTTGATTGCTGTTCTTGTCAGGATTGTGAAAGAGAGTCAGGGTTGAGGTCAGTTCCTACACTCTTTTTTGGCTCAATAGCCTAGAGTCAGGACACAAAGTGGCCACTGATCCACTAATTGGAGGTTTGACAGAGCCACAGAGTAGTTCTCACAGATGGAACACCAGCAAACTCTCCAGTAAATTAATAACGACAAAGGAAACCAAAAACATAAAAGGAAACCAATGCTCGGCAGAGCATGAATTTATCTGGAAATTCTCCTTCCTGCTAGGATAAAATGATATTTGATGTAGTTATGAAAGATAGGAACTTTGGTGGTGTCATCCTTCAATTATTTAAAAAACAAGTTTGGATAAGTTTAGGTAAAATATAAATATTGAGCATTAATTAAAGAACATCACTTTTGCTGAATCTGCTAGTTATTAAGATTTAAGATTAATCAAAACAAATCTTATTCAAAGAAGTTAATTTGAACAACTTCTTGAAATTTCACCTGATAGTCCAATATGCGGTGAAAATGCACTCTGCATCCAGGTTAATACTGAACCAGAGTTTTAGTGATCTTCGTCTGGAGCTCCATCACAATCATCAGTATATGCACAAGGTACATACCTTTAAATCAGGGGTTCCCAACCTTTTTTATGCCATGGATTCCGACCATTAACTGAGGGGCTCCTGGATGTAGAAGTTGGCCATTCAAGAGATCATTTGTATTTTCAGGTCCTAATAGAAACACAGACTTCATCTTACACACACTATAGATAACGTCGAACCAGGTTATAGTCAATGGTAACGTGCAGCTATGAATTGAGATGAATCAATAGAAAACAGGAACTTTCTACTGGCTAAGCATTTTGGGTTGTAAAATTCTGACTGCTGTTTGCATCAGTAAAGAGCAAGGAGACCAGTTTAGTGTGACCTTTATTAAGATGTCACCTTATATTAGACACAAAGCAACTTCTACACCAACATCAAGAGTTAGGAAGCCAAGATTTAAAGAATAAATAGTCAAACTCATTTTGAAAGAAGAGGAGATAAAAATGCATTTCTTATGCCTGTTGGTCAAGGAACAATGCCAGAGAAGGCAACTGAATCTTAACTGAGCAACATAAACAAAGTGCTGGAGGAACTCAGAGGTCAGACAGTGATTTGAGCCAAGACCCTCCATGTTGACTGTTTAATTCCCTCCATAAATCAGAATCAGAATCAGAATCAGGTTTATCATCACCGGCATGTGACGTGAAATTTGTTAACGTAGCAGCGGCAGTTCAATGCTATACATAATATAGAAGAGAAAAAAGTAATAAAATAAAAATAATAATTAAAAAATCAGTAAGCAAATTAATTACAGTATTCGTATATTGAATAGATTAAAACTGTGCAAAAAAACAGAAATACTGTATATTAAAAAAAGTGAGGTTGTAGTGTCCATGAGTTCAATGTCCACTTAGGAATTGGATGGCAGAGGGGAAGAAGCTGTTCCTGAATCGCTGAGTGTGTGCCTTCAGGCTTCTGTATCTCCCACCTGATGGTAACAGTGAGAAAAGGGCATGCCCTGGGTGCTGGGGGTCCTTAATAATGAACACTGCCTTTCTGAGACACCACTCCCTGAAGATGTACTGGGTACTTTGTAGGCTAGTACCCAAGATGGAGCTGACTAGATTTACAACCTTCTGTTGCTTCTTTCGGTCCTGTGCAGTAGCCCAACCCCCCCACCATACCAGACAATGATGCAGCCTGTCAGAGTGTTCTCTACAGCACATCTATAGAAGTTAAGTATATTTGTTGACATGCCAAATCTCTTCAAACTCTGAATAAAGTATAGCCACTGTCTTGCCTTCTTTATAACATCGTTATCTTGGGACCAGGTTAGGTTCTCAGAGATCCTGACACCTAGGAACTTGAAGCTGCTCACTCTCTCCACGTCCGATCCCTCTAGGAGGATTGGTATGTGTTCCTTCATCTTACCCTTCCTAAAGTCTGCCTGGCCTGCTGTGTTCCTCAAGTGTTTTGTGTGTATTGCTCAAGATTTTCAGCATCTGCAGAATCTATTGTGTCTCGGAATCTTAGCTGGCGGTTGGATTTTCCTGTGAACAGCAGACAAAAGGCAATTTCCTGTCTTGATGCACCTACCCATCCAAAAGTCTTTAAAAATACGATTATGTACAGAAGCACAGTGAAATTGAGGCTTCTTCTAGGATTGAACAGTTTACGGATCAAGTAACTTTATCTCCTAGCTAAGCAGATGGAAGACATGAAGTGTGCGGATTCTGAAATAAAAACAGAAAATGCCGAAAATACTCAGCAGGCCTAGCTGTATCTGTGGAAAGAGAAACAGAGCTAAAGTTTCAGATTGAAGACCCTTGATTATAGAGCAGCTAATTCATTATCAAATCATGCATAGAAAGTGAAGTATAATAAAGAGGAAAGGAACAGACAGTGGAGAATGCAAATCCATGGATGTATTTTATGATGATAATCTGGTAAAGGCAGCCGCCACAGATCAGAGAAAGAAGAGCTTGCCTGACCAACATGTTCAACTTACTTGCTGTACGTCACTTCCAAATTTTTACAAAGTCCTGCATTAAAGGTTACTGGTTAAACTTAAAGCAGTGGGGATTAAAAAAAAACCCTGGAAATGATGTCAGCGTGGTGCAGAGTGCCGCTAGTCAAGTCAAGTCATTTTTGATTATCATTTCGACCATAACTGCTGGGACAGTACACAGTAAAGACAAGATAACGTTTTTCAGGACCATGGTGCTACATGAAACAGTACAAAAACTACACTGAACTACGTAAAAACAACACAAAAACTACACTAGACTACAGACCTACCCCAGACTGCATAAATTACACAGAACAGTGCAAGAATTACAATAAATAATAAACAAGACAATAGGCACATCAGAGGGCAGTAGATTGGTAGTCCGATGGCTTGGGGGAAAACCTGTTACATAAATAAACCGCTGAATGGCAGCATCTGGGATTCAGTCCGTTCTTCCGCTGAGTATTTCATTGCCACAGATGTAGTCCAATTTAATGTCCATTGGAGAGCAGAATGGATGGGAGAGCCGGCCGGCTAGGGTTTGCTTTTCTCCTGGCACGGACTCCTGCCCGCTTGCCTCACTTCCGCTTCCTCGCACACCGCTTACGACATCCCCAACTCCGGCCACTGGCGTCAGGCGACTCCGAGGACTGCAGGCCCGATTCCCTCAGCAAGCCGAGGTCACGCAACCTAACTAGAGGATTTTCATGAAGGTTTGTTTTTGGGCGATCTCTGTATTGTAGCAGTATCTGGCGATGATAGATAGTCGCCCTGTTGTCCATTGCCCTAAACCCTAATTGTGCCTTAAAATTAATCAGGGTTCCCTTTTGGAACCTCTACTGTTCTCAATTTACATTAATGACTTGAATTCTGAAGTTCAATGCGAATGCTCAAATCCACAAGCAAGGAAATGCGTCTGAATACGAGGTATCAGCACAAGAGCTATCAAGTGAACTGGACAAAATATACTAGTGGGCACGTGAATTTTAAAGCATAGTAGTGAATAATGCTCCATGTAAGGAAACAAAAGGGGTAAGTAACATCTCTATTGAAGGATCCTGTGGTAAATTTATTATCAAAGCGCACTTCATGGCCATTTTATTAGATACACTTGCTCATTCATGCAGATGTCTAATCAGCCAATCAAGTGGCAGCAGCTCAATGCATAAAAGCATGCAGACATGGTCAAGAGGTTCAGTTGTTGATCAGACCAAACATCAGAACGAGGAAGAAATGTGATCTGCCTGACTTTGACTGTGGAATGATGTTTGGTGCCAGAAGGGGTGTCCTGGGTATCTCAGAAATTGCTGATCTCCTGGGATTTTCATGCACAACACTTTCCAGAGTTTACAGAGAATGGTGTGAAAAACAAAAAATATATCCAGTGAGCGACAGTTCTGTGGGCAAAAATGCCTTCATAATGAGAGAGGTCAGAGGAGAAAGGCCAGACTGGTTCAAGCTGACAGGATGTCAGTAACTCAAAAAACCATGTGTTGGTGACTAGAGGAGCATTTCAGAAAGCACGACACATCAAACCTTGAAGTGGACGGGGCTACAACAGCAAAAGATCACAGGCATACGCTCAGCAGCACTTTATGAGGTACAGGAGTACAGTGATTGTACTGCATGTCACCATATTGTGCCTTGAGATTCATTTTCTTGCAGGCATTTACAGGAAAATAGAGAAATACAGCAGCATTTACGAAAAACTCTAAAGAATAGACTGACAAATAACCGAAGTGCAAAAGAAGACAAATCACACAAATAATAAATAAATATTAAATAATAATGAAAACATGCGCTGTAGAATCCTTTAAAGCTAGTTTATATGTTGTGGGGTCAGTCCAGCATTTTACTGAGGCACAGCGCTGAATAGGCCCTCTGGCCCTTCGAGCCGCAGTGCCCAGCAATCCCCCGATTTAATCCTAGCCTAATCGTGGGACTGTTTACAATAACCAATTAACCTACCAACCGGTACGTCTTTGGACTGTGAGAGGAAACTGGAGCACCCGGAGGAAACCCACACAGTCACAGGGAGAATGTACAAACTCCTTACAGACAGTGGCGGGACTTGAACCAGGGTTGCTGATACTGTGTAGAGCTTTGTGCTACTGTGTCACAAGAACATATGTAACATTCTATAACACCTTCTAATACACCGAAAAAAGTCAATAGATTGAAATATAGAAGGATGTAGCTGCAAGCAATTCAGGCTGCCATTTCTGGCCTACAGGTATTTTTGGAAGCATAGCAGCAGGTGCAGTCACAGAGCTGAGAATCTCAGATGTTTTGCCTGGCATGCTATATTTTACATTATTTCAGTCACTTAAATATCCGATTATAAAATTTAAGCAATTTGCAATTGACGGCAGCTGCAAAGCTTGCACTTCCTGAATTGTAAGAACCAGTTTCCATGTTCCTTCTCATTTGGCACCAGCCTGTTCAACACCTGTTTCACTACAGTTCACTTCTCTGTGATTGTGCAATGAATTGGGAGTCTATATAAATTTATGATCTTCAAGTCAAGTCAAGTTTATTATCATTTTATTATATACAAGCATATAATGTATATATACATTATACACGCTGGAATTAAGGAGATTGAGAGGGGATCTGATTGAAACATATAAGATTATTAAGGGATTGGACAAGATAGAGGCAGGAAATATGTTCCAGATGCTGGGAGAGTCCAGTACCGGAGGGCATGGTTTGAGAATAAGGGGTAGGTCATTTAGGACAAGAGTTAAGGAAAAACTTCTTCTCCCAGAGAGTTGTGGGGGTCTGGAATGCACTGCCTCGGAAGGTAGTGGAGGCCAATTCTCTGGATGCTTTCAAGAAGGAGCTAGATAGGTATCTTATGGATAGGGGAATCAAGGGATATGGGGACAAGGCAGGAACTGGGTATTGATAGGAATTGATCAGCCATGATCTCAAAATGGCGGTGCAGGCTCGAAGGGCTGAATGGTCTACTTCTGCACCTATTGTCTATTGTCTATAACCATGTAACATATACAGGAACGAGACAATGTTTCTCTGAACCAGGATGTATACACAGTAGGACATATAACACACATAACACACAATTTCTTGATGTTCTGAAGTCAAGAAAACAAATCATACTGGCAGCTCAGCATTAAAAAAGACAGACAGTTTTCATGTGAAGAATTCATATTTTATTTCTTTAAATTTTTGCGATACAGCGTGGAATAGGCCCTTTTGACCCGTCCAGCCGCATTGCCCAGCAACCCCTAATTAACCCCAGCCTAATCACAGGGCAATCTACAATGACTAGTTAACCCCTAACCAGTACATCCTTGGACAGTGGGAGGAAAGTGGAGCACCCGAAGGTAACCCATGTGGTCACGGGAAGAAAGTACAAACTTATTACAGAGAGCAGCAGGAAATGGATCTGGGTCACTAAGGGAAGCCAATCCTTAAAAAATAAAGCTTCTGTATTTTCCCTTCTAGATAAATCAGAAGTGTGCATAGTGCTCTCTTACATAAAGAAGAGAAGAATACCCTGAAGTCCATTAGCAGGTTTTTCATTTTAAAACATATCCCTTAACAAGACCTTTTAGTCCCAGAATCCCACTTTGCATTGGGTGTGGAGGAGGAACACTTGTGTCACAGGCTGTGATTTTAGCTGGGTATGTAGCCCGACGGTGCGGTGATGCCCGCGCCCAAAGACAACGAAACAGAAGCAGGGCTGCTGAGTTCCTCCAGCATTTTGTGTGTGTTGCTCAATTCTGAAGGCCGACCAGTTGGACGGCTCAGATGCCAGATGGAAGGCTTTGATGGGCAGACAGAGGGCATATGTGGCCAGACAAACAACATTGACTTCGATCTATTTTATCCAAGTACTCTTAGACTAAGTGACGGAGACTGCGGCGGAGTTAAGATGGCACTAAATGGCGACTCCTTTGCTTGCATCTTCAGAAACAGTTCTATTTCCATCTTTATTTTTATTTTTCCTTTTATCTTTATTTTTCCTTTTCAGGGTTCCTTTGAAGACCCTGTCCTGGAGTTACACGCTGACTTCGGTCCTTTGCGGGAATGGGACCCGTGCTCGGGGTTTCAGGACCAGCCGTTGTTGTTCGGCATGCTGAAGGTTCAGCCTGAGAGTCCCGCTCGTATTTGGAAGCCTAAGATCTCAGGGCTCTGGAGACGGGCGGATCGAGAGTCGGTGTCACGGCAGGAGACCCGTGTGTGGTCGGGGGAGTCAGAAAATCTACTGCTGTAGGCCCAAAGACCTGAGATTTTGCAATCTTCAGGCACAGAGCTCAAAAAAAGCGACATAATGGACTTCTAACATCATACACCAAAGAGTTGTTGTTATGTCTCCCCTCTCGCTGGGAAATGCAGACACCTCCCTCCTCCTTATTAGGGAGAGAGAGAACCTGCGGGGTTTGTCAAATGTCAGATGAAATGCCAAGTCCTTGGGGTAGCTGCAAGTCCGTGTCTTTGCTTTTGCTTTGCTCTCACTGGTGTGCTGATGCTTGCTTTTTTCCTGCCTGTAGGGGGAGGGGGATTGTTGCCCACTGCTGCTTACGTGTGGGAGGGGGGAGTTGGGGGGGACTTTGGGGATCTCACGTTTAACTATCGTTTTTTCTTTGGGGCACTTCTCTGTTTTCATGGATGTTCATGTAGAAAAAGCATTTCAGGATGTATATTGTATACATTTCTCTGACATTAAATTGGACCTTTGAAACTTCAAACCTCATCCTTAACAAACTTCTTGACCACGGAGGTCAGGCTATCTCATCTCATTGGGATCTTGAGGAAATGCTCCAGGTACTCTGACAGAACAAGTAGAACATATTTCAAGCATGAACATGCATGTTGTTCAAACCAAGTCGGCTTATTTATGTTTATGCATTGTCCACTTCTGCATTGTTCATCCCCTTGGAAACTATCCCACATTTCTCCATCCTCATATGTCTCTCAAATTCCTTCCCAACACCCAAACTGCACTCCTCATCCACCTCCATTCTGTTCTTATTACATCTCACTCACTCACCCAACTATGTCCTAATGGACCCTTTTTGATCTCTTTGCCATCTAACCAGCTCAGAGTCCTTCATCTGGAGCTTTCTGCCACTGTCTGTAAGGAGTACATTCTTCACGTAACCCACAGGTTTCCTCCAAAGGCTGCTTTCCTCCCAAACTTTAAAGACATATGGGTAAGGGTTAGTAAATTGTAGCCATGTTATGTCGACACTGGAATCACAGCTGCCCCAGTGCATCTCAGGTTTGTGATTTTCATTGACACAAAGGAAGCATTTCATTGCATGTCTTGGTATATGTGTGACAAAGGTAATCTTCATCTCTTTCCCAAACCTTCAGTTCTTACATACTTAACCTAAGATTCAAAGTACATTTATTATCAAAGTCTGAGATTCATCCTCCCGCAAGCAGCAATGAAGCAAAGGAGCCCATTCGAGAAAAAAAATCAAACACCCAACAAGTGAAAAAAGAGCAAACTCCTCAAATTAGACAAAAGCGAGTGTACAACAGATAGAATATCAAACATGAAACCACGATTCTAGTAGTATTCAGTTCAGCGCTGTGCCTCTAGCCGACTGCAGGCTGTAGAAACATTCTTCGCCGAAGCGCCTCAGTCCAAATCGGTCGCCCTGATCAAACCACTCAAAAACAGCAAAAGAAAGAGTGACCAGAATCCAGAAACGCACGCAACATCCCCGAAATGACTGCCCAGCTTTGGCGATCAGTTCTTGCCTCACGGATCCCAAGACCCTGCACTTTCCGCTGAAAGCAGTTAGCAAGTATGAGAAGAAAACGAGTCAAGCGTAAGCAGATGGTGCCAAGCACCTGCCCGTGCTCCACTCTCATCTTTGTTGACTTCAACCATGCTTGAAACCTCAGTGGGAGAGAAATAATGGAGTCGATCACGGTCTCGCGCCTTGCGTCTAGGCTTCCAGGCCGCCAGGCTGCTCCCAACCTCACCAGGCTGCCTCAGAGACAGCAAAATCCCAGACTCCTCAATCAGCCCCAAAACACACCATCAAACTGTGAACCACAAGTTCCAGTCACACACAGCTTGGTAGTAGAATCAAATTTGAAAGAAGAAGTAAGTTTCGTGACCTGATGAACTGTATGCAGGATGTCGCCGTTGGTCATGTTGTTCACTGGCAGCAATCTTCATCCCTAAACTGTTCTCACCTCGTCTAATAACCTTTAAAGTCTTCCATCTTCTGTACTAACTTTCTGGATAGGCTCATCACAATTTCAATATGGTTTGATCTTTATTTTTTAATTTGTTTCTCCAAAGGAAGAAGCATTAACAATGCAAGCTACTCCTTCTTTATCTTCCTTTACACTCGTGTACTCAAGCAATCTTGAACCTTGATTTTTTTTTGTAAGCTTCAATCTTCCTTCACTGTGGGATTAATACATAAAGTGAAATGTTTTAAAATAAATTGGTTAACATCATCATTTAGAAACAGGTTACCAGATACTTGTTTAAAATGGCAATATTAAAGACTTTGACTAAATACTGGTAAATGGTTTAGAACAGATTGGTACCCTTGGATCAGTATGGACAGAGTGAGCCACACAGACTGTTCTGCTGCTGTGTGAGTCTATGACTATAAAGTTAACACCAAAACAACTGCTCCACTACAAACAATCGTTGGATTTTCTCAAAACTCATTTGTGTCAGCAGCCTGAAATACTGAAAATATTGGAAATAAGACCAAGTAAAAACCAAAGTATACCTGTCATTTCAGCTAGAGGCTACAAGCAAATGGTTGAATGCTGAACAATTAAACCAAGAGCTAATATATACTCATTTCTGAGTTCTCCATTTCTTTACGGATGTCAACCTGCCTATGTTTATTTCCCACATCGTTTTCATTTACTGCTTGAATAAAAGTGGACGGCTGCACTCAACTTCACTTGCCCATTATTGAAATGTTCCTACAACCAATGATCTCACTTTTAAGGTCTCTTTATCTCCTTATTTTATGTTCTTGTTATTTTTTGCTATTTATCTATATTAGCATTTGTCGTTTGTTGTCTTCTGCACTCTGGATGATCTTCCATTGATCCTGTTATAGATTTGCTGAGTATGCAACAAGAAAATTAATCTCAGGGTTGTTTATGGTGACATATGTACTTTGATAATAAAATTTACTCTGAACTTTGGACATTGTTTGGAAAGTATGTCTGAATGAGGCATCCTCACTCTCCAAAATCCTCTGTTGAGAATCTCAATCCAACTGGGTGACTGTATTTGCTTTGAGGTTTACTGGTAATATATATCTTTAATTTGCTGCTCATCAGCTCAACTTTAATGCTTCTTTAGAGTCCACAACAATAGTAGTATGTGATTGTACGAATCCAAGACATTCTTATAAAGTGGTAGAGTATACTCCACTTCATTACCTTTTATTAACTCACAATCTTTTATTTCTTTTAATATTCTCAGAAAATTATAACATTGCAAATACTGTACAATTGTTTATTTTTACCAATTGGCAACAATCAAATTTGTCCCTCTTTCCTGCAGGCTGATGTATTGTTTCCATTAGTTTATCTTTAAACTTGTTTTCTTTTTCTGTTCAGTCTCGCTTCAGAAATATGTGCTCAAAACTGATAATAACCGAAGTGCCATCCTAAATCCTGGCAAGTCCATACCTGTTATACCGAAGCAGCACTCTAATACAAACTTTCAGCACTTCCACAGAAATGAGATAACATGGAGGTCCTCACTTAATGACTTGTTACAAATGTGCAAGTCTGGGCTTGCACCAGCTTTATTTACTTTGGATTTCCTGTTGGCATGCGTTATTGTTTATTCTGTTATATACTGTTATTTATCTGTTAATCATTACATATTCAGCTATGCAATTTCTCAACAATTTCACAGTGATCCCCTATCTAATGATGTGTCTGGAACATTGTTGTTTCATCGCTGATCACAGCCAGATTCTGAGGGACGAAGAAAAGGCAACCTGGTAAATGAAAGATAGCTTCTTGTGTTCTACAATAGCTTGATTTGTCACATGCACATCAAAACATCGAAACTTACAGTGAAATGTGTCGTTCGCATCAACAAGCAAGACAGTCCAAGGATGTGCTGGGGGCAGTCGACAAGTGTCACCCTACATCCAGCACCAACATAGCGTGCCTACAACTTACTAACCCTAGCTCATATGTCTTTGAAATGAGGGATTTCTCTTGTTTTTTTTAACCGGCCAGCTTTGTCTTGGTAGGGGGTGTAGAAATTTTTATATAATATAATTAACCATACTATTGCATTTCATCATTCAATTTATTTTATTTGTTTGATCATCAATATGGGATACCATGATTGTATGAGTGTGATTTATATATAGTGCATTTTGTGCTATCTTATTTTGATTTATACTAAGTATCCTTATGAATTCTGTATTTGTGTATAGGAAATTTGATAAAAATATTGGAAAAAGAAAGAATGAAATGTGGGAGGAAACCCACACGGTCATAGGGAGACCACAGAAACTCCTTACAGACAGCGGAGGGGATTGAACTACAATTGCTGATTGCTGTAAAGTGTTGTGCTAGCGGCGATGCTACTACGTCGGCCCGCGGTGCACACCCCACATCCTGGTCCATGTGTTAGGCTATGCTCAGTCTCAACCAAGAGGTTATGGTTCATTTGATTTCTTTCAGATTCCTAGCTAGACTATATTTTAGAGTTCCTTAGATAAGCAGCAGTTATGGGGAGAACATATGAACTTCTTACAGATAGTGGCAGGTTATTGAACCCTGATCTTACAGCTGGCACCATAAAAAGTTGTGCTAAATGTGCCACCTCATGGTATTTTAATATGTTTACGAAATCAAACTATGGGATCTTAAAGCACATAATCTGTTTTTTTCCTATTTAAGAAAATGATTATGCCTCAAACATTGCCTTTGACATATTGGAACATCTTGATATTGTGAACACACTGTCCAAATGCAAATCTTCTCTTACAGAAATCATCTGTGATTCCCAATACAACAGAGCTGCGGTTGCAACTACTAAATGCTGCCTTTGTATTTGTGGTAAGTTCAATGTTTTGTAAAATAAACATTAATTAGAAAGTACCATGAAATGGTTACAAAGTTGTTGCAACTGAGATATATTAAATCTTGCACTTGCACTTTGGAAACATGGTGAAAGATAAAAGTTATCTGTCTCCCTCTCTGTTTCACAGAGTTTCCACCCTTTGGGTCTCTATAAAATTTATACAGCACTTGGATGTTCCAGTATTATCACCTCCCACAGCTAAATGATTAATATTTCCTCTTGCCCACATATGACTCAATGTAGGGGATAACTACAAAGTTTATAATATATACAAGCTTCTTCCTGACCACTTCCTGTTTTCAGAAATGTCCTTAAAACCTTCCTCTTGTAATTTGATCACAGATATTTCCAATTCAACCATCAACTGAAGTATATACCCAGCGGCCACTTTATTAGATCCTCCTATACTGAATAAAGTGGCCACTCAGTGCATGTGCATGCTCGCCTGCTGTTGCCCAAACACTTCAAAGTTTGACGCATTGTGCATTCAGAGATGCTCCTCTGCACACCACTGTTGTAACACGTGGTTAGTCGAGTTACTGTTGCCTTCCTGCCAGCTTGAATCAGTCTAGCCATTGTCCTTTGACCTCTCTCATTTACAAGATGTTAATGCCCACAGAGCAGCCGCTCACTCGATGATTTATTGCTTTTCGCTGAGTCTCTGTAATCTTGAGATTGTTGTGCATGAAAATACCAGGAGATCAAAAATTTCCTTGTTATCCAACCACATCATCTGGCACCAACAATGATTCCATAGTGAAAGTCACTTAGATCACATTTCTTCCCCATTCTGATGTTTGGACCAAACAACTGAACTTCTTGACCATGCTTTATAGATTGATCTGGTGCCACATGACAGATATTTGCATTAACGAGCTGCTCTACACGTGTACCTAATAAAGTGGCCACTGATTGCACAGGGCCAAAGTAAATGGACAGAATTTCAGCAGTACCAAGTTTCCTGTATCCTCTACTCCAGGAACAAGCTTCTCGTCTTCACCCAAAATAAAATTTCCAAAGCTTCCATGTGTCAGTATGTTTTTACTTCAGCATTCTGAAATTTTATGCTTGCAACATTGAAGGCTTTATGATGCAGAGATTCCCTGCAATAAAGCAACAAACTCAATGGTATTTGTCAAACGTAAGGATGCGAAGATTAATTGTACAACATTCAGGGTTAAATAGCTTTACACAGGACCCTTTAACATTGCATTCACACTGACTTTCAAGCACCCATTCTCATTTTTTTCCACTTCACTGTATTTGTTAAACATGTTCTTGATGTTGCACTCCAAGAAGCACACGATACTTCACAAATCAACCAACTGATTCCAATGGCATGGAAACCACGACGATTGGAGCTGATGGATTTGTTGCAATCTTCGTCCTCCTTCACAGCAGTTGAGTTCCAATTAACTTCGTCTGCCTGTTCCACAGTTGAGGTATAATGTATACAGCATACAACCTAAAATTCGTACTCTTCACAGACATCCACGAAGCAAGAAGCCCATTGATTGAATAATAGAGACATTGAAGCCTCTTTCCCCTTCCCTTTGCATAAGCAGCAGCAAAAAGATCCCCCACTTGCACCTGCAGATTCCACCAGCTGGCAAGCAACAGCAGAAAACTTCCAAAGAGACCTTGATGCAGACTCCATCCAAACTACAGTCCACAAACCAGCACTTCAGTACCACCTCCTACGTGATCCCACCACCAACAACATCTTCCCCTCCCCCCCACTCTCCGCTTTCCGCAGGGATCGCTCCCTACACGACTCCCTTGTCCATTCATCCCCCCCCCCCCATCCCTCCCCACGGACCTCCCTCCGGGCACTCATCCCTGCAAACGGAAGAAGTGCTACACCTCCCCCCACACTTCTTCCCTCACCACCATCCTAGGCCCCAGACAGTCCTTTCAGGTGAGGCACCACTTCACCTGCGAGTCAGCTGGGGTGATATACTGTATCCGGTGCTCCTGATGTGGCCATTTATACATTGGGGAGACCCACCGCAGACTGGGAGACCGTTTCGCCGATCACCGGCGCTCAGTCCTCCAGCAGTGGCGAGATCTCCCTGTGGCCACACACTTCAATTCCACAGACCACTCCCACTCCGACATGTCTGTCCATGGCCTCCTCTACCGTCAAGATGAGGCCACACGCAGGTCGATGGAGCAATACCTTATCTCCCGCCTAGGTAGCCTCCTTCTTGCCGGCATGAACATCCAACTCACTGACCTCTGTTGATACCCCTGCCCCCCACCCTTACCCCCATCCCTATCTATTATTTTAGTCTTGTTCTCTTTCTCTCTCTTTCCCCCCCCTCACTATAATCTTTCCCCCCAGCCCTACCTTTCTTTCTCTTTTATTTCCCATAATTCTCCACCTTCCCCCTAGCCCATTTCCCTCCAGCCTATCACTTCCCAGCTCTCTACTTTATCCCTCCCCCCACTTCTTATCCCCCCTCGACCATCCCATGTTACTTCACTCCTGATGAAGGGTTTCTCTCACGTAAGAGGTAATTTTAGTAGCTATTTAACCTACCAGCCAACAAGTTTGGCATTGGACGGAAACTTGTGGGAATCCCATGCAGTTACATAGAGATCATGCAAGCTCCGCACAAACAGCATCAAGTAAAGGTCTTTGGAAACTTGAGGCTGCAGTGCTATTTTACTGAGCCCGCACATAGTCTCGTGTTTTATTCCTACAAGGCAGATGAAGAAAGGAAGACTTTGAAAGTTAATCCATAAATTCAGCAAGGATTATTTTATGATTGGGGCTACTTAGATATATAATATCACTTAATTCATTGTGCAAGTTTAAAGATCGAAACTCTGAATATTAGACTTATATATAAGAAAAAATTGCAATAGCCTCAGATGCATGGCCAGCTAATTTAAAAAATTCCTTTTGAAGTGTGCTGGAGAGGTGGCTGCCCGTGTGTCCTATAAACTACTGAAACGGTGTTATCTCAAAAACAGGAAGACACAGTTGGCGCACAGCCTCAGAAACGCTCAAAAGACAGGGAAAGAGAACATCAGGGCATTTAGCAAGATTCAAGGCATTCAAAGTGTCTGGAGAGAATAAACAATTTCTCTGAGAGAGAGAGATAGAACATAAACAAGTGATAGTGATGCTGGTAAGACGCCTCTGCTAACACTCTGGCATTGCTAAGCAGAAAGTAGTGACTGATTGAATAAGTGCATCAAGATGAGTTGGCAGCTGTTAACAGTTTTGCTTCCTGCCGTGAATAACAGAATCAACATGAGTCAGTGGCTTCACATATACTCTTGCAACAGTAGGAATTAAACACATGAGAATCTCTGCCAATTCTGCTAACAGTCTAGAGCCATAACATGTGTACATAACAGATAGAAGCAGTTCATTCAAACAAAGATTATTGTACTTGATAGAATAAAAAATGTGTCTCTTGATGGTGTCAGATATAGTCTTCCGAATCCAGCTCAAGAGCACAAGAAAATAGGTGCAAGCATAGACCATCGGAGACTAAAGCCTGCCCCACCATTTAATATGATCATGGCTGATCTAACTGCCTTCAACTCCTCTCTGTGCTATTTATGCAGTTTTCATGCAGTTGTATATTTAATATTTTAGTTATATTTCAGTAATCTTGTTTGAATAAGCATTCTTGTTTATTTAAGTAACTAATTACAGGTTATATGTAAAAATAAATTAATTGCATACGTCATCACGCTACCATGTGATACATGCGTGTCTCATTTAGAGTCAACTTGAAGCCAACCTGCATTCCCGGACTCGTGTTTTTTCTCTGAATTAGTTCAATGTTTTGTACCATATAACCATATAACAACTACAGCATGGAAACAGGCCATCTCGACCCTTCTGGTCCGTGCTGAACGCTTACTCTCATCTGGTCCCACTGACCCGCACTCAGCCCATAATTCTCCATTCCTTTCCTGTCCTGAAGTTACAAAACATAATTTTGGCAAAGAGATATTTTTAAAAGGAACCTGATATGGTTATCGACTGTTAAAGTGGAGCGGGATGTTTGAAATAAAATAAACGAGTGAGGAACAGTCAAATCAGAAAGAAACAGACTTTCAGAGACGTGGAGAGACTGTCGAGTTTTAAGCAAAAAGCAGTGCAGCACATATTCTTTGGAAGGGAAGTCACGATCGAGTTTTTTTAAAAAAGAGGCCGTACTCAGAAGAATTTGGGGTTCATAAAAAGTGAGTACTAGGTGATAATAGTCATTAAAATAATCAGAAATTGCTGGATACATCGGAAAAATTGACAAGTTTGCTTACACAATGGGTAATTGGCTTATGTATACTGAACTATTTGAACGGTGTGTTGAAACAAATGAAATAGCCAATGAGAAGTGAATGCCAATTTTACTGAGTTCATTTGGTTTAAAAGTATATCGTTTGCTCCGAAGTATGACTGCTCCAACCAGACCATCAGAAATTAGCTTTGCTGCTATTGTACAAGTAATGCAGGCACACTTTAGGTTTCATAAGCAGAATAAAAAGGAAGAGGTGTTCATTTCAGGTTACGTGCCTGAATAGCAGAGATTGTCTGAGTATTCCCAGTTCAGTAATGGACTTAGTGATACACTGAGAGATCATTTAGTTTGTGGAATCTTAAAAGAAAGCATTCAAAAATATCTAACAGAAGCACAACCCACATTCAATCAAGCAGTGGAAATTGCTGTTTCAATGGAAACTGCAGTCAGGTATGAAAGTGAGTGTGAACAAAATTGCATCGACTGAACAGAAATCAGCCTGGCTGAACAAATTGCATAACCATTGTGGCACATACACCAGACCAATGCAGATTTAAGAGTGAAACGCAGAAAATGCAACAAAGTAGGAGGCATATAAAGAACATGTCGGGCAGACAAAAATAAATGGACCACACAGAGAAGAGAAAAAAGATGAAAAAAAGTCAAATTGCAGTTTCAGAAAGAGCACTAATCTGCATGCTATTTATAAAATAAGCCTATTGATGATGAAAGTGATGCAGAATTGTGTAACATTGAGATTTACAGCATAAAAATTAGCAGTAGACAAGCAATATGCCTTACGTCTGAAGTGAACGCTAAATTAATTAAAATAGAATTGGACACCGGCTCAGCTGTTTCAGTCATTCAACAAAATGAATTTGAATGGCATTTCAAAGGTACCAAACTAAAATCTACAGATGTCCAACTAAGAACTTATACTGGAGAAAAGATAACTCCTGTGGGAATGATGTCCATAACAGTTAAATTCAACAATCAAGAAGCCATATTGAGCTTGTATGTGGTAAAAACAGAAGGACCAGCATTGTGGAGGTGTAATTGGCTGAGACAACTACAACTCGATTGGAGATCCATCCATCATTTGCATGCCACATCCCCGGCAATGAAGCCATATGAAAGAGAACTAAGAAAGATACTGGATGATGCCACAGCTGTGTTCAAGGATGGCATTTGAAAACTCAAACATATCAATGGTAAAATAGTGTTAAATTAAAATGCTGCATCCAAGTTTTGCAAAGCGCGCCCAGTTCCTTATAGCATACATAATAAGGTAACCAGTGAGCTAGAACGCATGGAGGTTGAAGGAATTCTTTCCTGCCAGAAAATCTCAGCCCGAAATGTCGACTGTATTCTTTTCCATCGATGCTGCCTGCTGAGTTCCTCCAGTATTTTGTGTGTGTTGCTTGGATTTCCAGCATCTGCAGATTTTATCTTGTTCGAATTCTTCCCAAGGCTCAATGGAACAGCATTGGCAACACCAGTGGTCCCGTTAACCAAGAAGAATGGGTCTGCCAGGATCTGCAGTGATTGAAAGGTCACCATCAATCCAGAACTGAAAGTAGATCAATACTCTTTGCCCAGGATAGAATATATCTTTGAAACCCTTTCTGGAGGAAAACTAACTCTTCAGCAAAATGGATGTGGCTGAGACCTGCTTGAAGATGGAGATGAAAGAAGAGTCCAAAGTTTTTCTCACCATAAGCACTCACAAAGGGCGTTATCAATATGATATCCTTATTTTTGGA
This sequence comes from Hemitrygon akajei, assembly GCF_048418815.1. Classification (NCBI taxonomy): domain Eukaryota; kingdom Metazoa; phylum Chordata; class Chondrichthyes; order Myliobatiformes; family Dasyatidae; genus Hemitrygon; species Hemitrygon akajei. The sequence continues at coordinate 154,509,060 of NC_133132.1, forward strand.
GTAGCATCTGCACCTGCACTCTGGCAGAAAGTTATGGACCAGCTGCTGCAAGGCCGCCCAGGCACTCAGTGCTACCTGGATAACAATATTGTTACTTGTAAGACGACAAGGAACATCTCCAAAATCTCAAGAGAGTGTTAAAAAAGATTAGAAGATTATGAGCTCAGAGCACAACACAACAAGTGTGAATTCTTTAAACCAGGCATCACTTACTGTGGTTACACAATTGATGCACAAGAATTACATAAGCATGCTAAGAAAATTCAAGCAGTGGTGGATGCCCCAAGGGCAAAGAGTGTGTCACAGCTGTGGTCTTTTTTAGAATTTGTCAACTACTATAATAGGTTCTTGCCAAACCTACCTACTGGGCTCCATCCCTTGAACTCACTACTTCAGGTCGGGAAGAAATGGCAATGGACAAAGCAGTGTGAGATGGCTTTCAAAAAGGTAAAGGAAATGGTGAGAACAGACACATTATGATCCACATCATCCAGTGAAGTTTGATTGTGGCACCTTGCCTTATGGTACACTTGCAGTCATGTCACATGTTATGAGTGATGGAAGTGAACGTCCTAGCATTTGCATCTCATTCTCTTACTACTTCAGAGAAAAATTACACACAGATTGACAGAGAGGCCTTGAGTCTGGCTTGGGGTCTAAAACGTTTCAACCAGTACTTGTATCGGAGAGAGTTTACCTTCGTTACTGATCTTCAACCACTGGTGTCCATTTTCAATCCACAGAAGGGTGTTCCAGTAACAGCAGTTGCACAAATGCAGAGATGGGCCTGTTTTTTGGAGGACACAATTACAAGATTGAATTCAAGAGGACAACTAATCATGGTAGTGCTGATGTATTGTCCCGTTTACCCTTGGAAAAGGAAATAACAGAAGAACTTACTGAAAAAGGCACTCCTCATGACTCACTGCGAACAATGACAGCAGAACACATTACACTGATACTGAACCAGAAGCCCTCCAATTTCTTCCTTGCATGTGGTATGCAACACGTTCCACAGCTAACAACTCAGCTATGCTGTTCCTGGGTCATCCCTTGTGTTCAAGCTTGGATCTCCTCAAACCCAGTCTCAGAAGGACAAACAGCTGAGACAGATTGAGGGCTTCTCAAGCAAAGACATTTGATGTGTCACTACTAGACAAACAGTTGGAGGGGTAAAGGGGGAGGTAGTGCTGAGGAAGCAATGCAATTGCAGCAGGACTTAGACAAATTGGAAGAATGGGCAAAAAGTGCCAGATGGAATACAGTGTTGGAAAATGTATGATAATGAACTTTGGCAAAAGGAACAAAAGTGTGGACTACTATCTAAATGGGGAGAAGGTTCAAACATCAGAGGTGCATAGAGTCCTCGAGTAAGACTCCCAGAAGGTTAGTTTACAGGTTGAGTCTGTCGTAAAGAAGACCAATGCAATGTTGGCATTTATTTCAAGGGGAATAGAATATAAAAGAAAGGAGATATTGTTGAGCATTTATTGTTGAGCATCAGTCAGACCACACTTGGATCATCGTCAATAGTTCTGGGCCCCATATCTCAGAAAGGATGTGTTGACATTGGAGAGAGTACAGAGGAGGTTCATGAGGATGATTCCAGGAAATAAGGGGTTAACATGTGAGGAGCATTTGGCAGCTTTGGGCCTGTACTCACTGGAATTTATAAGAATGTATGGGGATCTCATTGAAATCTACTGAATGTGGGAAGGATTAAATAAGGTGGATGTGGAGAGGATGTTTCCTCTGGTGGGGGATATCCCAGACTAGAGGGCACAGCCTCAAAACTGAGGGATGACCTTTTAGAACAGAAGTAATGGGGAATTGTTTTTAGCTGAAGTGGTGAATCTGTGGAATACTCTGCCGCAGACTGTGGTGGGGGCAAAGTCTGAGTATATTTAAAGCGAAAGTTGACAGATTCCTGTATAGTCGGGGCATCAGGAGATATGATTAGAGGACAGATGTATGGAGTTGAATGGGATTTTGGATAAGCCATGATGAAATTGCGGAGCTCACTCAATGGGCTGATTGGCTTCATTCTGCTCCTATGTCTTATGGTCTTATGGTCTAATGGACTACAGAAGTGATCAAAATTGGGTACTCAGAAAGATTAAGGACAGAACTGGACCACTCTCCTACACAGTGAAGATCAAGTGTGATATCTAGATAAACATAGAAACATAGAAAATCTACAGCACAATACAGGCCTTTCAGCCCACAAAGTTGTGCCAAACATGTCCCTACCTTAGAAAATACTAGGCTTACCCATAGCCCTCTATTTTTCTAAGCTCCATGTACTTATCTAAAAGACTCTTAAAAGACCCTATCGTATCCACCTCCACCACCGTTGCCAGCAGCCTAGGTAGTCCTAAGGTAGGGACATGTTCAGCACAGCTTTTTTGTGCTGTATTGTGCTGTAGGTTTTCGATGTTTCTATGATATCATCTAAAGACAACATAACATCTGAGGAGAGCAGAGACAATTGATAGAGAAGAAAGTTGGCTACCACTGTCCAGATTACTTCCTGCAGTCCCAGAGTGAACTCCTGAAGAAGCCCCTGAACCTGAGATTGTTTCACAGCCACAAGTCTCTCCTGTCAAGCATAGGTATCCCCCTTGTCAAGAAAGATGTTGCCCCACAAGAGTAAGAAATCCTCAACAGCGATTAAATCTCTATGTCTGAATGGGACGATTTAAAATTTACTATGCTGTCGATGCCTGTATAGTGGTTGTACACAGTCATTGCATACTGTGTATATAATTGAGATGCATTCTATATTGAGTTAGAGTTTATAGCTGAGTAGGGCAGAGTATTGTGGATTTAATATTTCAGTAGCATTTGAGCAATGTTGTAAATACATTGTTTGATTAAGCATTCTTGTTTGTTTAAATAATTCATTACGGATTATATGTACAAATAAGTGAACTGCATTTGTCATGAGGCTACCACATGATAGGTGCATGTGTCTTACCTAAAGTAAACACAAAGTTAGACTCGCCTTTTAATTAGTTTAATGCTTTGGAGTTACAAAACAAAACAAACATCTTCTCATGCCATTATAATTGCCCTTATTTAAATCGAAGCAACTGACTATGGATTTATGGTGTTCATCCTAGTGTTCAAAGTAAATTTATTAACAAAGCACATACAGTATATGTCACCATATATGACACAGAAATTCATTTACTTGTGGGCAATCACAATGAATACAAGAAACACAATTGAATCAATGAAAGATTGCACCCAACAGGTTGGACAACAACAAATGTGCATAAAAAGCAACAAAACTGTTCAAATATAAAAAGAAAGAGAAAAAAGGAATAATAAATAAATAAATATAGATAGATAGATAGATAGATAAGTAAATAAGCAATATATATCGAGAACGTGAGATGAAGAGTCCTTGAAAGTGAGTCCATAGGTTGTCTGAAAAGTTGAGAGGTGGGCGAGTGAAGTTGAGTGAGGCTATCCCCTCTGGTCTAAGAGCCTGATGGTTGAGGAGTGCAAACTATTCCTGAACCTGGAGGTGCAAGTCCCAAGGCTTCTGTACCTTCCTCTTGAAGGCAGCAGCAAGAAGAGAGCATGGCCTGGATGGTAGGGGTCCTTGATGATGGATGCTGCTTTCCTGAGACAGTGCTCTGTGTAGATGTGCTTAATGGTGGGGAAAGCTTTACTGGGATGGACTGGGCTGTATTCATTACTTTTTGTAGGCTTTTCTGTTCAAGAGAACTGGTGTTTCCATACCAGGCTGTGATGCAACCAGTCACTATGCTCTCCGCCACACATCTATAGAATTTTGTTAATGTTTTGAATGACATGCCAGATCTTCACAAACTTCTAAGAAAGTAGAGGCACTGCTGTGCTTTCTTCGTAATGTCACTTACATGCTTGACCCAGGTCAGGTAAGTTTTGAACTAGCGCTTAAGAGTGTCAACTGGATTTGCATGCCTTTTAATTGTAGGTATTGAACTCTACAATTTAGGAGCGTAGTTGAAAAAAGCTGTATTATGCCAGAAATTTGTACTGATCTTGTGCGTATGCGTTTTTATGTATCTTCCATGAACTATTTAACTGGGGGAATATTCTGCTTTTAATTGGGAACATTTGTTGATCTTCATTTTATAATCATGTCCATTCAGTTAAAGGAAATACTAAGCAAGTCCATGATAATTGTAGATATTGATGTTTCCTTGGAGTTAAAAGTATGGGTTGCATGCTGGAAACAAGAAGAGCAACTTTCATCATAGAGCAGGGAAGATGGGTTACCCACTCACCAACATTCTAATCTCTGAAGGCACCAACCAGAAATAACAGGATCTTTTTGATAAATGTGCAGGCAAATCTCCTCCAAATTCATTTCAGAGATCTGTGCTCTGGTAATTTGACAGTGCTCTGCATTCAGGTACATTGACAGGTAGTCTTTCTTCGTGGAGCCAGAATTGAGAGACTGATGATCTCGGCCTCCAACTGTGACCCAACCTGAATACCCTTTTCAGTAAACTCCTTCCTGTCAACTTAACCGAATACTGAACTCTGACCCCTTGGTTTTCAGTGACAGTGCTGTGATGTTTCCAACCATTAAACAACAAGTCAATCCCATTGGCCTCAGGTGGCAGCATGAACTAGGCCCTATATCTGAGGTTTGGAAGTTCAAATCATCCAGTTCTCTAAGGTAGCAGGATTGTCACTGCCTCTTCCTTGGCTACCTGACACCCATTGCAAATTAGAATTAGAACAAATTTTCAAGTTTTCAATACAGAATGCTTAAATAGCAACTGCACTGAATGAGAAATACTTTTAATGAGTTCTTCTAACTAATGCACCTCTGCTTTTCTGCCAATGGAATTACACTTATTAATCATAACTGGAGATCCTTCAGTATATATAATGGGCTTGCTATTACTAATTATTCCAGTCATCAACACTCATCACAGCAAATGTAGAAAAAGAGCAGTAAAATCTAAATCAAACCCTTCTAAAGAATACAAAAGTCTATGTTAAAATTACAGTAGGCAGCAAAACTCGGACAAATTATAATTTCATGCCAAGCTTTAGATATCTAACTTCATAACTATATTTTCAAGATTATTTTCCTTTTTATTGAGAGGAAAGTTACTTTTGGCAACTGGTTCTCCATGGAGTTGAGATTTCACTCTGCACTCAAATGAACCCAGATTGTCAGTTCATTTATTGAACTTTAGTATTCAGAAACATAAATTAGGCTACAAAAGGCAGGGAGATTCCATTAGATTTATGATGTTTAAATCCCCATATACATTCTGGATTATAATAGTTTACTTGCATAATTTAATTTAGAAAATATTGCAAAGAAGCAATTGAAATGAAATTCAAAACAAAGACATTTAAATAAATTCCAGTTGAAATAAATTCACCAAACAGTCAAGAGCACGACATTTTTTCTGCTAATTTATTTTTTGTTTGTACGTGTCCTTATCCACCAGTCAATATCCTTATTGAGTAAATTTAACCTCTCCTCAGCATTCAGATTCATACTCACTTTTATAGTTTGATTTTGTATAATCACTAATCCCATATTGGGAGGTTTTAAATATCCCTTTATCTGGGCACCCTACTTAGTTCATTTCCTGACCTCTCCTTAAGGATTATATGTCTAATACTAGAGGGCATGCATTGAAGGTAGTTTCAAGGGGCATGTGAGGGGTAAGTTTTTTACTCAGACAGTCACGGATGCCTGGAATACACTACCTGGTATGGTGGTAGAGGCAAATACATCAGAGGCTTTTAAGAGATGTTTGGATAGGCACATGGATATAGGGAAGATGGAGGGATATGGACATGGTGTAGGTAGGATGGATTAGTGTTTGGGTGTTTTTGATTTGCTTTTCAGCTGGTTCAGCACAATATTGTGAAACAAGTGACCTGTCCCTGTGTTGTGCTCTTCTACGTACTAGGTTCTGTGATTATAGTCACAAACTTTCTTGGCCTTGGATGCAATGCGAAGGTCTCAGTTTCATGCAAATAGTATTGATGCACCATCAATAACCCTCGGAGATGTGAGGCGAGAGATAGGCTTTTATTAGCTGGAAGAGAGCACAATCAGCAGCAAGAGACCATCACACAACATCCTGGAGACTGAGGGAGGAGCAGTGCCTCCAATCGCCTTTATACCGGGGTCTGTGGGAGGAGCCACAGGAGCAGTCAGACAGGGGTCTGTGGGAGGAGCCACAGGAGCAGTCAGCGGGGGGGCGTGTCCAGACAGGTATATGTTGTTCACCACAAGTATGTTAACTTGTAGTAGAATCTGAGACCTTTTTTACTTAGTTTAGTTAGTAATTGGTTTATTGTTGACATGTGCACTGAGGTACAATGAAAAGCTTTGTTTTGCATGCCATCCTTACAGATAATTCCATCACGTTGTACATCCTGATGCAGTGCTGCTGCTGCGTGTGATGTTATACACACTGCCATCGCGAAACTCCAGACTCAATGTCCCAATGTGTTCATTGCAGTATTGGGAGACTTCAACTATGTTTCTCTCTTGACAACCCTACCCACCTTCAATCAGTTTTTCAAATGTTAAACAAGAGAAAATAAAACCCTGGTTCTCTTGTATGCAGATATGAAAGATGCACACAGCTCTGCAGCTCTCCCCCAACGTGGTAGATCAGAACACAACCTGGTTCACCTCATGCCCTTGTATAAGCCCAAGTACAGCAACAACTAGCTATCACCAAGATAGTAAAGAAACGGTCTCCAGAAGCCAACAAGGCCTTGAAGGGTTGCTTTGAGGTTACTGACTGGAATGTGTTTTGTGAACCATATGGGGAGGACATTAATGGACGTACTGATTGCATCACTGGCGACATCAACTTCTTTGTGGTCACTGTAATACTATCAAGGACTGTTTGCTGCCTCCCTAACAACAAGACATGGGTCACCAGTGATCTAAAGGCTCTTCTCAACCACAACTAGGAGCCTTTTGATCAGGAGATGGGAGGAATTGATGGACCAAAATTGTCCAGAATCAAATACTCAGTGCAAATGGTCCCACTTTTGGATACTGCATTTGTGACTAAACTTTTTCTGATGACCAAAGCAGTATTTGAAAGTCAAAGACTGGGCACCACCTAAGAGGTAAGGATTAAAAAGTATTCGGAAGACTCAAAAAGTTTGATAGGCAACTTCATTGTGATAGGAGAAACCTATCTGCACAAAACCCAAGCCATGTCTTCCCACTGTGGATGTACCGTTGTGAGATCATTCACTGTGGGACGATTGTGAAAATCATAAATTCTGCCTCCAATCCAAATCTTTTTTCTAGCCAATATAAAAGTGATACATAACAATTAATGATTACAGGCAGAATCATACATGAAAATCAAGTAAATTAAAGATATATCAGCCAGGAAGTTGTTTACCATTTAGAGTTCTGTTCAATTGGCAAATGGAACAGAATGGATTGTGTAATTGCTTCTTTGAAAAAAATGCTGAATTATTCAAACTTAGGGCTTTATAAAGTTGTCATGACAAGAGATCTTGGGAATAAAATATAGCTGTTTTAAATCAGTAAATTATGACTAGGAAGACTACATAAGAAGTTGACTTCTGGAGAGATATATGGGTCCATGTATTCAAAAAATCCTTTTACTCTACTGTCAATATTCAAGATTATTTATTGCTATTCTTCAGTAAATGCGAGTAAAGGAGAATGAAAAGACTAATACTTCCAGAACCAATAGAGCATAAAGAAACATACTAAGCATAAAGAATGCAATAAAAAACACAAAAAAAATCACAATAAATATTGATATAAAAGCAATCCTCTCAACACAATGGCAAGTTATATACACAGAGTGATTGCATGTACACGAAGTGATGCTAAGTGATGTGTATGTAGTGTTGGTGGGGGGGGGGGGGCCATGGTGGGTGGAGATTTGCAACAGGCTAGTGGATGGAGCTCTTGAGCAGCCTGACATCTTGGGGAAGTAACTCTTTTAGAGCATAGTGGGCCTGGTGTAGATCCTTTATAGATATTTTAAATTATTTCCTAAAAGGCGTTAGGTGGATTCAATTTCATGTTCAAAGTGCAGTTCTGAAAGATTTGATGTTAAATTCTGAAAAATACTTTCTACAAATGTAAATAATTGCCTTTCATTTTACTCACGATCAAGTTAAGGAAATTTGCATCCTTCTCATAATGACTACTTGTATAGATGTTCAGTCTCATATTTCTCATGCGACTTTGTGTTTATTTCCTACAGAATTCCATTTGCTGTCGGAAGAGCTGGGATAACTGCTTACAGACTGGATGCATTTTGTCGATTGTCAGTATCTGGGCAAAACTTTAACTGCTTCGCAAATGAGTTCTTCTGGCGCAGCGTTTCACATGAGTTTTACAAAAAAGGACCATTGTCTTAAATTGAGCCTGCCCATTGTTCAATGAAAAGCAGCACATAATTTAATTCAAAAATTATTTAGTTTGAAGCTCTTTTGTTCACATGTATTTTGCAGCTTCAAGGCCTCGGTAGCCCACCATCACTGGAGAGACAAAGATTGTGACAATCAAAGTTCGAAGTAAATTTATTATGTAAGGACATATATGTCACCATATATAACCCCGAGATTCATTTTCATGTGGCCATACTCAATAAACCTATAGAATAATAACCAAGACTGAATCAACGAAAGACCATCCAACTAGGACGTTGAACCAGATATAGAACAGTCCAAATACAAAAAGAGGAAATAACAATAATAATAGATGTTCAGTCTCATATTTCTCATGTTATTTCTCATTTCTCATATTATAATAAATAAACAATAAATTTCAAGAAAATGAGATAAAGGGTCCTTGAATGTGAGTCCATTGGTTGTGGGAACATTTCAATTAAGGGACAAGTGAAGTTGAGTGAAGAAATCCCCTTTGGTTCAAGAGCCTGATGGTTGAGAAGTAATAATTGATTCTCATGGTGTGAGTTTTGAGCTCTTGCACCTTCTTCCTGTTAATGCAGAGAAAATAAATGGGGAAAGAAACAACCTTAAATATGATGGAAGAGTCATCTGAAGTATGATTATTGCAGATAACAAAATAAAGTCATTATTATTCATACGTTTATTATCAAAATATAGACACAACTCTGAGATTTGTCCTCCTGCAGGCAGCAACATAACAAAGACACAACATGGAACCAGTTCGCAGAAAACATCAAACACCCAACGTGTGAAAAGAGAACAAATTGCACAACTGGCGAAAAGCAAGTGAATAACACATAGAATATCAAACCTCAAACCAAGAGTCTAAGGGTATTCCATTTCGTTCAGTTCAGCTTCACACAGCTAGCTGACTGGAGGACGTAGAGCCAGTCTTTGCCGAAGCGCCCCAGTCTGCAGCAATCCACTCAAAAACGGTAAAAAAGAGAAAGCAGAATCCAGAGATACTGTATATGCAACATGAACCTCAAAGTTCTGCAAAACGAGTCCACAGTGACAAGCTACTATAATGATACTATAATTATCAAAGAAGGAAACAATAATACATTAACCAAGGCAGGACAGCTATAAAAAGGAAATAAGAGTTTGTTGATGGGAGTGTACGTGAGACATTAATGAATTAATTGCCAACCCTTTGTGCATCCTTTCTGATTTTCCATTCCAACGACAGCAATTACGTAAAAACGGATGATATAAAAATGACTTATTGCTTGTTTATTGTGCAATCCAAAGCAAATTTTGTTTCCATAAACGCATCTCAGATATTTCATAACATCAGTGAAAAAACTGTTTCACTCTTCTCTAACCTTAAGAAGTGGTGATGAGCCTGAGCTTAAAGACTGACACCAGCAGGAAGTAAGGTGAGATCTCCGAAGCAATGCACTACCCTGCAGGGTAACTCCTCATGCAGTAAAGAATTAAAATTAGAACCGTACACTTCTGCAAAATCTTAGAACCCTTTGACTATGAATTCAATTCAATGTATGGGAAAGCGTATGATTTTTGATCTGACTGCAGGAAAGTTTCTGCAAGGCCTTCTTTAGAAACTCTGGAGCAGCTCAGAAAATATCCATCATTAACCAATGCTCTAGGTATTTGCTGAACTTCCACTGAAGTTTTAGCTTATCATCCTGCACATTAATGCACTTCTAAACGTTGGCACTTAGTTTTGGTTTGACTCATTGAAGTCAGCTTATTTCTTTAAATATGATGTTAATGTGGATATATGTAGACAGATTTGAATTTACACAGCATTTTGAATTGTACACTGTTTTGATATGTGAAACAGTCCAACAGGATTAACGCACAGCAAGCTCTCACAAATGATGATGTGATAATAACCAGATAATCTGTTTTCACTGATCTTAAATAAAAGAAAATCTCCAAACATCTCAGAGATAGTTCCTACTTTTTTTTCCAGAACTTTGATGTTCTCATTTTTACCGTCCGGAAGGAGACACAGAAGCCTGATTCCCATTCCTATTCCAATATGTTGGTCCATGGCCTGCTCTTGTGCCACAATGAGGCCACCCTCAAAGTGAAAGGGCAACACCTTATATTTTGTTTGTGTAGCTTCTAACCTGATGGCATGAATATCAATTTCTCCTTTAGGTAATAAAATTCATCCCTCCCCTTCTCCTTCTATTCCCCACTCTGGCTTTTTAGCTCTTCCCACCTGCCTATCACCTCTCCCTGGGTCTCTCTATCCTTCCCCTTCTCCTATCAGATTCCTTTCTCTCCAGCTCTTTACCTTTCCCACTCACCCGGCTCTACCTATCACCTTCTAGCTCTCATTCTTCCCCTCCCCCACTTTTTATTCAGCTGTCTTCCCTCTTCCTTTCCAGTCTTGAAGAAGGATCATGGCCTGAAATGTTGACTGTTTATTCACTTCTGTAGATGCTGCCAGACTTGCTGAGTTTCTCCAGCATTTTGTGTGTGATACTTTTAGAATGTTGCATTTGATGAAAAGGATGAGGACACTGATTTATTTAATCTTTAGGAGAAAGGCTGCTTCGTCTCTAAAATTGAGGAAGTTCTATTGAATTTATTCATAAACATTTTGTTACCTTTTTATGAGAGTATTAGAATAAAAAAGGGCCTTGATTATTAACTGCCAGTATAGGGTTTATTGGCGAGATCAGTACAGATTTTAATCAGGGAGGAAAAGAGACTGGCAGCTTACTGCTACTGGTTTTTACACGATATCAGTACCATTTTTAAGAATGTTGTAGGGTTAAGACCATCTCATCTTGGTATTGCTCCATGAGATAAGATCCAGATCAATGCCATTTCAGCAGCTCTAAATTGTTTAAGCTTTTATCACTGTTAAATATCAGAGTCTTGCATTGCTGCACAGAGTTAAATGTTCACCTTGCACAAGCCTAGAAACAGCAGGCGGCAAGTGGCCAGCAAAGAGGGCAAAGTAGATGAGAGGCAAGTGAGCTAAAGTGAAAGAGAGAACTACCGGCTACCCAGCTCAGCACGGCTGAAATAGAGCAAAGCCAAGGACAGCCAGGAGGGGCAGAAATGAGTGAAATCTTGAGGGCCATGCACTTGGCTTGTATTTATAATCATACCTGACCACGTCTCTCAGAAGCAGTTGATAGGGCAGTTAAGAGGACATATGATGTGCATGCCTTCATTAGTCAGGGGACTGAGTTCAAGAGCTGCAAGGTCTTGTGAGGATAGGTTGAGTAAGTTGGGGCTTTTCTCTTTGGGCCAAAGGAGGATGAGAGGTGACTTGACAGAGTTGTACAAGATGATAAGAGGCATTGATTATGTAGAAAGCTAGAGACTTTTCCTCAGGGCTAACACAAGGGAGCATAATTCTAAGGTGTTGGAAGAAAGTATATGGGAGGTTGTCAGAGATAGGGTTTTTTTTTAAAAACACAGAGTTGTGGGTGTGTGGAACTTACTGCAGGGCATGGCAGTCGAGGCACCAGAGACATTTAAGAAACTGCGAGATAGGCACACGGATGATAGAAACATTAGGGCTCTGTAAGAGGGAGGAGTTAGGTTGATCTTAGAGTGGTTAAAAGGTTGGCACAACCTTGTGGGCTGAAGGGTCTGGGCTGTGCTGTAATGTTCTGTGTTCTAAACCCCAGGTGCATATAGTCCAATTACAATAACCTAGGTTATTACATCATTATTGCACTGTTTTTATTATATGCCTTTTAAAAGAGATTATTTTAACAGTGCAGGCTGTGATGTGTTGACGTACATTTTGTCAACTTTGTCTCCGGTGCTGTATAACCATCCACAAGCAGAATTCATTTGTCAGTAACTTTCAAGCTAAGCTGCAATACCCTGCAGAAGTCTTCTTCCGAAGGAATTTCAAGTATTTAGCATTTTAAAAATTATGGTTTAAAAACAAATACCATGCTTATCACAGCACTGTGTTGTTAGTTAGAATGATATCAGATAGCTAATCTTGTTCACTGTCACAGAGCCCTCTAGTGATTGACACTGAACAGCATAATAATGGCAAAACTAACAATATATAATGTGGTATCTTTGGTGAGACACTTCACTAGGTGGCCAGTGGTTCAGGCAAAACCACATTCCCTTTCACAAAGAAGGTCAGAAGTTCTCTGCCCAAGGTCATCTGCTTCTCTTAGTGAAACAATGAACTCATAGGTGTCACATCATGAGTGTATCCAACAACAAATAACAAAGACAGATATGTCAAACCGAACCATGCCTCCTGCTCAACATTCACAGAACATTGGTAATAAGTTGGAAACTAAACCTAGTATGTCTTTTGCAAAGAAGAGAGAATATGCAGATGCTGGAAATCTAAGCAAAGCACATGAAATGTTGGACGATCATCTATGCTAGACAGCATCTATGGAAATAAGTAAACAGTTGACATTTCTGTCAGGACGGTTGAGCAGGGACCCAATCACAGAGCAAGTACTGTGTGCACTGTAATATTTACTGAGTAGCAAATCCGGGGGGGGGGGGGGCAACAAAGTCAGCATCAAAGTTCAGGCAGAGATCAAAACATCCAGAGAAATCCAAAAACCAGAATCAGGAAACAGGCAGAGTCGATATTCAGATGGACAGAGTACAGATACGAATGCTGGAAAGGCTCAGAAAAATTCACTGGCACAGTCTGGCAACAAAGAGGTGAAAACACAGGACTGAAATACACTGAGCAATAAACAGAGAGGCAGATGATAGGTGGAGCACAATGAGACACAGGTGGCAGCAATACAGGTAATAATGAGAAACAGGTGAGAGACGGAGTACTCAGTGATACAGGGGCCGGAGTAGAACAGGAGCGGGGACAGGAGCACATGGCAATACAAAACCACAGACTGACAGCTAGGGGGAAACACACAAAAATGCAGAGTTCAACTGGAGGTACTGACAGTTTTGGGCAGAGACCCACGCTGCGTCACATTCTCATCCATGGATTTGCTTTAGTGTGTTGCTAAAAAACCAAATTAAGCAATATTCTCCACAAACTATTTTATAAACTTAAAATCTCTACAATTCCATGTCAGAAATGCATGCATATACTAAATACTGTTTGTCAAACAACAATAATGTATTCTTATTAAATGGTGTGAAATTTGACCTGACACTGGGATGTGATTTCCGGTGCGGGTGGTATATAAAGTATATTTTGATAAACAGATTTAATTTCAACAAGCCAGGTGCATGGTAGGAAGCTTTCCTCCTTCAAGTCATCCTGCAAGATTCGTTTCTGATATAACAGATATGATCACAGTGGAACAGAAGCTAACGTGTGTATGTCGACAACTGATACAAGTATAATTCTAGTAAAGGCCACAGGAGAATCAGTCCTGCTGATCTAATAAATAGAAGGAAAATCCCTTCACAGGACACTCACCCATCAGCTCGCAATCACTCAGAGCACGCTGAATGGAGATACCTAAGCCTCATGGCAGTCAGATTTTGCATGAAGCTATTACCTTTGCATTTACAGTGTATTAACCTGTCAGTAAAAAAACTAAACAGAGACTTAAGATTGTTCAAGATTGTATTACAAGTCTGTAATAAGCTGGGGAGGGTTTGATGACACAATAAACAGTGTGAGAAATGCTTGAGTGATTTGAACTGTCAGCTGACCTCTGTGAGTGTTAGACCTTCAGTCACCCTCACGCTTTGCTTGTGGTTATTTAGATGTTCTCGTTTGGATTTTGTGGTCTGATCTTATACCTTGCGATACTGTGAAACATTTCTCTGGAGACTAGCTGCAGCAGAATAAACCAATGTGGAAAGACGATACAATGAATAATGGTAACCCTCCAGGAGTCCCCAACATTTTTTAATTCCATGCACCATTAAGCAAGGGGACCATGGACCCCGTTGGGAGCCCCTGCTTTATACAAGTATTTTCAAAATTGCCCTTTAAAAATTATAATTATTGAATCCAAGTGTTAAATTTAGTGAGCTGAAAATTAACCAATTGTTAGTTCTCAGCTCACTAAATTTAATATTTGATTGAAATAATTTTAACATTTTAGTTATAAAAAAAGGAAACAGACTTACAATCCAGTCAAGAAATCGTGCACTTTCATGGCAAACTGATGCTGCTGCCTCACAACGTCAGTGACCCAGGTTCAATATAGACCTCCAGTGCTATTGTGTGAAATTTGAACGTCCTCCCAGTGACTACACGAGTTGCCAATGGATACCCTGGTATCCTCCACATCCCAAGGAAGTGTGGATTGGTAGGAGGCCAAACAGTACTGAACATAAGCAAAGTGCCACTGTCCCTGCCCATCAGAGATAGAGAGACTGCTATCTCATGTCTTCAGTTTGACAAAATTGAAGCTTCACATCCTCATCTCCTCCAAATGGGTGTAGCCACGCCAACTGTGAATCACAAGGAACCTCACTATCTGGGACATACGCTCTTCTCATTTCTACCATTAGGAAGGAGGTGTAAGAGTCTGAAGACGCATACTCAGTGTTTTAGGAACGGGCTCTTCCCCTCTGTCATCAGATTTTTGGATGGCATGGTAATTTTTGGGCAGCACAATGCTTTACAGTGCAGGACACCTGGGTTCAATTCCAGCTGCCGCCTGTAAGGAGTTTGTACGTTCTCCCCGTTACCATATGGGTTTCCTCTGGGTGCTCTGGTTTCCTCTCACTGTCCAAAGACATACCGGTTGGTAGGATAATCAGGCATTGTAAATTGTCCCTTGATTAGGCTAGGATTAAATCGGAGATTGCTGGGTGGCGCGGATCAAAGGGCCCTGCTGTATCTCAATAAATTAAAAATAAAGTTCTGAACAGTCCACGAACTCATGAATATTACCTCACTATTCCTCTTCTGCATGATTTATTTATTTTATATTTTAACTTTTTGTTTGTCCTGCACTTGTTTGTCTTCCCCTCTGTCATCAGATTTCTGGGCGGCACGGTAGTGTAGTGGTTAGCACAACGCTTTACGGTACAGGAGGCCTGG
Source organism: Hemitrygon akajei (assembly GCF_048418815.1). Classification (NCBI taxonomy): domain Eukaryota; kingdom Metazoa; phylum Chordata; class Chondrichthyes; order Myliobatiformes; family Dasyatidae; genus Hemitrygon; species Hemitrygon akajei. The sequence continues at coordinate 154,524,481 of NC_133132.1, forward strand.
GTTCCTTTCCTGCTGCCGCCTGTAAGGAGTTTGTTACTGTCATGGCGTATGTGAGTGATAATAAACCTGATTCTGAACTAGGCTCTTGAACATGGACAGACGTCTTGATGTCTCTGTTAGAGACATGGGCTTTGGTGGTTCAAGATGAAGCAGGGTAGGTGGTGGGGGTACGGGAATGGATTTCAATCCTGAGTTTGATCGACAAAAAGGGGAACGATAGAAGTTCAGTATCAAAGATGTAATGAGCTGACTGTGCTGACTCATTGGGTAGACATTTTGTCCTGGTTGTTTGGGCCAAGCACACATTTTGTAACCTGCATCTGAAATTCTGTCCCAGTGAATGGAGCTGAACTTCAACATCATACGTTTAACACAAGTGTCTAAGGAGGATCTTAAACTCCACATTCTCCACGAAACAGTGAGTCGATTTGAAATATTTGCAGATTAATTTTACAGACCACTGCAATAAGATCTTCCACCACGTAATTGCCTTCCTCATGGAATCTTGACGATCTTATCATTTGACGCAGCCTCTGATTGTGGCTGGGTAAACCAGAAATGCCAGCATTTCTGCTGTCCATGATAACAGGTATCTTGGCTGTAACATAGCAAATGTGTCACTGATCTGCCAACATGCACTGCTCTCCCACAGAGAGGAGATAGTAACTCTGAGCCAGTGCAACGATAGAACTAACCTTTCAGCTAACGGGGGAATTTTTGGAATGTGGAGTAGCAAAAGGATCCAGTGGCCTTGTAGGCTCCATACCAGCTTTTGCTTTGTGCTCTTTCTCTTCTTCTTTGGAATCAATATGAAGGTTGCTCTTCGTTGTACCATTGTTCCCGCTCATTCTTGTTGCTGTTGTGACAGAGATATATCAAGGTCCTAGTTTGAATCCATCTGTTCCCGATGTTATGCATCCATGTTCAGCAGATTAGAAGACTTTCCAGATATTTTCAACAGTATGAAAGAGACCAGAGGCAAAGTATTTGAAAGAGGTTGTAACAGTATTGGCCGCTTGTCCATTAGAGGGCATATGTTCTCTTGGAGGACATGAGGGCATTTTTATATACTTATTGTAATTTATAGTGTATTTTATGTAGTGTACTGCTGCCTCAAGCCAAACACTTTCATGAGCAACACACACAAAGTGCTGGAGGAACTCAGCAGGCTAGGCAGCATGTGTGGAAAAGAACACAGACGACGTTTCCATAGACGCCATAGGTGCTGCCTGGCCTGCTAAGTTTTATGTGTATTGCTCAGATTTCCAGCATCCACAGCTTTTTTTTTTCTTGTTTGTGAAAGATTTTCATGACCTCTGTCAGAAATAATAGAGCTGATTCTAATCCAGATTCCGATACGTTCTTCTAAGACGTTACTGCTATCCGGAAAAACTTTGTGTGACCATTTCAGTCTTCAGAATCGTTGCTTCTCTAAGAGGTCAAAGAAGCCAAATCTCAGTCTGTGGATCTTAATGTGAACTTTTCTGAAGACTTTGGCCTTTCTTTTCCTCATCTCTCACTTGCTCGCTTCTTTGTCATACAAGTTCCTTTCTCTCTTCTGTGTCTTTTTGTCCTTCTAAAACTGATAGAAACATAGAAACATAGAAAACCTACAGCACAATACAGGCCCTTCGGCCCACAAAGCTGTGCTGAACATGTCCTTACCTTAGAACTACCTAGTCTTACCCATAGCCCTCTATGTTTCTAAGCTCCATGTAGCCATCCAGGAGTCTCTTAAAAGACCCTATCGTTCCCACCTCCACTACTGCCGCCGACAGCCCATTTCACACACTCAATGCTCTCTAAGTAAAAAACTTACCCCTGACATCTCCTCTGTACCTACTTCCAAGCACCTTAAAACTGTGCCCTCTCATGCTAGCCATTTCAGCCCTGGGAAAAAGCCTCTGACTATTCACATGATCAATGCCTCTCATTGTGCACCTCTATCAGGTCACCTCTCATCCTCCGTCGATCTGGGGAAAAAAGACTTGAGTTCACTCAACCTATTCTCATAAGGCATGCTCCCCAATCCAGGCAACCTCCTTGTGAATCTCCCCTGCACCCTTTCTATGGTTTCCACATCCTTCCAGTAGTGAGGCGACCAGAACTGAGCACAATATTCCAAGTGGGGTCTGATCAGGATCCTATATAGTTGCAACATTACCTCTCAGCTCTTATATAGTCTCTCTTTTTCTGGTTTAACCTATGCACCATTTGAAGAACTATCAGTAATAGTGTCCCTTCTCTTAAAATAATGATTCTTGCAAAGGAAGAATGGTAGAAATTAACTCTGCTCTCCAAGTGAGTATGACAGTTCGTTTACTATTACAATAATGAAGTTAACACACTTAAAATATGTGGTTTAGCCTCAGAATTAAACCAACAACCCCAGATGTAAAAAAACATGAGTATTTCCAACAAAATGCAGTGGGATTTTAACCAAAGGATTTCTGACTGAAAGCTCTATATTTGCAACTTCCTTGTTAGAAGAACTTTGCAAGATCTTGTTAGACTGGAACATACTTGTTAATTTGTGCTTTTTATATCAGGTCTTCAAATGTAAAACAAGAGTGACCTGCACAACTTTCCAACCAGTAACTGAGTTTTCAACATGTGATTCTACTGGGTGAGGGTTGGTACCAGGACCATTAATCTATCACAATATCCCTTCTGAGTTCAAACTTAGAACTTTCATTGAAAGATTATGCTGATGTGTGTATGATTGAGTGAGTTGAGAAAGAGAAAGGGGGGGAAGAGAGGAAGGGAGAGAGAGAAAAGGGGGGATAAGAGAGAGGGATGGAGAGGGGGAGAGAAAAAAGAGAGAGAAAGGGAGGGTGGGAGGGGAGAGAGGGAGAGAGAGGGGAAAAAGTTCGAGAGAAATTGCTGAAGCAGTATAAAGATATCATTTATCAGAATGCAGTCAGCAGAACTGCTCCATGTTTTGTAAGTGAATTGTCTAACAATGTATATTTCTGCTGTATTTGAAAGCTGAAATGGATCAAAACAACCTGATATACAAAAACAACTCTCAGTCTTATCAGATGAAACGTTCAAGCATGTTCCTTTGCTAAGTTGTTACATATGGCCAAAGTTAATTTAAAAGAACAAATGTCATTACCTTATTTAAAAACAACTGATTGTTGCTCAATCAAGTAGATATTGTCCATGAATCAATGTCTCTCATTGCCACGAAATCATGTGCAATTCACTAGGATTACACAATAGTTGTTCAATTTCTCAACAGTCTATTAGAAGTTAACTCTCATTAATATCCAACTGTCAATGTCAGTGATGCACCATCAATAACTCTCTCTGAGACGTAAAGGCGAGATATCAGCTTTTATTGACTGGAAGAAGGAACAAGCAGTGAGTGACCACCATACTACATCCTGGAGACTGAGAGGCCGGGCTCAGACCTCAATGGCCTTTATACAGGGGTCTGTGGGAGGAGTCACAGGAGCAGTCAGCAGGGTCTGTGGGAGGAGCCACAGGAGCAGTCAGCAGGGTCTGTGGGAGGAGCCACAGGAGCAGTCAGCAGGGGTCTGTGGGAGGAGCCACAGGAGCAGTCAGCAGGGGGTCTGTGGGAGGAGCCACAGGAGCAGTCAGCAGGGGGTCTGTGGGAGGAGCCACAGGAGCAGTCAGCAGGGGGTCTGTGGGAGGAGCCACAGGAGCAGTCAGCAGGGGGTCTGTGGGAGGAGCCACAGGAGCAGTCAGCAGGGGGTCTGTGGGAGGAGCCACAGGAGCAGTCAGCAGGGGTCTGTGGGAGGAGCCACAGGAGCAGTCAGCAGGGGTCTGTGGGAGGAGCCACAGGAGCAGTCAGCAGGGGGTCTGTGGGAGGAGCCACAGGAGCAGTCAGCAGGGGTCTGTGGGAGGAGCCACAGGAGCAGTCAGCAGGGGTCTGTGGGAGGAGCCACAGGAGCAGTCAGCAGGGGGTCTGTGGGAGGAGCCACAGGAGCAGTCAGCAGGGGTCTGTGGGAGGAGCCACAGGAGCAGTCAGCAGGGGTCTGTGGGAGGAGCCACAGGAGCAGTCAGCAGGGGGTCTGTGGGAGGAGCCACAGGAGCAGTCAGCAGGGGTCTGTGGGAGGAGCCACAGGAGCAGTCAGCAGGGGTCTGTGGGAGGAGCCACAGGAGCAGTCAGCAGGGGGTCTGTGGGAGGAGCCACAGGAGCAGTCAGCAGGGGTCTGTGGGAGGAGCCACAGGAGCAGTCAGCAGGGGGTCTGTGGGAGGAGCCACAGGAGCAGTCAGCAGGGGGTCTGTGGGAGGAGCCACAGGAGCAGTCAGCAGGGGGTCTGTGGGAGGAGCCACAGGAGCAGTCAGCAGGGGGTCTGTGGGCGGAGCCACAGGAGCAGTCAGCAGGAAGTCTGTGGGAGGAGCCACAGGAGCAGTCAGCAGGGTCTGTGGGAGGAGCCACAGGAGCAGTCAGCAGGGGTCTGTGGGAGGAGCCACAGGAGCAGTCAGTGGGGGTCTGTGGGAGGAGCCACAGGAGCTGTCAGCGGGGGGTCTGTGGGAGGAGCCACAGGAGCAGTCAGCGGGGGGTCTGTGGGAGGAGCCACAGGAGCAGTCAGCAGGGTCTGTGGGAGGAGCCACAGGAGCAGTCAGCGGGGGGTCTGTGGGAGGAGCCACAGGAGCAGTCAGCGGGGGTCTGTGGGAGGAGCCACAGGAGCAGTCAGCGGGGGTCTGTGGGAGGAGCCACAGGAGCAGTCAGACAGGGGTCTGTGGGAGGAGCCACAGGAGCAGTCAGCAGGGGGTCTGTGGGAGGAGCCACAGGAGCAGTCAGCAGGGGGTCTGTGGGAGGAGCCACAGGAGCAGTCAGCAGGGGGTCTGTGGGAGGAGCCACAGGAGCAGTCAGCAGGGGGTCTGTGGGAGGAGCCACAGGAGCAGTCAGCAGGGGGTCTGTGGGCGGAGCCACAGGAGCAGTCAGCAGGAAGTCTGTGGGAGGAGCCACAGGAGCAGTCAGCAGGGGGTCTGTGGGAGGAGTCACAGGAGCAGTCAGCAGGGGGTCTGTGGGAGGAGCCACAGGAGCAGTCAGCGGGGGGTCTGTGGGAGGAGCCACAGGAGCAGTCAGCAGGGGGTCTGTGGGAGGAGCCACAGGAGCAGTCAGCAGGGGGTCTGTGGGAGGAGCCACAGGAGCAGTCAGCAGGGGGTCTGTGGGAGGAGCCACAGGAGCAGTCAGCAGGGGGTCTGTGGGAGGAGCCACAGGAACAGTCAGCGGGGGGTCTGTGGGAGGAGCCACAGGAGCAATCAGCAGGGGGTCTGTGGGAGGAGTCACAGGAGCAGTCAGCAGGGGGTCTGTGGGAGGAGCCACAGGAGCAGTCAGCAGGGGGTCTGTGGGAGGAGCCACAGGAGCAGTCAGCAGGGGGTCTGTGGGAGGAGCCACAGGAGCAGTCAGCAGGGGGTCTGTGGGAGGAGCCACAGGAACAGTCAGCGGGGGGTCTGTGGGAGGAGCCACAGGAGCAATCAGCAGGGGGTCTGTGGGAGGAGTCACAGGAGCAGTCAGCAGGGGTCTGTGGGAGGAGTCACAGGAGCAGTCAGCAGGGGGTCTGTGGGAGGAGCCACAGGAGCAGTCAGCAGGGGGTCTGTGGGAGGAGCCACAGGAGCAGTCAGCAGGGGGTCTGTGGGAGGAGCCACAGGAGCAGTCAGCAGGGGGTCTGTGGGAGGAGCCACAGGAGCAGTCAGCAGGGGGTCTGTGGGAGGAGCCACAGGAGCAGTCAGCAGGGGGTCTGTGGGAGGAGCCACAGGAACAGTCAGCAGGGGGTCTGTGGGAGGAGTCACAGGAGCAGTCAGCAGGGGGTCAGTGGGAGGAGTCACAGGAGCAGTCAGCAGGGGGTCTGTGGGAGGAGCCACAGGAGCAGTCAGCAGGGGGTCTGTGGGAGGAGCCACAGGAACAGTCAGCGGGGGGTCTGTGGGAGGAGCCACAGGAGCAGTCAGCAGGGGGTCTGTGGGAGGAGTCACAGGAGCAGTCAGCAGGGGGTCAGTGGGAGGAGCCACAGGAGCAGTCAGCGGGGGGGGGGTCAGTGGGAGGAGCCACAGGAGCAGTCAGCGGGGGGTCTGTGGGAGGAGCCACAGGAACAGTCAGCGGGGGGTCTGTGGGAGGAGCCACAGGAACAGTCAGCGGGGGGTCTGTGGGAGGAGCCACAGGAGCAGTCAGCGGGGGTCTGTGGGAGGAGCCACAGGAGCAGTCAGCGGGGGGGGTCAGTGGGAGGAGCCACAGGAGCAGTCAGTGGGGGTCTGTGGGAGGAGCCACAGGAGCAGTCAGCAGGGGTCAGTGGGAGGAGCCACAGGAGCAGTCAGCGGGGGTCTGTGGGAGGAGCCACAGGAGCAGTCAGCAGGGGTCTGTGGGAGGAGCCACAGGAGCAGTCAGCAGGGGGCGTGTCCAGACAGGTATATGTAGTTCACCACATTCACCCCCCCCCCCCCTTTGTTTTAAAAGAGAGTCCCCATGGGGCGAAGTTCCTGACAAGTATATTTACAGGTTAAGTCTATCAGGTGGTCGAATCTGTCGCTGCGATCTACGTAGCACCGGCTGTGATTGCACAGGTGCCGGAGGTGGTGATTGCACAGGTGCCGGTGGTGGTGATTGTACTGGTGCTGGTGATGGTGATTGCACAGGTGCCGATGGTGGTGATTGCACAGGTGCCAGTGGTGGTGATTGCACAGGTGCTGGTGATGGTGATTGCACAGGTGCCAGTGGTGGTGATTGCACAGGTGCCGGTGGTGATTGCACAGGTGCCGGTGGTGGTGATTGCACAGGTGCCGGTGATGGTGATTGCACAGGTGCCGGTGGTGGTGATTGCACAGGAGCCGGTGGTAGTGATTGCACAGATGCCAGTGGTGGTGATTGCACAGGTGCCGGTGGTGATTGCACAGATGCCGGAGGTGGTGATTGCACAGGTGCTGGTGATGGTGATTGCACAGGTGCCGGTGCTGGTGATTGCACAGATGCCGGTGGTGGCGATTGCACAGGTGCCGGTGGTGGTGATTGCACAGGTGCCGGAGGTGGTGATTGCACAGGTGCCGGTGGTGGTGATTGCACAGGTGCCGGTGATGGTGATTGCACAGGTGCCGGTGATGGTGATTGCACAGGTGCCGGTGCTGGTGATTGCACAGATGCCGGTGGTGGTGATTGCACAGGTGCCGGTGGTGGTGATTGCACAGGTGCCGGTGATGGTGATTGCACAGGTGCCGGTGCTGGTGATTGCACAGGTGCCGGTGGTGGTGATTGCACAGATGCCGGTGGTGGTGATTGCACAGGTGCCGGTGGTGGTGATTGCACAGATGCCGGTGGTGGTGATTGCACAGATGCCGGTGGTGGTGATTGCACAGGAGCCGGTGGTGGTGATTGTACAGGAGCCGGTGGTGGTGATTGCACAGATGCCGGTGGTGGTGATTGCACAGGTGCCGGTGGTGGTGATTGCACAGGTGCCGGTGCTGGTGATTGCACAGGAGCCGGTGGTGGTGATTGCACAGGTGCCGGTGGTGGTGATTGCACAGATGCCGGTGGTGGTGATTGCACAGATGCCGGTGGTGGTGATTGCACAGGTGCCGGTGGTGGTGATTGCACAGGTGCCGGTGCTGGTGATTGCACAGGAGCCGGTGGTGGTGATTGCACAGGTGCCGGTGGTGGTGATTGCACAGATGCCGGTGGTGGTGATTGCACAGATGCCGGTGGTGGTGATTGCACAGGTGCGGGTGGTGGTGATTGCACAGGAGCCGGTGATGGTGATTGCACAGGTGCCGGTGGTGGTGATTGCACAGATGCCGGTGGTGGTGATTGCACAGATGCCGGTGGTGGTGATTGCACAGGTGCGGGTGGTGGTGATTGCACAGGAGCCGGTGGTGGTGATTGCACAGGTGCTGGTGGTGATTGCACAGGTGCCGGTGGTGGTGATTGCACAGATGCCGGTGGTGGTGATTGCACAGGTGCGGGTGGTGGTGATTGCACAGGAGCCGGTGATGGTGATTGCACAGGTGTCGGTGGTGGCGATTACACAGGTGCCGGTGGTGGTGATTGCACAGGTGCCGGTGGTGGTGATTGCACAGGTGCCGGTGGTGATTGCACAGGTGCCGGTGGTGGTGATTGCACAGATGCCGGTGGTGATTGCACAGGTGCCGGTGGTGGTGATTGCGCAGATGCCGGTGGTGGTGATTGCACAGGTGCCGGTGGTGATTGCACAGGAGCCGGTGGTGATTGCACAGGTGCCGGTGGTGATTGCGCAGGTGCCGGTGGTGATTGCACAGGTGCCGGTGGTGGTGATTGCACAGATGCCGGTGGTGATTGCACAGGTGCCGGTGGTGGTGATTGTACAGGTGCCGGTGGTGATTGCACAGGTGCCGGTGGTGATTGCACCAGAGACGGAGGTTGTGCTGGTTCTGGCCTAACTGGAGGTGTCAGCCCACTAGGCGTCAGTGATCCCTCATGCGTGTACGAGGTGCCTGGTATATGAGTGTCGTGAGGAGTCTGTGCTGGGCACGGTGTGCGCGGTGTCACCTCGGGTACAGGGTTCATAGTTACTGTGGAGTGTACGGGGTAGTGGTCTGCTGCTCCTGCAGGCGCCAGGTCACGGACGGAGACCGTGTCCTCCCGCCCATCAGGTAAGACCACGTAGGCATACTGGGGGTTCGCATGTAGAAGGTGAACCCTCTCGACCAGCGGGGAGTATTTATTGCTCCTCACATGTTTCCAGAGCAGCACTGGCCCTGGGGACGTCAGCCAAGCTGGTAGGGTGGTCCCAGTGGCAGACTTCCTGGGAAAAGAGAATAGGTGTTCGTGAGGGGTGGCATTGGTGGACGTACATAACAGGGAGCGGATAGAGTGGAGTGCCTCAGGGAGGACCTCCTGCCATCGAGAGACCAGCAACCCTTTTGACCTAAGGGCTAAAAGTGTGGCCTTCCACACTGTGGCATTCTCCCTCTCCACCTGTCCATTCCCCCGGGGATTGTAACTCGTGGTCCGACTAGTAGCAATGCCCCGAGCTAGCAGGTACCGGCGCAGCTCGTCACTCATAAAGGAGGACCCTCTATCACTGTGGACATAGCAGGGATATCCGAACAGAGTGAAGAGCTGGCACAGGGCTTTTATGACGGACATGGTAGTGGTGTTGGGGCAGGGGATGGCAAAGGGGAACCGCGAGTACTCATTGATAATATTAAGAAAATAGACATTGCGGTTGGTGGAGGGAAGGGGGCCCTTAAAGTCAACACTCAGTCACTCAAAGGGGCGGGTGGCCTTGACAAGTTGCGCCTTTTCAGGACGGTAGAAGAGCAGTTTGCACTCAGCGCAGACTTGGCAGTCCCTGGTCATCGTCCTGATGTCCTCCAGGGAGTACGGCAGGTTCCGGGCTTTCACGAAATGGTAAAATCTGGTGACCCCCGGATGGCAAAGATGTGCATGGAGCGCATATAGCTGGTCGAGCTGTGCGCTAGCACACGCTCCCCGGGATAGGGCATCAGGGGGCTCATTGAGCCTTCCAGGCTGGTACAGGATATCATAGTTGTAGGTGGAGAGTTCTATTCTCCACCGCAAAATTTTATAATTTTTGATTTTGCCCTGTTGTTGGTTGCTGAACATGAACGCAACTGAGCGCAGGTCGGTCAGCAAGGTGAACCTTTTGCCGGCGAGATAGTGCCTCCAGTGCCTAATAGCTTCCACTATGGCCTGGGCTTCTTTCTCCACCGCGGAGTGCCGAATTTCAGAGCCTTGAAGGGTACGAGAAAAGAATGCTACTGGCCTGCCTTCCTGATTGAGGGTAGCAGCAAGCACGAAATCGGAGGCATCACTCTCTACTTGGAAGGGAATGGTCTCGTCCACCGCATGCATCGTTGCTTTGGCAATGTCCCCTTTAATGCGGCTGAAGGCCGCGCGGGCTCGGCAGAGAGGGGAAAAGTGGTAGACTTGACCAGGGGGCGGGCCTTGTCTGCGTAATGGGGGACCCATTGGGCGTAATAGGAAAAGAAGCCCAGGCACTGTCTGAGGGCTTTGAGAGTGGTGGGAAGAGGGAGTTCTAACAGGGGGCGCATACGGTCGGGATCAGGACCAATGACCCCGTTTTCCACGACATACCCAAGGATAGCGAGTCGGGTGGTTCCGAACACACACTTGTCCCTATTATAAATAAGGTTCAGGGCTTCGGCCACTTGGAAAAATCATTGGAGGTTGGCGTTGAGATCCGGCCAGTCGTGACCACAGATGGTGATGTTATCCAGATAGGGAAATGTGGCCTTCAGTTGGCACTGGTCCACCATCCGGTCCATTTCCCTCTGGAAGACCGAGCCACCATTTGTGACACCAAATGGGATGCGCAGGAAGTGATAGAGCCTGCTGCCCGCCTCGAAGGCGGTGTAGGGGCGGTCCTCTGGGCGGATGGGGAGCTGGTGATAAGTGGATTTCAGATCTATTGTCGAGTACACCTTGTACTGAGCTATCTGGTTGACCATATCCGCGATGCGGGGTAGGGGGTACGCGTCAAGCTGCGTGAACCTATTGATGGTTTGACTATAGTCCACGACCATCCTATTTTTCTGCCCAGCCCGAACAACAACCACCTGGGACCTCCAAGGGCTTGTGGTTGGCTCAATGATCCCCTCCCTGAGCAGCCGCTGCACCTCTGACTGAATGAAGGCCCTGTCCCCCGCGCTGTACCTCCTGCTTTTAGTTGCCACAGGTTTACAGTTGGGGGTCAGGTTGGCGAACAGCAGTGGGGGAGGGATCTTGAGGGTAGAGAAGCTGCAAGTGGTGTCAGTGGCGCAGCTGTCGGCATGGTGCGGGGTGGGATGTGTGGGTCGGTGTGTGTGTGTGGTCAGTAGCGGGGTATATGGCGAAGTCCCACGAAACTGAGGATTCCTGACAGTGAGTGGTGGGAGGGGCCCGTCATATGCCATAGTCACACTTTCGAGGTGGCTCTGGAAGTCCAGCCCCAATAGCACAGGTGCGCACAGTTGAGGCATGACCAGGAACGCAAAGTTCCGATATTCTGTGCCCTGCACCACCATTGTCGCTGCACAACCCACCCGGATGTCTGTGGAATACGACCCAGAAGTCAAGGTGACCCTCTGGCTTACCGGCCGTGTCACGAGTCTGCAGCGTTGCACTGTGTCCGGGTCAATAAAACTCTCAGTGCTGCCCGTGTCAAACAGGCAGCTAGTCCTGTGCCCCTCCACCAGGATGTCCATCATTGACCTTGCAAGCTGGTGTGGGGCACTTTGGTTGAGGGTTACGGTGGCCAGAGTTGAACTGCCGTCTTGGTGCCCGGTAAGCACCGGTGGGTAGGGGGCGGGGCATGTTTGCGCCAACAAAGATGGCCGCCCCCATCTGGGCATGCAAGATGGCGGCCCCCATGCCTCACACGCAGCGCTGCCCGACCCCGCTCGTAGTTTAGACTTACAGACCTTGGCGAAATGGCCCTTCTTCCCGCAGCTGGAGCAGGTCGCTTCTCGGGCCGGGCAGCGTTTTCGGGAGTGCTTTTCGAGTCCGCAGAAGTAACACTGCGCGGGCTTTTGACTGGCTGCAGCTGTGGTCGGGTTCGGGGAGTTCGTGGAATCGCGACTGGCAGCGGCGTTGGCGAATTCGCTCGTGGGAACCGGCGGCGGCGGGGTCTGAGGTGTCCACAGAACCGGCGGGGAATCACGCGGCTGGACAGTGTCAGCGTTGTGCAGCGCAGCCTCCAGCATGTTGGCTGTCTCGATTGCCGAGCGCAAGGTAAGATCAGCATTTTCCAGCAGCCGCTGGCGCACGTACACTGACCTGATTCCTGTAACAAAGGCGTCTCTTACCAAGAGTTCCGCATGCTGTTCCGCCCTGAGAGTTTTGCAGTCACAAGTTCGGACGAGTGTCTGTAGGGCTCGGAGAAACTGGGCGCTCGACTCTGCAGGCTGCTGCCGTCGCGTAGCTAAGTGATGTCTTGTGTTCACCGGCCGCAGGTACTGTCTTTTGAGGGCGTCCAGTGCCCCTTCGTAGGTCGGCAGGCTCCTGATAAGTGAGTAAATTTTCGGGGTGACCCTCGAGAGGAGAATTCGGTGCATAACAGCGGGTTCAGTTGCACTAACCTCCTCCAAGTATGATTGGAAGCATGCAAGCCAGAGTTCAAAGGCAAGAGCTGCTTCAGGGTCTTGGGGGTCCAAATCCAATCTTTCCGGACGTAAAACGCTTTCCATGTTAAAATTGATGCACCATCAATAACTCACTCTGAGACGTAAAGGCGAGATATCGGCTTTTATTGACCGGAAGAAGGAACAAGCAGTGGTTGACCACTATACTACATCCTGGAGACTGAGAGGCCAGGCTCAGACCTCCATCACCTTTATACTGGGGTCTGTGGGAGGAGCCACAGGAGCAGTCAGCAGTCCAGACAGGTATATGTAGTTCACCACAGTCAGTGTCAGCTCAGAAGATTGTATTTGAAATAAATCCAGTTGTTTAATATGTTTTTGTGTTTTCTGTAAAGCTTACTCCTGTGATTATAGTGAATTATGGCAGAATAATACTCTTTCCCATCTGTTACAGGGACATGGTTAGGAGTGTGGAGACTGGGGGAAGCTGGGAGAAGCTGGGAAAGGATTGTCTTCAGGGAACAGCATAGAATAAATTTGTAATGTGGAAATTAATTTTATATATGTATTTGTCTTCTTCCTGGCCAGATTGGAGCTTCCTGCAACTATTGGCTGCCTAGAGGGAGTGGTTAATGTTGTTCTGTGGTCATAAAGAGTAAAATGCCAGACACTATCAAGCAGACACAATGTGTGCTTCCCTGCAGAGTAAGTTTCCCTTTAATTCTATTTATATCAGTACTGGGACCATATATTGACAGCTTGACAAATCCAGTGTGCCAGCCCTATCCAAATGTGCAACATGCTTACAAGGAAAGCCATGGTTTTGCAGTGGTGAAATTTCATAGCAGCCTTTGCCTTTCCTGGTGCACCAGTGTGCTGGTATCTGCAGGTACCTCTGCACCGCTAACGTAAGAGCCAAACAGAGGACATACAACAAAGCAAAAGTCAGTGGGAAGACAAGAGGATTTTAAAAAAATCTACAGACAGCAACTAAAAGAGTGATTAGGAGGGAAAAGATGAAATATGAAAGCAAGCTAGCAACCGATATCAAGGTGGATAATAAAAGCTCTTTCAAGCATGTAAACACTAAAAGAACGATGAGAGTGGATATAGGACCGTTTGAAAATGAGGCCGGACAAAAATAATGGGGGACAAGGAGAAGGCAGATGAGCTAAATAAGTACCTTCGATCTGTCTTTACTGTGGAAGACACTAGTAGCATGTCCGATACTGAAGGGTGTGAAGAAAGAGAAGTGAGTGCAATTATTATTACAAGGGCGAATGTACTCTAAAATCTGAAAGATCTAAAAACACATAAGTCACCTGGACCAGATGAATTGAACCCTAGGGTTCTGAAAGACATAGCAGACCTCTGGGTCTGTACTCACTGTAATTTAGAAAGATGAGGGGGGATCTCATTGAAACCTTTCAAATGTTGAAAGGCTTAGACAGAGTAAATGTTGAAAAGAATGCTTTCCATGGTGGGGGTGACTAGGATAAGAGGGCACAGCCTCAGGATAGAGAGGCATCTATTTAAAACAGAGATGCGGAGAAATTTCTTTAGCCAAAGGGTGGTGTTTGTGGAATTTTTTACCACAGGCAGCTGTGGAGGCCAGGCCGTTGGGTATATCTAAGGCAGAGATTGAGAGGTTCTTGTTTGGACATGGCATCAAAGGTTATGAGGAGAAGGAAGGGAGTAAGGCTGAGAAGGGGGAAAAGGGATCAGCCACAATTGAATTGCAGAGCAGACTCGATGGGCCAAATTACCTAAATCTGCTCCTATGTCTTGTGGTCTTTTGGATGGCTGGTGAAAGCACAGGGCCTCTCAGTAGAGGAGACCGCGGAAGGTCTCGGTGAAGCACACTCTCTGATCTTCATCACCCCCTAGGGAGGATTGCATTTTAAAGTTTCCTGCCTTACAGCCAGTTTTAACAAGTAACACTTCCATATCTTGGGATAACTTTTCTGCGAACTGTTCATAACTCATGTCATATTCCTCTAGATAAACCTGCTGTAATTCTTTCATTAAATATTTATCCTAACAGGACCTATAATTAAGCTGATGATATATGTTCTGCATCCAGACATGAATGAATACCATTTTTGTTCTAATTGTGTTCTCGCTTATTAAATATGTGTATAATTTGTTGCAATTTATGATTTTCACATGAACACTGCTAAAATGGCATTGTAAGTCTTTCATTGCACCTCAACAGACATTTACTTGTGCAGATGACAATAAACTCAACTTTGACCACAAAACATTTATTATTATTTTCATTGTTAGTATTTTGTCAGCTACTGGCTAAGTACCTGACATACAGTACTGCGCATTATCCTTAGGCAATTATCTATATATAAATATATATAGCTAGTGTGCCTGAGATATTTGAACAATATTGTATTTGTCAGCAGAGAGCGAGCTTATAAATCTGGCAGGAGCAAAGGATTTTGGGAATGGCGAGGGCAGAGTGTCACAGGAGGAGTGTGGGACAGGTGGCAAAGAAGGAGTGCCAGGGATGGGGGTGGAATGAGTGCAGACACACCCAGCCCTGAGACACCAGGCAAGGTCATTTGATTCCAAACAATTGGTTTATTGATTATTACACAATGACTCTCTGGTGCTCCCTGCTCCCTCCCCTCTCCCTTCTCCTTCCCCAACCATGATTCCCTTCTCCCTGCCCCCTCTCACTCTCAGAATCAGGTTTATCATCACTCACATATGTCATGAAATGTGTTTCTTTTTGCAGCAGCAGTACAGTGCATTACATAAAATTATTAAAGCACTATGCAAAAATCTTAAGTGCCCTAGCTATATACTGCATATGAACCTAAGACTTTCACACAGCACCATAAGGTCACTGGGATCCTAATATTTCTACCATCTAAATTGTCAGCACTAAATGAGGGGGGCAAGGGGATGGGGATATGGAGGAGATTCACCTCTGTCTATCTATCTATCTATCTATCTTTCCTGTAGGTAGGTGACCAAAACTGCACACAATACTCCAAATTAGTCTTCATCAATGTTTTATACAATTTCAACTTAACTCCCCAACGCCTCTACTCGGTACAGTGATTTACGAAAGCCAACGTGCTGAAAGCTTTAAGAGGCCAGGAGTTACAGCAGTGCTCCACCATCCCCCAGGAAACCCTTTCTCCACAGCTACCCGAGTGCTAGGGTTGTCTGTTGTTCCCAAGGCGCTGAGCAGTCATTTTCCCTCTATCCCACTTCCACTTTCATCAGGAAAAGTTGTCCCTGAGGTCCCAGAGTGAAAACTGCCCGGAACTCAAACTTCTACGGATGTTCAAAAACAAGAAAGCTGGAGTTTTGCCACCATAAATGCACTTTATTTCTTCCACCTATCCCCTCCCGGCTTCTTACTTCACCCCACCCTCCCTCCACCACCCAGCCTCCCTCTCACCAGGTTTCACCAATCACCCTCCATCTCCCTTCGTGTTCTTATTCTGGCTTCTGGTCACTACCTTTCAGAATCAGAATCAGTTAAGCTAAAATAAGCAGTGCAATTAAAAACAGAAATAAAACGTAGTGAGGTTCAATGTCCATTTAGAAATTGAATTGAATGGCAGAGGGGAAGAAGCTATTCCTGATGCACTGAGTGTGTGCCTTCAGGCTTCTGTACCTCCTTCCCATTGGTAACAGGGCGAAGAGGGCATGTCCTGGGTGGTGGAGATCCTTAATGATGGAAGTCGCCTTCCTAAGGCATTGCTGCTTGAAGATGTCTTGGAGGCTAGTAGCCCTAATGGAGTTGACTAATCTTACAAGTTTCTGCAACATTTTAACCTTATGCCAAACATCCTCCTCCCCATACCAGACAGTGATGCAGCCAGTCAAAATGATCTCCACGGTGATTTGTAGAGGTGTTTGATTATTTAAGTTGACAAATTAAATCTCCAAATTTCCAGACCTGATGAAGGATCTCAGCCTGAAATGTCAACTGTTTGCTCCCCTCCATAAATGCTCCTTGGCTTGTTGAGTTCTTTTAACATTTTGTGTGTGCTTCTCTGGCTTTCCAGCATCTGCAGAATCACTTGTGTGCTGGATAGTTTCATTCTTACTGTAAGAACCAAGTAGAATGTAAGGAAATTAGGATGCTCACCTGTAAAAAAAGGATGCACTAACCACATAAATTCATGGTATGTCTAATATACCCCCATGCTCTGTCTAATATACCCCCATGCTCTGTCTAATATACCCCCATGCTCTGTCTAACATTCCCCACATGCTCAGTCTAACATACCCCACATGCTCCGTCTAACATACCCCACATGCTCTGTCTAACATTCCCCACATGCTCCGTCTAACATACCCCACATGCTCTGTCTAACATTCCCCACATGCTCAGTCTAACATTCCCCACATGCTCCGTCTAACATACCCCACATGCTCAGTCTAACATTCCCCACATGCTCCGTCTAACATACCCCACATGCTCTGTCTAACATTCCCCACATGCTCAGTCTAACATACCCCACATGCTCAGTCTAACATTCCCCACATGCTCTGTCTAACATTCCCCACATGCTCCGTCTAACATACCCCACATGCTCTGTCTAACATTCCCCACATGCTGTCTAACATACCCCACATGCTCTGTCTAACATACCCCACATGCTCCGTCTAACATACCCCACATGCTCAGTCTAACATTCCCCACATGCTCTGTCTAACATACCCCACATGCTCCATCTAACATACCCCACATGCTCTGTCTAACATACCCCACATGCTCTGTCTAACATACCCCTACATGTTCCGTCTAACATACCCCACATGCTCTGTCTAACATTCCCCACATGCTCAGTCTAACATACCCCACATGCTCCGTCTAACATACCCCACATGCTCCGTCTAACATACCCTCATGCTCAGTCTAACATACCCCACATGCTCAGTCTAACATACCCCACATGATTGCTGTTGACTAGGGAGGAATAGTGAGATCTATTTTAGCTATAGTAATCTCCATCCTTGGAGACCCCAATGCCATAACCAATGGTTACAAATCGTAATCGTTATAAATAATAAAGGGGCTCCCTGGCTTATGGACAACCTGATTTACGGAAATCTGACTTTATGTAAATTCTTCTCTACATCATCATTAAATCATTTTTCAAGAAAGTAATAATAATATTAAAATACTTGGTGGCATTCATGAATGACTGGATACAATATATACACCATCAGTGTAATAATGGGTAATATTAGAGTGAACATGGGACTGTACAGACTCTTCGGCCCAGAATTTTGTTCCAGCCTTTTAATCTACTGCAAGATTAATATAACCCTTCTGTCCCACATATGCCTCCGTTTTTCTTTCATCCATGTACCTATCTTAAATGTCCCTAATGCAGGACCTGTACTCTTCCAGGTTGAAGAAGAGGGCGGGGAACATCATAAAGGACTCCTCCCATCCTGCGCACAGACTGTTTGATCTGCTTCCGTCTGGTAGGCGCTTCAGATCCCTCCAGACTAAGACTAATAGGCACCGGAGAAGTTTTTTCCCTACTGCGGTCACCTTGCTGAACAGTTAACTGCCGGTTAACTGTCGGCTAACTATTACTTGGATTGCACTACCTGTATGTATAATCTATATTTTCATTTATATTTATCATTATTATTGTTATGAGCAGAGAGACAACATCTGCCAGAAGTAAATTCCTTGTATGTGCATAGGTACTTGGCGATTAAAGTCTGATTCTGATTCTGATTCTGATCACCCCTGACAGAGCACTTACCACTCCTTATGTCAATGACCTACCTGATATTGCCCCTGTACTTTCTTCAATTCACTTTAAAATTATGCCCTTGCATATTACCCATTGCTGCCTTAGAAAAAAAAAGCCTCTGGCTGTCCACTCTGTCTGTATCCCTTTTCATCTTATACACCTTTATCAAGTCAAGTGAATATTGAAAGAAGTGAAAACACACGGAGCATGATGCAATATGGATCACTATAGAAAACGGACGTTTCTGACTCATGGAGAAATCAGCTTACGGATAGTTATGCCTCTATTTGTTTTAAAGCCTGTGATGTCTTTCTACATTCATTCAGCACAATGATTGCATTTCGAATTGCACTAACATTTTACATAGACATTATTAACACTAACATTAACAGGTAGTTAAAACTGCCTGATACTTAACTGGCACCAGCCTACCTGCCACTGGGGACATATATGTAGAAAGGTGCTGGGAAAAGGCTAGAAATATTATGACGGATCTACCACCACCCTTCCGCCCTCCCCCCACAACCACCCTGTTCATGGACTGTTCGTCCTACTCCAATCAGGGAAGAAGCCACGTAGCAGTCACGCCAGGACAACCAGACTCAAAAACTGTTAGTTCCCCCAAGCCCCACAGGCTGATCAACACCTTCAGCCATTAACCCACCCTATCGATGCATACACCTAGCGTCACTTTGTGGATGTACAATCAATCCATGTATATAGCAGTTACTTATACATTGTGTTTGATAGAATTGCTTTTATATTTATTGTGGTCTCTGTGCTTACTTTTTTATGCTGTATCGGATGTGGAGAAACAGTCATTTTGTTCTCCTTTACAATCGTGGACTCAAGAATGACAATAAGACAAATTGGAACTTGATCTTAAGCAACACACACAAAATGCTGGAGGAACTCAGAAGGTCAGGCAGCGTCTATGGAAGTGAATGAACAGCCGATCTTTCGGGCCGAGACCCTTCTTCGGGAATGAGAAGGAAGGGGGAAGATGCCTGAACAAAAAGGTGGGGGGGAGGGGAAGGAGGGTAACTAGAAAGTGATAGGCGAAGCCAGGTGGGTGGGAAAGGTAAAGGCTAGAGAGGAAGGAATCTGATAGGAGAAGAGAGGGAAGGAGGAGGGGACCAAGAGGGAAGTTTTAGGCAGAAGAGAAGAGGTAAGAGGCCAGAGTGGAGAAAAAAAGGTACAAGGGGCAGAGGGGGGATTTTTTTTTAACGGGACAAATCATATACCCAGACGGAATATAAAGTGATTCTCCTCTACCCTGAGGGTGGCTTTATTGTGTCACGAGGAAGCCGAGGGCTGTCATGTCGGAACAGGAATGGGAATCAGTTTTAAGATGTTTGGCAGATGGAGAGGAGGTGTTGGATGAAGTGGTCCCCCAATTTACAATGGCTCTCTTCATTGTAGAGGAGGCTGCATCAGGAGCACTGGACACAATAGACAACCCCATCAGATTCACAGCAGGTGAAGAGATGACTTAGCTGGAAGGACTGTTTGGGGCCCTGAATGGAGGTGAGGGAGATGTAGCACTTCAGACATTTGCTGGGATAAGTGCCTGGAGGGAGATTAATGGCGAAGGATGAATGGACAGGGGAATCATGGAGCAAGCGATCCCTGTGGAAAGTGGAGAGGGGGAAGGTAAAGATATGTTTGGGGGTGGGATCCCTTTGGAGATGGCAGAAGTTGCGGAGAATGACGTGTTGGATATGGATGCTTTTGGGGTGGGAGGTTAGGACAAGGAGCCCTGTCACTGCTGACACAATGGGAAGATGGGGTTTGCGCAGATGTTCGGGAAATGGAGGAGATGTGGGTGAGGGCAGCATCAGTGGTGGAGGACGGGAAACCCTCATCTTTGAAGAAGGAGGACATCTCTGATGTTCTGGAAAGGAAGACGACAGGCGGAGAACAGATGCAGTGAAGAACAGTACTTTTACAGGTGACAGAGTGAGAAGACAAATAGTCAAGATAACTGTGGAAATTGGTAGGTTTATAAAAGATGTTGGTCAACAGAGTGATCAAGAAAGGGGCATGGCAGAAATGGACCAAACGAATTTAAGGGCAGGGTGGAAGTTGGAGACAAAGTTGATGAAATTGACGAGCTCAGCACGAAGCAGCAGCAATGCATTAGAAACATAGAAAACCTACAGCACAATACAGGCCCTTGGGCCCACAAAGTTGTGCCAAACTGTAGAAATTACTAGGCTTACCTATAGCCCACTATTTTACTAAGCTCCATGTACCTATATAAAAGCCTCTTAAAAGACCTATCATATCCGCCTCCACCACCGTTGCCGGCAGCCCATTCCATGCACTCACCACTCTCTGAGTAAAAAACTTACCCCTGACATCTCCTCTGTACCTACTCCCCAGCACCTTAAACCTGTATCCTTGTGTGGCAACCATTTCGGCCCTGGGAAAAAGCCTCTGACTATCCACATGATCAATGCCTCTCATCATCTTATACACCTCTATCAGGTCACCTCTCATCCTCCGTCGCTCCAAGGAGAAAAGGCCAAGTTCACTCAACCTATTCTCATAAGGCATGCTCCCCAATCCAGGCAACATCCCCGTAAATCTCCTCTGCACCCTTTCTATGGCTTCCACATCCTTCCTGTAGTGAGGTGACCAGAACTGAGCACAGTACTCCAAGTGGGGTCTGACCAGGGTCCTATATAGATGCAACATTACCTCTCAGCTCCTAAATTCAATTCCAGGATTGATGAAGGCATTTGTCAATGTAGCAGATTAAGATTTGGGAGCATTACTGGAGAACACTTGGAACCTGGACTGTTCTACGTAGCCAGTGAAAAGGTAGGCATAGCTGGGGGCCCATGTGAGTGCCCATGGCTATCCCTTGAGTATGGAGGAAGTGGGAGGAACCGAATTAAAAATTGTTGAGGGTGAGGACGAGTTCTTCCTGATGGAGGAGTGTGGTGACGTAGGGGGACTGGTTGGCTCTTTTATTGAGAAAGAAGCGTAGAGCTTTAACGCCCTCTTGATGGGGGATAGAAAAGCATAGGGGGCTGGACATCCATGGTGAAAAAGAGGTGGTCAGGGCCAGGGAACTGGAAGTTAGAGAGGAGATCGAGAGCATGAGAAGTTTTGCGAATGTAGATGGGAAGGGACTGAATCTAAAGGGATAGAATGGAGTCGAGGTATGAGGACACGAATTCAGTGGGACAAGAGCAGGCACAGACAATGGGCCTACCCAGATAGTCAGGTTTATGGATCTTGGTATAAGAGAGCAGTGTGGGGTAAGGGAAAATTTGTTTAGTGGCAGTGGATTGAGTTCTCCAGACTTGACAAGGTCAGTGATGGTGTTGGAGACTGTTTTATGATGGTCTGTTGTGAGAGTCAGAGATAGTTTTCTGATTATCCGGAGTGAGGTGTCAGAGAGTTTTCTGATGGTCTGGAGTAGGGTGTCAGAGACAGTTTTCTGATGGTCCTGAGTGGGGAGACAATAGACAATAGACAGTAGGTGCAGGAGTAGGCCATTCGGCCCTTCTAGCCAGCACCACCATTCACTGTGATCATGGCTGATCATACACAATCAGTACCCTGTTCCTGCCCTCTCCCCATATCCCTTGATCCCGCTATCTATAAGAGCGCTATCTAACTCTCTCTTGAATGCACCCAGATACTTGGACTCCACTGCCTTCTGGGGCAGAGCATTCCACTTATCCACCACTCTCTGGGTGAAAAAGTTTTTCCGCATCTCTGTTCTAAATGGCCTACCCCTTATTCTTAAACTGTGGCCTCTAGTTCTGGACTCACCCATCAGCGGGAACATGCTTCCTGCCTCCAGTGCATCCAATCCCTTAATAATCTTATATATTTCAATCAGATCCCCTCTCATCCTTCCAAATTCCAGTGTATACAAGCCCAGTCGCTCCAATCTTTCAACATATGACAGTCCCACCATTCCGGGAATTAACCTTGTGAACCTACGCTGCACTCCCTTAATAGCAAGAATGTCCTTCCTCAAATTTGGAGACCAAAACTGCACACAATACTCCAGGTGGGGTCTCACCAGGGCCCTGTACAGCTGCAGAAGGACCTCTTTACTCCTATACTCAATTCCTCGTGTTATAAAGGCCAGCATGCCACTAGCTTTCTTCACTGCCTGCTGTGCCTCCCCTTCACACCTAGATCTCGTTGTACTTCCCCTTTTCCGAACTTGACTCCATTTAGACAGTAATCTGCCTTCCTGTTCTTGCCACCAAAGTGGATAACCTCACATTTATCTACATTAAACTGCATCTGCCATACATTTGCCCACTCACCCAACCAGTCCAAGTCACCCTGCATTCTCATAACATCCTCCTGACATTTCACACTGCCACCCAGCTTTGTGTCATCAGCAAATTTGCTAATGTTACTTTTAATCCCTTCATCTAAATCATTAATGTATATTGTAAACAGCTGCGGTCCCAGCACCGATCCTTGCGGTACCCCACTGGTCACAGCCTGCCATTCCGAAAGGGACCCGTTAATTGCTACTCTTTGTTTCCTGTCAGCCAGCCAATTTTCAATCCATGTCAGTACTTTTCCCCCAATACCATGTGCCCTAATTTTGCCCACTAATCTCCTATGTGGGACTTTATCAAAAGCTTTCTGGAAGTCCAGGTACACTACATCCACTGGATCTCCCTTGTCCATTTTCATAGTTACATCCTCAAAAAACTCCAGAAGATTAGTCAGGCATGATTTTCCCTTCATAAATCCATGCTGACTTGGACTGATCCTTCTACTGCTATCCAAATGTGTCATAATTTCCTCTTTTATATTGACTCCAGCATTTTTCCCACCACTGACATCAGGCTAACCGGTCTATAATTCCCTGTTTTCTCTCTCCCTCCTTTCTTGAAAAGTGGGACAACATTAGCCATCCTCCAATCAGCAGGGACTGTTCCTGAATCTATAGAACATTGGAAAATGATTACCAATGCGCCCACGATTTGTAGAGCCACCTCTTTAAGTACCCTGGGATGCAGACCATCAGGTCCCGGGGACTTATCAGCCTTCAGACTGAACAGTCTATCCAACACCGTTTCTTGCCTAATATAAATTTCCTTCAGTTCATCCTTTACCTTAGTTCCTTTGGCCACTATTAGATCTGGAAGATTGTTTGTGTCTTCCCTAGTGAAGACAGATCCAAAGTACCTGTTCAACTTGTCTGCCATTTCCTTGTTCCCCATAATAAATTCACCTGTTTCTGTCTTCAATGGCCCAATTTTGGTCTTAACTATTTTTTTGCTATTCACATACCTAAAGAAGCTTTTACTATCCTCCTTTATATTCTTTGCTAGTTTACCTTCGTACCTCATTTTTTCTTGGTGTATTGCCTTTTTTGTTATCTTCTGTTGCTCTTTAAAAGCTTCCCAGTCCTCCGGTTTTCCGCACATCTTTGCTATGTTATACTTCTCTTCTATTTTTATACTGCCCTTTACACATCTGATTTTCCCTTCTCCATCTCAAATTGTAGGTTAAAACATATCATATTATGTTTTCTGACAGTTTTTTTTCCTGACAGACGGAGACAGTTTTCTGATTATCCGGAGTGGGGTGTCAGAGATAGTTTTCTGATGGTCCTGAGTGGGGTGTCAGAGACAGTTTTTTGATGATCCAGAGTGGAGTGTTGGAGACTATTTCTATTGGTCCTGTGTGGAGTCAGAGACAGTTCTCTGATTATCCGGAGTGGGGAGACGGAGACAGTTTTCTGATGGTCCTGTGTGGGGAAGACGGAGACAATTTTCTGGTGGTCTGGATTGAAGGCTGAATTGGATGTTGATCTTGAATATTGTTAACCAGAAAGTGAGTTTCAAAGACACCAGTCATCAGACTGCTCTGCCTGTCAATATATTGTTACTGCCAATGACAGTTGTGAGCCAGCCTGAGGCTCAAACAGGAAAAAGTTGTAGACCTAACATGTACTTGATCGATTCAAATCAGCACTAATGGTATGTGCGGGTTGATATCTAAAGGCTGTGATTCATATGGTACAGCTGAATCCTTGATAAGTGAAAGTTTTTTAATGCTTCAATAGCAGAAAATAAGCAAGAGGAGTAGAAGGAGAGATGGCAGGATAAGATATAATGAAGTGTGAGGAGACACAACTGGAATACGAATAGGGCTGTTAGCGATTCGGCTGAAAGACCTTCTGCAGCTCTGTAAAATGCAATAAAATATGTGTCAAACTTTAATTTGTGTCATAAATTTTCATTAAGGAAAATATCAAGTGCAGCAATTGGCATTTACAGCACGTTCAGAAGTTATGTGAACGTTATTTGCACCAGAGAGGAAAGAATGAAATGGACTCAAGACTCCGGAAAAGGGACAGAAATATAAACGCTATTTTGAGAGCCAAAGGTATATTTAATGAGAAAGGGTTTAGGAGGGTTTTTTAAAAGGAGGAGGTGGGAGAAGGGGCACTCCAGAGAGCAAGAGAATAATGGATCAGCAATGAAAATAGAGAGAGAAGGGGGAATCAACCCTTACGAATAGCTCCAGGGAGGAGATCACTGGTATTGGGAAAGGAGGAAATTGGGAAACAACTCAACCCATTGAAAATCTGAACCAATGGAACTCGGAGTGGATATTGGGGATGTCAGTGAGAAATACCATATTTTATTCAAATAGGATTGGTGTAAGGAATATAGAAAGAAAGGCATTTGTCTGGAATGTGTGAGGATATACTGCAAGTTCTGTAAAGAAAGTGCATTATATCCTCACAAGTCAGGATTTCCAAGAATCATTCCTTCGATGTCGTGTCGTATGATGTGGGCGATCATGGTCTTTCCATGACTATGATTGTTCTTGGGAAATTTTTTTACAGAAGTGGTTTGCCATTGCCTTCTTCTGGGTAGTGTCTTTACAAGACAGGTGGCCCCAACCATGATCAATACTCTTCGAAGATTGTCTGTGCCCGGAGCCAGTGGTCATATAACCAGGATTTGTGATATACTTCAGCTGCTCTTACGACCATCCACCACCTGCTCTCATGGCTTCGCATGACCTAGATCGGGGGCTAAGCAGGTGCTACGCCTTGCCCAAGGGTGATCTGCAGGCTAGCGGAGGGAATGAGCACCTTACACCTCGTTTGGTAGAGATGTATCTCCATCCTGCCACCAAGTATACATAAATAATTGCACAGTATCTAACTTGATAAAAAAAAGATCTTCTCTGGCAATTCCATGAATTACTCGGGAGCCAGAGTTCATCAGTGATATGCAAGGAGCTGCAAAAATCCTGTACCTACAATGTTTTAAGTGTTAAGTGTTCTAAATTTTCTAATCTCATCAAATTGAATTTTTATGTTTAAATTTTTCTTTAATACTTTTATTAGTTTTAAAATCACTGGAATATTTATAAATGTTTCTGAATGTTTAAGTTATCCAGAAACAATCAGTGTGCTTTGGCAGATTTGACAGCTGTCTGAGTTAGAGAACATGGCTAAGTAACCTGTTTATTTTGTTTTTAATCATCTGTTTCTGATGGGACTCATTGTATTTCTATTCCCCACTCCACCCATCCAACCCTGTCAGAATGTCTTTGCTTCCAGACGGCATTGCCTTTGTTTATGGTCCCGTCAAAGGATCAAACTGCCTTCAAGAGGAATCTCCTGGAGATTCAATTAATATCGATTGAGAATGAGGGCGATATTCACTAGCAAGCAGTGCAGAATATGTTGACTGAAAGATCTGGCCATTATGCTCTAAATAATAATTCAAAACCACAGGAAAATTTTAATATTGTTATCAAATAAATACTAAGTTTGAAAATGCTCCAATCATTATCTTTATGCTTCCATCTCAAATTTTCTTCTCAGTTGTCTGTAAGGCATTGACTACATTCTGGGTATCATTTCACAGGCTGTTCTCTGGTACCCTCCCCGGAGACCATTTCTCATTTTTCTTATGACTCTTTCAATACATTTTGTTTTGATTGGACTATCTGATTCAATTAAGCATGTGTTTTAAGTAGCACACATTAAATATTTTTTAAAATCCAAATGTCCCAAAAAATTTGCATATGCATTCAAAACACCCGGTAACTGTTTTTTATATGGGAGCCATGGTAGTGAGGTAAAAGGTCACATGATTGAAGAGGCATTACAACTTTAACCAACTTCCGTCTAAATACTTATATAGAAGGGGAGGAACATTTGTAAATGATGAGAGATTCTTGGGACATTTCCTCTTCCTTAACCTAAATATTGTATGTAGATCTCTGTTGTTGTACCTGAATTCCATCTCAATTCAGATCACTAACTTTGCATAAATTGAGGATAAAACCTAGTATTTTCTGAACTCCCTACTGTATAACCCAGAGATATATAGGAGATTTTTCCGTTTAAGTGTTTCGTATATGTTTTGATTACACAGCTACAATTAAGGAGACAGCACTTTTAAAACAAATTTGAAATTTTCCCAGACCGTCTATGGAGAAACAGCTGGGATCAATCGCAGAAAGGGATTGGAAGAAAAGAATCTGAATGTTTGTTTTGAGAACACTAAGCAAATAATTATGTCGACAAGGATAAGAGGTGTGAAAAAAGCAGGAAAAATGGATGTTGCTTTCACTTATGTGACAACGCTTGGAGAAGTGAAATTAAAGTCTCAAAATAGCAAAGTCAGAATATCATGAAAGCCAAACTGACTTCCATTTCTGTGATCTATGAATCTAAACAAGCAAAGCAAATTACAGAAAAATATCATACATTTTATCATTTTGATGCAAGTACTGCAAAGAACATAAGATTTGCACCTGTGCATTTAACCTGCATAGACATGACTACATTCTACAATAAATAATTATTATGATGTCATTCTATGAATGCAAGTTCTTCAATGACAAAGACAATGAGTTGGAATTCAAGATGCCAATACACAACTT
Source organism: Hemitrygon akajei (assembly GCF_048418815.1). Classification (NCBI taxonomy): domain Eukaryota; kingdom Metazoa; phylum Chordata; class Chondrichthyes; order Myliobatiformes; family Dasyatidae; genus Hemitrygon; species Hemitrygon akajei. The sequence continues at coordinate 154,551,186 of NC_133132.1, forward strand.
GATGATTTACATACTCAGAGAATAGTATAGAACAGTACAGACCCTTCGGTCCATGATGTTGTGCTCCCCAGAACTGAACGTAATACTCTAACATTATGGTCTAACATGAGTTTTATAGAGCAGCAACATTTCCTTGCCACTCTTGAACTCAGTTCCCCAAATAATGAAGACCAACACACCATATGCCTTCTTAACCACCCTATCAATTTGCGCAACAATTTTGAGGGATTATTGTTTTGGACCCCAACATCCCTCTGTTCTTCCACACTGATAAGGATCCTGTCATTAACCATGCATTCTGTCTTCCGATTTGACCTTCCAAAGTGAACCACCTCAAACTTTTCCAGGTTGAACTCCATTTGCCACATCTCAGCCCTGCTCTGCATCCTATCAATGTCCTGTTGTAACCTGTGTCAACCTTTGACATTATCCACAACCTTCATTATTTTTAAAATTGTTAACAGCAATTTTGTCAAATCCCTTCATTCTATTTGAATATCATTTGGAGTCTGGTTACCCCCTGCTCACGTGCATCTTTACACAGTCCACTCATTATATTGGGCTCATTGTTTTCATCTGACAGAACTTGTAAATATTTTGGTTATTACAGCATTAACATATTAATACTTAAACAAGGCAAGAGTCATAGAGCAGTACAGCAAAGTAACAGGCCCTTTGGCCAATCTAGTCCGTGCTGAAACCATTTAAACTCCCTACTCCCATTGGCCTGTACCAGAACCATAGCCCTCTATATGCTTACTGTCCATATATCCACCCAAACTTTTCTTAAATGTTGAAATCAAGCTCGCGATTCTCTGAGTGAAGAAGGTTTCCCTCCTGTTCCCCTTAAACTTTCCAGCTTTCACCCTTAACCCATGATCTCTGGTTGCAGTCCCACCCAAACTCAGAGGAAAAAGCCTGCTTGCATTTATCATAGCTAAATCCCTCATAATTTTATATACCTCTATTAAATCTCCCCTCAATCTTCTATTTTCTAAGAAATACAGTCCTAACCTATTCAATCTTTCTTTATAATTCTGTCCTCCAGACCCAGCAACATCCTTGTAAATTTTCTCTGTACTCTTTCAACCTTATTTACATCTTTCCTGTAGGTAGGTGACCAAAACCGCGCACAATTCTCCAAATTAGGTCTCAACAACTTCTACAACATCAACATATTATCCCATCTTCTGTTCTCCATACATTGATTTATGAAGGCCAATGTGCCAAAAGCCTTTTTTACGTCCCGATCTGCCCGTGATGGAACCTTAAATGAATTATGGACCTGTATTCCCAGATCCCTTTATTTACCACACTTCTCAGTGCACTACTGTTCACTGTGTAAGTCCAATGGAAGTGCAACACCTCACAACTTGTCTGCAACAAATTACATCTGCCATTCTTCAGCCCATTTGTCCAGCTGGTCCAGATCCCTCTCCAAGCCATGATAGTCTTCTCGTTGTCCACTACACCCACGGTCTTGGTGTTATCTGCGAATGTGCTGATCCAGTTAACCACATTATCATTGATATAGATGACAATCAACAATAGGCCCAGCACCAGTCCCTGCAGCACATCACTAGTCCCAGGTTTCCAGTCAGAGAAGCAACTATCTACTACCGTCTTCTGGCTTCTCTCACAAAGCCAATATCTACTTTAATTTACTGTCTCATCTTGAATGCTAAGCAACTGTACCTTCTTCACCAACCTCTCATGTCGGACCTTGTGAAATACCTTGCCAAAATCCATGTAGACAACACCCAATGCCTTGCCTTCCTCCACTTTTGTGATAACTCACTCCAAAAACTCTATAAGATTAGTTGGATATGACCAACCACACACAAAGCCTTGATGACTAACCTTAATCAGTTCATGTCTATCCAAATACTTACAGTATATATCTGGTCCCTTAAAATACCTTCCAATAACTTTCCCTCAACTGATGTCAGACTCACTGGCCTATAATTTCCTGGTTTATGTTTAGAGCCCTTTTTTAAACAGCAGAACAACATTGGCTATCCTCCAATCATCTGCTACCTCTCCTGTCTTTAAGGATGATTTAAATATTTCTGCTATGGCTCTGGCAATCTCTGCACTTGCCTGCTGTAGGGTCCAAGGGAGCACTTTGTCAGGCCCTGGGGATTTATCCACCCTGATTTGTCTCTGGATAGCAAACACCTCCTCCTCTGTAATCTGGACAGGGTCCATGAAGTTGATGCCACTTGGCCTCACTTCTACAGAGTCTGGGTGCACCTCCTGAGTAAATGCAAACAATTTATTTAAGATCTCCCCCATCTTTTTTTTTGGCTCCAGATATGGATTACCATTCTGATCTTCCAGAGGACAAATTTTGTCCCTTACAATCCTTTTGCTCTTAATATATCTGTACAATCCTTTAGGATTCTCCTTCACTTTGTCTCCTAGAGCACCTCAAGCCGTCTTTTAACCCTCCTGATTTCTTTCTTAAGTGTTTTTTGAATTTCTTATACTCCATAAGCACATCATTTGTTCCTACCTGCCTATACCTGCTATGCACCTCCATTTTTCTCTTAACCAGGTCATCAATATCTCTTGAAAATCTATGTTCTTACACTTGGTATCTTTACCTTTTTATTCTGACAGGCATATACGAGCTTTGTACTCTCAAAGTTTCACTTTTGAAGGCCTCCCACTTCCCAAGTATGCCTTTGCCAGAAAACTGTTTTCGGGCAAAGACAAACAGCCCCCAATCCATACTTGCCAGCTTATTTCTGATACCATCAAAATTGGCATTTCTTCAATTTAGAATCACAACCAGTGGGCCAGACCCATCTTTTTTCATACTTACTTTGAAAGTAATGGCATTGTGGTCACTGGATGCAAAGTGTTCCCCTACACACACTTCTGTCACCTGCCCTGTCTCATTCCTGAATAGCAGATCCAGTATTGCAAACCCTCTCATTGGGACTCCTATATCCTGATGTAGGAAACTTTCCTGAACACACTTGACAAATCATCTCATCTCATAACAACCTTATGCTTCTTGCAACAGTCTGCGACCTCTATACAAATTAATTCCTCTAAATCCCTCAGACTGCTGGGTGGTCTGTAATATAGCCCCATTAACATGGTCATACCTTTCATATTTCTCAGATCCACTCATAATACCTTACTGGACTAGTTCTCCACTCTGTCCTGATGGAGCTTGCCTTGACATTTTCCTTGACTAGTAATGCCACCCAACCTCCTTCAGTCCCTCCAGCTCTGTCACGTGCTGAACAACGGAACCCTGGAATATTGAGCTGCTAGTCCTGGCCATCATGCAGCCAAGTCTCATTAATAGTTACAAAGTCATAACTCCAGGTGTTGATCCATGCCCTGAGCTCATCTGCCTTTCCTACAATACTTCTTGCATTGAAATATACGCAGCTCAGGATACTAGTCACACTGTGCTCAACCTTTTGATTCCTGACTTTACCTGAGGTCTTACCCACACCTTTCTCCATAACCCCTCCACGAACTATTTTGGCACTCCACCTGCAGCTCTAGTTTAAACCCCACCATGCAGCATCAGCAAACCTCCCTTTTAGGATATTAGTTCCCCTCCAGTTCAGGTGCAAACCATCCCTTCTGTACAGGTCTCACCTTCCCTGGAAGAGAGTCCAATGGTCCAAAAATCTACACCAACTCCTTAGCCCTCCCTCCTACACCAACTCCTTAGCCATTTGTTAAACTGTATAATCTTCCTAGTTCTTGCCTCACCAGCACATGGAACGGTAGCAATCCCAAGCATAGACTGCTGGAGATATAGATGTGTTACAGACATTTTGCACAGGAACAGCAGATGGAGTTTAACCCAGCCAAATGGGTTAGCACCTAGGTAGGTCAAATGTAAAGAGTCAGTCCACAGCTAAGGGCAAGACACTTAACGGTGTTGATGAGCAGAGGGATCTTGGTTAATAGCTCACTGAAAATGGCTACACAGGTTGATAGGGTGGTTAAGAAGGCATATGGCATGCTTGCCTTTATTAGATGAGGCATTGAGTTAGCAAATCAGGAAGTAATGTTGCAGCTTTACAAAACTGCAGTTTGGCTGGATCTGGAGAATTGCACACAGTTCTGTTTACCCCATTCTGGAAGGACATCGAGGCTTTGGAGAGGGTGCATGCCTGGATTAGAGGGCGAGGAGAGGTTCGACAAACTTGGACTGTTTTCTCTGGAGTAGTGGAGGCTGAGGGAACATCTGATAGAGGTTTATAAGATTATGAGAGGCATAGAGTAGAAAGGTAATATCTATTTCCAAGGGTTGAAACGTCTAATACTAGAGGGCTTGCATTTAAGGTGACAGGGGGGTAATTTCAAAGGAGATGTGAGGGGCAAGTTTTTTTACACAGTGAGAGATGGATGCCTGAAATGAGCTCCCTGGAGTGGTGTTAGAGGCAGATACATTAGAGACTTTTAAGAGACATCTAGACAGGCATAAGAATGAAAGAATATTGGTATTGAGTAGCCAGATGAGATTAGTTTAGCTAGCTATTTAATTGATAGAGCACAACATTACGGTCAGAAGGGTTTATTCCGGTGCTGTCCTGTTCTGCATTCTCTATGTCCTTGATGACAGGTAGGCTGGATCCTGTGACGCACTGTGCAGTTTAGACTCCCCATTGTAGAACCATCCTGTCTGCCACAGTGCAGTTTCTGTACCATGCAGTGGCACTGCATGTTAGGATGCTCCCTACTGTGCATCTGTAGAAGTACATAGTATAGATGCGCATTGTCCATCTCATTTCAGCCTCCTCGGGGAACTGAGGCTAAAATCGAATTAGCTGAAGACTGGCTTCAGTGTTGGTGGAATCTGGGATTGGCACTCGGTGATTCTGCCTGAAAATGTTCCATACTAGGCATTGATGGGCTAAGGCTCAGCATTGCTAAGGATCTGAATGTTCTTGGAGCCATTTCTACAGTTCGTTGTTCAATTGTCCAGCACATTTCAAGGCATGGATATGATAGGTCCACAGAGCTTTATTGATTAGTTGGACAATTACTTTGTTCTGATTATTCCACACACATATTGTCCTGTGATATAGCTTTGCCAGGTTAGAGTCACACAGAGTCTTACAACATGGCAATAGGCCCTCCAGTACAAGTGGTCCATGTTGACCACGATTCCCGTCTAAGCTAATCTCACTTTTGGCCTATATTCCTCTGAATCGTTCCTATTTGTGTGTCTGTTGAAGTGTCTCTTAAATGTTTTAAATGCACCTGCCGCAACTGTTTTCTTTAGCAACTCATTCAGGTGGAACAATGAGGGGGAATTTCTTCACTCAGAGCGTGGTGAGGGTGTGGAACGAGCTGCCAGCAGAAGTGGTGGATGTGGGTTTGATTTCGATGTTTGAGAGAGGCTTGAAATAGTGCATGGACGAGAGGGCATGGAGGGCTATGGTTCAGGTGCAGGTTAATGAGACTAGGCAGAATATTACACACAAAGTGTTGGAGGAACTCAGCAGGCCAGGCACCATCTATGGAAAAAAGTACAGTCAATGTTCTGGGCTGTAACCCTTCAGCAGGACTGGAGAAAAAAAGCTGAGGAGTAGATTTGAAAGATGGGGGGAGGGGAGAGAGAAATGCCAGACGATAGGTGAAACTTGGAGGGGGAGGGATGAAGCAAAGAGCTGGGAAGTTGATTGGTGAAAGAGACAGAAGGCTGTGGAAGAAAGAAAAAAGGGGGGGGGGGGGGAGGAGCACCAGAGGGAGGTGATGGGTGGGAAAGGAGATAACATGAGAGAGGGACATGGGAAATGGTGAAAGGAGGGTGGAGGCATTACTGAAAGTTCGAGAAATCGATGTTCATGCCATCAGGTTGGAGGCTACCCAAACAGAATATAAGGTGTTCTTTCTCCAACCTAAGTATGGCCTTATCCCAACAGTGGAGGAGGCCATGGATGGACATATTGGAATGGTAATGGGAGGTGGAATTAAAATGGGTGGCCACTGGGAGATCCCGCTTGTTCTGGAGGACAGAGCATAGGTACTCAGCGAAGCGGTCTCCCAATCTACGTCGGGTCTCACGGACATACAAGAGGCCACACCAGGAGCACTGAATACAGTATATGACCCCAACTGACTCACAGGTGAAGTGTAGCCTCACATGGAAGGACTGCTTGGGGCCCTGAATGGTAGTGAGGGAGGAGGTGTAGGGCCAGGTGTTAGCACTTGGTCTGCTTGCAAGGATGTGCCAGGTGGGAGATCAGTGGGGAGGGACAAATGGATAGGGGATCCCTGTGGAAAGCAGAAAGTGGGAGGGAGGGAAAGATGTGTTTGGTGGTGGGATTCAATTGGAGGTGGTGGAAGTTTTGAAGAATTGTGTGCTGGACACAGAATCTGGTGGGGTGGTAGGAAAGGACAAGAGGAATCCTATCCCTGGTAGCGTGGTGGGAGGATAGGCAGAATAATGCTTTGGCATGGTTTAGATGGGCCAAAAGGCCTGTTTCTGTGTTGTAATGCTCTATGACTGACTCTTTTCTACATATGGACCACCCTCTGGGTGAAAATGTTGCCCCTTAAAATCTTTCCCCTCTCACCCTAAACTATGCTCTTCACATGGCCTCAGATCACCTAGACAACACAAACACCTATGTCAGAATGCTGTTCATTGACAATAGCTCAATGTTTAACTACACTACAGTCCTGATATATAAGCTACAAAACCTGGGCCTCTGTACCTCCCTCTGCCATTGGATCCTCGACTTCCTAACCGAAAGACAACAATCTGATTGGTAATAATATCTCCTCCTTGCTGACGATCAACACTGGTGCACCTTAGGGATGTGTGGTTAGCCCAGTGCTCTGCTCTCTCTATACACATGACTGTGTGGCTAGGTATAGCTCAAATGCCATCTATAAATTTGCTGATGATACAACCATTGTTGGCAGAATTTCAAACGGTGACAAGAGGGTGCACAGGAGTGGTGTAGCAGCAACAACATTGCACTCAATGTCAATAAGACCAAGGAGCTGAGTGTAGACTTCAGAAAAGGTAGGACGAGGGAACACGAACCAATCCTTGTAGAGGGGTCAAAAGTGGAGAGAGTGAGCAACTTCAAGCTCCTGGGTGTCTAGATCTTTAAGGATCTAACCTGGTCCCAACGTATCAATGCAACTATGAAGAAGGCAAGACAGCAGCTATATTTCATTAGGAGTTTGAGGAGATTTGGTTTGTCACTAAAAACACCTGAAAACTTCTACATATGTACTGTGGAGAGTATTCTGACAGGCTGCATCACTGACTTGTAGTTCAAGGTGAAGAGCCACTGCTTCATCAGCTGAAGGTGGTATGATTCTGCCTCTGTTGGACTTGATACCATGACATGTCATAGGGTAAGAACTCAATGTTGAAGACTCTCACTACTTCTACTGTTAGAGTGTATTCTGGAGTTAGGGTATATAGCGATCACCCTAACCAGCAACCAATCTTCAGACATGAACATGAAATGTAGATTGAATTTGAAATGCATCCATGAACAATAGTTTTCCCGGAGCTGTGCACTGGAGTTGTTTGCAAACCAGACCATGCTGATTAACACGAGGAAATCTGCAGATGCTGGAAATTCAAGCAACACACACACAATGCTGGTGGAACACAGCAGGCCAGGCAGCATCTACAGGAAGAAGCATTGTCGACGTTTCAGGCCGAGACCCTTCGTCAGGACACTGACAATTAACATTAATTTTGGGTGCCTGCAGTGTGGGTGTGTGAAAACTATATGTAATTCAAAGGAAGTATTGTAAATACATTGTAACTACAGAATTGCCCTGCTATTAATTTTGGTCATTAGCATTTAAAAATGTCATGTGATATTGGATTGGGAGTCCTCTTCCTCCAAGAGAATCTTATTTTGCTGAATAAAACAATTCTTTGTCCACAAGTTTCAGTGTCTCCGCACTGACTTTGTTCACATTACAACACTACAATGCCAGAAACTCTGGTGGTTCGAGATAGGAATAAATAGTAATTAAGATGGAGAAGTGTGCAAGGTTTGGTTTTATGATAGCGACTATTACCTGAATAGTCTTTGAAACAGCTCCTCAGACGTCTCTGGATTTTGATTGAGCTGAAAATGACTTTTCTGTATCTTAATTGAGTGCCTTAAAAGCAAGAGAAGGCCATTCGACCCATATTACTGTTGATACACCATTGAATAGTACATTACCTCAACATTACTGCCTGCACTACCCCTATATCTCTTGATGTTTTAAAAAGCCAGAAGTATGTCGTTCATGGCTGGATTGTTGCCCAGCAGTAACGCTAGTTTCTCTGATAAAGTTATAACTATAGATTAGGGAATCCCTGAGGAAATTAATTTGAGGAGACTAGTGGAGAAACTGTCGCTGCTTGGCCCTAACACTGCCACGTGTTGCTGGATTCTGGATTTCTTGACAGAGTGACCACAGTCAGTCTGTGTTGGCAGGAACATCTCTGACTCCATCACACTGAGCACTGGATCCCCACAAGGCTGTGTGCTTAGCCCATTGCTGTTTACACTGCTAACACATGACTGTGCAGCCAGATTCAAGGGGAACCTGATCATTAAATTTGCTGATGATACCACAGTGGTGGGGCTCATCAGCAAAAATGATGAAACAATGTACAGGGAAGAGGTCAGACACCTAGAGAGCTGGTGCAGTGACAACAACTTGATGCTTAATGTCACCAAAACCAAGGAGATGATCGTCGATTTCAGACGGTCTCAGCCTGAGCACACACCCCTCAGCATCAGCGTCTCCACAGTGGAGAGAGTGGAAAACATCAAGTTCCTTGGGGTGCAGATCTCGGACAATCTCACCTGGTCCAGGAACACCACTGGGATTGTGAAAAGGGCACAGCAGAGATTGCACTTTCTGAGGAAGCTTAAACAAGCATCACTCCCCACTAACATCTTAACTGCATTTTACAGAGGCGTGGTTGAGAGTGTGCTGACTTTTTGCATCACAACCTGGTACTCCAGCTGCAGTGCTGCTGACAAAAAAGCCTTGCAGAGGGTGGTTAGGGGAGCAGAGAAGGTTACTGGGGTCTCCCTACCTTCTGTCCAAGACTTGTTCAGAGTCGATGCCTATAGAAGACACGATACATCATTAAAGACCCCTCACACCCTCTCCATAAACTGTTTGTTCTTCTGCCATCAGGCAAACATTACAAGAGCATCAAAACAAAAACGACAAGGCTACTAAACAGCTTCCTCCCACAGCCAGTCAGACTGCTAAATAGCTGCTCTACCTGACTCTGCTTTGGACACTTTTAACTTGCACTGGACACTTATAACTTGATTTTAACCGACATGTGGCCGTTGTGTTTTACTTTTTAGTGTTGCGTTTGTTATGTTATGATTGCACTTGCTCCTGGGAAACGCTGTCTCATTCTGCCCTGCAGAGCTGATGTATGGTTAGAATGACAATAAAGTTTTTGAATCTTGAATCTTGAATCTTAATTTAATTTTATTTAGTGATACAGCACGGTTAAGGGCCTTTCTGTCTTACTGAGTCCACACTGCTCATTTACACCCTCACGACCAATTAACCTACTGTCCCGTATATTTTTGGAGTGTGGGAGGAAACCCATGCAGTCGTGGGGAAAACATTTAAGCTCCTTAGAGGCAGCGACAGTATTTAACCCGGGTTGCTGGCATTGTAATAACGTTACACTAACCACCACACTAATATGGCTCTCCCTTGCTCTTCTGTTTTTGAACTTTTAGCTCCAGAGTAACATTTAAAAAAAACTTACTCTCCTTCACAGTTTTGTTCTTCCCATGCCCAATATTGTCCTACTTTGCAGTAAGCTCCCCTTTGAACAAAAAGCACACTGTATTTCAGCAATAGCTTAAGACGTGGCCGCCCATATTTTCTCTGACTTTGGAAGGCGAGAGAATAAACATTTCACCAGATTATGGCTTACGTTATAAACAACCAAACAGATTTATTAGCCACTGAATGGATGACAATAGAAGCAAAACCAGACTGCTGATTTATAGGTTTAATTATTTTTGCTAATAAAAGGAAAATAAGTCACCCCCATTATACGAAACTGCACTGTAAACTGAACTAGATAGTTTATATATAAATTTCCCTATATATAAATCTTCACCCGGTAACATGTTCCTGTCCATTGAGTTCTGTTCACCCATATATCTCTGTTTAATGGCTTCAAATAATTTTGAACAGAATTCTTGACAATCGGACTCAGACATATGAAGTTTAATGTGTGCCTTAAAGTTAAAAATAACAACCAAACTTATACACAAATTGTACTTTCACCTACAGTGTACTGAGCAAAGTTGCTGCACTGCTTCCTAACGTGCAGTTATTTGATAATATTGTTCAAAGTTCAAAGTAAAATTTATTATCAGAGTACATTCATGTCACCACATACAACCCTGAGAATCTTTTCCTGTGGGCATACTTAGCAAATCTATAGGACAGTAACTGTAAACAGGATCAATAGACAACAAACTGTGTAAGTGTGAATATAGATAAACAGTAATAAATAACGAGTATGAAATAACAGGATAAAGAGTCCATAAAGTGAAACCATGAGTTGTGGGAACACCAGAAGTGGAGTGAGTGTAGTTGTGTCATATAAAGAACTATATGGCTCGACTGAACGCACTTTCTTCCTGTTATCTTTTGCTCAATTCATTATTGTCACTCAAACATGCTGGGACAGTCAGTGCAGAATCGCTCATCACAGCTTCTCAGCTGCGTCGGACTGGTCGTGTCACAAGAATGAGCGATGATCGTTTACCCAAAGCTGTTTTCTACGATGAGCTACATGAAGGAAAGAGGAAGCATGGTGGTCAGAAGCTGCGCTACAAAGATGTGCTCAAGCTCCATATGAAGAACGCGGACATGAATGTCAATACCTGGGAGAAAGATGCTTTGGACAGAAGAAGTTGGCGCTGCATTGTCAAGAAGTCAATCCCAGCTATCGAGGAGAAAAGGCAGAAGAAATATGAAGCAAGTCATGAACGCAGACATTCGGTGCTAGACCAGTCAAATCACAAATGCAACCGATGTGGGAGACAGTGCCGATCCAATGCTGGTCTTGTGGCCCATAAACGTGCCTGCAGAGACTAAACTCTCAGCACAGTCAACATCGAAATCGATGGACAGCCGAAGAAGAAGAATTGTCACTATTATATGTAAGGCAGGAAATATATAAAGTATTTTAATGTCTAGCACTGTGCTTTTATTTATTGACAGACAGCACAGAATAGGCCCTTCCACTCAGCAATCCCCCAATTTAATCCCAGCCTAATCACCGGACAATTTACAATGATCAATTAACCTATGTGTCTTTGGATGATGGGAGTACCAGAGCACCCAGAGGAAACCCCCACGGGGAGAACATATGAACTCCTTACAGGCAGCAGTGGGAACTGTAAAGCGTTGTGCTAACCACTACGCCACCGTGCTGCTCCATGCTTAAAGGCACAAATAATTCCTCTTATATTTATTACCTTCCCCCTAACCATCACTATGTCAAAATGCTTCAAAAACCCACTCATAATTGCTTCAAGTTTCCTGTATGGGCCAAATCGGCTGTATCTTTTCAGAACATTTTCTGTCACTACCCTAAACAACCATTCTCTGTTTGTTTCTTTTGATTTTTAGCTGTACCTTTGTTACTGTGTTTTCTTAAAATTTGAAATTCTATCTTTATATTTATAAATGGAATCTTGTGGCGACCCACTTCCTAGCGCACTCGAACCGGCTCACAAATAGCCAGTGCGCCGGCGTAAAGGCCAGTCCCAAAAGGGCACCAAGTCTGCTTCACCAACAAGGGGAAAAGCCCGCGCGGGACTGTGAATACGTGCCCCCTACAGCATCCGCGCGGGGGACAGGACTGTGAATACGTGCCCCCTGCAGCATCCACGCGCGGGACAGAACTGTGAATACGAGCCCCCTACAGCATCCACATCCAGGGAGGACGGGATCAGGGAGGCTTTAAAGCGAGGCCACGAAGTTCGAATAAAATCTTTCTTAACTGCAGTTTACCGACTCCGTGTCGTTATTTCAGCGCTGCGTGTAGCACACCGCTACAATTGGTGACCCCGACGGCCCAAATGATATTTGGACCGGAGATGAATGACTCCGCATCTGTTCATGCAGTTTCGTTGAAACTGCCAAGCTTCTGGATGCTACGACCTCACCTATGGTTCCAGCAAGCAGAAGCCCAATTCCACGTTTGGCAGATAACCTCGGAGGACACACGTTACTACTACGTGGTGAGCTCCCTCGACCAGGACACAGCGGCCCAGGTTGAGGAGTTCATACAATCGCCCCCAGTGGATGGCAAATACACGGAATTCAAAGCCCTGCTCATAAGGACTTTCGGACTCTCACGGCGCGAGCGAGCTGCCCGCTTACTGCACCTGGATGGTTTGGGAGACAGACCTCCATCAGCTTTGATGAATGAGATGTTGTCTCTGGCCAACAGACACACACCCTGCCTCATGTTTGAGCAGGCATTCCTGGAGCAGCTGCCCGAGGACATACGCCTGCTGCTGTCTGACGCGGATTTCAGCAACCCCCGGAAGGTGGCAGCCAGGGCGGACTTGCTGTGGAACGCCAAGAAGGAGAGTGGGGCGTCCGTCGCACAGATCACCAGGCCACGCTCCCAGCAGCAAACCAGACCAGGCCCGGCCACAGAGCCGGCTAACCAATGAACAATGGTGCTTCTACCACTAGCGGTGGGGCGCAGAAGCCCGCCGCTGTAGCCCGCCCTGCAAGTTCCCGGGAAACGCCAGGGCCAGCCGTCACTGATGGCTACGGTGGCTGGCCATCGGGATAGCCTCCTGTATGTGTGGGACAAGCGGTCGGGGCGCCATTTTTTTGGTTGACACCGGTGCCGAGATCAGCGTCTTACCTCCGAAGAGTTACGACACCCGCAACAGGGCACCGGGTCCCCCCCCGAGGGCTGCGAACGGCAGCACAGTAAGGACCTATGGCACCCGTACGGTGCAGCTACAGTTTGGCTCCAGCCGGTTCACGTGGGACTTCACACTGGCCGCCGTAGCCCAACCGCTTCTGGGTGCGGATTTTTTGTGGGCTCACAGCCTACTGGTCGACCTGCCAAGGCAGAGACTGGTCCATGCCGAGACCTTTCAGACATTCTTCCTGGGTGAAGCCCGGTTGCCAGCCCTACACCTCGACTCCATCACGCTGTCCGACAACGACTTCACCAGAGTCCTGGCGGATTTCCCATCGGTTCTGGCACCGCAGTTCACGGCAGCCATGCCCCGACACGGCATATGGCACCACATCCCGACCCAGGGACCACCCCTCCACACCCGTGCTCGGCGGCTTCCCCCGGACAAGCTCCGACTGGCGAAGGAGGAGTTCAAGAGGATGGAGGAATTGGGGATCATACGGCGGTCCGACAGCCCATGGGCCTCCCCCCTGCACATGGTGCCCAAAGTAACAGGGGGCTGGAGACCATGCGGCGACTACCGCAGGCTGAACGAGGCTACAACACCGGACCGCTACCCTGTGCCGCACATTCAGGACTTTGCAGCAAACCTGCACGGCGCACGGATCTTCTCCAAGGTAGACCTCGTCCGGGGATACCATCAAATCCCGATGCATCCGGACGACGTCCCCAAAACGGCTCTCATCACCCCATTCGGCCTTTTTCAGTTCCTCCGCATGCCGTTCGACCTGAAGAATGCCGCACAGACATTTCAGCGGTTGATGGACGCGGTGGGACGCGACCTGGACTTTGCTTTCATCTATTTGGACGACATCCTCATAGCCAGCAGCAGTCGTCAGGAACATCTGTCCCACCTCCGTCAACTCTATGCCCGGCTGAGTGAATACGGCCTAACAATCAACCCGGCCAAATGCCAGTTTGGGCTCGACGCCATCGACTTCCTGGGCCACTGGATTACTAAAGACGGGGCAACCCCACTGCCCGCCAAGGTAGACGCGGTCCGCCATTTCCCCCGACCCACCACAATCAAAGGCCTTCAGGAATTCGTAGGTATGGTCAATTTCTACCACCGCTTCCTCCCTTCAGCTGCTCGAATCATGCGCCCCCTGTTCGCTCTGATGTCGGGTCCGGGCAAGGACATTACCTGGGACGAGGAGTCCGCCGCCGCTTTCATTAAAATGAAAGAAGCCTTGGCAAACGCCGCAATGCTAATGCACCCCAGAATGGACGTCCCTACCGCCCTCACAGTGGACGCATCTAACACGGCAGTTGGTGGGGTGCTGGAACAACTCATCGCGGGTCGCTGGCAACCCCTGGCGTTTTTCAGCAAACACCTGCGACCACCCGAGCTCAAATACAGTGCTTTCGACCGGGAACTGTTGGCGCTATACTTGCCAATCCGGCATTTCAGGTACTTCTTAGAAGGTAGGCCCTTCACCGCGTTCACGAAGGTGTCTGATCCCTGGTCGTCCCGACAGCAGCGCCATCTGTCCTACATCTCTGAATACACGACGGATGTCCGGCACGTCTCGGGTAAGGACAATGTCGTGGCGGACGCACTCTCTCGCCCTAACATTCATGCCCTTTCCCAAGGGGTAGACTTTGAGGCGCTGGCAGAGGTACAGCAGGCAGACGAGGAGATCCCAAGTTACAGAACCGCAGTCTCCAGTTTGCAGCTCCAGGACCTCCCCGTAGGCCCAGGTGAGAGGACCCTACTCTGTGACGTCACCACCAGCCAACCCCGTCCCGTCGTACCGGCACCTTGGCGGCGACGCGTTTTCAACTCCATTCACAACTTAGCGCACCCCTCCATCAGGACAACCGTCCGGATGGTCTCCAACAGGTTTGTTTGGCACGGACTCCGCAAGCAGGTCAGTGAATGGGCCAGAACGTGCATGCACTGCCAGACAGCCAAGGTGCAGCGGCACACCAAAGCCCTGCCGCAGCAGTTCCACCCCACCCACCGGCGTTTCGACCACATTCATGTGGATATCGTGGGCCCCCTGCCAGTGTCGCGCAGAGCGCGTCACCTCCTGACTATCGTGGACCGGTTCACAAGATGGCCAGAGGCGGTCCCGCTCACCGACACCACCTCCGAATCTTGCGCCCGGGCACTGATCGCCACCTGGGTGTCCTGCTTTGGTGTACCGGCCCACATTACCTCCGACAGAGGCGCCCAGTTCACCTCCGGCCTGTGGTCAGCTATGGCCAGCCTTTTGGGGACACAGCTGCACCACACAACTGCCTACCACCCACAGTCGAACGGCCTGGTGGAGCGTTTCCACCGTCACCTAAAGTCGGGTCTCATGGCCCGCCTGCGAGGAGCTAACTGGGTGGACGAGCTTCCCTGGGTCCTACTCGGCATCCGCACGGCGCCCAAAGACGATCTGCACACCTCGTCGGCTGAGTTGGTGTACGGCGCACCCCTGGTCGTCCCCGGGGAGTTCATACCAGCCCCAAGGGGGCACGAGGAAGAACCCGCAGCAGTCCTGGGCAGACTACGCGAGAGACTCGGCAACCTGGCCCCCATACCCACTTCGCAGCATGAGCAGAACCCGACCTGCGTTCCCAAAGACCTGCAGAACTGTAAGTTTGTGTTTGTATGAAGGGGCGGGCATCGGCCACCGCTACAGCGTCCCTACGAGGGGCTGTTTACGGTGATCAGGAACAACGGGTCCACGTTCGTGCTGGACGTTGGGGGAAGAGAGGAGGTTTTCACGTTGGACCGAATCAAACCAGCACATGTCGACGTGGTGCAACCAGTCAAGGTTCAGGCACCGCGGCGCAGAGGCAGACCTCCCAAATGGAGGCTGATCCAGACTGTGGACATTGGGGGGTGTATCGCCGGTTCTGGGGGGGGGGGGTTATGTGGCGACCCACTTCCTAGCGCACTTGAACCGGCTCACAAATAGCCAGCTCGCCGGCATTAAGGCCAGTCCCAAAAGGGCACCAAGTCTGCTTAACCAACAAGGGGAAAAGCTCGCGCGGGACTGTGAATACGTGCCCCCTACAGCATCCGCGCCCGGGGAGGGCGGGATGAGGGAGGCTTTAAAGCGAGGCCGCGAAGTTCGAATAAAATCTTTCTTAACTGCAGTTTACCGACTCCGTGTCGTTATTTCAGCGCTGCGTGTAGCACACCGCTACAACCTGGTCTTTTCAAGAATGAAATAAGCTGGTTGACTTCTGCTGAGCAGACTTAGCAAGCTGAGAACCCACAGGAAGGTCAACTGAGTTTAGGCAATGCATTTCAATTCTAACTACCGTAGATTCCGGACTACAGAGCGCACCTGATTAAAAGCCGCTGGCTCTAATTTTAGAAAGAAAATCAATTTTTTACTTGTACAGGCCGCACCGGATTTTAGGCTGCACCGGATTTTCGGCCGCACCGGATTTTCGGCCGCAGGTGTCCCACGTTGTAATATGAGATATTTACACAGAAAGATATTACACGTGAGGATTTTTTAACTTTTAATTAAATCCATATGGTAACATAAACAAATACATATTGCAAATGCTTTTTTTCGAACCGTGCCTGTAACGCGGCTACTTTTAAATATACGTTGCGTATACTTCTTTACTGAACAACATTCCAATATCTCCTAACGACTGGTAAAAAATATATATACTGCAGCCTACCAGGAAAAGTTATTGATCGCCTTTAACTTAAAAGCAGCGTTTTCGCTCCGCCGCTCGCCCCCGCCGTCCCGTTTATCGCAAACGGCATTTTTCCCACAAGACGCGGCGAAACCGGGTGTGACGTCATAGCATCCCGGGATGTAGTACAGAAAACAAATATAGTTAAAACACTTCTAACTTTAACTAGAAAATGAATTACTAAGCGAAAATATTATAAACTAAATAACTGCCATAAAGGCAGCACAATGCTTTTCTTCGAGTGTTTTCCATGTTGATGAGGGTGAGTACAAATGACTGATTTACAATAATTTAATTGTGAAAGTGCGCTTGATTTATCGTACAATTTCATTGGACCTCTGTGAACTACTCATCAATTTTATTGGTCTACTGTTACGAGGCAAAATGTTTTTGGCGGCATGAAAAAAATAATGCATTAGCCGCTTCGTATTAAAGGCCGCAGAGTTCAAAGCTGTTCAAAATGTGGGAAAAAAGTAGCGGCTTAAAATCTGGAATCTACGGTAACTACAATATCATCCCAATGCAACAGCCATAATTCAGCACTGACCAGCCCTTGGTGGCTACCACAGCAAAGCACAGCTGGCTTGAAAAACTGAAATGGCAAACTGATTCAGTAGGAGAAAGTGAAATTAAGACTCCTTTATTAGCGTCACTTTGCACCTAGCTTTTGACCTACACAGCAAGGGGTACTTGACATTGTGCCGTGCTTCATGTAAGTAAACTCCATTTCCTTGAGATAGATAGATAGATAGATAGATAGATAGATAGATAGATAGATACTTTATTCATCCCCATGGGGAAATTCAACTTTTTTTCCAATGTCCCATACACTTGTTGTAGCAAAACTAATTACATTCAATACTTAACTCAGTAAAAAATATGATATGCATCTAAATCACTATCTCATAAAGCATTAATAATAGCTTTTAAAAAGTTCTTAAGTCCTGGCGGTAGAATTGTAAAGCCTAATGGCATTGGGGAGTATTGACCTCTTCATCCTGTCTGAGGAGCATTGTATCGATAGTAACCTGTCGCTGAAACTGCTTCTCTGTCTCTGGATGGTGCTATGTAGAGGATGTTCAGAGTTATCCATAATTGACCGTAGCCTACTCAGCGCCCTTCTCTCAGCTACCAATGTTAAACTCTCCAGTACTTTGCCCACGACAGAGCCCGCCTTCCTTACCAGCTTATTAAGACGTGAGGCGTCCCTCTTCTTAATGCTTCCTCCCCAACACGCCACCACAAAGAAGAGGGCGCTCTCCACAACTGACCTATAGAACATCTTCAGCATCTCACTACAGACATTGAATGACGCCAACCTTCTTAGGAAGTACAGTCGACTCTGTGCCTTCCTGCACAAGGCATCTGTGTTGGCAGTCCAGTCTAGCTTCTCGTCTAACTGTACTCCCAGATACTTGTAGGTCTTAACCTGCTCCACACATTCTCCATTAATGATCACTGGCTCCATATGAGGCCTAGATCTCCTAAAGTCCACCACCATCTCCTTGGTCTTGGTGATATTGAGACGCAGGTAGTTTGAGTTGCACCATATCACAAAGTCCTGTATCAGTTTCCTATACTCCTCCTCCTGTCCATTCCTGACACACCCCACTATGGCCGTGTCATCAGCGAACTTCTGCACATGGCAGGACTCCGAGTTATATTGGAAGTCTGATGTGTACAGGGTGAACAGGACCGGAGAGAGTACGGTTCCCTGCGGCGCTCCTGTGCTGCTGACCACCGTGTCAGACCTACAGTCTCCCAACCGCACATACTGAGGTCTATCTGTCAAGTAGTCCACTATCCAATCCACCATGTGAGAGTCTACTCCCATCTCCGTTAGTTTGTGCCTTAAGATCTTGGGCTGGATGGTGTTAAAGGCACTAGAGAAGTCAAGGAATGTAATCCTCACAGCACAACTGACCCCCTCTAGGTGAGAGAGTGATTTGTGCAGCAAATACGTGATAGCATCCTCCACTCCCACCTTCTCCTTATACGCAAACTGAAGAGGATCCTGGGCGTGCCTGTTTTGTGGCCTCAGATTCTGTATTATCAGCCGCTCCATGGTCTTCATAACGTGCGACGTCAAGGCAACAGGTCTGAAGTCATTCAACTCCTTTGGTTGTGGTTTCTTCAGTACCGGGACAATACAGGATGTTTTCCACTGTCTGGGTACTCTTCTCTGCTCCAGGCTCATGTTGAAGATGCGCTGTAGTGGTTCTCCCAGCTCAGTCGCACAGGCCCTCAGTAATCGTGGGGAAACTCCATCCGGTCCAGCCGCCTTGCTGGTACAGATCTTCCTCAGTTGACCTTCCACCTGTGCAGCCGTAATCCTGGGCGTGGGCAAGGTCTCCTGTGAGTGGCTATTTTCCTGTGAGGGAAGTAAGCCTGGTGTGGATTTCTGCGGTGAGGATGAGATTGAGCTGTCGAACCTGTTGAAGAAGTTGTTCAGCTGGTTCGCTTTCTCCACATCTCCACTTATGTTCGCCCCCCGCTTTGCACTGCATCCGGTGATGATCTTCATCCCATCCCACACCTCCTTCATGCTTTTTTTCTGCAGCTTTTGTTCTAGCTTCCTCCTATACTGCTCCTTTGCCCCCCTTATCTGTACTCTGAGTTCCTTCTGAACTCTTTTAAGCTCCAACCGATCACCATCTTTAAAGGCCCTCTTCTTCTAGTTTAGGAGGCCTTTGATGTGACTAGTGATCCAGGGCTTATTATTGGGATAGCAGCGAACAGTTCTAACAGGGACAACTGCATCCACACAAAAGTTAATATAGATAGAGTTGACTGTGAGATTCAGCAAAGTTCATCAAAAATAAAGGGGAACACATTTTTAATATATTCCTTGTTTTTTTTCAGATAAATTTCTTCAAGTTGTTACTGCTCCAGCAATTAACTTCAAAGCTTTCTTATAGATAGATAGATAGATAGATACTTTATTCATCCCCATGGGGAAATTCAACTTTTTTTCCAATGTCCCATACACTTGTTGTAGCAAAACTAATTACATACAATACTTAACTCAGTAAAAAATATGATATTCATCTAAATCACTATCTCAAAAAGCATTAATAATAGCTTTTAAAAAGTTCTTAAGTCCTGGCGGTAGAATTGTAAAGCCTAATGGCATTGGGGAGTATTGACCTCTTCATCCTGTCTGAGGAGCATTGCATCGATAGTAACCTGTCGACACTTTGCAATAGTTTAACTAAGTTACAAATGTTTTTTTGATGATTTTAAGTTGTACTCAGTGTCTGAGGCTTACTGCTTAAGTGTACAACAATAATCAGCCAGTATTGATGGATTCCAGTTGTCCTGATACAGTTTCTCCATGACCGCAATGTCCTGGTGAAATCTTCACTGACAGCCCCAAGATTTGCAGGGAAGGAGTCTAAATGTGAACATAGAAAATGAATCTTCAGTGACATGTTGCACTTCATGGTTTTGAATGCTTGAAGCACGTTGTCAACCAGCTGCACGTAGTTTGGTGCTCTGTAGTTGCCAAGAAATTTTTCAATGACATCCTTCAATGCCTTCCATGCAATTTTCTCTGGCTGACTAGAAGTTCTTCAAATTGCCTGTCATTGATGACCTGTTTGATTTGTGGACCAACAAAAATACCTTCCTTAATCTTGGCATCAGTTATTCTGACTTAAATTATGATTTGAAATAACAAATTTAGGGGATTTTTTAAAAATAGTGTGTGATTGGGAAATTTCATGGTGATTTTCACGATCAGCAGCCCAAAATCCATAAAATACTCCCAAAAGTATTCCAGAAGAAAAAAACTTCATTGTCAGTGTTATTTTTCATTGAACTGCCAATGTTAAATTAGCAGCTAATAAAGCAGGAATCTGAGGAATTTCAAGGATTACCTTAGACTATTTTGTC
The DNA here is from genome assembly GCF_048418815.1 of Hemitrygon akajei. Lineage (NCBI taxonomy): Eukaryota > Metazoa > Chordata > Chondrichthyes > Myliobatiformes > Dasyatidae > Hemitrygon > Hemitrygon akajei. Next base: position 154,571,698 of record NC_133132.1, read on the forward strand.
TAGGAAATATAAATTGAAACAGATTCGAAAGAGTTCTGAAAATAAGTGTGGGAAAATTATGTTACATGGCAGCAAGGACCAAAAAGAAACTAATTATGTATTCGTGTTTTACTGTAGAATTCATTTTAGTTTGTCAATGAAGAGAAAGGAAACAGCTTTGAAACTGGGAACAATAAATGCTCATTTTATTCTATTATAAAGCTAATTTTTTTCTTTTCTAGATTACATTTTAATGGTGCTGAAGCAATGGCTTTTTGATTCAACAAAGAAGGCACTGTCTTAGTCAAGGAAATGACAATCTCCAGATCAACATGCTTTTCTCTCCCCAAACTAGTTGGCTATAAATAATTTGTCACTGCATTGACACCTATCCTTCCATTGCCTGGGAGAAAGGGTTGCTAGAAAACATGTGAATAGCCCAACTCAGCCCTGTGCCTCGGGGGCCCAGTGTCACTATGGTGCTGATACGGGCTAAAGGATCAACTCTAGGATTTGGGTGGAGAACAATGCACCATGTCAGGGGCTGCTAGCAGAAACAAGGAGGTATAAAGAACAGAATTATTAGGAATGGGTCAAGGGACGAAGATGGATTGTTTTGACTAATGTGTAAGTTTAGTTTAATGTGGCGCAGCAGTTTAAACTGCTGTGAGCTACTGGCCTCCTGCAGGGAAAGGCATGCAGACTATTCTTCGCCTTCATAAATTGTCTAAGTGTACAGAGAGTACTGACCCTTCAAAAACTGGGAAGCATCCAGAATAATTTAACACCAACCACTGACCACTCACAAATGGGACAATGTCCAGTACAATTTAACACTCCTTAACCTTCACCTCAATATATATCAATTCTGTCATTTATCTTTTGTCAAAATAAAGTAATAGACTTAATGCACAGAAGCCCATGAATCAAGGTGCCTTTTCACATTTTACTTCACTGTTACCATGCAGAGGTATTTGCTTAATGAATCGGTGCTGGAGTATGCCATACAACTCCTCTTAAGGCTAGTTAAAATACAATAAAATAAACCACACAGTGAGCAGTAAATCATTGTCAGTCTCTAACACTGCTCTACAAGTGCAGTGATGCTTTCAGCGTGCAATCTCCAACCCCATCCAAGTCTCGGCTTTCAAAATGCATAGTAACCACTACAGACCAAGGCCCAGTGGAAGAGCAGTATTAACTTGCATGATATTCTACTGTCAATTAAAGCAAGTGCTAGCTACTAATTTAAATGATGAATTTCTTTTCCCACAAAGTAATTATTTTTGGTAGGCCCGACATAGCAGCTGAAGGGCCTGTACTGTGAAGTGGTGTTGTGTTTATTGCCCAGCGTTGTGTATGACAATGAGGGAAATGAGGCACGTGGAGCAAGGAGTTTGATCTCTAGCCTATGCTTGACTTACTTGCACACTTTTGTGTCAAGAATGTAGAGTCCATAGAATCGATCAGCAAGGAAACGCACCCTTCGGCCAACTGAGTCCACACTGAAACTTCCGCCACCTCCTACGGGATCCCACCACCAGACACATCTTCCCCTCCCCCCCCCCACTCTCGACTTTCCGCAGGGATCGCTCCCTACGCGACTCCCTTGTCCATTCATCTCCCCCATCCCTCCCCACCGACCTCCCTCCGGGCACTCATCCCTGCAAACGGAAGAAGTGCTACACCTGCCCCCACACTTCTTCCCTCACCACCATCCTAGGCCCCAGACAGTCCCTTCAGGTGAGGCACCACTTCACCTGCGAGTCAACTGGGGTGATATACTGTATCCGGTGCTCCCGATGTGGCCATTTATACATTGGGGAGACCCGCCGCAGACTGGGAGACCGTTTCGCTGAACACCGGCACTCAGTCCTCCAGCAGTGGCGGGATCTCCCTGTGGCCACACACTTCAATTCCACAGACCACTCCCACTCCGACATGTCTGTCCATGGCCTCCTCTACCGTCAAGATGAGGCCACACGCAGGTCGATGGAGCAATACCTTATCTCCCGCCTAGGTAGCCTCCTTCCTGCCGGCATGAACATCCAACTCACTGACCTCCGTTGATACCCCTGCCCCCCACCCTTACCCCCATCCCTATCTATAATTTTAGTCTGGTTCTCTTTCTCGCTCTTTTCCCCCCTCACTATAATCTCCCCCCAGCCCTACCTTTCTTTCTCTTTTATTTCCCATAATTCTCCAACTTCCCCCTAGCCCATTTCCCGCCAGCCTATCACTTCCCAGCTCTCTACTTCATCCCTCCCCCCACTTCTTATCCCCACTCGGCCATCCCTTGTTACTTCACTCCTGATGAAGGGTTTCGGCCCGAAACGTCGTCACTACCTCCTCCCATAGATGCTGTCTGGCCTGCTGAGTTCTGCCAGCATTTTGTGTTTTTATTTATTTCCAGCATCTGCAGATTCACTCGTGTTGACTGACCAACAACCACTCAGTTACACTATTCCTACACTGATACACCTCCAAGAGGACCAAAATTTTGTTGTAGGGTTTGGAGGCTTGCATGCCTTGATGACCCGGAGATCTACATTGGTTGGAGTCAGGGCCTTGTGATTGGATTCTTGGTAGGGTCACCCATGACAAACAGGTCAAACGGTAGAGGCCAGACTAAGAGTGGCCCACCAGTCCTCCAGGTTCAGGGGTTCAGCTCAGGGCTAACAACCCTGACTGGTTAAAACAAAATTGTTATGGAAACCGCAATGAAGATGGAGGAGCTTCATTGCTGCCCTAAGTCACAGTGGTGTAACTGCCAGTAAGTAAGTACACTGATATTCTCTCCCAAGTCCCATCAGCAGCCCTTGAAATGGTTTTGGTGGCTGAGATGGGTGGCCGTAGAGTTAGGAAGTGAAGAGCTGTGGTTTGATTTCTTTTTCTAAACAACATTCACTGGGTGCATGTACTTCTCTCCCTCTCCCAGTGTAGAGTACCCTCCTGCTTCAAAACATCCACCATTGTTCCTGTACCTAAAAAGATCAAGGTAACATGTCTGAACAACTAGCGTCCTGTCACACTCCCCTCAATAATAAGCAAATGTTTTGCGAGGCTGGTCAAGGACTACATCTGTAGCTTGCTACCACCTACAATTCACCTACCGTCACAACCGGTCGACAGATAACGCAATAGCCACGGCTCTACACACCGTCCTTACACATCTGGAGAAGAAGGATGCTTATGTGAAAATGCTCTTCTTGGACTAAAGTTCAGCATTCAACACCATAATTCCTATCAGGCTCGATGAGAAGCTCAGAGACCTCAGCCATCACCCTGCCTTGTGTGGCTGGATCCTATCTGATCGCCAGTAGGTATTAAGAGTGGGCTCCCTCACCTCTGCCTCTCTGACCCTCAACACAGGTGCCCCTCAGAGATGTGTCCTAAGCACTCTCCTTTACTCTCTGTATACCCATGACTGTGTCGCCACTCACAGCTCCAATCTGCTAATTAAATTTGCTGATGATATAGTAAACCAATTGGCCTAATCTCAAATAATAACGAGGCAGTCTACAGAGAAGAAGTCATCAGCCCGATACAGTGGTGTCAAGAAAACAACCTCTCCCTCAATGTCACAGAAACAACGGAGCGGTTTGTGGACTACAGGAGGAATGGAGACAGGCTAACCCCTATTGACATCAGAGGACCTGGAGTCGAGAGGGAGAACAGCTTTAAGTTCCTCAGCATACACGTCACCAAGGATCTCCATGGTCTGTACATACCGGCTGTGTGGTGGAAAAGGCACAACAGCGCCTCTTTCACCTCAGACAGTTGAAGAAGTTTGATATGAGCCCCCAAATTGGAAGATCTTTCCACAGGGGCGCAATTGAGAGCATCCTGACCGGCTGCATCACTGCCTGGTATGGGAACTGCACTTCCCTCAATTGCAGGACTCGAAGGGCCTGAAGGATCACTGGGGACCCGAGTCACCCCAACCACAAACTGTTCCAGCTGCTACCATCCAGGAAATGGTACCGCAGCATTAAAGCCACGACCAGCAGGCTCCGGGACAGCTTCTTCCAGCAGGACATCAGACCGATTAATTCACGCTGATACAATTGTATTTCAATGTTATATTGACTGTCCTGTTGTACGTACTATTTATTATAAATTACTGTAAATTATACATTGCACATTTAGACGAAGATGAAACGAACATTTTTACTCCCCATGTATATGAAGGATGTAAGTAATAATGTCAGTTCAATTCAATAGTGAGAAGGAGAGTACAAAGCTTCCCCCCCCCACCATTGTGGAACTGCCACCAAACAGGGCCCACGGTCAGCAAGTTCCCTTTTAAATTGTAGTTACATGCTTGATGAATGCCAAAAAACAGAATAAATTTGTCTGATCATTCAAACAGCCACCTCTCATGCAGCGCTTCTAACATTTCAAAATATTTCCAAACAGACATTTACAATTTGTACTGAAAGTTTACGTTGCCCGAGATAGGAACTAACTGTCTCGCTCTACTGCTAAACACACTGTCATCTTTTTAAGCACTCCTATCGATCTGCTGATTTAAGTAGGCAGACTGAGCTGATTAAAACAGCATATTCATACTCATCGGGAAACAAACCTATCCCAGGCAGGGTGTAACATAGCAACTAACACGATAGGCTCCCCAGTGCATGTGTCACATAGCAACTAACACGATAGGCTCCCCAGTGCATGTGTCACCATGGCTAAATCTGAGTCTGAGAGTAGGAAGCTTGGTTTGGAATTATTTGGAAGATCTGATTCTCTAATTTTGAAAGAATGAATTGAACTATACATTAGTGTCATCAAATTGAACACAGCCATTTAGCTAAAGAAAAGCAAACTCCCCACAGAGCAATCCAAAGTGCTGTTATCTTTTAATACTTAAAAAGTGTTATACATCAACAATCTGTGCTGACTGATACCAATAAAAAGTAATAAAGAATAACAGTGTAACTTACCAGCAATTGCTGAGTCTGGGTGGTCTTTATTCATGTGAGAAAGCCCCAGCATTAACCCACATCTGTAGCATTCCAGAGGGCTGCCTGTCTGACATTTACACTCTCTATGAAACTGCCAAAATCCTTTTGCTCCTCAAATGGTTAACTCTCAGCTGAAAGAAAACATCTCAAAGTAAACATATCCAGAATGCTGTTTAAATTGAGGAGAATGTTCAGCTGTTGCCCGAACCATCATCTCATTTCATTCTTAACTCATGCATTAGTAGACAGACAAATGGAGACAAAAAGGAGGCGATCAGGCGTATTCTCTTGGGCAGCATTGGGATGAGGAAATTCAAGCACAATGACAGAATAATGGAAAGAAGCCCATTATCTACCATGGGGCGGCATGGTAGTATAGGGAGCAGCATAGTGGTGTAGCAGTTAGCGTAACGATATTGCATCACCAGGGGCCCGAACTCAATTCCTGCTGCTGTCTGTAAAGAGTTTATACGCTATTGCACAAAGTCTTGGGCACATGTATAGAGCTAGGGTGCCTAAGACTTTTGCACGGTACTGTAAATTATGCCTTTCCAGTTACCAAATTACACAAAATATGACTGAGTTAACACAAAGCTTTTCTGTTTCCAAACCACCTTCCTACTTTCACCAATATATAGCACCGTGTTATAAGTCTTAGGCATTCTAGCTGTATATATGTCCCCAAGACTTTTGCACAGAACTGTACGTTCTCCCAGTGAGTGCATGGGTTTCCTTTGGGTGCCCCGGCTTTCTCCCACACTCTAAAGACTTACAGTTTAGTAGGTTAACTGGTCATATGGATGTTATTGGGTATTGTGGCCCCTTTGGACCAGAAAGGCTTGTAACTGTGTTGTATCGCTAAGAAGTTTTAACAACTGTTTCCAGGGTAAGACATTAAAACGGACTTTAACTTTAGTTTGGCAAAGCTAGGATGAAGGACGCTTGATGCAGCATTAAACATAGAAGACTTCATATAGAATCTTAATTACATTAATATTTGTATATAAATTTAACAGGTGATTGAAAGAACTGTGATAAAGGGGAATGCAGACTGGGAGACTGCAAGAGATTAAATATTTTGCTTATGGAAAATAAATAGCAGCAGATTCTAGGGAAGTCAAACAAAATGCTTCTGTGATGTAATTGTTATTTCAATCTATGTAATATTTGAGATACTTTTCATTTGATTTTTGGCTTCCCTGGACTTCGAGCATAAATATGGCAGAGCAACAGGGTGATATTATCTAAATTAATTTAAGCTGTTCAGTCACTTTTCACCCAAAAATTGCACTTAGTGTGAAAACGCAGGGGCCTACACATTTTTCTGAGCATGTTAAATAGGTGATGAATCACTAACATACAGTACTAGTTGCGGTTGTTAACATTGAATTCTTGATTCTAACCCCTTGTTGCAAATAAGAACAGGGAATGCAAGAGGGTTTAATAGATGCCGAAGGGTTGCGCAGGCTTTCCTCCTGCCAATGACTTAATCCCTTTGTTTTGAGGAATCTTTCTTTGTTTTCTCTGTGCCAGCCTCCAGCTGCTTACAGTCCTGGCTATTCCCTCAGACCTCAACAATACCGAGCTCCAACTGCTGAAAATCGTGGCTATACCCTCAGGCTTCAACAATGCTGGGAGTTTAAATGGCGCAGGACTCATGCCAGAGTGACTGCATAAAGCTGTCATGTGTTTTATTCCTAGAACTCATGCCAGCTCTGCAAGCCCCCAACCCAGCAGTTAACAGTGCAGCTTCTGAAAACTGGAGTTCATCCATACACAACTGACTGCAATGCAACATGTTTTATCTAAAGCAAACTCAGATGTCCACGCTAGCTGTTTTAAATCTCTGCCTAAGAAAGTTTTCTTAGTTTTCAGTGTTTTGTTGGCAATTTACTCCATGCAGATGGATCATACTTTCCCTCAAATAGACAATAGACAGTAGGTGCAGGAGTAGGCCATTCGGCCCTTCTAGCCAGCACCGCCATTCACTGTGATCATGGCTGATCATACAATCAGTACCCCGCTCCTGCCCTCTCCCCATATCCCTTGACCCCGCTATCTATAAGAGCTCTATCTAACTCTCTCTTGAATGCATCCAGAGACTTGGCCTCCACTGCCTTCTGGGGCAGAGCATTCCACATATCCACCACTCTCTGGGTGAAAAGGTTTTTCCGCATCTCTGTTCTAAATGGCCTACCCTTATTCTTAAACTGTGGCCTCTAGTTCTGGACTCACCCATCAGCGGGAATATGCTTCCTGCTTCCAGCGTGTCCAATCCCTTAATAATCTTATATGTTTCAATCAGATCCCCTCTCATCCTTCCAAATTCCAGTGTATACAAGCCCAGTCGCTCCAATCTTTCAACATATGACAGTCCTGCCATTCCGGGAATTAACCTTGTGAACCTACGCTGCACTCCCTCAATAGCAAGAATGTCCTTCCTCAAATTTGGAAACCAAAACTTCACACAATACACCAGGTGGGGTCTTACCAGGGCCCTGTACAGCTGCAGAAGGACCTCTTTACTCCTATACTCAATTCCTCTTGTTATAAAGGCCAGCATGCCACTAGCTTTCTTCACTGCCTGCTGTTAGTTAATGAAGTTAGTTGGTGAAACTGTTATCGTTCAGTCTATCCTATAACATGATCCTGATTTGCCAGTAATGCATGAAAAATGCTGGAGGAACTCAGCAGGTCAGACAGCATTAGGATGATGATGTCCTAGCCTGAAGTGTTGACTGTAGAACCAAAGGGGATAACAGACAGACAGACATACTTTATTGATCCCGAGGGAAATTGGGTTTCGTTACAGTCGCACCAACCAAGAATAGTGTAGAAATATAGCAATATAAAACCATAAATAATGAAATAATAATAAGTAAATTATTCCAGGTGGAAATAAGTCCAGCACCAGCCTATTGGCTCAGGGTGTCTGACACTCTGAGGGAGGAGTTGTAAAATTTGATGGCCACAGGCAGGAATGACTTCCTATGATGCTCAGTGTTGCATCTTGGTGGAATGAGTCTCTGGCTGAACGTACTCCTGTGCCTAACCAGTACATTATGGAATGGATGGGCATGCAACTTGGACAGCATCCTCTTTTCAGACACCACCGTCAGTAAGTCCAGTTCCACCCCTACAACATCACTGGCCTTATGAATGAGTTTGTTGATTCTGTTGGTGTCTGCTACCCTCAGCCTGCTGCCCCAATACACAACAGCAAACATGATAGCACTGGCCACCATAGACTCGTAGAACATCTTCAGCATCGTCTGGCAGATGCTAAAGGACCTCAGTCTCCTCAGGAAGTAGAGATGGCTCTGCCCCTTCTTGTAGACAGCCTCAGTGTTCTTTGACCAGTCCAGTTTATTGTCAATTCATATCCCCAGGTATTTGTAATCCTCCACCGTGTCCACACTGACCCCTTGGATGGAAACAGGGGTCACCGGTGCCTTAGCCCTCCTCAGGTCCACCACCAGCTCCTTAGTCTTTTTCACTCAACTTCACTCAACTTCGCTTGCACCATCAATGAAATACTTCCACAATCCGTGGACTCACTTTCAAGTATTCTTCATCTCATATTCACAATATCTATTTCTTGTTTATCTACTGTTATTATTTCTTTTGTTTGTATTTGCACAGTTTGTTGTCTTCTGCACTCTGATGGAATACCCAAGTAGGGTGGTCTTTCATTGATTCTCTAATGTCATTATTCTATAGGCTTACTGAATAATCCCAGAAGAAATTGAATTTCAGGGTGTACATAGTGACATATATATACTTTGATAATCAGTTTTCTTTGAAATTTTACTTATTCCTCTCCATAGATGCTGCCTGACCTGCTGAGTTCCATCAGCATTTTGTGTGGGCTGCTCTGGATTTCCAGCATCTGCTGAATCTCTTGTGTTTCTGATTGCTGCAAGGAATATAAAATATCTGGAGCTATAAGGATAAATTTCATTTTACATAATCTTTTAAATTTTATTTTACCATCATAAGGAAGGCTGTTATGTTTCCAATCTTTCATTAAGCACATTGTACAAGTTGAGGAAATTAAGATGAACTTTTTACCTGCTTCATTACAGAAATTCTAGAAGCAATTAATCCTCCAAGAAGACCTCAACCTTCTCATAGTTTGGAGGCTTGCATGCCTCAATGATCCAAAGAGCTATGTTGGCTGCAGTCAGGTCCTTGTGCTTTGGCTCTTGGTAGGGTCACCCATGTCAAATAGGTCAAAGGATAGAGGCCAGATTGAGAGTGGTCCACCAGGTTTGGGGGTTCAGCTCAGGGCTGTCAACCCTGATTGGTCAAAAAACAATTATTACAGAAACAGCAATGAGGAATCTTTCTATATCCATGTGTGTCTATATGGACAAACAGAGATGGAGGACCTTCACTGCTACCCTAAACACCAGCGGCGTAACAGGCAGTAAGTAAATAAGAAGGATCTAATCCCCTTTGGATTTTATTCTGGACCATTGTTTCTGCAAATATTATTAATGTGGAATTGCTGGTATGCATCATTGCAGTACCAGAAGCTCAAATGTTGGTCCTTTACTACAGAAGAACCATTGTTCAGTGTGTATAGGCAGGCAAATCAAATGTGCTGTTTCCTAAGGTTGTCATAGCCAGGGATGATAGTGAGGATAAGCTCCCACTACCTATAAAGTGCCCCAAATGGCGTGCATCTCTAACAGCCGCTGACAACCAAGTCCAACTCTTGGCCTTCACATGTGGTTTAGCTACTAGGCCTGGCGGAACTGTTTCTACTGACAAGAGAAGGGGCAAAGGCGGACCACAGGTGCCTCAAGACCAGTTGCTTCAGGCAGGTGGAGTTCATCAGCCTTGGACAGGAGCCTGCCTAGGAGAAGGAAAACTCTGATTTTAAACCCCTGCTGCCCTGCGGCCATGCCCACCCATGAGAAAGGCTTCAGGGATAAACCCCGAGGAAGAAATCCGGAACCGGGGTCCCTAAGGCAGTTTGATGCACCTTCTGCAACGACACTGGTGCCAAGCTGTATCGGTGCTTGCCCTTCCCTTGGACTACATCAGCAACGTGGAGATGGGGAACCCGCTGCCTGGGCAACAGCCAGTTCTTCAAATCTTCCCGCCCAGGCTTGCGCCCTGGAGAAGATAGTCCACCAGAGTTACAAACCCATGATCCCCTGGAATCAATGGCTGGCTGCTACTATGAAATATGCTATAAAATGATTTTATTTTGTTATATACAATACTGGAAGCTTTTCAGAATCCAAAATCCTCCAATTTTTTTTTCAAATCTTTCAATTATATTTTCCTTCCCTATGGTAGAAATGGCCTCCATATTTTGATTGAAATTCATGAAACAATTTCTATCATTGGAATTCTGGTGCAAAAGCATTTCAGAAACACTTTACAAAGAGGTACTTATGTATTCTATCCTCGGTAATGGGACATTGTAAAAGAGCTCATGGAGTCAATGAATAAATTAAATTGTCATAACTGTACCTTGGTGTACTGAATAGCACAATACATCTATTCTGATGCCAAAGTGTTATTAGAAAAAGAATTTCTTTGCATAGTCATTAACCCGGTATGCTGTAATTTCAGTTCAACTCTGCATATTAATTCATGCTGTTCACATCCCTGGGATCAGTAATTCCCTGAAGATATTATTAACATTCAAGTTAAATGTAAATATTCAAAAAGCAACATAAATAATTAGAGGAAACACAAATTATTTTGGTGGCTTTTAAACAGACTCCTGCTGTTGAGAAACCTTTAAAGCTCATCTAAATGCTGAGACATTAAGCCAAACCTTTTAGCAGAATTAACTAACAATGTTTAATAATGTTTATTCGAAACATGGGGCATATTACATTTCATTCTGGATGATTTCTTGATATTTCAGTTATCCCAGACAATTACTTTTAGCATAAGCTCCCATATTTATTTCTATTCTTACTGTAGCTTCTATTTAGAGTTTTATGCATACCTAAGTACTTTGTATAACCTTTATCCAAAGGACTCCTGTGGAACATAACTAAGGAGTAAGCTGGGTTACATCTGCTGGCTAATTCCAGTATTGTATTGTTTTATGTAGCTACTTGTAAACTTGGTGAATTATTTCGGACAAGTCCTATCACCGACCAAAGAGAAGGGTTAAAGCTGTCTTATTTTGTATTCTTTGGGAAAATTCTTAATGACAGCCAGTTATTGAAGTACTGGTTAACATCTTACACGCAAGTCAACTAAATTTGAGAGAACTTGGATAAAAGCCAACAATAATGCATGATAAATTAGGGTAACCTCGACTCCTGTCAAATGTCCCTGACAAAGGGATTTTGGGTAAATTCCAGATCTATCCTTTCCTTATTGTGGGACAATGTGTTCAATATACTAGGGGGTGATCGAGGAGCTGAAGCCCACAGTAGGTATCCAAAAAGCAATCAAGCCAAACTGGTGGGGAGTGGATTCCAGCCGAACACTGTGGTGAGCTTCTATTCTCACTCCTCCCCAGGTAGCTTACAGCTAGAAAGATTCTTATGGCTGCTGGTTTAATTGCTCTGGCTACCACACTAATCAGGCACTTCCCATAATTACTGACTTTCTTCTCCCACCACCTCAGACCATCATTCTTTCGCCCTTTAGCAAATAAAGCACGCAGACAATGTGGGCAAGATTCAGGGGCAAGCTGGCTAGCCACCTGATTTAGTTTGGAAATACATACACACATATCCTTCAGCAGACAATTTCTCACAGGCTGTATCAGTAAAATATGGAACTCTTTCCAATTTAATTACGATTTCCAAATCCACATAGCAATCAAGACCCTTAGGTGAAGGAATGGAACCTCGCAGACCCGTACAACAAACTTCGGTTTTCACCTTACAGTGTTTCAAACGGGAAAAGCAAAGAGTAGAAATTGAATTCACTAATAATGTATAGTTTGAAACTTTTAAAATGTTCCCGCAAATTTTAATCACAAAAATATAAATAGAAGTTTTAATTTGAATTTGGTTAGTTTATGACAATAGTGCATATCATAGACCTAGCTAACAAGATAAACAATCAGTTTCTGAGAGATGGGACTTAAGGTGGCTGCTCTTCTGAGGGCAATTTACTTTATGTGATAAGTTATACAAATTGCCTTGTTTCTATATAGCAAATACCACCAGCAACAAAAAGAATAAATTTATCCAATCTGAAGTGTGGCATCTTTATACTCACTGCTGTGAGAATCAATTGAGTTTTGTGTAGGGAATGCCCCACTCAGAGTGTGTAATTGGTGCTATTTCCTACAGAATGTAATAACTTAAAGGGGGTAACATTATTAAATATTTTTCTCTTTTTTTATGAAGATTTTCAGACTGGACTCTGTTACCCAGCATTGAAGACAAGAAGATAATCTGTTCCCAGGCTTCTGTTACTGGAGCTTCTAAGGTTGTTATGGGGAGGTGTGTGAGAGTATCCTGGAGTGATATTCTCTTACTTCTATTCAGTGTTTCTAAGACGCCATTCAGAGTTACGATAGAACTAAAAGCAGTATCAATGGATCAAGATTCCTGCTGTTATATCAGAAATGAGCATCCTCTATATTAGCACAGATAATTCCTTTATTCAAGATCTGATGTAGCAAGGCCAAAGGTCAGACAGACAATTTGAAGACAATCAAAGCAGAGATCAAACTAACCACTGGTTGGGTAGGTCTGGGTATTCGACTACCTATATCCAACAGTGCCTTGTGACTGAAGTTTCAGGACGATGAGAAGGAATTTCTTTAGCCAAAGGGTGGTGAATCTGAAGAATTCATTGCCACAGACGGCTCTGGAGGCCAAGACATTGGGTATATTTAAAGTAGAGGTTGATATGTTCTTGATTAGTAAGGGCATCAAAGGTTATGGGGAGAAGGCAGGAGGGGGATAATAAATCAGCCATGATGGAATGGCAGAGCAGACTCAATGGCTGAATGGCCGAATTCTGCTCCTATGACTTATGGTCTACTGGTCTGATTAATAAAGAATGGTTGCACTAGAACAGTAACATAACAATAAATCAGAATCTACAAAGACATCTACAAGGAGCACTACCACAAGAAAGCAATATCTATCATTAAAGACCGCCCGCACCATTCAGGTCATGCTCTCTTCTTACTGCTGCCATCGGAAAAGAGTACAGCAGCCTTTACTCCCATACCACCAGGTTCAGGAACAGTTAATACTCTTCATCCATCAGACTCTTGAACCAGCATGGATAACTTCACTCCTATTGACTTACTTTCAAGCACTCTACAACACTTCTTCTCAGTACTGTTTATTTATATATTTATTGATCTTTTAAATTTGCACTGGTTGTCATCTATTGCACATTGGCTATTGTGTGTAGCTTTTCATTGTAGCTTTCTGTTCTACTGTGAATGCCTGCAAGAAAATTAATTTTAAGGGAGTATATGGTGACATATGCGTACTCCAGAAAAAAATGTACTTGTTAAAGATGACATGCATGCTATTTCCTTGGGCAAGTTTATGACAGAGATGGTGAGATCTCTGTTGGAGTTACTTCACTGAACCTTTGCTGGGTTATTGAATAATAAACCCATTATACCACTGGTAGGAGTCCTAAGCAGAGGGGAAACTTTCACCATCAGCAAGAGTCACTTCCTTTGGCACCTGTGTTGAATGCTGATGGGATTGGTCAGAGAATAAACAGATGGTGGAGGAAAGAAGACAGAAAATAATCCCATGGTTTTATGAAGATGAAATTAATTGAAAGAATCATATTATATCAAGCAGAGGGTTTGGTCAATGGATTCATTCCAGGATGAGCCAATTCATTCTTCTATGCACCACAGAGAAGCATGGCCTTCATCAATTTTCAAGAATGCATTTTGTAAGACATTGTTAACCATCTTAAACAAAGACCATCAGACCATAGGACATAGGAGCAGAATTAGGCCATTCAGACCAATGAGTCTGCTCCGCCATTCAGTCATGGCTGACTTATTATCCTTCTAAACCCCATTCTCTTGCCTCCTCCACGTAACCTTTGACACCTTTACTAATCGAGAACCTATCAAACACCACCTTAAATACACCCAATGACCTGGCCCCCATGGCTGACTGTGGCAATGAATTCCACAGATTCACCACCCTCTAGCTAAAGAGATTGTTCTTTGTCTCAGCTCCACAGGAATGTTTTTGTATTCTGAGATTGTGCCCTCTTGTCCCAGACCCCTCCCCTTCCCACTGTTAGATGTCCACTCTATCTAGACCTTTCAATATTCAAACAACTACAAGGGGTGATTGATAAGTACGTGGCCTAAGGTAGAAGGAGTCAGTTTTATAAAACCTAATACATTTATTTTTCAACATGGTCCCTGCCTACATTTACACCCTTAGTCCAGCAGTGGTGGAGCATACGGATCTTGGACCTCCAGAAACTGTCCACAGCATGGGCAATTGATAAGTTTGTGGTCTAAGGTAGAAGGAGATGAGTTATACAGCTCTCATTACATGCACATGCAGCTCGACTCTTTGAGTGATTATGCAGAAAGTTTGAAGTTAATAACTCATCCACGAACTTATCAATCACCCCTGATGAGTTATTAACTGACAAGTAAAAAGAGGAAAACCAACAAGTTAGGTGGCATTTGTGGATTCAGGTCTATAACCCTTGGTTCTATTTCTTTGGTTCTTCCTCTGTGGGTTCTGGTCAATCTTCTGAATCTTTCCAGCATTCTTTGTCTCAGGTTGCACTATGCAATTTTTGCTCCATTCATCTTAGTTCATCCAGAAAAATGCACTGAAATGGTGGTGTGAGTGCGGCTCAGGCTAGCTTGTTCCAATGTAGCACATGTTATGCATGAAGCATGCATGTAACATACATTCCAAGACCAATTCTGCAGCAGCAAACATTAATTGTCAGCCCATAATAAAATGAATCTATGCTATGTGCTGACATGGCTGAACTTCTCACAGTAGCAGAGCACTTGATTACAACTGAACGTATTACAGTAGAGGTGGCATGGTAGCGTAGTGGTTAGCACAGCACTTTACAGTGCCAGTGACCAGGGTTCAATTCCCGCCACTGTCTGTAAGGAGTTTGTACATTCTACCCTTGACTGCATGTGTTTCCTCCGGGTGCTCCGGTTTCTTCCCACGGTCCAAGGATGTGGTCAATTGGTTACTGTAAGTTGTCCTGTTTTAGGCTAAGATTCAATCAGAGGTTGCTGGCGGAAACCTTGAAAGTTTGGAAGGGCCTATTCCACACGGTATCTCAATGAATGGATGGGTGGATCAATGGATAGACAGGTAGATAGATAGATTTTAAAAAAAGATTCAGGTTAACTGGGACAACACATCAGGACCAGTGCATTTTGGCTCAATTAAGCAACTAACCCAATTAGCTGAAGTTTCATGGAAATAGTTCAAAATGTATAAAAAACAAAACTTAATAACCAATTATGCATTTAAATGAAATACAGAGCAAATTAGAACATTGCCAATACTCTACGTTACTATAAAACTGTGTATTAATTCCTGTTAGTTATCAATGGAGGAATTTGCTTTATAAGACTCACATAGGCTCATTATAGCAAATACATAGGATAAATAGGCAAAGGTTCATTTCACTACAATTGGTGTCACAGCTGGTTAGCCAGCATCCTTCTTGTATGTATACACACTACATGTACATAAGTAACAAATTCAACATTTCAGCATCTCAATTGCACATTTCAATCAATTTACATTGCACTTGAACTAAAAATAAATTTCAATCAAGTCACATAAATTATTTGTGTTACTCATTTGAATTGCATCTTTAGACCAGATTACACATAGTCTGTTCATTTATTTTTATCCTGAATGCCACTGTCATTGGGCACAGTACTCACTGTTGTCCAGATCGTATTGCACTATCTTTAGTTATGTTACAGTTTGTTTTGAAGAGGTCTATCATATCTCACTCCACTAACAACTGGCAAGACATAGAATTCCAGCAGTGATTTGATAGCTTATTTTCATTGACTTTTGAAGTAGGTTGTCATTTTTGAACAGTTACCATGAGAACAGACAGCCCTGGGAAATTTGCTCATGATCTTCTGGTCGAGTGTCTGGACCATTTGTGCCCCTGGAGGTTTCAGTTCAGAATTTTAAACCACATTAGCAGCAAGGGCATCCAACCAAGGTTTTCAAAGCATGGATGTTGATTGAATTATGAGACAACCACACAGCCCATCTACAAGAATTCACTAGGGCTTAAGGATGACCAAACCTCACAGTTCAAAGTTCAAAGTAAATTTATTATTGAAGTAGATATATGTCACCATATACAACCCTGAGGTTCGTTTTCTTGCAGGCATACTCAATAAATTTTTAAAAATTATAATAGAATCAATGAAAGACCACACCACCAGTGTGCAAAAGACAACAAACTGTGCAAATACAAAAGAAAAATGGGAAATAACAATAATAAATAAATAAACAATATATATTGACAACATGAAATGAAGAGTCCGTGAAAGTGTGTCCATGGATTAGGGGAACAGTTCAGTATTAGGGCAAATGAAGTTGAACATAAGAAATAGGAGCAGGAGTAGGATATCTGGCCCATCGGGCCTTCTCCGCCATTCAATTAGATAATGGCTGATCTGGCCATGGACTCATCTCCACCTACTTGCCTTTCCCCCATAACTCTTAATTCTCCTACTATGCAAAAATCTACACAACTTTGCCTTAAATATATTTACTGAGGTAGCCTCCACTGCTTCATTGGGCAGAGAATTCCACAGATTCACCACCCTTGGGAAAAGCAGTTCCTCAAGTTGAGTGAAGCTATGAAGTTTTGAAGTTTAACATTAATGGAGGAAAAGTCATCTCTATATTAAACACTCAAAGAGGAATTTGCCTGCGCTTTCTGTTATGTCTTGTAACACCAAAATAAATCAAAAGAAAAATATAGGAGCCCCAGGGATAACTCAGTTACTTCGTTTTTACTTGAAGTGAGGCACGTATGTATGATGTGGTGGCATGATGATGTATGTCATTCATGTGCTTTTACAAATGACCCAGAATGAATTAGTTATATGAATTAATCCATCAATATATTTACAATATTACTGAAATATTATTCTGAAATATTAAATACACAACACTCCTGCCTGCTTAGCTGTAAACTCCAACTCAATACAGAATGCATCTCACCTTATATATACAAATATATAGACATCCACACCATAATAAATTATAAATTGTCCCATTTAGGACTAAGTATTTAAGTACTGTGGAGGAGTTCTTACTCACGTGGAATTAACAACAAAGTTAATTTGTTCAAGACAGTGGCAGCAAAAAATGTGACCAGTGGCGACAGTCTGCAGACATTTAATGAAAATACTTCTTTTATTTATTTTACTTCTTCTTTCAAATATGATTCTGCTATGAAGCTGTGTGTGAGTGAAGCCTGTGATTTACATGTTAAAGGTGTGTTTTTGGGACAATTGAACAATCTGGCAATTTGCTGTTTCCGAGTGGGTTCGGCGAGCTTGCGAGTGGAGTGTGCAGCCTGACGGCCTGGAGGCCTGGACGTGGGGCACAAGCCCATGATTGACTCCGTTGCTTCTCTCCGATTGAGGCATCAAACAAGCTTGAAGTCAACAAAGATGAGAGCGGAGTGCAGGCAGATTTTCGGCGCCATCTGTCCATGTTTGACGAGTCTTCCTCTCGCTCTCGCTAACTGCTGTCGAAGGCGAATGCAGGAGTTTTAGGTTCCACGTTGTAAAGATTGACCAGGAGGGCTGTGGACTCATTTTGGAGGGATTTTGAGGTTAATGTTGCATGTGCTCCTGGATTCTGGTTCTTCCTTTTTGCTGTTTATGAGCAGTTTGATCGGGGCGATCGGTGCAGACTGGGGTACCTTGGCAAAGATTGGCTCTGCGGCCAGCAGTTGGCGAGTGGCACAGAGCTGTACTGAGCTAAACTGAATAGTGCTGAACTCCTGGTTTGCTGTTTGATATTCTATGTGTAGTTTAATCGCTTTTTATCTCTGTGCAATCTGTTCTTCTTTTTCACATGTTGAGTGTTCAATGTTTCCTTTGAACGCGTTCCATAGTGCTTCTATGTTTCGTGACTGCCTGTGGGAGGACGAATCTCACAGCTGAGTTCTGTATACATACTTTGATAATAAATGAGTCTTTGAATCTTTGTATAACATCTTTCCTTAAAAGAGGGCAGGAGATACTTGTGGCTGTGAAACAATCTCAGGTTCTGGGGCCTCCTCTGCAGTTGTTGTAGGAGTTGACTCTGGGGCTGCAGGAAGTGGATCTAACAGCTCTGGAGACCTGTCTTATGAATGTGTTGGCATCCTGAAAATGCACGGCAAACTTCGGTGGATGATGTGGATCATAACGTGTGAAGACAGGGTCTGATGTCACCATTTCCTTTACCTTTCAAAAAGCCACTTCA
This sequence comes from Hemitrygon akajei, assembly GCF_048418815.1. Lineage (NCBI taxonomy): Eukaryota > Metazoa > Chordata > Chondrichthyes > Myliobatiformes > Dasyatidae > Hemitrygon > Hemitrygon akajei. Next base: position 154,590,086 of record NC_133132.1, read on the forward strand.
CACTGCTTTGTCCATTGTCATAGCTTCCCGATCTCTAGTAATGAGGTCAAGGGATGGAGCACATTAACCTGGTTTGGCAGGAACCTGTTATGGTAATTGACAAATCCTAAAAAATGACTGCAACTGTGACACGTTCTTCAACCTTGGGGCATCCATCACTGCATGAATTTCCTCAACACACTTGGGTAATTCTTATTCGTCAATAGTGCAACCACAGTAAGTGATACTTGGTTAAAGAATTCACATTTGTTGTGTCATGCCCTGAGCCCATAAATTCTAATCTTTTTAGCACTGTCTTGAGATTTTGGAGATGTTAATTGTCACCTTTGCCGGTAACAATGATGTCAACCAGGTAACACTGTGTTCCTGGGCAACCTTGCAGCACCTGGTCCATAGCTTTCTGCCAGAGTGCAGGTGCAGAAGCTACTATAAAAATAAACCAACTATAGTGATAAAGCCCTTGTGAGTGCTCATATTGCGAAATACTTTGGACTCTTCTTCACTGAGTCTTGCTTCTGTGATGGGCATGTTGAAGATCCTGAGAGGTGGGATTTATGAGCATATGGAGAGACATAATCTGATTAGGGATAGTCAGCATGGCTTTGTCAAGGGCAGGTTGTGCCTTACGAGCCTGATTGAATTCTTTGATGATGTAACAAAACACATTGATGAAGGTAGAGCAGTGCATGTAGTGCATATGGATTTCAGTAATGCATTTGATGCGATTCCCCATGCAAGGCTCCTTCAGAAAGTAAGGAGACTTGGCTTTGTGGATCCAGAATTGGCTTGCCCACAGAAGGCAAAGAGTGTTTGTAGCTGGTTCGTATTCTGCATGGAGGTCAATGACCAGAGCTGTTCCATGGGGATCTGTTCTGTGACCCCTCCTCTTTGTGATTTATATAAAAAACCTGGATGAGGATGTAGAAGGATGGGTCAGTAAGTTTTCTAATGACATAAAAGTTAGGGGTGTTATTACTCTTTAATTTTGAAAAAAATTAGAAGAAGATATTAATAGATGGAGACACCTGCCAGCATCGGTCCCAGCCCGTATATCAGTCATTAAAATGAACATCTTACCCCGCATTAATTTTATCAGCTCAATGATCCCACTTGCGCCTCCAGCAGGATATTGGCAACTCTGGACTCCTTACTACCATGCTATGTTTGGAACGGTAAACATCCCAATATAAAGTGGTCAGCTCTACAATTCAAAAAGTCGGATGGGGGATTGGCATGTCCAAATTTTAAACCGTATCACTGGGCATTTGTATCAAAAAGTCTTAGCTATTGGATGGAGGAAGATAAAGTTTTGTCATGGAAAAATATAGAACAAGAGCTAGTAGCACCAATAAGGTTGGAGGACTTTCTCCTTATAGGTATGTCTATCAAAAAATGTGATTTGTATTATGGTCCAATTTTAACCCATATGCTACAATGTTTAGAGCAGGAGAAAAATTCCTAAAATTTAAAAGCGTATGGTGCAAATCACCTCCATTGTGGAACAATAATCATCTTCTATCTGGGGGAAAACCATTCACTAACAGAACTTGGGAGGATAAAGGTATTACTACTCTTCAAGATATTAATGGGGCAAATACTATCCTTAGCTTTCAAGAAATGGTATCTCAATATAATATTGATAAACACTCTCTTTTCTTCTACTTTAGAGTAAGATCAGCTTGTAAAGCTGACAGGGTTCCCTGGGGGGTCAGATTTAAAGGACCATCCCATTTTAAGGTGGATACAGAGTGCTCCAAGACAGATAGTGTCATATATCTATGACAACTTAAACTCCCAGAAATATATGCCCATATCATGAATGAAAGCCTGGGATAGGGACATATCTGAATTGGGACAAGACTTAGTCTGGGATGCAATTTGGGATAATGATGCCAGTGCTTCGAAAAACCCAAATTATCAGTATATACACTTGAAATTTTGTCATAGAACATACCTAACAATGAGAATTAGACATCATATGGGACTGGTTCCTGACCCATATTGCTCATTTTGTCCCACGGGACCATTGGCTCTTTTATACATGTTGATTGGGAATGTCCAGGGGTTTTTGGTTTGTGGGGGAAAGTTATCAGTACTCTTATAGAACTAATGGGGGTACAGTTACCCATGAACCCTACTGTACATCTTCTAAATGATGACTCCCACCTTTCCCTTACGGAAAAAACCTGCAAAGTCTGGTCGGCAGACCTGACTACAGCTCAGAAGATTGTAGTCCAGCGTTGGAAACCTCCTCGTGATAATTCAAGTACTCACTGGCTTCGGAGCTTTCTGGACATTTCTTACCTGGAATTATCATCAGCAAGAGTAAATGATGCACGACCAAACACAATTTTAATGCAGACAAATCTGATATCTAACCTTTAAAATCCTCTGTTAAAATAGGAATGCTCTGTCTGTGTATGCACTACTATTCAGTTGGTTGGTGGAGGGGGGATAGCGATGAGGGTTGGTGGGGTGACTGGGTTAAACAGTCAAAATGTAATCAGCAACTGGTTGTATTGAATGTAATTTGTTGGTGTTGAAATAAAAATTACTGATATAAAAAAAGTTGGGGGTGTTGTGGATAGTCTAGAGGGTTGTCAGAGGTTACAGTGGGACATCAATAGGATGCAGAACTGGGCTGAGAAAAGGCAGATAGAGTTCAACACCGGTAAGTTTTCTTAAGTATATAAAAGGTAAAAGAGAGTCGAGGGTAGATATAGGACCAACAGAAAATGACACTGGAGATATTGTAATGAAAGATGCAGAGATGGCAGAGGAACCGAATGTGTATTTTGCATCAGTCTTCACAGTGGAAGACATCTGCAGTATACCGGACATTCAAGAGTGTCAGGGAAGTGGAATATGTGCAGAGAAAATTATGACTGAGAAGGTGTTCAGGAAGCTTAATGATCTGAGGGTGGATAAATCTCCTGGACCTGATGGAATGCACCCTTGGGTTCTGAAGGAAGTAGCTGGAGAGATTGCAAAGGCATTAACAATGATCTTTCAAGAATCGATAGATTCTGGCATTGTACCGGATGACTGGAAAATTGCAAATGTTACTCCGCTATTTAAGAAGGGTGGGCAGCAGCAGAAAGGAAACTATAGATCTGTTAGCCTGACATCAGTGGTTGGGAAGTTGTTGGAATCAAGTGTTAGGGATGAGATTATGGAAAACCTAGAGACACATGACAAGATAGGCCAAAACCAGCATGGTTTCCTGAAAGGAAAATCCTACCTGACTAACCTACTGCAATTTTTTGAGGAAATTGCAAGGAAATTATCATTGCCCATGGGCTCCACTCAAACTTGGAAAGAATTTCTTCAGCCTCCATGCGATCTAGTTCACTGACTACTCAATCATAGATAACATAAGGAACCATTTGGGCTTTGTAAAACTTAGGCATGTCATTTTCACTTAACACTATTTTACTCTGATATATTTGAGTTTTCCAATGCCATCCTTGAACATTGCTGTGACATCATCCAGTATCTTTCTTAATTCTATCGCATGGGATGTGGCATACTAATGGTGGATGGATCTCCAATCGAGTTGTAGTTGTTTCAGCTGATCAAAACCTCACAATTCTGGCCCTCCTCTCCTAATCTCATACATGCACAATGTGGCATGTTGATTGTTGTCCTACTTCTGTTGCATTTTCTGAAAGTTTCACCTTTAAATCTGCATTGAACCCCTGCCACAATATGAAAAAAGTTGTTCAGCCAGACAGGTTTCTGATTAGAAGTTCCAATTTTGTTCACACTTACTGCAACTCAATTGCATCTCTTTCTGCTGTTTCCATTGATGCAGCTATTTCAACTGTTCTTTTAAATGTAAGCTCTGCTTCAGTTAGGTGCTGTTTTTGAATGCTTCGTTGTCAGATTCCACAAACTAAATGATCCCTCAGTGCATCATTAAGCCCTTTACTGAATTGGTAAAGCTCAGAAAACAATTCAACCACGTACATTGAAATGGATCCCCTTTCCTTTTGATTCCACTTATAAAACTTAAAAGCGTTCCACAATGAACAATAAACAACAACACACACAAAATGCTGGTGGAACACAGCAGGCCAGGCAGCATCTATAGGGAGAAGCGCTGTCGACGTTTCGGGCCGAGACCCTTCGTCGGGACTAACCGAAAGGAAAGATAGTAAGAGATTTGAAAGTAGTGGGGGGAGGGGGAAATGCGAAATGATAGGAGAAGACCGGAGGGGGTGGGATGAAGCTGAGAGCTGGACAGGTGATTGGCAAAAGTGATACAGAGCTGGAGAAGGGAAAGGATCATGGGACGGGAGGCCTCGGGAGAAAGAAAGGGAGGGTAACACCAGAGGGAGATTGAGAACAGGCAAACAACCAAATATGTCAGGGATGGGGTAAGAAGGGGAAGAGGGGCATTAACGGAAGTTAGAGAAGTCAATGTTCATGCCATCAGGTTGGAGGCTACCCAGCTGGTATATAAGGTGTTGTTCCTCCAACCTGAGTTTGGATTCATTTTGACAATAGAGGAGGCCGTGGATAGACACATCAGAATGGGAATGGGACATGAAATTAAAATGTGTGGCCACTGGGAGATCCTGCTTTTTCTGGCGGACCGAGCGTAGATGTTCAGCGAAACGGTCTCCCAGTCTGCGTCGGGTCTCACCAATATATAAAAGGCCACACCGGGAGCACCGGATGCAGTATACCACACCAGCCGACTCACAGGTGAAGTGTCGCCTCACCTGGAAGGACTGTCTGGGGCCCTGAATGGTAGTGAGGGAGGAAATGTAAGGGCAGGTGTAGCACTTGTTCCGCTTACAATGAACAATTGTTTTGTTTCTAAATGTTCCTGCATTACTTTCACAATATAAGCCAAGCTTACTTGCGTTGTTTCCATTGGGGCAGTTAAACTTTGAACCCAGCTATATGGTTTGAAATCCAATGCACTCAACAAAATTGGCACTCGTTTCTCATCAGTTATTCCATTTGCTTTAAAGAACTCCTCTATCATTCAGTACGTATCCCCTAGTTATCCTTTGTGTAATTAAAAGTGTCTATCTTTCCAATGTAGCCAGCCATTTCAGTTTATTTATTTATTTATTATTATCACCCGGTACTCACTGTTTCTGAACCCATGAATTCATCCGTTTCCTGCTTTTTTTTAAAACTCAAATGACTCTTCCCTCTGAAGAACACATTCTGCGTTTTTTAAACTCAAACTTCTTGCTGCGTTTCAACAGTTAAGTTGTCACCTCAAGTTTGTTTTAAACTTCCTCATTGCCACTGTTATGTTTTGTAACTTCAAAAGTAATCAAATAAAAAACACAGGAGAGCCAGGGATAACTTCTGTACTTCGTTTTTACTTTAAGCAAAACAAGCATATATGACATGGTGGCATGATGACATATACCATTCACATATTTTTACATATAACATATAATTAATTATTTAAACAATAATTTGCAATACTGTAATATATTTGCAATATTACTCAAGTATTAAATACACATTAATTTTCTTTTTCTCTGAGCATCAGTAAGATAAGCAGGATGAAGAATCTGGGAAATGGAAACATTCTACAATTTAAAATGGAGAGAACTTGTGCAAATGGAGTTAATTAAAGATTAGCAATGTATTAAATGTCCTGTTCAGATTTTGTTGCTTAACATTACCTGTCCCGCCCCATAAAAACCTAAATAACTCCATTAATTATCAAGTGAATTTGGTAAGGTGTGTTGTTCCACTTCAATTCTCACCTCTAAACTTTAACAGGAAGTATCGCACCAGTCCTTTAACTCCCGAGTCTGCTGCAGGTGAGCAAAACTGGAAATACAGTATAGTGCTTTTGGATCCAAATGACATCTAGGTAGAGCTCTCAGAGGATTTCTCCAAAATTGCACCCCCTCTAATGATTCCACCAATTATCAAGCTAAGGAATTAAAGTGAGTGGCCTTTACTTCCTGAGTGTTTGACTCACTACAAGCCTTTGCTTGCCTGACTAAGTATCTGGGCTATAATCAGGGAACAGATGTCCTGACCCTCATCGGACTCTACAATCTCCTCTGCTTGCCTCCCTGCGCAATGGGAGTGATTCCATGATTTTGTTCGATGCTTACAAATTTTCAGGATAACTGTCTGTCCCCAGGCCTCGAGCAATCTGTTTCACTCAATTCCGCAATGGAGCATGACCTACAATGGGGTCAGTTTTTCCATTATGGAAACTAGATACACCAGCCTCCACTGCTATGTAGAATTTTACCCTGGGAAAAAGAATCTCCAGAAAAGTTTCCTATGCAGAGTCTCGCTTTTGCCAAATTATCTGACTTAAATGGCCTAAGGGGGCTCCATCCTTTGCAAGGCCAAGCATAGATATCTTCAGCTGATTGACCAGGTCATTTGTTTCTCAGAGCAAAATAGCCAATTGGAAATGGTCATTCTATCCCTTCAATCATCCGACTTCACCCCGCTGCTGAATAATTCCTCATATTTCCCCAGGGGAATGGTCTGGCTATTATTCTCTTCACAGGTGCTGCTTGATCTTCCGAGTTTTCCCCAGTATTTTCTCTTATGTTTATATATCTTCTTAATTTTGGATTTCCTGAACCAGCATTATTTTATTTCTGGATATGCGTCTGTGTTGGAAGGTTCTGATCTTGGGCACAAAGGTAAAAGAAACATCCGTATTTCTATTTCTGTTGCTACTGTATTTCCAGTTTTGCTCACCTGCAGCAGACTCTGGTGGACTGGTGCGATACTTCCTGTTAAAGTTTAAAGGTGAAAATTTAAGTGGAACAACACACAATTTAATATATTTTTACACGATGACTTTGCTATCCCCATGCTCAATCCTCCTTCTTTTGCAGCCGTGCTTGGAAACGTCCATAGCGGAGTTAGCAAAGACAGAGCAGCATGTTTAAGGTTGTCAACTGTATTTAATCAAAATATGGAGAAGAGAGACAGGACACAGTGGTCAACAATGATAACTTTCGATAACTAAGCCAGAACAGAGTAGTGAAAGTTGTACGCTAGCGGAAGTCACGGGATTGTTCTTCTGAATTAATAAATATGCTTGTGTAAAAAAAATGTGTTTGTACGAAACAAGTAAACAGAAACTAAAGAAGATCATGAGATGGATCCAGCATGTTAACAGACTGCCATCTAGGGGGTGAAATTCCTCCCATTGATAATTTTATCAAAAAAAAATCATCATGGTTACATAACAGGATTTAGCATTTTGAACTTACATTAACCTTTTCAGTAAAATCATGCAGGAGGAATTTTACTCCTTAATGCACCGAAAACATGCTTTGCCATCTAGTTCCTGTTTTGCAATTTAATCAGTCTGGTTCTTATTTTCCTACTCACAACTAGTATTGCTTTACTCTTTGCTGAAACAGAAATTAAACTAATCCCTGCTTGGGTATCTCAATAAAGTCAATTTGTTTTTAGTTTGGTAACAATTAGCCTCACAAGAAATTATTCTGCATGATAAGTGCTTTGTTCCATGTGACAAGTGCACTTTTTCTTCTTTTCTTGTCCAGATCGTGTGAAATGTGACTTAGAAACACGGAAATACTGAAAACAGGAAGAGTAGGTTATTCAGCCCTCAGATCTGACCTACCATACTACATGATCATGCCCGATCATTCACAATCGGTGCCCCATCCCAGCTTTCTTCCCAAATCCCCGAATCACTTTAGCCATTCGAACTATATCTTCCAGAACATGGGTTCCCAACCTGAGGTCAACAAACCCCTCACTTAATGGTAGGGGTCCATGGCATAAAAAAGGTTGAAAACTCCTGTTCTAGAATAAATTTAATGATTTGGCTTCAACTGCTTCTGTGCTGCAGAAATCCACAGGTTCACCAGTCTCTGCAAGGGGGTTCTCCATGTCTCAGTCTTTGGTGGCCGACTCTTCTCCCTTGCACTGTACTTCCTTGCCTCACACTCATCCATCATTAGGAACATTCTTGATAGAATTTTGTCAGCTTCTCCTCTCATTCTTCTATTCTCTTGAAGATGAGTCGAAGTGACCCAAGTTTCCTTCCATGTCACTTCTAAAGTTTCAGCAGCAGGTAATAAAACCAATGGAAAAAAAAAGGCACATTATTTGATAAATCCAGTTCAATGCACAAGTGATAACATTGACTGGTTAATGTAAAACCAGATTCCAGGTCTTTACAGGGCTCTTGAATCCTGAATAATCCTAGGGAGTTCCTCATGCTAGACACAGTTATAAGTTGCAAGTGGGACATGGTACAGAAACCGCACTGTGGCAGAAGGGAGGACTCTACAACAGGTAGTCAAAACTTCCCAACGCATCACTGGCACCAGCCTAGCCACCATCAAGGAATATGTACAGAAAGATGCCAGAAAAAGGCCCATAACATCATGAAGGATCCCTCCCAACCTGCTCATGGACTGTTAAAAGGTTCAAAGATTCATTTAGTATAAAAGTAGACAACTTGAAATTCTTCTCCAGGTAGCCATGAAACCAAGAAGAAAAAAAGGCAGCACGATCATCAACCCCCAAATCCACCCTCTCCGTACAAAAAACCCAAACAAAAACGGAGCTGTTTGCTCACTCCCATCAGGGAGAAGTCTACAGAGCATCCATGCCAGGATCATGAGACTCAAAAGCAGCTAATTTGTCCGAGCAGTAAGGCTGATCAACACCTCCACTCACTACGCAGCCACCCTAAACCCCAACCACCACTACTTAATCATTTTCTGTCATGTCACCTTACGTAGAGACACTCCTGTGCTTAGCATCATTTCATAGACAAACAATCAAACTAGGCTATCTTGTGTATTTCTATTTGTTGTGTTTTTAATTATTGTGTTCTTTATCTTGTGTTTTTTGTGTTGCATTGTGTGTGGTGTAACAATTATTTCATTCTGCTTTACACTTGTGTCCCGGAAATGACATTAAATAATCTTGAATTTTGAAATGTGTTCTAATAATACATCAAAGAACTGCAGTACTAGAAAATTAGAAATGAAATGAATTTTCAAGTCACAGGGAGAGAAGGGAGAGGCATGGACAACAAAATAGAGGTTGTGTGACTAGAAGAGATGGAATAAAACAAGCAGAAAAAGGGCAGCAAAGGCACGCCTGGAGGAGGAGATTAATGAAAGCTAAAACGGCAGAATACGTGAGTGAAAGAGAAATGGACACGATACTGAATAATTGATTACCTGATATTACTGAGCATGGGAATGGTCATGTCTAGTCAGAAGATGGGATGCTGAAAGGTCATCGATCTGAAACATCAACTCTTCCTTAGTCCACAAATGCTGTCTGACCTGTTGAGTATTTCCAGAACTCTCCGTAATTATTTCAGATTTCCAACAACTGTAGGCTTTGGCTGGTAGAGTTGAGAACACGAGCTCGTATCGTTTTGCTCAGTCTCAACCTTCCTTTGCTACAAACTGTCACAGTAATTCAGAAAGGCTAATGGCACAGACTCCATGAACTTCAAATTACTAGAAAGTGGAAGTTCAAACAAGTTATTTACTGTCATTTGCTCTGTGATAATCCATAGCACGATCTCCTTATGATGCAAAAAGGGTCGATCTCACTGTTTAACACATTCCAAGACACAGTCACTGTTATGATGACAAATGTAACAGTAGCCTAAGAAAGCTTTCCACTTAAGGTTATAGTTAGTTAAAAATACATTCCGATAGCCCTGATTTTGTTTAGGAAGAAACTGAAGTTTAAGAGAAGAAAAATGAAAACATTTTTCTTTTTTAATATGCGACATGACAAGTATCACATGGAATGCTTTTCATTTCTCAGGGATGAACTGATCAGATGTACCCCATTGACTTACACAAACATTTCCGGCAAAAAGATCAAGTCAGCTCATGTGAAGGGTTGTTTTGTATTAAATATGAAATACCTAATGATCGCACAACTTTCCTGTTTCAAGTAAAAGAAACATAGAGCCAGACCTTATACTGATCCCTTTAATATGACGACATAATTCCTTTACTAATCCATAACATGTGAAAGAACTTATTCTACACTTTGAAAGAAAGCAGCAGATGGAAGAATACACTCTCTTGAACTATTGCCAGCCATCCTTCATGAATTTCTACGTTGTTTTGAGAGAAATATAAAACACTGGATTGCATTTAAAAAGCTGGTGGTGAGTAATAATTTAATTCTCAATTTTCTCACTGCAAGTTATAAGAAAAAGTATTTTAAAATACTTATAAGCGACAAACACAGCTGTCAGTTTCTCTAAGATTCTTGTCAACAAATTTAATTTGTATCTTAAAATCATGGAACATATTTCAAATGTAAAACTTTTTGGAGTGAGGTAATAATACTGTTCTACAAATATGAAATCCTGATAACAAGCAATATAATCATAATTTGCAGAAATATCCCATAGAGGTTAAAAAATCATAGAGATTAAAAAAAGGAAAAATAAATTTGATTTTGGTGGCATGGAACAATTATCAATTAGCGGATTTTTAATAACCTTTTATTTTCATTTTTTAGTTAGAATCTGATAAATTCATTGGTGAAGATGGGAACAGATCAGAATTGTCTTCATCTGCTGCTCCCAACATCAAAATTATCTCATTCACTGTAGCTGTGGGATATGAATAGGGTGAAAATGTGATTGAAACTAATAATTCTTCAAACAAAATTTTACAAATTTGTACATACAATTGCATTTTTAAACATTTACTATCATAACCTTAATGTCCTGGTTACATTTATTCCCTAGACTTTTCTTTTTTATCACTTATGTCCAAAGGATACAACTCGGAAAAATTAACTCTGAGGATGATATAGCTCATATACATACATATGAGTTCCTTTGACTGTTGGTCCGTATTTTAATAACAGTGGTACTTGGACTTCATAACATTTTATTTGAGCCTGCATTTACTATTGAAATTTATTTCTCTCTTGTAGTGTATATCAATTCAGACAAATTATTTTTCCAATGGCACTTCTCATGCATAAGAACGGTAGGACTCACCTCATCAATTATTGACCTATATTCAACCACACTAAAATGAGCAATATTGTACAATTCAAATGCTGATAAAGCTTGCCAGATTTCTTCAATATCACTTATGAACAATGCAAATAGCACAAATTCTTATCTATCCATGAATAACAGATTTGCATATTTTTTCTTCCCATTCTGAAAATTCCCAAGCCAATTTTCAATTCAACTAGACCAAGAACCATTGATTTCACGTGGCATGAAATTCCTTTCATAAACTATTGACTCACCACATTTCCCAGAGATCTCACTCTTTTTTTCAAAGCTGAAACCTTCCTTAGCTCCTTTCACAGTACATGGGACTGTGCAGGAACTTGCCAAGCTGGTATTCAAGAGCGAAATGCACCAGCTGGTGATGGAGTTGGCTGAAGGAGAGTGATTCATGAATGATAAATACCATGATGCAGGAGCTATAAATGAGATGCAACATATTCAATATTTTGTAATCTGAGAGGAGATGAATACGCCGAAAATGGTATGTGAGACACAGAATAGCAAATCATATGAAATTGCTGAATTCAGTGTTGAGAACTAAAGCTTGAAATGGAGGAAGCTAGATTAGTTGCTGATTCTCTATTATATTGGTAAATTGGTTTATTATTGTCACATTAACTGAGGTACAGAGAAAACCTTTGTTTTGCCTACCATCCTCCCAGATAATTTCATCACATCGGTGCATTGAGGGAGAAGCAATAGCTGAATGCAGAGCAAAGAGTTACAGTTACAGGGAAAGTGCAGTGCAGGCAGACAAAATATGCAAAGGCCATGATGAGATAGATTGTGAGATCAAGAAGCACCTTATCGTACAAGAAGTCCAGTCAAGAAAAGCAGTTCTAACATCTACAAGAGGTTTCACACCATCCAACAAAAAACAGCTTGTTTGATTGGAACAACACACACAAAATGCTGGTGGAACACAGCAGGCCAGGCAGCATCTATAAGGAGAAGCACTGTCGACGTTTCGGGCCGAGACCCTTCGTCAGGACTAACTGAAAGGAGAGATACTAAGAGATTTGAAAGTAGTGGGAGGAGGGGGAAATGCGAAATGATAGGAGAAGACCGGAGGGGGTGGGATGAAGCTAAGAGCTGGAAAGGTGATTGGCGAAAGTGATACGGAGCTGGAGAAGGGAAATGATCATGGGACGGGAGGTCTTGGGAGAAAGAAATGGGGGGGGAGCACCAGAGGGAGATGGAGAACAGGCAGGGTGATGGGCAGTGAGAGAGAAAAAAACAAACAGCTAAATATGTCAGGGATGGGGTAAGAAGGGGAGGAGGGGCATTAACGGAAGTTAGAGAAGTCAATGATCATGCCATCAGGTTGGAGGCTACCCAGCCGGTATATAAGGTGTTGTTCCTCCAACCTGAGTGTGGCTTCATCTTGACAGTAGAGGAGGCCATGGATAGACATATCAGAATGGGAATGGGACGTGGAATTAAAATGTGTGGCCACTGGAGGATCCTGCTTTCTCTGGCAGACAGAGCATAGGTGTTCAGCGAAACGGTCTCCCAGTCTGCGTTGGGTCTCACCAATATATAGAAGGCCGCACCGAGAGCATCGGATGCAGTATACCACACCAGCCAACTCACAGGTGAAGTGTCGCCTCACCTGGAAGGACTGTCTGGGGCCCTGAATGGTGGTGAGGGAGGAAGTGTAAGTGTAAATAAATATTGACCTTGCCAGGAATTCCAAGGCTTTTCAAATTTAAGAATTTTCAAAGGCTTTAAAGTACATTTATTATCAAAGTATTTATGCAATATCAAACTTAGAGATTAGTCTTCCCACAGACAACCAGGAAACAAAGAACAACCATGGAACTGATTCAAAGTAAAAATAGCATCACGCCCCTCCCCCACATGCAAAAAGAAACAAAATCACATAAACTGCAAAAAAAAAACAAGCGAAAACACAGGATATAAAACTTAAAATGAAAAGGTATATTTCAGCTCCATTCAGTGTTCATTATCTGCACGCCGTCCTGATTTTAAATCACCCAAACTAGTGACAAGAAAAGAGAAACCAGAACACATGATAAATGTGAATTAGAGTCCACAATCCACAAACCACGTCAATTAAACCTTGCACTGGCACCATCCCTCTGAGAGCATCGAGGGAGAGAGAGAGAGAGAGATCGCTCAACACAAGGACCTTCCTTCGAGAGCTGCGAGTGAGAGTCAGAGAGAGACCCTCACACAGCCACCCTCCTCGGGCAGCAGCAAGCTACCGGACTATGAATAAATGATGAAAAAAATGTATAACAACCTAAAATTCAAAACACAAGAAAAATTTCATCCTACTTCCTTTTACTGATCTAATACTTTTTGCAACATAAGCATATCAATGAGGGCTGATGTCACGCCTGAGGTAAAAACAGACAATTGTGCTGGTAATCCAGAGATCAGACAATATTTGTCAAGAGAGAAATGGAGTTAAATATTCATGTGGATGACCTTTCATACAGTCAATACGTGCATTCAATCTATGTAAGCTATATAAGCTTATCTTATGTATTTATATTTATGCTGCTTTTTTTCTTATGTTCCTTAACTTACTGTGTTTTTTTTTGTGCTGCATTGGATGCAGAGTAACAACTATTTTGTTCTCCTTTCCACTTGTGTACTGGAAATAACACTAAACAATCTTGAGTTTTCATGAGTTAACATGTCAAAGCAGATAATGTAACAAATAAAACTAACGACGACAGTGAACTTTACCAAAAGATGTGCACGGACAGTAATAATTGTCCCTTTCACACAGCGAGTACTAATTGCCCATAAACAAAGGCCAGCCCTGATCTACTGTAAATACAATCTAGGCGTTATGAAATCCTCCGCATTGATTCTGTCATTATTTTTCAGCACCAACCTTTTATGCAATCTTCTGTTTATGTCAAGTGACAGATTATATCTTCCTTGGATGAGGAATACTATTGTGTCAACCTATGAATATCAGCCTCTTTTTTAAATACTGTAAAAGATTAGAAAGCCTTAAGTGTGCAGTAACAAAACTTGAGATAATGATTTCATGTAGAAGACGGAAATCTGTTTAACAGTTGGTTTCAGTGAAAAACGAAGCAGTAGCTTTAGAACAAAAAACCAAGGCACTTATTGCAGCTGAGAAAACAAGGAATCAAACATGAGCCTTCTTCACCGACTTTACAGTTTGAGATAGGTCTACAAGAGTTTGAAACTGAGAAACAGGAAATGCAAAAGAACCCTGTTTAAAACTAGGATGTAATATTCCTGTTAAATATCAAAATGCTGGCAGGCAACTAAAGCATTTGTGGGACAGTGTGAAGGATAGTCCTGTACCCATCAATTTGGGCTTACATAATAAACAATTATATTTATTTCAAATCACATGTTGAGATAATAGAATTCAACCCACAAGCTAACAGTACTGTGTTACAATACTGTGCAAAAGCCTTAGGCACCCAAGATTTTCTATATGGTTTCAGATGGTATGGCCTCCACAGAGCCCTGATCTCTACATCCTCGAAGCTGTCTGGGATTACCTAGAGAGCCAGAAGTAAGCGAGACAGCCAAAGTCTGCCGAAGAACGATGGCAAGTTCTACAGGATGCTTGGAACCACCTACCAGCCGATTTCTTAGGAAACTGCACTACAGTATACCTAAGATAATTCACGCAGTTTTAAAGGCAAAGGGTGGTCAAACAAAATATTGATTTGACTTACAAACACAAACAAATCTGCCGATTCTGGAAATCCAAGCAAAAGGATGCAGGGTCTCGGCCTGAAACATCCTCTGTTTACTCTTTTCCATAGATGCTGCCTGGCCTGCTGAGTTCCTCCAGTACTTTGTGTGTGTTGCTTAGATTTGATTTATTTTTTTTATTATTTTTTGCTCTTTATGGTAACCTTTTTTGATATTTAGAAACTTTTCAACTCACTATTTTTGAGAGCATCTTTACTTCGCTGAGTTTCCTATAGGCGCATAAGTCCTTTGCACAGTACTGTATATACATATCCATATGTAGTTTGTATTTTCTGTTCTTTGTCAATTAGTGGTGTGCTTGAAAGGCAATGCTATTAATCCTGTTTCTCTACATCGCACAAACCCAAAATCCTTTTTGCACACACTTGCCTTTCCTACCACACTGCAGAGCTCCACAAACAGTCAACTACACAGACACTACAAGGCTGGCAAAATAAACAGAGATCAGTGAACTAATAAAAGTCACAAAAACAAAAATAAACACAAGTGGGGTGTGTACACAAATTTATTTTTCTGTTTTTTGAGTAGTTTCATCCTTACTTTTTTTCCAGAAATGTTTCCATTTCTTCATTGTGTATGTGCCATCGCTCAGATATTACTTGATTAAAGTACAAATTACCAGTCCTAATAACTTACAAACAAGTGTGCAGACAATGTATAAAAGATTCTGAAATCTTAAACAATTCTAAGATCAATCTAACCCTCCCCTCCTATATAGCCCTCCATTTTTCTTTCATCCATATGCTTATCTAAGATGTTGCAATCAAATTTTATAATAAGAGTTGTCTTCCTCAATGTGTAAGCATTTTCTATTTTATGTAGTGCTATTATGATCTTTCCATCTAAATTAGAAAAGATATTCACTCTGCCCAGTTGGTCCAGTGTGAGCTGCCTTGAGGAGGGTGAACCCACAAAAAGCATCCGGACCAGACGGGGTACCGGGCCAAGTACCCCGTCTTGACCTGTGTGATCAGCTGGCCAAAGTGCTTAACCTCTCACTCAGGCAGTCTGAAATACCCACCTGCTTCAAGCAGGCTTCACTTACTCTGGTGTCTAAGAAGAATATGATAACCTGCCTCAACCATTATCATCCAGTAGGACATACGTACATCCACAGAGACGCAGTGTTTGGAGAGGTTGGTGATGAAACGTATCAACTCCTGCTTGAGAAGTGACACATCTACACAAATTAGCCAACTGGCGCAACAGGTCCACAGCAGATGTGATCTCATTAGCTCTTTACTCAACCTAGGAACATCTAGGCAGTAAAGATAAATACATTAGGATGCTATTTATCAACTACATTTTGGTACTTAATACCATCATTCACTCAAAATTAATTAATAAGCTTCAAGACTTTGATCTCAATACCTCCCTGGGCAATTGGATCTTCGATTTCCTCACTTGCAGACCCCAGTCAACTTGGATTGCAAACATCTCCTCCACAATCTCCATCAGCACAGGTGCACCACAAGGATGTGTGCTTAGGCCTCTGCTCTACTTACTTTACACATATGACTGTGAGGCTAAGTACAGCTTCAATGCCATCTTTGTGTTTGCTGATGCCATCACTGTCATTAGCCGAATCAACTGTGGTACAAGGAAGATTGAAAGTCTGGTAGAGTGGTGCCACAACAACAACCTCTTACTCAATGTCAGCAAGATCAAGGAGCAGATTATTGACTTCAGGAGGAGGAAACCAGAGGTCCATGAGTCAGTCCTCACTGGAGGATAAGAGAAGGAGAGGGTCAGCAACTTTAAATTCCTCAGTGTTATCATTTCAGAGGACCTGTCTTGGACCCAGGGCAAAAGTGAAATTATGAAGAAAGTACGGCAATGCCTGTACTTCCTTAAGAGTTTGCGAAGATTTGATATGTCATCTAAAACTTTGACAAACTTCTATAGAAGTGTTTTGGAGAGTATGTTGACTGGCTGCATCATGGCCTGGTATGGAAACACCAATGCCATTGAATGGAAAATCTATCAAAAAGTAGTGGATACAGTCCTGTCCATCACGAATAAAGCCCTCCCCACCATTGAGCGCAAGGAGCTTTGTCACAGGAAAGCAGCATCCATCATCAGGAAACCCCACCACCCAGGTCATGCTCTCTTCTCACTACTGCCATCAGGAGGAAGGTACTGGAGCCTCAAGACTATCACCAGCAGGTTCAGGAACAGTTATTACCCCTCAACCATCAGGATCCCAAGCCAAAGGGGATAACTTCACCAAACTTAATTTACCCCATCACTGAAATGTTCCCATAATCTATGGGCTTACTTTCAAGGACTCTTCATCTCATGTTCTTGATATTTATTGCTTACTTATTTATTATTATTATTATTTTATTTGTGCTTTGCAAAGTTTATTGTCTTTTATGGTTTTCATTCTATTATGTGTTTATTGACTGTGCCTGCCAGAAAATGAATCTCAGGGTTATCTATTGTGACATTATGTTCTTTGATAAAAAATTTAATTTGAACTTTTGTCATTATACAACATCACAATATCTTTGGCTTTGTTTCATTGGAATAGAAACAAAGATTATGTTTTATAAAGATGCCAGATCATGGATATTACTATACAGTCATTGCTAAGGACCCGGTCAGCAACCACTCCTTATAGAGGCCACCAGGGTGAATTCAGAGGGGATCAGCAATCGATCCCAACGGAGGCCGGATGTTAGAGATCACTCCCAATGGAGGCCTCCAGGGCAATGACGGTCAGCAGCTGGGTTGGCAGCATTCAGACTAAACGTGAGTTCTGAATCATGGACTGACTGTTCAATGTTCTGAAATTTATGTGATTATTGAACTGTATTTTATATTGGTCCCCTTTGTTTTTTAGGCATTTTCTTTCTTGGGGCCATTTGGCGGGTGGGTGATCCATTACTTTTGAGTGTGAGAAGGGGGAGCGTGGGGGTTTTGATGGTACTGTCACCGTTCTTTGTTGCAAGTGAGGGAGTCGGGGATTGTTATTGTCACAGTTTTATTCTGCAGGGGAGAGGTTGGGGATTTGTTGCTATAGTTGATGTTTTTCCTGCAAGTGGGGGGGGGGGGGGTCAGGGATTATTATTGTCCCTGTTTTTTTCCTGCAGGGGAGTGGTTGGGGAATTTTACGAGTTTTGTTTTTTTTTTCTTTCTCGTGTCAGGAGGAGGGGACGGGATGTATTTTCTTTCAACAGCTTCCATGGTCGTTTTGCATATTATGGCTATCTGTAGAAGAAAAAAATCAGAGAGGCATTTCACATGCAAAATTAACCTTTGAACCTTTGATCTTTGGACTTTTATGTGACAGAGACTGAGCAAAAAGAGACAGAGAGCTAAAGGTGTATCAACCTGTACTGTGCTGTAATGTTCTATGTTCGATATTACATGTGTAACTTGTATTTAAAATATATTCTGAAATGTACAATACCAATTTCTAAAATTCCTTTCAAGATTTAAATTATATCTCAATTTAAATAGATTTCAATTACATATCGCTTTCTCTTAAAGTTTACCCTGAGAGCAGTACTCAATAAATATGCATAAATAAACTCTATTCCTTTCAACCAACATATGCTAGCATACCATTATCTTCATGTGTGGAAAATGACACATTGCACTCAAACTTAACCAATGGACATGTGGAAAATCGCACAATGCATTCAGACTCTATCAAAGTCCAGAATGAGGATTTGAACCTGCCCAGATCTTGTGCATCAATAGGCCTTACACTCCATTTATTTTACAGGCAATATGCTTTGCCTATTTACTTTGCTGTAGAATCTGCTCTGTTTATATTGTGGCAATGTAGTCAACTGGGAGCAGCATGAACGTGAGATTTGCAATTGAGCTGTTACAAAATCAAGAGTCTACCTTCAGAACACCTCAGGCAGATCCACAGGTAGAAGGGGCAATACTTATCACCAAGATATAGAGACTCTTCTTTATTCCTACAAAATCTTCTAATCCAGAAGGCTGTGGATGTTCAGTTCTTGAATGTATCCTTTGCAAAAATCTATTCATAATAATAGTGCTGGCAGAGAATTCAGATTTATAAAGATTAGAATAGAAGTCCATAAATATCTTATTAATTTCATAAGGATCTAAAGTTTCTGTTCTATCTGGTCAACGAATTTTTAAAATCTGTCTTCTGACCATCCCAGCCTTTAACTGACCCGCTAAAAGCTTAGCAGATTTTTCCCCATTCAAGATGTTGATATGTCAGATGCACCTATTAAACAAGAGGAGATAGCCAAGGCTATATCCTCTATGCAATTAGATAAAGCTCTGGGACCTGATGGTTATATGGTAGAATTTTACAAGACTTTTCATGAAATGCTTATACCACATCTTCATCAAACGTTTACCGATTCTCCATCCTCTGGGAACCTTCCTAAAACTTTTTATGAGGCACTAATTTCATTGATTCCAAAAAAAGGAAAAAACCCACTGGAATGTGTATCCTACAGACCTATTTCTTTATTGAATGTAGATTTTAAAATCCTCTCTAAGATTCTGGCAAATAGGCTTGAGAATATCTTGCCTAATGTTATCTCAAACGATCAAACAGGATTTATAAAAAATAGGTACTCACATTTTAATGTTCGAAGATTGTTAAATATCATTTATTCCCCCTCAGCCAAAGAATCTGAATGTATTGTATCTTTGGATGCAGAGAAAGCCTTTGATAGGGTGGAGTGACCTTATCTACTTCAGGTTTTGAAGAGGTTTAATTTTGGTCCAGGATTTATTTCCTGAATTAAATTGATTTATCAGGCCCCGGTAGCTGCGGTTATAACTAATAATCAAAAGTCTTCTTATTTTAGATTATATAGAGGTACCCATCAGGGTTGTCCCCTTAGTCCTTTATTATTTAATTTGGCTTTAGAACCACTTGTTATTGCTCTTAAGGATTCTAATTCTGTGCAGGGTATTACATAAGGTTACATAAATTACATAAGGTTTCATTATATGCAGATGATTTATTAGTTTACATTTCAAATCCTAGGAAATCTATTCCTTTTATGTTATCTATATTTATGGAATTTGGTATTTTTTCTGGATATAAACTTAATTTACATAAAAGCAAATTATTTCCTATTAATAACTATTCTGATTATTATGATCAAATACCTTTTAATATTGCCAAAAACCATTTCACTTACCTGGTATCAAAATTACTAAAAATTTTAAAGACCTATATAGGTATAATTTCTCCCCTTTAGTTGAATATACTCAACAGGCACTTTCTAAATGGTCACCTATGTCGATGTCATTGATAGGTTGAATAAATGCTATAAGAATGGTTATTCTACCAAAATTTTTATATATATTTCAAGCAGTTCCCTCTTTTGCTCCAAAAACATTTTTTGATAAAATAGATTCTTGTAGCGATTTACTACATGCAGAGCTAGAGACAATGACATGCAGTCGGTAAGTTGTTTCGAGAATAGTTTATTCAAACTTCGCGGCGCTGGCATTTAATCCCTAGCGCCCGCCCTCTCCGGGCGGAAATGATGTCAGAGGTGCATTACCAAAGTCTCTCCCCGCACGCTGGCTATTTGTGAGCCGGTTCGCATGCGCAGAAATCGGGTCGTCACATAACCCCCCCCCCAGAACCTGCGATACACCCCCCAATGTCCACAGTCTGGATCAGCCTCTGTTTGGGAGGTCTGCCCCTGCACCGCGGTGCCTGAACCTCGACCGGCTGCGCCAAGTCCACATGGGCTGGTTTGAGTCGGTCCACCGTGAAAACCTCCTCTCTCCCCCCAATGTCCAGAACGTACGTGACCTGTTGTTGTTGATCACCCTGAACGGCCCCTTGTACGGCCACTGTAGCGGTGCCCGGTGTCCGCCCCTTCGTACAAACACAAACTTACAGTTCTGCAGGTCTTTGGGTACATGGGTCGGGGTCCGTCTGTGCTGTGAAGTCGGCACGGGGGCCAGGGTGCCGAGCCTTTCGCGTAGCCTGTCCAGGACTGCTGTGGGTTCTTCTTCTTGCTCCCTTGGGGCTGGTATGAACTCTCCCGGGACGGCCAGGGGTGCGCCATACACCAACTCGGCCCACGAGACGTGCAGATCCTCTTTGGGTGCTGTGCGAATTCCAAGCAGGACCCAGGGAAGCTCGTCCACCCAGTTAGGTCCTCTCAGGCGGGCTTGTGACTAATAAGCTGTTTGTGGCCCTCAGGGTGGGTCCTGGCTTCCTGTTGCGGTTGTCGTACCCCGTCGGGGGCAAGATGCTGATTTCTGCTCCGGTGTCGACCAAGAAGCGGTGTCCCGACTGTTTGCCTCAGATGTACAAGAGGCTGTCCTGGTGGCCAGCCGCCATAGTCATTAGCGGCAGCTGGCCCTGGCCCTGGCCTTTGCAGGGCGGGTGACAATGGCGGGCTTCTGTGCCCCACCGCTGGTGGTAGAAACACCACTGTTCACTGGCCTCCTCACTCCTGCCTCTGTGTTGTGTGCACCCCCCTGCCGGGCCTGGTCTGGTCTGCTGTTGGGCGCGTGGCCTGGTAATCTGACCGACGGACGCCACGCTCTCCCTCTTGGCTTTCCACAGCACATCTGCCCAGGCCGCCACCTTCCGGGGGTCACTGAAATCTGTGTCGGCCAGCAGCAGATGTATGTCCCCAGGCAGTTGCTCTAGGAACGCTTGCTCGAACATGAGGCAGGACTTGTGTCCGTCAGCCAGGGACAGCATCTCATTCATCAATGCTGACGACAGTCTGTCTCCCAAACCATCCAGGTGAAGCAGGCAGGCACCTCGCTCACACCGTGAGAGGCCAAAGGTCCCAATGAGCAGCGCTTTGAATGCTTCATATTTGCCTTCTTCCGGGGGCGACTGTATGAAATCCGCAACCTGGGCAGCCGTCCCCTGGTCAAGGGCGCTCACCACGTGGTAGTAACGCGTGGAATCAGAGGATATCTGCCGAATCTGGAACTGGGCTTCTGCTTGGCTAAACCACACGCGTGGTCGCAGCATCCAGAAAGTTAGCAGTTTTAGTGAAACTGCGTGAACAGATGAAGAGTCAGTCATCTTTGGTCCAAATCCCGTTTGGACCATTGGGGTCACCAATGTAGTGATGTACTACATACAGAGCTAGACATGCAGTCGGTAAGTCATTTCGAGACTAGTTTATTCAAACTTCGCAGCGCTGGCATTTAATCCCTAGCGCCCGCCCTCTCCAGGCAGAAATGACGTCAGAGGTGCATTACCAAAGTCTCTCCCCGCGCGCTGGCTATTTGTGAGCCGGTTCGCCTGCGCAGAAAGTGGGTCGCCACATTCTCTGATTTTGTCTTATGTTTGGAATAATAAAAGCTCTAGAGTGAATAAACTTTTATTGCAAAAACCAAAAAAAATTGGAGGACTGGCCTTACCAAACTTTAGATTTTATTATTGGGCAATTAATATTCGTTATATTACTTTTTGGATTTATGATATAGATGACCTAGATCGCCCTTCATGGTTACAGTTGGAGGAAAATTCAGTAATGGGGTTTTCGTTAGCTTCTTTATTAAGAGCTCCCCTTCCGTTTTCGCTCTCCAGAAGCTCTCAACCCTATTGTTAAACATACTTTAAAAATTTGGTTTCAGTTTCGTAGATTTTTTGAATTAAACGATTTTCTACTTTCTGGTAATATTTATTCTAATTTCTTCTTTAAACCATCAACTTTGGATAAGGCTTTTTTACATGGAAAATTAAGGGAATAAAAACTTTTTTAGATTTGTTTTTACAGGACTGTTTAATGTCCTTTTCACAGTTAATGGATAAATATGAGATCTCTAATGCACATTTTTTCCAGATATTTACAGGTTAGGAATTTTTTACGTGATTTTTTACCGAATTACCCCTTGGCCTACTCTTTAAATTTGTCTTATGCTATTTTTCAGCTTAAACCTTTTCAAAAATGATTAATAGCTATCATTTATAAACAGTGAATGAATGCTCACATGTCACCTAATGAATGGGTTCAACGCATCTAGGAAGTAGAACTTCAACATTCACTTTCAGACAATCAATGGAGTAAAATTTATTATCTAGTCAATAACTCATCTATCTGCACACGTCGTATCTTAATTCAGTTTAAGATAGTACACAGGGCCTATATGTCCAAAGATAAATTGGCGCATATTTTTCCTAATATAAGCCCTATTTGTGACGGATGTAACGCAGAAATGGCTACTCTAACTCATATGTTTTGGTCATGTGTAAGCTCATGTGTTATCTGTTTGCTAAACTCCTCCTCTGATTTGTATATTCTTTATTTGAAAATCAATAAAAAGATTGAAAAATGAAATGAATTGAATGTATCCGAACTTGTGCCCAAAACTTGCCATGACTATGACCAAGTTATTCCAGTATGACTACAACACTCACATCTACCTTACGATGGGAAAATTTGCTCTGGTATCACACACAAAATGCTGGAAGAACTCAGCAGGCCAGACAGATTAGCCTTCCTCCTGAGTTCCTCCAGCATTTTATGTGTGTTGCTTGGATTTCCAGCAAATGCAGATTCTGTCTTGTTTGTGAATTGCCCAGGTAAGTCCAGTTCACAAGGAGTACTTGAATAGCCATGATCATATGCCATGATAGAGTAAATGCAAGCAGGCCTTTTCCACTGAGGTTAGGTGGGACTACAACTAAAGGTCATGAGTTAAGGTCAATGGTCAAAAGTTTAAGGGGAACATGATGGGAAACTTCTTCATTCAGAGGGTCATGAGAGTTTGGAACAAGCTGCCAGCACTAGTAATGCATGTGAGCTCGATTTCAGCATTTGAGTCCCAGTTCCGAGCTACACTGCTAAATCATGATCGTCTTAGGAGTGGTTATATAATTTCTAATTTCATTCTCTCACAATGTTTTAAAAGGCATGCTGATGGGAAATAATGTCATCCCATGGACAAACATCATTTAGAATGCTCCTTGGAAGGATGAATCCTGCCAAGAGGTGGCTAGCTGAGATTCTACATCAGTGTGACGTAGTGATAAATCTGTTTTCAAGTGCCTAGTCTTACATGATTGAATTCTGCAAAAAACTTTCTTTTAACTATTATTCTTGTGTAGTCAGTAATTTGTATCCATTTCACTTACTTTTTCTCTCACCTCGTACTAAGCATTTAATTTTACAATTCTTACATACTCATTTATGTGGCAGATTCAGGCACAAATACTGCATGAATTCAGCTATGTTGAAATACTTAATAGTTTTGTTAAGCTGCATGTGTTAAGAGCAGTTTGCCGGGGGAAGAACTCTTTCCACATTAAGAATTGTACAGATTCGGAATATTCCACTGCCTGGTTACTAATTTACTGTTACTGACAGATACTGGATTTGATCTTTACACATCCATTGCTCCTCTATTAAGTTTCTCAATCCTTTTAAGTGGAAAAACTTGGAAAACACAGTACAGCAACCTTCCAAAATTTTCATGGAAGATTGCTTGACCGGAATTAGGATATCTAATTCAGATGCAATCTTTGCTTTCTTATTTTAGAACCCTCTGGACAGAAATATAATTTAGCAGAAATAACTGTGAGAAAACATACGTATACATAGCCTGCTGCATGAAATATTGTGCATATTTAGCAAAATTGAAAGAGCCTGAATGGACTAACAAAAACAGATTATATATGCAAAGAAATACATTTTGAAAATTAACATTTTAATATTTATACATTTGCAGCGATTATGTTCAGTGTAATACTAAATCCTGTTTTATTAGAAGAACTGATATAAATTGTAAAGTACCTTCAATTCTTGTTATTCTGTAATTTCTAAATGTCAAAATGTGCTTTACTATAACTGCCTAAAAGTAAATAGATAGAACAAGGATATTGCCTGGATTGGGGAGCATGCCTTATGAGAATAGGTTGAGTGAACTCGACCTTTTCTCCTTGGAGCGACGGAGGATGAGAGGTGACCTGATAGAGGTGTATAAGATGATGAGAGGAATTGATCATGTGGATAGGCAGAGGCTTTTTCCCAGGGCTGAAATAGCTAACACAAGAGGGCACAATTTTAAGGTGCTTGGAAGTATATACAGAGGAGATGTCAGGGGCAAGATTTTTACGCAGAGGGTGGCGAGTGTGTGGAATGAGCTGCCAGCAAAGGTGGTGGAGGCGGATACATAGAAACATAGAAACCCACAGCACATACAGGCCCTTTGGTTCACAGTGCTGCACTGAACATGTACTTATCTTAGAACTACCCAGGCTTACCCTTAGCTCTCTATTTTTCTAAGCTCCATGTACCTATCCAGAAGCCTCTTAAAAGTCTTTATCGTTTCCGCCGGCAGCCCATTCCACGCACTCACTTCCCTCTGCGTAAAAAACTTACCCCTGACATCTCCTCCTACAATAGGGTCTTTTGAGAGACTCCTGGAATAGGTACACGGAGCTTAGTAAAATAGAGGCTACAGGTAACCCTAGGTAATTTCTAAAGTAAGTACATGTTCAACACAGCATTGTGGGCCGAAGAGCCTGTATTCTGCTGTAGGTTTTCTATGTTTCTATGTTTTTAACATTTTTATGAAAGACATTTGTTGTTTTCTTCGGGTATTATCCAGCACCTACATAAAAATTTCAATTATAATGCAACATTACGTTATTTATGTAAGGCTTTTCTGAAAACATTTACTATAAGGAAAGATAGGCAAGAAATTATTTATTGCCTATCTAGTTAGCTGACAGCCATACAATTTTTATGTGTTTGGCACCATTCGATAGAAAATTACATTAGAAATCTATAACATTCATAGTCCTCTAAGAATTACCGTAACATGATTAGACATCATGGGAAAGTCTTAAAGTTTGAGGGAATGATCCTCATCAAAATAAATCTATGTCATTTTAAGAGCAAACACGAGGAAATCTGCAGATGCTGGAAATTCAAACAACACACACAAAATGCTGGTGGAACACAGCAGGCCAGGCAGCATCTATAAGGAGAAGCACTGTCGATGTTTCGGGCCAAGACCCTTCGACGAAGAGTCTCGGCCCGAAACGTTGACAGTGCTTCTCCTTATAGATGCTGCCTGGCCTGCTGTGTTCCACCAGCATTTTGTCTATGTCATTTTAAGCATTTTATTCAAGGTTAAAGTAACTGACAATACACAACAATGCACAAATACAGTTTGTTCTAAGTTCAAGCATTCTTGGTCTTACCCTAGGTAATTTCTGAGGTAAGGACATGTTGGGCACAGCTTTGTGGGTTGAAGGGCCTGTGTTGTGCTGTAGGTTTTCTATGTTTCTATGTTACATTTTACAGAAATGTTGAGTATTCTACTGACTAAACAAAAGGCTTACTACAAAAGAGTGATCAAAATACAAAGCTTCAAAGTTCACAGTAAATTTGGCATCAAAGCACATATATGTCACCATATACTACCCTGAGATTCATTTTCTTGAGGGGATTGACAGTAAGTACAAAGAAACACAATAGAATCAAAGAAAAACTGCTCACTTAGACAGAAATGTAACCTAGACAACAGATTGTGAAAATACAAAAAAAAAGTAAGTAAATAAATAATATTGAGAACACGTTCTGAGGTAAACAAATTGAGAATACTTAGTGGTTTGCTATACTATCAAGTATCAGTATTAGCTATGACCAAAACCGAGCTGCAGAAAGAGAAGGGGAATGCATAACTGCAGTAGGGATCACAGACTTGTCACAAGAAGCACATGCTGGCTTAGTCTTTCTGAGTGCCAAATGAGAGCTTTCTTTCACTTCTCAAGGAGAAATCTGTCTCAGTAATCAAATTATAATGAGCAGGGATTTAAAGTATTAAGCAGTTCTGTAACCTTCTTGCTGTCCTTTGAGTTTATGGTAATTTTCGGTTGTCTGCAGAGTCATTTCACCAGTACCCAGATAAACCCTTGGAGGATTACAGACCCTAATCAGAGACTCCTGACCTGCACTGTTGATTACTCGGTGATGGAGCAGGTTCAGTCTTTCTCGCCAGGTTTTGCCAGACTGACTCAAGACGCGAGAATGACTGTCAGATACTGTAATTTGAGAGGCTCTTTCTAGTGCCTGTGTTCCTGTACAAATTCAGTTTAGCAATCTGCTCTTCAAACAAAGGCTTAAGTCATAAGATCATTAACGACATCCATACATTTAATTCTTATTGAAGTACATATTTAAGAGCTATGCGAATCATCACGTTTTCCCATCAAAATGAGTAAGACCATTCTTTCACATTTACAACTTCACTTTTTGTTTGAGGCCAATGCAATTGCTTTCTAAATACCTTTCAATTATGAAGTGTCTTTGCCCCTTTTCTAATGAGGAGGCACAACTACGTTAAGTACAAATATCAGGGCAATTAAGATGTTACATTCAGCTGAGCACATGAAGTGCTTAAAAACAATGCTTTCCGATCTCTCTGCGTTTTTCTCTTTAAAAAGAGTAAAATACAATACATGTATTTGGGTGAACATATTATACTCAACAGTGTGAATAAAAGGCAACCTGCAAAATATAGTATATTTAGATTTCCAGTAAAACTTACTGCACAAGATATTATTAGCACAAATGATGGACAAATATATTGTGAGTAATATGGATAAGAAACTGGCTAACAAGTATAAAGCAATGGGATAAATGGATCACTTTTAGATTGATAATCACTATCTAATAGGGTTCCACAGGAATCTTTGCTGGGGCTTGGCCATTTATAATCAATATTGGTGATTTGATAGTGTACTGTAGGCAAATGTACTGATGGTACTGAAAATAGATGGGTAAGTGAGTTGTGAGAAGGTCTTAAAGAGCTTGCAGTGGATTGTAGATGAGTTAAATGAGTGGCCAAGTTGACAGATGAATGACAATGTTGGAAAATGTGAAGTCATCCAATTTGGTAAGGACAAATGAAAAAAATGGAGTGAGACAAAGGGGTCTAGGGATTCTAGCACATGAAATCCAAAAAGGCAGCATGTATATATATCATTCACTTGGAAGTGTCATTGAAATGTTGGCTATTATTGCAAGGGGTATGCTGTATGATAGTAGAAAATTCTTGAGGGGAGCTGGTGAGATAATCTCATTGAAAAATGGTTAATTCTGAGGGGTGCTTTATCAGATGCAGAAAAGATGTTTCTCCTTTTGGTGGCATTTAGAGCTTGGAGCCATAATGTCAGAATCATGGGTTACTCCTTCCAAGTGGAGATGAAGAAGTATTTCTTCTCTTTGGAAGTGCCATGACACTGGAATTGTCTAACTCAGAAGGCTGAGGAAGTGGAGCATCGACTTCAAGGCACTGTCTGAAATACAATTAAACAGCAGGGAAGTTAAGCGATAGAAAAATTGGGAAAATGGTGCTGAAACAAGATTGATCTTATGATATATCATACACAGTATATTGATACAGTATATTCTTACTGAACGGTCAACCAGTCCTGAGGGGTCAGATAGTCTTCTCTGCTCCTGCTTATGTTACTTAAAGACTGTTTTCTTCATGACATATTTTAGAACACAACTGGATTTACAAAGAAATTACAATCATGTCCACACTGGCACCTGTGCAGAAAGTGAGTGTTGTGAGATTCAAGAAGCACAACGTTATGCAAGACAATGCAATTCACTTGAATGGAAACCCATCTAGTACATTATCCTGAAATTTATTTCCTCCATCCTCAGAGGCTGTCAGCTAATAACTGCATAGCAATTTCTCACCCAGCCTACTCCAAATGGAACCTCTACTTGCCAAGAAGCGTAAGGACTTCAAGAGCATGGAGCACCACCACCTGCAGTTTACTTTTAATGTTGCATGTCACCATGACTGTAAATACAGTGCCTATAAAAAGTATTCACCCCACCCCAGAAGTTTTCATGTTTTATTGTTTTACAACATTGAATCACAGTGGATTTAATTTGGCGTTTTTTTGACACTAATCAACAGAAAAAGACTCTCTCGTGTCAAAGTGAAGACAGTTCTCTATAAAGTGATCTAAATGATTACAAATATAAAAGACAAAATAATTGCAAAAGTATTCACCCCCTTTAATATGACAAAACAAACCATCACTGGTACAGCCAATTAGTTTTAGAAGTCACGTAATTAGTTAAATGGAGATTATGAAACAGTTGAACATATTCTTTTACAATGTGAAACATATAAGGTTGAAAGAATGCAAATGCAGGGTGCACTATTAGATTGGGGGGTTGAAAGTTTTCATTTAAAAAATTTAAGTTATGGAAGTGACTTTAATTCACAATATTGTCTTTCATTATTTACTCTTTGGGGTAATATGGCTTTCATCTGATAAAGAACTAGTAGGGGTTTTATTTTCCAACTCTCTATGCCACATTCCAGTCAGTACCGTAATGCACTTTCAGTTGGACTGCCAACCACCATTAAAAGTCAGAAGAAGAAGGTCCAACTGCTGGTGAGTCAGTATCCTGGCAAAAACTACACCATGAGGACAAATCAACACTCCAAGCAACTCTGCAAAAAGGTTATTGAAAAGCACTAGTCAGGAGATGAATTCAAGAAAATTTCTAAGTCACTGAATATCCCTTGGAGTACAGTAATATCAGTCATCAAGAAATGAAAGCAATATGGCACAGCAGTTAATCTGCCTAGAGCAGGCCGTCCTCAAAAACTGAGTGACCATGCAAGAAGGGGACTAGTGAGTGGGGCCACCAAGAGACCCATGACAACTCTGGAAGAGTTACTAGTTTCAGTGGCTGAGATGGGAGAGACTGCGCTGACAACAATTGTTTCCCAGGTGCTTCACCAGTCATAGTTTATAGGAGATTGGCAAAGAGAAAGTCACTATTGAAAAAGTCTCGCATGATATCTCAGCTAGGGTTTGCCAGCTAGCATGTGGTAGACTCTGAAGTCAGCTGGAAGAAAGATCTATGGTCTGATGAAACCAAAATTGAGCTTTTTGGCCATCAGACTAAATGATATGTTTGGCGTAAGTCAAACAGATGCTTCGCTGCAGCAGGCCCTGGAAGGCTTGTGAAGGTAGAGGGTAAAATGAATGCAGCAAAGTACAGGGAAATCCTGGAGGAAAACCTGATGCAGTCTGCAAGAGAGCTGCAACTTGGGAGGAGATTTGATTTCCAGCAAAACAATGACTCAGCAGGTTGGCAGTTCCTCCAGCTTGTTGTACGTGTTGCTTTGAGCACAGCATCTGCAGTGCACTTTGTGTTTACTTCACCTGTTGATCAGTGTCAAAAAAGCCAGATTAAGTCCACTGCAATTCAATGTTGTAAAACAATAAAACATGAAAACTTCCAAGGAGTTGAAGACTTCTTATGGGCATTGTATATTGTCAATGCTTTATCACTACACCTAAATCCTGAAACTAGCTACCACACAGTATTATGTAAGTACTTTCACCAGAAGTTTTAAGTGGCCAATAGCACATTCTCAACAATAACACCCAATTCCCAGCATCTGCAGATTTCCTCGTGTTTGTTCTCAACAATAATTAGGGTTAGCCTATAAAAGCTTGTCTAGCTGGCAAAGCCCAGAACTTGAAAAAATGAATGTGTCAGAAAGAAAGTCTGAAATAAAACTTTTCAAGGAAAATTGTGGATTAACTCTAATGAAGAGAATCATTAAATGTTTATAATGCTTCTATTAATACCCACACATCACCAGGTTCAAGAACACCTACCGCCCCTCAAAATTAGGCCCTTGAACAAGAGAAGACTTATTCCATTTCTGGTGTTCCCACAGCCAAAGATCTCACTTTAAGGACCCTATATCTTACTATTTCATGCTCTTCTTATTTATTGCTATTTATGTATATTTGCACCGTTTGTTGTTAATTGATCCTGTTTCTAGTTACTATTCTATAGATTTGCTAGGTATGATCACAGGGAAAAAAATTCTTGGTGTTCTATGTGGTGACATGCATGTACTCTGATAATAAATTTTACTTTGAACTTTCCTTTAAATAAAGTGCAAAGTTAAAGATGGTACTGGTATTAAGTCAATATTCTCTGCCACAGACTAGGAAAAATGTCAAGGCTGTGACAAGGGTGTATTGTAAACTTGTACAAGGTAATGAGAGATAGGGATGAATGACAAGTTAGGGATAGGGTTGTTTTCAATGCAGAGAGTGTTATGGGAAGATGTGTTTAAAATTATTTAGAGTACTGATGGAATTGATAAGGAGAACCCATTTCCACTTTCAGGATACAGATCTAAGATAATTGGCACGAAAACCAGATGAGGAGATTTTGTTTTCATGTAGTGAGTTGTTGCAATTTGGAATGCACCGTCTGCAGGTTTGGTAGAACCAGACACAGCAATAAGTTTAAAAAATTAAGAACATGTGAATTCATAATACAGATACACATCGTTAAATTTTTCTTTATAACGATTACCTTTGTCTCTAAATCTTGGATCTACATTGAAAAGGAATTTTTAAAAAATGCAGGGCAGTAGGGAAATGAGACTAATTGGGTAACTTGTTCAAAGAACCAGTATGAGCACTAGGGGTAAAATAGTCATTTCCTTTGCTTCCCTGAAGACATATAACCATTCAGAATAAAATGCTACGTCAGTATTTATATGAACCCTGAGAATAAGACCAAAAAATTCCAAAAATATTTAAAGGTATTCTACAAGGCAAGATATCTACACATTGCTATAAATACTTCAAATTAATGAACAGAACATGATGGTGGCTGTTGAATCTGTTGGTGAGAACTTCTTAAATAAAATGTTAAGTCAGATACAAATGCAACTTCTTAATAGAGGACCTCAGAGTTTGAGGTCAGATTCAAAGCAATGGTGCTTCCTACGTCCATCCATGAAGGTCCATCCATCTCTGAGACAAAAACTTGCACTGTGATTTCTCGGAGAACTCCTATCACAAGATTTCCCATTAGGAAATCAGTAGGAAAGTCTAATTAGCATTTCAAATGCTACGAGAGTGCTAAAAAAAAAGACAGGAATTTGCACATTTAATTAAAGAAGAAATTGAAACATCATAAACATTTTTCATGTTTTAAATCTCTTATATCTCTTTGACCAACAAAAGGAAATTACAACAGACATAAAATTAACCATATGGACAAATATTTTGCATGTATAAGTTTGGTGTTTGATTAAGATCTCACTTAGATCTAAGTGTGGGATCTTCACAATTTTTTAAGGAGGAACCGCTTTACCTGTTTAGGTGATATACCTAGTCTATAGTGGAAAAGGTTCAAACTAATCAGCCTCTGAAGTGCATTGGATCGTGGTTGACATTGGTTTTATTGGCGTAATGATGGCAAATGGTTGATATTGGTTTCACTAGCATAATAATGGCAAACTGTAGTATTACTGATGGTATAACTACATCATCACAGAGAAAAAAACTAATAATATTATCAGCAGTAATTTTGAAATCTGTTGGGAGGCATATTAATTTACAGGAAGTTCCCAAATGAAAGCATTTTAAGGATTAGCTTCATTATGATTAGTTAGGACATAAGGACACACAACAGAATTTTAGCTCCTTCGCAATATTGCTGCAGCCAGCCTGTTGGTGATAAGGCTCAGCAGATAGTTTTAAGTATGGAATATGTTCAAGGACATGAGGAATGTCTGATTTCTTATTTACTGAGATTGAGAGAAGAGTAAGCCCTGCCAGCTCTTCAAGCCGCGCTGCCCAGTAACCCCCTGATTTAACCCTTGCCTAACCACAGGACAATTTACAATGACCAATTAACCTACCAACCAGTACAACTTTGGACCATGGGAGGAAACCAGAGCATGCGGAGGAAACCCAGACGGTCACAGTGAGCATGTACAAACTCCTTACAGGCAGCGACGAGAATTGAACCTGGATCACTGGTACCGTAAAGTGTTGTGCTAACCACTATGATACCATGCTGCCCCTTCTTCTGTATCATGAAGACTTCGGACTGATAGGAAAGCACCTAACTTTTCTAGATAATCAAAAGTAACATTTGACATCTATGTCAATGCATTAGTAAGAAACTATGAAAAGCCAAGTGATTTTGGATAAGAAGGACCTCTAGGGGCCCTCTAGTGGAGAAGGTAAGAGTTTCTTTCTATGAATCTATTCGAACACAGAGTCTTGATGAAGAATCTCGGCCCCAAACAACGACTCTTTATTCCTTCCCGTAGATGTAGCCTGACCTACTGAGTTCCTCCAGCATTTTGTGTGTGTTACTCTGGATTTCCAGCATCTGCAGAATCTCTTGTGTGTAAGAATTTCTTTGTCTCTCACAAGGCTGCATCAGGGCAAGCATTCACTGTCCATACAAATAATGCTAACTTGGTTCAGGCAGAACGCTACGTGTCATTTACTAGGATGCTCTCCTGCTAGAATATCACCCCTGGGGTCTTAATGCACAAGCAAAGAATAAATAATTTGCACGAGATAAAAGTATAAATGCTACCCAAGTTAGTCAACATGTGTTTCCCCGTGTTTTCCTGGCGAATGATATAGAAACCAAACTTTAATGTTAGATTTGCTACACGTGATTCCATTTTCTACTTTGATTCTAGTTGCCAAAGTAAGAAGGGTAGAAGCTCAGCTTCTTCCAGAGT
Source organism: Hemitrygon akajei (assembly GCF_048418815.1). Classification (NCBI taxonomy): domain Eukaryota; kingdom Metazoa; phylum Chordata; class Chondrichthyes; order Myliobatiformes; family Dasyatidae; genus Hemitrygon; species Hemitrygon akajei. The sequence goes on from NC_133132.1 coordinate 154,623,351, forward strand.
TTATGGTAAAATTTTTAATTAAAAGAGACTCTAATTCCACATTCCAAAGCTAAATTGGACTATAGAAATATAAATGGTGACTGTGCAGTATTCACTGCCTGCGCTCTCCAATGCCCTACTGAAAGTTAACTATTCTAGCCGGCAGCATACTAGATTTGAGTGGTCAAGTTCTGCACAGTCTTCTTCTTCGGTTGTCCATCAGAATCCAATGACTACATCCACTCCTTTAATGGTGAGATCTTTGATGACTATACAGTCCTATCCTGGACCCACAAGTTCTATTGCAGGTAGGACATATATATGTGGTATTGGTGGTAATGATGGCAACCATGGCTGCATTTCTCCTGGCTCTCTTCTGCTGTCTTCTGGTTGTTCTTTCCATCTCCAGAATACGAACCCCATCCCTACACAGCTGTTGCCAAGTGGTACAGTCAGCAGCAACATCCTCCAGGTCCTCAGGTCTGATCTTGCACTTCCTTAAAGCATTCTTCATCTGATCCTTATAGCGCTTCTTCGGCCCTCCAGCTGAACGTCGACCATGATGTAGCTGGCCGTATAACACTCTGCGGGGTAGCCGACATGGAGGCATCCTTATCACGTGCCCCGGCCACTGCAACTGACGCTGGGTGATCATGGCCTCAATACTTCTGCAGTTGGTCTTTACAAATATTTCAGTGTGAGGCACCCGCTCACGCCAGGTAATTCCCAGGATGCGCTGAAGGCAGCTTATGTGGAAGCGCTCCAAGGACTTGATGTGACGGCTGTAGGTTACCCAAGTTTCACAGCCATAAAGGAGGGTGGTGACACAGACCACTTGGTATACAGCGACCTTTGTGGAGGGACGAAGGCTCCTGTTCTGAAAGACTCTACGCCAAAGTCTCCCAAAGGCAGCTGATGCCTGTTTAATGCGGCTCTGGATGTCGTTGTCAATGCTGCTATACTCAGAGAGAATGCTCCCCAGATATTTGAAAGATGGCACTACTGACAGCTTTTCATCACCAAGTGAAGGCAGGTAGGGTGGGTGGGACACTGGTACTCCATTGGCAAACCACTTCTGTCTTGGTGGTATTGACGGTCAGCCCCATCCTGCTGTACGCTCTCACCGCCACAGCAAGGACAGTCTGAAGATCCTCCGGAGTATGGGCCACAAGAGCACAGTCGTCTGCAAACTGCAGCTCCAGGACCCATTCTCTATGGAGTTTGGTGGCTGCGTGGAGCCTCCTGATGTTAAAGAGGTTGCCATCTAATCTGACATCCACTGCCACACCGCTGCTGTCCTCAATCTCGTTGTGGAGAAGCTTGGTAACACACAGGAGGAAGATGTTAAAGAGGACTGGCGCTAGCACACACCCCTGCCTCACCCCTGTGCGTACAAGGAAGGGCTCGGACTCTTGTCACCCGAGCAGTCATCCCATTATGGAACTGTCAGAGGATGTTAACAAATTTATTGGGACAGCCAAACCTGAGGAGGACATCCCATAAGAGCTCTCTTTGCACTGCATAGTACAAAGGCTTTGTCCAACATAAGAGGGATGTATGGCTGAGACCTACCCTTCCTGAGCAAAGCTTTGATTCAAGGCAACATTCAGTAGTCCTGACATTCAGAACTACTAAAATACTTGCAAAAAAATTAAACAAAAATCAAGAATGCTTGATACCACTCTAATTAAATGTGACACTACAACTAAATGACCTTTAAAAACGTCATTTATTCTTGGCTTTCTTTCTCACAAATAGGTCAGTTCAAAGGAATGGCCTTGTGGACCCCAGGCCAAGTCTAAACTGATGACAAATCGGTGAGCAGGTCACCAGTGCAAAGATCAGTAGAGCTGACAAACAGATGGCAGAATTTACCCAGCAAGTTCACATCTCGCGCATCTGAGCAGCGCTTCCAAATTTGCCAGGTAATAATTTGCCAGAAATGTCAGGAAAAACCCAATAAATTCAGGCTACTGGCCTGAATTTGCCTAATATACGGTTTTATATTGTTAATTCAAAATATCCACTGTAGAGGACAGGCACAAAACAATAATGATTAATTAATGAAGAATTTTTCAAACTGCAGTCTTAGCAGCCCACTTCTGAATTTAAAAATTCTATCATTCGGGAATTTTGCTGGGGGTACCCTGGCTTTAATCTCAGTATCCAGCCACCGCATGAAATAAGATTAGTGCACAACAGAAAAGATGCCCGGAAGTCACTATGAAGTTTAAAGTTCCAAATCCTTCTTTAGGCCACTGGTTGTTATGACAACCTCTTAGCACTAAGCATAACATTATCCTCTTATAAATACTAACATTGTAATAATAGATCAGGCCACCATCAGACATTGGTCTCTCTGACCTACCTCTCAAAAACTGCAATCGGATTTTTAAAAAAAATCTCACACATTTATCTATATTTCCTTTTACTAACTGGAATTCATGTAGTTCTTTTGTAACATCTGCCATGCTTCATCTGTTTCATCACATATTCTAGTGGCTTGTTATAAAATTCTACTATTTTCCTATGTATAAAATAGTCCAATTTCCTAGTTTATTGACAACTTTAAATTGTATCCTCTATCCTCTATTAATGTGCGTCAAGAATTAGTATTCTATTTCCAAATTCTCCTTATGCGTGAGAATGTCTGGAAATCTTAGCAAGCCTCATTTATTCTACTAGAGCACAAAGTTGCTTGAAACAAAATTTATTGGAATTCAGTCTTCTAAGTTGACGACCAGAATCTTGATTCCTTTAATTCATGCCAAACTTTTTTTGTAATATGGAGTCCGAAGTTTCAGTTCCAGATGCTGCCTCACTAATGTCAGTATGATCTGGTAATAAGAGCTTTCATTGGTACACAAGTAGGGAATTCTCTGGTGAACCAAATTAACAATGCCTGAAGGCTACATTTTAAAGTCCAAGTATGTAGTTACTTTATTAGACCCTTTTTGGAATCAAGCACAAACTTAAGCACTTAAGGAAATATTCAGCCTCTGCCACCGTCAGACATTGGTCTCTCTGACCTACCTCTCAAAAACTGCAATCGGATTTTTTTTAAAAAATCTCACACATTTATCTATATTTCCTTTTACTAACTGGAATTCATGTAGTTCTTTTGTAACATCTGCCATGCTTCATCTGTTTCATCACATATTCTAGTGGCTTGATATAAAATTCTACTATTTTCCTATGTATAAAATAGTCCAATTTCCTAGTTTATTGACAACTTTAAATTGTATCCTCTATCCTCTATTCATGTGCGTCAAGAATTAGTATTCTATTTCCAAATTCTCCTTATGCGTGAGAATGTCTGGAAATCTTAGCAAGCCTCATTTATTCTACTAGAGTACAAAGTTGCTTGAAACAAAATTTATCAGAATTCAGTCTTCTAAGTTGAGGACCAGAATCTTGATTCCTTCAATTCATGCCAAACTTTTTTGGTAATATGGAGTCCGAAGTTTCAGTTCCAGATGCTGCCTCACTAATGTCAGTATGACCTGGTAATAAGAGCTTTCATTGGTACACAAGTAGGGAATTCTCTAGTGAACCAAATTAACAATGCCTGAAGGCTACATTTTAAAGTCCAAGTTACTTTATTAGACCCTTTTTGGAATCAAGCACAAACTTAAACACTTAAGGAAATATTCAGCCTCTGTCACCCTCAAAAGCTTTGAATTGTGTCTTCAAAACATATCTCTGATTAACAGTTCTGAAAGTATGTTTTAACTCCCTTGCCTCCCAGTTTACCACCATTAAAAGACAAAGAAAACTGTCAATTAAATAGCAAATCATTGTACTATAAGGACATATCAAGAAACTTTCTAAAATTTAGATAGGATATTAATTTAATCCTAATTTAGAGTCTCAGTGCATCTTTAAGCCCATCACTGAACTGACAATGTTCAGACAATCTCTTCAATGAAGCACATAAGCTGAAATACGCTCCCCTTCCTGATGATTCTGCTCACAAAATCTAGTGTTCAGCACTAGATTCAGTTCCTGATGTTCCTATATTATGCTCACAGTATCAGCAAAGCTCAATACGGCTGGTTTGGTTGGAACAGTCAAAGTTCTAAGCATACTATATGTTCATGTGAGGCGACACTTAACCTGTGAGTCGGCTGGTGTGGTATACTGCGTCTGGTGCTCCCGGTGTGGCTTTTTATATATTGGTGAATCCTGACACAGACTGGGAGACCATTTCACTGAACGCCTATGCTCTGTCCACCAGAGAAAGCAGGATCTCCCAGTGGCCACACCTTTTAATTCCACATCCCATTCCCATTCTGATATGTCTATCCATGGCCTCCTCTACTGTCAAGATGAAGCCACACTCAGGTTGGAGGAACAACACCTTATATACCGGCTGGGTAGCCTCCAACCTGATGGCATGAACATTGACTTCTCTAACTTCCGTTAATGCCTCAACTCCCCTTCTTACCCCATCCCTGATATATTTAGTTTTTCCCCCATCCTTTTTTTTCTCTCTCTCTCTGCCCATCACTCTGCCTGTTCTCCATCTCTCTCTGCCCATCACTCTGCCTGTTCTCCATCTCTCTCTGGTGCTCCCCTCCCCCTTTCTTTCTCCGTAGGCCTCCTGTCCCATGATCCTTTCCCTTCTCTAGCTCTGTATTCCTTTTGCCCATCACCTTTCTGGCTCTCAGCTTCACCCCACACCCTCCGGTCTTCTCCTATCATTTCACATTTCCCCCTCCCCCCACTACTTTCAAATCTCTTACTATCTTTCCTTTCAGTTAGTCCTGACGAAGGGTCTCGGCCCGAAACGTCGACAGTGCTTCTCCTTATAGATGCTGCCTGGCCTGCTGTGTTCCACCAGCATTTTGTGTGTGTTACTTGAATTTCCAGCATCTACTGATTTCCTCGTGTTTGCTTCTTCCACCCAATTCACTCAGTTGAACGGGCACTTACTTTTCATGGGCTGTTTCATTTGCTTTAAAATACCCCTCAATCCATATTCCTCAGTTTTTTATGCAATCAAATGCTTCTATCTTTTTGACGTAGGCAGCCATTTCTACTGTTTATTTATTTATTTATTATTATTATTATCACCCAGTACTCACAGTTTATGAACTGGTGAATTTGTCTATTTTTCTGACTGCTTTAAAACTAATGTCTCGCTACACTTCTTTTAAAACTTGAAAATCTCACTGCACTTCAACAGGTAGGTAGCCATCTTGTGTTCATTCATCACCACTGTCATACTTTGTAATTCCAAAACTAATCGAAAGAAAAACACAGGGAGACCATAATAAATGTGTACTCAGTTTTCACTTTAGTGAGTCGTACACATATGATGTGGTGGCATAATGATATATGCCATTCATGTACTTTTACATGTAACCCATGATGAATTATCTAAACAATAAAGAATGCTTAACAAAACAGTTTATTTAAAATATTACTCAAATATTACTGAAATGTTAAATACACAAGGGTTAAGAGGGATAATAAATCAGCTATGATGGATTGGTGGAGCAGACTCGATGGGCCAAATGGCCTAATTCAGCTCCTATGTCTTATGATCTTATGGTCTGTAAAGCAGATACAAGCAGGTTCCTGCAGAAGAAAAATTTGTACAGTACAAAATGCATTTGCTTTTTTATTACGGTCTCTTGGAAATGATCTTGACAATGTTTTGAATGTTCAAAACTTTGCTATGTAATGACTGAGATTAAAAATGTGGTCACACATTCTGGAGCACCTATACAGCAGTTCTTTGATGTTCTGGGTATTCTTAGTATAGTTTAGATGTAGAAGAAAATATCAATAACATAATAAACTGTTTTTGAATTCTAATTTGTATCTTTTTGCTCTAATCTGTAAAGTTTAAACTTTATCTCTTGTATCTGTGAAGTCAATGTAATGCTGTTTACTTGGGCCCCTTATCCTGAACAAGACAGGGTATTGTTCACAGATGATATACAAATGCAAAAGAATGAGAATGTTTTGCATTTGGTAGACAGTTATGTACTATAAGTTTATTTACAGATATCGCAGTAATGTCATTATGACAAATCATGCACAAAAGGGCCTTTTTGAAAACATCATTTGTAATGTAATCCTCAGTGTGCCATGTGCTTAAAACAAGTCAGATATCAAGCAGGCCAGCTCTGTTTTATTTTAAGATATTTGGAATGCATGACAAATTCAAAGTAAATCTCAAACATATTTGAGTGAATAATAACTTACGTTTGCAATGTAAAAAAAATTGCAAGTGCACATTGTCATTTCTATCAACACGTAGGCAGAACAGTACTTGCATACCTGAAACAAAATCAGAATCAGGTTTAATATCACCAGCATTTGGCATGAGATTTGTTGACTTTGTGGCAGCAGTACAATGCAATACATAATAACAGAGAAAAAAGTTATTAAGTAAATAGTGCAAAAATAGAAATAAAAAAGTACTGAGGTAGTGTTCACGGGTTCAATGTCCATTCAGAAATCAGATGGCAGAGGGGAAGAAGCTGTTCCTGAATCACTGAGTGTGTGATGTGCTGTACCTCCTTCCTGATGGTAACAATGAGGACAAAGTATGACCTGGGTGATTTGGGGGGGGGGGGGGTCCTTAATGACAGATGCCACCTTTCTGAGGCGTCACTCCTTGAAGATGTCCTGAACATTATGGAGGCTAGTACCCATGATGGAGCTGAATATGTTTGCAATCTCTGCAGCTTACTTGGATGCTGTGCAGTAGCCCCCACCACCCCTCCCCACCCCATACCAGACAGCGACGCAGCAAATTAGAAGGCTCTTCATGGTACATCTGTAGAAATTTTCAAGTCAAAGTCAAAATAAATTTATTGTCAAACTATGTACAGTGTATGTTACCATACATTTTCTTGAGATTCATTTTCTTGCAGGCATTTACAGGACAATGACTTAAATAAATTAAATGACTTAGCACAAGATAAAGAGCTTTAAATACAGCATTCCTTCCACAAAGGATGTGACATGCCTGTCAGAGAATTATAAAACAGCAATCCAACTGAGTATTTGAAAAGGCATTTTAATCCATGAGGGCGAAGCTTGGTTTATCATTTCCAGCTGAACTTAAATGTCAGAATATACTTCTAATCAAGCAAAAGAATTAGAATTTACCACAATTTAACTCTTCGACAACACCTTCAAATAATTCAGAGAAATTCACAATTACTATACATTAGTTACACTTCGTGTATATCGATACAGGAAAGTTTGAACTCACTTTCCACTTTGGAGAACACGCAAAATTGAAAGTATAGTATGCACATTCTACTTGCAGCAAAGAATACAATTTTATCTTGAACCCCTATGCTCAGAAATATGAATGCAGAAATCAATGCTATGGAAGTCTCAGAATGCAACAGTTAAAATAGACGCCTTCAAGTCATAGAACTGGTTTCAATAGTCTGAATTCATCAGCAAATGTTTCCGAAGGGAACTAGCAGCTGTTTTCAGCTCTTCACATCTGGGATCTCTGCATGAACGTTGTGAAAGGAGGAAAATCAAGATGACTTGGAAGTCAGTTGCTGACACATTTGCCAATCTGTCCTGTTACTGGACCATCCACTGGACCCATCACCAGAGAAGCAAGAGGGTTAAGAGACACCTGGACCTCATTTGGGAGGAAGACCACTCCATTCATTTAGTGAAATATCTTATCCCTGATCTTCCACAGAATGCAGTTACTTCATTTTGATGTTTTAAACATTAATTTAAAGTTTAATTAATCATCTTTAATACTTCTAAAATACTCAATGATTTTATTTTCATTATTTAAATCACTTGATGGTGTCTTTTTTAAACATTACCCACTATCTGAGACATCTTGAAAAAGCAGTGATCTGTTGAAGGTTGTTAGTGAACTTCAAGGCACACTAGCTAGGATTGATCCATCACTTAAATCCTTTCCCCCTCACAGGATGAATCTCCAGTGCAAACATTTGGCTCAATTGGTTTCCATACAAGGGTAAGAGGGCAAAGCAGGCAGTAAAATTAGGTACTGGGTTAAATACACTGGGCAATTGAAACCATTCTTCCATGCTATTTTTTTGAAAACCTGATCTTAAGGTGGAAAGACTCACCTGGTGCAGTGGCGGCATCATTTAAGATTTATTTTAAAATGCAATCACTAAGTACTGTATTCTTCCTTACAGTTATGGAATCACATTCCAGGATGATACTCTTCGGCGGCATACATCCAAATAAATAATGGAGCTTATTACACTACATTTGTTTTTTTAAAATTTTTGGTTTGAACATTTGTATTGCCATTCAATTTTTATTTCCCTACTTTTTCAAAAGCATCTCAATAAAAATAAATTTTGAAGGACTGAAGCTCTGTTTACACACAGGACAAAATGGCAATTCCTTCTAGTACAGGTAGTCCCCGAGTTACGAACGTCCGACTTACGGACAGCTTGTAGTTGCGAACCGAAGAAGGAGAACGCCATCTGCCATTTTAAGTCGGATCGCGACACCATCCGCCATTTTAAGTCGGACTGCGAAGCCGTACGCCATTTTAAGTCGTTGCTGTTGACACTGTGTTGAGTGTTTAACTTTGTATTTGGCTTAAATTTTTCTTAGTAAGATTCACCCTGACCCCGCCCTGCCCTTTTCGGTTGGATGGTAGCGCAGTGAGATCAGCACTGGGCTCGAGAATGGAGGTTCGATCCAGTGACAGTCCGCTCCCATGCCGGGTTGATGTCGAGCTCGCAACTCGACCTCGTAAAAAAACAACACTGCCACCTCCAGTTTAAATACCCACACGGAATATTGTGGAGGATCAAATGCCCAAACCCAGTACGGCTCCCACTTGTCCCATTTAGCCTGTCTCAGTGTGGTGGTCCTTAGGACCCAGCGGACCTCGAGAGCCGGCGCAGCTTGGGACCCTCCGCCCGCAGTGTTTCTGTTCCGTTGATGGGAAGCGATCGCGATTGAAAATAAAGTGGAAATAATAAAGCATTTGGAAAGAGGTGAAACGCCATCGGTCATTGGAAAAGCTTTAGGCTACAATCGGTCAACGATCGGAACAATTTTAAAGGATAACGGATAAAGTGAGAATAATGGAGCATGTGAAGGCCCTGCCCCGATGAAAGCTACAATTATTACTAAGCAACACAGTGGTATAATTATTGGAATACATATGTTTTATATGTATGGAAAGGTAAAATATATACTATATATTAAGACAAACATTTGACGACCTGACGCTAAATAATACCAGATGTACTTGTTCTGACATGTACAAATCCGACTTAAAGACGGACTCAGGAACGGAACTCGTACGTAACCTGGGGACTGCCTGTACTGGAATACTGGAAGGAATCACTGTTATGGTATATTGGCTATGATGTAATTGCAATTCTAGGTGAGGGTTAAAATACTGTTGGAAATGTATGTGCATTTTTTCTTATAATTATAAACTCCTTAAATGCAAACCATTTGTCACTCAGAAATCTTCTTCAGTAGCTATCATCTTTCCAGTTTAATTTAACTGATAATATTTTAAGAACATTAGTACATTAAGGATTTACTGGAAATTATGTTTAAGTCAGAAAGGATTCATTTTAGTAGAGAATTTGAATTGACCACATAGATTTTCATGACAAACTGTCAAGGATAGGCCGTTTTAGAGAAGTCCAATTTATCACGGGAATTGCATGACATGATTCTCTTAACGTTATTAACATGGTTCTGAGAAAGGATTAGTTATCCAATGACCACAATAACCTCAACCAGAAATTCTAATTTTACTGCCATGCAACAGTCCTAATAAAGTTAGAACTTAAATAAGGCAAATGGTAAAAATTGCTTGCATAAAATAACATTTTGTCAACACTACATTCTCCTCTATTGTAGGTTTACAATTGCAGTCTGTGATTAATTGCGTTTTTTGTAACTTTACTCGTTGCTGGGTCTTATTTAGACATTTCATATTGATATTGCCAAGAACCATTCCAGATACAGTACATACCTTATAAGTCATTTCATGTTCACTTTGGCATGTAGCCCTTATTTGAAAAATGTAACAAAATTAATTTTGTGTAATTTTGTATACCAAATGGGGATATTACACAATGTGCACAATATTCAGTAATTAACAACATCTAATATTCCTCAATCCTTCAAACATTTGGATTGTTGTTTACATAACTATGGATATATTTTCAAAACTACAGGCTCTAGTATTTTAGTTGTCTATCCCCCCCTGTGCTGTTGCACACTGTGAGCTGGCATTTCCCCTTAGCTATATCACATTCAGAAAAATGATGCAGTTAACCTTGCCTCACTACATCTAAAATGGCAGCAGGCTTAGTTTGAAAAAAATATCTTTACCTCTGATCAGGAGTTAGGTTAGGGTATGTGAATTGATGACCTACTACATAATTTAATAGCAAGGCCCAGAGGCCATCCTTAATTGTGAGTTTCTTTAAAGCAACATTATAGAAATATTATCTGTTGCATAGCAAAGAGTCTTACTTCATAGGAGGCTGCTTATCTAAACGGAAATTGAAGTGGTATGCCTTGGGGAGAAAGACATCCAAGGGAACTGCGATAGAGCTGTCAAATTGTATGATCATGGCAAAAATCTTACCTCAGTAATTTCACATTCTATGATCAGCATATGGCAAATAGACTGGATATATAGAGTTGTAGAATAACACAGCACAGAAACAGGCCCTTCAGTCCTACTGGTCTATGCTGACCATTCTTAGTTGCCCACCTTTGATCCGTAAATCTTCAATATCCTCCTGTCTAATCTATCCATTCAAATGCCTCTTAAATGTTACAACCTTACCTTTCCTTGGCAGCTCATTCCAAGTACTCACTACCCTCTGTGCAAACGAGTTACAGCTCAGGTCTCTTAAATCTCTCTCCTGTTATCTTGTATCTATGTCCTCTAGTCTGCCCAGCCCTGGGGAATGTCTGTCTTCTCTATACTTTTCATTATCGATTCTGTACACTCTGTCAGTGCAGAAATGGGTGATTGACACTTCTCTGGAATAAAATCAAAGATGCTTAAAAGGTTCAAAATACATTTGTTATCAAAGTGTGTACACCGAACACATCTCTGATATTCATCCTCCCACAGGCAGCCACTAAACAGAGAAACTTCATGGAACCCATTCAAGAAAGCATCAAGCACACAATGCATAAAAAATTGCGCGCAAATGACATAAAGTGAGCAAACAGCAGATAGAAGATCGAACATCAAACCGCAATTCCAGTCGTATTCAGTTTAGTTCAGTTCATTGCCGTGCCACTAGTACTCTGCAGGCTGCTGGGCCATTCTTCACCAAAGTGCCCCAGTCCGCTTCCGTCACCCTGATCAAACTACTTAAAAACAACAAAAAAAAAAGAGTGACTAGAGTCCAGAAACAACATGCCTCAAAGTCCCACAAAATGTCTCCACAACCTTACAGATCAATCCTTGTAACTTGGGTTCCCGGACTCCTCCATTTTCCTCTGACAGCAGCTAGTGAGAGGGAGAGAAAGATCAGTCGAAAGCTGGCAGATGGCATCCAACGCCCGACCTACTCTGCTCTCGTCCTTGATCAGTCAGAGAGAAGCAATGAAATCGACTATGGGCTCACACCCTTGTCTCCAGGCCGCCAGTCAGTTCCAAACCTCACAGAACTCCCTCAGAGATAGTAAAGTGCCGGATCGTTCATTTGGCTCCAAAATACGCCATCAAAATGTAAATCATAGGTTCCAATTGCACACAGCTTTATAGTGGAATCATGTTTGAAAGAAGAAAAGATATCACCTTCAGTGAAAAGGGAGTTGTGAAACCAATTGTTCTAAGGCTGATATTATGAATGTATCAAAATCACAACAGGAATATTGAACTTTCAGTGTTTTCATTGCCTGGGATAACTAGAACACGGGTACATCTTCAAAAGGGTAATCCATGGAATCTGGCAAATGTATTTGAAACCCACAAAATCTGATGTGCTCATTAGCTAATTATGCAGCTCTATATTCTTCAATGATGAAACAGTGGATAATGAATATTATAATCTGCAATAAGGCAAGACTAATATTAAAATTATTTATTCAAATAAGTCCATTGTATTTCACTGAGTATTAATTTGCTGCCTAATTGTTCCTTCTCTAAGAGGGTTCTGATTCAACAACGTTCAACAGTTGAACAGTATCGAGCTCAAGCAGCCAATGTAATAGCTTAGGTAATCAGTGTCAATACCATCTTAAGAAATGGACTACAGTAGATCACACTGGGCAGGACTGTGCTTCTCCAGAGAAACCCCAATCAGCTGCAGGACCAACATCAAGGATCAACTTGACTCACCATAACCATTTATATGTGTTAGGAATTTGCTGTGGTGTGTTGGTCATGGCATGACATGGCAACAAAAGACAACATTCAATAATTATAGTGAATAAAGAATTATATGACAATAAAGTAAGAGGTTAAAGGATAGATATGGAATAAAATGGGGATAAATACACAAAATTCCACCATGTGTTTACAATGTAAATGACATTATAAAAAGTGGTCTGAAGCATCTATAGTGTAGCACAGTGATGGACTAACTAGAATAAACTGATCAGATTAACTACCTGAGGGAAGAAATTTATAAAATGACATAACTTTTTTTTTGTTTTAATAGTCCCAGAACACTTTCAAGAAGGAAGCTTTTGGAAAAGGCAGTTTGCAAGGTAGGTAGTCTCCACAATGATTTTTCTTGCCCATTCCTGGCTTCTGGCTTCTGTAAACATGGGCATCGCCATGGAGTCAGGGCATTCTGAAACATGGTGAATCAAGGAGCCAGATATATTTCTCAGCTGACACATCTAGTATGGATATTGTATCAAGCACACCTGGCATATCTAGTGTGGCTCCAAGAATACTGCTGTCAAACGTTTTCAAAAGTTGAATGAAGATTAATAACACACGCGTGTTGCTGGAGGGACTCAACAAATCAGGCAGCATCTATGGACCGGAATAAACTACAACACTTCAAGCTGAGACACTTGATTCCCACCACTGGCTGAATCTCCTGTGTTTGCGAAGATAAACAACTCAATAGCTTAATAGTTACATTTATAATCAGAGAATTTATACAACCTGAAGTTCTTGTTCTTCCTCGACACAAAAAAACTTGTTTTTCAACTTTATTTTAACTTGCGTTAGTTTTTATAACTAATTTCTATCAACTGGCATGGGAACACTAATGCCTTCGAGCAGAAAACCCTGCAAAAGGTAATGGATTTGGCTCAGCATATCATGGGTGAAGCACTCCCAACCATTGAGCACATCTACAGAAATGTTGCTATCGAAAAGCAGCATCCATCATCAAAGATCCTCACCACCCAGGCCATGCTCCTTTCTTGCTACTACCATTAGGTAGAAGGTATTGGTGCCTCAGGACTCACACCACCAGGTTCAAGAACAATTACTACCCCTCAACCATCAGGCTCTTGAGCAAAAGGGGATAGCTACACTCCTTTAAGGACTCATTATATTGTTATTTCATGCTCATTATTTATTGCTATTTATTTATATCTGCATTTGCACAGTTTGCTTACAGTTTACAGTTACTGTTCTATGGATTTGCTAGGTATGGCCGCAGAAAAACAATCTCAGGGTTGTATGTGGTGACATGTACGTACTCCAATAAATTTTACCTTGAACCTTGAATGTGTTTACAAATTAATTATTTTTAATTGTCTCTAAATGCCTCTCATCAGGCACACTTAACTTGATTCCACAAGAGGTCAGGCTATTAGAATTATCTGCACCTAGGACTATACTTTAGACACTGACCTCACCTTATAGGTCAAACGAAACAATAATGCTGGCAGTGTATAGCCACGGACTGGGTGAAGTGTGCTCCAGCCTTTTGTGATGATAGTCACATAAAACAAACCTTGTCCAGTATCCACAACTTCTCAAGTTCTGGTAAGGTCAATAAGGCAATATTAGATGATTTTCCTTTCTCTAATCAAAATGACCTGCGAAGCAAGGTGGCGGCAACGACCAACGCTACCAATGGTGACGGCTTGCAGACAGTTCACAAAACAACTATTTTATCTTCTTCTTTTAAATATGCTTCTACTACTACACTATGTGCAATTTGAGCCTGTGATTTACATTTCGATTAAGTGCTTCGCACTGTCTGAGTGATCTGGCGCTTTTGTTGTCTCGGGGGGAATTTGACAAGGTTGAGAGCAAAGTGAAGTAATGGTGGAGCACAAACCCATGATCGGCTCCAATACTCCCTGCTGATTAAAGCGTCAAGCAAGATTGAAATAAACAAGGACGAGAGCGGAAGGCAAGCGGGTGTTCAGCGACTTCTGCCTGCATTCAACTGGTCTCCCCCTCCCTCTTGCTCACTGCTGCCGGAGGAATGTGCAGGAGTCTTGGGTCCCACAATGCAAGGTTTGATCAGCGCTGCTTATGGCTGTGGACATGTTTCTGGAGGACTCTGGTTCATGTACCTTGGGTTTCTGGTTTCTGGGTTAATTTATTTTTGCTTATTTGCCTGATTTGATCGAAGACCTTAGGCGTGGATTGGCTTCGTAGTCAATGACCTACATAGCTTTAACCTGAACTGACTGGAGCTAAACTGAACACTCTTAGATTGTTTCAAGGACTCTGTGGTTTGATGCTCAATATTCTATGTGTTGCTTTTTGCATTTGGGCAATGTGTTCTTTTTCTCACGTTGGGAGTTTGACATTTTCTTTAAATGGGTTCTATGGTGTTTGTTTGTTTCGTAGCTGCCTGTGGAAAGCCAGATCTCAGGGTTGTATACAGTATACATACATTGATAATGAATGTACTTTGAATCTTTGAACTAATGACAAAAATCCTCAAGATGGCAAGACAGCCATCTCAGTAAGCTAAGGATCCCAAAAAGGGGCTCCAAATATTTCAAAGGAACTAAATGTAGCGAGCACAGGAACTCTCACTCTAGAAGAAGAAAATTCAACTGTTAGTATTTGCAGAGAAGTTTCTAGAGATATACCATAGAGAAATGCATCAATTAAAACTGTGCTCTCAAGAGCAGAGATGGACATAATGAGAATCCCTTAAGAAATGGTGATACAGATTGAGTATTCTTTATCCCTTATCTTTCCAGCTTAGGGCTGGAGGCGTTTTGGATTTCAGAGTTTGGAATACATGCATCTATATAGTGAGATACCCTGCACATGGGATCCAAGACTAAACACAAAGTCCACTTACATTACATATACAGCTGATGCACAGCTGGCGTGAAGCTCACAAAATGAACAGTCTGCAGTCAACCGTTCCACAACAACTACAACAGGAGAAGAGTGGGTAGTTTTATATAACATTTAAAAAAATTTTGTGCATGAAACAATTACATGAATTTTCAGTTCTTTGTGAAAGATCTTTACTTGTTTCATGAACAGCCTAACATTAAGCAGCACATGTTCATTGCAACGCGGACGTATCCACTCTTTCAACACACGACTGAGATCTTAATTTTTCACCTTATGCAGCGCATTTTCTATTTTTCATTACATGTGTGAGGTCACTTCTCAGAACTGTCTGTGTTTCGTAGAGACCTGCACATCACCTGGGAACATTCCCAATGCCTTGTGGGATTTTCCATTTGTGACATCATCTCAAAAAAAATCAAATTTTTGAGTTTTACAGATTTTGGAATTTTGGATAAGGGGTATTCAACCTGTACTAAGATACTTTGGTTCAGGAACCAAATCCTTTCAACACCCTTTTATGAACAATTACTTGCATTTGTATATCTGAAAAGTGAAATTGTTGCATCAGAACTAACAGAGCAATTGGCTTAGTAAGTCTCATGAGAACTGAATTACTATTAAACATAAGAAACATAAGAAATAGGAACAAGAGTAGGCCATCCGGCCCATCGAGCCTGACCCGCCATTCAGTTAAATCATGGCTGATCTGTCCATAAACTCAGCTCCATCTACCTGCCTTTTCCCCATAACCCTTAATCCCCCTACTATGTAAAAACCTATCTAACTGTATCTTAGATATATTTAGTGAAGAAGCCTCAACTGCTTCCCTGGGCAGAGAATTCCACAGATACACCACTCTCTGGGAAGAACAGTTTCTCCTCATCTCTGTTCTAAATTTTCTCCCCTAAATCTTGAGGCAATGCCCCCTAGTTCTAGTCTCACCTACTAATGGAAACAACTTTCCCATTTCTATCTTATCTATCCCTTTCAAAATTTTGTATGTCTCTATAAGATCCCCTCTCATTCTTCTGAATTCCAGTGAGTATAGTCCCAGGTGTGGTGATATCATGTGTCACATATAAGAACGTGATTGGACAGAGTTTGGAGCATGCACAGAAATGACAGAATGATCTAGGAGCGTGGCTGTGTTAAACGTGGTTGCTGTTTGCTGTTAACTAAAAGTTCTATTATGTTCTTCCAGAATATGTTTCTTTATGAGTAACCCACGGTACGTATAAAGAACACAACATGGTGTCAGAAGTTGGTCTGGAAGAATAGTATGTTTGCTAAATACAGGAGAAGCGAAGATAATAGTGTTTGCTATACAAATGGAAGTGTTTCAACATCTGAAAACACTTCAGCTGACTGGGAACATAGCTGAAAACTGGAAAAGATTTAAAACGCGATTTGAAATTTATTTATCAGCAATCGGAGCAGAAAATAAATCATAAAAAATGCAAGCTGACATTCTACTCCACATGATTGATGATGACGCAATTGAGGTATATAACCATTTTACTTTTGAGAATGGAGATAATTTGAATCTAAAAGCGATAATGGACAAGTTTGATGCGTTTTGTATACCGAAGCGCAATGTGATGTATGAGAGGTACCAATTCTTTACCTGTTGGCAGAGAGATGGTCAAACGATTGATCAATTTGTTACGGAGTTGAGACACCACAGTAAAACTTGTGAGTTTGCAGAGCTCACAGACTCTCTCATTAAAGACGGAATTGTTTGTGGCATTTTGGATAACGGTCCGAGAGAAAGACTAAGAGAACGTGACATTGACCTGGAAAAAGCTTTGAGGCTGTGCAAAGCTTCAGAAACTGTGATGTTGCAGGCAAAAGAGCTTGTTATTGAGAACTGCTGTGTAAACGTTGTAAAGCGCAAACATGTTAGAAAAAATAATGAAGCGACAACAAAACCGACAGACAGCAAGATGTCATCTGAAAGAAAAAAAATTATGCTGTAGGTGGCAACACCAACCTAAAAAGTGTCCAGCGTATGGAAATAAGTGCAATCACTGCGGTAAGAATAATCATTTTTCACGCTGTTGCAGAAGTAGAAAGAAAATAAAACGAGTAAATGCAGTGCTTGAAAATGAATTTGAGGAGTTTTATATAGATGTGCTTTGTGAAAACAATCAAGGTAAGAGTGACTGGACTATGCCATTGCAAGTGAACCAAAACAATATTCTGTTTAAACTGGATATTGGAGCACAAGTAAATGTTCTTGCAGAATTGGAGTTTAATGCATTAAAGCCAAGACCAAAGTTACATCAGACAAATATAAAAGTGACTGGGTATTCAGGTGCAGACATTCCAGTTAAAGGAAGATGTGTGGCAAAAGTATCACACAAAAATAGTGTGCACACGCTTTCTTTTGTGGTCGTGCCAAAAAATGTACAGTCAACACTTTGTTCATCTGCCTATGAGAGACTGAATTTGGTGAAAAGAGTCTTAGTGGTGGATAGTGACACAGAGTCAGAATACAGTGACTTGATGAAAGAGTATGAGGACTTGTTCAAAGGGCTTGGTTGTCTTCCAGGAGAGCACACGATTAAAATTGAAAACACAGTGCCACCCATAGTACATCCATGTAGAAAAGTGCCTTTTGCATTACGTGATCAACTGAAAACAGAACTTGACAGAATGGAACGGATAGGAGTCATAAAAAAAAATCGATGAACCGACTGAATGGGTCAATTCGCTTGTTACTGTTGATAAGAAAAATGGAAAACTGAGGATTTGCTTAGATCCAAGAGACTTGAATCGAGCCATTAAAAGAGAGCATTTCAAATTGCCTACTCGTGAAGAAATTATGTCACAGTTTGCTAATGCAAAGTACTTTAGTGAATTAGATGTATCTTCTGGATTCTAGCAACTTAAACTAGATGAACCGAGTTCAAAGTTGTGTACCTTTAACACTCCTTTTGCCAGATATTGTTTTCTTCAGCTTCCATTTGGAATTGCATCAGCTCCTGGAGTGCAGCATAAAACCATTCACATGCTATATGAGCACATTGAGGAGTAGATACTTTCATGGACGATATTATTGTTTGGGGATCATCTAAACAAGAGCATGACTCCAGATTCAGACAAGTCTTAGAGGCAACACGTAAGGCAAACCTGAAGTTGAATAAAACAAATGTCAGCTAGGAGTGACTGAATTTACCTTTGTGGGTGATACCATCAGCAATGAGGGTGTGTGTCCTGATCCATTGAAGGTTTCTGCTATTGAGAACATGCCAAGACCGCAATGTATAGAAGATGTTCAAAGGTTTATGGGAATGGTCAACTATATGGGACAATTCATACCCAATCTTTCAGGACAGCTTGCTCCATTGAGGCAGCTAACAGAAAAGGAAAACGAATGGAGCTGGAATCATGAACAGGGTTGGCAAACTCTCAAGAAGGTGCTTAGCAAAATCTCAAGAAAGTGCTCACCAAAGAACCTGTGTTGAAATTCTATGATGCGGAGAGACCCATCAAAATCTCATGTGATGCATCTCAGGCAGGCTTAGGGGCAGTATTACTACACTACCACTCTCTGACTTCTCCCATGGAGCCAATGTCTAATCCAATTTACTACCTCACCATGTATACCTAGCGAATGAATCTTCCTAACTAACCTCCCATGCGGGACCTTGTCAAAGGCCTTACTGAAGTCCATGTTCAGAATTCAAGGTTACTTCTTCACTCAGAAATGCAAATTAGATAAACTTCTTTCTCAAACCCATTTTAGAAAACAGTATACCATTAATAGTAGATATGATCCTGTCAGCTTAGCACTATAGAGAAGAAAAAGCACTTCAGTTCTTGGCTATTCCATTGTCATTTTAGTAGACAAAGAGTAGTAGTTATCATTAATAATCAACTCTATCATTGCATTTTAATGACTACCAGGATTGTTAAGACATGGCAATTTCCACTGAGAAAGTTTTTATTCTTTCTTATGACGGATGCTTGCTCTTTTAGACTGCCTTCCAAAGATTTCTACAAAGCCAATAATTGGAAATTGTGGAAATCTGCAATAAAAGCAGGAAGTATTTGAAGTATTCAGCAGGTCAAGCACTTTTTGTGGTGTGAAAAACAAAGTCAATAATCTTTTTATCAGAATTCATTCTTTTAGTTGAAGATACATATACATGTTTATCCTCTGGATGGGATAAGACAACTGATAAGATTTGCCGAAGGCCTACAATAGATCTGTGGCTGCTCTAAATATATTGTAAGGCAAAGAAAAATTCTGAGTGAAAAAACTGGGTCAACAGAGGACAGGGCTATCTGTAAGTAGAATTCCAGATGATAGTACAGGCAAAACCTTTTGGCTCATTAAGTTGTGGAAGAAATTTCTTCCATACCACCTAATCCAATCCCAGTCTCCTGCTCATTCTTCATACCTAATAGTATTTCCTCCAAAGAGCTTATTGACTGTGCAGCATATAGCTGCAACATTCTAGTTAACTGGTATGTTATGAAGTCACCATTAATTTTATCTTCTCAGGATTTCCTCGACAACCAGCAGTAAATTGCACTCATCAGTTAATAAATTTCTCATCAAGATTAGCTTTTACTCCTTACTGTCTCAGGTTCTGGTATCTCTATTCACAACAATATCATGTCATGGCTAGTAATAATTGTTGTGTTGTTCTATATTCCTATCATAAACAGGTGCTTAAAACTACATAATACTCTGTATCTAACCACAGTGAGAT
The DNA here is from genome assembly GCF_048418815.1 of Hemitrygon akajei. Taxonomy (NCBI): domain Eukaryota; kingdom Metazoa; phylum Chordata; class Chondrichthyes; order Myliobatiformes; family Dasyatidae; genus Hemitrygon; species Hemitrygon akajei. The sequence goes on from NC_133132.1 coordinate 154,643,274, forward strand.
CTGGCATTCTATTTCTTAAGAGTTATGCATTCACTTTGACAGTTTTGTGAGTTGATCCACAAGAAGGTGCTACTATTCCATTACTAAGATAATGGGCATTTAATTTCCTCATTATGTACAGGACCAGCCTGTTCTAAGAAAATTAATCAATACAAACAATCTCATTAGTAGCCTAAAAACTTTCCCTGTAATACCATGTAGTTAATCCTTTCCTTTGAAACAAATGCAATTTAGATAATAGCATGATTAGATTACAGAGCATGATATAAATCGAATGTGGGAAAAATGTGTTTACTGCATTGAAGTTTGTAACAACTTTTTCTTTAAAAAGTTAAAATCCTTTGATCATCTATTTAAATATGCTCGTAGCTACTGAATTTTAAACATGCTTGTGCTAAACATAAGCATCACATGACCTCCTAAAATCTTCCTGCAGGAGTGTAATCAATCTTCAGAGATAATGGAAAGCTGTTCAATGCCCCAGAATTAAGGTGACCCAAATCTCAGACATAGTTTACATTTATACACATTCAATGGACAAGCTTCAAGCCATCACTGATGATTTCACTGAAGCGAACAAAAACATCTACAAGACAAAGACCTCAACTAATCTGCTCATTCTGTACCATACTACCAGATGACAATAAAGACTATGCAACCCTCTGGAAACCTGCTTACATCCCAGATCCCAGCAGCCAAAAACAGACATTGATGTTAAAACTCATCATCACTTTCAAGATGTCAACACGGCTTTTTGTTGTTTGCAGAAAGAGTTTCAATATCAAGTCCTCAAACCTGGCACAAAGGTCATGGTTAATTGGGCAGCAGCGAAGCTGCAGGAATGGAATGACATGTATATTATGCAGGTAGGTAGGATTAGTTTAACTATGTGTCATCAGTTGAATTGGTTTGGTATAAAATTGTGGGCTGAAGAATCTGTTCCTGTGCGGCACTATTCTCGTCCTACTATAAAAGATGAACATCGTATTTATATAAAAATTTTGATACAATTTGTCAATTGATTTTGTTTTTATTCTTGATCCACCTGTTACCTAAGACTTCCTGATCAACTAATTTTTCTCATTTATGAACAATTCTCGGAGCAAATTGGTAAAGGTTGAACACAGAACTTCAGCAAAACAATCTATCAATATCTTGCACACACAGTCGTTTTATGACATTTACTACAATGTAAACCATTACAAAGATATATATGTATTGAAATAAATCTCAAAATGTGTTGCAAGTAAAAACCCAGAGTGCCAGAATTGAATCCAGCTGCAAAATTCTACATGTCAGTGCAGTCTGTAAAGGGCTTTTCTTTATACAATACTACAATCTATTGCAGATCACTAGAGTATTACCAAATGCCATATGTTTGGCATCATGTGCAAAGCATCTGGTATTCTTTAACAAACAACAAAAAATTTAAAATACAATAAAACAACTGTCAGTCACATAACGTTTACTTTCTCATGTTTCAAATAGTTGATTTGCATTTGAAAGTTTATACATAAAAATAAACAAGTGTCAAAAACCCAAGTCCTATTTTCGCACACATTATTCACTGCCTCACCTTTTGGCTTCTTGCTACTGTAGGCAAACTTTGAGAGATGTATACCAAATCAAAAGGAAAGTAAGTATAGTCAAGAACTGAGTTTTAAACTGTAAGACCAGGCTCTGCTGTCTATCAGTAAGTATTGCAGTACTTTTCTAACCACTAAAAAAAAATAAGACTACAAAATTGTTGAAAGCTGTCGTAAATATTTCTGTACCGGAGAAACTAATGATATCTTTGATAATCTTAATTAAATACATTGCATATTTTAAAGCTATCTACCATAAAGCAATAATATTTAAAGCTAAGATGAACTTAATTACAGGCATAAGCTCTAATTTATGGAGCTAGCTGGCAGAAGCAGCACGGATTGGAAAGATTTAGAGGGATGTGGGCTAAATGGGACTAGCTTGTGCGGCCATCTTGGTCAGCAAGGACAGGATGGGCTGAAGAGCCCATTATTCCATACGTCTTACTTGAAGACTGTTAATTTAAACAATTATATAAACGTTAGATGTAACCTGGGGTCATTGGGTGTTTCAGGTCTTTCAAATCAGACACTCAGTCAGATTGTCTAGGCTTATGTCCCAGCACTGGTCCACAGCCCACACCTCTTGATCCATAGCAATTTGGAGACTCACTCAGCAGACTCTGTGATGGTCTTGATGGCTCTTTTCTTTACAACCCCCGTAATTTCAAGGTGAGAGTAGGTTCTACACAGTGAGCAGCCAGCTAAACCTCTACAAACCACCACTATAGGCTTGCATCATGTCCTCCACTCCTGTCTCTGGTAATGCTCTACCAGTTCCTGGTAACTGGCTTTCTTACATTCAAACGTCTCTTCAATAGTAATGCATATTAAAAGTGTTTTAATTGAAGGTAGCTTTGTGCATATGTGTGCTTGTACATCTGACAATAAACTCAACTTTGTCCCAATCACTGAAGATACAAGAATTTAAACTCTGTGCAGGTGTAAATCACATGGTAGTTGATGAAAGCCCATTCTCTCCCAGGACTAAACAATTGTGTGTATGAACACTTAATTTTCCTCTTATTCAGACCTCCATTCTTCTTTTTATCTACACACCTTAAAAACATAAGTTTACATTAATGATCATTTTCCCTTATGTGAAGGTAACTTTGTCTTTTGTCCATTCAATCTTTTGATATTTTGAATATATTTTGTACCTTAAATCTACACTTTAGCCTTTATGCTGCATCACATTATAATCTTAAGTATCAACAATTGATTGATCTCACTCCGGCTGACCCAACAACTATAATCTTTTGAGAGAGAATTGATTTTATGCCTCTGGACTGTTTATAATTTCCATTTATAAATACTTTAACATGGTAATAGTTGTCACAGACAACTTCACAGGAACATATTCAAACAATAATTGATGCAAAGTTCACATTCAAAGCTTAAAGGCATATTTCAAAAACAAGGAAAAGAACACCTGGAAAATTTCAGAGCCTGGACACACTGGAGGACATCAGTTCAGAACAATTAAATTCAGGAAGTAATGTACCTCATATTCATTCAGTTACTGTGTCCAAATTCTCCCCTTGTTGTCAACAAACTAATCTATAACCTCAAAGGACCTGAATCAAGATGTAGGTTTAAGTACACATTTTTATTTTCAAGTAGTTAAATACTGTATATGAATGCTTCATTTAAACCTGAACAATTTCGTTAAATGAGACAAGGGCAAACTTGTGTCTTAAGGAAGAGAAACATTCTTAATTTATATATATCAGGGATTACAGAAGTAAAGGATGACAAAAGTTAAAAGAATAAAATCTTTCTGGTGATATGTGTGAATGATGACTCAGTAAGCGGTTTAAAATTTCTTTAGCAGCACTAGTTTGATATTAAAAAAATCATATCATTGCAAAATATTTAGTAATCTGTTTCATTTTGTATACTGACTGAAAGCAGAACCAAAAACTAAAATGATCTTCCATGATAGTAAATTGCTCTGGGCAAACAATTTAATCAGATTCATTCATTTTAGCTTCAAATTCAGAAAAGAAAATCACATGTGATTTCTATTCTGCTGTACAATGCACTACATGTATAGACCAGGTATTAGAATTAATGCAAACCAGATAGTTTTTTCAATGGTTGATGTAAAATTATCTCATGTATGAAATGTACTAAAGGTTACTACGGTTACACATCAGATTGTGGCTGATTTAAGGTAATTTTACACTCAATGACTTACCAGGTACTGCAGATGATTTTCTCAGAACCATTTAAATGTCATCTTGCATAAGATTGTTCAAAAGTTTGAATCATCTATTTGTTTATATTTTGAGAGCTGGTGTTCTAAAGATCTTGTGTGTTGGGAATAGATTTTAAATCACCTTGAATGTTCAAAACAAGGTACAATGTTTTAAATATGGTTGTGTTGCTTAGGATATAGGAAATCAAACTGCACTGCGTACTTGTATGATATGTTCCCATCTTCCTAGGTGTCCTTAAATAACCTGAAAGCTTTTTTAGATTGTTGCGACTAGCATTTGAGTTTGAGACACAATAATGCCAGTGGATGTGAGAACTCAATTGAGGAACTGGGTGCTGGTAGTGGTTAACAAACTAAATGTTATATGGTATGGCCCTGCAAAGCTCAACCAGATGTGTTATTGAGGGTATTTTCCATTCTTCATATTGTAGACATTGATACATGCATGTAACCACCTAAATATAGCCATTTTCTTCCTAGCCTTGAGCAACATTTTGAATTGAGTTTGTGGTTCGTAAGCCAACACAAGGTCTTTATAGAAAGGGCGTTTACTTAAATGCGAGGCTAGGATTTGAGGACATACATTACTTGAATCAGTTATGTAGCTGTATTGCTAGTGTCACAAATAAGGTGGGAGATGACAGTTCTTTCAAAGCTATCCTACTAAATGAAATACCAAGACTAATGTCATTAAGTCAGTAATCACTGTTAAGTAAAAATCAACTCCCACCACTGCCTACTACATCTATAAAGGAATTTTCAACCATGTTATTTACAATACATCTTGGCATCAATAGGTACAACACATAAAAATCTGGGTTTATGGAATAGTAACTGGTTCTGCACTCCCAAATGGAGTTGTGCCCAATTGAGCATGTGGATTTATCTCATTCCTTACACTTTAATTATTATGAAAGTTGTTTAGGTTAAAAATAACACTATGTCACGTTACATCCTTCTCTTTCTTAGCTGTTACCTAAAAGCTTAACTATTGGTATCGACAGATAAGTGTGGAAAAAAAAACACTGAAATGACCATCAATCATCTCTTCTGTCTTCCTTCAATTATCAAAATCTGGGCCACAGAACCCAAATAGTGTGGTGGACGCAGGTACATCATATACATTTAAGTAATATTTAAATGAGCACTTGAAACACCATGGCAGAGAAAACCACAGACCTAAACGCCCACTCCCAATGTAAGCCTCGATAACTTATTAATGCAGGGAAACAGCAAAAAATCATGGAAGGAACGTTAACATGCACATGACAGAGAATGAAATACAAGATTGCAGGTAGAAACGGAATGGAATATTGCATTGCTTTACTGGGAGGCAGCATGGGCCATATGGGTTATTTTGCTTCATACTATTGGCTTAGATGATTATATTGGATGATGGAGCAGGCTTGAAGAGCTGAATGGATTACTCCTACTCCTATTTTTTTTCTTAAGTCAAATGATCTCTCAGTCAAAGGATCACAGCAAAGCTCTGTACTCCTGCCACACTCAGTGATAAACAGTGCTTCTCAGCGCGAAGCAGCAGCTCCATGAACATCTCAATACTTTATAAAAAGACACAGGCAAGAATATTTTCTTCAGAAATGTTGCATTTTCACTCTTGTTTTAGGCAATGATTGAACCACACTGTAGTGGAGCATTTTTGCTTCAACAATGCAATGGAACAGAAAACATTTTCAACACTTAACAGCTAGAGATATCATGAACGTCCCTTTTGCTTGACCCTTCTTTGTTTTGGATGTTGATGATACTAGCAAAGCCAATATTTATACTTAATTGCCCTTAAGACAGTGATAAACAATACCTTCCAGTAAGTTCTAAGGGTTTATATCCAGCAACAATGATCAATACATGAATAATTTCCAAATCAGGATGGCATGCCTCTTGGAAGGGAAGCAACAACTGGTGGCATTCCCTTATCCTTGAATAAACATTTACTAATACAAAAGGGAAACACTGTCCCAATTTTATAATATTTCCAGTGGGGAAGATAAAGTATAATTGTGACAGGAAAATATCTTTGCACAGGGAAAGGGAATATTATAGTATTTTCTTTGTCATATCACTGACGTAATGTTGTGCACATTCAATTGATATTAGACTAGGTATCCTAATATAGTACCAACATCTGCTGTAAAGTCAAACTGTTCTTTGTGCATGACCATAAGCAGTTTTCAAGGCTCCTTCATAGCAAGCACAAATTGGATTGAAAGTCAACTAATTGGTGTAAAAAATAAAGAAACCATGAGCCCTTGATTAAGTACAGCCTTTTAAAATTAGCAAACAAATATGTATTTTTTCTTTAAGAAATTTTATTTATGAACAAGTTAAATACACTGATCATTAAATCATTTTCCATCATACAATTTAACATGTCAAAACAACTTTACACCTTCAGCAAATCAACTCCTTGGATTAAAATGTGGATTATCCATATGACCAGTTTAACAAAATATGCATTCTACTTTTGTAAAAGCTGCAATGTGCTGTAGGAAAGTACTTAATTTTCTCACCCCCATCATGGTAAAGTACTATAAATGTACCAATGAAATATCATACCAAAACAAAATATCACATGTAGCACAATTTTAACAAGGATCTTTTGTCTCTTCAAAATTTAGTATATTTTCTAGACTACATGCAGTTCAGTATTTTAAGATATCATTGATTTATCATATTCATTAAATACAAAAAATATAATGTGCACAGTTTCCTTTCAGCCTCTGCTCTTCTTCAAAACAGTCTGCAAATTCAAAAGAGAAACATTCTTTCAGTGGTTCAGCATGTTTTATGATCTATCTTAAGCTTTGAACACAATGAACTGAGAGCAGGTTGTCATGTCTTAACTCAGAAGGTCACAACAAATATTTCTACAAGAAAATAAATTTTATATAGTTGGAAAACCATCAAAGAAGAATTATAACTGCTTGTAATTGTGTATACAAGGTAGATGCATATTTTAAATCAGAAAAAAATACACTTTTATAAACATTGTTTTGTTTAACATCTTAAAACTAATCTACCAAAAATGATCTACCTGATTATCTTTAAAGGGAGATCAGAAGTGCAATTATTGTGATTCACAAATGAAAAACATTACCTCAACTTAGATTTTCACATTTCCTCCATCACTTCCTAAAAAGGCATCTCTATCAAAGAATGTGCCTACATTTAAAATTTGATTAAAATTTGTTTCAACACAGTGCTTTTGAGATTTATATCTGAATCACCATCTTCAAGGCAAAAGATTTAATAATTTCATTAATAACCTTGAGTACTCAAATAAATTCCAGTCCACTTCAGTAAAATAGTCAAATTTAGTCCTATTTTCAAAAATACAAATTATGCACATTTTGGTAAAAGTGAAACTAGTGTTGCCTTGTGTTTTCTGTGCTTAGCCAGCAAATGAAACCTCATACCTAGAGCATGCTCTGCCTTTGCTTTACTAATTCATCAAATACAATAGTCCCTGAAAAGGTCTTTATTTATTCCATCCATAATTAAGTAAATAAAGTCTATCATAAAGAGTCAAAGGAAGATCAGCTGGATCACCTATTCAGCACTTCTGGATGAAGACAATTCCAAGTATTTCAGTCTTGTTTTTAGCATTGTGAGAATGAACTGAACTAGACTGTATTTCCAGATTCAGATAAATCGCACAGACTCTGCCATTCTAGGACAGGAATGCATCACTGCCACTATTACAACTACAGCAGCAGATGAGAGTAGTAGCAATTTACAACATACAGCCTATACCATTCCTCATACATTAATAAATGGCCTTTCAAGCTTCTTTGCCTAAAAGAACAAAATACCTCATCCAAATCCTGTAGCAAACAAATACTTAAACAATCACTAAATTTTGCCTAAGTTTTCTCTTTCACCCTATAAATAACACTATAAAAACAAAATTTGTTAAGCAACATTTGAGATTGAGATATGTAATACATTCAAGGACAGATTACTAAAATAATGACCAGATAGTATAGTATCCTGGCTGTGTCCTAATTTGTGTCAAATCATCTATCATGATCCCACTGCTCTTATATCCCATGTTTCAATGCTGCATATAACTCATTTACCTGTTCTGTTAGTTTAAGGGATCTACAGACTTACACTTGAAAGCCCCTCAATCTCTCAATGATACATGGCTCATTTATTGCATACTTTCTTACTTTATTTGCTCTTGCCACACACCGTTAGACTGAATGATTTGCTACTTTTCCACCCATCTAACTACTTCATTGATATCTTTCTAAAGACTATGGTTTTCTCATCCATCTCAACAGCATGACCAATGTTTCATCTTTTCCATTATCGAAATATTGCTAATAAGAATACATTTTACTGATGACACTTAGGATTCGTGAAAATTATAATGTTGCACCACTAAAATCGATGTTCACTGGATTTTTAATATACAAAATATCTAAAAACAATAAAAATGACATTAGTACTGAATATAATTTTTACCTTTGCCACATCTAGGATATGGTTTGGTTGAATGGCAGAACATTTCGCTTCAACAGCTTTAATCCTTGCCTCTTGCGCCAAACGTTGTAGGAACAAGAGACAGTTTAAATGGACCTACAATTCAAATAAAAGAATACTTTTTCTCAGCATTAGATATCATTATTTAACAGTACAGGGGTTGAAGGGAAGAGAACACAGTAGAAACATTCTGTCCAGAACCAAGCAATTTGCATGGTCAGCACTACTGAAACAGTTGAATAAATTATCGTTGTAGCTTTAGAGGCAATTAAGCATTATAAGAACTGAACAGATGATAGACTTGAATCAATCCAAGAAAGGGTAGAACTAGAGGGAAAGGAAGGATGAGTAGAACAACAAGTGTACAAACTAAGATGGAAGACATGAAAAATTAATAATGAAAAGGGATCACAGCAAAGAGGATAATAGGGCAAGACATATAAAACCGGAGGTATATTAGAATATTTAGTTCAATTTACATAACAGTAAAGAGGCTGGAAGTTTTATTTTCATCTCAGCCTATTGACAATCACATGGACTCAATGCCAAATGTAATGCACAACATATTAAATTTGAAATTACACTAGAACAAATTTGAAATTAGACAAATTTACTGTATACAGAAGGCTATACTGAAAAGACATTTTTCTAATTCAACCTGCAAAACCAGCACAGCAATATCAATTTGATTATGAGGCCCTGAAGTATAATATTCAGAGCCTTTGAGCCACGCCACCCAATAATCCCCAGATTTAATATCTGAGCCTAATCACAGTACAATTTACAATGACCAATTAACATACCAACTGGTATGTCTTTGGAATGTGGAGCAAACCAGAGCACAGAGATGAAACAAACTCACACGGTCACAGGGAGAATGTACAAATTCCTTACAGGCAGCGGCTGGAATTGAACCCAGGTCGTTGGCACTGAAAAGCTTTGTTCTAACCACTACGTTACCGCCTGTAGCTTTTGATGAAACATCCTGAATGAGACTTCATTTCTGACACCATGTAATACATGCCAATATAGAGCCTTGAAACAGATAAGAACCAGACATGACTTTTTACACTGATATAAACTCAAAGCAAATACAGCAAGTAGGATTAATTATACCTACCATCAAGTGCTCGTTTTGCATTTTTTAAAGAATACCATTTATACTATCATTATTCTATCCATACACAGATCGAGATAATTTAAATCTTTGGGCGATTGGTGCAGTAATTTTTGCCATCTGAAATGATGGAAGCAACTTGAAAGATCTTAAATGTTCTTCTGTAAACAAGTTTCACAAAGTTTTTACTGCTTCTAACCATAGCACAAAAGAAAACAATACCGGGATAAAAGAAATCAGTGGAACACATCGCCAAAGCTTTAAAATAAAATGAAATATGAGAAAACATTCAAGTAAATGATTAATTATCTCCACTTCACAAAAGGAAACACAATCAACCAGCTTGAGAAAGTTTGATGCAGTGTTTAAACCTGGTGTATCGACAATTCCTTTCCTCCCAACAGATGCTGTGTTCTTTCAGATCGTTTGTTGCTCCAGATTCCAGCATCTGTAGTCACCAGCATAAGAAAGTACTATAAAGGATACTGAGTCTTTCACTCATCCTTTTGCTCTACCTACAACTGTGTCTATTACTGAAGCTGATGGTTAGATGCATTAAGTCTCCAAGAACCCCTGGTTCTGTTAGTTTCACTCTAAATCTATTGGCCTGTTTGCTAATTTTGTTAAACCCGATTACCTGTGTCTCCACCTCTCACTCAATGTTAACAAAACCAAAGTAGCTGATTATCAACTACAGGAGGAAGAAGCCAGAAATCCATGCAGCAGTCCTCATTTAGGGGTCGGAGGTACAGAGGGTCTATAACTTTAAACTCCTCGGTGTTATCATATCAGAAAATCTATGCTGAGACTAGCACATTACTGCCAATAGAAAAATGGCATGCCAGCGCCTCTAAGTTCTTAAAAGTTTGTGTAGATTCTGCCAAAGCTTCTATAGAAACACAATGGAGAGTATCCTAATTAGTTGCATCACACCCTGGTAGGAAACACCTTTGCCCGAAGCCTGAAGAAACTGGTGGATAACCCAGTCTGTCACAGACAAAGTGCATTTACATTAAGTGGTGCAACAACAAAGTAGCATCCATCATCAAGGACCCCACCATCTAGGCGATGCCCTCTTCACACCATTACCATCAGGCACGAGGTACAGGAGCCTTAGGTCCCACACCACCAAATTCAGGAATGGGTATTACCCTTACCAGCAGGTTCCTGAACTGGTGTGAATAATTTCATTTACCACAACTGATTCCACAACCTACAGACTCACTTTCAAGGATTCTACAACTCATGTTCTCAATATTTATTTTTATTTGCACAATTTATCATCTCTTGCACATTGGTTGTTTGTCGGTCTTTCTTTATGCATATATAGTTTAAAATGCTATTGTATTACTTTATTTTCCTGTAAATGCCAACAAGAAAATGAATCTAGGCAGTACATGGTAATATATAGATATATACTTTGAGAAACTTAGCTTTCATTTTCTTTAGGAACAGGCCCACAACAACAACCATTCTCCAGTCTCATCGCATTTGCAGTGCATTTCTTGGGGAAAATTTCACCAACGTAATTCCATTCTTTTTGGTACCAGTCTCCATGTTATAGTCTTTAAACACTCCCAAGTCATTTTCAGTAAGAGGACATAAACAAGATCATAATATATAGGAGCAAAATTAGACAATTTGGCCCATCCAGAGTGCTCTGCCATTTCATCATAGTTGATCCATTTTTCCTCGTAGCCCCAATCTCCTGCATTCCGCCCCCACCCATGTATCCCTTCATGCCCTGACCAATCAAGAATCAGTCAACTTCTGCCTTAAATATACATAAAGACTTGGCCTCCACAGATGCCTGAGGCAACAACTTCCACAGATCCACCATTCTCTGGCTGAAGAAATTCCTAATCTCCGTTCTAAAGGGACACACCTCTAATTTGAGGCTGTGTCCTCTGGTGTTCAACACTCCCACCACAGGAAACATCCTCTCTACATCCATTCTATCAAGACCTTTCCCCATTCAATAGGTTTCAATGAAGTCACCCATCATTCTTCTAAATTCCATTGACTACCAGCCCAGAGCCATCAAACACTCTTCATATGACAAGTCATTTAACCCTGGAACCATTTTTGTGAACCTTTCAACACTCTCCAGTTTCAGCAAATCCTTTCTACAATACAGGGCCCAAAACTGCACACAATACTCCGTGAGGCCTCACCAGTGGTTTATAAAGTTTCAACATTATATTCTAGCCCTCTTGAAATGAATGCTAGCATCATATTGCCTTCCACACTGTAGACTCAACCAGCAAGTTAAATTTTAAGGAATCCTGCATAAGGATTCCCAAATCCCTTTGTGCCTCAGATTTTTGTATTTTCTCCCAATTTAGAAAAAATCAACGCTTTCATTTCTTCTACTAAAGCACATGACAATTCCATTTGCCACTTCTTTGCCCATTCTCCCAATCTAAGTCCTATAGCCTCCCTATTTCCTCAAAACTACTTTTCCTCCACCAATCTTCATATTGTTTGCAAACCTTGCAACAAAACCATCAATTCTGTCATCCAAATCATTGATATATGACGTAAGAAGAATTGATCCCAACACAGACCCCTGTGGAACATCACGTGTCTCCAGCAGCCATCCAGAAAAGGCTCCCTTTATTCCCACTCTTTGCCTCCTGCCAATAAGCCACTGATTTGTCCATGACAGAATCTTTCCTGTAATACCAATGGGCTCGCAGCTGGTTAAGTAGCCTCATGTGTAGCACCTTGTCAAAGGCCTTCTGAAAATCCAAGTACACAACATCAATTGATTCACCTTTGTCTATATTGCTTTATTTCTTCAAAGTATTCCAACAGATTTGTCAGGCAAACTTTTCCCTTGAGGAAACAATGCTGACTACAGCCTATTTTATCATGTGCTTCCAGGTACCCGAAACCACATCCTTAACGATTGACTCCAGCATCTTCCCAACCACTGAGGTCAGACTAACTGGCCCATAATTTCCTTTCTTCTGCCTTTCTCCCTATTTGAAGAGTGGAATGACATTTGTAATTTTCCAGTCTTGCGGAACCATTCCAGAATTTAGTGATCCTTGAAAGATCATTACTAATGCCTGCATGATCTCTTTAGCCAGCTCTTTCAGAACCCTGACATGTATACAATCTGGTCCAGGTGACATATACCTTCAGACCTTTGTTTCCCAAGAACTTTCTCTCTAGTAACGGTAACTTCACACTTCATGACCCTTGACACCTGGAACTTCCACCGTACTGTTAGTGTCTTCCACAGTGAAGAACAATACAAAATACTTACTCATCTGCCATTTTGTTGTCCCCCATTACTTCTCCTGCATCATTTTCCAGCAGTCCAATAGCTACTCGCCTCTCTTTTACACTATATGTATCTGAAGAAACTTTTGGTATCCTCTTTAATATTATTGGCTTGCTTACTTTTGTATTCCATTTTTACCTTCTTAATGACTTTTTAGTTGCTTCTATTGCTATTTAAAAGCTTCTCAATCTTCTAGCTTCCTACTAATTTTTTTGACTTCCCTTGTTAGCCATGGTTGTGTCACCTTGCGTTTAGAATACTTCTTCCTCTTGGGGATGTACGTATCCTGAGCCTTCAGAATTGCCTCCAGAAATTCCAGCCATTGCTGCTCTGCCGTCATCCCTGCAGTGTTCTTTTCCAATTCTGGCCAACTCCTCGTTCATGCCTCTGTAACTCACGCGTTGTGGTGACGCAAACCACAACAACTGTGATTGGTCCGCTTAGTAGCATCACATTTCCTCCTATGCATTTCTGGTTGCTTCTTCTCCACCATGTCTGTACAGCGATGTGAAATAGATGAACCAAATTGTCAAATCTACCTGTCAACATACGAAAATGTTTGAAATGTATTTCCTCATCCATGTCTCTCACTAAGTAACTCAAAAACAGTGGCATAGAAACCCCACCGCCAACTAACATTTTGGTGCACACCAAAATGCTCGCTACGGCATAGAGCTACGTAGAAGTGAAAATCAGGGCTACGGCGTAGCCTGTACGCACAAGTATAATTCAGCCTTAACTGTGAGGCAAGTTCATCAACCTTATTCCGCATACTGCATTCAAATACAACACCTTTAGTGCTACATTCACCTTTTTCATTGCAAATGATCCTGTTGACTGCAATTTTGCCCTATAATCAGCCTCTCCTTGCTTGGAGTCTCATTGCACATTGCCTTTGTAAACCAACTACCTTATCTTCTGCATTATCACTCCTGTTCCTATCCTTCCGCCAAATTAGTTTAAACCCACCCAAACAACTCTAGGCTATACAAAATTGACAATTTCCCCTGAAGAACCATCCCTAGGAACTTTTAATCACCATCTCAGAACAAGAAGTGTGAATCATAATTTTGAAATTAGAATCTCTCTGCTAATAACAGAGGTTGTGTTCAAGCAGTGGTCAAAATCCAAAGTGGTTATTGATAGAAAATAAAATACAGAGCACCAATATTTTTTATAGTCAACTTTTGTCAACACTTCAAAAGGAAGTTAGTTCTCATAGGTCTGGGCATTCATAACTCACATGATTACACACCACAGGGTCAATGTCTGACCCAATGAAGCTCATGGACCAAAAAACTGCTGCCTCAATTTTATTGCTGCTGTGGTTGGCATATTTGTCAGCCATTAATTTGTATGGTGATGCTGAACTTCATTAAAATTTAAGATAACATTTTTGTTTTTTACCACTGCAAATTTAATATGCACTTAACCAAATTGTTTTAAATTAAAATTAAAAATTCTACAACTAATTTTTAAAAAATACTTCATAGGTGGTTATCCCAACACTTTACAGGACCAGCCATCTGGGTTCATTTCCCGCCACTGTCTATAAGGAGTTCAGTTCAGCATTCAACACAATCATTCCTCAGAAACTGTTTGGAAAGCTGAGCCTACTGGGCCTGAACACCTCCCTCTGCAACTGGATCCTAGACTTCCTGACTGGAGGACCTCAGTCAGTCCGGATCAGAGGCAACCTCTCCAACACCATCACACTGAGAACAGGGGCCCCCCAGGGCTGTGTGCTCAGTCCACTACTGTTCACTCTGCTGACCCACGACTGTGCTGCAACACACAGCTTGAACCACATCATAAAGTTCACCGATGACACAACCGTGGTGGATCTCATCAGCAAGAACGACAAGTCAGCATACAGAGAGGAGATGCAGCGGCCAACAGACTGGAGCAGAGCCAACAACCTGTCTCTGAATGTGAACAAAACAAAAGAGATGGTTGTTGACTTCAGGAGGGCACGGAGCGACCACTCTCCGCTGAACATCAATGACTCCTCAGTGGAGATCGTTAAGAGCACCAAATTTCTTGGGTGTTCACCTGGTCCCTCAACACCAGCTCCATAGCAAAGAAAGCCCAGCAGCGTCTCTACTTTCTGCGAAGGCTGAGGAAAGCCCATTTCCCAGCCCCCATCCTCACCACATTCTAGAGAGGTTGTATTGAGAGCATCCTGAGCAACTGCATCACTGCCTGGTTTGGAAATTGCACCATCTCAGATCGCAAGACCCTGCAGCGGATAGTGAGGTCAGCTGAGAAGATCATCAGGGTGTCTCCTCCTGCCATTACAGACATTTACACTACACGCTGCATCCACAAAGGAAACAGCATTATGAAGGACCCCACGCACCCCTCATACAAACTCTTCTCCCTCCTGCCATCTGGGAAAAGGCACTGAAGCATTCGGGCTCTCACGACCAGACTATGCAACAGTTTCTTCCCCCAAACCATCAGACTCCTCAATACCCAGAGCCTGGACTGACACCAACTTACTGCCCTCTACTGTGCCTATTGTCTTGCTTATCATTTATTGTAATGCCTGCACTATTTTGTGCACTTTATACAGTCCTGGGTAGGTCTGTAGTCTAGTGTAGTTTTTTTTTCTTTCTGTGTTCTGTAGTTCAGTGTAGTTTTTGTACTGTTTCATGTAGTACCTTGGTTCTGAAAAACGTCTCGTTTTTACTGTGTACTGTACCACCAGTGTTGGTTGAAATGATAATAAAAAGTGACTTGACTTGACTTGAATTTGCACATGGGTTTCCTTTGGGTGCTGTGCTTCCTCCCAGTCCATAGACATACCAGTTGACAAGTTAATTGACCATTGTAAGTTGTCCTGTGATTAGGCCAGGATTAAATCCTCTGTAACTGGATCCTTGGCTTCCAAACTGGAAGACCACAAGCTGTGCCAACTGGAAACAGCATCTCATTGACAATCACCACAGGGATGCGTGCTTAGCCCACTGCTCTACTCTCTCTATACCCACGACTGTGGCTTAAATGCCATCTATAAACTTACTTATGATAGAACCACTGCTGGCAGAATCTCAGATGGTGACAAGGGCATATAGAAGCAAGATACACCAGCTAGTTGAGTGGTGTCATAACAACAACCTTTCACTTAACGTTAGCGAGACCAAGGAATGGGCTGTGGACTTCAGAAAAGATAAATCCTCATAGAGGGATCAGAAGTAGAGAAAGTGAGCAATTTCATGTTCCTGCTTGTCACTATCTCCAAGGACCTAATCTGGTTTCAACATATTACGGTAACGTAGTTATAAAGAAAGCAAGACAGTGCTATGCTCCATTAGGAGTTTGAAGAGATTTAGTTTGTCACCTAAAACACTCAAACTTCTACAGAAGTATCATGGAGAGAGCATTCTGACTGGCTGCATCACCATTTGGTACGGGGGAGGGCACAACTGCACAAGATAGAAGTTGCAGAAAGCTTAAAATTAGTCAGCTCCATCATGGGTACTATTGTCCATTGTATCCAAGACAGCTTCAAAGAGCGGTGCCTCAGGAAGGCAGAGTCTGTCCATCATTAACGACTCCCATTACCCAGGACATGCCCTCTTCTCACTGTTGCCATCATGAAGGAGGTACAGAAGCCCAAAAGGACACACTCAGCAATTCAGGAACAGCTTCTTCCCCTCTGCCATTCAATTTCTGAATGGACACTTGTCCACCGTCTCACAAATTTTTAAAATTTGTTTTTGCACTACTTATTTAACTACGTATTTAATATAAACATATAGTGTAATGTTTTTTTCTATATACATCAGTGCTGCCATAAAGTGAACAAATTTCACGACATAAAGTATAGTCGCTGTCTTGCCTTCTTAATAAATACATCGATATGTTGGGACCAGGTTAGCTCCTCAGAGATCCTGACACCCAACTGCTCACTCTCTCCACTTCTAATCCCTCTACCAGGATTGGTATGTGTTCCTTTGTCTTACCCTTCCTGAAGTCCACAATCTTAAGACATTAGAATTAGCGGTAAAAGGCAAATGTGTCTACTGTGATAGCACAACGGGCACCTACCACGTGATAGCAATATCATATGATATGTCCTCAAAAGTATTACAGTACTTAGAACTATTTGTTTCCGTGAGGGAACAGGCCTAGTCTTATAGACAGGGCATCCCACTAACACCCCACTCCCTCTGTACTGCACAGGGAGCATTTACAATGTTTTTTTTTTGCATTCTGGAGTAGAACTTGGATCGTCTCTCCACTCCCCTCCTCACCTGCCCCCTCTCCTCTTCACCTCCGGACCTGCCTCCTTTTCCGCCAACCAACCCCCCCAGGAGACTCTGCACCCTCTGCTCGCCCTGTCACTGCGGAGGGACCTTTGGGCCCGGCGGCCTCACCATCACGTGGACATCCTTGCTGAGCCGGAGCTGCGGCACCTGCCGCCTGAAGACGGCGCGCAGGCTCTCGCGTGGGACCGCGCGCTTCACCTTCACCATCGCCGCCTTCAAAATCCAGCGCGCGCCGCCAACGGCAGGGCACGTTCGGTGGCGTAACGCGCGAGCCGCCAACGGCAGGGCACGTTCGGTGACGTAACGCGCTCGCTTCTCCGCCTCCTGTCCGCGACTTTGTTTCGTCTGTCGAGTCCAGTCAAGTTTGTCGTCAGTCAAATACATTCACGTATGCGTACTGTCAAGTTCTTTACCTTTCCCTCATAAATTAACTCTGATAATTGTTATTTTGCAACGGCTCTGAAAAAAGCACCTCGAACAAATTATTTTGGATGTAATGTTACCCCAATTATACTTACACTTAATAATATGAGACCTGCAATCATAAGTAATAATGAGGTGTTTGCACATAGAACAATGCAGCACAGTAATGCCCTTCGACCGTGATGTTGTGCCGACCCTTTATCCGACTCCACCATCAATCTAACACTTCCTTACCACATAGCCCTTCATTTTTCTTTCATCCCTGTGCCTATGTGAGAATCTCCTAAATCCTCCCTGCAGCACCTTCCAAGCACCTATCATCCTCTGTGGAAAATATCTACCTCTGGCAGCCCCCATACTTCTCCTCCCAATGCCTTATAAGTTCTATGTTCCCTGGAATTTCTGCCTGGAGGGGGAATTCAAAAGATTGGCACTGAAATATTTCATGAGGACATAAGAGACTGCAAATGCTGGAACAAAAAATAACTGCTGGGGCATGCAGGGTCAAGCAACATCTGTGATGGCAAAAGAATGGTTAACGCATGAACATTGATATCTTGAACTTCCAGTAATGCCCCCCCTTCTCCATACCCATCCCCTTTGCTCTTTCTCACCTTACCCCCTTGCCTGCCCAACGCCTCCCTATGGTGCGCCTCCCCCTTTTCCTTCTTCCATGGCCTTCTGTTCTCTCCTATTAGATTCCCCCTTCTCCATTCTCCAGCCCTGTATCTCTCTCACCAATCAACTTCCCAGCTCTTCATTCCTCCTCCTCCAGGTTTCACCCATCACCTTATGTTTCTCTCCCCCCCACCACCTTCTTACTCTGATTCCTCATCTTCTTCTTCTCTGATGAAAGGTCTCGGCCCAAGACAACTACTGTACTCTTTTTCATAGATGCTGCCTGGCCTGCTGAGTTCCTCCAGCATTTTGTGTGTGTTGCCCCCAACTCAATGTCGGTGGTTGTGAATTATGTACATTTCCACAGGCCTCCCCAGAATTCACTAAAACCCCCAATGAGAGCCTGTCTGGAGCTTGGATGAGTTGCCCGGTTTGGGTCCTATCTTCCATGGGTGAAGGAACAGCAGGTGCCTCTGGCTCATCCCAGAGCTGTGCTGACATGCCATGATGCCTGAAGCACATTAGCGGAATCCTCCAAATGTTGGTTGGCTTGTTTAAGGCGATCTACCAAAATATGTTCAGGCTTACCCCTCCTATCTATGATAAAAGTCTTTTCTCTTCATTCCAAAACACGGAACAAAACATCATAAGGGAGTCTAAGGAGATGTTGGTGTGCATCACGGTGGACGAAAACAAACAAAGTGGAACGTAGGTCAACAGGAACCCAAGAGTGCAGTACGCCGTGATGGGAGGTAGGAATAGGGGAAAAGGAGTTTACTGAGGAGGGTGGAACGCTGATGACTAAGTGTCAGGAAGGAAATCACCTGGCACTTGTAACAGCTGTCTGTATACCAACTCAGCCACAGACAACTGCAGGCCCTCTTTTGGAACTGTTCTGAACTCTGGCGGGACTCACGGGAGACTATCATGCCAACATTCATCGGTCAGGAAAGCTCTCAGAGCAGCCTTTAAGGAGTGGTGAAACCACTTGCAGAGGCTATTGGACTGCAGGTAATACATGGTGGCATGATGTAACTAACACCAAAGTTCTGCGCCATCACAGCCCAGAGGTTTGATATAAGTTGGGGACCATAGTCAGAGGAAGTATCAGATGAGGTGCCAAATTGAGCAACTCAGATGCTGATGAATGCCTGAACCACATCTGCAGCCACTGTCAATGCAAAGGGGATGATCTCTGGCCTGTTGGTGGTGCAGTCCAATGGAAGAGGACCAACAAAGTCCACATTGAAATGGTCAAACCATCATTCAGGGACCTCAAAAGATGCCAATGGCACCTAGACACGATGATGAATTTTTGCCTGCTGGTACTCCACACAGGCTGTGCTCCAGTCTCACACGTCCTTTCTAAGGCTATGCCGCACAAACGTTAGTTCAACCAGTTTCTGTAAGACCTTCTGGCTCAGATGTAAAAAGTCATGTATGAAGTTAAAAACAGTCCACCTCCAGTTTGCGGGCACTATGGGGCGAGGATGACCAGTTGAGACATCGAAGAGGAGAGAAACCCCAGATTCCTTAAACATAATGTCAGCCAACCGCAGGCCTGTGATTGCCATTTGTTAAGCCAGGACCTCTAGGTCAGTAGATTGGTCGGCTGCCTTACCAGCATAATTAACCCCTATGTGAATGGCTGACCATGAAAGGCATTCAGCCATGGCATTATTTTCCCCCCTGATATGTTGTATATCAGTTGTGAACTCTGATATGTAGGCCAGGTGGCATTGCTGATGTGCAGACCAAGGTCTGATATTTTGGCCATCACGTGCACGAGGAGATTGTGGTCAATGAACACTGTGAAAAGGCAACAAAAATGAAGAAAACAAAAATGGCGGACAGCAAGATAAAAACCAAGAAGCTGACGGTCAAACGTGCTGTACTTCCTTTCAGGCAGACTGAGCTACCAGCTGAAGAAGGCGAGCGGCTGCCACATGCCTCCGAGTGACAGTTCATGCACAACACCACAGCATAGCCTGAGGCAACAGTAGTGATGGCTATAGGTGCATTGGGAGTGGGTATGCTAGTAGGATTGCGTTGGAAAGAGCTCGTTTAGTATCATCAAATGCCCTGGTCCTGTCCACTGACCAGTCCAGCATGTGATCAGGAGTATTGCCTTTAAGCGCTCTATACAGGGGGAGCAGAATGAAGAGGTGATAGAAATTCACCGTACTAAAAAAACCTGTAGTTTTTTAGTAGTGCAGGGTGGTGGGAAATCCATAACAGTGGCTACTTCTGATGAGGGGTGTTCACACCTTCTGCGAAGGTGCGATGACGAAGAAAGTCAATGGTTGTCAACCCAAACTGGCATTTGGCAGGGCTAATAATCAACTTGCGTTGGCTTATGTACTCAAAAAGCATGCAGAGATGAGATATGTGTTCAGATTTGGATGCACTGGTGACAAATACGTCATCCAGGCAAATAAAAGAAAAACTAAGTCTTTTAATACATAAGAACATAAGAAATAGGAGCAGGAGTAGGCCATCCGGCCCATCGAGCCTGCCCCGCCATTTAAGGCATCAGTAATCGCCACATGGGCGGCAACCACCACCAGACTTAGGGAACATATGGAGGGGCAAAACCCAGTGGCTATTACACTGGAGTCTTTCCATATCGGCAAACTCAGCCTTCACAGTTGCCAGCTGTTCTGGGTCCAGTCTACATGCACGAGCATGGACTGGTGAGCTAGTTGTGGAAATGTGGTGCTTGACCCCAGGTTTTGTGACTGTAGTGGAGAATGTGAGCTTGGTGAGGTTTGGGAAATCGCCCAGCAGTCAAGTAAACTCACATGCGGTGCGGCATGTGCTTGACAGAGTCGTTGTGGGGAACATACTGGTGAAGCAAATGACCCAAAGTCCTCGACATCCGCAAGCCAACAGCTCTTAAGATCGACTAATAGTCCTTGGGCTCAAAGGAAATCTGCACCGAGCAGAGGTGTAGCCACTCCAGCCAGGAGCATCACCTGTCGTGTCCCATGTCTGGATCCTGCTTCCATTGGCAGCCTCCAGTGAGGTTTTGTCACTTTTTGCCTTCTCATCAATTGGCGATGCTGAAGCACACTCAAGTGAGCACCCATGTCACACAGGAAGCATCATCCTGAAAGGTTGTCCATAAAGAACAGTAGACAACTCTGGCAGTTGGAACCCATGGTGTTCACAGACCTCTGATATCCCAAAGTGCTGGCACTGTCAAAGCTTGCAAGGCGGGCGGCACTTCCTAGCATTCGTACCAAAGTGAACATGGTAAAAGCAAAGGCATGGTATCATCTGTTTCGCAGGTGTGGGCATCCTTATGTTGGGTGCCTTGCTGACTGGGCAAGGAATTATGCACCTCTACCTGGCTGAGTGCAGACTATCAGCATTTTAGCAAGCTTCCTATGGTCTTTCATGGGTGCATTAGCGAGGGTTATGTGAACTTGATCAGGCATTTGCTGCATGAAGATTTCTTTAAAAATAAAACAAGGATGGTGATTTCCCATTAGCTCCGATGGCTCAGCATCGCTAAGGCTGAGCAAGGAGAGCAACTGTTTGGTGTGCTCAGAATCCGACAGTCCAAAAGTCTGTAAAAGGTGAGTTTTCAGCAATCGGTATTTATCGAGTTCAGGCGCCTGTTCTAGTAAACTCACCAGTCTCACAGCCATGGAGTTACTGAGCAACGCTACCACATAGAAATATTTGGTGCTGTTGGCGGAGATTTCTCCAAGTGCGTACTGGGCCTCAGCTCTTATGAACCAAGCAACAGCACTTTGCTCCCAAATCTCCAGCAGTGGGTTCAAAGTAACTGTATTGGCCAATATGTTCAATAACTCTGGAATTGTCCTAGAGTATCGGGGTCACCAGTGTAGGTTTTCACAAATAAAATAATGTGAGGCATTTTATGTTTAAGGAAAACCATAACATATTTTATTGAACTCAAAAACCTGAACACAAAAGCACACTAAAAAAAACCCTTCACATAATTATTACATCAGACCAGCCTCAATGTTGGTGGTTGTGAATTATTTACATTTCCATCAATTACATCACCCTACAAATGTTTGGAGTGCCTCTGTATCAGGATTAACAGTGTGGAGGGAGGGGTGAGATGGAGTGGGAGGAATTTCATATCATTGTAGATAATCCTATGAAAGATAAAGGAATAAACAGGTTTGCTTAAATGAAGAAGCATTGGGAAGAAGCTCAGTGCAGCATAAACATTAAAAGGTGCCATTTAGACACACATACCGATTCTGTGCTGTGTATTTCATATATAGCAATGATAGGATAGCTGAAAGAAATGCTTTAAAAGCAAATGCGATGGCATGGGATTATTGGGCCTACCTTTACACATTCTACAGCTGGCAGCACAATAGACTGTAAAATCTCAAGATCAAAAGCATAGCTCTGCTATGTTCATAACACATCTCCACTCCTACCTGCTTCCCCAGCAAATGGATGCTCTGATTCCAATGGTTAGTGGCATCATCCTTTCTTAGAGATGCCAGCTCCTCCCATCCTAAAGACACAGTTTCAGACCACTCAGTTTAGATATACTTACAGGAGGCTCAATTGCAACTTCTTTCTCAAAATCACTATATGTTTTAAATGATTATTTATATGGAACACAGTTTGATATGTAGTTAAAAACCAGACAAAGCTTTTCAATTTATAGTTAGGTCTCTGTGTCATAAATCTTTAATATTTTGCCAATGTAAATATCTCAAATATACACTCTTGACCTCTCTATTCCTGCATCCTTTGAAAATGGTTCCAATTTTTTACCCTACAGCTATTTTCACAAACAAAACTTACTGAAGGAACCTTTGAAGAATAGGTATTACGAGCAATTTTTTTCAGGAGAACATAAGAAATATAAATAGTCGATGTAACTCCTTGTAGCTGCTCCATCATTTAGTAAGATCATGTTTTTTTTATATCTCAGCACCACCTCACCTAACTGTTCCCACAACCTATGGACTCACTTTCAAGGAATCTTCATCTCATGTTCTCTATCTTTATTGCTTATGACTTACGATTATTTCATTTTTTTCTTTCTCTTTGTATTTGCACAGTTGGTTGTCTTTTGCATACCAATTGTTTGTTTGTCCTTAATAGGTGCAGTCTTTCATTGATTCTAAAGTGTTTCTCATATTTACTGTGAATGCCCACAAGAAAATGAATCTCAGGGGTGAATATGGTGACATATATGTACTTTGATAATAAATTTACTTTGAATTTTCCTGACTTGATTTCTTAATGTCTAAAAGTCATTCAATCTCTGTCTTGAAGATAGTTATAACTTGAATTTCAACAGCTCTTTTGCGTAATAACTCCCAAAAGATCAACTACATGCTATGTGAAGAAATTCTTACTCATTGTTGTCCGGAATGCCCATCACCTTTTCTTTGAGATTGAGACTACGGACCACCACCAGGAGAAATATCAGATCTGTACCTATTCTGCACAACTCCTTTCAAATTTGGTATCAAAGTAATCGCAGATGCATAGCTCTGAAATAAAGACAAAGTGCTGGGAGCACTCAGCAGATCAAATATTCCCAATGGAAGAGTCTATGTTATTGGGTTAAAGTGCAGAGAGGGGGAGAGTTGGAAAGAACAGAGAGAATGGTTCTGACAAGGTACAGACCTGTTATTAAGATAGCAATTACTTTAAAATATATCAATTATAGACAAAATTTGAAACTGAAATGTACAACCATGTCTGAGAGAGAGAGAGAGTGAAAAGAGGTGCATGTTTAAATGCTAAGGCAATTTACCTGAGTGATATGAGGGCCTCATGAGTTGCAAACTGAAACAAAACAAGCTGCTGGAGAAACTCAGCAGGTCAAATCAGCATTTGTGGAAGCAAAGAGATAGCCAAGATTTGGGGTCAAAATCCTGCACCAGGACTGTGATGCAGAGGGATGACAGGCTGTATAAATGGATGAGAGGGAGAGGTGAAACAGGGGCTGGTAGTAGAACTAGTAGGGGATAGTGCCAGATGGAGCCATGTGGGGTGAGAGATGGGGAAGGTTTGAGCTTCTGTCATTTAGTGTCATATTATTGTCATATGTACCAAGATACAAACTTTAGTTTCTATGCCATCCAGCCAAATCACTCCATACGTTGAATAGTGCAAAAGGAAGAGAAAACAGCGTACAGTATTGAAGTTACAGAGAAAGTTCAGGTAGATGAGTAAAGTGCATGGCCGCTGACAAGGTAAATGGAAAGATTAAAAGTTCTTCTTTAACATATAAGAGGCCTGTTCAAGAGTATCAGCTGATAGGATAGAAGCTGTCCTTGAGTCTGGAGATACATGCTCTCAAGTTTTGTATCTTCTGCCCAAAGTTAAAGACAAGATGAGAGGATGACTGGGATGGGAGGGATCCTTGATTATTTTGTCTGTTTTCCTGAGGCAGTGGGAAGTGTAGACAGAGACAATGGAGGGAAGTCTGATTTGTCTAATAGATTAGACCACATTACCAACCATTACCAACTCTGTGCAATTTTTTTGTGGTCTTGGGCAGAGCAGTTGCCATATCATAGTGAGTTTTACCTCAGTGGTTGGTAAGCTGTTGGAGAAGATCATGAGAGGCAGGATCTATGAACATTTGGTGAGATATAATACGATTAGGAATAGTCAGCATGGCTTTGTCAAGGGCAGGTCCAGCCTTACGAGCCTGATTGAATTTTTTGAGGATGTGACTAAAACACATTGCTGAAGGTAGAGCAGTAGATGTAGTGTATATGGATTTCAGCAAGGCATTTGATAAGGTACCCCATGCAAGGCTTATTGAGAAAGTAAGGAGGCATGGGATCCAAGAGGACATTGCTTTGTGGATCCAGAATTGGCTTGCCCACAGAAGGCAAAGAGTGGTTGTAGATGGGTCATATTTTGCATAGAGTTCAGTGACCAGTGGTGTGCCTCAGGGATCTGTTTGGGACCCTTACTCTTCGTGATTTTTATAAATGACCTGGATGAGGAAGGAGGGGGGAATGGGTTAGCAAGTTTGCTGATGACACAAAGGTTGGGGGTGTTGTGGATAGTGTGGAGGGCTGTCAGAGGTTACAGCGGGACATTGATAGGATGCAAAACTGGGCTGAGAAGTGGCAGATGGACTTCAACCCAGATAAGTGTGAAGTGGTTCATTTTGGTAAGTGGAATACAATGGCAGAATATAGTATTAATGGTAAGACTCTTGGCAGTGTGAAGGATCAGAGGGATCTTGAGGTCTGAGTCCATAGGACGCTCAAAGCACCTGTGCAGGTTGACTCTGTGGTTAAGAAGGCGTATGATGTACTGGCCTTCATCAATCGTGAAATTGAATTTAGGAGCCGAGAGGTAATGTTGCAACTATATAGGACCCTGGTCAGACCTCACTTGGAGTACTGTGCTCAGTTCTGGTCGCCTCAATACAGGAAGGATGTGGAAGCCATAGAAATGGTGCAATGGAGATTTACAAGGATGTTTCCTGGATTGGGGAGCATGCCTTATGAGAATAGGTTGAGTAAATTCGGCCTTTTCTCCTTGGAGCAACAAAAGATGAGAGGTGACTTGATAGAGGTGTATAAAATGATGAGAGATATTGATTGTGTGGCACAGGTTTAAGGTGCTGGGGAGTAGGTACAGAGGAGATGTCAGGGGTAAGTTTTTTTACTCAGAGAGTAGTGAGTTCGTGGAATGGGCTGCCGGCAACAGTAGTGGAGGCGGATACGATAGGGTCTTTTAAGAGACTTTTGGATAGATACATGGAGCTTAGAAAAATAGAGAGCTATGGGTAAGCCTAGTAATTTCTAAGGTTGGGACATGGTCGGCACAACTTTGAGGGCCAAAGGGCCTGTATTGTGCTGTAGGTTTTCTACGTTTCTATGTTTCTATTCTATGTTTACCTAGCTATAAAACATCTGAATCTTGAATGTAACGGTTTTAGTGCTAATGACCAGAATTAATGTATGTAAGGTTACGTGACTGAATATTGTTTAACAGCGAATTGACATGCTGTCCATTTGATAGAAGTAC
The DNA here is from genome assembly GCF_048418815.1 of Hemitrygon akajei. Lineage (NCBI taxonomy): Eukaryota > Metazoa > Chordata > Chondrichthyes > Myliobatiformes > Dasyatidae > Hemitrygon > Hemitrygon akajei. The sequence goes on from NC_133132.1 coordinate 154,669,324, forward strand.
AAGACAAATGCTAAAACATTATCTTTTAAAGTTTACCCAAAACAGAAATATCATAATTTTAAGATCTTAGTCTGGAAGTCTTTAATTGAATGAAGTTTTGAGGCCCTCCATTGCTCAGGGTCGACTATAGATGCTGCACCCCAACTCTGTACGTGATAAGCAAGCCAGGCCAGTGAAATTTGGAGAGAAAGGTACTGTCCATGTAATAGGCTCCCCCTCTCCACACAGCTGATGAATCCAAAGAAAACGGCAGAGACTGATACAGTTTGGCCCTGGTGGTGTTGCAGGAGTTGCTGGTCAGCATTGAACTCAACATAGGACTGCCTTAAGGACTCCGACTCCAGATTTTTCATTGTGGTTTACTCTTGAAGCCTTCCCCATGAGTGGGTATAGACTCAAGGCAGCAGAGGTAGGAGATCAGATTTTCCTTCTCCTAGATGAGCTGCCAACCATGGCTGATGAGTCCCATCCACCTGAGGCTACTGGTTTTAAGATGCCAGTAACCCACCTTTGCCCCTTCTCCTGTCAGTTCTTCTGGGTTTAGTAGCTAAACAACACATGAAAGCCAGGACCTGGATTTGTTTGAGACGCATGCCATTGGGAGTATTTAATATGTAGTGGGAGCTTATCCCCACTACCACCCCCAGCTATAACAACCTTAAGTGTTTTATAAATCCTATAAACCAACCATATTCACCATTGTCTCAGTTACATCCTTCATTAAACTAACACCATCAGAAGATCTAAATTATGTCCTAAGGCATCAGATATGAAATGAATAGATTGAAATGGGTTGCCACAACAAAAATAGTTTGTACAAGAAATGCCAAAAAGAACACCTGTGCTGATTTTTCCCCCTCGTATGTTCAGCGCATCTTATAAAGATTAACAGGCAGTGTCAGAAACATTTCTGTATCTGGCAAAATATGCTGATTTAAAATTGACATGTTTGGAGAAAGCCTGCATGAAAAAGATATTGACTTTAATTGTAGTGAATGGCCTGGACAGATTAAATAAAAATATTTAGAATTCACCATAAGTTTAGTCAAGGTAAAATGGTGTCAAACATCTGAAATACGTCACCTTCTCTTCAAATAGCCTCAGGATAATTTATTTCAAGGATGACTGTAGTATTAGAACGGGAATGTTTAAGATGAGTTGAAAATTTAGCTCTGTGGCACCTGCAGGTGTTAAGAATGCCCTATAATTCGAACATGGCATCTATAGACCAGCAAATCGTGAGGAGCGTCATCGTGTGCTCTCAAATGGTGAACGTATGCAGCAGAGACAAATCATGACGACAGTCATTGTACAAAGTATGACTTAGTGCCAACACTGCCAAATTGGACCTCAATGCCCTAATGTTTAGCTTTCATAACAGCAGCAGGAAGGACCCCCTCCCACTGCCTTCAGCCTCTGGACACCTACAATACTTAAAGAGATTTCTTTCCAATTTGTTGCTAATACATTTACAGGGTGTTATATATATGTGCGAAATGTTTCTGATCTTATGCCAAGATTCGATGGTTGCAAAAAGCAGAATTGTGTTATTTCTTCAAAATAATAGCAGAATAAAACCAGAAGACCATAAGACAAGAGAAGAATTAGGCCATTCAGCCCATTGAGCCTGCACTGTCATTCCATCATGGCTGATTTTTTATCCCTCTCAAACCCATTCTCCTGCCTTCTCCCAGTAACATTTGACACCCTTGCTAATCAGGGACCTATCAACCTCCACTTTAAAGATACCCAATAATTTAGCCTCCACAGCCATCTATGGAAATTAATTCCACAGATTCACCACTGTCTGGTTAAAGAAATTCCTTTTTTATCTCTGTTCTAAATGGACATTCCTCTATTCTGAGTCTGTGCTGTCTGGTTTTAGACTCTCCCACCACAGGAAACAACCTCTTCACATCCACTCTATCTAGGCCTTTCAATTTTCGATAGGTTTCAATGAGAACCGCCCCCTTGCAGCCTCCATTCTTCTAAACTCTGGTGTGTGAAGGCTCAGAGCCATCAAACGCTCCTGATATGTTAACCTTTTCATTCCCAGAATTATTTTTGTGAACCTCCTTTGAACCCTCTCCAATGCCAGCACATCTTTTCTTAGATAAGGGGCCCAAAACTGCTCACAATACTCCAGATGTGGTTTGACCGATGCCTTATGAAGCCTCAGCATTACATCCTTGCTTTTATATTCTGGTCCTCTCGAAAGGAATGCTAACATTGCATTTGCATTTCTCACCACCGACTCAACCTGCAAATTAACCTGTAGGGAGTTAACCTCTCAAGTCCTACATGAGTTCCCAAGTCACTCTGCACCTCTGATTTTTGAATTTTCTCCCTGTGAAGAAAATTGTCTGTGCCTTTATTCCTTCTATCAAAGTGCATGATCATACACTTCCCTGCACTATATTCCATCTGCTACTTCTTTGCCCATTCTCCCAATCTGTCTAACTCCTGTGCAGGCTCCCTACTTCCTCAACACTACTTATCCCTCTACCTATCTTTGTATCATCCACAAACTTGGTCACAAAACCATCAATTCCATCATCCAAATCATTGCCATATAATGAGAAAAGAAGTGGTCCCAAAACTGACCTCTGCAGAACATCACTAGTCAGCCAACCAGAAAAGGCTACCTTCACTCCCAATCTTTGTCTCCTGCCAGTTACCCAATCTTCTATCCATGCTAATATCTTTCCTGTAATACCATGGGCTCTTATCTTGTTAAGCAACATCATGTGAGGCACTCGTCAAAAGCCTTCTGAAAATCTAAGTAAACAACATTCCTTGACACTTCTTTGTCAGTTCTGCCTGTTATTACCTCAAATAATTCCAACAGATTTGTCAGGCAAGATTTCTCCTTAAGGAAATCATGCTGACATTGGACTCCAAGAGCCCCAAAACCTTATCCTTAATAATGAACTCCCAGCACCTTCCCAATCACTGAAGTCAGGCTAACTGGCATTTAATTTCCTTTCTTCTGCCTCCCTCCCTTCTTAAAGAGTGGAGTGATATTTACAATTTTTCAATCTTCTGGAACCACTCCAGAACCTAGTAATTCTTGGAAATTCTTTACTAATGCTTCCATGATCTTTTCAGCTACCTCTTTCAAAAATGTGGAATGTCCATCTGGTCCAGCTGACTTATCTACCTTCAGATCTTTCAGCTACCCAAGGACCTCTTCCTAGTAATTCTGCACTCACTTCTGCCCTTGACACTCAAATTTCTGGCATATGGATAATATATTTCACAGTGAAGACTGATGCAAAATACTTCCACCAAATTCATCCACCATTCCACAAATCATATAACCATATAACAATTACAGCATGGAAACAGGCCATCTTGGCCCTTCCAGTCCGTGCCGAACACTTACTCTCACCTAGTCCCACCTACCTGCACTCAGCCCATAACCCTCCATTCCTTTCCTGTCCATATACCTATCCAATTTTACTTTAAATGACAAAATCGAACTTGCCTCTACCACTTCTACTGGAAGCTCGTTCTACACAGCTAACACTCTCTGAGTAAAGAAGTTCCCTCTCGTGATATCCCTAAGCTTTTGCCCCTGAACTCTCAGCTCATGTCCTCTTGTTTGAATCTCCCCTACTCTCAATGGAAAAAGCCTATCCACGTCAACTCTATCTATCCCCCTCATAATTTTAAATACCTCCATCAAGTCCCCCCTCAACCTTCTATGCTCCAAAGAATAAAGACCTAACTTATTCAACCTAGACCTAACTTGTTCAACCTCAGTGCAATCCACTGCCTTCTGGCTAAAGAAACTTCTCTGCATCTTTGTTTTAAAATGGACACCCCTCTAACCTGAGGCTGTGTCCTCTTGTCCTCGACTCCCATACCATGGGAAACACTCTTTCCACATCTACTCTGTCTAGGCCTTTCAATATTCAAAAGATCTCACTGAGATCCAACCTCATCCTTCTAAATTACAGTGAGTGTAGAGAGCCATCAAACATTTCTCGTATGATAGCCCTTTCTTTGCTGGAATCATCCTTGTTTACCACCTATAAACATCTTTTCTTAGATGAGGAGCCCAAAACTGTTCACAATACCCAAGGCTAGGCCTCAGCAGTGCCTTATAAAGCCTCAGCATCACATCCTTCCTCTTGTATTCAAGACCTCTAGAAATTAATACTAACATTGCATTTGCCTTCCTCACCACCGACTCTTCCTGCAAGTTAACCTTTAGAGTGTTCTGCACAAGGACTAATCAGAATCAGGTTTATTATCAACAGCATGTGATGTGAAATTTGTTAACTTAGCAGCAGCAGTTCAATGTAATACATAATCTAGCAGAGAGAAAAAAAAAATAAAATAAAACATAATAATAGATGAACAAGTACAATCATACAATCTCTTCTCCCTCCTGCTGTCTGGGAAAAGGCTCCGAAGCATTTGGGCTCTCACGACCAGACTATGTAACAGTTTCTTCCTCCAAGCTATCAGACTCCTCAATACCCAAAGCCTGGACTGACACCTTGCCCTATTGTCCTATTTATAATTTATTGTAATGCCTGCACTGTTTTTGTGCACTTGATGTAGTCCTGTGTAGGTCTGTAGTCTAGTGTAGCTTTCTCTGTGTTGATTTTTTTTACGTAGTTCAGTCTAGTTTTTGTACTGTGTCATGTAACACCATGGTCCTGAAAAACGTTGTCTCATTTTTACTGTGTACTGTACCAGCAGTTATGGTTGAAATGACAATAAAAGTGACTTAACTTGACAAGTAAATCAATTATGTATACTGAATAGATTACTAAAAAATTTGCAAAAACAGAAATACTGTATAGTTAAAAAAGTGAGATAGTGTCCAAAGATTCAAAGTCCATTTAGGAATCAGATGGCAGAGGGGAAGAAGCTGTTCCTGAATCGCTGAGTGTGTGCCTTCAGGCTTCTGTACCTCCTTCCTAATGGTAACAGGGAGAAAAGGGCATGGCCTAGGTCCTAGAGGTCTTTAATAATGGACGCTGCCTTTCTGAGACACCGTTCCCTGAAAATGTCCTGGGTACTTTGTAGGCTTGTGCCTGAGATGGAGCTGACTAGATTTACAATCTTCTGCAGCTTCTTTCGGTCCTGTGCAGTAGCCCCTCCATACCAAACAGTGATGCAGCCTGTCAGAATGCGCTCCACAGTACAACTATAGAAGTTTTTGAGTGTATTTGTTGACATGCCAAATCACTTCAATCTCCTAATAAAGTATAGCCGCTGTCTTGTCTTCTTTATGACTGCATCAATGTGTTGGGACAGGTTAGATCCTCTAAGATCTTGACACACAGGAACTTGAAGCTGCTCACTCTCTCCACTTCTGATCCCTCTATGAGGATTGGTATGTGTTCTTTCATCTTACCCTTCCTGAAGTCCACAATCAGCTCTTTCGTCTTACTGACGTTGAGTGCCAGGTTGTTGCTGCGGCACAATTCCACTAATTGGCACATCTCACTCCTATACGCCCTCTCGTCACCACGTGAGATTCTACCAACAATGGTCGCATCGTCAGCAAATTTGTAGATGGTATTTGAGCTATGCCTAGCCACACAGTCATGTGTATACAGAGAGTAGAGCAGTGGGCTAAGTACACACCCTTGAGGTGCGCCAGTGTTGATTGTAAGTGAAGAGTATATGATGTCACCAATCCACACAGATTGTGGTCTTCCAGTTAGGAAGTCGAGGATCCAGTTACAGAGGGAGGTAAAGAGGGCCAGGTTATGCAACTTCTCAATCAGCATTGTGGGAACGATGGTATTAAATGCTGAGCTATAGTCAATGAACAGCATCCTGACGTAGGTGTTTGTGTTGTCCAGGTGGTCTAAAGCCATGTGAAGAGCCATGGATATTGTTTCTGCCGTTGACCTATTGTGACGCTTGTTACGCACCCCATAACTGGGTGTCTTACCAGCAAAGATAGAAGTATCCGTTGGAGTCTGGTACTATTTTCAAAACAGTGTTTATTAGTAAAATATACAAATCAGTATCAACAATGCAAATATACAGACAATACACATTAGCAATACTAAACCTAAAAGTGTGGGTATAATAATAATAATCAATAATAAACAAGCTCTATTGTTGTCTAGGGGATAATGAATTGTCATATGTGAGTATAAAGTTCAGTTCAGTTCATACAGGCTGAGGTAGTTGTTGGTCGATGTGTTGCAATTGTTGGAGAGAGAGAGAGAGAGAGAGAGATCAAACAGTGACAGCCAGTCAAACCTTCCTTTACGATCTTGATCCGTCGATGTGTTGTTGTGGCCATTCAGGTATGACCCCTCTGTCCTTTAGCTAGACCGTTCTTCTATGGTGGACTCGTCACCCAGGCAAGGGTGGACACACACACAAGCCCCCACTGGCCTCGCTATAAACACTGTGAGTTCAAATTTGACTGATCCTTTGTTCGGTCTCCGATGCCCCACACTTTTTTCGTGGGTTCCAACACTTAAACAGTGCTCACTAGTGTGTCTCTTGGTGCGTCTCCTGGTGTGTCTGAGGGGTGTCTCCCCAGACCTCACTTTTATCCCTACTCACGGGGTCTCAGGTGTCAATCAGTTTTGAATGGCTTAGCCCATCAAACCAGCCCACTCCGGCTGTCCACTGAGGAATTTTAATGAACAGAATAGTACCAAGTAAACAGCCCTCTCCGGAGCCTTGAGTCTTACAAGAGTCATAATATGGTCTCTCTCCCCCTGTGTTATCTCGCCCTTGTCTGAAGCAAATGTTCCAGTCCCAGTATGTTTTGTTCCAACTCTTTCTCTCTTAACAGCCTGGCAACAGTAACGGTTTGTAATTCTCCCAGGGGAGGGGGACATGGGCAACCTTGCACCCTTCTGCCCATCAGAGCTGTTCATCCTTCGTAACACACTAGACAAATTGCAATGGGTCCAGGTCCTTGCTGAGGCAGGAGTTCAGTCTAGTCATAACCAACCTCTCAAAGCATTTCATCACTGTCAATGTGAGTGCCACCAGGTGATAGTCATTAAGGCAGCCCACGTTATTCTTCTTTGGCACTGGTATAATTGTTGCTTTTTTGAAGCAAGTGGGAACTTCTGCCCTTTGCATCTCAAATTTTGGATTTTCTCCCCATTTAAAAAATAGTCTGCACATTTATTTCTTCTACTAAAGTGCATGACCATGCATTTTCCAACACTGTATTTCATTTGACACTTTCTTGCCCATTCTCCTAATTTGTCTAAGTCCTACTGCAGCCTACCTGTTTCCTCAACACTTCCTGCCCCTCTACCAATCTCCCAACTTTCAGTTGCACTGTCAAATTCATCAACTTTCCCAACTAAAGCCCTTGCTATGTTATTTTCACTTTAACTTTGCTAGATGTGCATCTTGCACTGTGTAGTTTGCAGTGTACTCACACATCCCTTTGTTAGTGTCTGTGATGGCCTACTCTGTACTGTTTAACTCTTTCCTCTCACTGTTTAGTCCAGTAACTGTTGGTGCAGTTCATGATATTTTCTGACATTCAGGTTCATACTCGTCTCCAATGTGTTGCTTCTTTGCAACCACATATCAATTAAATAGAAGCATGCGTGCAGGAGATGGCTTTAACTGGTGTATTCACATTGCAGCGGGAGAGAGAGAACAATGCACATGCACAGACAGCAGATCACGTGCATGTGTAGACCAATACGCACAAGTAGGCACACATCAATATGCATGCATAAACAACAGTTTATACGTAGTGCTAAGGGGAATCTTTGCTCTAAAAGAAATAGATCCATACATTACATGCCTTATTCCTTATGCTGTGTGTATTCAAATATAACAGCTGTAGTCCAGCATTCATCACCTTTTTTGTCTCTGCCCCCATGATACAGTTTAACTCATCTGGCTAATTGCAACCTTGCCCTACTGTCCGCCTGTCCTTCTTCACAGTCTCACTACACATTGCATCTACTTGCATACCAACTGCCCATCCTCAGCCCCATCACTCCAATTCCCACCCCACTTGCCAAATAAGTTTAAACCCTCCCCAACAGCTCTAGCAAACCTGCCTGTGAGGACATTAGTCCCCCTCAGGTTCAGGTGTAACATGTTCTTTTTTGCACAGGTCATACCTTCCCCAGAACAGATCTCAATTATCCAGAATTCTGAAATCCTATCCCCTGCACCAGTTCTTCAGCCGTACATTCATCTGCATATGGGAAGAATGAGAAGAGGCCACACAAAGCAGGTGTATTTTGTAATTAAAGGAAGAGGAGCATAGAAAGAGAATGGCTAACCAGTGAAGGTCTTCAATTCTTCTCACTGCAGGTTTCCAGAAGGCTCTACTGCCTTAAAAAGATGCAGCAATGTTAATGCACTCACTTACACCCTGAAACAAGACAGGTTTGGAATTGTCAGTTATTGTTTGGATCACTGAAGTTACCAAAAAGCAAAGTATTGAAATACTGGAGATATGAAGCGAAAACACAATTTTGGAAAATCTCAGGCAGTGTCTTTTGGGAGAGAACAATAAAATTAATGTTTCAGGTCAATGACCTTTCATCAGTGGTGATCAACTTTTACAGTTCTAATTTATTTCAGGCTGGAACTTGTGACAGCTCCAATATAGCACAGTTTACGATATAAAAAAAGCCATTAACAACCTGGATGCTCTTAAAATATGGAATTCACCTTAATAAAATATGGAAGTGACAGCAACACTTGGCTCTGTGAACATTGCAGGGCACTCTTCACTGATGCATATCACAGTGAGGGCACAACCCGTGAATTAAGAAATTCACTTTAACTGTTTCCCTCGTTAGCAGCTGAATATTTTTTACAACTTGATTTAGTTTCTATTTCAGATTTCATTCATCTTCTGTTTTTGCTTTTCAATTGCCGTTGCATGCTTTAAAGTTAAAAGTGGAGAAAGATGGACTGCTAAGGGTCCAGCACGGAATTAAGTGATAAGTCCTAGATTGTTGAAACAAAGATCCAAGAGAGACAAAATGGGTAACTGGTCTGCCTCTATACTCTAAACATCCATCATCTGTGTTTGCAAACTAGTTTCATAGAGTAATCTTTTTGGTCTTTGCTGAATATGTAAGTTATAAAATAAAGCAAAGTACTTTAAATTAACACAAATGATTCACTATAAATTTATTGAGACAAATAGTCAATACAATTTAGGTTTATTTCAATCCAATAAGGTAACAACTGTATTATACTCCAGCCATTTTGAATTTTAATGGAAGATCTCTTGATGATAGTGGAAATTTAAAAAATATATATCTTGCTGTTAGAATTTTCCATTTTTTACACTTATTGTTACCCAAGTAAACTAGTTTCTTTGTTTCCATATAATTAAAAATACTTGGTAGTTTCAGAACTTTATGTTTAATAAATTAAAAGGTAATCAACACCAGCATTCATTATCTGTGGATTTTCACTGTTCCAAGTTTTTTTCTAATGTAGATCTGATTGGTGGGTTGTATGTTCATTGTGTACCGTGTACTGATTGGAAAACAAATAACACCTAACTTCATATATCAGACTCGCAGAGGAGAAAGTACAAGTGAGCTTATGTGCATATAGAAGTTAGCTTATGTTCTTGCATTGTGTTCTTGCCCAAGTCGAAATTTACAAGAAAAAAAAAGCATAGCTAACTACAGTTAACCCAAGGCTAAACAGCATAAGTGTTGTAAGGATTTAATACTGAGGCAAATCTTATTGCAAACTTGCATTGAGTTAAAAAAATATGTTTATCACGGAGCAAATTATCCAGTTAGTTCAGAGATGTGAAAGTCCGTAAGGTGCGAATTGATTCATCATTTGCCTCAGATAAAATACTTGCTCTCCGTCTTCCTGTTATTCTTGAGAACATTATGGCTTTGTGTACTGAACTTGCCACAGAAAGTGAGAACTCAAACTTCATGGCATGAGTACAATTCTAATGATGTGATCTTTATCAAACAATGCCAGTAAACCTCTCTCGCACAGGAAAATAGCAACTTAATCTGGATCCTCACCAGGAAAACTGCACCTTTTCTTACCTTTCCATTCATCCCACTTTTTACTTTCTTGATCTTCCTTCCACCTTTGCTGTTACAGTACCTGCTTAGATATGCTCGTTCACTCTCATTCCTCATTTTCTTTCTCAAAGTCGATTGGTTAAAGGTTGTTGATCCAGATTTCCAGCATTTGCAATCTCTCTCATGTCTTGATTAAAGAATTTGATTGTTGGTCACATTGACTTACTAACATCCCTGTTGTCTCACTGTCCTCGCAATGCAGCCATCAGGACACATTTCCATGTTATGGTGCAAATTATGTTTGATTTGAAATGTGAGGACATCTTTCTAATATTGCATACCATGCATTTCCCTATTACATCAAAATTTTGTCCAATGATTTCATACTTGCAGACATGAGAGAAGAACGAAGTATGGGAGTATAGCTTGAATAAATACAGGAAGTTTGTTTTCAACTGAGTTTTGCTTCAGCAAGTTTTGTAAAGGTACTTAGCAAATTACTTTGGTCAAAAACAGAAAAAAAGTCAGTTTACAATTCAGAAGGAGGCCATATCTACAAGGTTTATGTTTTAAATTTAGAGATACAGCACCGATCAGGCCCTCCCAGTCAGATAAGCCCCACTGCCCTGCAACCCAACTATTTAACACTAGAATTGTTACAGGACAATTCACAATGACCAATTTACCTACTAATCAGTATGCCTTTGGAACATGGGAGGAAAACAGAGTCCCCACAGGAATCTCATGCACTCTGGGGAGAACATACAGACAACATCGGAATTGAACTCCAAACTCCAGAACACCCCGAGATGTAATAGCATTCTGATAACTGCTATGCTACCCTGATGCCCTAAAGTTGTGAGTATAAAATAAAAATTTCAGGGAATAATACTTTTGTATAGAATTTGAAAGGATTTGATATTTACAAGGAGGTAGGTGAATAATTTTCAATACTAGCACTTGGTTCCACGTCAATTAGACTTCAGACAATTAGCTTTCAGAAAGCTAAAATGATAATTATTCGGCACTATTGATTAACTTTTAAAGGACATAGTTTCCATAGAGGTATCTATGCATATCGCCAGGAGCTTACAGATCCATCTTTTCTGTATAGCATGTTATTTGTAGATTACCATACTAATGCTAAACCTCTCACTGTTACAGGTGGAAGTTACCATTTGCTTCAAAAAGGCAACAATTATACCAGTGCCTAAAAAGAATAATGTGGGCTGCCTTAATGACAATCGCCTGGTAGCAATCACATCGACAATGATGAAATGCTTTGAGAGGTTGGTCATGATTAGACTGAACTCCTGCCTCAGCAAAGACCTGGACCCACTACAATTTGCCTATTGCACAATAGGTCAATGGCAGACACAATCTCAATGGCTCTTCGCACGGCCTTAGATAACCTGGACAATACAAACACCTATGTCAGGATGTTTCTTATTGACTATAGCTGAGCATTTAGCACCATCATTCCCACAATCCTGATTGAGAAGTTACAGAACCTGGGCCTCTGTATCTCCCTCTGTAACTGGATCCTCGACTTCCTAACTGTAAGACCACAATCTGTGTGGATTGGTGACATCATATACTCTTCGCTTACAATCAACACTGGTGCACCTCAAGGGTGTGTACTTAGCCCACTGCTCTACTCTCTGTATACACATGACTGTGTGGCTAGGCATAGCTCAAGTACCATCTACAAATTTGCTGATGATACAACCATTATTGGTAAAGTCTCAGATGGAGACGAGAGGGCGTACAGGAGTGAAATTTGCCAACTAGTGGAATGGTGCCGCAGCAACAACCTTGCACTCAACATCAATAAAACAAAAGAGCTGATTGTGGACTTCAGGAAGGGTAAAATGAAAGAACACATACCAATCCTCATAGAGGGATCAGAAGTGGAGAGAGTGATCAGTTTCAAGTTCCTGGGTGTCAAGATCTCTTAGGACCTTAACTGGTCCGAACATATTGATACACCTATGAAGAAGGCAAGACAGCGACTATACTACATTTGGAGTTTGAAGAGATTTGGTATGTCAACAATGACACTCAAAAACCTCTATAAATATACCATGGAGAGTATTCTGATAGGCTGCATCACTTTTTGGTAAGGGGGAGGGGCTACTGCACAGGACCAAAAGAAGCTGCAGAGGTTTATAAATTTAGTCGGCTCCATCTTGGGTACTCACCTACAAATAACCCAAGACATCTTCAAGGTGTGGTGTCTCAGAAAGGCAGTGTCCATAATTAACAACCCCCAGCACCCAGGGCATGCCCTTTTCTCACCGTTACCATCAGGTAGGAGATACAGAAGCCTGAAGGCACACACCCAGCGATTCAGAAACAGCTTCTTCCCCTCTGCCGTCTGATTCCTAAATGGACATTGAACCCATGAACACAACCTCACTTATTAAATATATATTAATTCTATTTTTGCATGATTTTTAATCTATTCAATATACTTATACTGTAATTGATTTACTTATTTATTTATCTTTATTTTTTTCTCTTCTATATTATGTGTTGCGTTGAACTGCTCCTGCTAAGTTCACAAATTTCACGACACAATCCAGTGATAATAAACCTAATTCAGATTCTGATTCAGCTTCTAATGGCACGAAAGGGAATGAAGTTTTTGTGAGAGTAATCTAAAATATGGAAGCCGAAACATTCAGAGTTGTAGAGTCTAATTTTTAGCCTTGGACAATAGTTTGTTTAATGAATCAGGAATGGTGAGTCAGGTGATGGAGCTTTCAGGCCATCGTAGCTGGATTCTTGAGTAACCACATTGCTCCAAATTGATATGTGTTTACAACACACAATTTTTTTTCCTTATTTCATTACACCCCACCCTATCAGGACAACAAATTTGTAAATACACTTCAATATGTGGTTTTCTGAGGAAGTTCATTGTTTTGTTAGAATCTGGTATGTGAGAATAAAATAGATATTGGTACTATTTTCAACTATATTTCAAACAGCATTTCCACAATATTCAACAAAATAAGCCATAGTTTGCCAAATTCATGATGTAGTTTTTTGAGATATGACATTTTTTGAGATATTCAATATAAATATTGAATTATATTTAACATTCTGTTAATTGCTGACATTGCATTGCACAACAAGGATCTCAGCCAGCCATTTTCTCAAGAACATTTTGATTTATTTGAACTAATCACGCAAGTTACATACTTTTTTCTCAATGCAGCCAGTCCTAAGTGACTGGGGACTATTTGGGAGAAAATAAAGTTTTCTTAAAGCAACTTTTTCACTTTTTTACAGCCTGATTTGTTTTATTTGGGTGCTAATATTGATGAATGGTATTTCTGTTTCAAATCTTAGATTCCAGTTAAAATTAATTAAAAAACTGCAGGTTCTTAGCTGACATATAATGTCCATATGGCATACGGATAACTAACTTACCACTATAATTACCATGCCTGTACACACCACTTCCTTGAACTGTTTAATCAGAGTGCAGAAATAGGTCTGAAAAGCAGACTTCATAGTTCTGTTGCACTTATTGCAACAAAATCCAAAATGTTTATGGTTCTTAATTTTGGCCTTTTTTGTGCTACTAATGGCATCCACTCTAATTTTATATAATATTTTGGTCACTGCTTTAACAAAGGAAATGTTGATATGGCACTGTTCCCAAACCTGCAATATAAAGGCAGCATATAATAGATATCCATAGTTTTCAACAATGAAAGCAAGTTAGCAGCTTCTGTACCCTGAGCCAATAGAAGCTGTGTTGCCAATCAGTACACGGCATCGATTTTCATTCCATGCTGTGCTATGTACCAAGAGACAAATATATTCAAGCATGACAAAACAAATCTAGTGTATTAAATAACTTTGGCCTTCTAATAAGACAATCCCATATATCATATTGTCAATTCAAACAGCTGTTTGAAAACCAATCTTCTGTCAATCAAAACAATTCTGTCTACTAAATTGACAATAGAGGCACCTATTAACGTTTAATCTAACAAAGAGAATCAGAGCTATGAGGCTTCTTATTATAAAACAAGCTTTTGCTTGCATGAAGAACTAGCTTGCAGAGCTTGGTGTCTGAAATGTTGTACAGTTCTTGGTCTTGTGTAATCATTTAAATATAATATCTAAACTGGAGCTGATCAGAAATGTTACATTCTAGTATGTTTCAAAATTAGTTAGTGATGGATGTTTCCTGTAGTGGGCGAATCTAGGACCAGAAGGCACAGTTTCACAATACAATTACATCCCTTTAGAACAGAGATAAGGAGGATTTTTTTTAGCCAGAGAGTGGTGAATCTGTGGAATTTATTGCCACAAATAGCTGTGGAGGCCAGGATACTGGGTATATTTAAAGCGGAGGTTGATAGGTTGACAGGTTCTTGATTAGTCAGGACGTCAAAAGTTATGGGACAGAGGCTGGAGAATGAGGTTGAGAGGATATTAAATCATCCATGATAGAATGGTAGAGCAGACTCGATGGACCAAATGGCCTAATTTGCTCCTATGTATGTCTTGTGGTCTTAAGGTACAATTTTATAAACAGCTGGATGGTAAAATATTTATAAGCTTGAGATATTTTAGCAGATTTGCTAAATCAGTGCGCTTAGGGCTGCTTTTTCAACACAGTATTCAGTAAAGAGGGAATTTGTCAAAATAGTAAAAAGAGAACCCACCAAGATGATCTCTCTTGTGAGAGAACTAAGTTGGAAAAAAGGATATGAAAACTCTTTAGCCATTAAAGGAGATAATCAAGTTCAAGTTTCAAGTTCCTGGGTGTCAAGATGTCTGAAAGTTTATCTTTGGTCCAACATATTAATGCAACTAAAAACAAGCAGCTATATTTCAATATGAGTCTGAGGAGACTTGGTACATCACCTAAGACACCCGCAAATTTCTACGTGTTTATCGTGGAGAGTATTCTAACTAGTTGCACAACCATCTGAGGAGCCACTAGCTGCAGAACGTTGTAAACTCAGCCAGCTCCATCATGGACACTTGTCTCACCAGCATCAAGGACACTTCAAAAGGTGATACCTCAAGAAGGCAGAATAAAGGACTCCCATCACCCAGAACACACCCTCTTCTCATTGTTACCACCAGGGAGGAGGTACAAGAAACTGAAGACACACACGCAATATTTCAGAACAGCTTCTCCCCCTCTGCCATCAGATTTCTGAATAGACAATGAACCCATGAACACTACCTCACTATTTTTCCTCTCTTTTTTGCACTACTTACTTGATTTAATTTTTACATATACATATAGTTTAAAAAAATTATTATGTACTGCTGCCACAAAACAACATATTTCACAACATATGCCAATGATGTTAAATGTGATTCTGATTCTGATTCTGACAGCAGGATGGGTTTTCAAAGCTCTGCATTCAGGCATCTTGGTTCAATTGATTGTCATTATAAATTCATGCCTGTTAGTGTACATATATGTACAGGGACCCATAAGATCTTCATCAGTAGGCCCAGCAAAATCTAATTAATCAAAATGAAAATGTTAATCTAGTCATTCAGGGTGGTGGGGTGGAGATATGTCTCTATCAAAGGTGCTCCTTCCCTCCACTAGACTGCAGGTCACCCTTGGGCGAGGTGTAGCACCTGCTTAACTCTCCCTACTCTCCACCCCCCACCCAATCAGGGTCACGTGAAGCCATGGAGCAGGTGTTGGATGGCTGTTTGAGCAGCCGGTGCACATCATGTCCTTGTTATGCGACCACTGATGCCTGGCTGACAATCTCTGAGGAGTATTGATAATGGCTGGGGTCACCTATCTTGTAAAGACACTGCCCAGAAGGAGGCACCAGCAAACCACTTCTGTAGAAAAATTTGGCAAAAAAAAATCATGGTCAAGACCATGATTGTCCGTGTCATACGACATGGCACATAATAATGATGACGATGATGATGATGAACCCAGTCATTGTTTCAAGTTAAATCTAACTGTAGGGTAAATAAATAGACAATAAGAGCATTATACAAAATTATTAACAGTTAAAGTTATTTTCTGCATAATTAGATGTGACTATTTATGTATGGTTTTGATTAACCAAATTATAACATAAGACCATAAGATACAGGAGCAGAATTTGGCCATTTGGCCCATCGAGTCTGCTCTGCCATTTCATCATGGCTGATCTAATTTTCCTCTCAGCCCCAAGCTCCTGCCTTCATGCCCTGACCAATCAAGAATCTCTCAACCCCTGCCTTAAATATACACAAAGACTTGGCTTCCACAACTGCCTGTGGCAAAGAGTTCCGCAGATTCACTACTCTCTGGTTAAAGAAATTCCTCCTCATCTCTGTACTAAAAGGACTCCGTTCTATTCTTAGACACTTCCACCACAGGAAGCATCCTCTCCACATCCACTCTTTCAAGGCCTTTCACTATTCAATAGGTTTCAATGCGGCCAGCCCTCAATCTTCTGAATTCTAGTGGACAGAATCCATGTAATATGTGGATGTTGTAGTTTATAGTAGTTAAGTTACCAGAATAGTAATACAGAGGCATGGATCAACAGAACAAGTTCAAATCCACCATGGCAGTTATGAGTTAATCATGAGAAAAGACTGCCAAGTAGTTACAAAATCAAACTTGGTGTCTGAAAATAAAGAAACTGTCCCACTCTGAAGAGAGTAATATGTGCAATATGACTTTGCTTTACATATTTAGTACAGAACTTTCCAGAAGCTGTCAGAATATGTGAATGAAAGCCAGAATAAATCCCTGACAATGCAAGTTTTTCTTTTCAGTAATAAAGTTTACTTGTTGTTTGTTTGAATTACTGTTTATCCAGTGTCTCTCAGCAAGAGACTGACTTCCTTCTAATTTATGTTTCTTTAAGATCTTGAACATAATTCAAAACCTTGAGCAGCATTTACCTCCATTACTCTGCAAATTCAGCAAGCCATGATTCTTGATATCCAACAGTCAGCCATATTACAGTACTTTCAATTAGGTTCTGGCAGGTTTCCATCTACATTGATGTGTCAATCTTGTCATAAGAAGCAAAACAGTATTGCCTGCTATGGCTGGTTCCTTCCAGAGCAGCCAGGGGAAGAAGGTGTTCCCTTTTCAAAGTATCAAAGATCCTGGCTGCAGGGAATTAATTAATCTGTCATTGATTAAATTCTGTAAATGTTATACGAATATCAAGTTAAAGGATAAAAAAGGGCTGTATTTGTAAAATAAATATACAGCTTCACAAATGGCTCTTATTCTTATAATCTGCTTAAAGTGTTGTTCTCTGAAAACTTAAAGCACACTCAGCTGAACAAACATAACCAAAACAGCTTTGAAATCAGTGGGATTGGCATGTTGGTCTAAAAGCTAGATGCAGTGGCAGGGATCTCAGAAGACCAGAAAAGGCCCCTCTCTGTCATACTGCAGGCCACTGAGGATTTACCTGACATGTGTACAACTGGTAGAGTCCAGAAATTTTAACGGAAAATACTTACTTCCACCATATTGACTGATGCCTCCATGAAATTAGAAGAGTAAGATCACAATTTCTGGTTTCCAGCCTCCCTTTACAGATTCCAAATGGTTTGCACCAAACTGATCCCTTTGTATCACAGGCTGCTATGGATACTCCAATGTACAGAATCACGAGAGAATGCAGAGGTTTATAGACTCAACCAGCTCCATCGTGGACAAAATCCTCCCCACCATCAATGACACATTCAGGAGTTGGTGCCTCAGGAAGGCAGCAGCCATCATTAAGACCCTCACCATCTCAGACATGCCCACTCTCATTGCTACTGTTAGGGAGGCAGTACAGCAGTTTGAAGATCTGCATTTCACAATTCAGGGACAGCTGCTTCTGTTTTTGCTTTATGGCACTCAGAAATGACACATGATTCAGGACGGAGCAAACCAGCTTACTGTCATTCCAACCACTGTAAGAAACATTCAGTCCCTTGACTATCGGCACACGGCTGCAGTTCATCAGTAAAATGCACTGCAGCAGCTCACCAAGAATTCTCCTGTGCTAGGGTACACCCCAATACAGGGCTGCAGCAGCTCAAAGCAAAGACAATTAGAAATGGTCATTAATGATGGGAATCATTGCAGTCCATTCAAAGTAGTCCAGACACTCTCCTTCCCAATGAAGAGGCCAAAGCTACTCAAGGAGGAGAATGTTCATGCAAGCACTGCACTCCAAAGTTGATAAAAATCCGCATTTGTAGTGTATAAATAATAGGTGCTATGCAGTCAAACTTTGTGGCTGTGCATTGTTCCTCATATAGTTCACTTCAATGCCGCATACACACTGTTAATGCAATTTGCATTTTTCAACTGCCCTCTCTTTCCTCAACGCTCGCCACACAAGGAGTCTGTTTTGTCCTGCAGTGTTTCTACTTCCTCCAGATCCATCCCAGTTCTGAGATAAAGTTCTCACCTTACATAATCCCTAAAAAGGCTTTAAACACAAAATACAATTATCTTGGTGTGTTAATATTCTTACTATTGTTAGATAGGTCTTGCATTCGAATAATTGTTATAGACTGTGAAACAGTACCATCCTGTGGCAAGGTTCAATTTTAGTGAGGCGCTTCCAGGTGGGGGTCAAGTGCAGATGGCACAAAACAGCTTAACTCCTACCTCAACCAAAGAGGACAAAACTTGCATGTGTACTTTTGAAAATAAAACTAAGCATGGAGAAGATGAGTTTGATTGTAGGTGAAGTATGATCTTAAGTTTGGATTGTGCAAAATTCAAGTGCTTATATTTACTTATTTAGAGATACAGTATGGTAACAGGCCCTTCTGGCCGAATTACACCAATTAGCCTTACTAACTGAAATGTGGGAGAAAACCGGGTCATCCAGCACAAACCCGAGCAGTCACAGAGAGAACATACAAACTCCTTCCAGCCAAGAACCTGAGTTGCCGCACTGCAACAGCATTACACTAACAGCTCCCCTACTGTGCTCCACCCCTTTCCCCATGCTATATCTGTGCATGATATTCTTAGATACAACCAAACTTTTCCTTCCGAAATTTAGAATTCCCTAATGCTCCACTGGAAACCGGATCATCTTGTGGGACACTGTAATTTCTGGAACCAAATTTAAATTAATATATCAAATCAGCTTATTTTTGTCTGAACATTTATAACATAAATTTTATACTTGTCCCTGGTCATGTCAATTGCATTCATGTATGTACATTTGTTTTGTAGCATTCAGGAACACTGTGTGCTGCAACCCCAGATATCTCCCATTAACTGTCATGCATATATTTTTGCTGATTTCTCAAACGGATTTAGAAGGCTGGAAAACTCATAGGCTTTAGCCCCTGCTGCAGCTTTCTATCATTTCTGCAGTCACTGAAGTCATGAGGAAGACATTAACCTGTCAGCAGCATTGACGAACGGTTTGTGTTGTCCAAAAACAATGATTACATCTCAGTCTCGCTGATAGGCACGTCACGCACTTTTTGAAAATGAAGGTATGGTGACATTCATTTTCATCAGATAATTCCTTGCAACATATTAAACATTTGTCTCACCTGCTTGATTATGACACGTTACAAGTGTGAAACACATTTTTCAAAGTAAAACATTTAGAAAGTGTAGAACTTAGACATTCTTCCAGGATGTTTCAACTAGCAACAAAATCTGTGTTTTAAGCTATGATTACAAAATCAGAAAGGTCACAGCTTACAGGACCAGAAGCCCTGCCAATATTTCAAAAGGCTTTTGACAAGGTCCCACACAGGAGATTAGTGTGCAAACTTAAAGCACACGGTATTGGGGGTATGGTCTTGATGTGGATAGAGAATTGGTTGGCAAACAGGAAGCAAAGAGTGGGAGTAAACGGGACCTTTTCAGAATGGCAGGCAGTGACTAGTGAGGTACAGCAAGGCTCAGTGCTGGGACCCCAGTGGTTTACAATATATATTAATGATTTAGACGAGGGAATTAAATGCAGCGTCTCCAAGTTTGCAGATGACACGAAGCTGGGCGGCGGTGTTAGCTGTGAGGAGGATGCTAAGAGGACTTAGGTGTGACTTGGATAGGTTCGGTGAGTGGGCAAATTCATGGTAGATGCAATTTAATGTGGATAAATGTGAGGTTATCCACTTTGGTTGCAAGAACAGGAAAACAGATTATTATCTGAACGGTGGCCAATTAGGAAAATGGGAGATGCAACGAGACCTGGGTTTCATTGTACACCAGTCATTGAAGGTGGGCATGCAGGTACAGCATGCAGTGAAAAAGGCGAATGGTATGTTGGCATTCATAGCAAAAGGATTCGAGTACAGGAGCAGGGATGTTCTACTGCAGTTGTACAAGGCCTTGGTGAGACCGCACCTAGAGTATTGTGTGCAGTTTTGGTCCCCTAATCTGAGGAAAGACATTCTTGCCATAGAGGGAGTACAGAGAAGGTTCACCGGATTGATTCCTGGGATGGCAGGACTTTCATGTGAAGAAAGACTGGATCAACTAGGCTTATACTCAGTGGAATTTAGAAGATTGAGGGGGTATCTTATTGAAACATATAAAATTCTAAAGGGATTAGACAGGCTAGATGCAGGAAGATTGTTTCCGATGTTGGGGAAGTCCAGAACGAGAGGTCACAGTTTAAAGATAAAGGGGAAGCCTTTTAGGACCGAGATGAGGAAAAACTTCTTCACACAGAGAGTGGTGAATCTGTGGAATTCTCTGCCACAGGAAACAGTTGAGGCCGGTTCATTGGCTATATTTAAGAGAAAGTTAGATATGGCCCTTGTGGTTAAAGGGATCGGGGGTATGGAGATAAAGTAGGTATAGGGTTCTGAGTTGGATGATCAGCCATGATCATACTGAATGGCGGTGCAGGCTCGAAGGGCAGAATGGCCTACTCCTGCACCTATTTTCTATGTTTCTATGTTTATCATCAGTCAGAAGTACTTTTAAGTTTTTATAGGCTTATCTGCAAATACTTTGATACAAAAAAAATCTATTGTCAGTATTATTGGAGGCCTTGTAGAGTACATTCATATAGTTATGCAAATTAAAAGTTGATTCTTTTAATAACATTGTTAATTTTTAAGTCATCAGGGTGCCAGATTACTTAGGTTTTTCTGGTGCCTTTATAGGATTTTTTGCTGTTATACCCAAAACTTCAATCCAACATAAAAAATTATGCACATGATGTTACAGTCTGGAGAGAATAGAACCTAATATTTTATTTACAAAGATTAATTTAGTTCCATTGGCAACATTGTTAAATATTGTGAGAAAGATTGTTTTTGTTTATTTATTGAAGGTACATAATAATGAGCCATACAAGATGCTGGTACCATTGTAGATAGTGTAGAATTTTGTTAATGGTCACAAAAGGGCATTAACAAGATGCAGAGCTGGGCTGGTAAGTGGCAGATGGAGGTCAATCCAGAAAAGTGTGAAATGATACACTTTGCTAGGTTGAACTTGAAGGCAGAGTACTAAGTTTATGGCAGGATTCTTAGTAGTGTAGAGGAACAGAGGGTGCTTGGGGTCCAAAACCATAGATCCCTCAAAGTGGCTGCACAAGTTGACAGGGTTGTTAAGAAGGCATATGGTGAGCTGGCCTTCATTGGTCTGATTAGACCACACTTGGAATATTCTGCTCAGTTCTTGTCACCACAGGATGTGGAAGCTTTAGAAAGGGTGCAGAAGAGATTTACCAGGATGCTGATCGGGTTAGAGATTGTGTCATAGAGTCATAGAGAAATACAGGACAGAAACAGGCCTGTTGGCCCATCTAGTCCTTACCAAAACCATTTAAACTGTCTATTCCCATCAAACTGCACGGCGACCATAGCCCTCCATATCCCTACTATCCATGTATCTATCCAAACTTCTCTTAAACATTGAAATCGAGCTTGCATGCACCACCACTTGTGGTGGCAGCTCATTCCACACTCTCATGACCCTCTGAGTGAAGCAGTTTCATCTTATGTTCCCCATAAACTTCTCACCTTTAACGCTTAATCCATGACCTCTGGTGTATTCCCACCCAACCTCAGTGGAGAAAGCCTGCTTGCATTTATCCTATCTATACCCCTCATAACTTTGTATACTCCTATCAAATCTCCCCTCAGTCTTCTACATTCTAAGGAATACAGTCCTAACCTATTCAATCTTTCCTTATAACTCAGGTCCTCCAGACCCGGCAACATCCTTGTAAATGTTCTCTGCACTCTTTCAACCTTGTTTTCTGTACAAAACTGCACACAATACTTCAAAATAGATCTCACCAACGTCTTTTACAACTTCGACATAACATCCCATCTTCTGTATTCAATACATTGACTTATGAAGGCGGATGTGCCAAAAGCTTTCTTTATGACCCTATATACCTGTGACGCCATTTTCAATGAACAATGGACCAGTATTCCTAGATCCCTTTGTTCCACCACACTCCTCAGTACGCTGTTGTTTACTGTGTAAGATCTGCCCTGACTGGTCCTACCAAAGTGCAAAACCTCGCACTTGTTTGCATTAAATTCCGTCTGCCACTTTTCCAGCTGTTGCAGATCCCTCTGCAAGCCATGATAGACTTCCTCGATGTCCACTACATCCCCAATTTTGGTGCTATCTGCACATTTGCTGATCAGGTTAACTACATTATCATCCAGATCATTGACAGAGATGATAAACAACAAAGGACCCAGCACTGATCCCTGTGGCACTCCAATAGTCACTGGCCTCCAGTCAGAGAGGCAACCCTCTACTACCACTCTCTGGCTTCTCCCACAAAGCTAATGTCGAATCCAGTTTATTAGCTCATCCTGAATACCAAGTGACTGAACTTTCTTGATCAGCCTCCCAGGCGGGATCTTGTGAAATACCTTACAAAAGTCCAGGTAGACAACATCTACAACCTTACCTTCATCCACTTTCCTGGTAACTTCCTTGAAAACCTCTATAAGATTAGTTAGACATGATCTGCTACGCACAAAGCCGTATGAGGAAAGATTGAACAAGCAAGGGCTTTTTCCTTTAGAGTGGGGGAGGATATGATGCAACTGTATACAAGATGTGCAAGAGTGGAATGCCAGAGATTCTTTCCCCCAGGATGGTTCTGGCTAATACGAGAAAACAAACTTTTAAGGTGATTGTATGAAGGTACAGAGGGGATGTCAGAAGTAGTCAGCAGGTCAGACAGCATCTATGGAAAGAAATAAAGTGTCCGTGCTTCAGTAAGCCAGAAAACTGGAGAAGCCCAACCTCAAGCTCGGACAGGGATTTGCACAAAGTTTGGTACCCCCTCTTTTCAACACTTGCTGCCTCAAGCTTAATGCAGTATTCAATAACCAAAATCTCAGCTTCACAAAGATTTTACAGGACAAACAGAAGCTATCCAGTATCTGAGTCCTGCTTGGAAGCTGGTACTAACATCGCCAATACAGAATACGGCTACAGCAATAATATTTGCAACAGTGATGGCATTGTAGCAATCTATCTTTCAGTAGACATCTGTGACACAGTCCAGGGAACATTAATCCTTTCTCAGGGTGGCTGTATTTGCAATTTTTCCACTGCATCTCACCCTGAGCCTTGCCTGTTAGTGAGCAAGTATAGGCACCTGCCACTCTTGCTGGGAGATTACAGGCCACACCACCACTTCCCAAGCCCAAAGCTGCTAAAGATTATCTCCAAGGCCACCTGCAGCTTTCATCATTATCAACTGTCTGCCTTCCAGTGGTGAAGCTGTGGCAATTGGAGATGGACTGCATGAAACCACAAGGACAGGAAAGAAAATGCTGCAGACAGTGTGCTAAAAGAGTGATTTGTATTATTTCACAAAAGACGCATTTCACTGTATATTTCAATGTACATTCTTCCAGTAAGATTCTGGATCCAACAAATGGAGCAAATGCATCTTAAGCTTTTTTTTGTCTCACAATCGCAAACCCCTGTTGGACATTGGCAATATAAAGTACTGCGAGACCTGTTCATTGGTGAGACTAACGGCGGGGGAATTGTGTGGTCACAGTTGTTACGTGGACCAGGCCCTCACATGGCAACGTCGCTTGTTAAAGCCACCATGGGGAGGTGACCCTGGAGGCGGTGTGGGAGAGAACAGAGGCATGGCAGGCATGCTGGAATCATGCAGGCCCTCCCCATTGACGTTGCACTCAAGTGGAAGACAAGCTGAATTTCATTTGTATGTGGTTCACCCAGCGCGAGATGAGGAACTGCTGCACGCGAGTTCTTGGAGAGACAATGAGATCGCATTTGCTCTAGACCTATTGTGGCAATAAGCAAATTGCAGTGGATAAAGGAACTTCCTGAGGCAGGCGTTGATTCTAGCCATGACCAACCTCTCAAAGCACAGATGTCAGTGCTACTAGATGATAGCTTTTAAGGCAGCTCACGCTGCTTTTCCTGGGCACTGGTATAATTGTTGCCCTTTCAAAGCAGGTGAGAACTTCTGACTGTAGCGGTGAGTGGTTGAAAAAAATCTTTTAATACCCCGCCAGATGGTTGGCACAAGTTTTCGGAGCCTTACCAGGTATTCCATCGGCCCTGCCATTCTGCAAGTGTTCACCCTCTTGAAAGACAGACTGACGTTGGCTGCTGAGACAGAGGTCACACGGTCTCGGGCATGGAACTCATCTGGTATGAAGGATGGCTGCCGTGCTTGATGTCGGGTTTGCTTTGTAGCAAATAATGACCCACAAACACTGCCAGAGTTGATGTGCTTCCAATTTAGGTTCTAGAAACATAGAAACCTACAGCACAATACAGGCCCTTTGGCCCAGAATGCTGTGCCAAACATGTACTTACTTTAGAAGTTACCTAGGGTTACCAATAGCCCTCTATTTTTCTAAGCTCCATGTACCTATTAAAGAGTCTCTTAAAAGACCCTATCGTATCCACCTCTACCACTGTCGCCAGCAGCCCATTCCATGCACTCACCACTCTTTGCGTAAAAAACGTACCCCTGACATCTCCTCTGTACCTACTTCCAAGCACCTTAAAACTGTGCCCTCTCACATTAGCCATTTCAGCTCTGGGAAAAAGCCTCTGACTATCCACACAATCAAAGCCTCTCATCATTTTATACACCTCTATCAAGTCACCTCTCATCTTTTGTTGCACCAAGGAGAAAAGGCAAAGTTCACTCAACCTATTCTCATAAGACATGCTCCCCAATCTAGCCAACATCCTTGTAAATCTTCTCTACACCCTTTCTATGGTTTCCACATCCTTCCTGTAGTGAGGTGACCAGAACTGAGCACAGTACTCCAAGTGGGGTCTGACTAGGGTCCTATATAGCTGTAACATTATCTCTTGGCTCTTGAACTCAATCCCATTGTTGATGAAGGCCAATGCACTGTATGCCTTCTTAACCACAGAGTCAACCTGTGCAGCTGCTTTGAGTGTCCTATGGACTCCGACCCCAAGATCCCTCTGATCCTCCTCCCTGCCAAGAGTCTTATTATTAATATTATATTTTGACATCATATCTGACCTACCAAATTGAATCACCTCACGCTTATCTGGGTTGAACTCTATCTGCCACTTCTCAGGCCAGTTTTGCATCCTATCGATGTCCCACTGTAACCTCTGACAGCCCTCCACACTATCCACAACTCCTCCAACCTTTGTGTCATCAGCAGATTTACTAACCCATCCCTCCACTTCCTCATCCAGGTCATTTATAAAAATCACAAAGAGTAGGGGTCCCAGAACAAATCCCTGGGGCACACCACTGGTCACCAACCTCCATGCAGAATATGACCCGTTTACAACCACTCTTTGCCTTCTGTGGGCAATTCAGTTCTGGATCCACAAAGCAATGTCCCCTTGGATTCCATGCCTCCTTACTTTCTCAATAAGCCTTGCATGGGGTACCTCATCAAATGCCTTGCTGAAATCCATATACACTACATCTACTGCTCTACCTTCATCAATGTGTTTAGTCACATCCTCAAAAAATTCAATCAGGCTCGTAAGGCATGACCTGCCTTTGACAAAACCATGCTGACTATTCCTAATCATATTATGCCTCTCCAAATGTTCATAAATCCTGCCTTTCAGGATATTTCCATCAATTTACCAACCACTGAAGTAAGACTCACTGGTCTGTAATTTCCTGGGCTATCTCTACGCCCTTTCTTGAATAAGGGAACAACATGTGCAACCCTCCAATCCTCTGGAACCTCTCCTGTCCCCATTGATGATGCAAAGATCATCACTAGAGGCTCAGCAATCTCCTTCCTTGACTCCCACAGTAGCCTGGGTTATATCACATCCGGTCCCGGGGACTTATCCAACTTAATGCTTTCCAAAAGCTCCAGCACATCCTCTTTCTTAATGTCTATTTGCTCAATCTTTTCGGTCCGTGCTAAGTATTCCCAACAATCGCCAAGGTCCTTTTCCGTAGTGAATACTGAAGGAAAGTATTCATTAAGTACCTCCATTACCTTCTCCAGTTCCATACACACTTCTCTTCTCTCGCACTTGATTGGTCCTGTTCTCTCACGTCTTATGCTCTTACTCTTCACATACTTGTAGAATTCCTCAGGGTTTTCCTTAAACCTGCTCGCCAAGGACTTCTCATAGCCCCTTTTCTTCTTGACTAGATTTTCAACAGCCTTTGTACACCATGGTTCCTGTACCCTACTGTCCTTTTCCTTGTCTCATTGGAACGTACTTATGCAGAACACTACACACATATCCCCTGAACATTTACCGCATTTCTGCTGTACATTTCCCTGAGAACATCTTCTCTCAATTTATACCTCCAAGTTCCTGCCTGATAATTTCATATTTCCCCTTACTCCAGTTAAACATTTTCCTAACTTGTCTGCTCCTATCCCTCTCCAATGCAATGGTAAAGGAGATAGAATTGTGATCACTATCTCCAAAATGCTCTCCCACTGAGAGTCCTGACACCTAACCAGATTCATTTCCCAATACCAGATCAAGTACAGTCTCTCCTCTTGCAGGCTTATCTACATATTGTGTCAGGGAACCTTCCTGAACACACCTAACAAACTCCACCCCATGTAAACCCCTTGCTCTACGGAGATTCCAATCAATACTGGGGAAATTAAAATCTCCCATCACAACAACCCTGCTCCTATTGCACCGTTCCAGAATCTGTCTCCCTATCTGCTCCTCGATGTCCCTGTCACTATTAGGTGGTCTATAAAAAAACATCCAGTAGAGTTATTGACCCCTTCCTGTTCCTAACTTCCACCCACAGAGTCTCCGTAGACAATCCCTCCATGACTTCCTCCTTTTCTGCAGCTGTGACACTATCCATGATCAGCAGTGCCATGCCCCCACCTCTTTTGCCCCCCTCAATGTCCTTTCTGAAACATCTAAAGCCTAGCACTCGAAGTAACCATTCCTGCCCCTGAGCCGTCCAAGTCTCTGTAATGGCCACAACATCATAGCTCCCAGTACTGATCCACGCTCTAAACTCATTCACTTTGTTCATGATGCTTCTTGCATTAAAATAGACACATCTCAAACCATCAATCTGAGCACGTCCCTTCTCTATCACCTACCTATCCCCCCATCACACTGCCTTCAAGCTTTTGCTATTTGTGAGTCAATCACCCCTTCCTCCATCTCTTCAGTTCAGTTCCCACCCCTCAGCAATTCTAGTTTAAACTCTCCCCAATAGCCATAGCAAACCTTCCTGCCAGGATATTGGTCCCCCTCAGATTCAAGTGCAACAGGTCACACCTGCCTCAAAAGAGGTCCCAATGATACAGAAATATGAATCCCTGCCCCCTGCTCCAATCCCTCAGCGACACATTTATCCTCCAACTCACTCTATTCCTATACTCACTGTCACATGGCACAGGCAGTAATCCCGAGATTACAACCCTTGTGGTCCTGCTTCTCAGGTTCTTTCCTAACACCCTGTCATCTGTTTTCAGGAATAAGACCATAAGAGATAGGAACAGAATTAGGCCATTTGACCCATTGAGTCTGCTCCACCATTCAATCATGGCTGATCTGTTTCTTTATCCCTTCTCAACCCTATTCCCCAGCCTTCTCTCTGTAACCTTTGATTCCATGGCCAAACAAGAACCAGTCAATCTCCACCTTAAATACCATAAGACCATAAGACAAAGGAGCAGAAGTCGGCCATTCGGCCCATCGAGTCTGCTCCACCATTTCATCATGAGCTGATCCAATCTCCCCTTTAGTCCCATTCCCCCGCCTTCTCACCATAACCTTTGATGCCCTGACTACTCAGATACCTGTCAATCTCTGCCTTAAATACTCCCAATGACTTGGCCTCCACTGCCGCCCGTGGCAACAAATTCCATAGATTCACCACCCTCTGGATAAAAAAATTTTTCGCGTCTCTGTTCTGAATGGGCGCCCTGCAATCCTCAAGTCATGTCCTCTTGTACTAGACTCCCCCACCATGGGAAACAACTTTGCTACATCCACTCTGTCCATGCCTTTCAACATTCGAAATGTTTCTATGAGGTTCCCCCCCCCCCCCCCATTCTTTTAAACTCCAAGGAGTACAGTCCAAGAGCGGTCAAACGTTCCTCATATGTTAACCCTCTCATTCCCGGAATCATTCTAGTGAATCTTCTCTGAACCCTCTCCAATGTCAGCACATCCTTTCTTAAATTCAGAGCCCAAATCTGCACACAGTATTCCAAGTGAAGTCTTACCAGTGCCTTATTGAACCTCAACATCACATCCCTGCTCCTATACTCTATTCCTCTAGAAATGAATGCCAACATTGCATTCGCCTTCTTCACCACCGACTCAACCTGGAGGTTAACCTTAAGGGTATCCTGCAGGAGGACTCCCAAGTCCCGTTGCATCTCTGAACTTTGAATTCTCTCCCCATTTAAATAATAGTCTGCCCGTTTATTTCTTCTCCCTGTTACGGATTCAGCAACAATAAATCTATAAGTGAGGCAGGGGTTTTTATAACAAATAAAACATTTATTAAACACTGAAAAACAAACCCCCAAAGGTAAACAAATCACTAACGTAACCGGAAATCAGTTGCTGTGCAGCAGCCGAAACAGTTCTTAAAGGAATAAAGCGAAAACAGTTCTTAAAGCGATGTTGCAAAAACAGTTCTTCAAAGTAGTACTGCTTACAGTCCATTACAGTTCAAAATGCTTACAATCCATTAAGGGAGAGACTTTTTAGACGATTTAAATTCTCTTTCACGTCGTGTTGTTGCAGTTCCCAGTCGAACTATACTTTTCCCGGAGAATTTATGAAGATGAAAATGAAACAGCTTAAAGGCACTGACCTTTCCTTTGCAAAACTGTACCCAACCCTTTCTGCGATTATTCACAGGGGTTACCATGGGGACAGCCAACGAATTCCTTCCGAATGAGGATCAAACAAGGTCGAACCTGTTTCACCGTCGTAATCGACTTTCCTCGATCTTTTAATTCCCGAACTCCAATCTTCACTCTCCACTGACTTTTAACTGGCAGTACTATAAAGAAACTGCCGGCAATGACCTTTTAAACTTTAGGCATTAAATAAAACTCCACCTTTCAACCAAACTGTGTCATAATATTGGACCACGCAGTGGCATGGAGACAAAATGGCAAATCCAGCCACGAACTGCCCCTCCTCACAGGGAGGGGTCCTCCTTTTATACCCTGTTAAAAAAAAACCTGTCACATGACCTCTACTGGCAGGAAAATGATGTCACTCCACCATCACAAGGCCACTACCTTAAGCCCAGTATAGCTTCAACACCACTGTCATGTGACAAGTACAAGATACCCATGGGTACGTAACATACCAAAGTGCATGACCGTACACTTTCCAACATTGTAATTCATTTGCCACTTCCCCCAATCTATCCAAGTCTCTCTGCAGACTCTCTGTTTCCTCAGCACTACTGGCCCCTCCACCTATCTTGGTATCATCAGCAAACTTAGCCACAAAGCCATCTATTCCATAATCCAAATTGTTGATATGCAACGTAAAAAGAAGTGGCCCCAACATGGACCCCTGTGGAACACCACTGGTAACCGGCAGCCAACCAGAATGGGATCCTTTTATTCCCACTCTCTGTTTCCTGCCAATCAACCAACGCTCTATCCACGTATGTAACTTTCCCGTAATTCCATGGGCTCTTATCGTGTTTAGCAGACTTATGTGCGGCACCTTGTCAAAGGCCTTCTGAAAATCCAAATACACAACATCCACTGCATCTCCCTTGTCTAGCTTACTTGTAATTTCCTCAAAAAATTGCACTAGGCTTGTCAGGCAGGATTTTCCTTTAAGGAAACCTTTTCAGGACCTCCTTGCTTTTCCTACCCATGTCATTGGTACCGATATGTACCACAACCTCTGGCTGTTCACTTTCCCACTTTAGGATATTGTGGATGCGATCAGAAACATCCTGGACACTGGCACCTGGGAGGCAAACTACCATCTGTGTTTCTTTCTCTGATTATGTTTTCATAAAAAAGATGTTTTCTGAAAATCCAGAAAATAACTAATATTTATTGTTCAATGATGCAGGAACATTAGAGATAAGTTGATGTTTGACACTGTTTACATAATAGGATTTAAGTATAACTGTTAACAGCTTCCTTATTAATTTATTTATTTCCAATTCACTTGACTCATTGGAAAAGAAATTTAATTCTTTTCTCACCTATCGTGAACATATACCCATGTTTTTAAGATAATGATCAGGAGAGGGGAGCCAGTTTAAATCTGTAAATTTCTAACAAACCAAGTGGCTCAAACTACAAGACAATAGCATATGTCAGGCTGGGAAACTATATTTAAAAGCAAAACCTAACAATCTTCATTTGTCTGCTTTTGAAGAAATATTAACAACAGAGGCAAGTTCATTGCAGAGCTAAGTATGTTTTAAAGAGTCAAAGGAGGCAAGAAAGTTAGTGAGGTTTGGAAAGGAATTTCTGAGCTTAAATCCTCAGTTGGGGGATTAATATCAAACCAGAATTGGAATAGGACAGGTATTTCAAATGTTGGTATGACTAGACCAGATCACAGATTTGGGAGGGTGCGGTGCAAGGTAATGGAAAATACAAAAATTAAATGAGAAGTTTAAGTTTGAGGTGCTCCTAAATGGAGCCATTTTAGGTCAGTAAGCACAGATGCAACAGCTAACTGGGATAGTGCAAGTTTGGACACAGGCAGAGTTTCAGATAATCTTCAGTTAATGAATAGTATGTGGGCCGTCAACAAGGAATGCAGTGTCATAGCAAAGACTAGTATAAGGGATGTTGAAATATAGTTGGCTAAAACGTATTCCGCTAATTGTCTGCCCCTTTCCATTCCAACATCAGGGTATTATATTACATTGTGCAAGATATTATGGATACAGTAACAAGTTGAAGGCTTGAGAGGAAAGGAGAGAAGATATATTTAATGATTGGTTCATTGAAATGGGATAAATATTTTGATACCAAATGCTCATCAGAAAACACAATTCACAAAAAAAATCTTCAGGTGCAGCAAAACCAACAGGAATTTGATAGTGTAGTGGAAACATCTTTTAATGTTTATATTTAAGCAAGCTGTTGGTTCATGGAAACCATATGGCATGATTTCCTACTTATACAATTAATCAGATATGAATACCATTGCACTGAAAGCAGTTTATATGCATCAGTTTACAGACTAACTACATCCAGATGTTCTGATCTCTCTGCTCCGAAGCCCACCCGAGACCCATCGCCTTATTCATCTACTGCAAGCTTCATTCTTCAGAGGCTCTTTATTGCTCCCATCTATTATCAATTCCTTTCCTTTCTTCACCATTGAACTCTTTGTACCAGATACGAGGGGTGATTGATAAGTTCATGGCCTAAGGTTGAAGGAGTCAATTTTAGAAAACCTAGCACATTCATTATTCAACATGGTCCCCTCCTACATTTACACACTTAGTCCAGCGGTCGTGCAGCATACGGATCTTAGACCTCCAGAAAGTGTCCTCAGATGGGTGATTGATAAGTTTGTGGCCTAGGGTAAAGGGAGATGAGTTATACAGCTCTTGTTACATGCACATGCAGTTCAACCCTTTGAGTGATTGTGCAGAAAATTTGAAGTTAATAACTCGGGGTGATTGATAAGTTCGTGGCCCAAGGTAAAAGATGAGCTATTAACTTCAAATTAAGTGTGTAAATGTAGGAGGGGACTATGTTGAAAAGTAAATGTGCTAGGTTTTCTAAAATTGACTCCTTCTACCTTTTGCCACGAACTTATCAATCACCCATCATATCTTTTCAAACATCAGGGCTGGACTTTCCACACATTTTTGAAGCAGCACCTGCATCCCAGAGCTAGTTTTGACCCATTACATCCTGGAACTTGCTTGGTCTCACTTCTTTTAAGTATAGACATTTTAATGTAAGAATTACATGGCTAAATCTTTTGGGCAGTAAGTGAAGGAAAACTACATAGTAGTCTGTTTTGTTAGATTTTAAATAAACGCTGACATTAGTGCTATTGAAACAATCCAGGATTAAGATCTGATAAATTAATGTTTGTGAATAAATGATCATAGATGCCATAAAATAGTATTTGCATCAATCCTCACAATTCTCATGGAAACTGCCCCTAATCACAGCTCTAAAAAGGATCATCTGCCTTTTTCAGTTACAGGGAAAGGAAAGGCTATAGAATCAGAATGAGCCCCAGGCAGAGACTCAAGAATGGATTTCACATTTGCTGTGTCTTGAGTTTATCCTACAGACTGTGATGGATTTTCTCTGAAAGTGATAGTTGATGTTATTGATGTACTTATTGAGGTGTTCCTCGGAAAATGCTAGCACAGCACCTAACTTACCTTGGCGCCTGCTTGATGGGAATCATTTTTTAAAGCCATGAATACCTTACAGGATTATTTATAAGACAAAATATAAAATTATATAAATTTCAATACCCAAAGGGGCTATTTAGTTTATCATGGCAATACCATGTCTAAATTAAACCTATTTGATGGACCAGATAGACTATTTCATGTTCATAATTTTTAATTAATTTTCCTTCAGAATTATTAATTTCACCCAATAGCCATTTAAAATATTCCACCTTTTTTCTTAAAACCTTCGAGTAATAAAAAATTTCAAAACTTCCGACATTTTGCTTATTGGAATTAAATTTATTCCTTTTGAAGATAATGTTGTAGAGTTGTGCATATACAGTCTGCACACGACGAATCTGATTAGATCCTTTGATACTGACGGATAGAAAATCCTGAAAGGTTCATTAACATCCTAAATCTGAGGTGCTCTGCAAATTGTACCCTGCCACCAATTCACTGCCCAGTGAACATAATCTTCTAACTAATTACTTCCTCAAACCATTTCAGAACTTTGAACAGTTCCAACTTAAACCTTTGTGCTGCAGTGTGAAGCAGTGGTGCCTGGGATGGGGTTTGTGAGTGCTGTTATAGTCTGCTTGGTGCAGGTGGCAAAAATCCTCTTAACCTGATTCTTGCTAGATAGCTGATAGCTTTGCATCAGTGTGCAGGAATAACAGTGGCCAGTTTAGCAGAATGAATTAATAGCAATCAAGTGGAAAAATATACTGCGAGTTCAGACAACAACACACACAAAATGCTGGTGGAACACAGCAGGCCAGGCAGCATCTATAGGGGGAAGCGCTGTCGACGTTTCGGGCCGAGACCCTTCGTCAGGACTACTGATGCTGCCTGGCCTGCTGTGTTCCACCAGCATTTTGTGCGTGTTGTTGTTTGAATTTCCAGCATCTGCAGATTTCCTCGTGTTTGCTGTGAGTTCAGACAACAGTTTCAGTGGAAATCATAAGCAGATGGTAATTATGTGACCATAATTCCGTTACTGAAAGTTTACTGAAAATTAAGTCATGTGCCACATGATTTTCTAAATGGCCAGAAAAGGCTTGAGTTCATTAAAAGTACTAAATTTGCATCCGGTTCTAATATGGACCTACAAATTAATGTGCAGGTTTTCTGCTGCCAGAAGGAAGGCTTTATTTAGATGTGCAGAAATTCCCTGAAACCCACTTTGGACAGCTTCACTTCTAAAACTCCAGTCAATACAGACCAAGTCAATCCAATCCTTCTGTGTACAACAGTACTTCCATCCAGGACTCCCTCCAAGGTATGGATATACTTTTTTTAAGTAAGGAGATCAGAACTCCACCATATTTCATATGTTCCTACCAAAACTCTTTATAATTGTATGTCTGGGGAATGGACAGATGAAATCAGGCAAGACAAGGGTATGAGACTTGGTATCAGGGGGCTGGTGGAGTGGAGGGTTGGAAAAAGGGGTGAGGGGGCCTGGGTGGACCAGAAAGATGAAGAAAAGAGCATAGGGGTGTGGGTTATCTAATGGCCATGGGCTTGGGAGGGTGGGTTAAAAAACAGCACAACTCTAAGGGGTTTGTTCAGCCAGGCAGATTTTCATGTCCGTTATTTTCTAAAGGTGGTACATAGGCGATTGAGCCTTGTACAGCCAAGGATGAGGGCCTGTCTATGCCAACCACAAGGCTAATCTAAACTAATCCCATCTGCTCGCACATGGTCTGTATCCCTTTCTTCTCTGCCTGTTCATGAGTCTGTTAAATGTCTCTTAAACAATGTTGTATCACTTCTACCAGTTTCCCTATGTGTAGTTATGCTATTTGTTACATTTTCAAATCAATACCAATGATCCAAAAGTTGTGAGTTTAAAAATCAAACATGGCCAGTTTGCATTTGGTTTAGAAATAAGGCCAAAGATTGCAAATTTCCACAGATGTACTGTGCAGAGCATTCTAACTGGTTGCATCATCAGCTGGTAAAGTGGGGGGGGGGGCACTGTACAGGATCAGAAAAACCTGCAGAAAACTGTCATCTCAGCCAGCTTCATCATGGCCACTAGACGCCCCAGCATCCAGGACACCTTTAAAAGGTGATGCCTCAATAGGAGGTATCCATTATTAAGGACCCCCACAACCCAAGGCATGCCCCATTCTCCTTGCTACAAACAAGGTGGTGGTACAGGAGCCTGAAGACACACATTCAACATTTCAGAAACAACATTTTCCCCTCTGCCATCAGAATTCTGAATGGACCATGAACCCACGGACACTACCTCAGTATTATCCCCTTCTACTTAATTAATTTAGTTTTCTTTTTTAACTATATTTCTTACGGTAAACTGTGATTTTTATTATTATGTACTGCAATGTACTGCTGCTACAAAACAACAAATTTCACGACATGCATCTGTGATATTAAACCCAATTCTGAACTCCTCTCTCGCAGTGTGTAGTTGACTTTTAATTGGTCTCCCAAACTATTCAGCAATGTTCTGTCAGCAATTGGGATTTTACAAGGTACAGTTATACCTTCCATAATAATAATAATGGGGCGTCCAGGGAGGGGTAGCATCTCTGGTCAAGGAACTTGGTGCATCCATTTTTGGGGTAACTCACTCACCATCTGACACTCAACTCTCACCTGTGGCTCTAAGTAGTTGCTTGTATGTTACAATGACCACAGCTCCAAAAGGTTGGCTGCACCAGGGAAGGATAGGCAGTGAGCCTCATATTCGGGCAAGATAGGAACATGCCTGTCCTTGCATGTGAAGTGAGCTCCAGTGGAATGGACAGATGAGATCAACAGTGAGATCCATCGACCAGGAAGGTTGGTTCCGCAACACTTTGACGAGAGCGAAGGACATGACAAGGCACAAAAGAAGTGATGGTCATCCATTGAAACGAGGAAGCTCACAGTTTTGACCACTACTTGTACCAGTGGACTGAAACTTCCAAGATTGAGAGAGTGAAACTGCCCCAGTGCAATGGCTTTTCCAGTATAAAAACATTTTCTGCTCAGATTTCTTTGTGCAGTTCACGTTTTCTAAATCCAGCATCAAGTCCAGTCAAAAGAAATACTGCACAACTCTAGCTATCTTTGTTGGATATGACAAACAACCAATCAGTAATAATAAAAATCCAATGAATTCTTTCAAACACTTCTTTTATTGTAATCTATTAACACTCAGAGAATATCTGTTTTACATCTGTGGGTAATTACTAATTTATAGTTACCTTCGATGATGTTAAATAGAATAACATAGTTGCTTTAAGAAATGGGAATCTGTCCATTGCCATACAAGGCATTGTCCCAATACTGCTGATGGAAACATACATCAGAATGTCATATTGCCATGTAAGGAATACAGCAGGGCGCAGTTCATCTCCTGTAAGTAATGACACCTTCAAGTTGCAGCTGTAGAAAACAAAAATAATGTAAACTACAGTGAGTGAAAACTTTTTTTAAAAATACGTAGTTTAACTCTAATGAACAATGTTAAGTATTCTTCATGACATTATATTCTACTTCTGAAATTCAGTTCCATTGACTTATGAAAGATTATGCCTATGACATAAATGCAAGCAGGCTTTTTCTACTGAGGTCATGGGTTAAGGGTGAAAGGTGAAATGCTTAAGGGGAACACGAGGGGAAACTTCTTCACTCAGAGGGTTGTGAGAGTGTGGAATGGGCTGCAAGAGCAAGTGGTGTATGCGAGCTAAATTTCATTGGAGAGATACATTGATGGAGGGTATGGAGGGTCATAGTCTGGGTGCAGACCAATGGGACTAGGAAGTTTAAATGTTTCAGCATAGACTAGATGGGCCAAAAAGCCAGTTTCTGAGCTGCACTATTCTATGACCCTATAAAGTTACTATTCTAGAAATATACCAGCCAATATGGGCACCGCAATCTTCTACAAACAGCAATGAAAGCAAGTTGCCAGCATCTGGAAATTCAGTCATTCCTAACTCAGGCTTTTTCATGCCAGTGCAATGGGAGTGTGGCAATCAACTGTGTTCCTTATGAAAAATGTCTATTTGAATTCAGAGCATGCAGTGTTTAATTTCCCTACGAGATGAGGACAAGTGGCTCAATACAACACACTTCTGAATGCATTAATGTCCAGGTTGGCTCCAGTGATCAAACTCCAAAGAGCATCTGTCCACTGAGACACAACACAGTTGAAAATGCCTTTGGCATTCTGAATTTTGCTGGCTGGTAGAAAAGAAAAGCAGTGGAGGGAGCACTGCCCTTCATGACTTTGTGACAGTACAGAACCTGCATTAGGAATGGAATGAACGTGGGCAATGAAATCACTGCTACAAATGAGTCTACTGCACCTGGGAACAGTGCAGGAAAAAAATTCTTTGCCCTGCTTACTTGATTCAGCTGTCATGTACACGTACACACACACACACACACACACACACACACACACACACACACACACACACACACACACACACACACACACACACACACACACACACACACACACACATTCTTGCTGCTGAATTCATTCCTTGCCATCTCAGCACTTCTGAGCATCTCAAACAACTTGAAGAACTGGCCTCTTTCTCTACCACACAACCAAAGTACATGCTTCTCTAGAGCACAAACATGCACAATCAAAGCACACTCCTCTCTTCCTTTCTCACAATGAAACGATGATGAAATAGGATCTCTCACAGGCCCTTGAGCCCGCTCCATCAATAAACAACATCAGAGCTAGTCTGCTACCCTGACCATTTTCTACCCTGAAGTCCGATTCCTCTAAATATTCAAATAATCTATTCATCTCAGTTCTGAATTAAGTCAATGACTGAGCATCCATAACCATCCAGAGGAGAGAATTATGAAGATCAACACCATTTGAATGAAGGAACGAATATAATTCTGGAAGAACATTGCCAACTCTCAGATCAAAACATTGGATCTCTAGAGTCGAGGATCTACAGTCTCAGTGTCAGCTTTTCAACGAATTGATTTTCATTTCAGTTTTAAATGGCCAAACTCACACTTTGAGATTGTGACTCCTAGTTGTAGACCCCTCAGCTAGGGAAACATTCTCTCCATACCTACTAAAAATTTTGCACGATTCAAAGGATCACTTCCCATTTTTCTAAACTCTAAAATTGTGGAGTAGACTAATACTCTATCTCTAGTGAATCATTACTATCTTCTCTCTTTAGAAAGTATACCCTTTTTCTAAAGCAGGGCAACCAAAATAAAATATTGTAGGAGTGTCGACAAAAATCGGCACAAATGCAATTACTTCTGACTGACCCTAGTAAGTCTAGTAAAGTCTCTCAAGTCCCGCCAAACTCGTGAGATTGAGACGGCTCAATCCTACCCCAAACCTTGGTTTGTGTGGATGCTGTGTAATCTGCTACCCTGTTACAAATCAGAGCCACGAAATAATCGACAGTACACTGCATACGATTAAAGGAATTATATTTATGAATCTTAACTTAACTAAAGGATTAGTAAAAAAATAACAAAAAGCAAAGGGCCTATTTTAATTAAACAGTCAAATGTGCACAAGTTGGAGCTCATCTTGAACTTCTGTCACTCACACGCTGGGCCCTCGGTCTGCGTTAATGCCCACACCACCTTCTGAACGCCACTCACAAACCACCTCAAACCAAAGGGACTCCCACTGGATCGTACACTACAACTGGTTCTCCCACCGGATCGTACAGCACGACTGGTTCTCCCACCGGATCGTACACTACAACTGGTTCTCCCACCGGATTGTACTGCACGACTGGTTCTCCCACCGGATCATACACTACAACTGGTTCTCCCACCGGATCGTACACTACAACTGGTTCTCCCACCGGATCGTACAGCACAACTGGTTCTCCCACCGGATCGTACAGCACGACTGGTTCTCCCACCGGATCGTACACTACAACTGGTTCTCCCACCGGATCGTACTGCACGACTGGTTCTCCCACTGGATCGTACACTACGACTGGTTCTCCCACCGGATCGTACACTACAACTGGTTCTCCCACCGGATCGTACTGCACGACTGGTTCTCGCCCGTGTCTTCTCTCTTCATCTCCCGCCGAAAAAAAAACCCAAGCCCAACCTTAGTTACCCTCACCAGAGAAACCTCCCTTAATTCAACCATCCTAATTGGATGGCACACATTTCTCCTCATCTCTTATCTTCAAAAATAACCCAAAACAAGCTGAAAATGGAGTAAGCTGCTCTTACAGAACTGCCACAATGCAATTCACACAGCATAACAGTAAAAATGTCACTTTATTCCAACCTCCAAACAAATGGCAACGTTGTGTTTATATAAAAACCCAGCCCCAAAAACGTAATAACATACAGTATAACGTGTAACATACACGGCGAACTTAACCCTTAATGGTCCGAGTTAATTCTGCCTAATGAAATTAAGGAGTCCCTACAACATTCCTAGATGTGTTCTAGCCAAGACTCTGTACGAAAGCAGTAAGCATTTCTATATTTTATGCAAATCCTCTAGAAATTAAAGTTACCGTTGTGGGTCTAACTGCTGCTCTTCCTGTATATAGGCTTTCGGTCTTACTTAGGGAACCTTTGAATAACAACAGGTCTAAATCTCTGCCCATATTAAAAACATCAGCATTTCTGCTTTTCCTCGAGCAAAGTGGATGATCTCACATTTTTATAGATTGTACTCCGTCTACCCACATGCTCAACTTGTCTTAGATTATTTGGATTTCTAGAAGGTATTCAGTAAGGTTCCACATAAAAGGCTCAGGAACAGAGCAAGAGCTTTGTTGGAAATGTGGTAACTAGCCATAAATCCAACAACATTGATCAAGATTACCTTAAAGACCATTACTTCCAATGAAAGAGTAATCATCTTGCAAACAGATGATCTTTCCCTTACTTCTTACAACACACTACAAAACTGATTAAAAATTCCTAACATTAACTTAAAGGATGACAAAAAAACAACTCTTGGCTTGTCATCTTTAAAGAAGAGCTCCCTTGATTTGATAACTATACCTTCAATTGTTGATTGATTTTTCTAAGGTTAACAATTTCTTCTGAATGTTTCTTGTCATCCAGTTCTTTCCTCTCAGTAAATCGTTTCTCAGCTACATTATATTTGTCCTTCATTTCACTGAGTTCATTTTGAAGAGTGGCTATTTCTTGTTTAAGTTCTTCAATCTATTGTAAGAGAAAAAGACAATCAAAAGGTCTTTCAGGTTTTGATCAATAGACAAAGTAACACTACACTTACACTACAGGAGTTTACAAAATAATTCAAAATGACATTACAACTTCTGCAACAATATCAATTTTAGGATTCTTAATGTTTTTTCTCTCTCTGAACTGAGCATTTAAACTTAAAAAAAAACCCAGAAATACCAGAAGTACATAGCAGATGAAACAGTGCCAGGAACAACAGAGCTTGCATTTCAAAATTTCTTCCCGGTTCAAGACATTGCTTGTGTTTATTCATAGTAAGTTGGTTTATTAAGTAGAAATGTGTCAAGATGTGTCAAGAAGGCAACAGAAAGGAAATTATAGACCATTTAGTCTGGCCACAGTGGCTGGGAACTTGTTGGAGTCAATTGTTGAGGATAGGGTGATGGAGTACTTGGTGACATAGGACAAGATAGGACAAAGTCAGCATGGTTTCCTTAAGGGAAACTCTTGCCTGACAAACCTGTTGGAATTCTTTGAGGAGATTACGAGTAGAATAGATAAAGGGGGATGCAGTAGATGTTTTACATTTGGACTTTCAGAAGGCCTTTGATAAGGTGCTACACATGAGGCTGCTTACCAAGTTAAGAGCCCATGGTATTGCAGGAAAGTCACTGGCATGATTAGAGCATAGGCTGATTGGTAGGAGGCAGTGAGGGGGTATAAAATGACCCTGTTCTGGTTGGCTGCCAGTGACTAGTGGTGTTCTGCAGGGGTCGGTGTTGGGGCCATTTCTTCTTATGCTGTAATAAATGATTTAGATGATGGAATAGGTGGCTTTGCAGATGATACGAAGATTGGTGGAGGGGCAGGAAGTGTTGAGGAAACAGATAGGCTGCAGAAGGCCATAGAAGACAGATTAGGAGAATGGGCAAGAAAGTGGCAAATGAAATACAATGTTGGAAAATGCATGGCCATGCACTTTGGTAGTAGAAATAAATGTGCAGACTATTTTCTAAATGGGGAAAAAATCCAAAAAAATTGAGGTGCAAAGGGACTTCGGAGTCCTTGTACAGAACACCAAAAAGGTTAACTTACAGGTAGAGTCAGTGGTGAGGAAGGCAAATGCAATGTTACCATTCATTTCAAGAGGTCTAGAATAAAAGAACAGGGATGTGATGCTGAGGCTTTATAAGGCACTGGTGAGGCCTCACCTCGAGTGTTGTGAACGGTTTTGGGCCCCTCATCTAAGAGATGTGCTGGCATTGGAGAGGGTTCAGAGGAGGTTCACAAAGATGATTCCGGGAATGAAAGGGTTATCATACAAGGAACGTTTGATGGCTCTGGGTCTGTACTCGCTGGAATTTAGAAGGATTGGGGGGAGCATGACCTCAATGAAACCTTTTGAATGTTGAAAGACCTAGGCGAAGTAGGTGTGGAAAGGATGCTTCCCATGGCGGGGGAGTTGAGGACAAGAGGACACAGGCTCAGGATAGAGGGGTGTCCATTTACCATATAACCATATAACAATTACAGCACGGAAACAGGCTACCTCGGCCCTTCTAGTCCGTGCTGAACGCTTACTCTCACCTAGTCCCACCGATTTGCACTCACCCCATAACCCTCCACTCCTTTCCTGTCCATATACCTATCCAATTTTTTTTAAAAACAAAGATGCAGAGAAATTTCTTTAGCCAGAGGTTGGTGAATTTGTGGAATTTGTTGCCACATGCAGCTGTGGAGGCCAGGTCGTTGGGTGTATTTAAGGCAGAGATTGAGAGGTTCTTGATAGGACATGGAATCAGAATCAGGTTTATTATCACCGGCATGTGACATGAAATTTGTTAACTTAGTAGCAACAGTTCAATGCAATACATAATCTAGAAGAAAGAAAGATAATAATATGTAAACAAGTAAATCAATTACATATATTTACAAGAATGGTGCCTGGATTGGGGAGCATGCTTTATGAGAATAGGTTCAGTGAACTCGGCCTTTTCTCCTTGGAGTGAAGGAGGATGAGAGGTGACCTGATAGAGGTGTACAAGATGATGAGAGGCATCGATTGTGTGGATAGTCAGAGGCTTTTTCCCAGGGCTGAAATAGTTGTCACAAGAGGACACAGGTTTAAGGTGCTGGGGAGTAAGTACAGAGGAGATGTCAGGGGTAAGTTTTTTATGCAGGGAGTGGTGAGTGCATGGAATGGGCTGCTGGCAATGGTGGTGGAGGTGGATATAATAGGGTCCCTTAAGAAGCTTTTAGATAAGTACATGGAGCTTAGTAAAATAGAGGACTATAGGTAAGCCAAGTAATTTCTAAGGTAGGGACATGTTTGGCACAACATTGTGGGCTGAAGGGCCCGTATTGTGCTGTGGGTTTTCTATGTTTCTATGAATAGATTAAAAATGTGCAAAAACAGAAATACCATATATTAAAAAAAAGTGAGCTAGTGTCCACAGTTTCAATGTCCATTTAGGAATCAGATGGCAGAGGGGAAGAAGCTATTCCTGAATCGCTGAGTGTGTGCCTTCAGGATTCTGTACCTCCTTTCTGATGGTAACAGTGAGAAAAGGGTGCTGGAGGTCCTTGATAATGGCATCAATGTTTACAGGCAGAAGGCTGGGGAATGGGGTTGAGGAGGGGCAAAAAGGATCAGCCATGATTGAATGATAGAGCAGACTCGATGGGCCAAATGGTCTAATTCTGCTCCTAAGACTTATGGTGTTGTGATATCTCAAGCCTGGGGAATGCGTTGTTAGTTGGCAAGACTTCCAGTTCGATGTTAGTGTTCTAGGCAGCCCAAAGTGCATAATATGTTGTTAGCTTGAGAAATTCAAGGCCCAGGTTTGAAGAACAGGGCTTCATACAACCATTGGTATCACTGAGTACTAGCAAATGTCAGATGGTCATCCATCAATTGACTTCAAAGAGGATTCTGGGTCTGTAGAGAAGAAAGTAAGATAGTTTTCTTAATTACTTTGTTTTAGCTTGTCATATTTCAAAGTGCATTTTAATGTTTTTAATTTTAAAATGATTTGTTTTCCTTTAGTATTTTACTTTTGATGCATTTTAAATGTCTTTGAATGCTCCAACTTTACCTTTTGTCAAAGCCTATCACAACTGTTTGGGTCAGCACTACGAAGTGGGCTCTCTGCACCTGGCCCAGATCAGTAGAGTTGTGCCAGGACCATAGGTGGTGCTTTAGAACAGATAAAGGAACAAATCCAGCATATTCTGACCCACTGTTTTACCTTTGTTAAACCAATAATCTCTTATATTTCAGACATTCATCTTAAATCCTCTCACTATTGTTTTTGGAATAATTTACCTGTTGGCGCAGTGACATTTTTTCTAAATCTCCTTGGAGAGCCTTCCTCAATCCAAATGCAACACTACTTTCATACAAGGTCTCATACGCTGCAAGAGTCATGAGAATCTCATTACGAACTCTAAGGAGCAGCAGTCCACGTTCTGGACAGTTGATGGTCACCTGTCTAATCAGCTCATCTGTTCAATAATGCAAATGAAGGACAACTTACAGATATTAAAATGAATAGTTTCCACACTGCAGAGTTTTAATACTGCAATATTTAGTGTTATTTAACCTGTTCTCCCTGTCGATGTCCCCATTTAACCAGCTGAGTCTAACTAGAATCTCAATTCTGGGGATGTCATCCAGGGAAAAAATTTTGATATTGGGCCCCTTTTCCTTCCAGTAAGTTAGGAGGTTTGTGAAAAGGCAAAATTGGTATTACTTTTCCAGTGCCTTCATATGAATTGTGATCTACCTCACAGTAGCATTTGCATAAACCTACAAAGTGATGTTCCCCTTTGTGAAAGTGATAGGAAATTGGAGTACTGAAATTAAATAAATTAAAAACACATTTTAAGAAAAGCATACCAGGGAAGTTGATGTGAAAGTAAGAGCTACTGAAAACCATCGAGATCAATTGTGATTACAACTGCAGTATGTGTCTACTGCTCAAGAAACGAAGAAGCTTTAATTGATTTAACACTAAAATTTGTTAGAGGCGGGGGAAGTTCTCCAGACAATTTGTTCGGGAAGGAAATCATAGCTCTTAGATAACATACTATTTCATTGGTCAGTCAAAGAGACTGCTTGTGGAGAGTCCTGCAGTTAAAGGGATCTAGTAGGAGTTGCTTATAAACCTCCAAACAGTAATTGTATTTCAGACATCATACAATTGAGGATGGTTGGCAGGGTGGAGATACATCTCTACCAAAGGAGGTGTCAGGCACACCTTCCCTCCACTAGTTTGCAGGTCACCCTTGGGCAAGGAGAAGCAGCTTCTTAGCCCCGATCAGGATCACGTGAAGCGTTGGGAGCAGGTGGTGGATGGTTATATAAGCAGCTGCGTATATCACAAGTCCTGTTTATGCGACCTCCGACACCAGGTAGACAATCTCCGAGGAGTACTGACAATGGCTGGAGTCACCCATCTTGTAAAGACACTACTCAGAAGAAGGCAATGGTAAATCTCTTCTGTAGAAAACTTTGCCTAGAACAATCATGGTCACCGTGATCCTATACATCATATGACA
The DNA here is from genome assembly GCF_048418815.1 of Hemitrygon akajei. Taxonomy (NCBI): domain Eukaryota; kingdom Metazoa; phylum Chordata; class Chondrichthyes; order Myliobatiformes; family Dasyatidae; genus Hemitrygon; species Hemitrygon akajei. Next base: position 154,713,830 of record NC_133132.1, read on the forward strand.
AGGCACATAATAAAAGAATGAACAAATCAGGAAATTAATAGTGCATGCATCTAGGGTAGTGTGTACAATAACTCTAGGATCTATTGTCCACATAGAGACCAGGCAAACCAACAAAGCTGTAAGAGCATGGAAGGTGAAGTTATGGAGGTTATAAGAAATAATTTTGTTGGTCTATATGTTGATGAGAAAATGAAGGAGAAGGCCATTTTAGCACTTTATCATGATGATGAGAAAGGGTTAACTGAGGTTCTGATAGGTCTTATAACCATGAAGTTAACACCCAGATGACATTAATTGAGCATGATTTACACGAAATTATCACCAAACTGTATTTCAACTTTTTCCTCAGTCATATAGCACAGAAGCAAGACAATGTGCAATCATGTTCATCCTGACCATTGAACATCCACATGCACCAACTTTTAATCTGTAGCCCTTTGTGCTTTTGCAATTCATGGGGAGACACTTCCCTTTGCAAATGCTGCTTGACCTGTTGAGTTCTTCCAACAATTTGCTCTTTAATAATTCAAGTACTCATCTAGAAACTTCTTAAATGATGTGAGAGTACCCACCTCTGTTTCCTTCCTCAATCTACAGTGTTTCTTGGCTTATTCATGACAGCATAACTATCAATAACCATTAATAAAAACATACATTTAGACAAAATTAAATATCAGGTCAGAAAAAAAGTCGATTTTGAATGTTGCTAGAGCATAAAATTAAGCAACTTCCTTAGGAGTTTGCAAAGACTTGGCATGACATCTAAAACTTCGACAAACTTCTATAGATGTGTAGTGGAGAATATATTGACTGGCTACATCAGTCTGGTATGGAAAAATCAATGCCCTTGAATGGAAAATCCCACAAAAAGTAACAGATACAGTCCAATCCATCACGAGTAAAGCCCTCCCCATGTTGAGAACATCTACACAAAGCATTGTTGCAGGAAAGCAGCATCCATCATCAAGGGCCCCCACCACCCAGAACATGCTCTCCTCTAGCTGCTGCCATCAGGAAGAAGGTATAGGAGCCTTCTGACTCACACAGCCAGGTACAGAAACAGTTATTACCATCAGACTCATGAACCAAAGGGGATAACGTCGCTCAGCTTCACTTGCCCCATCACTGAAATGTTCCCACAACCAATGGACTTGCATTCAAGAATGCTTCATCTCATGTTCTCAACATTTATTGCTTACTTATTTATTATTTCTTTCTTTTTGTATTTGCACACTTTGTTGTCGTTTGCACATTGGTTGAATGCCCAAGTTGGTGCGGTCTTTCATTGATGCTATTATGGCTATTATTCTATTGTGGATTTATTGAGTATGCCCACAAGAAAGTGGATCTCAGAGTTGTATATGGTAACATGCATGTACTTTGACAATGAATTCATTAATCATGTGTGAACATCGGCACTTCAGAGTGAAGAATTCACTTACCAAAGCATTGTGCATACAATTCTCGGCGAATAGGGCAAATGCCTGTTTCACGAGCCTGCCTTTGCTGCAGCTTTCTATCCAAGCTGTTCTGCAGATTTATCACATCTGTTCGAATGGCTGGAACACTAGATATTTGTTGAATCCACATCTGCCCATTCTCCAACCATTCTCTTGAAGAGGAAGTAATATTAAAACTAAATTTCCAGTTTTACGGGATACAATTTCATTTTCTCAAACATTCTCTGTGATGCCTTTACAAAGATTTCTATACTTTACACTTACTGTGTCTAACCTTTTTACAACAAAAGGGATGCTATTCAACCCACCAAAATGGATCTGTATTTCCAGATTTCCCTCCATTTTACCTCTTCTTACCAATGTCCCTGATCGGCACATTTCTCTTGGTAGCCTCTGCATCTGCCTCACAGTTTTCTGTTCATTTAAATGTTTACTGAAGCACCACTATTTACTGAACTCTACAGGGCCTTTCACTTCTTGTGTTTATGAACATCAGTTGAAATAAAAGCCAATTTCACACCGTGTTTTTGTTTAATCAAGCTCTGTTGAATAGTGAAATATTTGTTTAGGAGAAGACTATAGAGGGAAGAGACAAAGTAGAGAGTGAAGTTATGTTTGCGTGTTCAGTGAACACGGGGATGTGGAAAGGCCAGCAGGAAAATGGATAAATATTAAAGATTAGCCTAATTTGACACGTGCACATCGAAACATACAGTGAAATGCATCATTGGCGTTAATGACCAACACAATCCGAGGACGTAGCGTGGACTAGCCTGCAAATGTCACCATGCTTCCACCTCCAAGACAGCACGCCCTTAACTTACCAACACAGTCATCTTTGCAATGTGGGAGGAAACTGGAGCACCTGAAGGAAACCCACATGGTTACAGGGAGAACGTACAAACTCCTTACAGACAGTGAGGGTAATTGAACTGCAATTGCTGGTGCTGGAAGGTTTTACACTGGTTGCTATGCTACTTTACCATCCATCACCAATACCAATACACAATCCCCACGAAATGCTGTGTCAGCAAATTGTTTGTGAAGGCCACAGTAGGCACAACTGACCAGACAGATTATACTTGCTTCTGGTTCTTTTGCTCATTTTTCTATTTAGTTTGAGAAGGGGGAAAGTAGAGGCTATAATCTACTAATTCATTAACCCAGAGGTAAATTCCTCTGCACATTGCAGTAAAATAATTTGTATTTCATATTAGACCTCAATTTCAATATTTAGGGCAATGTGGTACGTTCTAGTTAAATTAGTACAGGCAACTGTATAGAAGCTTATTAATAGGTAATCCTCCCATGAAACCCAAAGCAAAATGTCAAGAGCAGGCATTTGTGAACTAGATTGAATGACAGCATCACTATTAATCCTTCCTTTGCATTCCTTAGTAAAAACAATTAAAAAAAAAATCAAAATCGAAATTTGAAGTTGCTGGCAGACTAGCAGCCATTGCAGATTTTCAGAACAATTGATTTTTAAAAACTGTTTGCCTACACTGTCAAGGAAGACCCACTACAAATATTGGATAATATTGTCTCAGGCAGGTCTTTTGGAAATTGATAACGCCCAAGAATATTAGGAAGATGAAAGTGAGAAATAAAGCTCACCGAAATCACTTACCTTGGAGGTAATATTGCATTCAAAATGCATTCTATTGATTGTTTATTACTTTCTTCTGCTTTCCTTGCTTCTGTAAGAACACATTTTGTGGGGCTTACTTTTGTGTGTGCCTGGATAAACAAAACATATTGAATTAATGTTCTCCTGGTAAGAAAGAGAGTTTTAGACTCGATATTTTTGCTTAATATTTCTTCTAATTTATGAGATTCTGTGAGAAGCAGCACCACTTAGAGTCAGCTGTACCCATACTTTGAGAGCTACAGCCAGACAGAGCAAAACCAGGTCTGGAAAACCATCTCTACCCTGCTTCAAGGTCATATTTATCACCCAAACTTAAATCTTAGGAAAACTACACAAAGAATATTTGTATTTTGGATGAGTCCAGCAAATGATGGATGCCCTTATATGGAATAAAATACTGCTTGGGTATGAATTTAAAACCAACTTGGCCAAATGCCACATCAAACCCAAGCCAAGCATTTCTACATTTTCCATATCTAATCCAACCATCACAGCAAACATAACAATCTCAAACATGTCACTGATCTGTTTGAGCATAAAATATCAAACCTGAACCTCACAATTCACTCAAAGTTACTTTATTACCAAGTGAGCCTGAACTGGATACATTATTGGAATAGCCTAGCCTGGCTCACATCAGAAATCTTTATTAGAGCAGCAGCCCAATTTGACCTGAGCAGGCCCGATCCTGTCATGTGCAGTCAGCTCTCGTTGGGAGTGGGTCAGGTAAGCGGGTTTATTTATTTAGAGATACCGCCTGGAAGAGGACCTTCTGGCCCATTGGGTCACACTGGCCAGGAACCCATCTATTTAACCCCAGAGTAATCATAGGACAAAATAACCATTTCACCTAGTAACAGGTCTATCTTTGGACTTTGAGAAGAAAACCAGAGCACCCGGAGGAAACCCATGCACTCACAGGAACAACGTACAAACTTTCTTACAGAGGATGCTGGTCTTGAACTCTGACACCCTGAGCTGTAATAGCATCACATTAACCATTGCGCTGCCATAGGGCCGTGGATCAGAGACCTCCAATTTCCAGTCCTTGAGCAAGCAAACAGCCAATGAACTGTTTGTGTGTCATATTCACTCCAATGAAATCATACTATGAAGGGAATTTTGAAAAAGGCTTGTTAATCATGAACCTGACCTTCTGTACATATATTTGTAGGCTGAAACTTCATCTCTTGGCTCTTCTACTCCCTTTGAAATTTGACAATCAACGATGTGCATCTTCCCATCCAACTCCCATCTATCAGAGTCAAAGAAAAGAACGAGCCCTTCAGCCCATCTAGTCCAGGTCAAACAATTTAAACAGCCTAGTCCTATCGACCTGCACCAGGACCATAGCCCTCTAGACTCCTAGCATCCATATACCTATCCAAATTTCTCTTAAACATTGAAATCGAGCCTGCATGGACCACTAGCACCGGCAGCTCACTCCACATTCTCACCACCCTCTGAGTGAAGAAGTTTCCCCTCAAGTTCCCCTTAAAATTTTCACCTTTCGCCCTTAACTCATGACCTTTGGTTGTAGTCCCAACCAACCTCAGTGGAAAAAGCATCCTTTCATTACTCTATCTCTACCCCTCATATTTTGTATACCTCTATCAAATCTCCTCTCAGTCTTCTACATTCTAAGGAATAAAGTCCTAACCTGTTCAATCTTCCCTTATAACTTAGATCCCCAGACCCGGCATCATCCTTGTAAATTTTCTCTGTACTCTTTCAACCTCATTTACATCTTTCCTGTAGGCAGGTGACCAAAACTGCACACAATACTCCAAATCACAATGTTTTATACAACTTCAATGTAACATCACATCATCCTTTATTATATTAAATTTCATTCAATATCCATCTTCCCAATTTGCTAGCTCATACCTACTTAATCTCACTGATTCTTCATACCAAGCCACCATTCTTCATTATTTTGCTCATGTTCCCCCATTTAACCTGACCAGTTTAGGTTTCACTGGGAAGACTTGACTCTAGACGTTATTATATCGTTGGCCTACGCATGAAAAAATGAACTATATTTCAGAGGCATATTACTGCCCAATTGAGTTACAAGCCTGCACCAGTTCCCCACCATTCACAGCGACTTTCCTGCAGCCACATGCACACTTGCACATCTGTGGTACCAATTTCTCTTGGGATCCAGCTCCTGCAACTATGCCGTGAGATGGAGTGGGCTGTGAGACGCAGAGACATCGGGAAGTGCATCCTGAGGTGCAGACCAAATGGCCTTTTGATAGCTAGCCACTGTCGAGGGCCTTCAAACTTTTTTTTAAACTGACAGATACTTTAAATAGATTTACAAGGTTGTTGCCTGGATTGGAGCGCATGCCTTAGGAGAACAGGTTGAGTGAACTCGGCCTTTTCTCCTTGGAGTGACGGAGGATGAGAGGTGACCTGATAGAGGTGTATAAGATGATGAGAGGCATTGATCGTGTGGATAGTCAGAGGCTTTTTCCCAGGTCTGAAACGGTTGCCACAAGAAGTCACAGGTTTAAGGTCCTGGGAAGTAGGTACAGAGGAGATGACAGGGGTAAGTTTTTTACTCAGACAGAAGTGAGTGCGTGGAATCGGCTGCCAGCAATGGTGGTGGAGGCGGATATGATAGGGTCTTTTAAGAGACTTTTAGATACGTACAGGGAGCTTAGTGATGTGCTTTAAATCCTTACCTTGTGTGAGATAAATGGATCTCAAAAAAATATAGACCTTATAGTCTCCCATGTGAGTATAATTTTTATATATCAAATACAATTTTTATATATTGACCATTATTCAGATCAAGAGACAGCAAATCAAATCACGTTGAATTACCATTGAAACCATACACAGATATAGCTGACCTCTGGGGCATAACATACATTCAAAATAGCGGAAGAGAGAAAACACACATCATTACTCAAGAAAACACATGTATAATCCCTTCTAATCTCATTTTTTTCCTCATTCCCTTCTTTCGCTTTCCTTTCCTTTCAGAATTTATATTAAATCTCCACTGGACGCATCTGCTTTGTGAATGTTCTTATTTTTTTAATTAACTATTCCCAAACTATCTCATTGAACTAGATCAGTATAACTCAATCCCTAAACTAAAAATGTCCTAATGTTGGAAATTAACAAGGTTCTTCCATCTCCTTTTACTGACCACTGTACTGTAATAAACTCCCAGCAGAACAATGGTCATCCGATCGTTTTAAACGCATACGCCCGAAACAGGAAAAGAACTTCCGAAATTGCAGTGTTGTAGACCTTTACATTGTTCATTTAAATTTGCCGAATGGATATTCACTGTTCAATATAGATTCGAGATAACGATGTGGGTAATGAAAGATAACATTTTGCAATCCATCATATTTCAATTTTATAGATAGAAATATCTACAAGAAAATCGCATTTGGGAAGATAAACACGTCGTCAGCACTTAATGCAACACCGCTGAGTGAGCCTGTTTTAATTAACTATTCAGTCTAAAACTTAATTCATTTGCTTATCTCGACTTGATACTTGAACTTCCACGCATTTAAAATCTCGTGTCTAAAGCTTGGTTAAATACTTGCTTGAGAAGGTGACGCTCCAGTTTGTGTACTAATGAGAACTGGATTTGTAAACTTCAGCAGCGTTTCCGAGGCGGGGATCATAGCTCGGACCCTTGCTGATGAATTGAACTCTCAGTCAGAATCAACTGGGAAACAGGGTCATGTGTAAGTCCGCGGTTTGGCGTCCAGCAAGTTAACAATACGTCTCCATGGAAATTGCCTGCGTAACCCACCCCGTCCCGTGTACGCAGGTGGTACGGAAATTGGCGTGGGGTCTGGACTTGAATTTGCAATACACCATGCATTGAGGCACATGCACCATGCAGCAGGAGCATCTTAATCCTAATTTGGGATGCCAACAGATGATCAAAACAAAACCCAGGGCCCCAATCCCGATAATATAATAATCTAGGACTCTGAAACTGGTTTGGACACCTGGAAAAGGAGAAGGCATGCGTGTGGTGTAGCTGGTATGGAGACCCCGATTCAGTCCCGATCTATGCTGCTGTCTGCACGTGATTCCTGTGAGCGGGTGGATTGCTGGCAAATGCTCCCACCATTTCGAAGACCCCAAGGCCTGCTGGGTTAATTGGCTTCTGGGAGTTGTCCCTAGTGTACAGACTAGTGGTAAAATCTGACGGAAGTTCAAAGTAAATTTATCTACAAACATTTAAAGTTCATCTTCTTGCAGGCACCCACAAAGCAAAGGAACACAATAGAACAACAAAGAAGCAAATTGAAAAGGAAGACGAAAAAATATGGGGGAAATGTAATATTGCTTACTGCCTGTTATGTCATTGGCACTTAGGGCAGCAATAAAGCTCCTCCATCTCTAATGGTGTTCGGAGCTTCCTTCACCGTGTCGGGATCTTCCTCCTGGTTTTGGCTACCGCCAATCGTGCAGGTCCTGGGTGGGGACTCGGGCCAGAAACGGGAAGATCCACGCACTCAGGTGCAGAAGGATTCTGTAATTTGTTTTACCAGTCAAAGTGGTTAGCCTTGAGCTGAGCCGAGCCCTCATGCCTGGAATACCAGTGGGCCACTCTTGGTTTGGCCTCGACCCTTTGAACTGTTTGACGTGGGCGACCGGGCCAACATCCAAAGCAGAAAGCCCTGACTCCAGTCAACATTACTCACCAGGACACTGAGGGAACCATGACAAGATTGTGGTAATCTTGGAGGACTGTAATGTTGGTGTAATTGGTATTTGATGGTCAGTGTTGACAGTGGGCCTTAAGGGCCACTAATCACACATACCTCTTGATTATTCTAAGACTTTATGACCTAACTTTATGTACACTGAAACTACTGAAATAATAACCTGGACAACATTGCATGCTACTGGTACCTGCACAAATGCCAATTTATAGTGAGTTAATCTGTGGTCTTTCCTACTGACTTAAATTTTTTTTTCCCAAAGAAAAGCCTAAATTCAAACAATATTAAATGACCAATATCACAGCATGGCAGAGATGGTGGTGTCTGTCGTGTTTGACAATGAAACCTGTGCGGGAGAGTTTTTAAAGTGGATAAACCATTGCACTGGGGCAGTTCCACTCTCTCTACCTCAGACGTCCGGGTTCGGTGCTATGAACAAGCATCACAAAATGGTTGTTGTGGATGACCCTGACGTCTTCTGTGTGTTGTCGTGCCTGTCCACCGAGTGTTATTTCTGCCTTTCTGGCCGTTAGATCATACTGTAGATCTCATCTGCCTGGTCTGCTGGAGCTGACTTCACATACTAGGACAGATGTGTCCCTGTCTCACCAGGGCGTGAGGCCGCAGGCTGTTCAGCCTGCCTGCGAAGCCGTGTGCCAGGATATGGTTACTGTCGCATGCAGCTACTTGGACCAGTAGGTTTGAGTGGAGTGTCTGGTGGGGACCAAAGGTAAACAAGCTGGCTCAGAATGGACAGGACAATGCAGATAAAATAGCATGAAAGCTCATATCACCAGGCTTAAGGACAGTTTATATCGGTCTGTTACAAGAACAGTCCCTCATACTGATGGAGTCGACCTCACAATCTATCTTGTCACGGCCTTGCACCTTATTGTCCGCTATGTACTTTCTCTGTAATTTGAACACATTATTCTGCATTCTGTTATTCTTTTCTCTTGTATTACCTCTGATACTGATCTAATGAAATGATGTATAGTGGGTTCCAATTATTTGAGACACATCTGGACCAATACATTCTGGCACAATTAAGCAGCTGTCCCAATTAGCTGAAGTTTCATGGAAGTAATTAAAAAGGTATAAAAAGGACAAACTACTGTTTAATTGAGTGACAAATTATTTATTTAAATGAAAAACAGAACATATCATAACACTATCAGAACTACAGTACTATAAAAGTACTATATATTAGTTCATAATAATTATTGATAGAGGATATCATGCTCATTTGTAAATGAACAAAATCCTCACAGGCACCAAGTGCATTTGCCCACATTTGGGCCAGAAACCTAAACTTTTACTATCCATATACAAAGTCTTCAATTCACAGAGAACTACAACACAGAAGCATACCCTTCTGCCCATCTAGTTCATGCCAAACTATTACTGTGAATGCCTGTAAGAAAATGAATCTCAGAGTTGTATATGGTGACATATATGTGCTTGGATAATAAACTTACTTTGAACTTTGAGATAATGGACTACCTTCAGACTATGCTACTGATGACTGCATCCTCCAACTTTTCATTATAATATTCAGGACGGTTGTTGATACCTTCAAATTCTCAGTAGTTCCTAGCTCGCTGAAGTAGTGGAATAACTTCTTTTTCATTCCCCACAGTTTATGACATCTCCAAGTCTGAATGCTTGAAGCCACCATGAGCAAAACAGTACTGAAATGGCTTACTGCTTATTTCTTACCAACTATCAGTGACAAAAAAAATCACTGCTTTTTGAACACAAGCGCGTGCAACTGACGCTATTTAAAAACTGTTCACCCTAAGCATGATGTAGTGTCTAACGGCCACACAAGTGCACGTGTCTGATACTAGTTAGAAACTCTTTGGCAGCAGTTTCCCGTCCTAATTAAACAGCATAGCATCTCAAATAAATTAAGAGAACTGTGAATATTTTCTCAGTTAGTGTTTGTTCTTGAGGTGTTGTTCCAAATAAGTGGCTGCCCTGATTAATCAAAGGCCAAATTAACTAAAATGCACTCTAAGTGGACGGCATGTAAGGTGAAGTTTTTCACTATATCTTGGTACATGTGACAATAGAACCAATTTAACCAAATTTAGATTAAGTTAATCTTTATCAACATAAACTTTCACGACAATTGTAATAAATAACATCTGTTTGATTTTTGTAAGACTTCTTGGATTAAAAGTGCTTGTGTTGTGTCAATTCAGAAAAAAGAAACTTTGCATACTCATATTAAATTCTAAAATATTATTGGTGAATGATGCTTATGTTCAAGATTAAGGGTAAAATATTAGCTTTATTTGTCATGTGTACATCAAATCATTGAAACGTGCGGTGAAATGTGCCTTTTGAATCAACAACCAACACTGTCTGAGGATGCACTGGGGGCATCTGTGGAATTTGTTACCGCAGGTGGCTGTGGAGGCCAAGTGATTGGGTATATTTAAGGCAGAGGTTGATTGGTCAGGGCACGAAGGAATACGGGGAGAAGCAGGAGACTGGGCTGAGAGAAACTGGATCAGCCGTCAGGAAATAGTGGAGGAGACGCGATGGGCTAAATGGCCTAATTCAGAATCAGGTTAATTATCACCAGCAGGTGACGTGAAATTTGTTAACTTAGCAGCAGCAGTTCAATACAATACATAATCCAGCAGAGAGAAAAAAATAAAATAAAAATAATAATAAATAAACAAGTAAATCAATTACGTATATTGAATAGATTTTTTAAAATGTGCAAAAATAGAAATACTATATATTTTTTTAAAAGTCAGGTAGTGTCTAAAGATTCAATGTCCATTTAGGAATCAGATGGCAGAGGGGAAGAAGCTGTTCCTGAATCGCTGAGTGTGTGCCTTCAGATTTCTGTACCTCCCTCCTGATGGTAACAGTGAGAAAAGGGCATGCCCTGGGGGCTGGAGGTCTTTAATAATGTACGCTGCCTTTCTGAGACACCGCTCCCTAAAGATGTCCTGGGTACTTTGTAGGCTAGTACCCAAGATGGAGCTGACTAGATTTACAACCTTCTGCAGTTTCTTTCAGTCCTCTGCAGTAGCCCCTCCATACCAGACAGTGATGCAGCCTGTCAGAATGCTCTCCATGGTACAACTGTAGAAGTTTTTGAGTGTATTTGTTGACATGTCAAATCTCTTCAAACTCCTAATAAAATATAGCCACTGTCTTGCCTTCTTTATAACTACATCAGTATGTTGGGACCAGGTTAGATCCTCAGAGATCTTGACACCCAGGAACTTGAAGCTGCTCACTCTCTCCACTTCTGATCCCTCTATGAGGATTTGTATGTGCTCCTTCGTCTTACCCTTCCTGAAGTCCACAATCAGCTCTTTCATCTTACTGACATTGAGTGCTAGTTGTAACTGTGTAATCACTCCATTAGTTGAATATCTCATCTCCAGCTAAGGTTCTACCAACAATGGTTGTATCGTCAGCAAATCTATAGATGGTATTTGAGCTGTGCCTAGCACACAGCCATGTGTATACAGAGAGTAGAGCAGTGGACTAAGGACACATCCCTGAGATGCGCCAGTGTTGATCGTCAGCGAGGACGAGATGTTATCACCAATCCACACAGATTGTGGTCTTCCAGTTAGGAAGTCGAGGATCCAATTGCAGAGGGAGGTACAGAGGCCCAGGTTCTGCAACTTCTCAATCAGGATTGTGGGAAGGTGGTATTAAATGCTGAGATATCGTCGATGAAAAGCATCCTGACGTAGGTGTTTGTGTTGTCCAGGTGGTCTAAAGCCATGTGGAGAGCCATTGAGACTGTGTTTGCCGTTGACCTATTGTGGTGATAGGCAAATTGCAATGGGTCCAGGTTCTTGCTGAGGCAGGAGTTCAGTCTAGTCATGACCAGCCTCTCACAGCATTTCTTCACTGTCAATGTGAGTGCTACGGGGCGATACTTATTAAGGCGGCCCACATTATTCTTCTTAGGCACTGGTATAATTGTTGCCTTTTTGAAGCAAGTGGGGACTTCTGCCCATAGCAGTGAGAGGTTGAAAATGTCCTTGAATACTCCCGCTAGTTGGTTGGCACAGGTTTTCAGACTTCCCAAAGTGAGGGCGTGGAATAGCACGGTAGGCATTCTTGATGGTGGTGTAGCAATGGTCCTGTGTGTTGTTTCCTCTGGTGTTGCAAGTTATCTGTTGATGGTAGTTGCTTAGTGATTTTTTTCAGACTGGCCTGGTTAAAATCTCCCAAAATGATAGTGAAGGCATTAGGGGGCGCTGTTTCATGCATGTTGATTCCATTGCTTAGATCATCTAAAGCCTGTTTGACATTGGCCTGAGGTGGAGTGTAAACTGTTACCAAAATGACCCTAGAGATCTCTTGTGGTAGGTAAAAAGGATGGCGCTTTACTGCTAGATATTCCAGGTCTGGTGAGCAGAATTGGGACAGCACTGACATATCTGTGCACCAAGAAAGAGTTGATCATGAGGCATACTCCACCACCTCTGCTTTTGAGAGACTCTATAGATCTATCCTGATGGTGTATAGTAAACCCATCGATCTGGATCACTGCATTTCGTACAGAAAGGGTTAACCAGGATTCCATGAAACAAAGGACACACGCGGTCCTAATGTCCCTCTGATTCAGCACCCCAGCTCTGAGATCTTCGATTTTATTCACCAGAGATTGCACGTTCACCAGCAAGATAGTCATTATAGGGAGTTTAAAACTCCGTTTCCTTAAATGCACTTGTAACCCCGATCTGCTCCTAATTCTCATATCTGTAACCAAATGTCGCCAACTGACATGTCCCAAAGCAGAGTAGAACGTGCTGAGGGGTAATATGCCGCAGTAAAGAATCTGTAGGGAACAATCTCAAACTAGGGTGCTGCCACATCTGTCTCTAGCATAACAACCTCTGCACTGTTAGGAACTGAAGCCACAGTGACATTGATATATTCCATACGAATATATTGAATTTGTTAATACAGTGAGTGAAGATAATGATTTGCTCTGATTGTATTCTAAAGAGAGTTTATTTTTGGAAAAACTGAGAGCTAAGTAATTTAAATTTCAAACAAATCCACCTGACGGCTCAAGGATTGATCATTTTAACATGTCAGAAAGCCTGAAGATTTAAGATTATTTTTACGTAACCTCTTTTTGTGAGGAGGTAGGTTTATCTGGTTCGATAAGGTTGTAGCTTTCATGGACAGTTTAAGTACATCTAAGTGCATTTTTATTTTTACTTCAGGTCCCACTAACAACCATTTGGTGAACTTCACTTTATTGCCTTCTTTATTCTGAACAAACGCAGATGTATAAAATTGAAATATAATCCAGAACATTTAAAAAATATAGCAGGGGGACTGTTTTTGAAGATCTGGCACTTGATGTATTTCATTAATGTAATTTATTTCCACGTTAAACTAAAAGACAGAGTGCTAACTTATTTCCCTGGTTGTCTCCTGAACTGGAAGTGCAAACACTGCAAGTTATCACTTTCTGAGATGTTCCAGCTCCATTTCATAATGTTTTACATAATTTTTAAAAATATGGACTGTAATGTTCAAATAATTTGCTCAATATTTTTCAGGAAAAAATGGATTAGGTTTGCACAAACTAGAGTACAATGAGGCAACAGCCATTTAATCGATTGTCAAGCAGTATTTCGAGTAGAAATCCCAAACAGAATGGCTTTTAGTTTGCAGAAGGCAAGTTAAGAGAAATTCTTGCACTTTAAGCTGGGAATGCAGGCAGAGAGAATCCTCAACTGCAGAGCAGTCAGATCTATATTTCTGGCAAACAATAGGCAGACAATCACTGTTGCTTGATGTAACAGAATTAGAGGTGGTAGGAGAAGTTATCGTCATCATTATGTGCCATGTTGCACAGGAGAAGCAAGGCAGCCAAGCGGTATCATTGCCAAGTTAAGCATGCTTGTTCATTTGGTTTGCAATATCAGAAATCTAAAGTCTTCTTCAGTGAGACCACAGGAGCAGTCAACAATTAACAATATCAAGAAAGATCAGTTTGTACAGTGTCCAGAATTCACAAATATTCTGTGTTCAAAAAGTCAAATGATTAACTAAGCATCAGTATAGCCTGCAGTGTTAAATTTACCTAATTTTCTCTTTGGTAGTTAATGATAGAGTCAAATTTTGTTTATCAGCTTCCAAAGGTGAAGATTATTTGGGGATTTATTTTACTGTTTTGTGAGACATGGAGGTCACTGGAAAACACTGACATTCATTGTTTCTTCCCAGTTGCCTCTGGGTCTGAGACCCTTCCTAGTCATTTCAGAGGTTAATTAAAGTGTCAATCACATTGGAGGGTCTGGAGTAACAAATGGATTGGGTAAGGATCTGAAGGACGTTAGGGAACAGGGGCAGAGTAGTGGGGAGGTTAACTAAAATATTGCGGCTTCATTCTAGAAGCACACTGTCACTTGAAGTGCCACCATTAAAAGATTTAAACACAGTGCATTGATTAATATCCCAGGCTTCTAGCTTATAGAATAGCTTAACAAAATATTGGTGCTTATTTAAAGGACACATTCCATAGTAAGTTGTGTTAAGGATTTAATTACCAATGTGTTTTGCCAATGAAACAACAAAACCAAATCTTTGACATCAAGCCCGAAGATGACAAGTAAAAGATGTTTTCATGGTTCAGTGCTTAACTATATGTTGCTCAGGAAGAAGTTCTGTGCAGGAATATTTAGAAAATAGAATGACATAATATCAAATATTATACCACATAAGAGTTTAGTCATCTGACTAAGTCTGTGACAACTTATACAGGTATATAGCAAACATTATAATTTTCAGTCAAGAATTACCAGTTTAAATTACCCTCAAAGACTCTGAAGAATAATAAGCCATTGTGTTTTAATCATTCTTTCTTCCTTTGTTTTTGTGCATACTTACACTCACAAACATACACTTAGAGGCTACTTTTTTAGGTATAGAAGTGGAACGAGATGTGATCTTCTGCTGCTGTAGTCCATCCACTTCAAGGTTTGACATGTTGTATATTCAGAGATGCTCCACTGAACACCACTGTTGTAAAACATGAATATTTGAGTTACTGTTGCTTTCCTGTCAGCTTGAACCAGTCTGGCCATTCTCCTCTGACTTCTCTCATTAACCAGGTAATTAACAAGGTTCTCCCACCGGACTACTGCTCACTGGGTGCTTTTTTTTTCAATTTTTCCTACCATTCTCCGTAAACTGTGGGAATGGTGTTTATATAAAAAAAACAGGAGATCAGCAATTTCTGGGATACTCAAACCACCCTGTCTGGCCCCAACAAACCAATGGTCCAGACAGTCAAAGTCACCTAGATCACATTTCCTCCCCATTCTGATGTTTGGTCTGAATAACAATAACCTCTTGACCATGTCTGCATGCTTTCATGCGTTGAGTTGCTATCACATGATTGGCTGATCAGATGTTTGCATTAACGAGCAGGTGTACAGGTGTACCTAATAAAGTGGCCATGAGTGTATAACCATAACCATTGTTTTAAAACGATCTTGTTACTTCCTTCTGGGATATGGATGGAATATGGTCTTACCCTGGCTGACTTTGAGCTCACTCCGCCTCCATGATCACTATAAATTTGAACGTTCAACAGCTGCATTCCTAATCCCGCGGACTTGTCTTAGTCACTCATCCTAGAAGATGGTATAGATTAACTTATTGAGTTCCAGAGAGTCAGGGCAGAAGTAAAATTCATTTCACTTAATTAAATCTGTCAGGAACATCTCAGTTATCAGTACATCATGTTTACATCAGGCTTAAATAAATAAAGACGTGTTATAAATGAGGAATGTAAATAATTTTTTGTAGGCCTCTGCCAGAAACACCGCATAGATATTAATAGTGATAAGAGCAAAATAAATTCAGGCTGAGAAATAAATGCACTTGGTGAATTTTGTGGATAGGGAATGCAGTACACTGTATCAATAGCTTTCTCATATGCATTCCAGAAAAGCAAAACCTTGTCCAGCACCTGGTTGTCCACCTCTCAAGGATCATTGCAAGGACTTGCTTTCTCACATGTGGATAAGTTGAGCAAAAGCAAAATTAAAAATATAAAATCTGCTGACAGGAGTTAGATTTATTATTGCAAAGGCTGTAGGCTATTGGTGATAGAGTCAGAGAGTCACAGAACACTACAGCACAGAAACAGTCCCTTTAGCATATCTAGTTCTTACCGATCTGCCTAGTGCCATTGACTACACCAGGACCATAGCCCACCATACACCTCCCATCCCTGTACCTACTTAAATTTCTCTTAAGTGTTGAAATTTAACCCGCTGGCACTTCCCCACTTCCACTGGCAGCTCATTTCACACTCTCACCACCTCCTAAGTGAAGAAGTTCCCCCTCATATTCCCCTTAAACATTTCACCTTTCACCCTTAACCCATGACCTCTTCTTGTTCGAGTCTCAGTCAACCTCAGTGGAAAAAGTCTGCTTGAATTTACCCCATTTATACCCTATATAATTTTGTATACCTCTTTCAAATCTCACCTTGATCTTTCATGTTCTAGTGAATAAAGTTCTAACCTATTCTATCGTTCCTAATAACTCACATGCTTCAGACCCAGTAATGTCCTTGTAAACTTTCTTTTAATCTTATTTACATCTTTTCTGTAGGTCAGTGACCAAAACTGCACACAATATGCCAAATTAGGCCTCACCAATGTCTTAGACAACAAAAGATCCCATCTCCTGAACATTGTACATTGATATATGAAGTCCAATATGCCAAAAACATTCTTTACGACCCTATCTATCTCTGTCTCCATCAAATTTCCATTCATTCTCCTATGCTGTAGGGAATTGAAAGTTCAATTCTTTCAATTTGGTGATTACAAGACAACTTTATGTGATGATATGATGATGAGCGTCTCAAGGCTGTACTAATATTTAGATTGAAATCTATTTGACAAGCAGTTTATTCCAGCTCCAACAAATTTGATCTTTCAATTGCTAGCCAACCATTTCTCCCTGTCCCTTCCCCTTGCCAATATTACTGTTGACATATCTGATATGCCAGAGCTGATCATAAGATAACAGATATAAGACAAGTCTTCCACACCTTTCCGTAAGTCCGCATTCTCTGCTGGTATTTTACCTCAGGCCCATTCACCCATTAAATTCACTCTGTCTTCACATATGAACACAAAGTTCCCTCTGTTTTAAGCAGAAATTTTAATATTAGTTCAATAATAAGCACTGAGGTAGCAAAGATTATTTCCAATTAATGGCAGCAGTTTTGTCAACACCACCTGCCCCTTCACCAATCGTCATATCATCTGCATACTTAGCAACAAAGCCATCTATTCCATCACCTAAATCATTGATATACAGCAGGAAAATAAATGGTCTGGTTGGTTTGTGCCAAACACTGTGAACGGTTTAGCAAGAGAAGATCAGTAGCAGTAGATGCAGCAGTATCTGCTACTGCTAAACTGTTCAGTGCTTTTAACCAGCCAACCAGATCATGGCATCTAATCAATGTCCATTCGAACCCCAGGGGAGTATATAAGCTGGCATTCTGAGGGGACAACGCACTCAACTGCACACTGATGATTGGCTTCCCAATTGGAGCTGAAATGTCTGCAAATATCTTGCCAAGCTTGGCAGCAAACTGAACTTCCAAATAGCCAAACCAAGCTCCAATATTTGGCAATATTTCCTATATACAGACTGAACAAAGCCTACGTGTAATGGAAGTTGCCTGTCATAGAGATTGTTACAACAGAGAGAGATCTGGGATGTGGAGAGCTGTGTTATATTACTCTTCAAATTTATCCTTCTTTTCCATTTCTGATGAAGCATCATTGACCTGACTGGTTAAGTCCATTTTGCTTTCCACTGTCACTGCCTAATTGGTCCAATTTTTTTAAATTTCAAACTTCCAACATCATTTTAATTTATCCTTAGTTCAATTTGTTTTCTATGGGTTGCTCAGATTTAAAATAAGTCTTTACTTTACTAGTATGTCATTAAAGTATGCTTTAATAGTAATGGTAATTTCCTCTTAGAGTGAAATCACACTGTAAGCAAACACTGGAGAAATTTCGCCTGGAAAGCACTTCAAGCAAATCCTCCTTTTCCAAATAAAAAAAATAAGTCAAGTTTGTTAATAAAGCATATAGAAAAAACATTTCACTGGTAGAAGGATCAATTATTATCAATGAATATAGATTTAAGATAACTTGCAAACACAGTTTCCTATAAACTCATCCAAATGAAAAATTCTGAAAAACTACACATCGATGCTTTGTAATCTGCCTGTGAATAGAACGAATTGCAAATGACACCATATCATCAGAGCTGAGACTTTTGTTGGACCACATTTGGAGTATTGTGATGAATTTTGGGCCCCTTATCTAAGAAAGAATGTGTTGGCATTGGAGAAGATCCAGAGAAAGTTCATGGAAGTAATCCCAGGAATGGAAGGTTAACATATGAGGCGCGTTTGATGGCTCTTGGCCTGTACCCACAGGAGATAAGAATAATGAGGGGGTTTTCATTGAAACCTATTGAATATAGAAAGGCCTAGATAGAGTGGACATGGAGAAGATTGTTTCCCAATGTGTGGGAGTCTTGGACCGGAGGACAAATCCTCAGAATAAAAGGACATCTCTTTAGAACAGAGATGAGGAGGAATTTCTTTAGCCAGAGGATGATGACTCTGATGAATTCATTATTCACAGACAGCTGTGAAGCCAGGTCATTGGGTGTATTTACGGCAGAATTTAGAACGTCCTCGCTTACTAATGGCATCAAAGGTTATGGGGAGAAGGTAGGAGAATGGGGTCGAGACAGATAACAAATCACCACGATTGAATGGCAGAGCAGACGCAATGGGCCAAATGGCCCAACTCTACACCCCTGTTTTATGGTGTTATGGTCTTTATTGACTGTAGATAGGTTAGTTGTTACTGGAATACACTACCTGAAAGGATAGATCAAGCAGTTTCTGCAGAAAATTGGCTATAACTGTAAAAACAGACTTGCAGAGAATTGGGGTAGGAGTAGGTGAAGGGATTAAAAGGATAATACCTTACTGCCTCTGGCAGAATGTGAAATAGGTCCCCATCTTCTTGGCTTAATATGATGCAATAAAGAACAAGAGTCCACAGTACTTTATAAATTGATATGGTTGATGATAAACTGGTTCATCATATCTAAAATCATGTCTGTAAAAAATCCAGCATGTAACTGTAATGCTTTGGTTATTGGGCTTCAAAGTATCAGAAATATCAAAAAAAAATGTTTCCTGACCTCAATAAATAGGCATGTCTGGCCGTGGAATGCAGAGTTTTCTGACCAAATGTCAACCAAAATTTCTCTAAAAATTGACTCATTTGATCTAAAAGCGTGTCCATTTCCATTCACATTCACAAAACTGAAGTACTTTGGGGCTAATGAAAAAGGGTAAACTAACTATTGCAGCGTCATTTTAAAAGTTAAGTATCAATAATAGCTTGAAAAGATTTACCCAAACCCAAAACATATTGTCCTTTAATTCTTCATTTTTTGAAATACTTAGAAACAATCAAAGGAAAGTTACAAAAATTAGAACAAAACAAAAGGACAAAATACATGATGGTGGTGCAAATAGGTAGTTATATAATTTGGTTGCATTCTGGAATAAGAGGTTTGTAGGTGTGTTTTTTATATGTATTGAAAAGGATTCAGTTTGGTTGGTTTTCTACATTCTCTCACGCGTATCGAGGCGCGGGGGGGGGGGGTCACAGACAATCTTGCCATTTCTTTAGTATTTCTCTGTTTTATGAAGCCAAGTTGCTAGCTCGATGCTCGAGTTTGAGGAGAATTGGTATGTCACCAAATACACTCCCAATTTCTACAGATCTACCATGAGGACATTCTAACTGGCACGGAAGGCCACTGCACGGGATCAGAAAAAGCTGTAGAAAGTTGTAAACTCAACTGCCCCATCTTAAACACTAGCCTCCTCAACATTGAGGACAACTTCAAAAGGCATTGCCTCAAAAATGTGGCATCCATCACTGAGGACCCCCATCACAGAGAATATGCCCTCTTCATCAAAAAGATGGTACAAGAGCTTGAAATTACATAATCAGTGTTTCAGGAACAGCTTCTTCCCCTCCACCATCAGATTTTTGAATGGATAATTAAACAAAGAACACTTTTGTAGTGTTTTCCCCTCTCTTCTTGTACTACTTATTTACTTTATTTTTCTTTTTTATATACTTCAATGCAAAAAGTATTGTACAAAAGGTGGAGCTCGACACCTAGAATTATGACATAGTGAGACCTGATTGCAGGTGAGGCAGGACTGGTATCTCGATATTCCGGAATTCCATTGTTTTAGATGTGACAGAGAGGGAGAGATATAAAGGGGGAGGGGTGGTGTTACTAGTCAGGGAAATGTCACAGGAATGCTCCATCATGAGAACTTGATTAGTGAGGCATTATGGGCAGAACTGAGAAATAAGATAGGGATGACCACGTTAATGGGGCTATATCACTGACCACCCAACAGTCCTAGGGATTTAGAGGGACAAATTTGTAAAGGGAACACAGTCTGTTGGAAGAAACATAAAGTTGTTATAGTAGGTGATTGTAACTTTCCACATATTGACTTGGAATCCCATACTGTAAAAGCCAGGCCTGCTGTGTTCCACCAGCATTTTGTGCGTGCTGTAAAAGCAGTAGATGGGATAGAGTTTATCAAATGTGTTCAGGAAAGTTTCCTTCATCAGTATGTAGAAACACCAATGAAAGAGTGTGTGAGAGAGCATGGATCTGCTATTAGGGAATGAGACAGGGCAGGTGATAGATGTTTGTGTAGGGGAACACTTTGCATCCAGTAACCACAATGCCATTAGTTTCAAAGTAAATATGCTAAGAGATAGGTCTGGTCCACGCATTGAGATTCTAAATTGGAGGAAGGCCAATTTTGATGGTATATATGATCTGGCAAGTGTGGAGTGGGACAGGCTGTTTTCTGACAAATGTGTACTTGGAAAGTGGGTGGCCTTCAAAAACAAAATTTTGAGAGTACAAAGCTTGCATGTGCCTGTCAGAATAAAAAGTAAACAATAGATAATAGACAATAGGTGCAGAAGTAGACCATTCGGCCCTTCGAGCCTGCACCGCCATTTTGAGATCATGGCTGATCATCTACTATCAATACCCGGTTCCTGCCTTGTCCCCATATCCCTTGATTCCCCTATCCATAAGATACCTATCTAGCTCCTTCTTGAAAGCATCCAGAGAGTTGGCCTCCACTGCCTTCCGAGGCAGTGCATTCCAGACCCCCACAACTCTCTGGGAGAAGAAGTTTTTCCTTAACTCTGTCCTAAATGACCTACCCCTTATTCTCAAACCATGCCCTCTGGTACTGGACTCTCCCAGCATCTGGAACATATTTCCTGCCTCTATCTTGTCCAATCCCTTAATAATCTTATATGTTTCAATCAGATCCCCTCTCAATCTCCTTAATTCCAGCATGTACAAGCCCAGTCTCTCTAACCTCTCTGCGTAAGACAGTCCGGACATCCCAGGAATTAACCTCGTGAATCTACGCTGCACTTCCTCTACAGCCAGGATGTCCTTCCTTAACCCTGGAGACCAAAACTGTACACAATACTCCAGGTGTGGTCTCACCAGGGCTCTGTACAAATGCAAGAGGATTTCCTTGCTCTTGTACTCAATTTCCTTTGTAATAAAGGCCAACATTCCATTAGCCTTCTTCACTGCCTGCTGCACTTGCTCATTCACCTTCAGTGACTGATGAACAAGGACTCCTAGATCTCTAGTAAAGATGACAAGTACAGGGAACCTTGCTTTTGAAGAGATATTGAGGATGTGGTTAAGAGAAAAAGGAGGTGCATAGCAGGTATTGGCAGGTAGAAACAAATGAGGTTCTTATAGCGTATAAGCAATGCAAAAGAACACTTAAAGAAATTAAGAGGGCTGTAAGAAGACATGAGGTTGCTCTAGCAAACAAGGTGAAGAGGATCCTGATGGATTCTACAGAGATGTTAAAAGCAAGACATGTAAAAAATCCATCTGTGGAGCCATAACAGATGGGGAAAATCTTAAGTGCATTCTTTGCATCTATATTTACCTGGGAGACAAACACGGAGTCTATAGAAGTGAGGCAAAACAGAATCAACTTCATGGACCCTGTACAGATGACAGAGGAAGAGGTGTTTATAACTTGAGGCAAATCAGGATGGATTAATCCCCAGGACCAGAAAAGATGTTCCCTCGGACCCTATGAGAGACGAGTACAGAAACTTCTGGGGCCCTAGCAGAGATATTCAAAACATCCTTTGTGACAAGGGACGTACAAAAGGATTGGAGAATAGCCAAAGTTGTTCGCTGTTTAAAAACGGCTCTGAACAGAAACCAGGAAATTATAGGCTTGTGAGCCTGACAACAGTTGTGGGAAAGTTATTGGAAAGTATTCTAAGGGACCGGAAATATGAGTATTTGGATAGACATGGAATAATTAAGGATAGTTGGCATGGCTTTGTGCATGGTAGGTCACATCTAACCAATCCAATAGAGTTTTTCATGGAAGTTACCACAAAAGTGGATAAAGGAGTAAGACATCTGACAAGCTTCCACATGGGAGGCTGGTCGAGACGTTTCAGTCGCTCAGCATTCAGGATGAGGTCATAAATTGGATTAGACATTTGCTCAGAGGGAGAAGCCAGGGAGTGGTAATAGAGGGTTGCCTGTCTGACTGGAGGCCTGTGACTAGAAGTATACAAAATTATGAGGGGTATAGATAGGGTAAATGCAAGTAGACTTTTTCCACTCAGGTTGGGTGGGACTACCTGAGAGGTCATGGCTTAAGGGTGTAAGGTGAGAATTTAAGGGGAACACGAGGGAAAACTTATTGACTCAGAGGGTCATGAGAGTGCAGAATGAGCTGCCACCACAAGTGGTACATTTGAGCTCGATTTCAACATTTAAGAGAAATTTGGATAGGTATGTGGATAGAAAGATTATGGAGGGCTATGGTGCTGGTGTATGTTGATGGGTGTAGGCAGCTTAAGTGGTTTCAGTATTGACTAAATGGGGGGAAGGCCCCTTTACTGCACTGTACTTTCTAAAAATCTATAACTCTATATACCTATTGTAAATTATAGTTTTACTTACGTATTGCAATATACCGCTCCCGTGAAACATCGAGTTTCACAACACATGCTAGTGGTATTAAATCCGATTCTCTCTCTCTAATATTTGGCATAAAGTGAACACTAGAGCAGTCGAGCATTCTACCTATCAGTGACACTTAAGATTTGCATGGGTAGAATTTCAAAGCTTGCAACATCATTTGATACATCTTGGTGATTACTTTAACCAACTTGATTCCAATTTAAGACAACGTCAAGTCCAGATTTGATCATCCTCATCCATGCATTCCAGAAACCAGAGAAGCAATTTCCAGACTGGGCATGTATTTACAGGATTGCCCTATAACTTTGGTTGATCTTCATGCAGCCAATTTATGTAATTAAGTTAATTTATAACCCTTGTTCAATTTCTGTAAAGACTTGATGAACCAGCAGGTTTGAAGCCTCCTACAAAACTGACAAGTGTTGAAAGGCTCAGTTTGTAATTACTTGTGGTTCCAGCTAACAACTTGAAATGTTTTAGTGGTTTGTTTTCTAACTCCTTCCTGTTTGGTACATCACTAATCTTTGAATACTGCGCAATCATTGTTAGTCAAGCATTGCAAGTTTAGTGATCTGTGTAATAAATATGTTTTATTTTTATTTATTTAGAGATACAGCATACCAACCGGCCCTTTGTCAAATAGTTTTGCATATGATTTCAATTAAGTATTATGAGGCCTGGATTTCATTTGCTTCTCAGAAAGAAAAACTGTATTGACTTGATTTGCCAAGTCAGTCAATCCCAAAAGACAAATCTGATTCTCTAATAAATTAATTAGTTGATAAGCGATGGACAAAGGAATCTGATCTGATCTTGTAACAATTGTAACTAGCAAACATGTCCAAGCCACCCTAGTTGGAAAGAAGGAAATCTGCAGAAATCCTGAGAGTTCGGCACAGTGACATTCAAATGACTCTCCATGCACTGTTCACTGACCGTGTCGCTCTGTTTGTAGGCACCGAAACACAGACACTTCTAAGGGAGAGCTGTGTTGAAGCGGTAGGTAGCCAGAAGGTCGAGAAGGTTTCTAAAGTTACAATAACATCTGAAAATTGCATGAAACAATGATTTGCATCAAAAAGGAAAGACAAAGAAAAGTTAACTCACAACATAAATCTGTACCTAATATTGTTTTAGCCCTGAGGATATACAGTAAGTAAAATCCAGATGTACTCACAAAGAGAAAAAAAGTAATGTGGACTGAATTGAGGTAAGCCAAATACTCTGCCTACTGAAAGAAAGACCAAACCCGTCATTTAAATCCACTTTATTTTGTGTTGTTTTGTGAATCCATTGCAAATCACAGTACTGTTGCAGCAGTTAGCACTGCAACTTGTGTAAGATGAGGTCATGTTTATTTTAACTTCTTTAATGCACACAGAAAGGGTTTTTGCATTCATATGTGTGGTAACTTCTACTTTACAAAAAGACCACTCGACAACTTGATGGCCAAAAGAGCATCTTTATCTGGGACGGCAAATGATATTTACAACACAGAGGCTTCCAGGTACCTCGTGCGGCATGGGTGGAGGAACTATATACAATGCATACTGGGAGTAAAGACCCCGCCAACCCCGGTAGTATTAACTTACTTTTAATAATACTCACATTACAACAATATGCATTCTCACAAATGTATCTACTTCATCAGACGTTCACAAAAAAACCCAAGATCCAACTAGTGACTAACTTGTGTCTGAAGTAACAAGCCAAGGAGTAGACATTTATTAATAAATGGTCATTGTTCACAACTACTATGCCCAGGGAAAGGTTGGGTTGTGATGGCATTAGAGAACACTTAGAGAAAGAGATGATTTGTGATCTCGAAAAGTTGATTGGAAAAAAACCATTACTGTTATGTGGAGTCCAGCAGAGCATTTCTTATAGATACAATTCAGCTACAACACATTCATAAGGAGAACATGCAAACGCACAGCAGATAGGACTGGACTGAACCCAGGTCTCCAGTACTGAGGCTGCAGCTCTACTATCTACACAGCTCTGCTGTCCTTTTGTAAATGATGTAAACGGTGCAGTTTCCACCCAGAAATTATCACCCAGAAAAACGTGATCATAGACTACAGGAAGGGGAAGTCAGAGAACACACACCAATCGTCACTGAGCGATCAGTTTCAAGTTCCTGGGCATCAGCATCTCAGAGGATCTATCCTGGGCTCAATATATTAATCCATTCACAATGAAGGCATGCCAGCAGATATGATTCATAAGGTACCCAAGGAGCTTTTGAACATCAACAAAGACCAACTTTCCTCAGATGTATAGTGGAGAGCATTCTGACTGGCAAGGGGGCACTAATGCATAGGATCGTAAGGGACTTCAGAGCGTTGTAGACTCAACCAATTCCATCATAGGCACAGGAATACCCATCATCAAGATCATGTATTTATCTATTTTATTATTTGCTTATTGGAACAGGCCTTCCCAGTCCTTCAAGCCATGCTGCCTAGCAATCCCCCAATTTAATCCAAGACTAATCACGTGACAATTTACAATGACCAATTAACCTACCATCCAACACATCTTCAGACTGAAGGAAACCCACACGGTCACGGGGAGAACATGAAACTCCTTTTAGGCAGCGGTGGGAATTGAGCCTGGGTCACATACTGTAAAGCATTGTGCTAACCACTACGCCACTGCGTCGCCCTTCAAAAAGCAGTGCCTCAAGAGGGTGTCATTCATCATAAAAGTACCCTCACCATTTAGGATATGCCCTCTTTTCCCCTCTGCCATCAGTTTCTGAATGGTCCAGGAGCTCATGAATACTACCTTGCTATTTGTCTTTGCACTACTTATTTACTTTTAATTGTAGTTTGTAATAATTTGTCATGCTGCACTATACTGCTGCCACAAAATAACAAATCTTACAACTTACGTCAGCGACAATAAACCTGATTCTGATTAGCTCAATTATTAGGATGGGAAGGAAATTTCTAATCTGGTTTAGATTAATTAATTAGACAACTGTTACACCAAGGGTGCTCATACTATACATGTATCAGAATGGGAAAAGGGCCCTTTCAGCTACAGTTTCCTCTCCTTTTTTTAGCCATCAAAAAGAAGCCAAAAGCAGAGCTATTGAAATGGGACACATGAGGAAATCTGCAGATGCTGGAAATTCAAGCACACACACAAAATGCTGGTGGAATGCAGCAGGCCAGGTAGCGTCTATAGGGAGAAGCTATAGGGAGCAGATTATCATTCCTGTATACCACCCAACATAAAAATCTATCCTTTGGGCATTCTTATATGTGTGTAAATTGATCAAACTTTGCTCCATTATCATTGAATTGTAAGCAAAGAACTCCTAATCAAGTTCCCCAGGATCAGCTTCAAGAGCTAGGTCAAAATATATAGGATTTGTGATATGTTTAGAAAAGTTGTATTTCTTTGTGATATTATGCATAATCTATTTTAGATTTTATCCTTACTTTCCAAAGTTATTGTGTGTTTTATGTACAACTGTGCTTTATACCCTGTTCTGGAGAAGCTTTGTCTCATTTGATGGTATAAATGTATGTAAGCTAAATAGCAATAAACTTGACTTGACTTGATTTTAGCACCCTAAGATGAAAAATTAAAAATCGGTATAACATTCTAATTCTATAAAGTTCATGACTTAATCCAATTTGATCAATTGTTGCAGAAGTGTCATTTGGGATATAGAGTATTTGTTATTTAATTAAGATTTAGGGTAATTTAATCGCAACTGGAGAAATTTCCTACCCCATACTAATGACTGAGCAAATCAGAATTTGCATTTGGTATTTATTCCATGATAACCACATCTGAAGTTTTTAAGTTTGACCGAAGCTAAAATGAGCTGCCAAGTGATAGTTCACCTCAGATGGATGAGCTGGATATGAAACAAACAACACAATGCTGGTTACATAAAAGCCACCAAAGACCTTTCAAATATTTTAAAACATTTTTTTAAGTATGGAATTGTCATCTGACATCTGGACTGTGGGCCAATTTATTGGATCCATTAGGATGTTATAAGCAGTACATCTGATATTAATAAGGCTACAGACATTTTTGTCAACAGTTCACATAACTCAAGGCTGCCTCCAATTAGCAGTTGAGTGTGGGAGATTTGCAAACCCATCTCACAGCTTTCTGAAGGAGGTTCCACATGAGTAGGTCCTTTACCAATACATTGGGTTTATAAACACCAACTAATCCTTCCCACATGCCCACCTGAAGAATATCAGAACTGACAGTTGTTTAAATCTGCAGGGAAACAAATGACTTTTTAAGAGGCAGGCTTATCATCATTTGGCAAAACCTGATAATATAAAGCCATTGAGGAGTAAAATGTTTATAAGTGTTCTTAAGTGCCCCAGCTTGTAGGTCCTTTTTAGAAGTTGCCATTAACAGTATCTCTTTTATGTCTGCATTGACAGAGGATAAGCCTGTAATGAGGTGAAAGTATCTAGACTGGAGTGTTAGTTTGGTGTCGGCACACTGTACAAACTATTCTAAGAAATGTGGAACTTGTGTTATGTTAATATGGATCTCATCTCCAGGAATCAAAACATTTTTCAGAGATTAAAGGGTAGTTTTATTTGTCACATGTACATTGAAATATTGAAACAAACAGTGATTTGTGTTGTTTGTGTCAAGATTGTGCTGGGGGCAGCTTCTAGTGCCCATATAGCATGCCCACAACTTACTAAATCTAACCCGTATGTCTTTCAAATGTAGGAGAAAACCATAGTACCTTGAAACCACACAGTTGGAGGGAGGATTAACTTATTCAGACAAGTGTGCAATAGATCTTTGAGCCAATTTACCCCCAGCCTAATCACAGGACAATTT